>NC_142474.1:71427500-72677500 GCF_049115385.1 Moschus berezovskii | reverse complement strand
AAGTTCTGGGAGTCTGAAGTCTAAAAATGGGTGGACAGGGCTGTATTTCTCCTGGGACTGAGGGGGAGAATTGTTTCCTTGTCTTCTCCAGATTCCGGGGGTGCATGGGGCTGCCTTGACTCACAGGCCCACATCCCTCCAGCCTCTGGTTCCAGCTTCATGCCTCCTCCATGACCCTCACCCATCGTCCTTTATTTTGTCTTATAGGGATCCCAGGGATCACCTCGGGTCCACCCAGATGACCTGGGATAATGTCCTCATCTCAAGATCCCTTAATCTTGTCTGCAAAATCCCTTTTGCTAGGTAAGTTACATATTCACGGGTCCTGGGGATTCAGATCTGAAGATCTTTGGGGCTCTTATTTATCCTACTACACCGTCAGAATGCTTCCTTGGCACCCTCCCTGATCGCTCAGCAGTAAAGAATCCATCTGCCAGTGCAGGAGACACAGATTCAGTCCCTGGGTCAGGAAGATCCCCTGGAGAAGCTAATGCCAACCCACTCCAGTGTTCTTGCCTGGAGAATCTCGTGGACAGAGGACTGGCAAGCTCCAGTCCATGGGGTCACAAAGAGTCGGACACAACTGAGTGATTGAACGACAGAAACAACCCAAAGCCTGTGCTTTGCACTTCCAAGGAGAGAGGAGAGAGACGTGTCTTCTACAAAGGCTCTTTCTGCAGACACCCCAAGATCAAGAACAAAATGGTACATCGTACCATGCTGCAAAATGTGTGCTGCCCCCAGGCGGGTCTTAGGGAGATGGGTCCCCACCCCAGTTCTGTGCCCCCTCAGCCATCACCTCCTCCAGGGCCAATGCTGGAAAGACTGAGGTCAGGGATCTCTTTGGGGGAAGGTTGCTGGGGGGCTCTGGCACCTCCCCACCCCAAGAAGCTGGCTGAAGCCATCTATGAGGGGAGAGGGCAGACTGAGGGGTCAACTATATGTGATCCGTGCACATTCTCAGGAGTAGATGGGCATCCCTTGGAGGCACTGTCCTGGGGTCACTTGCTTTCCATGCACAGAGAGACACTCAACAGGACCCAGTGGAGGGACCACAAGGCAGGAGGCCAGCAGTTGAATCAGCCACTGAGCATCTTCAGGACAGACAGGCCTCTGCCAAGGCACTTGCACCTGGAGGTAACCCCAGAGGAGTGCAGGCTAAGTCACTTCAGTACTCTTGACTCTTCGCGACCCCATGGACGGTAGCCCGCCAGGCTCCCCTGTCCTTGGCCTTCTCCAGGCAAGAGGAGACTGGAGTGGGTAGCCATTTCCTCTTCCAGGGGATCTTACTGACCCAGGGATCGAACCACAGTCTCTTACGTCTCCTGCATTGGCAGGCGAGTTCTTTACCATTAGCACCACCTGGGAAGCCCTGGGAAAGCTTGCCAGCAGCCTGTTCAGAAGGGAAACCAAACCAGCCCCCTCCCAGAGTTCTCCCCCCACCCCCGCCTCAGTCAGGATACTGGTGTATAGAAGGTATTTCGTGAATGCCGCTTGCTCGACCGGCTGATTATTTATAGTACATAATTATCCACTGCTTCCATTTCATAAGTGCAGCTTCTGAATAAGACTTAGAAGTGAATCTGTCTTCTGTATTCATGAGTTTTATGTGTTGTATGTCAGAATCAGTAGCTTTAATGTGTTGTGAAGCCAGTGTTTTTGAAGGGAATGCTGCATAGTTGACTCTGGTGATATTAGGTGTATGACTATGCAATGCCACTAAAATAGAGCTCCTGTGATTATTCCAGAATGACACAGGAGTTCCTGTCTACCTACTGCCTGGACAATGTTTTACTTTGAAGTTCTTGGTCCCCTATTTTGCACGAGGACCATTTTGTTGTTACCATTTAGTCTCTAGGTCATGTCTGACTCTTTTTTTTTTTTTTTTTTGACCTCATGGACAGGGGCCCACCAGGCTTTTCTGTCCATGGGATTTCCCAGGCAAGAATACTGGAAGGGTCGCCATTTCCTTCTCCAGGGGATCTTCCTGACCCAGGGATCGAACTTGTGTCTCTTGCATTGCAGGCAGACTCCTTACCGCCGGGCCAGCGAGGAAACCCACAAGGACCAATGTTGTCGCTCAGTCATGTCTGACTCGTCTCACACGACTCTTCACCATCTCCCGGAGTGTGCTCAAACTCATGTGCGCTGAGTCGGGGATGCCATCCAATCATCTCGTCGTCTGTCATCCTCTTTTCCTGCCTTCAGTCTTCCCCAGCATCAGTTCAGTCTCAGTTGTTTCCAATTCTTTGTGACCCCACGGACTGCAGCACACCAGGCTTCCCTGTCCATCACCAACTCCTGAAGCTTGTTCAAACTCATGTCCATTGCATCGGTAATGCCATCCAACCATATCATCTTCTGTCGTCCCCTTCTCCTCTTGCCTTCAATCTTTCCCAGCATCAGGATCTTTTCCAATGAGTCAGTTCTTCCCATCAGGTGGCCAAATTATTGGAGTTTCAACCAAAGTATTGGAGTTTCAGTTCAGTTCAGTTCAGTCGCTCAGTCGTGTCCGACTCTCCGCGACCCCATGAATCACAGCACGCCAGGCCTCCCTGTCCATCACCAACTCACGAAGTTCACTCAAACTCATGTCCACAGAGTCGGTGATGCCATCCAGCCATCTCATTCTCGGTCGTCCCCTTCTCCTCCCGCCCCCAACCTTTCCCAGCATCAGAGTCTTTTCCAGTGAGTCAACTCGTCGCATGAGGTGGCCAAAGTATTGCAGTTTCAGCTTTAGCATCAGTCCTTCCAATGAACACCCAGGATCAATCTCCCTTAGGATGGACTGGTTGGATCTCCTTGCGGTACAAGGGACTCTCAAGAGTCTTCTCCAGCACCACAGTTCAAAAACATCAATTCTTTGGCGATCAGCTTTCTTCACTGTCCAACTCTCACATCCATACATGACCACGGGAAAAACCATAGCCTTGACTAGACGGACCTTGGTTGGCAAAGTAATGTCTCTGCTTTTTAATATGCTATCTAGGTTGGTCATAACTTTCCTTCCAAGGAGTAAGCGTCTTTTAATTTCATGGCTGCAATCAGCATCTGCAGTGATTTTGGAACCCAAAAAAATGAAGTCTGACACTGTTTTCACTGTTTCCCCATCTATTTCCCATGAAGTGATGGGACCAGATGCCATGATCTTTGTTTTCTGAATGTTAAGCTTCAAGCCAACCTTTTCACTCTCCTCTTTCACTTTCATCAAGAGGCTTTTGAGTTCCTCTTCACTTTCTGCCATAGGGTAGTGTCATCAGCATATCTGAGATTACTGATATTTCTCCCAGCAGTCTTGATTCCAGCTTGTGCTTCTTCCAGCCCAGCGTTCCTCATGATGTACTCTGCATATAAGTTAAATAAGCAAGGTGACAATATACAGCCTTGACACACTCCTTTTCCTCTTTGGAACCAGTCTGTTGTTCCATGTACAGTTCTGACTGTTGCTTCCTGACCTGCATACAGGTTCCTCAAGAGGCAGGTCAGGTAGTCTGGTATTCCCATCTCTTTCAGAATTTTTCACAGTTTATTGTGATCCACACAGTCAAAGGTTTTGGCATAGTCAATGAAGCAGAAATAGATGTTTTTCTGGAACTCTCTTGCTTTCTCCATGATCCAGCGGATGTTGGCAATTTGATCTCTGGTGCCTCTGCCTTTTCTAAAACCTGCTTGAACATCTGGGAGTTCACGGTTCACAAATTGCTGAAGCCTGGCTTGGAGAATTTTGAGCATGACTTTACTAGCGTGTGGGATGAGTGCAATTGTTCGGTAGTTTGAGCATTCTTTGGCATTCCCTTTCTTTGGGATAATGGGATTGGAGTTTCAGCCAATGCCAAAGAATGTTCAAACTACCGCACAATTGCCCTCATTTCACACACTAGCAAAGTAATGCTCAAAATTCTCCAAGGAAGGCTTCAACAGTACGTGAACCATGAAATTCCAGATGTTCAAGCTGGTTTTAGAAAAGGCACAGGAACCAGAGATCAAATTGCCAACATCTGTTGGATCATAGAAAAAAGCAAGAGAGTTCCAGAAAAACATCTACTTCTGTTTTATTGACTACGCCAAAGCCTTTGACTGTGTGGATCACAACAAACTGTGAAAAATTCTTAAAGAGATGGGAATAGCAGACCTCCTTATCTGCCTCCTGAGAAATCTGTATGCAGGTCAAGAAGCAACAATTAGAACTGGACGTGAAACAACAGACTGATTCCAAATAGGGAAAGGAGTATGTCAAGGTTGTGTATTGTCACCCTGCTTATTTAACTTATATGCAGAGTATACCATGTGAAATGCCGGTCTGGAGGAAGCACAAGCTGGAATGAAGATTGTCAGGAGAAATATCAATAACCTCAGATATGCAGATGACACCACCCTTATGGCAGAAAGTGAAGAACTAAAGAGTCTCTTGATGAAAGTGAAAAAGTTGGCTTAAAGCTCAACATTCGGAAAACTAAGATCATGGCATCCGGTCCCATCACTTCATGGCAAATAGAAGGGGGAACCATGGAAACAGTGACAGACTTTATTTTCTTGGGCTCCAAAATCACTGCAGATGGTGACTGCGCCATGAAATTAAAAGACACTTGCTCCTTGGAAGTAAAACTATGACCAACCTAGACAGCATATTAAAAAGCAGAGATATTACTTTGCCAACAAAGGTCTGTCTAGTCAAAGCTATGGTTTTTCCAATAGTCATGTATGTGACAGTTGGACTATAAAGAAGGCTGAATGCTGAAGAATTGATGCTTTTGAACTGTGGTGTTGAAGAAGACTCTTGAGAGTCCCTTGAACTGCAAGGAGATTCAACTTGCCAATCCTAAAGGAAATCAGTCCTGAATATTCATTGGAAGGACTGATGCTGAAGCTGAAACTCCCAGCATCAGGGTCTTTTCTTATGAGTCAGCACTTCACACCAGGTGGCCAAAGTATTGGAGCTTCAGCGTCAGTCCTTCTGATGAATATTCAGGATCGGTTTCCTTTAGGATTGACTGGTTTGATCTCCTTGCAGTCCATGGGACTCTCAAGAGTCTTCTCCAAGGATGGTTGTATCAGCTCAAAATAGGTGAGCACCTTGCGCCATCTAGTGGAATTACACAAAAAACATTTCCAGTGATTTGTTCAATCGCGTAGCCTCGTCTGACTCCTTAGGACCCCGTGGGCTGCAGCATGCCAGCCTTTCCTGTCCTCCACTATCTCCTGTTTGCTCAAATTCATGTCCATTGAGTCGGTGATGCTGTCTAACCATCTAATCCTCTGTCGCTCCCTTCTCCTTTTGCCTTCAATCTTTCCCAGTAGCAGGGGGTTTTCCAGTGATTTACTGACTTGAATTTGCAGACCCACACCATCTAAAAGCCACTTTGGATAGACTTAGGAATCACAGTAAAGACAGAAACTTTGAATAAAACCAGAATCTTTCCCCTAATAAGTAACCGCTCTAAAATCATTCTTTCAGACTCTCCCAGCCCGGTGCCCGCCTTTCCTGATTCTGCACAGCAGCTTTGTACTGAAAACACTACGCCCCCACCACGTGTCCTAGAAGAGACCACCCTGCTTATCATAGGATCTCAGAGACTTCCTTCCTTCACTATGCGATGTAGGGGCTTCTGGCAAAGTCAGCAGTGCTGCTGGGTGCCTATGGGCACGGCAGGGCACGATGGAAAATGCAAATTCCTGAGGCCTGCTCATCTCTTGTCAGCTGTGCACCTTTGCTGTTGGTGTAAAGGCTGTTTGAACGTGCTGGTCCATGCATGGTACAAGGGCCTCCCCACATTTCTGCAAATCTTATGTCTCATTCTTATAAGCATCTATTTTATCATCTTGCTGAACCCCTAGTCTCAGTTCTACCTTTCCTCTGCTGGGTTTTTTTGGTACCAAAACCCAGCTTCCTCCTACTTCCTGGCATAGAAAGTGAAAGTTTTAGTCACTCAGTGGTGCCCAAATCTCTGTGACCCCGTGGACTGGGGCCCACTAAACTCCTCTGTCCGTGGAATTTTCCAGGCAAGAATACTGGAGTGAGTAGGCATACCCTTCTCCAGGGGATCTCCCCAACCCAGGGACTGAACCCAGATCTCCTGCATTGCAGGCGGATTCTTTACCATCTGAGCCCTGAGAAAGACTGCCTTTCCCAGCCCCACTGAAATGAAGCCTGGCTGTGTGCCTTCCTCTGGCCAGTGAACTGTGGACGGAAATGACATATGTCATTTCCAGACATAAACATCTAATGTACTCTTCCTCACTTTTCCATTCTCTCCACCACAGCCTCCCAGCAGGGTTGGTCTTCTTCATGTTCCTGACACAGAGATTGGCTGCCTGCCCAGCTCCATCCAGCTTACAGATTCTTTGCCTGGCTTCTGAATTTTCCCTCTGTTCTGCTTGGGTATCTACATTGAACTATAACCCCATAATGAACCTCCTTTTTGGCCAGGGGGCTTCAAACTTGGATGCTGTCCTACCCACTCTATCTTCTCATTTTTGTGCAGCTCTTTCCCTAAACTATGTATAGCATTATGCTCCCATATGACCCAGTTTTCAAATCTCTAACAATCTTGACTACCGTCCAGTGGTTTACCTCTAATTTCTTAGAGTCCCTCACGCTATTTCGTTCAGAACTGAATGCAATTTTCCGGGTAGAGTCTACACTGGAGAATGCCCTGGCGCTTTACTGCAATTTACTTTTGCCTATTAGGATGTCTTTGAATTCTTAACCTGTCTTCCAAAAATATTAGGCACCCTTTCCAACAACTTTTTGTCTCAAATTTTGTCCAGCATTTCATTCACGTCTACTTCAAGTATATATTTGTTTGTTTTGTTTTTTCAATCAGCGTTATTACTGAGGCATAATGTATATACAGGAGAAGCAAATGGTAAACCACTCCAGTGTTCTTGCCTGGGAACTCTCATGGATGAAGGAGCCTGTTGGGCTACAGTCCATGGGGTCGCAAAGAGTCAGAAATGACTGAGAGACTAAAGAACAACAGCAATGTGTATTCAATACAATTCACCGATTTTAAGTATGTAGTTAGATAAATTTTGACAAATATATAGAGCTGTATAATCATACCACGGTCATGATATAGTCATGATATTTCCATTATGTCATAGAGTTAGCACCCCCTTTGCTGCTAATTCCCTTCTACATCAAGTTTCTTTTATTTGAACAGGTTCAGTGAGTTTTACAATTCTTTTTCTCACCACAAAATCTGTTCTTTCATGTTAACATGAATCTACTCATCAGAGCTTTTCTGCTTGGGTTTGTTCAAACAACAGGTTCTGTAGTGAAGGCTTGGAAGCTCATTCGTTTTCATTTTCCACCTTGTCCATGATAAGCATGTTAGAATCCATTTGTGCTTTTAAGAAATCTGGGTCTCCAGTGTAGAAACATTGGGTTAAAAAGAACTGAAGTTAGTTTGATCAAGCACTGTATAATCAGCAATCCTTTAGGCAGGGCAGGAAATGGCCCTTTGCCTTCCACGAAGTCACAAATCAAAGGGGAGAGTTAGGTTATGATATATGATCATGTTAATGGATTGTGTGTGTGTTACCAGCCCTTGGCTCTGCTGATAGGTGAGATGGCCCTTCAGTGCCTGGCCAGGCTTGGGCCCTCACCTCTGATTTGGCCTCTAGCCTACACCAGCACGCACCTAAAAGTGTCTTGGTCCCTCATGCTTCCTGACCCTTGAGAAGGTCTTTACAGTGCTCATAACTTCCCGTGGTCTTCAGATCCCCCTTCGGCCTCCTGCACACCCACCTCGTAGGACTTCGGAGCTCAGGCTGGCCTGCTTTGCCTTCTCTTGTCCATCCACCCCCTGAATCCCATTCTGATTCATCACCCTGTGTGCCTCCCACCCTATTCCTGTCCTGCGGAATCTAGGGAGCTTTAGTCATCAAACCTCTTCCACACAGAATCTTGTCAGACTGCTCCCTTTTCAAGAGTTATTAAACCCTCTTTATAATGGCTTCATTCACTCAGGCTTTTTTTTTTTAATTTTTTCAAAATAAAATCAACCTTAAGGGGCTTCCATGGTGGTCCAGTGGTTGAGACTTCATCTTCCAATTCTGGGGCTGCAGGTTCGATCCCTGGCTGGGGAACTAAGATCCCACATACCTCAAAAAACCAAAACACCAAACAGAAAGAGTATTGTAACAAATTCAGTAAAGACACTGAAAATGGTCCATGTTGAAAAAAACTTTATTAAAATAAATAAATAAAAATAAAGTCAACCTCAAGCTCCGAAACCTATAATGTAGAGCATCTAAATGTCTTCTTTTTTGGCAGTTGAGGGAACCCAATGGGAATCATTTACAAGCTATTTCTCTGAAGCTTCTTTTGGTTCCCTTGGCCCTTAGTCTGGGCCAAGACATGGGTAATTTGAATTAGTGCCGTGCAGCCTTGTTGCCACCACGTTCCTCCCGGGTTTATCTCCCTCTGACTCCATTGCTCGTGCTCCTCCTTCTGGCTGATGGCCCCATTCCAAGGCAAAGCCCAGGTGAGTAAACTCCTGGTTGGCATCGCCCTGCTTTCCCTGACTGCAGGCCTAGTGTTCTTCATGTTTCCCATGTGCTCCAGACATAGTTTTATTTTTATTTGATTTTATTTTTTAAACAAAGACTAATATTTAGGGGCAGGGGGAAGTGCAGCATGTGGGATCTTAGTTTCCTAACCACGGATTGAACCCAAGCTTCCTGCATTAGAAGCACAGAGTCTTAATCAGTGAACCACTAGGGAAGTCCCCCAGACATAGTTTAAAATGTGCGTTTTGGTGTTGGGATCTCTTGATTTATTCCTACTGTATAGCACAGGGAACTCTACTCAGTACTCTGTAATAACTTTATGGGAAAATAATCTAGAAAAGAATCAGATAATTGAATCATTCTGCCGTGTACCTCCAACTAACACAACATCATTGTGTGAGAGTTGGACCATAAAGAAGGTTGAGCACCAAAGAACTGACGCTTTTGAGCTGTGGTGTTGGAGAAGACTCTTGAGAAATCCTTGGCCTGCAAGGAGATCAAACCAGTCAATCCTAAAGGAGATCAGTCCTGAATGTTCATAGGAAGGACTGATGCTGAATCTGAAGCTGCAATACTTTGGCCACCTGATGCGAAGAACTGGCTCATTGGAAAAGACCCTGATGCTGGGAAAGATTGAAGGTAGGAGGAGAAGGGGATGACAGAGGATGAGATGGTTGGATGGCATCACTGACTCAATGGACATGAATTTGAGCAAACTCCAGGAGATGGTGAAGGACAGGGAAGCCTGGCGTGCTACAGTCCATGGGGTTGCAAAGAGTTGGACATGACTGAGCAACTGAACAACACAACATTGTAAATCAACTATACTCCAATTAAAATGAAAAATTTTTTTTAAAATATGAAGCGTCACACACTCTAACTTTGTATTTTTGGCTCATGTAAGCTTTATCCAATTTCTAACATTTTTCTTCTGAAATTTCTTTATGTTCTGTCCCAAAATTACAGTAACCCACACCTATGCTTGTTCTTGTTTGGTCACTCAGTCATGTATGACTCTTTGTGACCCCAGGGACTGCAGCAATCTTGGTTCCAGCTTGTGCTTCATTCAGCCTGGCATTTCGCATGATGTATTCTTCATGTAAGTTAAATAAGCAGGGTGACAGTATACAGCCTTGACATACTCCTTTCTCAATTTAGAACCAGTCTATTGTTCCAAGTCCAGTTCTAACTGTTGCTTCTTGACCTGGATACAGGTTTCTCAGGAGGCAGGTAAGGAGGTCTGCTATTCCCATCTCTTTAAGAATTTTTCACAGGTGTTGTAATCCACACAGTCAAAGGCTTTAGCATAGTCAATAAAGAAGCAATAGATATTCTTCTGGAATTCTCTTGCTTTTTCTATGATCCAACAGATGTTGGCAATTTGATCTCTGGTTCTTCTGCCTTTTCTAAATCCAGGTTGAACATCTGAAAGTTCTCAGTTCATGTACTGTTGAAGCCTTGCTTGGAGAATTTTGAGCATTATTTTGCTAGTGTGTGAGATGAGTGCAATTGCGTGGTAATTTGAACATTCTTTGGCATTGCCTTTCTTTGGGATTGGAATGGAAACTGACCTTTTCCAGTCCTGTGGCCACCGCTGAGTTTTCCAAATTTGCTGGCATATTGAGTGCAGCACTTTCCAAGCATCATCTTTCAGGATTTGAAAAAGCTCAGCTGGAATTCCATCACCTCCACTAGCTTTGTTCGTAGTGATGCTTCCTAAGGCCCACTTGACTTCGCATTCCAGGATGTCTGGCTCCAGGTGAGTGATCACACCATCATGGTTATCTGGGTCATGAAGATCTTTTTTGCACAGTTCTCCTGTGTATTCTTGCCACCTCTTCTTAATATCTTCTGCTTCTGTTAGGTCCATACCATTTCTGTCCTTTATTGTGTCCATCTTTGCATGAAATGTTCCCCTGGTTTCTCTAATTTTCTTGAAGAGGTCTCTAGGCTTTCCCATTCTATTGTTTTCCTCTCTTTCTTTTCATTATTCACTTAGGAAGGCTGTCTTATCTCTCCTTGCTATTCTTTGAACTCTGCATTCAGATGGATATATCTTTTGAGAAGAAAAAAACGTGACAGAATGATAGAGTAGCATCTTGAGAAATTAAAAAAAAATAATCCTTGAAGAACCTAATGCAAAATAACCTGACTATGATAAAGAAGGCATCTAAGTTCAAATATGTATAGAAAGCAGACCTGGTCCATATCACACCCCATCTGAAGAAGGAGGTAAGGGTCAGATACAGCTATTTGTAAGTTATATCACCTTTTGACTTTAGACTTTTAAAAGTATACTCTTCACAACAGTAGAACTAAAACTGGATTTTATAATTGTGTGATAGTTATCACGACACCCTTGTCTAAGCCACCAAAACTTACACTCAGAGCCACAAACCCAAGTGTATTGATATTCCTGAGAATTCTCATTGGACAATAAATGAGTTATTCTTTTATTTAAACATTATGAAATGTACTGAAACTTTTTTCTCTTAGATTTCCTTCCAATTCTCACATCTATGGAAGTGAATATTCCTGCAGCATTTGTGATAGCGATTTCCATGCTATAAATCGAGACTGTGTAAGTACCAATGGAAGGTACCAATGGATACCTTCCATTCACCAGTGACAGCCACCCAGGCCCAAGGCTAGTGGAAGGAGCCCAGGTGCAGGACCCCATGACCTGCGTACACACCTGCCCTGGTAGGGAACCTGGCACTTCTGGATGGCAAGAGAGATCAAACGTGGTGGGGTTTTTTTACATGACCTTGGAATTTGGAGATAGGTCATCAGCGTTAAAAGAAGCCTGGCTCCAGCTGCTCTTAGCTTGACTTGTCCTAAGTGAAAGTGAAAGTGAAGTCGCTCAGTTGTGTCCAACTCTTCGCGACCCCATGGACTGCAGCCCACCAGGCTCCTCTGTCCATGGGATTCTCCTGGCAAGAACACTGGAGTGGGTTGCCATTTCCTTCTCCAATGCATGAAAGTGAAAAGTTAAAGAGAAGTCACTCCTAAGGTCGTTTCAAATACCAGATTACAGTCATCAACAGGAACTGATCAATGGAAGGGGCCAGAATTTTGGAACTCATACTTATGTTTGCAAAACATGCAGTAAGGTCTGAATAGTCATTATCTCAGCGGAGGATGCAAAGCTGTGATGGCACTTTTCTGTGAGGGCTGGGTTGAGGCACCCACTTGGCTGGGAGCTCCCCCAGCCCAGCCTGCCTCCAACGGAGGGAAGGAGGTTTTCTCACTTCCAGCGTCCAGAAGATACCCTTCCCAGACAGTATAGCACCGTGCAGTTTCTAAGGCCGAAGGGAAAACCTGGGCAGAAACGTACAGGCCACTCTATTACATGCTCTGTGACTGTATTTTGCGTTCCAGCTGGGTTTTCTTTTGCCGTTTAGAACAGCAGCAGCAGTGACGCAAGCACAGGACAGCCACTCGCTCTGTGCCAGCACCTAATCTCGTTCATTCTTGGTCTGCTCTTCCTCCCTGCTGCACTATGAGATGATGGTATCGCCCCATTTTACCGGTGAAGAAACTGATTTACAGGGAGAGGAAATCTCCTGCTGCGGTCACTAATCTGGTAAGAAACAGACTGTAGATTTTGAAGACGGTGTCATGCTCCATTGGGGTTTCCCATGTGGCTCAGTGGTAAAGAATCTGCCTGCTAATGCAGGAGACTTGGGTTCCATACCTGAGTCGGGAAAAATCCCCTCGAGGAGGAAATGGCAGCCCACTCCAATATTCCTGCCTGGGAAATCTCTCATGGACAGAGGAGCCTGGTGGGCTACAGTCCTTGGTGTCACAAAGAGTTGGACACGACTGAGCAATCATGTTCCATTATTGGGAACTAAATAGCCTGATGCAAAAATATTTTGAAAAGGACAATGTATGAAAGGAAAGAGTTATTACTTTTGGGCCAGATCACCTTCCAAGAGTGGTTCAAGTCAGTGTTGATATTAAGGGTCAGTTATGTTCAAAGGCACTGTGGTGAATATCGTACACAGTGCCAGGCACATCGTAGGCTATCTACAGAGCCTGGGATTTTTAGTTTAGTTTATTGAACTATAGTTGATTTACAGTGTTGCATTAGTTTCTGCTGTATAGCAAGGTGATTTGGTTATACATATATATATATATATATATATTCTTTTTCCTATTCTTTTCCATTATGATTTATCACAGGATATTGAATATAGTTCCCTGTGCTCTACATAGGACCTTGATGTTTATCCATTCTATAGGTCATAGTTTGCATCTGCTGATCCCAAGCTCCCAATCCATCCCTTCCTTTTTCCCCTTGGTGACCACGAGTCTGTTTTCTGCGTCTCTGAGTCAGTTTCTGTTTGTAGACAAATTCATTTGTGTCATAGTTTAGATTCCACATATAAGTGATATCATATGGTATTTGTCTTTCTCTGTAAAAAGCAGTGGATGAAGGTGTGTGTGGTCTCTGCGCTTGAGAAAATGTAGCAGGTCCCAGAGTTGTGTGCTGCAAATATGCCCCCAATGACATGAGTGATGAATGTCAGCCAGACGAATTTGCAGCATGCTGGTGACAGAAGTCACGTGAAGATGACCTTTGAAAGGGGGATGTGATGCTGATAGATGGACATTGGAGGAGAAGGTGGGAATTGAAGGCAAAGGGAGCTGTGTCGGGGAAGCCCTTGGATGAAAGGTTTGGAGGTGAGTGAATCGTCTGGCTTTGTGGTGTGTAGGGCTTCCCTGGTAGCTCAGTTGGTAAAGAATCTGCCTGCAATGCAGGAGACCCCAGTTTGATTCCTGGGTTGGGAAGATCCACTGGAGAAGGAATAGGCTACCCACTGCAGTATTCCTGGGCTTCCCTAATGGCTCAGCTAGTAAAGAATCCACCTGCAATGCGGGAGACCTGGGTTCAGTCCCTGGGTTGGGAAGATCCCCTGGAGAAGGGAAAGGCTATCCACTCCAGTATTCTGGCCTGGAGAATTCCATGGACTATATAGTCCATGAGGTCAAAAAGAGTCGAACACAACTGAGTGATTTTCACTTTGTGGTGTGTAGGTCACCTGGAGGTCAGGCTGAAGGTAGTGCATTGACCACTGTGAAATCACTCTTGGCTGGACCTCCTATAGGAAGATAGTGGAGACTCTGGAGCAGGGAGTAACTGCTTCAGAGCGGCACCTGGGTGCTGCGTTCAGCCATGGTGTGAGGGTGATGGATTCAGAAACAGTAGCCGAGACATCCTCTAGAGAACACTGCTAGCGTTCCAGAAAAGTAATGAATGTAATGACAGTGGGAATGGAGAGGAAGTGGAATCAGATCAACTGGTATGTTCCCAGAAATGCTTACCACCTTCACTCTTAGCTGAGACCAAGCATTTGGGGGGGCAGGGGGGCGTATGTGTGTAAACTCACTACCGAAGTCATGCAGTACATGCTTAACAAAACAAAATCAGAACTATCTGGGACCCGACCCCACACCATCTTCACTCACAGGAAATGCTGCTCTGTCTTCAACGGATAGATTTATCTCATTAGCTTAGACCTCTATTTTACTTAAACAGAATTAGGAGGCATGTAAAACGAGTGATTGTTTTGCTAAGGTTACCTATATTCCTTGCTGAAAATATTTTTAACTGATTTGGAATCGATTTTCTTTGCTCTTTAAATTGTTTTTTAAATGTTTAATTGTGAAATATTACCGAGAAAAATTTAAAATATACTTGTTTAATGGAAGCAAGCCAAATGTTCATGGCAGGATGAATGGATAAATAAAATGTGATATTTACCTACAGTAGATGATTATATTCAGCCTTTTTTTATGTGGCCCATTTTTTTGATGTCTTTATTAAATTTGTTACAATATTGCTTCTGTTTGACGTTTTGGCTTTTTTTGGATCTTAGCTCCCTGACCAGGGATCGAATCTGCTTTGGAAGGCAAAGTCTTAACCACTTGGACTGCCAGGGAAGTCTGATAAACAAAGAAGGAAATCCTGACCTAGACGACAACATGAATACACCTTGAGGACGATATGCTAAGTTAAATAAGCCAGGCACAAAAGGACAAATGCTGGATGATTCCACTTACACGAGGTATGTAAGGTAATCATACTCATAAAAAAACAAGAAGAATGGTGGTTGCCAGGAGCTGGGGGGAGGCAGAATGAGGAATTATTGTTTACTGGGGACAGGGTTTTAGTTTTGCTAGATGAACGATTTCTAGAGAGAGGCACTTCACAACAATGTGCACACAGTTAATAATCTTAGATTTAATTCTCTTCTTTCTTTTATTATTATTTGCTATAACGTCTGTCTTAACCCAATACCAACTTTGTAACCCCCATTTTCAAGTATTTAGAAAAAATAAGATAGATTTTAATGCAATCTCAACTTTCAGTCTGCTTTTGTCCCTTGGAGATAAAATGTAAATCTTAGAGACAGCATACAGTTGAACATTTAAAAAAAAATCAGTAACTTCATAATCCTACAGATAAATTTAATCCACTTGCATTTATAGTACATTCGAAGCAACACTCCCAGTTATTTTGGGCATGTGCTTGGATTTAACAAATTTGTAGTTTTTTAAAGATCTGCGCTTTGCTGGAGCAGCTGTGAAGAGATAAGAGAAACCCAAATAAGACGGTAGGTATTGCGAGGGGGCATCAGAGGGCAGACACACTGAAATCATAATCACAGAAAACTAGTTGATCTGATCATATGGACCACAGCCCTGTCTAACTCAATGAAACTAAGCCATGCCGTGTGGGGCCACCCAAGACAGACGGGTCATGGTGGAGAGGTCTGACAGAATGTGGTCCACTGGAGAAGGGAATGGCAACCCACTTCAGTATACTTGCCTTGAGAACCCCATGAACAGTATCAAAAGGCAAAATGATAGGATACTGAATGAGGAATTCCCCAGGTCGGTAGGTGCCCAGTATGCTACTGGAGATGAGATGGCTGGAGGGCATCACCGACTCGATGGACGTGAGTTTGAGTGAACTCCGGGAGTTGGTGATGGACAGGGAGGCCTGGCGTGCTGTGATTCAAGGGGTCGCAAAGAGTCAGACACGACTGAGAGACTGAACTGAACTGAAAGATCATCTTGTGTTATTTTAATGTCCGTTTATCTTCTTTGGCATGGTTTTTGATTTTCTCTTTCCACTTGCCTTATTTTTGAAATAAACTTTAAGCCATGTCCCTTTAAAGCAAACCAGAAGACAATCTCAGAAAAGTGATCTGTTTGTCCTGGGTTCACTGTAATCCACATGATGAGTGTCAGGTCCGTAGAAGCCAGCCGAGTCTGGTCAGTACTGATCTAGTGGAAACAGTCCTACATCACAGGTCACATGGGTCGTCACAGACTTCCTGTTTTCATGTGGGTGCAAGTTCCCTTGTGTGAGTGAACTTTTAGAGAGTAGAAGTTATTTCAGCAGCAGCTCCTTGATCAGGTGCTGGATCAAACAACTTTGGACAGAAAGGCGGTAGTTCCATCCTGGTGAAGGAAACTGCCAAAAAAGACATGGGAGCTGGCCAGACTGGGGTCCACAGCCTGACTGTGTGCAAGCAGACGTCTAGAGTAGAGGCTCAAGAAAAAGTTTCATCAAATAGACTGGTCACCCAGCTTGGGGACCACAGGTAAACTTTAGTCTAAATTCACACCCGGAACCCCGATCCCAGGGAGGGAACCCAGGGCACCTCCCCCGGCACCTACTGCATCTTGAATCTCGAACTTGAATCAAGTCCCCACTTGCTGACTGTGAGATGGGGAATCAATTACCGAATCTTCTTTTCCTCCATTGCGAATGCAGATAAATGTAGTACACACCTGATATGGCTCTCTCATAGCTGAAAAGTAAAGGGCTAAAGTTGATGCGAGTAAAAGAGATCGATACCACAGAGAACGTCATGAATCCTAGTTATCACTGTTATCAGAATTCCTGACCGTGAGCAGGAAGGGATTCCAGCCTGACTGTCCCCGGTTCTGGGACTAGGGGGAGCTGACTTTCCACTGACCTGAGTGAGGTTGACCAGAATCAGTGGGAACAGACTCTGTTCTCTTCATCAAAGAAGTTCCCGAAGCTTCCTCGCTAAAGGGTGTGCCTCCCACACTGCTTCTCACCCAGTTCTTTCATGAAATAGGTTCTTGGTTATCAAAGGGAGAGGGAAAAAAGCACTGCTCATGAATGCTTTGATCAGAAACTCTGGAGTTTCTTCTCCTCCTTTTCCTAAATTCCTCCAGCTTTCATTTAAACCAAAGGATTCTGTTTCCAGAAACTTTTTATCTTTAGGTTTTTCCCATCTGACTCAATTTCTTGGGAAAGTTCCTCACCTGGTCTTTCAAAGAAGATGACACTGACCTTTAGAGCTCTTTGATTCAGCAGAAGGGGAAAAAAAAAAAAAAACCGCACATCCATCTGACCCTGACGTACTCTCACAGCCCAGGGACTGCCTCTGGCTTGGCTGTTTGAATAACCTCTGGGCATCTGATCCACCCCCAGAGCTTAAGTTTGAACTCCAGAACAAATATTTGTTTGGAGCAAAGTTTGAGAGCTATCTTCTCTTTTCATCTTTTTAAAGCCCAACTATACTGCTCTGCTGTCCCTCTCTGATCGTGGTTCAGGGGACACAGGGCTCCTCCTGAGAGCTGGGCAGAGGCACCCAGTACAATGAAGGGGCTCACGTGCTTTTTCCTCTGCTTCTTGCTTACTGAATTGAGAGGCTTTGAAATCCCCACCAACGGACTTTCAGAAGTAAGTACTTCCGGAAGACTCCTTGCTGTAGGCCCCCTGTGCTAGTTTGGTAAATGGAGTGTTGTGTTAGTCGCTCAGTTGTGTCTGACTCTTTGCCACCACATGGACCATGGCCCACCAGCCTCCTCTGTCCATGGGATTCTCCAGGCAAGAATCCTGGAGTGGGTAGCCCTTCCCTTCTCCAGGGGGTTTTCCCGACCCAGGGATTGAAGCCGCGTCTCCTGCATTGCAGGTGAATTCTTTACCATCTGAGCCACCAGGGAGGCCTGTTACCTGTTGCTGTTCAAAGACTGTATCCTGTGAGGGTTGGAAATTTATGGTAAAGTTCATCTGAGTAGAAGTGTTCGCATTAGAATTAGTCAAATGTGTATTTATCCTTTAAAGCATCAATGGGCTTTTCATGAGAACTGAGTTCATGGACTGGCCCAGTAGTGTAGCATTTATGGAGTACAGCTGCCCCTCCTTGCCTGAAAAACTGGGGATATTAATGGATCTGATCCAAAGGATGGTTATAAGGTTTAAGTGACATTCGTAAACTACCCAGCACAGTGCGAACCTGAGCAAGAACTTGATAATTATTAGCTCTCATAACTATTATTATGAAGTACCATTATTACTCTTTTACATAAGAGTATAAGAAAAGTCATTTTCAAAGCATTATCGTTTAGGGACTTCCCCGACTCACTGGAGAAGACCCTGATGCTGGGAAAGATTGAAGGCAAAAGGAGAAAGGGGCAGCAGAGGACGTGATGGTTGAATGGCACTACTGACTCAATGGACATAAATTTGAGCAAACTCTGGGAGACAGTGAAAGATAGAGAAGCCTGGTGTGCTGCAGTCCATGCGGTTGCAAAGAGTCGGGCATGACTTAGTGACTGAACAGCAACAAACAGCTGATGATCCAGTGGCTAAGATTCTGAGCTCCCAATGCACGGGCCCTCGGTTTGATCCCTGGTCACGGAACTGGACCTTGTATGCCGCAACTAAGACCCAGAACAGCCAAAAAATTAAAAAGGACTGTTGTTTGTCATACCTAAGTGAACAATGATTTCCAAGTTAAGGGCATTTAATGTTCCTGTTAAAGGGGAAGATGGATGAGTCAGCGGGCAGAGTATAGGAATTATTCCCAAGGAGCTCAAGGTCTTCCCTTCAGACCCTTGATCATCCTCAGAGTGATGAAAGTCTTGGGCTGAAAGTCATAGAAGAGCTATTCTGATACTAGAAAAGTCACATGTATTCTGGGAATATCCTGGAAGATGCAGCGGCCTGTGATACTTACAGGGTGGATTATGTACACAAATGCCAAAGAACAAGATGGCATATTTGCAAGAAAAAAAAATCACTCTGTCTGCCTAGAAACTATCATATTTTCCAACACTTTAGAAACCACCAGAGTGTGTCGGAAGCCTCATTGATGGAGCCGGGAATTGGAGGCAGGATTTCCAAAGGCTCTTGTGCTTTGCAGTCACTTACTGGCATTCCTTTCATAGCGACATTTCAAACATCTTATTAGACTCTTCTGATGCTGCTAAGATCTACGCAACACTTCCCCCAGGTGCCTCCCTGTCATCTTCAGGCAAAGTGAAAAATGAATTCCTGCATCCACCAAGTTTGGAGATATTAACTCCTAGTTACTCACCTCCGAGATATAACCAGCAAACAAATAGATTAAAGAAATCATTGTAACAGACAGAGAAAACAACTTTTGGTTACCAAAGGGAAAAGGGGAGAGGGATAAATTAGGGGTTTGGGATTAGCAGATACACACTACTATGTATAAAATACATAACAAGGACGTACTGTGTAGCATAGGAACTATATTCAATATATTGTAATAGTCAACCTATAATGGAAAAGAATCTCAAAGAGGGTAGATATATGTGTGTATATATAACTGAATCACTTTATTGCACACCTGAAACATTGTAAATCAGCTCTTAATCTTTTAAAAAAATACATTATATGAAAAAAATGAGATTGCACAGAAATATGGAAAACAAGACAAAATAATATATTAAATACTGTTTTCCTGTCACCAGCTGCCTTTTTTTCATTGATGGAAATAAACATCCTGATTTGTTTTAAGTTTGCAGACTATGGAGACCATGTGGAGTTGGCTCCAGGCAAATTCCAGTCTGTGCCAGAGAATCGGAGGTATCAGGTACAGTAAACCTCAGTTCCAAAAGGGAAAAGAAGTGCAAGAGATCATGAATGAAAAAATAAGAAGAGGACTGAGATGCTTTTTGCTGCATTTTCTCAAGAGCTTGTTTTTCTTAGCAGCAAAGAGTCCAGTTATTATGCTCAGGAGAAACACAGTTCAGCTGAAATGAAGGGAAACCTCCACATGACTGTCCATCTCTGAATGCAGTGGTCATGTTGTTTGCTTAAACAATACATGGCTACGTATTTTCTTCAAAGCTTAAGATTATGGGATGGTGTTACTGTCATATATGGAAGAATTTCCTCCTAGGAGGACACATTTTGTGACTTCCTCGTGGGGCCACACATGCTCCTCCACGGGTCACGGTCATTACTGTCTTGGGGAGCCACTGAGAGAGCACAGGGAACCTAGCCACGCTGGAGGCCATCTCCAGTTGTTAATAGTTCACCTTCCAGTGCAGGGCGTGTGGGTTCAATCCCTGGTGCGGGAGCTAAGACCCCACATGCCTTGCGGCCAGAAAACCAAAACATAGTACAGAAAAATATCATAACAAATTCAATGAAGACTTTAAAAATGGTCCACATGAAAAAGATTTAAGAGTAAAAAACAGAAACCCCATAGGTTAATCCTCACATCAGGGTCTTCATCTAAAAGACAAAACTTAAAGAGCTGTTGAGAACTGCATTCAAAGATCTGAAAAAGACCCAGGGACATAGAAAACAAACTCATAGTTACCAAAGAGAAAAGGGGGAGAGGGATAAGTTAGGAGGTTGGGATTAACCGATACACACTGCTGTATTTAAAATAGATAACCAGGAGTTCCCTGGCTGTCTAGTGGTTAGGACTCTGTTCTTCCACTGCAGGGGGCACGGGTTCAATCCCTTGTTGGGGAACTAAGATCCTGGAAGCCGTGCAGCATGGCCAGAAAAGAAAATAGATAACCAGCAAGGACTTATATAGCACAGAGAAATATACTCAGTGTTTTGTAATAACCTATAAGGGAAAATAATCTGACAAAAATAGATATGTAGAAATAACTGAATCACTTTGCTGTACATCTGAAACTAACACAGCATTGTAAATCAACCTTGCTTCAATTGAAAAAAAAAAAAGTCTAAAAGAAGGCGAGTGTTGGCCTTACTATGTCATATAACACCCCCTAAAATCTCAGCTCACCCCAAAGCAGGCAAGCTAAGCTCTACTAACCCACATCTGAATTATTACTTTAAAATCCGTCTGACACTAAACGCTCACCCATCGCTGTAAAGGCAGCCCGCTTTCCATGCCACAGGACAGTCATTCGTGTGGATAAATCTCTAGCACGGCAGTTAGAATGCAGAATTTTCCATCTGCCAATTACCATCTTTAACTCAGGGGCTACGCCAACAAGAAGACACATGCGTTTCAGCTCCCATGTTGCTGCGTCTAATGGAAGAGACAGACATGCTCTCCCACTGTCTGGGTTTGAAGGAAGGAATTCTGCTGCTATGAAAACACCCAGACAAACAGATGTTTTTATTTGTATTAATGAGGTGGTTTTTACAGGATAAATGTGATCTGTGGTACTCAGCATGACTCAGTTGAATGTTTTCATTTAAAAACATTGGTTTTAACATTGTATCAGAGAATGATGGGCATGCCACCAAAGACAGCTGAGACACAGACTCTCATTCACGGAAGCACACCAGGGGGAGACCAGCATTCAAGAATATTTGATAGCTATGTCTTGGTTCCAGTGAATGAATCAGAGCTCAGTATGCAAGGAGAAAATACTTCTTGACTGAGAGAAAACAGTTTTGCTCTCAAGGTAAAAAGCAACACGCTTCTGAAGAATGATTTTATCCAATTTCCTTTCACAGAGAAGTATTTCTGGAGAATCTGGAGAAAGGACGGTAAGTGTACTTTGATTTTGTTAAAAATTGATGTCTGAATGACTTTTCTGTTACCTATTATCGAGAAATCAATACGGCTGCCTCCTTTGTCTTCAGCACCAAGAGCGTTTACCTGACTTTCGAAATACCTGTTTGCCCAATTCTGTTTGGAAGTGTGTCTAAAATTGAGCATGAGAGGGTGGAGTGTGTAAGCAACCAGGAGAGATGTCCCCGGAGCTGAAAACGTTCCTTTTCTTTACTTTGGCAAGTTTTGCCAACAGCACAGGTTCTTTTGTTTTGGAATAAAAACTATATATTGATTCCAACATAATGGTTTTGATTTAAAGTGAGTGTGGAAAAGGCAGTCTTAAACATGAAATGGCCCGATTCCCTGAGCTGTGTGGTGTACTGCAAGTCCCCTACACACAAACCAGTCGCATTCCAAGAGTGAGTCTGTCCGTCCAACAAAGTTAACCTAAGTACACAACCAACACAATCAGCTATATGTGGCTGCACTGTAGTAGGTTTAGAATACTTTTCATACAAATAATACATAAAAAAACTGACACAAAAAATAACATTTTTAATTGGACAGTACAGTACCTTGAGAAGTACAGTGGTACAGTACAAGGCATCCAGGGGCTGGCGTGGAGTGAACAGGACAGAGGAGTTACTGATGGAGGAGGGAGAGGGGTGGGAGATGGTGCGGCTGAAGGGTCTCAGCCACAGGAGACGGAGGGCAAAGTGCAGTTTCACTCATGTCTGATGTTGATGGCACACGTTCCGGTTCCTTGCTGGAACCAGACGCTCGTTCGCATCTTTGAAAGTCTGCAGCTGCACCTCGAACGTCCGTATGTATATAGGCAACTTACTGTAGCTCCTCCTGTGGCAGGAAGACATCAAAAGGAAAGTTGTTTCCTTGGCTTCATGGTCTGAACAGACAGCAGCTGTGAGAAGCTCTGGGTTAAGGGGGAGGAAACACAGAAAGCCTGGGTTTTATCTTTGCTTGAGGTGAGCTGGATGTTAACGAGTTGAAAGATTTAATCTTGGATGATGAAGTTTGGGGAAAATGACACCTACTATTGAAATAAGTAAAACGCTTTGAAAAAAAAAAAAAAAGCAGAAACCAGTGGGTCCCATCACTGCCACAATCCTGGCAGTTTATGCTGCTACTGCTGCTGCTAAGTCACTTCAGTCGTGTCCGACTCTGTGTGACCCCATAGACGGAAGCCCACCAGGCTCCCCCTTCCCTGGGATTCTCCAGGCAAGAACACTGGAGTGGGTTGCCATTTCCTTCTCCAATGTGTGAAAGTGAAAAGTGAAAGTGAAGTCGCTCAGTCGTGTCCGACCCTTAGCGACCCCATGGACTGCAGCTTACCAGGCTCCTCCATCCATGGGATTCTCTAGGCAAGAGTACTGGAGTGGCCTGCCATTGCTTTCTCCTAAAAGATGCGTGTTTTCAGAGCTTTGTCTTTGAGCATGTGGATACTGGAACTGCCTTCAATCAGTGGAGAAGGGCTGGGAACTGGGTCCAGAGTGCTGGGCCAGTCAGCGCATCAAAATGCCCTCTGCGAGATGTTCTGCTCTTCACTCGTATCCATCAGCATTCTTGTGCATGCTCAGTCGCTCAGTTATGTCTGGGGTCTTTGTGACCCCATGGACTGTAGCCCTCTGTTCACGGGACTCTCCAGGCAAGAGTACTGGAGTGGGTGGCCATTCTCTTCTCCAGGAGATCTTCCCGACCCATAGCGGACCTGGGTCTGTTGCACTGCAGGCAGGTTCTTTACCATCTGAGCCACCAAAGAAGCCTACCTCTCCTGTTCAAACTATATCTCATAGTTTGTTTTGATTTGGGAAACAACAGGAGGACTGGAAAAAGGTGAAATTGCAATAGATGAGGTTCAAGAAGGGAGGGAGCAGTGTGGGGCTTTGGGGACCGCCTGTGTGTTCTACCCCACTGTACCCCTGGAAGTGCCTGGGTCCCCCTTCTACACTGCACACCCGCATCCTTTCCTGCCCTCTGGCCCTGTGTTCAGAGTTATTTCCTGCACTTTCATAATCCAATCTTGCTTCCCCACAACCATTTCCTCCTCATATCCTCACTTTCAGAATCATTGTTAATAGACTCACAGCACTGGAGAGGCATCGCAAGATTTCTTAAAAGTGAGCTTCTGCCTGCAGGATAGCCCAAGAATTTAGGAGAATGCTTAGTAAGAGCTGAGTTATATGCTTAATGATGCCTTAGAAATTTTGTATTGTTATCATCAAATATGCAGTGAAGTTCTGTTATTTTTCTCAGAGTACAGTTGTCTTTTCTTGCCGATTTCAGGAAGATGTTGATCAAGTGACTCTTTATAGTTATAAAGTCCAGTCTACTATTACTTCTCGAGTGGCCAACACTGTTATCCAGACCAAAGTGGTGAACCACTCTCCAAAGCCTCAAAATGTCGTGTTTGACGTGCAGATTCCCAAAGGAGCCTTCATCTCCAACTTCTCCATGTGAGTAACTCCCACTCAGAACCGGAAACTGGATATGTTCTGCTCACAGAATCACACCCCTCCCAGAGTGAACCTTTAGTGCCTCAACGTCTCGTGGCTCCATACCCAGCATCTTTGTCGTTGTTTAATTGCTAAGTTTTATCTGACTCCCTGCTACCCTATGGACTGTAGCCCACCAGGCTCCTTTGACAATGGGATTTCCCAGGCAAGAATGCTGGAGCAGGTTGCCATTTCCTCCTCCAGGGGATCTTCCTGAACTAAGGACTGAACCTGAGTCTCCTGCGTTGGCAGGCGAATTCTTTACCACGTAAATCACCAGGGAAGCCCAGAGTAGACCCTGGTAGGCAGCAATTCCAGGGGTTCTCGTTTTCAGAGCTGTGGACCTACTGGACATTGAGTCATCTTAGGATGGGACCCAATAATTTGCTTCTGTTCAGAGTAACAGAATTTGCAAAGGATTTGCTTTTCTTTTCTGTTGAGTGAAAACATCCTTAAGCCTGTTTCTATGGCAGTAATCTCCCACTTCCTTAGGGAGAGGCCATATGTTCTATTTTGCTTCAAAAACTCTCATCAGACTGTTCTAACTAATCATTGTTGGGACACATTAGGTGACAGCAAGCGAAGAGTAAGGTAGGTAGAGACAGAGATGACAAGAGAGGACAGAGTCCCCCGGGGAGATGTTAGAAAGAGAGACACAAACTTGGCAGGGATCGATCAGCACTTTCCTCCGTCTTTCTTTGCTCTTTTGCACCCCTGAAGGATCCTTAATACATGGAAGAATGATCCTATAAGCCACATCAGCCAGATAGCTAGTGGTTTATCAATCACAGCCCTAGGCACATTTGTCATTCCAAAGGGATGCCCAGGAGAACAACCCTTAATCCAAAGGGTAAACCTGGGAAATGAAGAAACATTTTTAAAAATTTTGCCTTGGAGTATAGTTGACCTACAATGTTGTGTTAATTCAGGTGTACAGCAAAGTGATCCAGTTATACAACTACATATGTCCATCGTTTTGAAGATCCTTTTCCCATATACGTTATTACAGAATATTGAGTAAAGTTCCCTGTGCTATACAGTAGGTCATTGTTACTTATTTTATATATAGTGGTGTGTGTGTGTGTGTTAATCCCAAACTCCTAATTTATCACTTCCCCTTCACATTTCCCCTTTGATAACCATATGTTTATTTTTGAAGTCTGTTTCTGTTTTGTAAATAAGTTCATTTGTATCAATTTGGGGGGAGGGGATTCCATATATAAGAAATATTATGTGATGTTTGTCTTTCTCTGTCTGACTTACTTCACTTAGTTTGGTAATTTCTGAGTCCATCCATGTTGCTGCAAATGCCATTATTTCGTTCTTTTTCATGGCTGAGTAGTATTCCAGTGTGTATATGTACCACATCTTCTTTATCCGTTCCTCTGTTGGTGGACACTTAGGTTGCTTGCATGTCTTGGCTGTTGTAAATAGTGCTGCTGTGAACACTGGGGGAGAAGCATCTTAAAGACAAGTAACAATATGGGAGAGAAAGCTTCTAGTACAGGAGCCTACCTCATCTATCTGAAATCACACTATCAGATAAAGGAACTCCTTTTATGAAACATGCAAATGTCTCTCTACTTGAAAGTTCCTTCCAGGTGCAAAATGATAAATAATTCACTACATCCACCTGGTTGGGCTGTTGGCTTGTTTGTTCGTTGTGCTTCTATCCAGACCAACTGTGGCCCGTGTCACTTTTTAGGACTGTGGATGGCACGACTTTTACTAGTTCTGTTAAGGAGAAAACCGTGGGCCGAGCCCTCTACGCACAGGCGAGAGCGAAAGGCAAGACGGCAGGACTGGTGAGGTAAGGGCAGGCCCGTCCATCGCTGCCTGTGCTCAAGCCCATTCCCTCCACAGCAAGCTGGCCCCCAGGAAGGCAGAGAAGCGTGTCCTTCTCTGCCAGGCCACTTGTTTGTGATCCTTCCCTGATCCCACATGATCCGATTACCCACAATCTCACCTTGCTTGTTTACCATTTAATTTTTTAAAAAATCGCTGTTTCTCCTAAGGCTCAAATCACCCTCTTTTGACAACCCTGCTGTTTTCTCTTTAAAACCATAAACACTTCAAGATGAGTGATCACATTGGACTTGGTGCGTACGGGAGTAAATAAGGCATTAGTGCTGGAAATACGTATTCAATTTGAAATAATAGATGTCTTCTTTATGAAGACTTTCAAAAATGTAAAGAATCCCTAGAATGAGCCTTACCAACGGTAGGGAAAGGTGTGCTGTCCTTCGGATCATCTAAACTGGGACTGAGTTCCAACCCTACAACTGACTTGCATGAGATCTCAAGTGGGTTCCTTACCCTTTGTGAACCTCATTTGTCATCACGTGCTGAATGAAGGTCTTGGTGTCCATCTTTTAGAGTGGCTATAATAGCAATGATATGTGTCGATGTCCTGGCGGGTAACAGGGGATCAGTAACCAGTAGCTCTTTGCAGATGACACTCAGTTCTGTAAGAAGCTCTGCAAGGAAAAGATCAGGTAGGAGAGGGGAGGGGAATTCCAGGCTAGTGGAAGGAAATTGACCTAGAAGTTGCCGTTATCTCTCCTGGACCTATCATTCGTTCTCCTAAGCAATGAGCAGGTGGCTATCCCAGGGCAGCCTGGACGCCCTCTGCGTAGATTCTACATGTGATGACTTATGTGGGCGGGCTCACATCTTTAGGAGCAGAGCGCTCGATATGGAGGACTTCAAAACCGAAGTGAGCATCGCCCCCGGAGCAAAGGTGCAGTTTGAACTTCATTACCAGGAAGTGAAGTGGAGGAAGCTGGGGTCCTACGAGCACAGACTCCACCTCAAGCCAGGACGACTGGCCAAGCACCTGGAGGTGAGCCCTGACCCCTGTGCTTTCTGTTCGTCATCTCTTCGTGGTGTTCCACGCCATGTGACACTGCAGGACAGGGTGATGTATGGAAATTGACTCTGGGTTTGGAGGAAGGAAGTGCCGCTTCCTTACACATTTCAAGGCTAGCTCATCTCCTTATTTGCTGTGTCAATTTCCTGTGGCTGCTGTAGCAAACGATTGCACAAAGGGGACTTATGACAACAGAGATGTCTTCTTACACAGTTCTGGGGGCGGGGACTGAAGTCAAGGTGTTGGCAGGGCTCTTGGGGAGGGTCTGTCCCTTCCTGCTTCTGTGGTCTGGAAGAGGCTGGCATTCCTTGACTTGTGGCCTCGTGGCCCGTCATTCATACCTATGCCTCCCTGATCACATCGCCTCCTCCTCTGAGTGTCTCAAATCTCCCTCTGCTCTCGTAAGAACATTTGTCATTGGATTTCAGGCCCACTGGGTAGTTCAGGATGATCACATCTCAAGATCCTTTACTGTATCCGCAAAGATCCTTTTTCCAAATCAGGTAGCAGTTTCAGCTTCCAAAGATTTAATGTAGACATGCCTTTGGTTGGGGGTGGGGTGGGGGGACCATTCAACCCTCTACACTGACCTTCCAACTAATGCTGAGCCTCAATTTTCTCATCTGTGAAAAGAGTCCCATCTTAGATGCCTTGGTTCCAAGTGCGATGAGCTTATGGAAATAGGTGGCTAATCATAGGAGGTCAGCAAAGGTTGAGTTTGTCTGCTCCACATTCCCCCCGTTGCACCCCAACTCTCATCACCTGGAGAGCAGTGCCTGTGCAGGGCAACTTGAACTCACTTCTGCTCTAGTCTTCCCCTCTTGCCTTGAGAACTGAGCTGCTCTTTTCTTGGCTCGAAACTTGTTAACATCATGCGAACATTTGTGTAAGAGGCAGAGGAGGACCGGCCGGAAGAAACCCAGGGAAGAACACAATTCACCTGGTCTCTGTTTGACACAGACGAGGGTGAAGCAGGCAGGTTGTAAATTGTCTGTAGATGAAGAAGATTCAAGGGGATTAATGGATCATGTAAAATTTTCTTATAAATAAGAATGAAATGGCATGGGATGGAGTAGAAGGAGAATTAAATTCCAGAGAAATGAAGCAATAGAAAGGGAGCACTAACTTGCCCAGAGGGTCTTTAAGCCTCTCTGGTGAGCTGCATCATATCACAGAGAATTTAAAGAACTTACAGAAGGGATGGTGGAGCCATGCCAGGTCATCTTTGGGAGATCCCAGAGAGGAAAAGAACAGCAGAGGACTTAGAATTGATAATCGTATTTCTTGCTCAAAAAGTCTTGAAAGATGTTTTAATGCTTTAAGTAACTTTCCCACTTCTAGGTAGACGTGTGGATTATTGAACCTCAAGGACTGAGATCTCTTCATGTTCTGGACACATTTGATGGGAATTTTGATGGCGTTCCCGTTGTATCTAAAGGACACCAGAAGGTACCACAAGCAGTGATGTGACAGAGTCTGAGTGGCCACGGGTTCACGGGTTCTCCTCTCCCTCTCTGCTCTAGAGGATGCAAAAGTTGTCAGGTGCTGAGCTCAGGGAACCTAGGAAGGAACTGTGATCCCTGAGCAAAGTCTAGGGCCTCCCACGGGACATACAGAACAAAACCAATTGTTTCATTGCATTGTGACCAGTGTCTGTCCATTTTGAAGCCCATATCCCCCAAGTCATCCCCTGGACCGGTAGCTAAAAGACAGTCTTCACCTAATATTTAGAGAATTTTCCTTAATCACTGCGAGAGATACTCAGCTTAATTCTCTCTGCCTTAATGGCCAATACTAACCACCTTTGGAGGGGTCAAAGTCCTTTAAGAACCTTTTGCCAACTCTTTCTAGAGCTAGTGGCCATTTCTTCCATGGGGTGGGGATGAGAGGGAGGGAGGAATTCTTCGAATCTCTTATAAAGGACTGAAGCCTGGCCAACAGCACTGAAGGCTGCTAGATGCCCCTCTAAGGACCACTGATGCTGCCTGGGTGCAGAGTGGCCCTGGACCTTCCCCTGTGTGCATGAGAAGGTGTTCCCCCTGGATGGGGAGGGAGCAGAGCCCGGGCTCTGACACCACTGCTCTTTCCAGGCACACGTTGCCTTCAAGCCCACGGTAGCACAACAGAGAAAGTGCCTCGACTGCTCAGAGACGATGGTCGACGGCGAGCTGGTGGTGATGTACGATGTGAACAGGGAGGAGAAGGTCGGAGAACTTCAGGTGGGTGCAAACAACACCCAGGGGCCAGCCCTGCCAGAGCCGAAGATCTGTTTCTTGTTGAATAAACCCCCAGAGAAGTGCCCTGGGAGGTAAACTGCGGAGAGGCTGGGCCCTTTCAGAAAAGGACGGAGCGGGCGCAGGAAGCAGGGAGAGATGGATGGAGCCAAGCCTCTGTTCTCTTCTTTACGACCGTCATGCCTCCTGCTCCCCGTGGTCTCCTCTTCCCTCTCAGGCCCCAGACCCTCGTCCTCCTCCATGCCAGACACTGGTAATGGTCTGGCTCACCAATATGTCCTGCTTTTCAGGTATTTAATGGATATTTTGTCCACTTCTTTGCTCCTGAGAACATGGACCCAATTCCCAAAAACATCCTGTTTGTCATTGACGTTAGCGGCTCAATGTGGGGGATTAAAATGAAACAGGTGAGTAGCCCTGGGTTGCAGTGGTACCCAGGGTTCCCTGCCTTCTCTGATCGCCTCATGATGCAGCTGTTCGAGGCTGCTTCCCCCCAGAGCTAGTCTTAGTTCAGGCTGCTCACAAAGGAACACAGGCTGGGTGACTTCTGAACAGGAGAAATTTATCTCAAAACTCGCCTTTTCGAAAAATTTCGCCTCCGTATAACCTCTTGTCACTCTGCTCAGGCTTCTGCTTCATATTCCTTTGGTTCTCCTGCATGACATTTTAGACTAATATCTTGCCATTGTGCGTGAATAACTTTGAAAACGCTTAATGCACAGTTTTTCTAATTATGTTGTAATTCCTTGAGGGTGATCATTCCGTCTCATGTCTTCCAGTTTGGAGTTCCGCATGGGCTCCTTCAGTGTTAATGGTATAGGTGCGGTTGTGAACAAGGACATTCCTTATTTTACTCATCAATCCACCCATTCAACTAGTGTGAACCAACCCGTGAATCTCCGTTCATTCAACAATCATTTATGACCACCCAAGTGTTCACTGCTGTTCTAGGACCCTAAAGACGGAAAAGACTTGGAGTGTTCACTGCTGTTCTAGGACCCTAAAGACGGAAAAGACTTTCTCTGTCACCAGGTTCTCAGCAGTGGCACTTGTGACCTTTGAGGCTGATGGACCCTGTACCGTGGGACCACACTGTACGCTGCAGGATGCTTAGCAACATGTATTCACTAGGTGCCACGGAACTCACCCTCCCAGTCAGGACAGTCAGAGATACCTTCAGAGGGCCTCCCTGGTGGTCCAGTGGCTAAGAATGGCTAAGAATCTGCCTTGCAGTGCAGGAGACATGGGTTTGATCCCTGATCTGGGAAGACCCACGTGCCGCGAGGCAACTAAGCCTGCGCACTGCATCGAGAGAAAGCCTGCGCACAGCAACAAAGGCACAGCATGGCCAAAAATAAATAAATAAAATTCAAAGTAAAAAAAAAAAAAAGAATGAGAAAAAAGGTGGTCTCCCCCTCCACACTTACAAAGGTGTCTTCAGTTCAGTTCTGTTCAGTTGCTCATGTCTTCAGACATTGTCAAATGTCCCCTGGGGAGAAAATTATCCTCATTTGAGAACCACTGAGGCTGCAGTCCATGGGGTCGCTGAGGGTCGGACACGACTGAGCGACTTCACTTTCACTTTTCACTTTCACACATTGGAGAAGGAAATGGCAACCCACTCCAGTGTTCTTGCCTGGAGAATCCCAGGGACGGGGGAGCCTGGTGGGCTTCCGTCTATGGGGTCACACAGAGTTGGACACAACTGAAGTAACTCAGCAGCAGCAGCAGCAGCAGCCCTAATGCAACAGTTTAATTGTTCCTTCCTTCCCTCATTTAAGAATTATTAAGCACCTGTCTTGTGTCAGGCACTTAATTCATCACTGAAGTTTGAGATGACTGTTACACACACCGTGGACATGACACATCAAGCAGGCTGGTCATCAGCTGAGAGAGGAAGTGGTGGTGGTCTGAAGATGAGAAGCAGGAATTAATGTATGAGAAGGCTGAGTAGAGGGACTTGAGAAATATATTTGATTTTCAGGCACCACAAAGGGGACACCTGAGGCTCAGGATTCTCAGTGTAAAGTCAGGCTGGTGAGCCTGGTCATGCATGACAAAACACGACAGTAAAACTTTCAGTATCAAAATGCAGACAATACATGTTCGGAATAGACGAGTGGTAGATCTGTGTTGACAGAGGTGGATTTACGAGGCTTGTGGGAGAACCTTAGCTTAAGCCAGTGCTTAAAATGATGAATGATTGGGCTTCCTCGTTTCTTCTTAAGTTTAGAGAGTATGTAGTAAGACCCTTCTCCATTCTCTCTCGAAATAGACGGTAGAAGCAATGAAGACCATTTTGGATGACCTGCGAACTGAAGACCATTTCTCCGTGGTTGATTTCAACCACAATGTTCGAACCTGGAGAAACGATTTAGTCTCAGCTACTAAAACACAGGTTGCAGATGCCAAGAAGTACATTGAGAAAATCCAGCCCAGCGGAGGTGAGCGGGTTTAGCCTAAAGCCCAGTAAGAAACTCCCACAGCATTCAGTGGAGTCCTGAGAAATATGAGAATCAGTTGAGAAATATGACTCCTTACCCCCGTGGTCTTTGCCTTAATAATACATTTAGTTTCAATGCATACTAAGTTTGTGGTGAAAGCATAACGCATACTCCATCCCACACACACTTTTAAGCATTCTGTCCTCAGAAAATGGTGTCAATAAGTCACACTAGCTTTATGAATCACAAAGTAAGAGGAAAACAAATACCATGTGGTGTCACTAAAATATGACATAAATGAACTTATCTACAAAACGGACTCAGACATAGAGAAGAGACTTGTGATTGCCAAGGGGAAGCGGGGTGGGGCAGGGATGGATTGAGAGTTTGGCATTAACAGATGCAAGCTGTTATCTATAGAACGGATAAACAACAAGGCCTGTTGTATAGCACAGGGCACTATATTCAATATCCTGTGATAAGCCATAACGGAAAAGAACACAACAAAGAATGTATATTATATATATATGACCGAATTACTTTGCTCTACAGCAGAAATTAACACAGCATTGTATGTCAACTAAACTTCAATTTGAAAAAGGGGAAAAAACACATAGAATAACACACAATTGTCTGCAGAACAGTATCCAAGTATGTCAGCAAGGCTCAATAGGCAACTTCAGTTGGTGGTTAACAAAATGACTGGTGCTTCAAAAGGGCTATTCATCTCTAAGGGAACTGTTCACTGTTAATACGAAGTGAATATTTTACTCCGGCCTGGGTAAAATTTGGAGAGCAGTCGGATGATGTGATACTGAATGAACTGCATGTGAGTCACCCCAGACAGGTGAACCTGGGCCCAGGACGTGGTTGTTTCCGTGGCAAATCGGAGTACATAACAGAACAGTGAGCACGTTCTCTGGCTTTCCCAGGCACAAATATCAACGAAGCCCTGCTGCGAGCCATCTTTATTTTGAATGAAGCCAATAACTTGGGAATGCTGGACCCCAACTCTGTCTCGCTGATCATCTTGGTGTCTGATGGGGATCCAACAGTAGGTAAGCACCCCTTCCATTTTTAGTGATACATATCTTTACTGTTGTTTCTTGGGAACATGACTGGCTTAAAATGGGAACTTGAATGGCATTTGCCTGAGTGTCTAAACCAGCTTGGGCTTCCCAAGTGGCACAGTGGTATAGAATCGGCCTGTCAATTCAGGAGATGCAAGAGACACAAGTTCAATCCCTGGGTCCGGAAGATCCCCTGGATCAGGAAATGGCAAACCTACTCTAGTATTCTTGCCTGGGAAATCCCATGGGCAGAGGAGGCTGGCGGGCTACAGTCTGTGGGCTTGCAAAGAGTCGGACGCAACTGAGCATAGAGACAGTGCTAAACCAGTTTAAACCCATGCTTCCTAAAAGAAGAGTTCGTTTGACCCTGAAACACTCACCCCACTTAAAACAGCCTCGATGTTTGGGAGGGGGATGCTGAATGCCTCAGCTTCACCTCCGCAATCTGGGGAAACGTGCATTTGAGTCTATGCTATGAGGTTGGCTGATACATACTAGTGCAGTGTCTTATCTCCTCAATGCAACTACATCGAAGTGTAACTGCATTTTTAATTTGGACGAATTTTGCCAAACCGCCTTCCATGGATGTTCCCACAACTTTGTGCCATTGCCTCCTCATTCCCTTCCTTCCTGTCCAAATCAACTTTAGGCGAACTGAAATTGTCAAAAATCCAGAAGAATGTGAAGCAGAACATACGAGACAACATCTCCTTGTTCAGTTTGGGGATAGGATTTGATGTGGACTATGACTTTTTAAAGAGACTCTCCAATGACAACCGTGGAATCGCACAAAGGATTTACGGGAACCAGGACACTTCTGTCCAACTCAAGGTGACTTTGTTTTCTGTTCCCTTTTTGGTCACGGTTCACTCGAAATCATTCAGCTAGCAATATCTGATGCCTAAAAGAAGATGGCTCAATTCAAGTAAAAATTGTCATTATTTCAGCTATGTTAGTGTTCAGTTCCTTTCTCATGCACCCGCCCCCACTTGTATATCTGCAGTAACAGTGAGATGAGAGGCAGTAGTTGATGGGTACAAAGGTCCCTAGTCCCTGAACACGTCTTGGGAAGCACCATCAAAGTTGAATCTCTCCAGTCCGGCTGCTTGTCACGGGAACTGCTTTTCCTTGAAACTACATTGGCATTGGGACTTCCCTGGTAGTCCAGGGGTTAAAACTCTGTGCTTTCAATGAAAGGGGTGCAAGTTCAATCCCTAGTTGGGGAACTAACCTACATGCCAAGAAAATTTTTTTTAAAAAAAGGAAAAGTATATTGGCATCTTGGAAATCAACTTTTTATATACAACACAAAGCAAACTGTAGCCTGTTCATTTCCTTAAATATAAAGGATATGTATGCATCACTTGTTTATTTTGACTAAATGGACCAAAAAAAGATTAAGGAGAATATATTTTACCCTACCCTCTGTTGGTACCAAGTACCATGTATCAATAGGAGGTACTGTACATAAACCTGGGGACAGGTAAGAGACAGGTTCTAATTCAGGGCTATCTACCCAGATGACTTCTTATTAGGAGTGCCCATGAGCTTTTCATGCTCATCATAACAGAAAGAAAAAGTGCTGGGCTCTTGATCTTGAGCTCTTGTAATCTTCTTCACAAGCCCTGGTCGTCTCTATTTCAGTTCATGTAATAATTATGAGAATTTTCCATAGCTTTCCACAGAGATCTTTGAAGAATACTAAGCACTTGAAGAGTCTCAGAGAAAAATGCTTCAGTTTTGTAATGTAGTGTGAAAATAATAATTTCTCTGTTTCTCTTTTTTTTTTTAATGAATTGTAGAAATTCTACAACCAGGTCTCAACTCCCTTGCTCCGGAATGTTCAGTTTAACTATCCCCAAGAGTCAGTCACAGATGTCACTCAGAACAGTTTCCATAACTATTTTGGAGGCTCAGAGATCGTGGTGGCTGGAAAAGTGGACCCTGAGAAACTGGGGCAGTTACAGAGCATTATCACTGCGACTTCGGTACTTTTGCTTTAATTCTAAAAATATTAATTGTCTCCTGGGTACATCTTGTATATTAACAGGCTGATAGAATTTCGAGAACCACTTAGCAAAAAGCAAAAAGTGAAAGGGAAGTTCCTGAGAATACCTGTGCCATCTTCCCAACTATGGTGTAAATCCTTACCTTTTTCTTCTGAAATCCAAGCCCAGACCCCAGAGGTTGGCACTTACTTCCTCTTGTGTGTTCTTTTGGATTATTTTGCATCCTCCTGCAAGTTCCCTCCTACCCTGACTCACTCACATAGGTCCTTTGGAAAATGTGAACTGCTTAAGTACAATTCCACTCCCCTGGTGTCCTTCCATCATCCAGGCCAATGCAGAGTTAGTCTTGGAAACCCTGGCTGAGATGGATGGCTTGGAGGATTTTCTATCCAAGGACAAGCATGCAGATCCTGATTTCACCAAGAAATTGTGGGCCTATCTGACCATCAACCAACTTCTAGCTGAACGGTAAGAAGACCATATGCCACAGGGATTTGCAAAAGGTTTGCCAAGGTTATTTGACGTCACAGACAAAAAGAGTTTGGAACCAAGAAAGGCAGCAAATTATTTCGGGGTTTGGAGTATTCATTTCCACTGGTTTCAAGCACTTTTGGGGCTTCCCAGATGGCACTAGTGGTTAAGAACTCACGTGCAAATGCAGGAGACATAAGAGACGTGGGTTCAATCTCTGGGTTGGCAACCTACTCCAGCATTTTTGCCTGGAGAATCCCATGGAGAGAGGAGCCTGGCAGGCTACAGTCCATAGGGTCACAAAGAGTCGGACACGACTAAAGTAACTTGGCATGCGTGGATGCAAGCACTTTTAACTAAAGCTGGGTTCACTCTTTTTTTCTTGATGGATAACAAGCATACAGTAAAGCGTGTGATGTGCATTCATTTAAAATGCACAGTTTGATGAATTTTAACTGCGTCCCCACGTCATCGGTACTGGATCCAGCTCCAGAGCACTTCTTTCACCTCTGAGGTCTGCTTCATTCTTTCTCATTCAGTTCAGTTCAGTTCAATTCAGTCGTGTCCGACTCTCCGACCCCATGAATCACAGCATGCCAGGCCTCCCCGTCCATCACCAACTCCCGGAGTTCACTCAAACCCATGTCCACAGAGTCGGCGATGCCATCCAGCCATCTCATTCTCCGTCGTCCCCTTCTCCTCCCGCCCCCAACCTTTCCCAGCATCACCTACCTCTCGCCTTGAGTAGAAATCACTCTTCTGACATCTGTCACTATTAGCTGTCTATGACAAAATTTCTTATAACGATACAAACTGTATTCTTTTGTTTCTGGCTTCTTGCACTCCATATGATGTCTGTGAGGTTCATCCATCTCATTGCAGTGGGTATCATGAATTCATTTGCATTCACTCCTGAAGATAGATTAATGCCCAAAGAGAAATTTAAGGTTATGCAATTCTGATATCACCTGAGGGCTTCCTATAGATACTGTTTCATCGCTGTCTTCTCGGCCGACTGGTGTTCAAATGCTCCAATACAACAACTATGTCTCTAGAGCAATGTATGTTTCTTTGACCACCTGTATCAGGATTATGGGGTGGGGATGGGGCCTGTCTTTGGAGAGGAACATGAGTGTTCCTCAGTCCCCTCCACCTATTTGATCAGATTCTTGGGAAGGGGGATCAGACTGGTCTGAATGGAGTTGGGGAAAATGAAATATAGTTGTATAACTATTCTCAGAAAATCTGTGATGTCAATAAGATTATAAAACAGACACAAGATTGTAAGCTGTGGCTTCAGAGTGGGTGAGCAACGTCTCCTCCCCTTTACAAAGGCAACTGGGTAATTTAAAGGTATATAGCAAATTGATGCTGAAGTTAAATATTGACTTTTTTTAAAAAAAAACAATCCCTTAAACGAATCAGTGGTGGTCAGCACATGGGGAACAGGAAGGTTGCAGGGGGGTTGGGGGTTACAACAGGGAAACTACTCTGCTTGACACTGTAATGAGGGGTACCTGTCATTATACATTTGTCCAGACCCACAGAATGCACGGCACAAGCATGAGCCCTAATGTCAGCTATGGACGTTGCGTGAGGATGGCGTGTGGACGTAGATGTATCAGTTTGACACATGCGCCTCTTCTAATGGGAGATGCTGAGATGGGGGAGGCTGCCGGGTACGGGAGGGGCAGGGAGGAGATATAAAATCTCTACGCTCTGCTCAGTTTCACTGTGACTATAAAACTGCTCTGAAAAATAGTCTGTTTGGCTGTGTGGTTACCAAGGGGGATCGGAGGGTGGGGACGGAAGAGGAGTTTGGAGGTTGGGGCCAGCAGATGTAACCTCTTCTATATCAAATGGATAAACAACAAGGTCCTACTGTATGGCACAGAGAACTATATTTAGTATCCTATAATAAACCATCATGGAAAAGAATAATTTAAAAAAGAATGTATACATATATATATGTATATTTGTATGTATAACTGAATAACTTTGCTATACAGCAGAAACTAAGACGACATTGTAAAGCAATTATACGCCAGTTAAAAAGTACATTGAAAAAGAATAAAAATAATTTCCAGAAAACTCAAAAAAAACAATGACTGTCATAAGGACAAGTCTTGTTAATAAAAAAAAACATATATTTTTGTTGTTATTGCTAATTAAATGAGGAACACTCATAAAAATAAATTTGAGATCCATCAAAACAAAGAAAATAACAGTGTAAATCAACTGTACTTCAGTAAAAAAAAAAAAATCATAATCTGTTTAAAAAATTCCAAGAGGGAGGCTCAAAAGGGAGGGGATATATATATATATTAATATCGTTGTGACTGATTCTCTTTGGTGTACGCAGTAACAAACACAGCATAGTAAAGCAATTTTTCACCAGTTAAAAAATAAAAGAAGATTTTTTTTTTGAGGCTACATAACTAGGTAAAATACTAAGCTTCAGCTAGCTCGTTCTGTTTTCCCTCATGTCCCCCAGAGTCCTGGTTGATGCCAGAAGTGGCAGAGTTGGGTCTTGTGATGCTGTCCTATGTCTCTGTTTCCTGAACACAGGAGCCTGGCTCCTACAGCTGCCGTGAAAAGGAAAATCACAAAGACGATCCTGCAGATGTCTCTGGACCACCACATAGTGACGCCCCTCACGGCGATGGTGATTGAGAATGACGCCGGGGACGAGCGCATGCTAGCAGACTCCCCTCCGCAGGACCATCCCTGCTGTTCAGGTGAGTCTCCCTTCCTGGGGAAGTATTCCGGTCAGTCTTCTTATCCTGCAGCAAGGTCCTCCCTCCCGTCCTCTCTCCACGGCCAGCCGTCTCCTCCTCCCAGTCCTGTGTCCCCAGGTGACCTTCCTGCCAGTTGACTTCGGTGACAGTTTATCGCTGCTGTCGTCGAACAATGTTTGCTCACTTGTCTTCCGAAGGAATTCTGAAAATCTGTGTACTCCCCTCACACATTGTTTAAATCAGCATTAAAAAATTCTCACCTTCTTTAAACAGTTACAACAAATTTCATCCATGATGACACATGGAGCTGAAAGAGAGAGAACTCAGGAATAAAAGTAATTCTAGAAAAACCGAGCTGAGAACCGCTGGCGTTGGTCTGCATAAACCCGATTCTTAAAATTATAAGCAGCTTCTATGGAAGAGTAAACCCGGAAACTAATGGACACAGTGTTCTCCGCGCAGGTGCCCTGTATCACGGCAGCAAAGTGAGCTCAAATTCAGTCCCATCTTGGGTCAGTCCTTCGCCAGCGCCAGTGATCACAATGCCTGCTGTCGGCGGTCGCGTGCTTGAGTCAACCCCTCCTCCACATGTGATGAGAGGTAAGAGGATGAACCCTCTGGGGTGGAAGAGGGCACCTCTCGTGTGGGGAGGGCCGACGGGTATCCGTGGAAAAGACATTCTCTTTGGAGATTGTTCATGACACTCACGTGAACTTGCATTACTTAACAGTCTGCCCTTCACTTCCTTTATTGTGAAAACAGGCATCATGATTCTATACATGACTGGGTTGTTGATGAAATGTGAAACCATCTTTAAAGAGCTAGCATGTAATAGCCACTCAATAAACAGGTGTTATTATCAAAGACGAGAAGCTATCCATCTTAGGATCAAAAATACTTGAATTTTCTTTCCTGTAGAATTGCACTGTTGTTATTGTTTAGTGGCTAAATTGTGTCCCACTGTTTGCAACCCTATGGAGTATAACCCGCCAGGCCCCTCTGTCTATGGGATTTCCCAGGCAAGAATACTGGAGTGGGTTGCTATTTCCTTCTCCAGGGGATCTTGACCATGAGATGGAACCTGCATCTCCTGCCTATCCTCCATCAGCAGGCACATTTTTTACCAGTGAGCTACCTGTTCAGTTCAGTTCAGTCACTCAATTGTGTCTGACTCTTTGTGACCCCATGAACTACAGCACGCCAGGCCTCCCTGTCCATCACCAACTCCCAGAGTTTACCCAAACTCATGTCCATCGAGTCAGTGATGCCATCCAACAATCTCATCCTCTGTCGTCCCCTTCTCCTCCTGCCTTCAATCTTTCCCAGCATCAGAGTCTTTTCAAATGAGTCAGCTCTTTGCATCAGGTGGCCAAAGTATTGGAGTTTCAGCTTCAACATCAGTCCTTCCAATGAATATTCAGGACTGATCTCCTTTAGGATTGACTGGTTTGATCTTCTTGCAGTCTAAGTGACTCGCAAGAATCTTCTCCAACACCATAGTTCAAAAGCATCAATTCTTTGGCGCTCAGCTTTCTTTATAGTCCAGCTCTCACATCCATACGTGGCTACTGGAAGCCACCTGAGTAGCCCATAAAACTGCATTATCATCACATCATTTGCAGGACTGTTTGTTATTTGCTTGCTCAATTTTAAGTGTATTTGAAAATCCTAGTTTTGCTCAGTGTTCAAAAATCTAGAGCTAGGACTTGGTTCTGTGGTTTAATTTTAATGTTTAACATTTCTTGCTCGAATGACTGCTATCTTAGCTACTAAATGATCTTCCTGTGTGTACTTTCTGATACTTAATTCATACCGAGACCAGTAATTGTAATATTGGGTTGGCCAAAAAGCTCATTTGGGTTTTCCTATAACATCATACAAAAAACCTGAATGAACTCTTTGGCTAACCCACTAAAATGGGGTCAAATCATATTACATTTATTCTCCAAAACCTTTAAAAGCTCCCCAACAGAATAAAGGTCTGTTCTGTAGCATGGCGGTCCATGGTCTCTACGACCTACATTCTTGGTCTTATCAAAACCCATTCTCCAGGTACCTTGAGTTACTCTCCAAACACATCATCAGCTTCTCTCCCTCCATACCTTTCCACATTCTGTCCACTCGGATGAAATCTCTCGCTCTCGTGTCTTTTACCTACCAGTCTTCTCCCACCTTCAAGACTTAGTTCAAAAGCCAACTCTTTGAATTGTTTTCTCTTTTTGGCCACACCATGGTATGCAGGATCTTAGTATCCCCTGCCATCAACCAGGGATCAAACCCACGCTCCCTGCTGTGGAAGCACAGACTCTCAACCTCTCACCCACCAGGGAAGTCTCCGCCCACCCTTTCATAAGGTCCTTCTGCACTTGCCTGAGTGGAATTGATCATCCTTTCATCTTCCGTCCCAGAACGTTGTGCTTGGGTCATTTTTCTATCGTTTACTTTATTCCATCTCATATGAGTGCTTGGGTCTGCCTTCATCAAAGTAAAAACGATATTCTGTTAAAGGAAAAAGATTATTCTGACATTTGTGAAAGCACGGTAAGGAAGGTATTATTCAAGGGGATGTAGGTACCACTGCATTGGGGTATTGTAGTGGGGTATGGAGTTTGGACTCAGTCTGAACACACCGTGGGAAACTGGGCGTTTATGGACAAAAACAGGGTCAGTGGATGGAAGATTACTAAGAGGAAACATCAGTGGGAGGGGAGGTCTGGTTTAACTGACCTAACAGGGCTTCCCTGGTAGCTCAGTTGGTAAAGAATCTGCCTGCAATGCAGAAGACACCAGTTCAATTTCCTGGGTCGGGAAGATCCACTGGAGAAGGGATAGGCTACCCACTCCAGTATTCCTGGGCTTCCCTTGTGGCTCAGCTGGTAAAGTATCTGCCCACAATGTGGGAGACCTGGGTTCGATCCCTGGGTTGGGAAGATACCCTGGAGAAGGGAAAGGCTACTCACTCCAGTATTCTTGCCTAGAGAATTCTATGGACTGTATAGTCCATGGGGTTGCAAAGAGTTGGACACAACTGAGCAACTTTCACTTCACTTCAACAGGATTCTTGCTGAAGGTAGGCCGAGTGATCAGACCTAACCTAGTGGGGGGACAGAGGAGGGGAGGAACCTGATTAAGATACAAAGGCGATCAGATTTAGAGGGTGGAGGATTCTAGCTAAACCTCCTTAGTAGGATTTTTGCTAAAATTAGACAATGCAGAGATGAACACAGAGGTCCAGAATTTGAGGTTGAACTTGAAGAGTTCAGGGAAACCTGAGTTTATTCAAAGAGAGAATCTTTGTCACGCCATTAAATTGTTCCTCTCTTGAAGGTAGGGACCACGACTTTTATAGCTACTCCAAATATTGCCTAATTCAAAGCTTTGCACATATTGTTTTTTCCTCACTAAATATTTGTTGAATGGTTAAACAAACAAACAAAAAAGATCAGTCAAAATAATGGTGTCTAGTAACGAAGGAGTACTTTCTTGGAAACAGCTTGATCCTTGATTGCTCTTGGAATTGATCAAGACTGATTTGTATGCCAATAGGTAATATGTCTTTTTTATTTTTATGCACTGCATATAACTATTTAAAAATACAGGTACTTTATCTATATAAACATTCACTGTATACACACATATGTTGCTTTTCAGTCACTAAGTCATGTCCAACTCTTTGTGGCCCCATGGACTATAGCCTGCCAGGCTCCTCTGTCCGTCACTATCTCCTGGAGTTTGCTCAAATTCATGCCCGTTGAGTCAGTGATGCTATCTAACCATCTCATCCTCTGCCGCCTCCTTCTCCTATGCATATATATATATGTAGTGCATATGTAGTATGTATATATAGTGTGTGTGTTTCTTCTTCCTTATGTCTTTCTTTTTTACATTTTTTATTATTTATTTATGTGACTGTACAGGGTCTTAGTTGCAGCATGTGGAATATAGTTTCCCAACCAAGGATAGAACCCGGGTCCCCTGCATTGGGAGGGCAGATTCTTAGTCACTGGATCACCAGGAAAGTCCCCCTTATGTCTTTCTTATTCATTTTTCTCTCTAGCCAAGAACATATGGCTTGGCTACAGAGTGAGTATCCACTTTGTACATAACCTAAAACTTGAAGGCAGCTCCATGAGGAGGGGCCAGTGCTTGGACCCTGGGTTCCTGGTGTCTGGAAGAGTACCTGGCTTATAATAGAAGCCCAATACACATTTGTTCTTGTGAAATTAAAGACATCTGGCAATAAAATACTGTTCAAAATAATCTTCTTTTGTATGATTTTTCTTAGTTTCATTTTCTTTGTATATTTTCCAGTTGAAAATGACCCACACTTCATCATCTACCTACCAAAAAGCCAAAAGAATATTTGTTTCAATATTGACTCAGAACCTGGAAAAATCCTCAATCTTGTTTCTGATCCAGAATTAGGTAAGATAAAAATATACTATATTTGAATTTGACTACTAGGTCACAGTCATTCTTTACTATTGTTTTTATCTGGCTTTCTTTCTTTCCCACCTTAATACAAGTGTTTTATATATTATATGTAGGACTTCCTAGGTGGTGCAGTGGTAAAGAACCCACCTGCCAATGCAGGAGAGTCGGGTTTGATCCCTGGGTCAGGGAGATCCCCTGGAGGAGGAAATGGCAACCCACTCCAGTATTCTTGCCTGGAAAAAATTCCACGGACAGAGGATCCTGGAGTGCTATAGTCCATAGCGTTGCAGAGAGTTGGACATAACTGAGTATAGCACAGCATATTTTTCAAGCTCTGATAGTAAGAAATTAATTATAAATATATTCCTGTTTGAACTATTATAGATACAATACTCTGAGTATAAACTAGCAGAACTTGTTGTGATATAATTCATTTAAACAATAAAAAATTGTAAAATGAAAATTACAAAGGAAAAAATGGTGTGTAAATCCTGAAGCAAAATAAAACAATGATTTCCCATGTTGTCACGTTTTATAAGTTTGAGTTATCGTGCCCACATGTGCCCAAAAAAAAAAAAATTAGCACATGGGACAGATAAAACTTGTTTCTTTTCCTGCAGGGATTTTGGTCAACGGACAGCTTGTTGGTGCCAAGAAGCCCAAGAATAAAAAACTCAGCACCTATTTTGGGAAACTGGGATTTTATTTCCAACGTGAAGATGTGAAGGTAGAAATCAGCACGGAGAGCATCTCCCTGAGTGGGGGCTCCCGAACATCCGTCTTGTCCTGGTCTGACACGGCCCACGTGCTTAATCAGAGGCAAGTACGGTTACATCTGGACTCAGATGTGGCCTTGACCCACGATCCCATCAACAAACCCAGATGTCCGTGACACAGAGAACTCAAAATCATCATTTTAAATGTGAGGAAGCTGAGGTTCAGAAAAAATTGTGCTCCTTCCTTCCCCTGCTCCTGGCAGTAGAGTCTGTGTTTTGGTCACGGTGTGTCTCAGCAGTAGCCTAGCACCTGGCGTACAGTAAGGACTCAATAAGGACACGTTGAACCAGTGAATGAAGCCGTCAGCTGAAAGCCAGCCAGCCGTGTCAGAGCATGCTCTGAAAAACTGGGACGGTGTCTTATGAGTAATATCTTCCCATGAGTATCTGTTCATTGTTGATACAGAAACGTATACACTGACAGAATTCCAGTGCTAGGAGACACATCAACATTCTGTGATGAAAACGTTTTAAAGCTCTTAGAAAACTGGGGTGGGGCGGGGGGGGGGGCGGTTGTACTGGGGAGAGTGACATCATGTTAGGGGTGGGAGAGGAATGATTTGCTAAATGAGTCAAGTTCTAGGGACTTCACTCTCCCAATGCAGGGGGCGTGCATTTAATCCCTGGTCAGGGAACTAGAGGCTACATGCTGCAACTGAGAGATTCCACATACCTCAACAGAGATCTCAGATCCTGCAAGCTGTAACTAAGACCCAGGGCAGCCAAATAAATATTAAATTAGTGTTTTAAAAAAAAAAATAAAACAAGTCAGTTCTAGAAACATTCATTCCTTTTTTAAAATTTTTGAGTGAAGTGAAAGTCGCTCAGTTGTGTCTGACTCTTTGTGACTGCGTGGACTGCAGCCCACCAGGGTCCTCTGTCCATGGAATTCCCCAGGCAAGAATACTGGAGTGGGTGGCCATTTCCTTTTCCAGGGGATCTTCCCAACCCAGGGATGGAACCAGGAATTGGAGGATAATTGTTTTACAGTGCTGTGTCATTAATTCCTTTCTGCCTTCCCACTAGGGTGCTTGTCTCTGTGAAGAAAGAGAAAACTGTCACTATCACCCTGGATAAAGAGATGTTCTTCTCTGTTTTACTTCATCGCGTTTGGAAGAAGCACCCGATCAATGTCGACTTTTTGGGGATCTACATCCCCCCCATGAACAAGTTTTCTCCTAATGTGCACGGGCTGATAGGTAAAGTGTCCCTGGCCCGTCTGGCTGGTGTGGGACCGACCACCCTAGGTCTTAAGCAACTTTGCCTCAAGGTTAGCATGTTGAAGAGTGACAGGTGTGGAGTGGAGGCTTCAGGAGGGCCCACACTCTGCACCTGGGTCTTAATTTATGAAGGTGCCTGAGCGACACAGAAAGAGTTCAGTGTCACTGAGAGAGCGCCATGTTTGCCACTGTTCACAGTTTCCATAGAAACACAAAGCGCATCTCGCCATGCAGGGCCATGGGGAGCAAGCCAGATATGGGTCAGGAACCAGAAGCAGAAACAAGGTCTGGGCTAGAACCTTTACTCTGTGGCAGAGACAAGACAGAGTAGGTGGTGTGGGGTTGGTTGGCTTGCTAATTGCAGCAGGCGTTAAAGACAGAGTAGGTGGTGTGGGGTTGGTTGGCTTGCTAATTGCAGCAGGCGTTAGGCTACAGGATGTCTTTCCTTGCATGGTACCTGGCCCAGGAATGACTCCTCTGGGTCTCACAGGCCAGAGAGGTCGGGCTCTGGCTTGGTTCATTTGAAGATTCCAGGTGGGCTCCTGGCTGAGTCCTTTGCTATCTTTCATAGTTGGCTTTCCTAGGGAGGGGTAGATGGAGTGTTTAAGATATCAAACATCATAAGATACAGAGAATAAAACACGATTCCTCTAACAAAGCAGTGCAGGGCGACTCAGTCATGCCATAGCCAGGACTGTTTGCTGCTCCAGACAAGGTTTTCCCAGGGCTGGGCTTTCATCACCAACTGGGCAGATAAAGAGAACAGATGAACACACTTTAAATTTTATGCTGGAGATTTTTTTCTCACTGCAGAAAAGTGAACTGGCTTAGGAAGTCTGCGATAATGCACAGGGCGTCCAGGTAAACCTTCCCTACTTTGTAAGGAACTATGGCAATTTAAACTTTGGCCACCTGATGCGAGCTGACTCACTGGAAAAGACCCTGATGCTGGGAAGGACTGAGGGCAAGAGGAGAAGAGGGTAACAGAGGAGGAGATGGTTGGATGGCATCAGCATCTCAATGGACATGAGCAAACTCCAGGAGATGGTGAGGGACAGGGAGGCCTGGTGTGCTGCAGTCCATGGGGTCACAAAGAGTCGGACACGACTGAACAAGTAGCATCATGAACCAGCTTTGTTTTTTCAGTTTGAGCAGTGCTCTCAGGCGCTGACCTTCAGGGCATTCGCGTTTACTTAGGGTCCAGTTGATCAGCCTCATTGTCTAATGACCGCAAGGTGAGCAGTATAGGTCTGCCCTCAGGAACGACCCACCCCTTTCCATCTGAATCTGTTTCCTCTCAACACGTTTCTATCCCAGAAAGTCTGCTGCTGCTAAGTCACTTCAGTCTGAAAATACTGCTATTGAATGCAGAAAAGCATGGACCGTAATATAATGCTGCTGCTGCTAAGTCGCTTCAGTCGTGTCCGACTCTGTGTGACCCCATAGACGGAAGCCCACCAGGCTCCCCTGTCCCTGGGATTCTCCAGGCAAGAACACTGGAGTGGGTTGCCTTTCCTTCTCCAATGTGTGAAAGTGAAAAGTGAAAGTGAAGTTGCTCAGTCGTGTCCGACCCTTGGCAACCCCACGGACTGCAGCCTACCAGGCTCCTCCATCCATGGGATTTTCTAGGCAATAGTACTGGAGTGGCTTGCCATTGCCTTCTCCGCCAGAAAGTCTGAGAGGGACCCAAATGCAGCTCGGATCACATGACCAGCTTGCCCTTTTGTCGCCCCTTGAGTTGCATGTAAATAAACATCTAGACCTTGTCTCATAGGCCAGTTCATGAATGAGCCAAAGATCCATGTCTTCAACGAGCGACCGGGAAAGGACCCTGAGAAGCCAGAGGCCAGCATGGAGGTGAAGGGACAAAAGCTGGTTGTCACCAGGTAGGTCTCAGATGCATAAGACGGGAACCGAAGGGGCTTCTGTGAGGATTGGACTCACGGGGCAAAATAGAAGAGGTAAACACATTAGTTGTGTTTATCTGAAGTTCAAATTTAACTGGCATCCTGTTTTTATTTATCCTTTTTTTTTTTTTTTTGGCCATGCCCTGTGGGGTCTTAGTTCCCTTACCAGGGATGGAAACTGCGCCCCCGGCATGAAGGCGCAAGGGAAGTCCCTGACATCCTGTGTTCTTATTTGCTAAATCTGGCAGCTTCTTCCTTGCTTTGAGCTAATCTGGAGACTTATACTATCCCTAGCTGACCTTGAGAACACAGCCGCCAGCCAGTTCTCACTGCTTCCTTGCCTTTGTGTGCCCCATGACCAGAAAGAAGACTGGCCCTAAATCCTTGGGCCTCCCCTCTGCCAAAGTAGAAGGTGAAAAACAAGAAAAAAAGAAAGTGAATTTGTACTCCTTACTTTCCTGGGACTATACCAGTCAATCTCTATACAGGTTATTTGAATTTCTAAGGACACGCTGCTTATTCTCTTTCTAAACCAACTCCCAGACTGTTATTTTGTACGACTTGGGGAATGGGGCTGGGAGGGGTGTTAGCAGATACAGTGCTGCGTGTGTACTCAGGTGCGTCAACTCTTTGCGACCCCATAGACGTAGCCAGCCAGGCTCCTCTGTCCATGGAATTTTCCAGGCAGGGATATTGGAGTGGTTGCCATTTCCTTGGGATCTTCCCGACCCAGGGATGGAACCTGAGTCTCCGGTATCTCCTGCATTGGCAAGTGGGTTCTTTACCACCAAGCCAACTGGGAAGCCCAGAGATGGTGCTAGAAGCGGGCAAAAAGCAGAGAGGGAGAGCGTGTCTCTTTTCTGGATGTGCGGGCGGGCCCCGCCTAACCACGCTCACGTTTTCTCGCAGGGGCCTGCAGAAGGATTACCGGACGGACAGAGTGTTTGGAACGGATGTTCCCTGTTGGTTTGTGCACAACAGTGGGAAGGGCTTCATTGACGGGCATTACAAGGATTACTTTGTGCCTCAGCTCTATAGCTTCCTCAGACGACCTAAAAGTTTATAGCTGGGGAAATTCTGGGTAAAAAAATAAAGTTTTTTTTTTTTTTCCTGCCACCTTTGTAGTCATTCTTGAGTTTGAATAATCAGAACCTAACCAGACACCAAGGTGGTTGATAAAACCTATTAACCCAGCTGAAGAAAATAAATGCTTTGCCAAGAAGTTTTAGGATGTTGTTTCCAGATGAGAATTTGTGTTAATTGAAGCGCAGAGGAAAGCTGCTTTGGCGAGTCAAGCCACCATCTGGACAGAGTCCTGGGTTCGGCATTTACTGGGAGGACGTCACTATGGTTGAGTGTCAGGTCCTCGGCTTTACAACTGAATATATTTTTAGGTGGTCAGTTACACAGGAAGTTCAATTATGAGGTTATCTGGTGAACTTTGAATAAGAAGTCACTTACCTTAATTGTTTTGTAGTTATATACATATATATATATAAATCTGTCACCCAACCTTGCTAAGATACCTATGATAGTCCATCATGCTTAATCAAACTTCCCTCCGTGGTACTGGCCTCAGAGACCCTTCTTAGTCCAGGAAGACTATATTAGTCAGGGTTCTCCTGAGAAAGAGAACTGGTGGGATGGCTGCATCATATATACATATATACACACACTATACACTCACATACATATACTGTTGGCCCTTGAACAATGTGGGGCTTGGGGCTGCCAAAATCCCACAGTCAAAAACCCACAAACTTTTATCTCTGTCTCAAAAACAAAGGAATTGACATCTGACTCACCCAAGGGAAGGAGATGGAAACAGTTTGGAATGAACCAGGACTCAAACACTAGTTCTTTTGATTTCATGTAGTGTGATCTTTAATCTGACACAAACTTCTCCTCACACTTAGTTCATTTAAAGATCTGTAAATTGAAAATATAAGTACTATATTTGGTTTTTAAAAAATCCATGCAGTTCATACCTGTGTTGCTCAAGGCTCAAGTTGAAGAGCTCTGTTGTAAGGAATTGGCTCATGTGATTATGGCTGCTACTGCTGCTAAGTCGCTTCAGTCGTGTCCGACTCTGTGCCACCTCATAGATGGCAGCCGACCAGGCTCCGCCGTCCCTGGGATTCTCCAGGCAAGAACATTGGAGTGGGCTGCCATTTCCTTCTCCAATGTGTGAAAGTGAAAAGTGAAAGTGAAGTCGCTCAGACTAGTATCGACCCCATGGACTGCAGCCCATCAGGCTCCTCTGTCCATACGATTTTCCAGGCAAGAGTACTGGAGTGGCTTGCCATTGCCTTCTCCGAGGCTGGTCCAAATCTGATCTATTGTCATTCTGTAATTTCCTTTGCTTATAATCTTCCTTTAAATCTATTCTGAAAATGGGTATGTGTTCAAAGGCCTAAGTGATAAAATTGCATTTTAGAAAAAAATTTAAATTACATTTTTGTGAAGCTTTCTCTGTATAATTTGGCAAAAACCAGTTTTCATTTTAGAAAGTAGACAAAGCTACTTTTTTGGAGGTATTCAACCAGTATTTGAGAAAGCAGGTGATTATCTTTGCACATAATTGCAAAATATGAAATGTATGTGATTATTACTGTAACCTAAAGATAACCTCAGTGCTGAAGAGGTAAACAGTATTGCCTTTTAGTTTCATTCATCTATAAAAACTGGTCACCTATGCCACCTATGATTTTTTAAAAAAATCTACTAAGTGGGTTCTTATCATGGCTACTTTGTAAAAAATTTTTGCTCTAAAACCACTACTTTAGCTATATAAGGTTATTTCTAGTCCTAGTATTTTACATGTGCTCAGTAGTTTAAAAACAATTATGAAAATCTTGGGGTGTAGATTTACATGCAGTGTATTCAGCAACACAGTCATAGAAAAAGAAACTAGATTTAAAATTGAACCCATGTTATCAAAACCTTAAACGTTATCAAAACTTCTATTAATAGCTGGTATTTTAAAATTGCCTATAAAAATAATCTTATTAATACTACTCATGTGACCCTCTTGAGACTAGAAAAATGCCTTCTCTATATAATTAATTTTGAATTATAATAATCAGTTTTGAATTTCAAAAGACACCAAATAAATGAGACTCATTGGAAAGAAAGGAACTATGCCACTGCCTCTTGACTAGCCTCTGAAAGTATACTGTGCTCTCAGCGATGCAGAAAAACAGCTTGGTAATATCTACGTTTGTTTATTTGATGAAGCACCTTGGAACCCACTGGTAACTGGTCAATATTTAATTCTGTATGTGGCTTGGTGGTAAAGAATCTTCCTGCCAATGCAGGTGATCCAGGAGATGCAGGTTTGATCCCTGGGTCAGGAAGATCCCCTGGAGAAGGAAATGGCAGCCCACTCCAGAATTCTTGCCTGGGAAATCCCATGGACAGAGGAGCTACAGCCTATGGGGTCACAAAAGAGTCAGACACAATTTAGCAGCTAAACCACCACCACACCAGAGCTGGGGTAGGACAGGGCTCTGTGTGTGCACGCTAAGTTGCTTGTCACGTCCACCTCTTTGTGACCTCATCAGCTGCAGCCACCTGGCTCCTCTGTCCATGAGATTCTCCAGGTGAGAATACTGGAGTGGGTTGCCATGCCCTCCTCCAGGGGATCTTCCCAACCCAGGGATTGAACCTGTGTCTCTTGCATTTCCTGCATCGGCAGGCAGGTTCTTTCCCACTAGTGCCACCTGAGAAGCCCAATACGGGCTAGTATTTGTCAGATATATCCATCTTTCAGACAAAGGTAGCCAGACTTCAATGCTTTTCCTAAGTATCAACCTAGTTAAACCAATTAGATACCTATGTCTTATTGTCAGAACTGAAACCCTTTGAGAAAAAGCAGACACTGGGTTCAGATTATACCTGTGGTAAATTTGTGTTGTTCAATTACTGAAAATTAAACAAGGTTTCTTAGACTTGGAATATTGGTAATACAAAGAAACAACTTTTTAAAAGGGGGGAGGGGAGTTAAAGTGTCTCAGTGTGCAGTAAAAATGAACAATGATTTGCATCTTTCTAAATTCCATATATATGCGTTAGTATATTGTATTGGTGTTTTTCTTTCTGGCTTACTTCACTCTGTATAATAGGCTCTAGTTTCATCCACCTCATTAGAACTGGTTCAAATGCATTCTTTTTAATGGCTGAATAATACTCCATTGTGTATATGTACCAAAGCTTTCTTATCCATTCATCTGCAGATGGACATCTAGGTTGCTTCCATGTCCTAGCTATTATAAACAGTGCTGTGATGAACACTGGAGTACATGTGTCTCTTTCAATTCTGGTTTCCTCGGGGAGGGGGAACTCATGTACACTCGGGGCAGATTCATGTCAATGTATGGCAAAACCAACCAATATAATATTGTAAAATAATTAGCCTCCAATAAAAATAAAAATTAAAAAAAATGAACAATGAATCAGTAAGTTATTTTAGTACCTAAGGGTATGAGGTCTTATGCAAATCCTTCTATTTCCTTTAAAGGATCACTTAATACCAAAAGAGGAATCTTCTCTTCAGCCTTATCCCATCTGAAAGACATATAAATGACCCTAAAGACCCTGTAAGAGCGAAGTAGAAGTTTACCTGGATGGCTAGATACATAAAAATGCCTATATGCTGTAATAGTATTTTTTATTCTTTCCTTAACACTTTTTCAGGGAACTCCCTGGTGGTCCAGTGGTTTAAACTTGGCTCCTGGGGCCTGGGTTTGATTCCTGGTCAGACAAACAAAAAAACAAACAAACATTTTTTCACACTGGCAAAGTCTATATGGGTGAGTTTTTCTGAAATAACCACTGTAAGAGGAAGGAAAATCAAGGATGTTTCCTTTAATGGCATATGATTCAATTACTCAGTTAACATTTCAGGAGCACTTCAGTCTACCTAATGGTGATGTTACGATGAAAGCTGCCCTATGTTTGAATCCTAAGACCCCATTTTAACAGAGTAGGAACTGAGGTGTATGCTGGCAGCGGTTATTTCTCACTGAGGGACAGCAAAGTCAGGGCAGGTTTTTAAGCAGCTATTCCAGATCAATCAGCCAATCATTTCATTTGAGTATCAATTCACTGAATGTTGTCAGTTCCTATGCTATACCCACCTTGGGCCTATACCTGCTTCTCACCCTTTTATCTCCAGCACTTATTGCAATGGTTTACTTGTAGAGGCACTTAGTAAATGTTTGTTGAATAAATTTACTCAAAGATGTCAGCAAAAACTGACAGGCAGTTAGAAGCACATAAGGGTAGGAAACCTCCTTAGTGGCCCAGTGGTTAGGACTCAGCTCTTCCAATGCAGGGGGCCCAGGTTCCATCTCTGGTTGGGGAACTAAGATCCCACAAGCCATGGGGCACAGCCAAAAAAGCAAAATAAAAAAGTAATTAAAGAAGTACATAAGGGGAAAATGAGCAAATAGAGCAATGGGACCCAATGGCATTTCTAATGAAGAAACCTCAAGGAATTAGGTTTCCTAAGATACCAATGCCAATAATTTTATATGACCCCAAGTAAGACTGTGAAAAAGAATAGTCTTCCAAAAACTGAGAAGCCACAAACTGAGAGAAAATACTTTCAAAAATCATATCTGGTATAAGACTGTCATCCAAAATATACAAAGAACTCTTGAAACTCAACAGTAAGGAAGTGAATGACCCAATTTAAAAATGGTAGAAGACTTGACTAGACAACTCACCAAAGGAGACATACCGATGGCAAATAAACATATAGAAAGATGCTCAACATCGTATGTTGTTAGGGATTGCAAATTAAAACAATGAAATACTACTATTTCACACCTATTAGAATCGTCAAAATCAAGACAACACCAAATGCTGGTGACGCTGTGGAGCAACAGGAACGCTCATTCATTGCCTGTAGGAATGCAGGATGGAACAGCGACTTTGGAAGTCACTCTTACCACTCAATGCAGTAACCACGCTCCTTGGTATTTACCCAAATGAGCTGAAAACTTATGTTTACACAAAAATCTACACATGGAGGTTTACAGCATCTTTATTCATAGCTGACAAAACTTGGAAGCAACCTAGATGTCCTTCAGTAGGTGAATGGCTAAGTAAACTGTGGTGCATCCAGATTCTGTGACATTCTTCAGCACTAAAAAGAAATGAGCCACCATGTCGTGAGAAATGCACAGAGGAAACTTAACACGTTAGTTACTAAGTAAAAGAAGCCAGTCTGCAAAGGCTTACATACTGTATGAGTCCAACGATGGCATTCTGGAGAGATCAAAACTGTGCAGACAGTGAAAAGATCAGTGACTGATGGAGGTAGGGGAGGGAGGGAAATGAGTAGGTGGATTTTCAGACAATGAAACTATTTCGTACGGTACCATAATGGTGGATGCATGTCATCACAAATTTGTCCAAGCCCACAGAATGTACAGCACCAAGAGGGAACCCTAATGTAAACCATGGACTTTGAGTGATGATGACAGGTCAGCGGAGGTTCATCAATTCTGCTCAATTTTGCTGCGAACCTAAAACTGCTCTAAAAAAGAAAGTCTATTTTTCAAAAAGAATAATAGCTTACAACGTTTTAAAAAGAAAAGTCAGGGAATTCCCTGGTGGTCCAGCGGTCAGGACTCTGTACTACACAGGGGCTGGGGTTCGATTTCTGGTTGGGGAACTAAGATTTTGCAAGCTGTCTGGTGCAGCCAAAAAAAGAAAAAGAAAAAAAAAGGTCAATATAAGACTTGATTTTAGGTGTCTGCAGTTACTCTGCTTAATATAACCATACTGGCCTTTCAAACCTTATAGGGAAAACAATTCTACTTGATTTTTAAAAAATAAAATGTAACCTCAATAACGCTACTTTATTTTGCGATAATTTCAGGAAGATGTTGGAGAAGACAATGTGAGAGGTAGGGACAAAACTTTTTTCTGTGAAGCAAACTACTGAGTTGATTCCAAACTTAGAGATTTGGGGGAGGCCTGTGAAAAGCATCATGTTTTATTTCTGCACCATAATCAGGGAGAGCCGTTCCGTATGGAAATGGCTCTTCAATTGTTAGACACAGTATACCGTGAGTGAGTGACAGGGTGACACAGTGACTCCAATCCCAGGATCTCAAAATGCAGGACCACAAAAAGTCTCGTACACGCGTGTTCACAGCAGCGTCATCCATAATCGCCTCAAAGCGGAAGCAATCCAATTCCATCAACTCAAGAATAGTTTTTAAAAAATGTGTTATATATCCATACAAAAGATGACTGTTGAATGAAAACGAGGTAGTGACCCATGCGACAACATGGATAACCCTTGAAAACACTACGCTTTGTGTAAGAAGCTAGTCATAAAAGACCACATACCGTATGATTCCACTTCTGTGAAATGTCCAAGACAGGCAAATTCACAGAGATGGAAAGCAGATTAGTGGTTGCCAGTAGTCTGGAGTGACTATAGATCCTGGGTTACTTTTGAGGAGATGAAAATTCTCAAATTAGACAATGATGATTTTCAAACAACTTTGTAAATATTCTAAAAACCACTGAAATGTCCACTTTAAATGGGTGAAATTGTATAGTGGGTGAATTAAATCTCAACAAAGATATTCTATTCATAGTTTGACTCCTAAAAATGTAATTATATTACATCCAACTTTACTACTTTACTGATGAAAATACAAATTTAGGTTATATGAAGGATTTGTTCTACAATAGTTCTACACTGTCCTATATCCAACACTTTACAATAATATTCTTTTAACATAGATTAAAAAATCAAGGAAGTATTACAAAAGAACAAAAACAACAAGGACAAAATTACATAATTTTGATACTTCACGAGACATAATTAGATTTTTCTATAAGTTAGACTAAACAACTACAGTAATATTTAAATAAATCCATTTGTTTTATACAAAAGAAACACCCTAACACAGTAGAGTCTTGTAATGTCTTGGTGAACACCAATTTGATGCTTTAAGATTTTAATGTGATGCTAAAAAATTTTCAAACTCAGGCAAGTTTAGAAATGTCTTCGTATTGAATTCCTTCAACTCTGCGTCCTTTTAAAGGGCCCTACAAATTAAAATAATTGAAGAAGTGGTTAAAAACACACATGAACTTACAAGACAAGAAAAGGACATGTGCTTCAGGATGCCAATGTGCCTTTTCACATCCCTAAGACACCACTAAGGTGGCTGACAGTTTTTCATGACTCTGAATTTTTAAAAAATACCCTATGGCGTCCTCGGCAGGAACTGGTCGTGTTTCCTTCATGCTGGGTGGGATGCGTTACCAATAGATGCTGTGCTGGAGACCTGCTGGCTAGTCAGTACCTCCTGTCCCCCTCCCACACCCCCTGGTCAGGCGTGGTGTGAGACGGCGCTCCAGCCCACGGAACGGACAGGAGTGGCACGGGGCTCACCCAGGCCATGCACCCTCCACACGCAGCCCACAGACAGGGGTGGCACAGGGCTTGTCCAGCCCACACACCCTCCACATGCAGCCTTCTAAATGCACCCTCCACACGCAGCCCATGGGACAGGAGTGACACAGGGCTCGCCCAGGCCACGCACCCTCCACACGCAGCCCATAGACAGGGGTGGCACGGGGCTCGCCCAGGCCATGCACCCTCCACACGCAGCCCACAGACAGGGGTGGCACAGGGCTTGTCCAGCCCACACACCCTCCACATGCAGCCTTCTAAATGCACCCTCCACACGCAGCCCATGGGACAGGAGTGACACAGGGCTCGCCCAGGCCACGCACCCTCCACACGCAGCCCACAGACAGGGGTGGCACAGGGCTTGTCCAGCCCACACACCCTCCACATGCAGCCTTCTAAATGCACCCTCCATACGCAGCCCATGGGACAGGAGTGACACAGGGCTCGCCCAGGCCATGCACCCTCCACACGCAGCCCATGGACAGGGTGGCACAGGGCTCGCCCAGGCCACGCACCCTAAACGTGCAGCCTACGGACAGGGTGGCACGGGGCTCGCCCAGGCCATGCACTCTCCACATGCAGCCTTCTATATGCACCCTCCACACGCAGTCCATGGGACAGGAGTGACACGGGGCTCGCCCAGGCCACGCACCCTCCACACGCAGCCCACAGACAGGAGTGACACGGGGCTCGCCTAGGCCACGCACCCTCCACACGCAGCCCACGGGACAGGAGTGACACGGGGCTCGCGCAGGCCACGCACCCTCCACACGCAGCCCACGGGACAGGAGTGACACGGGGCTCGCGCAGGCCACACACCCTCCACACGCAGCCCACGGGACAGGGGTGGCACGGGGCTCGCCCAGGCCACGCACCCTCCACACGCAGCCCGTCATGCTGCTGTGATAACGATGACACGGTGCAGCAGTGTGAGGATCTAAAACCCAGTCTCAGATCCTTCCTTTGAAGACAGGTCAGGTCTCACTCTTGTGAGCAGAACTGTCAGTGAACCAACTCTAAATGAATTAGCAATTTTACTTAAATTCCTGTAAATTGATCCTTTATTAAATTCCTGTAAATTGATTCCTTTATTGATCTTGCCTACCTTAAATCCTTTATGAAAGAAGGAAGAACACTGAAAAATTATTGATCTCTGTGGCTTTCCCCCGTTAATCATGACTATACATTCCTCACTAATTACACTCTGGCAGATTAAGTTTATATTAGATATGAGGGGGAAAAAACTGGGATACAAAACTATATATATTATAACCAATTTTATAAAATACAAAGACGGTGGAAAAAACAGACAAAATATTAATGGAGGTTATCATTTGCCTGGAGGCTTATGGGCAATTTTTTTAAAGTATTTATATTAAATTGTAATTTTCAGCTTTTATACAAGAGTATTGCTGCAGTATTGTTTGTGTCCCACTCCAAATTGATTCAATACATTAAAATGTGATGGTGTTAGGAGGTGATGAGCTCACAAGGGCAGAGCCCTTGAGGATGGGATTAGTGCCCCTAAAAGGGACCCCAGAGAGCTCCCCGCCCCAGGACACAGACCCTCAGCAGACACCCAGCTCTGCCTGAACCTTGGTGTTAAACTTCTGGCCTCCAGAACGTGAGGAGTAAATTTCTGTTGTTTCTAAAGTCACCCTGGTCTATGGTATTTTGTTATAGAAGTGTGAACAGATAAAGACAAGTATGTATGGTATTTCTTTTGTAATCAGAAGATAAACTGCTTAAACTGCTTCAGCAATGTCAGTTATTAAAGAAAACAGGCTTATACAGGGACTTCCCTGGTGGCCCAGTGGTTAAGAAACCCTCTTCCAAGGCAGGGGCTGTGGGTTCGATCCCTGGTTGGGGAGCTAAGACCCTACATGAAGTGAAATTCAGTCACATCTGACTCTTTGAGATCCCATGGACTAGTCCATGGAATTCTCCAGGCCAGAATACTGGAATGACTAGCCTTTCCCTTCTCTAGGGGATCTTCTCAACTCAAGGATCGAACTCAGGTCTCCCATACTGCAGGCAGATTCTTTACCAGCTGAGCCACAAGGGAAGCCCAAGAATACTGGAGTAGGTAACCTATCCCTTCTCTAGAGGATCTTCCCAACCTAGGAATTGAACTGGGGTCTTCTGCATTGCCACCAGGACTTCCCTGGTGGCTCAGACGGTAAAGTGTCTGCCTACAATGTGGGAGACCTGGGTTCAGTCCCTGGGTCGGGAAGATCTCCTGCAGAAGGAAATGGCAACCTACTCTAGTATTTGTGCCTGGAAAATCCCATGGACGAAGGAGCCTGGTAAATTACTGTCCATGGTGTCGCAAAGAGTCGGACATGATTGAGCGACTTCACTTTCACTCCTGCATTGCAGGTGGATTCTTTACCAACTGAGGTATCAGGGAAGCCCAGATCCCACGTGCCTTGTAGCCAAAAAAAACAAAACATAAAACAGAAGCAATAGTGCAACAAATTAAGTAAAGACTTTTAAAAATGTTCCACATCAAAAAACTCTTAAAAATAAGGGGCGGGGCAGCGGTGGGGGGGGAACCTTACACATTTCCAAACAGGAGAGAATACAAACAGAACACCCAAACTCGTAAAACACCAAATCAATGACAAAAACCATGGCACATTTTAAGAGCATCTTGAAATTTGTCTTTCTGTAAACATACTCACAGTTTCAATGACTACAGTAGCAGAAAAAGTCTTCTCATTGATGGATTCTAGGGTGCCTTCATTTCCTCTGTAGCCTCCATTTAAAACGAGGATTCTTTTTCCTGTAACAGAAAAAGAGTTAACACTTAATACAAAGAAAATGCCACTTTCTTCTACTTTCTTACAGCCAAACATAATTGCATTGCATCAACACAATGCAAGTTCTTAATCATTTATTATCTGTATGATTCTAAAGTACAGTTTGTAGATACTTTGATCACCATCACATTATCAGACTCCTCATTTTTTCCACTTATTTGCTAAGGGATGTTTTAATTCAAGACCAAAGAGCATAAGGTTCTTGAAGGGGATGCCCAGAGCCCATAAATAACCAGAAAAAAATTCAGCTTACTTTGTCTCTTTTTAAAATCACAAGATGGTTGTTAGTTTCATAAAAATGTAAACGAATGCCTACTGAACCATTCTATCTCTAAGAATTTTCTCAGAAAAGAAATCTTATATCTATATAAAGATCTGTATATGAATGTTCATGTAGCAGTTTTATTTATAATGGCCAAGAACTTTAAACAACCCCAGTTTCCATCGGTAGGTGACTGGATAGAGGCTGGCATGTCCACATAATGAAATACTCAGCAGTAAAACGGAATAGAGTACAGATGCACACATTATTCTGGTGGATGAATCCAGAATAATGGATGAATGTGCTTAGTGAGAGAAGCCAGACAGAAACACGGGACACATGATATGATTTTACTTATATAAAATTCTAGAAAAATAAGAGCTAATCTATATGATGGAATGCAGACTAGTGGCTGCCTTGGGGAGAGGGGAGACAGCAGGGAGCAAAGGGTTATGAAGGAAATGGGGAAATTTTGCGGGGGGTGATGGATACATTCATTAATGTGATGGTAGTGATGGTTTTCATGGGAGTAGGTATGTGCTGTAACTTATCAAATTATATACCTTATATACAGATGCAGTTTATGTCAGTTACACCTCACTAAAGCTTTTGAAACAAAAGTCCGAAATTCCTAATCCATAAAATGAATTTTGTTTTAGGGAGAAAGAATAACAGGATCTGATCTGATAAACCCAAGTTTGAGAGACTAACATTATCACTGTGCCAGCAATGATAATACCATGAAGGGTTTTGGGTCAGAGGCAGACAACCTAACCACAGTGGCATTTACACTAGAAATGTGTAAGATGGTTAAGGAACAGAAAAGCAAAATAACACTAACTTTTACTTTACTATCTCAAATGGCTAAGCAAAGGCATTAATAATCATCCTAACACGATTGATTTTATCTAGATATATCTATGATTTGCTTCTGGGGAAAAAAAAAAACAAATAGATTCTAGGAAGGGAAAATTTATTCATGCCACAAAACAGCTTCCTCAGAGGATTGGTAAACATCCTCATCACCAAGTCAAACAGGAGCTGGTTATAATAGGCGATTACATTTTTCTAAAGAGGAAACTCATATCTGGAACTATTGAGTAATGTCCAGTAGGAATGGAATCACTTATTTCCATGGTATACGTATTAAAGGGTCTGCAGAGTGATTTACCTGGTGCTGGAATGACTGTCTCTAGATGAGTCTGGTCAAGTTTCAGCTTGTCTCCAGAGTCAATCATCTTTACGACAGCTGTGTATTTGTCAATTACTTCCTGTCATGTAAAACCAACACTTTTGTAACAGAAGAGAGATGCCGATATGAAGTCCAAGGACAGAAATAAATGAAAACAAACGAAATTCTAATCAAAGAGTAAGAGCAACTTGTTTTAAGAGTAACTCCTTCTATTAATATCAATGGAGTTTATTTTCTAGAAGCCATATATGATCAGGCTATGGTCCTTAAAGAGTTCAATTCAAAGTTTAGTTGAGGTTTTCACTTGGAAGGGAAAGGCTGGCGATCTTAGAATAAGCCTTCAAGACATATAGCGAAAGGAACAATTCTGCCTTGTTTAAATACATTCAGTTCAGTCCCTCAGTTGTTTAAATACATTAGGAGGGCAATTTATGCAGGCACAAGGGCTGGCTGCTAGCACGAAACTATACTTAGGGAAAGCAGAAGAAAGAAAAAGACTAGAGAGCTGATTTTAAAATTTTAAAATCCTAGGGCAATCAAGATAGGCCTCTCAGGTTAAACACAAGGAAGTCCTCCTTGGAACTCTAGGGCACAATTACGTTGCCTGTCAACAACAATGGGAATGCATAAGATGTACTCGCTGAAGTTTTTTTTTTTTTTTTTAATTTTTTTTTTTTGTAGTTATTTTTTATTGGAGGCAAATTATTTTACAATATTATATTGGTTGGTTTTGCCATACATTGATATGAATTTGCCCCGGGTTTACATAAGTTCCCCCTCCTGAACCCCCCTCCCACCTCCCTTTATCCTCCCCCTCTGGGTCATCCCCGCATGCCAGCCCCGAGCATCCTATAACATGCATTGACCCTGAACTAGTGATTCGTTTCACATATGACAACATACGTGTTTCAATGCCATTCTCCCAAATCATCCCACCCTCACCCTCTCCCATAGAGTCCCAAAGACTGTTTTAAGACATGGCCGTGGGCACCTATACTATTTGTTCCAGTAAGAAAGCAAACCACAGTTTATACTATGGCTGCAAACAGAATATTTCTCCAACCATTGTGCAGTCAGCCATCAAAAACCTTAGACATACTGCTTCTGCTGCTAGGACTTGGTTTTTGAGGAGTATCAAGATGGCTTTGCTCAGCCCCCCACCAGCTCCTTTCCCAAATTCCACCCCTAACTTCAGTCGTACCTTTACGATCCCCTTCTTCTTATGATACTTCTCTCCAAGTTTTTTGGTTATAATTTTCACTATGATTTCCTAGAAAAAAAAAAAAGATGGAAGAAACAATATAAATTACTTTTCCTCTTTTGATCCTACATTTTAAACCATTTTCACAAAAAAAAAATCATAGTAAAATGTTAACTGATGTCTAAATAAGACCCTTTGGAGTTGGAAGCCTTCCCAGCACAATGGCAAGACATTTTCGTAGTAATCTTTCATTTCTTCTTTCTAACTCAACACAGTTGGTTACAAAGAGGAAAAAATGCATATCTCATGGCTGATTTCCACAGTGAAGGTTCCCTGAAATCTAGCACTTCTCCCTACCAATCTCAACTAGTCTAGGTCTTTCACAAACAGCAAAAACAGAAAATAATTCTAGGCTTAAATTCAAGGGGTCCTTCCAAAACTTTGGCATTAAACTCAAGAACAGGAAGCCACCCTCCAACAAAGGTACAACCAGGATTTTACAGAGCAGATGCACAGACGAGTCATTAAAGTTATAAATGTATCTCCAAGGTGACAGATATTTAAGAAATTTAGCCATTTATATCAAAGGCCATTTAAATCATTCACTTAAGAACACTGGGCTCAGTGGTAAAGAATCCACCTGCAATTCAGGAGACACAGGAGACATGGGTTTGATCCCTGGGTCAGGGAGATCCCTTGGAGGAGGGCATGGCAGCCCATTCCAGTATTCTTGCCTGGAGAATCCCATGGGCAGAGGAGCCTGGCAGGCTACTATCCATTGGGTCGCAAAGAGCTGGACACAACTGTATCACCTTAGCACACACGTAAGAGCACACTTAGATGTAAGAAGGCCCAGTGGGATACATACAGGTTGCAGCCAGTAATCTGTCCGTGCAGTTCTTTTCTTCTCCTCTTCAATCTGAAGGACACAGGAGACATTCAAACAGTTACCTCTTTAAAATATTCAGTTTATTTCTAATAACATTCTATTTAGCAAAAGAACTCCATAAAACACACTTCACAGAAGAGTGATATAATGTGCAAGCTCTGATAAACATTTTCTGCAATTTATTTTTGATTGAAAATAAGCAACAGGCAAATCAACTGACCAAGAAGATAAACATAAACAGCCTCTATCAAGTCAAACTGTGAGGCTGCCTGACATCACACAGTCCCACCCCTCCTTCCTTCCCCAGACTGTCATGGGAAGGAAAACAGGTGATGTTTTCAGGGGTAAAAATGTAACTCTTATGGACCAATCTAGCATTATGCTTGGGTATACAGTTTGATGACAGAAAGGAGCTTCCCTGTTTGACAAGGATGATAAAGCTGTCAAATAAAGGAGAAGGAAAACACAACCAGGAGAGATGCAAACAAAAGGGTGACCAAAAGGAAACGTGCTGACCACCAGCAGAACTGCAGCTCACACCTTTTTCTCTCTCAACTGCTTAGTTAACCCTAAGTATCAACTGTCAAAGGGAACGAACAATGCCATTCTTTGGTTGATTTGAAACTTCATTTTAATTCTGCTGACTTCCCAATATGAACAAAGAATACTCTATAAACTGGGCATGTTATATTCTAAGCAGGTAGATCCAGCTTTCTGTTTCACTTAATTAAATTCGAAATGGGCTCTAAGACTTCTGCGGAGCTGCCCTTTCTCTAACGCCAGATGCCACCACTCTGGTGCTCACTGGGCTCCAGCCACGTGGATCTTCCCTTCCGAGGCTGAAGTAGAGATCTTCCCCACCTCAGCTAGGAACAAACTGTCTCCCCACTCCCTGCCTTCAGATCTCCTTAGGGCTTCACATTTTGTAATTACTCATCCACTGGTTCACTTTGTCTGGGATATCTTCTTTGCTAGAGCAAAAGCTCCAAGACACGCAGGGTCCATGTTTTTCTCCCTACTCCACACACGCAGGACTCTGCAAGATGCCCAGCACATAACAGCAACTCTGCATGGGTTGAATGCTAGAATGGACACATCTCACAGTGTACATGCAATATGTTATACTTTAAGCTGTACTGACCGCCCTGAATTTTGTGTTTTTCCAATAATAGAGAAGACCAGTTTCCTCCTATCCCTTCGCAAATGAAGGAAAAAGGTTGAGCCCAGAGGAAATGATGTTAAGAGGGAAAATAATCAGAGATCAATCCTGGGTGTTCATTGGAAGGACTGATGCTAAAGCTGAAACTCCAATACTTTGGCCACCTCATGTGATGAGTTGACTCACTGCTAGGAGGGATTGGGGGTGGGAGGAGACGGGGACGACAGAGAATGAGATGGCTGGATGGCATCACCGACTTGATGGACATGAGTTTGAGTGAACTCCGGGATTTGGTGATGGACAGGGAGGCCTGGCGTGCTGTGATTCACGGGGTCGCAATGAGTTGGACACGACTGAGCGACTGAACTGAACTGAACTGTACCCATTTATTCGTTCTCTTCATAAATAACTTGAAAATTTCATAAATTTTTTGATCAGGGAAGGTGGTGAGGGTGAAAGGGAAAAACGTGTATTTAGGCATATATTAAGAACCTTCTGTAGAACAACTCCAGAATTTCAGGTAAATTTAAAGCAGAAGTATAGCTCTAAGTCAGATAATCACAGGTTTTCAATGATATCACATAAATTTGGCTATCTGGTTTAATCAAATTAAAAATATGTCTAAATGTTCTCTTCCCAGCTAGGAGGTGTTAAGTGGAAGTTAAGAGGCCACAGAAGAGATCCCTGGAGGATGCCAATTTTCTGAGCCACCAAAGGTGAGCATAGCTTTTATTTCTGGCGTCAAACACCACGATGGTCCTTCTAAACAAAATCTACTGACCACAATTTCAGGAAGAGTTCTGCTGACAGCAGCTGAGGCACCTATCTAGGGATAGGTTCCGGCTCCACTCAGATGGAATTGCATCTGGGCTCTTCGCCCCTAATCTGGCCTGAGTACATTTTCCTCCCTTTGTATTAATCTCATAATTGGTGAAACTGTTTAACCCTCCTTGGTTGGAATCACATTGTGTTCACTGAATAGCTGGAGTGGACAAGCAGTTCATAAAGCTCACCTCCATGATTTCATCGAGGGCAGACTTCTTCTTCTTCTTCTCCTTTGATGGAGCCAAGCTCTGGGAGGACTCCTTCCGCTTCACTGATGCTGCAGTCCCAATTGTTTTCAGGGCACTTGGTCCCAAAGAACTGAGGGGAAGAGGAATGCGCTGTTAACAAAAACTGTGCAAAGGTGCAGGCTTTATAACGGTAAAAGGAACAACACAGAAGGAGCCTGTTAAACACGGTTAACTGCAGATTAGTCAAAACAATGACAGGCATGTCCCTCATGTATAGGACTGGGAGCACCCTGAGAACATGGAGCCCTTCCTGTCCCCGGCCCAAGTCAGTGCCACTCTACCTGTGTGACCCAGCCATGGACGAGAGCATCAGCCTCAGGGCTGGGGCCATGAGGGTTTCTTTCTACTTCTGCTAGGACCCTGAGCAATTTTCCCTACGTCCCAGTTCCCCAGCTATAAACGTGGATTGTAAAGTGGGCCAACTCTAGTTGGACTGCAAGGATCAACCAGGTGAGAGGTTTGTAAAACGGCCAGCAGAAGTCCAGCACATTGCTGTTGGTTCCACTTTTTTAAAACAAAGATTTCAAAATTCAGTATGAATTTTTGTATTACTCCTGATTGCCTGAAGTCTTCACAGCACACATTCTCAACTTTCGAGTGCTACTATACAACTGTCACCACTGGCCCCTGAACACCATCCCCGATTTACTGTGTATACTCGTCATTCTGAACAATTTGCTATTGACTGAGCCATGCCTGTCCACAAGCCTCTGTAATTCTGCACATGCCTCTTTGTACCTAAAATAGTCTCTCCATTTATTTCCATTTGTCAAAATTCTTTAAGATCCATTCTTCATGAGACTTCATGGATCGTGTCCTTTTTTGAACTGCCAGAGCACTTTGGGGCAGGCACCCCACTCCACCTCATATAAAACGCTTTGTATATATGATTCCTCTCTCACAGGAGGGGAGAGACTACATATATATATATATTTCCCCCCCTGTAAAGTAGTAGTAACTATGTTGTGACTCAAATACATGCTCCATTAATATTTGCTGACTCACTGAACCCTACCAGTCTAATTAATTATTTTGTCATATTTACAAAAAATGAAACTGAGTTGTACTAAAGCTGTTACTTTTTCTTAAAACTAAGCTGAATAATAAACAAACCCAGTTAAAAAATGGGCAATAAGTGATTCTCCAAAGATTATAAATGGCCAAAAAGTTCATGAAAAGATCCTTACCATCACTAATCATTAGGGAAATGCGAATCAAAACCAAAATGAAACACACTCATTAGGCTGCTACTATTAAAAAAAAACACAGAAAATAACAAATGTTCGCAAGGATGTGGAGAAACTGGAGCCCCTTGTGCCAATGCTGGTAGGAAGGTAAGATGGTACAGCTGTTGTGGAAAACCTTTTAAAAATTAAACAGAGAATGACCATATAATCCAGCAAATCCACTTCTGGATAAACAGCCAAAGGAACTGAAAGCAGGAATGTGAACAGATATTTGTACACTGACGTTCAGAAGAGCATTAACCACAAGCACCAAAAGGTGAAAACAACTCAAACGCTCACGATGGATGGCTGGGTGAACAAAATGCGGTCGACACGCACAAGGGGACATTTCCATCAAGACTAAAGAACAAAGAAACGCTGACCCAAGCCAAGACATGGAGACACCTTGAAGATGTTGTGCTACGTGAAAGAAGCCAGACACGAACAGACAAATACTGTACGATTCTGCTCAGATCCATAAAGACAGGTGAGCAGAACAAAGGCAACCAGGGACGGAGGGGAGGGGCAGTGGGGGGCTATTTGTTAGAGTGCAGAGTTTCAGTGTGGGGTGATGGAAAGTTATGGAGATGGATGTACCACAGTGTGAATCTACTTAATGCCACTGAATTATATACCATTGTGATCAACCAAAAAAAACAAAACAAAACAAAACAGCCAACAACAACAACAAAAAACCCTCTCCCAAAACAAAAAACTGAGTTAGGTTAAATCGGGCTTCCCTGGTGATTCAGAAAAAGAATCTGCCTGCAATGCGGGAAACCTGGGTTTGATCCCTGGGTTGGGAAGATCTCCTGCAGAAGGAAATGGCAACCCACTGCAATATTCTTGTCTGGAGAATCCCCATGGACAGAAGGGCCCGGTGGGCTACAGTCAATGGGGTTGCAAAGAGTCGGACAAGACTGAGTGACTAAGCACAGCACAGAAATAAGCATTACGTAGAATATGAAGGAAAATAGCAAATATGACCCAGCTCAAAAGATAAATTCCACCAGACACCAGTGTCCTCCTGAAAATCCTATCCGTCCTTAAACCTCCATGACTAAAGCTGAGTGCACCGCACACAACAGGCAGCACGCGCATATCTGATGGAACACACGAGGCCCTTGAGAAAAGAGAGCATGAAGGGCAGACACAGACACCTGACCACGGGCCATCCCAGGGCTTGATACATGACAGTCTGAGGCCAGATCCAGTCTACTGTCGGCTTTTATGAATGAGAGCCAACTGGAACACAGCTGGGCTCATTCGCTCACGCACTGTCTGTGGCTGCTTCCTCAGTCTGATAGCACAGTTAAGTGAAGTGGTGACAGACACACAGCCAACCAAGTTTAACATACTCACTATGTGGCCCTTCACAGAAAAGGCTGGTCGGCTCCGGCTCAGTACCACACCCTTTAGAAGGGAAGGCAATTGCTACTGAGTGTCTACTAGCACATTTATACCTTACCAGGCACTAAGGAGACAGCTGGAGAAGTTAAGTCTCTGTTCTCAGAAAATCATAATAGAGCAGGTAAAACAAAAAGTGTATATACCCCAGCTAACACAGCAAGCTATGATAAAAAAAATAAATACTGCCATAGCACAGAAAGAACCATTGAGTGGAGAAGTCAGGGAGAAGTAAATGTTTACCATGTGAAACATTTTAATAAAAAAATGAGCCTTTCCTCAAAAAACAGAATCAGCTCATCACAGACAAATAAGAAAAAAAGTTTCTAAGAAAAAAATCAATCAACCATTAAACAAAACAAAAAGAGATGAAAAAGAACTAGAAAAAATAACTCACAATCCTGCACCTTTTAAGTAGTTATCAACATTCCACCCAAACTCTCAAGTTCTAAGATACCTGTCCATGTGGCTCACCTTGACTTGGAAGATGCTGCTCCTGAACTGCAGGCTCCTTTATTCAGATTAAATGTAACTGGAAGAAAAGAACTAGTATTTGATATATATTTGGGGAAAATTCTAGCAAAACATCAGGTAAATACCACAAAGAAGCCACACAGAAATTCATGGACATTTTGAATAAATGAGAGCTGGAATGCTCCTACCCAGAGATCATAAACTCCTGAAAAATATACTGAAGTGGTGCTTACAGAGCAGGGAGAGACCTTCACTGGATAGAGCATGTGCCTTGGCCCCTTTCCCACTCTGCCTCCCCTCTCCCCTTGGTAACAGAAATCCCATTTTGTTTGGGTGTCTGAAGGCCTCACACATACGCTTGGAGGATGCTATGGTCTGAAGGGGTGTGTCCTCTCCCAAATCCAAAAGTTGAAAACCTAACACCCAAGGGGATGGGACTAGGAGGTTGGACCTGTGGGAGGGAATAAGTATGATTCTTTATCAAAATCATTCCATTTCCTTTCCCAGTAACTGTTTTTGAGGTGGACACGAGATACAGTCTGACCAATGACATTCAAAAGGAAGTCTGCTGCTAGGTAGAAGGTCTTCTAGGAAAAGCTTACTTGCTCACAGGGGACTCCAGAAGAGAAACAGGCTCTCTATTTTCCTCTGGACAGGCTGGATCTGCATATGATGGCTGGAGTGCTGGCAGCCACCTTATGTCCAGTTGCTGACAGTGTGACATCCAGAACCACTCTATCTCTAGGAATTGGAGTCGTGGTATGGCAAAGTACTTCCTTACCATTGAGGCTAATTTTTCTCAGTCTGGTTATTTGTTGCTGAAGGCATTCCATCTAATTCATTGTTATGACCTTTTCATTTTACTAATGAGAATAAAGCAGTCCAGGTAATATGTCCTGTTCCCAAACATGTTGCTAGTATTTGGCAGGGCCAATATAAAAGCATCCATTTTCAAACAGGAAGAAAAGTACCTTTTTCTTCATCATTTTCTCTGCTTAATTCCGTAAAAACAGGGACTTCCTTAAAAAAAAAAAAAAGAGTCTGAAGGTTTTGTTCACAGTGCATTTACTAACAATATTCAAGAGCTCTAAATTATAACTCACTATCTAAAACAGTTAAGGTACTAAATAAGAGATTACATGTATTGTAAACATCTTCCAATAAAGACAGCCTATGCGAGGTGTGGGAGGAGCTGGAAACAAGCCACAGGCTTCTCAACAGGAGAATGGATAAACAAACTGTTATATTCATAAAATGGAATGTTACACATCAACCAAAAAGAGAAAGAAGCACTAATAGGAAAGGACATGGTGAACGACACACACAGAATGTTACGTTGAGCTAAGGAAGCCAGACACAAATACCATCAATAAAAATAAATGAAAGAATGAATACATAAAGAAAAAAGACAACATACTGGATGATTCCATCCTTTCAGAGCTCAAAGACAGGTTAAACTAACCAACAATGAATAATAGTGTGTGGGAACAGTGCCTCCTTCTCTGGGGACAAGGTATACTGGTGAGGAATGGGCATGAGGGAACCTTCTAGGATACTGGAAATGTTTAATATGTTCATCTGGGTGGTGCCACATGGACCATCTACTTATCTATAGTTTGATCAACCCATCCATTCATCTAAAGACACATACATACGTAAAAGTTGATGGACGTGTAACTGTAAGATTCATACACGCCATACACTTAACGCATGCTGCATCACAATAAGAAGCTGTTAACAATACTCAGTGGCTAGTGGTTTCACACACACGCTAGGCTGTGTTTTCCTGCTCTCACACACGTCTAGTGTGCAAGCTCCTCCAAGGCAGGGGTTTTCACCTTCTCTCCACTACTGTATCCCCAGTGCCTATAAGAACGCCCAGCACACAAAGGGGACCCATAACTATCTGCTGAAATAAACACCTCCATCTAGTTATTCTAACGCCTGAAACAACTTTATCATCCCTTCCCTCCCTGTGCACCTGGGTTTGACCCAGTGACTTCTCCAGACTCCTCAGCCTAGGGGCTGTATCTACCTTTAAATGTTCTTGCATCACCCCAGGCTGGAGCGGGTGCCAGCCCTCTGTGTTCCCACACACTGTGGTCTTCCCCAGCACTGCATTAGCTACAATTAGTTGGACTGACCTGTTCACGTCTTCAACTTTAGGTACTGACTCTATTTTAGGGATGAGGAAACAGGTTTAGAAGATTACACAGTTACAAAAGCACGTGAAGTCAGGAAGTGACCCAGGTTTGTCTCCACTCCACAACCTGGGCTTTTATACTAGGCCACACACTTTCTCCTACAAAATGAGGTTCAAGGCGTAAACAAATAAGTGATTGTGCTTCTTCAGACCTTTGTCTGTTGCTTCTCTGGATGATGCCCACCTGCTCTTTTCCTTCCAGACCTCTTCTTACTTGTTCTTGAATAAATTTGGCAGTTTTTTCTTCATCATCGAGGTCCTGCTTCTTCTTTTTCTCTAGTTCCAGCTGCCGGCGGATTGTTTCAGGGTCCCTATCTATATACTGAATATACCAGCCTTTTGGTGTCTCATCCACTTTGCACAAACCTTTAAAAAAGTAACCAATACTATTAATTTTGTACAAAATCAAAGCTGAAAGCAAATATAAATGTGATCTGTCTGCAGTAATTACTCCTTCATTCAAGTACACTCATTCAAACATGTTCAAATACACAAATTCATACAGTATGCGAATTTTCCATATTTACAGTTACTGACATTTAGATATTAATTGGAATACTTTCTCTCTAATATTTTTAAATAGAAAAAAATATTGTTTTGGTTTTTGACTAGGCTGCGCCAACACATTTAAACAAGGAAAACATTAAAAAACGGATTATCCTGCTTAGTAATTATGGCATTTAATATCCACTGAGTACATGATATTCCTGCTGACTTCACTAGCAGAAAACGTCCCCCAAAAATGGAATAAAGAAACACAATGAATAAGTAATACAACAATAAAAAAAATTTCTTCCTCTTTTCTTTTCCTGAACTTTTTATCCTATTCGAAATGGGAAAAGAGGGAGCAAATTTAAAAACTGCCTTAACAAGAGTTTGTGAAAGTGGGGGGAAATGAATGTGGGGGGAAAAAACTGGAAGAGGACAGGTACTGATATTCAACCTAACGAGTGGATGCTTCAGTGATAAATCTTGGCATGATCAAGAGAACGGCTCCAGACGCCCTTACACACCCGCAGTGCAAAAAAGCAACCCTGGAGGAGTCACTCCTTTCCACTAGTTTCTAACTGCCCTACTCAACCTCTTTTCCATAAATTTACACAGAAAGTGGACAGAGGAATCTAGCGGACTACCATCCACGGGGTCACAAAGAGTCAGACACAACCGAGCGACCGGCGCAGGGGACACAGGACCACAGTGCAGCCGTGGGGTGGCTGCTCGCGCCGCGTCCTGCTCTCACCCTCTCTGCCCAGCCACTTGGTGAAGTCCGTCAGTGTCTCCCACTGCGTGGCGTTCATGTGGATGTGCTCCCGGTGACTGATGTACTCGTTGTAAACAATGTTGTTGTGAACCCGCTTGGTGCCTGAGAACAAAGTACAACACAGCAGACCCTGAGCAGATAGAAGATCACAAAGGCACTGTGTGCACAAGACTGAAGGTGCTTACCAAAGCGTCTCCTGAGAAGTTCGAGGAAGTCATTTCGGAATTCCCTAAGAAAGCAAGAAGGGAAAGCGTTAAAGTAATTTCTACAAATATACAACATCATCGTCCTGAAATTTAAGCCATCATACAGTCTGCATGAGCAAATGATATATGAAATATCTATGTGAACATCTGTTGTGAACCTTTAAACACTGAACAAGGGAAGACTCCTGAAAGATTATAGCTTTCAAGAATTAAAGTTAAAAGTTGGCTTGGAAACTTTGTCTTGGTGAAGCAGGCACAAGGTGACCATGGGTCTCTGGAGAGGGTTCTTCATGAAGTTTCATGCTTCATCAAGTCTCAGTGAATGTGGTGTAATAACCCCATTCTATCAATAACAAAACTGCCTTTTCCATATGAAGTTGGCACTTAATGTGTTCCTCTGAGCTAAGCACAATGTTAAGTGCCAGATAAACATAGGTGCTGCTGCTGCTGCTGCTAACTCGCTTCAGTCGTGTCCGACTCTGTGTGACCCCATACACGGCAGCCGACCAGGCTCCGCCGTCCCTGGGATTCTCCAGGCAAGAGCACTGGAGTGGGTTGCCATTTCCTTCTCCAATGCATGAAAGTGAAAGTGAAGTCGCTCAGTCATGTCCTACTCTTAGCGACCCCATGGACTGCAGCCCACCAGGCTCCTCCGTCCATGGGATTTTCCAGGGAAGAGTACTGCAGTGGGGTGCCATTGCCTTCTCTGAAACATAGGTGAGTAAGATATAAATCCTCACTGAGGTCACAACCTAGCAGAACCATCATAACCATAACAGAAGCTAAACTATTGCTTGGCTAAGCTAACCTGAAAAAGAGATGTAATAAGATATCATGTGAAGCCTTGAGGGAGATTCCAGGAGGCAGAGGCAATCTTTCATCTGGGTGGTGAAGCACAAATAGAATTTTTACAGATGAAAAGGAAAAGAAGGCTGCTCCCAACCCCAACCAGCACAGAAACAAGAAAGCATCACTTGGTATTTAAGAAGTGACAGACAGGTAGACAACAGTTATTTCAAATTAAATATTCAGTACATATTCTTCTCAAAAATAAAAAAATGAACCTGTTACATCAAGGAAAACAACCGACAATATTTGTTGCCAATAAAAAATCTGAGCTTCCAAGCAAAAACGGAAATTTTGGTAAACTAGTATCTACCACCATGAGTCTGACACACTTCCTAATACTTAAAGGTGTTTCTGACAGCACTGACTGGCATTAATGAGAATGATGTTATGACACTGCATAATAAAACGTATCACTGTTCAGAATTTCAGAATACCTGTGTACTGAAATAATAATAATAATATTAATTAACAGTTAATATTAATCAAGTACTGGACATTCTTCTAAACACTTACAAAATATTAACTCATTTAATCTTCACCTATATGAGAGCTGGACCATAAAGAAAGCTGAGCGCCGAAGAATTAACGCTTTTGAAAAAGACCCTGATGCTGGAAAGATTGAAGGCAGGAGGAGAAGGGGACGACAGAGGAGGAGATGGTTGGATGGCATCACTGACTGGATGGACATGAGTTTGAGCAAGCTTCGGGAGTTGGTGAAGGACAGGGAAGCCTGGCATGCTGCAGTCTATGGGGTCGCAAAGAGTCAGACACGACTAAGCAACTGACCTGAACTGAATCTTCACATAAACCCTATGAAGGAAAGACAATACTTGAGAAGATACAATATCTACAGATAAACTCTGGAAGTTCAGCCAGAGTCACTCAGCTCCTGAGTGGAGAGCCCAGGTTTGAAGGACTTAAAACTCAGGCAATCTGATTCCAGAGCTGTGCTCTCAGCCACGGCTGTTTTAGAATGAAAGACAGTTTTTCATTATGTTTGATGTGGAAGGAAGGAAAGACTGAATCATGAGAAATACTTTTTTTTCAAGAATTCCACACAACGAGAAGTTGTCAAAAGACAAAAACGGAGCACAAAGTTAATGTAGCTATCACATTAATTTGTAAGGAATAAACAGATCCTCCAATATATAAACTATTAAGCATCTCTTAAATATCCAACTGAATAAAGCTTATGAGATAAAGATGGTGTTGAGCTACTTACTCTGAAAAATAATCCATGAACTGCTGAGGATTCTCTGAAGCCAGCAACAGCTGTCTCTGATGAGATTCAGACATACAATGACACTTAAAGCCATTCTATAAAAATACAAAGACAGTAGTTAAATTCTGATCTAGGTCATTAAAAGTATTTAATTAAATTAATAATAAATAACAATAATTTAATAAAAAGTTTAACAAATAGAAAATAATTTAATAAGTAACATTATTAATACTTATTAATAAATTAATAAGAAATTAAACCATAAATAACTGCTCTTTGATGATAAATTATAAAAAATAATCAAGTCACTGGCTGTAGTACCCTGTTGTTTTCTTTTAAAAAAAAAAACTTTATAAAGCTGAGTTGTGCAACCTTGCTAATCAAAGAATCCCAGAAGATTAAAGAGACAGAAAAATGGCGCTTCAGAAAACAGACATTAGTAAGAAACATTACAGGGCACAGTAACGAAGAGTGATTTCATGTTTGACTCTAACAAATTGCTACTGGGCACCTACTTCATACAAAGTGTTAAGCAAGCATTTTGAGGAATATAACGAAGTAAAACTGGTCATTAGTGAATTTCCATTAGGAAAACTATTATATTTTCATTCACTTTCCTATACTTTACTCCTATACTTTAGCTCATTACCCAAAAGATATTATTTGTATTATATACAATATTTATCATACTAAATCTGTATATTCCTCAGATGATTAAAAAAAAAATACAAGTTTTGGCTTTGTATCTACGCTGCTTAACATCTGAACCTAACTCTTCACTAGTAGGAGACACGAGAAAGTGTCTCTCCTCTGTCTCCCCATCTCGGGAACAGCGCCGTCCTGACCCCGCACCCAGTCCAGGACACAGGAAGGCTGCACTCCAGGGGCCTCCACCTCCACAGCGCCATGTCTGCTCAGCCCTCCTAATGACTCACCCGGTCCCTCTGCTCAACCCTCTTCCCACTGTCCTGAGTTCAACCTCAGTCTTGCTTAGAGCAGCTTCCTAATCTTTAGTCATCCACAGACGCCTACACAATTTTTGCCAGGACCCAGTTTACAGAAACTACAAGGGTTAGAGAAAGAAGACAAAAGACAACCACAAGCAAATGTAATGGTTAAAAGGGAATCCTCCAGGATCACTACTGGCCTAGTCTCTTCAAGTCAATGTCAAGAAAAACAAATAGAGGGAAGGAAAGGTGCTCTGTCTCAAATTTAAAACTGAGAGAGAGTTAAAAGTCCCAATATAGCACACCACTGAGAACTTTAGGGCAGTGGAACTATTCTGTATGACACTATAATGGTGGATATTAGTCACTATACGTTTGTCCAAACCCACAGAATGCTCAACACTAAGAGTGAACTCTAATACAAACTATGCACTTCGGAGTTAATGATGCCTGAATCGCCTCATTGACTGTCACAAAAGTGACAATCTGCTGCACCACGCTGACGGTCTGGAAGGCTGTACATATTGAGGGCAGGGTGGATAAGAGAGATCTTTGTATCTTTCAAGAAATGGACTTCATTTTTGCTGTGAACCTGAAACTGCTCTAAGAATTAGTCTATTTTTTAAAAAAGTTCTAATAACTAAATCCAATGAATTGCTTTTGACAGGATCTTGGTTTAAAAATAACTGGGTTTTTTGCTTTTATTTTTATTTTATTGAGGTATAGTTGATTTACAATGTGTTAATTTCCACTGTGCAGCAAAGTGATTCAGTTATACATACACTTACATTCTTTTTCATTATGGTTTATCACAGGACACTGAATACAGTTCTTTATGCCAAAAAAAACGTTTTATAGAGCATTCATGGGAATAACTGAGAAAATGTGATGATGCCAGGTGATACACAGAAATTATTTATTTGACTGCACTGGGTCTTAGAGTAGCAGCATATGGGATGTATTTTTCCATGTGGCTCATGTACTCTCTAATCACAGGCACGTGGACCCCAGGGCGTGGGGGCTCAGTGATTGTGGTGCATGGGTTTAGCTGCTCCGTGGCACGTGGGCTCTTAGTCCCCCAACCAGGGATTGAACCTGTGTCCCCTGCATTGAAAGGATTCCCTACCACTGGGCTACCAAAGAAGTCTCAAAGAAACTTTTATTAATTTGGTTATGTATCATGACCTATATTGTGACTGTAGAAAAATATCATAATATTTTAAAGGAGCATATTTAAACATTTCTGGAGTTTAAATGGATGAAGCACAAACTGGAATCAAGACTGTCAGGAGAACTATCAATAACCTCAGATATGCAGATGACACCACCCTTATGCAGATGACATCACCCTTTGCAGAAAGCGAAGAACTAAAGAGCCCCTTTATGAAAGTGAAAGAAGAGAGTGAAAAAGCTGACTTAAAAACTCAACATTCAAAAAACGAAGATCATAGCATCTGGTCCCATCACTTCATGGCAATTAGATGGGCAAACAGTGGAAACAGTGGCTGACTTTATTTTTTGGGGCTCCAAAATCACTGCAGATGGTGATTGCAGCCATGAAATTAAAAGACACTTACTCCTTGGAAGGAAAGTTATGACCAACCTAGACAGCATATTAAAAAGCAGAGACATTACTTTGCCAGCAAAGATCTGTCTAGTCAAAGCTATTCTTTTTCCAGTAGTCGTGTATGGATGTGAGAGTTGGACTATAAAGAAAGCTGAGCGCTGAAGAACTGATGCTTTTGAACTGTGGTGTTGGAGAAGACTCCTAAGAGTCCCTTGGACTGCAAGGAGATCCAACAAGCCCATCCTAAAGGAGATCAGTCCTGAATATTCATTGGAAGGACTGATGCTGAAGCTGAAACTCCAGTACTTTGGCCACCTGATGGGAAGATCTGACTCACTGGAAAAGATCCGGATGCTGGGAAAGATTGAAGGCAGGAGAAGGGGACGACAGAGGATGAGATGGTTGGATGGCATCACCGACTCAATGGACATGAGTTTCAGTAAACTCTGGGAGTTGGCGATGGACAGGGAGGGCTGGCGTGCTGCAGTCCATGGGGCCGCAAAGAGTCGGAGATGACTAAGCGACTGAACTGAATTGATTTAAACATTTAGAAGTGAAATATCCTGATGTTTGTAATTTACTTTAAAATATTTCAGGGAAAAGGACACAGCAAAATACTTAAAATGCTAAATCTGGGTAAAGGGTATATGGATTTCCCTGGACTAGTTTTCTGTGTGAGAATTCTACCATGAGTAGTAGTAAAGAGAACCAAAGGGAAATGAAAGAGAAAAACTTATCACTGTCATTCAACGAGAGTCCCATCTAAAGTATCTCACCCTCACTTGCAGAAACACTGGATTACGTTATTCCAAGTGTCCAGTGTTCTTCCTTTCCTACCCAATTCAACATCCAGAGAAAAGTAGGATCCCGTCACTAGCCTGCTGTCAATTTTCCCAGGTGCTTTTATCATCCACCTAAATAATGGGAAAAAAGTGCTCCACAGCACAGTCTACAAAGCTTCTCAATATCTGCCCCTCAGCCACTTTGCACGTAACTCACTCATTTAAAACTCAAACAGTCTCACAAGAACGGATAATTACTTGTCTTACTTTTCAGATAAGTAAACAGGTGGAGAGAAAGCAAGTAACTTGTTAAGGGAACACAGCTCCGCCTCCTTGTTCTGACTCCAGAGTCCACATCTCACCTGCAGAAGACATCCCAGACCTGGCACGTCGGAGGCGCTCGACAAAGGCTTGTTAGGTGACTAGCTTGCAAGGGCTTAGTTCTGGTCTGTATCCTGATTATGTCTAAGAGCCAAGCCAAGTCTGAGACGGGTGTTGTTACTCCAGGGCGTCCAGCGCCGCAAGGCTCATCATGACAGCCTGACTGACGTCGCTTCTCAAGGGGGCTGCAAAACCTTTTCATTCTTTATTCCTTTTGGGGTCATAATCTTTTCATTCTTTATTCCTTTTGGGGTTATAACCTTTTCATTCTTTACTGTTTTGGGGGTGATCAGACTGGGGAGGAAGGAGGTGTCCAAAGCCGGCTTCCCCGCCAGGACGGGGGGTTGAAGGGAAGGACAGCCCTCCTGAGTGGAGTCCCGGGCTCGCCCTGCGCAGCCCCCACGCCTGGGGGCGGGAGACCCAGGCGGTCGCCGCGGCGTCTGGCACCTCAGCCTGCATCCCCCGTGGGGTCCCGCTGGGCCACCCCGCGCCCGCTTACCTCGTCCCGGCACTGCTTCTGGCACATCTGGCAATACCACCGAAGCTTCTGAAGCCCCTTGGACTTGATCCTGTTGGCGATAGCCTTCGGGGTGAGAAAATCTGACTTCCCCATCGCGACCACCACAACAACCTTCCAGGGCCTGCGCCTAGACGACCGGAAGCGGAACCGGGCAAGAGGGAGTCGGCGGGACAAATACCACCCGCCAGTCGGAAGGAGGTGGGGCCTCGGGAAGCTGGGCGCCGGACACTCGCGAGGCTTCCCTCAGGCCGGCGGGAAGAAGCGAGACTCGGAGACAGCGGGTGGGCGGGGCGCGTAACGCAGCTTCCGCGCACGCGCGGTGAGGCCTGTCTGACCGACCTTCAGCAGGGCCGGCGCCACCATGTTCTCTCGGGCGGGCGTCGCTGGCCTCTCGGCCTGGACCGTGCAGCCACAATGGTAATGGCAGGTCGCAGCGGGGACGAGAGGGTTGCGCGGGGTGGGAGGGCTCGGGTAGGGGAAGCGAGTGGGGAGGCGAGTGGGACGGAACCGGGATCTCAGGGCTGGCCAGGCCCCGGTCCCGCGGAGGCCCGGGCAGCCCGGCTGCAAGAGGCACTCGGAACAGAGAAGGGCGCGCGAGGGCAGCGGAGACGGCGAGGTGGCGCCTCGTCTCCTGAGACGGGCCGGGGCTGGGTGAGGGCCGAGAGGAGTGGTCGTCAGGGACCTCGGGAGTGGACCTTGGGCCCAGTCAATTGCAGAGCGGCCTTGGATCTCTTTAGCGACTAACTAGACGCTTCGGAAGCCTCTGCTGCTCGCCAGGCGACGGGCCTCGGGGAGGCCTTTGGAGGGCGGGGGCTGGGGAGGGCCCCAGGGAAGGTCCAGCGAAGGTTCAGATATGCTTTTGTCCTTGACGCCTTTTGAAACCCTGCGGTGCAGAGGGCAGTGACTCCCAGCCCGTGTTGAGCACGTGATTCTGCAGCAGGCACCTTGCTGGGCACTGGTGAATGAAATAAGTGCACTCGTGGGCTGCAAAAGGGACCTTAAAAATATTAAGGCGAGGAAGGGAAAGACAACGTCACTATCTCGAAACCGTTAGCCCTGCAAGGTCATGACGTCATCATAAGGTCCCGAGGAGGAGGAGATAAACGGACTTGTAAGCGTCATCTGTTCATTGCTATGCAATTTTTAGGGATTTTAATAAACACTGGTTTCTCCTCCATCCCCAGAAAAAGGCATGTTAGAAGGCCTGGCAGTAGGCAGATAAATGTTGGTTTGAGGTGGTGCTCTGTAATAGGATGAAATGTTTTGAAGCTAGGCAGTCTGGAAGGATTGCAGATAGGGTGCTAAGGGGATTGTTAGCTGTCGACTGTGTGTTTTAGCAATTACTTGGTTTTACAGTATAGGAGAATTCTAAGAAGCCACAGCATTAGATGTGTGTATCCTAATTTATGAGAAGGGACTCTAATGCATTAATTAAAATAGGTATGTTTTCATTACTCAAATAATTGATGAAAGATTTTCAGGGTAATGAAGTAATTAAATTTGATGTGGAAAACCTACACACAGATGTTAGTGGGTTTGCAGTGGAAGTCAAATTTTCCTTCCCGTAATGTTGAAAAGAGGATTCATGGGGATTCAGGAGTCACCTTAGTTGGAGTCTCACTCATAGGTTGCCCCATTTCTTCATCACTCGGCACACATGTTGGGTGCTTGCCCAGCACCAAGTTGACGCTGGGCAAAGTGCTAAGATGTGAAGAAGACACAGATATGGTCCTGATGAAGTTTGTAGGACAGTGTGTCTGACATGCAGCAGTGGTCTGCAAATGTCAACTCTCCTTCCTTCCTTCCCATCTTGCTGTGCTTGAATGTAACCTGTAAATATTTTTAGAACTTTAAGTCAGCCAAGTTGATCTTTTTAAAAATGGACAGTTTCTGAAATGAGTACAAAATATTCTATCTTTAACTGTACAAAATCACTTTTTAAAAATCTGTGAGATCATTTGAGGATCCTTTAGTAAGGGATCATTTGAGTGTGCTCTGTCTGAGATGGAGAAGGAAATGGCAACCCACTCCAGTACTCTTGCCTGGAATATCCAGTGGATGGAGGAGAGTGGTAGGTCCATGGGGTCGCGAAGAGTCGGTTGCAGCTGAGTGGCTTCACTTTCACTTTCTGTCTATGATAACTACTGTGGGAGGCAGGGAGCTTAAACTGGAACCCCCGTCAGCAAATACATGTGGAAGTCCTGACCTTCATCAGATCGGTAGGTTGTGAATATTCATCAGACATCAGTGTTCCACCTTGGAGAGCAGACTCTGTCCTCTTCCTTTTTTTGGATGGACATATTCCATCACTCTGGATGCCTGGTGTCTATTTTGTTCCTGCCATTTCTTAGTCACTGTGATTGCCTTTTGAATTCAGCAATTAAAGCCGTCTTAATGTTTCATACTCCACAGAATTAATCTGAAAAGGAAGTACACCTTTGCCTTTATAGAACCAGGAAGAGGCATGTCCTTGGTTCTGTTTAGGTTAATGTGCAGTTTGTCATTGTTCCAGAGACGTTAGCATACTAATATTAACTGAATGGTAAGTTACAAGTATTTTATTGTGTAGGGTGTCACTACGGAGAAGGCAATGGCAAGCCACTCCAGTACTCTTGCCTGGAAAATCCCATGGATGGAGGAGCCTGGTAGGCTGCAGTCCGTGGGGTCGCTAAGGGTCGGATACGACTGAGCGACTTCACTTTCACTTTCACACATTGCATAAGGAAATGGCAACCCACTCCAGTGTTCTTGCCTGGAGAATCCCAGGGACGGGGGAGCCTGGTGGGCTTCCGTCTATGGGGTCGCACAGAGTCGGACACGACTGAAGTGACTTAGCAGCAGCAGGGTGTCAGTAAAATAACAACTAAATTTTTGAAAATTAAAACCTTTTTTAAAAAGCTCATTTAAGAAAATGGAAATAAGAAATTTGGTTGGGGAGGGAGTTTCTGATTTTTCTGTGTCAGAGGGAAAATATGTTTCTATTTCTCAGTGTTCCACCTTCTCTAAAATGGAACTATTTTATATTAGGAAACCAATGGCCAAAAGTGGAAATGTAGATGTTGAAAAGGAAGGGAGAAGGCGTTTCAGGGCAGAGAAGGCAGGCCTTCACCTGAAACTGAGATAGCAGATATTTACTTTAAAATGTGAAAAGCGTGAGGCAGCCGTGTGTAGTATACCAGATGGAGTGGTGCCAAACTGCCCGGCTTTGAATCCTACTACCTCGCTGTGTGGCCTCGTGCAGGTCACTCAGTGTCTCTGCCGTTTCCTCATCTGTTAAATGGGGGCAATGTAGTGCCCCATTCGTTGGATTGGTGTGAGGATTAAATGAGTCATTGTTTGTAAAGAAGTGAGGGTAGTGGGAGAAATGCTTGTGGGGACCCAGATGTATCCACTGAAAAATGAAAATGAATTTGTACAAACATGTTTTATCTATATAAACTAATGTGCGAAGGTAGAAGCCTAATGACGGATCGTGGATGGTAGTAAAGTTCTGGAAATCACTTGGTGGAGAGCCAGGGGTTGGACTTTCACCCCGGCATTCAGTATTCAAATTGCAGATACTTCATAATTTTCTTTTCCTCAGGAATTAGTGGAATTTTTATGTTAGTCAGCATTATACACTCCTTTAAAATTCTTCCAGTCTATCAGCAGTGAATCTCGCAGACACCATCCTGTACTGGCTCCTTCAGTTTTTCTCACACTGCCATGTGATCATTTCGAGATCATGGCAGTCCGCTATCTGTCTGTGCAATTTGCCCTTCATTGTACTGGATAAGTTTCCGGTTTCTTGGATAATCTCCTGACGATTTCTCAGGACATGAGACAATTTTCTGGGACACACAGCTGATTCAGAACTTCCTTTATCTTCTCATTTGCAATAACGATATTCAGTAGAGCAAGCTCTCCCTAAAGAGAGCTCAGATCAACTCTTTTTATTTTGTTTTTCTATTTTAATTTTTCTTGGGGGAGGCATCAACCATCATGTCTGTTGATAGTTAACCTGTCAAGTCTGTCTCTAATCTCAAAATACTTCATATTTTCCCCAGACCTGTAGCACATTTCCACCTGGTCCCGTAGTATTTTGTACAATATCACATTCAAAATTCATTATCACAAGTGAGAATCCCCCCCTACCCAGCTTTTCTGTCTTGGTTAAATGACAGCACTGTCCACCAGGTCATGAAGTTAGAAACCTTTGGGTCAGCTTGCTCTCCCATTGCTTAGCCAATCTCTTGGTCCAGGTTCTTGCCTTCTCTTGTCTGGAAACTGCAAGCAGCTTGTTCTGTGGCCTCTGTGTTATCAAGACTCAGTATTACTCTGTGCTTTTCATTGCCATCTGAGGTACTTAAGTTTCATCATTTCCCCACTACCTATAAAATAATATTTAAACTTACTAACAAGGAAAGGCAATGCCAAAGAATGCTCAGACTACCGCACAGTTGCACTCATCTCACACCCTAGTAAAGTCATGCTCAAAATTCTCCAAGCCAGGCTTCAGCAATACATGAACCATGAACTTCCAGATGTTCAAGCTGGTTTTAGAAAAGGCAGAGGAACCAGATATCAAATTGCCAACATCCGCTGGATCATGGAGAAAGCAAGAGAGTTCCAGAAAAACATCTATTTCTGCTTTATTGACTATGCCAAAGCCTTTGACTGTGTGGATCACAATAAACTGTGGAACATTCTGAAAGAGATGGGAATACCAGACCACCTGACCTGCCTCTTGAGAAACCTATATGCAGGTCAAGAAGCAACAGTTAGAACTGGACATGGAACAACAGACTGGTTCCAAATAGGAAAAGTAGTACGTCAAGGTTGTATATTGTCACCCTGCTTATTTAACTTAAATGCAGAGTAAATCATGAGGAACACTGGGCTGGAGGAAGCACAAGCTGGAATCAAGATTTTCAGGAGAAATATCAATAGCCTCAGATATGCAGATGACATCACCCTTCTGGTAGAAAGTGAAGAGGAACTCAAAAGCCTCTTGATGAAAGTGAAAGAGGAGAGTGAAAAGGTTGGCTTGAAGCTCAACAGTCAGAAAACGAAGATCATGGCATCTGGTCCCATCACTTCATGGCAAATAGATGGGGAAACAGTGGAAACAGTGGCAGACTTTATTTTTGGGGGCTCCAAAATCACTGTGGATGCTGATTGCAGCCATGAAATTAAAAGATGCTTCCTCCTTGGAAGGAAAGTTATGACCAACCTAGACAGCATATTAAAAAGCAGAGACATTACTTTGCCAACCAAGGTCCGTCTAGTCAAGGCTATGGTTTTTCCAGTGGTTATGTATGGATGTGAGAGTTGGACTGTGAAGAAAGCTGATCGCCGAAGCACTGATGCTTTTGAACTGTGGTGTTGGAGAAACTTGTGAGTCCCTTGGACTGCAAGAAAATCCAACCAGTCCATTCGAAAGGAGATCAGTCCTGGGTGTTCGTTGGAAGGACTGATGCTAAAGCTGAAGCTCCAATACTTTGACCACCTCATGCGACGAGTTGACTCACTGGAAAAGACTGATGCTGGGAGGGATTGGGGGCAGGAGGAGAAGGGGACGACAGAGAATGAGGTGGCTGGAAGGCATCACCAACTCTGTGGACGTGAGTTTGAGTGAACTCCAGGAGTTGGTGATGGACAGGGAGGCCTGGCGTGCTGTGATTCATGGGGTCGCAAAGAGTCAGACACGACTGAGCGACTGAATTGAACCCAAGCCGTGTCTCCAGCTTCAAAACTGCATACAGTTCCTTGGAATGCCCTAAGGCCCTCCTTTATGCACAATATATAGATTCCTCAGTTCTTCCTTAGCGTTTTCCAGGCCAACAGGTGCTTGATGGATTTAAGAGCTGAAAGATGATGTATGTTTGATAACATGTTGTCTTCACCAGTAAGGGGAAGATCCTCTCATATTTATGTTTAACTGTTTTATTTTTTGACTTTTATGTGTTAGCGCTTTAAAGACTAGAAAAATATTTAATGTAAAATTTATGTAAGGCTTAAGTTTGCATGAATCTTGTTTATGAGATAATAGTATGCTTCTTATGGTCAGAGACCAAGTCCTGGAGCAGAGTATCTGCTCCATAACAGCTCACTGGATTGAGTTGCAACAGTTAAGAACTGGTTTTTAAATTCTACTTTGACACATGTGGTCATGTTAGAATGTTGATTGACCCTGAAGTGTTATGTTATTTATTGGTGAAATGAGCAAGTCAGGAACTTGCTTGGGAACTGAGCAATTGTTTTTAGAAGTGGCTGACCTTGAGTTTAAGAATAATTGGATAGCCTAACAAGGGGAAGGACTTGTCTGTCATGGAAACAATATAGGCTAAGACATGGAGTCGGAAATAAGAGCCTGTGTGAATGCCGAGTGACCTCAGTGGAAGCTTTATGTTAGGGCAACTAGAATGAGACCTTTGAAACAGGGCTTGGTATCCGTATTAGGGGGTTTATATATATCCAGAGTCTTATATTTGATAGTTTCTTTATGGTCTACTCTTTAAGTCCATATATTAACTTTGGAAGTTTCTGGAGCTTTTTCCCAAAAAACTGAAAAAAATTTTTTGCCATCTTTATTTTCAGGATCCAAGTTCGAAATATGGCAACTTTGAAAGATAGTAAGTACTTTATCTCAATATGTGAATTAAGAAAAACGAAATTTTGACAAAAATACTTTTGAAAGTGTGCTGCTTTAGCCTATTTACGTATTTGGTTAAAGTGGACAATGAATCTGTCGTGTGTCTGTGGCTTTGAAAACACCACTGTGAGGCGACGCGTGGTGGTTGTGCTTCTGTTGTCTGCAGAATGATGACAGAAACAGCTGCACTCTGTGTGGCGTGTCAGTGTTATGGAACTCGTTTCTGGTTGGAAGCCATTTTCAATACCATTTAATGTTTTACGTGCATAGTGTACTGTTACACTGCTGCTTTTTGCTCACTGCCCGGAGAGCACACGGTCTGATTTCTGGTACTCTACTCTTAAGCCTAGTTTGGAAGATGGTCTAACTGCTGGTTATTCTACCTTGCAGTTTAGGAAAATGTTTCCATAAATTCACAAATGACATCATAACTCCTTTGTCTTAACACAGCACTTCCGTTTTTCAGTTACCAGGCGACTAAAATCAATCAAAAACATCCAGAAGATTACCAAGTCTATGAAAATGGTAGCAGCAGCGAAATACGCCCGCGCTGAGAGGGAGCTGAAACCAGCCCGAGTGTATGGAGTGGGGTCCTTGGGTAAGAGAAGCGTGCAGTCAGCTTACAAAGGCCTTTTAAGTTAGAGATCACTGTCCTGAGCAGTTATAGGCACTCACCTGTCATGGCAGCCCTGTGCAGTTGGCACTGTTGGAGCCCCCACTTTGCAGAGGAGAAGACCCAAGTCCAGTACAGTCGTAACTCTACCTGCGTGGCTTGGCATCCAAGCCTGTCTCTTCATCACTGTATGTGTTCACCTCTCTTTTAAAGTGCTCTGAAAGATTGTTCCCAGATAATTAAGTATGCCATCGAAAGAACGTGGTGTTTAGTGCATCAGACTCAGATACTTGATTTTATCCTGATACAGTGTGATGTGATCTTTTAGGACTGCAGATTGGGGTGGGGGTACCCTGCAGTGGAATTTTAGCGGTCATAGGTATGACTGAGTACATGGACGGAGTACTGAAAGGTCAGCTGTAAAGGAGGAAAAAAGATATATCTGTATTATCTGTGTATTAATCTATGTTAGAAATTACTTTCTGCAGTAGTTTTCTTGTGTTTATATTTCTTGAGCATGCATTCATACTGCTAATGAAAATGATAGTCACACCATGCTTCAGTCGAAATGACTCCTTGCTTTGAAAATGCCATATTGGGACCTCCCTGGCAGTCCGGTGATTAAGACTTCACCTTCCGTGCAAGGGGTGCATGTTCAATCCCTGGTCAGGGAGCTTAGATCTCACATGCCTCATGGCCAAGAAACCAAAACATTGGACAGAAACAATATTGTAACAGAATCGATAAAGACTTTTTAAAAAATAAAAATACTGTATTTAGTTTCACTTAGCAAGTATAGCATAGACTTGTTCTGTTAGGTTTTAGCCATCTTTAACAACACCGTTTGCTCTTATGAGTCCTGTTCTCTGCCAGGCTTAATAAAGAAATTGACTTGGATATCTAATTAGAATATTTGTGGTATAATATTAAAAATTCAAGTCTAGGCTGCCAGTCAACTTCTAAGTTCTTCATACTGAAAAAATACTAACTGCTGGTTATTAAATGGCTAATCTTTAAAATATTTTAAGAACTTTAAATAGGAATTTTATTTTTTTATGCTGTACAATATAAAACATAAAAAGAGACTTAAAAGGAATATTCTCTTCACTTCCCTGAACTGTAGAGTTGAGCATGTACCTTTCTCTTCCTTTTATGGAGGGTTCTCAGGTATTGAAATTTGAGAGTCCCTGCTCTAACTGAAGAAGGATAATAGGAATTTCATTGAAGTGGGGGAATGTGGCAGCCATGAGGATGCAGTTTGCAACTAGAGAGCACAGCTGCTGTCCTGTGTTTGCACCCAAGACATGCTTCCCATGAGCTCCTCCTGACAGGTGGGGTGCTCAGGCTGCATGTTCTGTGGAGACCTGGGCCTCCCTGGCAGCCTTGCTGAGCTTTCCCTCAACTGCTCTGCAGCCAGGAACCTGCCTCCTCACCTTTCTTCCCACTGGTCAGACAGGCATCACGGTGTGATGGCTCTTCTGACCTCCTTCCTGTGTCTTCTCTCAGGCATTTTCCCAGTAAAAATCCATGTATTGAACCCTGTTTCAATCTCTCTTGGCTTCTGCTTCTTTGAAGACCAGACCCAACAAAGTGAGGCTGTTAAAAGTAACACCCAAAATGAAATGGCATCCATCATTTTAATGTCAGTAGTTTTCATAAAAGCTTGCTGTGCAGATTATATGAACAGCTCAGTAAATATTTACTTTCTGCTTTCTTGGTTGTACTCTGAAGATTTTAATTATTTAAAAAGTTGGTAAATCTAGATAAGTTGTCACTTTTCTAAGTCTGGCCTCTTTATAAGCTCTTTGTACTAGTGATTTCTTTTAGTCAGTACTTAAGATAACTTGGTGTTTAGGGACCTCTTAATAGAGACTTAGACCTTTATGTTTTTCAGTCTCTTTGTAAATGAAATAAGTGCAAAGATACTTGATAAATTAAGGCATCATTTTGTAAATTAGGGGTTATTGCTGTATTTAGTGTAATTACACCTTTTTTTTTAAAGCTCTGTATGAAAAGGCTGATATTAAGACTCCTGAAGACAAGAAGAAGCACCTCATTATCGGTGTGTCCTCAGACCGAGGGCTCTGTGGTGCTATTCACTCCTCGGTTGCTAAACAGATAAAAAGTGAGGCGGCCAACCTTGCAGCAGCCGGAAAAGAAGTTAAGATTATTGGAGTTGGTGATAAAATCAGGAGTATACTTCACAGGTAATATAAATATATGTTGTTTATGTAGAAGGCTGCAGGTGTGAGTAAAGGGCAGTTTGCTTTGATAATTTATTTAAGCAAGGTGTCTTTTTGATTGCCATTTTATACACGTGGAGAAGCTTTGTTTTGTTTCAAGTTTTGTTCCAGGATATCTTAGAATGTGTAGATTTCCCTTGTTTTTTACTTGTCATTTACTTCTCCTTCTTCCAAACCATAAATGGAATACAATAGGAGTGTCAGAAGCTATGAGGACTCTGAGGAGTTGTCACAGTCTGGAAATGCCAGAAATGAATAACAGTTAATTAAAATTGGCAGGAGAGGAGTAAAGGCAGAGAGATATAAGGCGAGAAAGGCTGATGTGAGTCCTCAGTTCTGGGCAGGTGCTGAAGGACAGGTGATCACAATAAGGTAGGGGGCACCTTAATTCAGTGAACACCACGTTCTCCACTCAAAAAACACTTGATTCATAGAGTGTTTTTGCCTTGTTCCCTGTGCAGAAGTATTCCACTCAGCCGTTATATGTGATTTCTTCGTTTTCTCATAGGACGCATTCTGACCAGTTTCTGGTGACATTCAAAGAAGTGGGGAGGAGACCCCCTACCTTTGGTGATGCATCGGTCATTGCCCTTGAGCTGTTAAATTCTGGATATGAATTTGATGAAGGGTCTATCATCTTTAACCGATTCAGGCAAGAAAACTGTCGAAATCCAAGCTTTTTTATGTTCAGATTTTTTTCAATTGAGTAAATGTCTCCTTAATAGTGTGAAATTACAGTCTTGGAATTTACATTAGTTTTTGCCATTTCTAGGTCTGTCATCTCCTACAAGACAGAAGAAAAGCCCATCTTTTCCCTTGACACCATTTCAAGTGCTGGTAAGTATATCTTGTATGACGAGTATGAAATGAGAGATTTGCAGATTGAGGAAAACAGTATTTATCAGGGTGGCTTTTTTTCAGCAGTAACAAAAATGTTGAGCTGTTTCTATCACCATCTATTAGCAGCTTCCATGAAACCATAAAACATTCATTGTATAAATATCCATTGGGGGCCAACATTATATATGAAAGTCATCATTGCTCAGTGAAGCATTCTGGAAATAATACTCAGGAACCAATTTCATTTTCCTCTCCTACATATTATATTTCTATTCTAAGAGGTACACTTTTTAATGTCTCTAAAATTGAGGTGCTTCTAGCATTCGGTAGCACATCATTTTTAATTGACTGTGTTACTTTATTTCTTCATGGTATATAAAATAGGAGTTACATGATCCTCTGCATCTTAAGTCAAGGAAATGCAGCCCTGTCTCATTTTATCCTAATGAAGACTTTTTGGATGTGCTGCTAAATTTCTGCTGCCTAATTGCTGAAATGCAGAGCAGCCTCTAACTCTTCGACTGGAATTCTCAGAAAAACTTTCCCTCCCCCATTGTCCTGACACTGTCAGGTTTCTCAAATAACCACATGGTTGAGTTGGGATTTTTATGTCATACTATACAAGTCTTATTTCTCTCCTTAATTTCTCTGTTGAAAAACACGGTCCCTGACTTTAGTCCAGGGCACTCTGCTAGATGCTCTCCAGAGGCTTTATACCTGTGAAATGTAGGGCTGTTACTTTAAATGTTGGCCTCTTGGGTTTTGTGAAGTTAAGCATTTGAAGTAGAATACCAAGTGCTTTGTTTACACATCATGTTTTACTGAAAATCTGCTATAAGCTATAGTATGAAAATAGATGAAGCTTTTAGAGCTGTGTCTTTTAACCAGTCTCACATTGACTTCTCTGTGATTATAAAGGATTTTTGCACCAGGAAGCTTCTTGATTAAATCAGTCTTTGCATTTCAACAGAGAGCATGAGTATCTACGATGACATTGATGCTGATGTGCTGCGGAATTACCAGGAATACAGCCTGGCCAACATCATCTACTACTCCCTGAAGGAGTCCACCACGAGTGAGCAGAGCGCCAGGATGACGGCCATGGACAACGCCAGCAAGAATGCTTGTAAGTGCCCAGCACAGTCCTGAGGGCGTTCTTTTGCTGAGGCTGCGTGGAGGCCCTCGCTTATGTCAAAGGGTGTTAGCAATTCTGAAAGAGGAGCAGGAGAGCTGGGGTCTGGCCCTGGGCTCTGCCACTGATCCTGTGAGGGTAGAAAAAATTATATTCTTCTCCTTAAAGGAAGTAACATCTTACTTGGTAGGAAGTAAGTGTGCAAGTACTTTAATTCTTGGAAGACACACACAAAAAACATCTCTATAACATTTTTCAAGAGGCCAGTTATAGTACCTCAAAGGAGACAGAATCTTATTTTTGAACTAAACAACTTATATCTCATGAATGAGTTAGTGAGCAAGGTATCTTTTCTGGTTTTAGATCTTGTCGTCTAATTTTCTGTTTTGTTTATAGCTGAAATGATTGACAAATTGACTCTGACATTCAATCGCACCCGCCAAGCTGTCATCACCAAGGAGCTCATAGAAATCATTTCTGGTGCTGCAGCTCTGTAAGTAACTGAGCGTTGCCTTCAGCGTTCTTGTCTCATAGTGCCTGCTCGTTTAACGCATGTTTATGTCCCCATTCTCCCCTCCCATTTTTTGGTCTGTTACAGAAAAAAAATGATCCACTGCTTAATCTTATTTCCTTAATCTTAGAATATAAAGATTTGATGAAAATGAGATCTCTAGAGTATTTTTGATTGTTTCAGTTGAAACATTTCAGGCTGTTTATGAGTTACTGGTTTTCGGTTTGGTTTTATATAAATCTGTAAATTATTGAATAGTAGTAGGGTCAGGACGTTTTTAACTAAGTTTTCTGTATCAGTACTGTCCTTTGATAGTTCTTAAAATACTGCTTTCCTCAAGAAAATGTCTTAGATTTTTAGCTAAGGTTTAGCTAGATAGTTTATGTTTGTAACCAGGGTTACAGTAATGGGAAATCTATAAGAAATGATTACATTGAACAGCCATTACATGCCTCACACAGTGCTAAAGGGTGGGATCCTTTGTCCCAAGGCATTTACATCCTAATAGGGTAAGAAAACGTAGACAGCGGTGCCGAGATGAAATGTGGAGGAAGCTATCTTTGACTCCTTCTCTCTCCCCTCCTGCTAGTTGGTCACCAAGTTCTCTCAGTCTTACTCTCTGCTAAATATCCCTGGACTTTCTCCCCTTTATGCCTCATTTTTTAAGTGGCACATGCTTTTCCCCAAAATGTCATTCTTTTTTCCCCCGCACCCTTAATTCTCCACCTGACTGACTTCTGTTGGTGCTTCATAACGGAGCTGGGGGACTCCTTTCCTCCAGAAAACCCTCCTTTGTGGTGTGAGTGGGGCTATTTCCCGTGTTTTCCTCCATCACACTTACCATTGTACTAGGAACTGCCCTTAGGTTTGTGTCCTGTGGCTTGAGAGGGACTGTGTCTGATTCACTTTTGTAGCTTCATCACCTGGCATGTGCTTCCTCAGTAAATATTTGTGGAGTGAATGAATGATGTGCCGTGAGTATATTAAGAACTGGAATTTTAGAGACAGAAATAACACTTTACTGAATATATGAATACGTGTGTCCAGGTTTAAGATTAAGGGAAAGGTTCATTGCTAAGGTGACATAGAAGTTGGTCCTTTTTGTCTCTGGAGGATGGAAATGGGCAGGATTCCAGAGACACACATAAACTGATTGAGACAGTTTTGTCAGTGTTGGTTGCATCAGCTCTGCTGTCCTAAACAGCCTTCCTTCTTTTATTTTGCTTTCAAGCCTGAATTTAAGCCATCTGTCCTCCTGGTCACTGCTGCTCTGTTAGCATCAGAGTCCAGGCAGTGATGAGTGGTCCTGCCACTTACTAGCTTGATAGACATGGTTAAGATGCTTTCCCTGCAACACAGTTGTTTTCTATGACATGGGAGCTAGTATGGGTTTAAGCAGGTGTATTATTCATGTCCTCCTTGAGGCCTGGGGGAAAGAACTGCACTCTGAAGGTCTGGGGGCTATGAGATGCAGAGAGCCAGGGGAAAGAGGAATGGATGCTCAGAATAAATGGAGGCTACAGCAGTTTGCAGAGTGGAGGACCCAGCTCTTGATTAGGAATGTGGGGACCTGACTGAAAGTACCAAATGCAGAGAAATGAGAAGGAGATGGGGACACGAAGACAGAATTTTAATAACAGTTCAAATAACTGGACATTGACTATTCAGTTTTCACTTTCTAGAAAGGCAGACTAAATACTTTATTAAAGGTTAGCTGTGCAAACCATAATAATCCTCACAATGGATTATTTATATGAAATGAACTTGCATGCTCTGTAACCTATCAGCTCTTCTGCTTAAAGACTAGTATTTAATACAAACACATTTGGCTATTTGGTAATAAAAGGCATGAGTAAACCATATTTGAGGTGCCAAGTGTTAGTTGCTAGCTTAAATTAAAAAAAAAAAACTTATATACTACTTATAGCAAAGTTGTGATTTAAAGTATGCTTTCATAGTCCTGCCTACTTGCATGAACATGGTTTTATTACTTTAACCAGATTCAGGTCTGTAATGTTTCCTAACAATTAGTGACTGTTTCAAGGGACTCTTTTGGTAAGTATTTATGTGATACTCTAAAGGTAGTGAATGAGGAAATGGGCTTTTCTAGTTGGAAATTGTACGTAATTAACCAGCATGGATTGTTTCCTGACCTGATTGTTTTCTGTTTGTGTTTTTCTTCTAATATAATAACCCAGGGACTAATGAAAATCAAGTTTCATCCTCAGACAAGAGGTAAAGTGATAATATTTCACACCCTCACCCTATCCCATCAGAAAAGAAACCGAGTCAGAGAGAATTGAAACTAATTCGGCAACAGGGAAACTGATTTCTTGGGAGATGAGACTGGCCGGCCATTAGAGCAGCAGTCAGCTCCTGGGAGCACATGGCTGATGCTAGGGGTCTTTTTTTTTCCTTTCTTAAATATACTGAATAAACTACAAGGATAAAGAATCAGCATTCCCTTGCAGTACTAAAAACAGGCTGGTGAGGAACAGTGGTTCTCAGACTTGCTGGTCTCAGAACCCCTTGATGGCTGACTCCGCAGAAGACAGCTCCGTTCTCTCTATTTCTCTCTTCATCCTGTTCTGACATTGCTCGTCACGTAGGTTCTGGAAAACTCCACCGTGTACTCTTGAGAATGAAACAGGCAAGCAGCACTGTTCTGGAAATTAGTTTTCCCTCACAGATCCCATGAAAGGGTCCCTAGACCAAAACTTGAGAACCACTAGTGTAGAGTAACAGTTTATTATGTAGAGTCAGTTCTTCAAGTCCCACCTTACATACATATTATCTCTTGACATGTTTAATTCCCCCCCCCCAAAAAAAACTGTTTGATTTTTATTTGTTGTATACTTTTATTTTTCAGGTAAAGAAGAATTCAGCAAGCTGATTTTGTTTTTAGCTTACTGCTGTCCTTGTCAGAAGAATTTGTTGGTCCATTGTTCAGATTACTAAAGACAGCAAGATATTTGTAAATTATCTTACAATAAATGACTCAACATAAAATCACTTTTTTATTATTATTATATAAGAAAAACCATTTTCACAATGAGATCTTAAAACACTTCAAAATATTAACATACTTGTATTAAAATTTCTTAGTAAGAAGCTAGTTGAAGAGGCTCTTGCAGTTTTTTTGGTTTCCTCCTAACAGCCACGGAAAGCCTGGCTTCTGAGGGGTCGAGTGGAAGGAAGAGGTGCCAGGCACACCCCCAGCCTAGGCCTCCCTGCTTGTCACCCTCAGGACTACCAGTGCAAGGCAGCAGTGCCATGTCCGAGTCATTCACTGTTTCTTACATAGAGGGTGGACAATTCCAGGGACAGATTGACTCTAAATAAATGTTTAAATCTTTACCAAGGACTGAAAAACATTTCAGTAGGATGTTCACTTCACATTGACATTTAGATAGCCATTAACTTTGGGCACCTGAGCTATTGTACAGAACGAGGTGGCCCTGCCAAAATGTTGGGATTTTTTCCTAGTTTAAGAGGATGTAGGGCTACATACATACATTCAGCTTGCAAAGAGTCAGACATGACTGAGCGACTAACACTTTAACTTTTTTAGGGTTTTTTTTAATTGCAGAAGTAATACAGGAATTACAGAAGACTACATAACTATAAAAAATATACATAAAGCCCATCATCAGCACTTTATATTACTCTTTTAAAACCATTAAGAAGAAGGTTGCCAGAGGAAGATAAACTGAACAGAATCTCAGTGTCATTTTCTAGCTTTTCTGAAATGTTTTAAGAACCTTTTGATTTCTGAGTTTTTGTGACACTTGTTTTCCTCTGAAAACTTAGGTCTCTACCTGTGTTGCTCTGAAATGTTGCCACGATGATTGTTAATAAGCATCTTAGAGCAAGTCTCTGTATATTTGAATGAATACTTCTGTGTACTTAATTGGAAGTGGGATGATCAATGACTCAGACTGTGTATTGGGTTGGCCAAAAAAGTGCATTTGGGTTTTTCCACAAGCTCTTAACATGGAGCATAAACTTTGGGGCAAATTGGGTTAGAATCCTAGTTCAGCCCTTACCAGCTGTGTGACCTTGGGTGAGTCAGTCTTTCAGTTTTATCATCTATAAAATGATTAAAATAGGACTTACCTCATAGGGTTGTTATGAGGACTACATGAATCAATATTTGCAAAATACTTAGAATATGATGTGGGATGAGTGCTGTAGCTGTTTAAATGTTACCTGATACATTTAAGTGATCATCGTGTTTACTGATGTTCTGTGTGTTAGCACTCTTAAATTCTGAAGATAAGATGATAATAATAATTACTGCTCTATAGGAGCTTACAGTCTGGAGCAAAGACAGATAATGAGAAAAAAAAAGTAAGGCTTTTGGGTATAGTGAAAAGTGTTTGTCACTCAGTCATGTCCAGCTCTCTGTGACCCCATGGACTGTAGCCTGCCAGGCTCCTCTGTCCATGGAATTCTCCAGGCAGGAATACTGGAGTGGGTTGCCATTCCCTTCTCCAGGGGATCTTCCCGACCTAGGAATCGAACCCAGGTCTCTTGCATTGCAGGCAGATTCTTTACCATCTGAGGCACCAGGTAAAAAAACCCCCAATGAGGAGGACTTCCCTGGCGATCCAGAGGTTAAGACTACGTGGTTCTCCTTCAGGGGGCCAGGGTTCCATCCTTGGTTGGGGAACTAGGATCCCACATGTCCCGTGGCAAAAAAAATTAAAGATGGACAATCAGGCTTTATTAAAATTAATTATCAAAATAGGGAAGACATTTGCAATACAAATGAAATTTGAAGATAGTTGTATTTTTTAAAACATCCACAAATCAGACAAAACCCACTTTAAAAAAATGAGTTGAAAAAGCTCAGTTTACCATAACTTAGGTGAATTACAGTGAGCATTCTGAAAGATATACAATATGATTCCATGTATATAGCACTTTTTATATGACAAAATTTTAGGAGTGGAGAATAGTTATCAGAGATATAGGGGAGTAATAGGAAGGCTGGGATGGGTATTAAAGGGCAGTGAGGAAGATCCTTGTATTAAACTAATAAAAGACTGTGGGACATCCTATTAAGATAACTGTCCTGGACTTTGCGATAAAGTAAATGTCATGAGAGACCAAACAAAAAACCAGCAAGCAAAAGACAAACAACTGGTAGGATTGGCCTTACTAAGAGGAAAACGAATTTGCTTGTGGTCCAGTGGTTAGGACTCTAGTGGCTTTCACTGCCTTGGAACTGGGTTTGATCCCTGGTTGGGATTGACTAACCTATAAGCCACTTGGCACGACAAAAAAAAAAAGAACTAAGTGCACTGAATAAGTCTTGAATAGATCAGAGATTTAAAAAAAAAAAAAGCTAGAAAAGACATTGCACTTCACTTTGGGTCAGGTTACTGTATCAATCTTGTGTTTGTTGTATGTGATAGTTGGATGGTGGGATAATGGAAATTGAGATACACTTCAAGGATCCTCCCTTCAGCTGGACTGAAAGTATTCCCTTAGCTTCTGAGAATTCTGGCAGCATGCAGCCCTCAGCTGTCAAAGCTCATTGGAATTGCCTCAGCTGGAGACCACCTTGCCCACGATCATGGCCCCACTCCCGGGCAGCCCACACCCACGGCCTGATCACCGTGGAACTAAAGCCATGCCCCCTTGCCTGAGCTCAGGATAGTTGTAAAGCTCTCTGGGGTTTGCTGAGGTCTTTCCTGAGGGTAGGCTGCAACTCAGCATCTCCCTCCCCAGCCGGACTCTTTCCCTTCATCCAGGCAGTGATCTCAAGAGCACCCCTACACTAGTCTCCATCTCAGACCCTGCTTCTGAGATCTGTCTCAGAATACACCTCGGGAGTGGGGGCGGGTCTGACTTGGGACCGTGCTCACAGGAAGGGTTTGAGGGAGCGGATACTAGGGCAGGACTTGGGAGCTGGCTTAGCCCCTCGGCCACCACAAAGACTGCCTTGGAAGTGGTAGGTGGAACACAAAGAGCACCCAGGCACGAGGTGGATCCCGAATGTGCAGGTTGGTACAACCCCCACGCTGGTTCCTTGGCTTCTGGGTAAGAACTATGGTAGTGGAAAGGCGGAGGACAGATTTTTCAGACTGGTTAAACTGACGTAACAGGGCTTCCCTGATAGCTCAGTTGGTAAAGAATCTGCCTGCAATGCAGGAGACTCCAGTTTGAGTCCTGGGTTGAGAAGATCCGCTGGAGAAGGGATAGGCTACTCACTCCAGTATTCTTGGGCTTCCCTTGTGGTTCAGCTGGTAAAAGAATCAGGCTGCAATGTGGGAGACCTGGGTTTGATCCCTGGGTCGGGAATATCCCCTGGAGAAGGGAAAGGCTACCTACTCCACTATTATTCTGGCCTGGAGAATTCCATGGACTGTATAGTCCATGGGGTTGCAAAGAGTCGGACATGACTGAACGACCTTCACCTTCACTTCCACTGGGGGTCGGGGGAGGCAGAAGGCAGTGGTACACTTAAAGACTTAAAGAAGTTGGTGTGTGTGCACACTCCGTTGCTCAGTTATGTCCAACTCTGCCATCCCTCGGACAGTAGCCTGCCAGGCTCCCCTGTCCATGGGATTTCCTAGGCAAGAATACAGAAGTGGGTTGCCATTTCCTTCTCCAGGAAGGAAATTCAATCCCAACCCAGGGATTGAATCTGTCTCCTTTATCGGCAGGTGGGTTCTTTATCAATGAGCCATCCGGGAAGCCCAGGGGTTGGGGGAGGGGCAAAATAGGGGAAAGGGATTCAGGGGGACAAACTGCCAAGTATGAAATAAAACACAAAGATATAATACAAAGCACAGAGAATGCAGCCAATATTTTACAATAACTGATGCCCAATGTGATGGTGTTATAAGGTGGGGACTTTGAGAAGGTCAGGAGAGTGTAGCCCTCATTAATGAGATTAATGCTGTAATAAAAGAGATCCAACAGAGCTCCCTGGCTCCTCCCACCTTGTGAGGATACAACCTGAGAATTCTGTGCCCCAGGAGAGGGCCCTCACCCGATCATGCTGCACCCTGATCTCAGACTTCCAGCCCTCCAGAACTGTGAGAAGTGTTGATAAATGACCCAGTCTGAGTTACGGCAGCCAGAAGGTACTACTACAGTACAGGCTATCTTAAAGCACTGCCCATGCCCCTGAAGGACTGAAGGCTTCTGTGTTCCCTGGAATTGTCTCATATCACATGCTCTCCTCAGGTAATGATTTGCTAAAATGGGAATATAAAGGTCCAGCCCCTTTGTTCAAACTCAGGACAGAGGTGAAGGGTCAATCCCGAGTTAGAGCTCCCTATGGGATTGCCTGAGGTCCCTCTGAAAAGTGCATTGGAAACCCCTTTCCTTGTACAGGTATAGACCCTAGGAGCACTTGGAAAACCTGTAAGTCAATCTCCACCTAAGAACTGGAGAACTGAATTCATGACACACGATTACGGAGGGGAATGTTCTTCTCTGGGGAGATACATGCTGGAGTATTTCTGGGTTAAACGTCAAGATGTTTACAATTTATTTTCAAACTATTCTGAAAAAAAAAAAGTTCTATATGTATGGGTATATATAGTAAATGAGGCAAAATATTTACAATTGGTGAATCTAGGTGATGTGTGTACCTGTGTTTGTACTTCTGTTTCAGTGTTTCTATAGATTTGAAAATCTCCAAAATAAAAGATTAAGGGGTTGAAACACACAAAGAGGCAATATAAGAGATGTAAAAGGAATTTCCAGAAGTATTAAAGGAACAGAAGAGAGTAGGGTGTCATGAGATCCAAGAGTTTCAAAATTAAGATAGTGTTCAACATTATCAAACGGCTACAAAATGGTCAAGCAAGGATGGGACTGAAGTGTCCCAGATATTTAGCATCCAGAAGGTCCTTGATAATCTTGGAGATAGAAATGTCAGTGGAGAAAAATAAAGGCACCCTGCCGCCTACTAAATTGCTCATTGTCTGCAGGTTGTCATTTAGCTGCAGTATCATATTTTCCATTCTGTTGATTTACTGGGACTTTAAAAAAATTGAATATTATGTTCAAAGTTCTGGAATGGTCCCTATAAGGAGAAGGCAGAGTCATGGAGCAACTCACAGTGTATTGGAGAGGCAAACGAACTCAAATACTAAATGCACCGTGATAGGTGCAACAACAGAGGAACACAGCATAGACAGGAGGGCAGGGGAGGAAGGAACACTCCAGAAGCTTTTACAAGAAAAAAGCAAAAACGGGTAAAGATGGAGTAGGTGAGTCAATTCAGCCTGGCTTCCTATAGGCTGAATCTAGCTTAAATGTGGGATTAGTTTGGCTTGCAAATGTATTCCCAGGACTTCCCTGGTGGCATGTACAGTGAATAAGAATTTGCCTGCCAGTGCTGGGGACGGGGCTTTGATCCCTGGTTCGGGAAGATTCCAGATGCCAAAAAGCAACTGAGCCCATGAGCCCACTCTCTAGAGCCCTGGAGTCACAAGTACTGAAGCCAGTGCACCTTGAGCCTGTGCTCTGCAACGAGAAGCCACCTCAAAGAGAAGCCCACACACCGCAATCAAGACCCAACTCAGCCAAATAAATAAATAAATAATTTAAAAAAAATATATTCTCAATAGTTAAAAATATTGATCGAGCTACTGATCACAAAACCCCGACTTCCTGCAGCTCCTTAAGATCTAGTAGCCCTTACCTGGAGCGGGGAATCTAGGGCAGGCAACAGTTCTTCATACACCCAGCTTGATTTAAGGACTTTGACCTCCGGAGGCAACTGAGTCCTCTCTTCCTTTGACAGATCCTAGACGCCAGTGAAGGGAACACTGGCAAACTCTCGCCCACCAGCATGCCATCCGTTCTTGTAAATAAAATTTTATTGGAACCAGGGCTGCGATTTGAAAGAGGTGACCCGAGACAGGAAAGGGGCAGGGTAGTAGCTCGGATTTTTAAATAACTGTGTTAAAATACTAGTAATTATCATTACGTTTTCTGCTGTCCCCCTTAAATTGAAGCCGGTGGTCAGCGCCACACAGGCCACACCTTACACCCCGCCCTATTGTGAAGGGTTTCGAATGACATGATTAACAGCTTGGACCTGATTTAATCTATACCATGGTAAACAGATTTTTTATTTTTTTATTTTTTTTAGCAGAGGCCTGATCAGATCCGCGACTGGAAGTTTCCACGCCCCTAAATCCCACCCTTGCACTCACAGCCTCTCGGGTTCCTACTTCTCTCTAACGCCCACGTCCTGGCTCCTTCTTCGGGCCCAGAACCACAGTCGGTGCCCTCCCCGGTCCCCTCCGAGCGAGTACCCCAGGAGGCCGAGGCACCTGCCTCCCCGGCGCATCCCTCACCTGCGCCCCGCGCCGCCGTTTCCTGCATCCTTCCAGGCCCGAGAGTCAACACCGGGACCATCGCTCCGCTACAACGGGGCGGAGCTTCCGCATCGGCCCGCTCCGCACTCGGCTAGTGCTGCCTCGCCCCGGCGACCATCCAGCGGGAGGCGGAGCGAGTCCAAAATGGCGGCTCTCAGGCTGGCGCGCTCCGTGCTGCCGAGGCTTTGAGGTGGTCGCCGGGGGTCGGGGGGGGGGGACGATTTCCCCGCCGCGGAGGCCCTGGAGGATGAATCGGGGGCCCTGCTAAGGCTGGGCGGCGGAGGTGGTGAGAAGTGGCGGCACGCACTGCGGTGGAGTCCACGGAGCGGGATGTGCGAGAGTTACTCCAGGTCGTTGTTGAGGGTCTCGGTGGCGCAGATCTGCCAGGCGCTGGGCTGGGACTCGGTGCAACTGAGCGCCTGCCACCTTCTCACGGACGTGCTGCAGCGCTACCTGCAGCAGCTGGGACGGGGCTGCCACCGGTACTCGGAGCTGTGTGAGTACCGGGCTGGGTACGGGAGGCTGCCTGGCCGGTCACGAGTGACACCTCCGCGCTCCCCTGTGCCCTCCCGGCGTCCGGGAGGTGTTGGCCCTCCGCCCCCACCCCGCGATCGGCTGTCTTCTCGGCCCCTGACGCTCCTCCGCTCCCACTGCCCCTGGAAACTCGAGTCATCCCTCTGCTGCCTCTTCGCCAGCCGCTAACTTATCCCGCGTGCAGCAGGAGCCGGGGCCCCGCTCCCAGCTCCACACCCTCTGCCCTCCTCTCTGATCTGAACATCGGCCTTAATCATCGTCTCCTTTGGCAGCGTGCAGAACCCCCTCCAGAACGCCTTACAGCCTGTGTTAGTTTGGTCTTTTCCCTCCCCTTGCCCGCAAACTGCTACAACTAGTTGTCACAGGCGCTCCGTCTACCGGCCGTTTCTTACAAGCCTGGCCGTTCTTCAGCTCCTGACAACACAGACTCGTTGACAGCTCTGCTCCGTTAGGGACACGGCCTCTTCTTTGTTTCTGTTCGTTTCACGGACAGCATCTCTGCCAACTTGGTCAGTTTCACTTATGTTCACTTTCACTTGCATCTCAATTGATTTCCTCCTCGTCTGTATTTTTATGTCAGTGGTTATCAGAGTGTGGTAGAGAGATCATAGGCAGTTTACAAGGTTCCCCAGGTAGTCCGGGCTACAGCAGATGGTTTTTAAGCGAGTATCTGGTAGTATCTGTTCTTTAGTGGCTAAGTCGTGTCTGACTCTTTAGCGACTCTGTGGGCTGCGTCCCACCAAACTCCCCTCTCCATGGGGTTTCCCAGGCAAGAAGACTGAAGTGGTTTGCCATTTCCTTCTCCAGGGGATCTTCCCCGGGCCAGTGACCAAACTGACAGTCTCCTGCCTTAGCTGGCGGATTCTTTACCACGGGGCCACCAGGGAAGCCCCAGGAGTATCTATAGCTGGTGGCATTTACACAGTTGGAATATCTAATAGGTGCAACACATCCTCTCATTGATGGGAAGTCTATGTGTGGAGAGGGAACTGACCCTCACTGAAGTTTCAGGGCATTATTTTTCAGGTGGTAAGCTGCAGAACTGAGTGAAGTGTTTCACGGAACATTTTGTTTTGTTAAGGTGGTTACTCCACTGAAAAATTGACACACATGGATACACTTTACTTCTTAGGTCCCAAGTTTCATTCCAACTTCCACAGTGCTATCAGAATAACCTGTTAGTCACGCCATAACACAAACCTGATTGTGTCATTCTTAAAAATATTCCACTTAGTTACAGGCTGGAAATCTGAGCTCTCTAGCAGCACGCGCTTTCCTTTGTGAGTTCACATTTTCTTATCTTCTGCTGTCCTGTCACCCTCAATCTGCAGCCATGCAACTTGCTTTTCCTGAAATACTTTAAGCCCACCATTCCTGCCTGCATGCTGTTTCCTAGCGTGTCCTTCGCCCCCTGTCCACGGATAGTATGACTTCTCTTTTGAGATTCACTTATCATTTGCTTTAGGAAACTCATCATATGTCTTCTCATAATTCTGTGCATATTTCTGCCTTGTTAACTGAACATCTTGTTTGTTTTTTAAATACATTTATTTATTTGGCTGTGCTGAGTCTTAGTGGCGGCACGCGGGATCTTGGATCTTCATTGAGGCTTTTGGGACCTAGTTCCCTAATCAAGGATGGAACCTGGGCCCCCTGCGTTAGGAGCTCGGAGTCTTAGTCGGTGGAAGTCCCTGAATGCCTTATTTTGTAATCATCTGTGTGTGTCTCTCACCCTCTCCTCTTCCCTCCCCAGGAGACAAGTTTATTGTATCTGTATTCAGTAACCTAGTACAGTGCCATAATATAATAGGCATCCAGGAGATACTTGTTGAATAAATAACTGAACTGATAAGCCGCTACCATGATAACTATTTAGCCATTTAAATTTTTGAGTTTTGAAGGTGTGTCTTTTGGGACCGCTTGCCTCTGTAGCCACTCGACTTGAAGCTGCCGAGTGGCTCTCATTCAGTGTCATCTTGCTCATGCACCACCAGCACGCTGCTCGCTGCTTCTGCTGCTTTTTCCTCCCTCCTCCCTTCCTGGCCCTTGACTGAGTTTACTGTTACGGTATGCATGGTCCCGGTTATATTTTTTGCTCCCAAATTCCCTAAATGAGGATGGATGTTCTGTACCTTTAGGTCAAAATATCCCCAGAATACATACTTGCCTTTCCTGACTCACACAGAACCAGATAGGTGCTGGCACTGCGAGCAACCAGGTATTCTAGAGTCATCGCATGAGCCTTGTTTTGCCTTCATGTGAACCTCGTTGATAATTACCCAGTCTCTGTAATGATTGTCTTACTTTTAGTGAGAATAGGATGATCAGGTTCATTACTCCCCATTGTGATTTGGTGACTTTTCAAAAATGCTACTTCCTGGTATACTTAACTGGTTACAGACGTTCTTTTTTCTCCACTGTTCTTATTTCAGACTGGAATTCTGTAAGGTCAGGTCCCCGCTATGCAATCTTGTCTTCTGTTTCTTTATTTCTTTCGTCTTTCTGACGCAGCGTTTATTGAGCACCATTTATGTTTGTGCTACCTGAGGGAGACGTAGGATTACTTAGGCATAATTCCTGCCCATAAGGCGTATACAAGGGTGTGGAAATGTCAGTAAAAACAAAATGATGGCATTTGCTCCTGTTTAAAAAGATGCTCTTTCAGTAAAGTAAGTATCGGAAGTTACTATTAATTCAACAAATAGTATATTTAAAAATTTTCCAAAGGTAACAATTTACCAAAGCACTCAGGAGCAGAAGTTTCCGGATGCACTCTGCTATACATTGTGTGTATACACTGAAAGTAGTGCACGGTATCGGCAGTAACTGCAGAAGGAATACAGAGGCGGAGAAACGCTCGCGCACTCTGGGCTCCAGGGCCGGCTTCGCAGGGAAGACGAGGTTTAAGTTGAAGCGCGACACACAACAGTGGTGCGAGGTGGGGAGCACGCCAGGTAGAAGAAAAGCATAACCTGAGATGACAAAGTGGGATTCAGTGAGGCGACCAGCTTGGCATATGTAACCAGGTCATTTGGAAGGTGCTAGAGAAGAGTGTTAAATGGAGAGAAATCAGGTAAGGGACGGACTTCACAGGTAGAGGCAGGAGACACTGCACACTGTGTGCGGGGTGTGGGGTGCTGAAAGTGATGCTTGAAGAGGGTTGCGCTGTCGGTGAAACGCACTAGAGGTGCACTGGGGAGGGCTTGAAGCAGTGATGAGATGGGGAGAGTGGGAACAGAGGGAAAGGAGAAGTGCTGAAAGCCAGGGCCAGCAAGGATGGTGCGGGGGAAGGAGTGGAAGGTCTTGGGCTGAACTGCACAAATGTGGAGGAATTCAAGAGGAGCACATCTGTCTAGAGTAAGAAAAGAGTAGTGCTTTTAAGAGAGTTGAAAATGCCTGCCTGTCGTTAAGGGGAAGAACAGGTATTCATTTTCTGTATTCTTTTTTATGCATCATAGAAGTAACCTGTGCTTGTACAGAAATTCAGACTACAACATTCTTGAAGTTAGATGCGAGTCTCATGCTTCAGTGCTTCCCTTCCCCGTCTGCTGCTTTCAGCCCTGTAACCTGTTAAAGTTGAATGTGTATCTTTCCAGAAGTTTTCTGAATGGGTGTGAGCAAGCATGTCTAGTTTTTGCAAACTGTATATTGTTCTTTTCCATTTTACATCATGATTTAATTTCAGGCAAACTGAATTTGATATGATTATCGGAGATTACACTAAAAAAAGAAAGAAATAGACTGTCAGAAATCTGGAACTGGAATTTACATAGAAGTTTTAAAAGATGTAGAGACCTTAAGTTCTGCAAAGGGCAGGTCAGAGAAGGAACCTCTTTTTCGAAAGAGAATCTCACTATATCTAATGCTTTATCGGTTTATCTCTACCCATTTTATATAGTATCTTCTAAATACATTTAAAATGTATATTTAAATGACCTGTATGATCTAAGTCCTTTCAACACATTTTGTAGATTTAAAAAAAATTGATTTAGTGGTATAATCATTCAGCAGATGTTTATGGAGTGCCAGCTGTATGCCAACCACTGTTGTAGTTTCCAGCATTGTATCACTAACAGCGAAAATAGAATGGACATTTACCTAGCTCAGCATTCTACATATTTGATAAAAAATAATAGCAACCTTTACCTTGTGTCAGCCAGTGTTCCAGGTGCTGTTGACCATCCTTGAGTTACTTTTGACATTAGTTCTGTACTGGCTGGTTGTTAGTGTGAATTGTCTGTGGTGTTCTGGCTGGTTATCAGATTGTATTTAAATTGACTTTCAGAGTCAGCTTTCTGATCTTTAAAAAATATGATGTTCTGTTGAAACTCTATTCAACTCTTTAACTGAGTCCTAAGTATATAGTAGGAGAAGGCAATGGCACCCCACTCCAGTACTCTTGCCTGCCTGGAAAATCCCATGGATGGAGGAGCCTGGAAGGCTGCAGTCCATGGGGTTGTGAAGAGTCGGACACGACTGAGGGACTTCACTTTCACTTTTCACTTTCATGCATTGGAGAAGGAAATGGCAACCCACTCCAGTGTTCTTGCCTGGAGAATCCCAGGGATGGCAGGGCCTGGTGGTTGCCATCTATGGGGTCGCACAGAGTTGGACACGACTGAAGTGACTTAGCAGCAGCAGCAGCAAGTGTATAGTATATTTGTTTCTGAGCTGCATATTTACCTAATACTTTTTTCTTACTGCTTTAAAAGATATTCATGGAATTTTCTTAAACTCATTTATTCTGCTTTTGACTTTTGTTTCAGATGGCCGGACAGACCCAATTTTGGATGATGTTGGTGAAGCCTTCCAACTCATGGGGGTTAGTCTTCACGAACTAGAAGACTATATCCACAATATTGAACCCGTCACTTTCCCACATCAGATCCCTTCATTTCCCGTTAGCAAGAACAATGTTCTTCAGTTTCCTCAACCCGGAAGTAAAGATGCAGAAGAAAGAAAAGAGTACATCCCTGATTACATGCCACCCATTGTGTCTTCTCAAGAAGGTTTGTGGGGGTTTTTGTTTCTTGCTCATGTATTTGTAACTATTTTAATGGGTTTTTAATCTGCTTAGGTTTTCTAACTTGTATAAAATGTTATGCTAACATATAAATTCTGGAAATGCCATAAAAATATTTTAATATTACTTACAAATTGTTCTAACCTTTAAGGCAACAAACTTGCAGCCGGCCTCAGCAGGCAGAGCCCTGGAATCAAGGCATTAATTTCCTTTGTAAATTTTAAGTAGGGGAGAACTGAAGGTGACCTCAGAGAGAAGCCTGTCAGGAGACATAGTAAATGAGAATGGGATATTCAGTAAATGAGAAAAGCTTTGAAGCATAAAATTGGGGTGGTTCTCCCCACTTACTGTAGACGTGAGTTGGATGATACTGGAAACGTGGGTGAACATTCACTAATATTGTGTAGATTTATCTGTATCTTTATGATGAGTAGAAATATTTATGTTTTGTCATACAGAATTTTTATTGCAAAATAATACCTTCTCAGGCATAGTCAATCCTTGAAGAGTTCCTTTTTTCCTGCATGATTTTACATGTTGATCTTCTAGGTTCACTAAGATTCTAAAGAGATACGTATGTAATTTGTGGTCTCTAATGCAGATACAAAACATTTTTTCTTGTTAAAAAATGGAAAAGTTGCAATTTCTTTCTTTTTTAAAATTCTAAAACTATAGATGTGCTTCAGGATAATGCAAATGATGGCACAAATAACTTTATAACTTTTTTGTTAATGTGCAGTTCAGTGGCTTTAAGTACATTGACACTGTTATGCTACCAGCACAGCTGTTCATCTCCAGAACATTTTCGTCTCTAACTCTGTAACCACTGAACAATAACTTCTCATTGCCCCCTCCCCTCAGCCCCTGGAAGCCATCATTCTATTTTCTGTCTGCAAATTTGACTGCTCTAGGTATTTCATGTAAGTGGGATTTTACATATCTGTTTATCTGGCTTGCTTCACTTGGCATAATGTCTTCAAGATTCATCCATGTTGTACCAAGTGTCAAAATGTCCCTCCTTTTAAAGGCTGAACTGTACCTCATTGTGCATATTAAGCATCCATTTATTGATGGCTGCTTGGGTTGTTTCTACCTTTTGGCTGTTGTGAATAATACTGCTATGAACATTGCAAATACTTGATGCCCTGCTTTTCAGTTCTTGGGGTCTATGCTCAGAAGAGGAATTGCTGGATCATATGGTAATTCTATATTGTTTGAGGATCAGTTTAGACATGGAAAACTGTCATAGCTTTCTGGTTTGAGTCCCTTGGAAAAAGACTCTACTTGACAGCTTAGCCCTTTTCTGCTTAAAGTTCTTAGAGATTTAATCCTGACTGAAGGCAGCAGTCAGTTTCACCAGTAAATGTGATAAAAGCATGCCTTCAGTAGGTGTTCTTGAACAGAGTTGAATTAAGCATTGTTTGTAGGGTCTTGCCTATAGAAGTTCCTTGTTTGTCTTCCTTTCCTGACTAACGGTACATTAACAGCACAGCTTGGAAATCTTCACACTTGGAAATCAGTCATTCCCAGTGTTCCTCAGTAGCTGCTAAGAATCTGTCTCCTTCCCACCTTTGAATGTATTTGTATTTGTAACCTTTATTACCTTGGAGAATGTCTTACTGTTTGTAACCCCCTGTGTAAAGGCGTTCTGTTTAAACCCCTCATTCCCTATGTCTGTGTTCTTGATCTTAGAAACTTATATTTGTTACAGCTTTTCTAAGCATATATTTACTTTAATAACAAATGAATTTCAATATTAACATCCTCAAAGGAGGGTTTCTTGGGCCGAGACCTGGTACTAACTGTATTGAAAAAAACTCCTCTTCATGAAAGTAGCATTAAGTTAGTCTGTGATGTGTCCTCTTGTACTTTAAGAATAGTCTTTGTATGGCTCTGAAATTTTTTTTAGATGAAATGCCATTTAGAAGTATACAAGTATGCTTAAAATGCTACTTAGAAGTACACAGAATTTGAAATTGTGCTAAGAAAACATGAATGGTCATCAAATGCTGGGAGAAAATGGAAGGCATTACGTAGGAGGAACCTGAAGGAAAGACAGTGTTGTAAGTAAGTGGCACATTAGTGATTCTCAGAGTGATACGAGTGTCATTTCAGCGAGTCAGACACTGGTAAAGTGTAACAGCAAGACTGTGTTTGTTATCAGTTGGCATGTGTTTGAGCTGGAACTACTGTTGTCTCCATATAGAGTTATACAGTCCATTTTCTCTATGTACTTTGGAGCTTTCTAACTCTGTTTTGTAGCTTTCATATCATTTTACCTCCTGTTCAACCTCCTGTTTAGTAGTTAGATTGTTTAAATTTTTTTTTTTTTTTGAATTCAGGTTCAATTAATCTCACTTCCTGGCTCACACACAGGTTCCTCTCTGGTCATTGCATGGCCTGCATTTATTAATTTGGAGAGTTAATTATTTTTAATATTGTAATAAGCCCTGATGAGCTCACGACTCAGAATGAAAGCTAGGACTTTGATTATAGTCTATGCTTAACCTTCTTGTTTCGTTTTTATGGCACGCAAATTATACACAATGAAATTCTCTCAAAGTGATATGGTAATCATGTTTAAATACTGCCAAGGAAATGTAGCTAAGATAGCAGATTTGTACTGGGTAGTGAAGGAGAGTGAAAAATGATTCAGTGATTTTAGCTACTGACTGCTCTCTGAAATTATGGTAGTACATTTTTTAATTTCTCTTGTGGATTATTTGAAGCAAAAGAAGAATCTTATGTTATTTGAAGTTTCTGCAATAAAAATTAGAGACATTCTAGGAGGAAAATAGCGTAAGCCTTGACCATTTCTTTTTCCAGCGAACACTTGTAGATTTTCTGGCGCAGAAATATTGCTGATTCCTATAATGTGCATATTGTTCATAAGGATATAGTAATGATAGGCAGTACAATAAGATGCTTATTAAAACCTTTTATTTAGGGAAAGTGAAGTGAAGTGAAGTCGCTCAGTTGTGTCCAACTCTTTGCGGCCCCATGGACTGTAGCCCACCAGGTTCCTCCATCCATGGTTTTCCAGGCAAGAGTAGTTATTCAGGGAAAAGAATGTAAAATACAGTCCTGTGGTTACCCATTTTTTAATACAGCCACACAAGTCAGCTTAGTAAGTCATTTACAACCTGAAGTCTTTTTTTCCACCGGCACAGCACGTTAGAAGGTATCTAGTATTCTGGTTAGCGGCGCACAGTGTGGTACAGACGTGAGCAACTTTGATAATAACATCTGTTCACCAAGTTTTTTGTTTTGTTTTCCTAAGAGCCACAGGCATGGTCAGGCTTTGGTCATAAAATCTTACTAGCAAAGCTACCCTCTTATCAATCTTTCAGCCTGGTTTCCGTCAAAAAAAAAGAGCGTGGGACTCCCTCTGGTGGTCCAGTGGTTAAGACTTCGCCTTCCAGTGCAGAGGGTGTGCGTTCGGCCGCTGGTTGGGGAACTGTGGAGAAAGCAGGGCTTCATGGAGCCATTCAGCTGTGACTCAGTTACTTTCTGAGTTTACAGTCTCCCAAAGTTGCTTTACCTTTCCCAGTGTCATTTCCATCGTCCATAAGGCAGGGATTTGATTCCTGCCACGAGAGTGGTGGTGAGGACTAGGGGAGAGATCCTGTAAGACATTCATGTGAAATAGGACAGTGTGCAACACATAATACGCATGTTGGTCCCCTTCCCATCCTGCTGCTTCACTCTTGAGGAATTTCCTTTCCCTTGAAGGACAATATACATTTGAGGAAGTGACTCAACAATAAGAATAAATCTAAAACAGTGTTAATGTTTTTAACACTCCAGTGTTCTTGCCGGGAGAATCCCAGGGATGGGTGAGCCTGGTGGGCTGCCGTCTGTGGGGTCACACAGGGTTGGACACAACTGAAGTGACTTAGCAGCAGCAGGGGCTAAGGAGACAGACTTAATAGCTGGGCTGGGGTGTGTGCTTGATGGAGGAGCTCTCTGACTGTCAGCTATGTGAAGATGGGGTGGGAGAACATGAGAGACGAATTCCTACCTGTTATAACTCATTATGTGTTTACAAGTGAAACCTTTTTGAAAGGATATGATAGATGCATATCTTGCACAGACTGTTACAGTTCTGATAGCCAGTACCCAGTGTGTTTTACCCAGGAACACTACCCACCTGCCAGCCCACCATATGTATTTTCAGATTCACAACAGTAACATACTTTTCTTTTCTGTTTTGTTTGCCAAGGAATGCATGAAAAAGTAGCATTCTCTTCCAGAGTCATTGTTCGGTTCTCAAAAGTATGCTCAATAGATCACTGGTCTTCTAGGTGATCTGTTGATTGGTCCGTAATAGTCCAGAAGGAAAAAAGAAATGGAAACCATTTACTCTGCTTTACTTACTGCAGGAAACTTAACAACCTCAAACTCGGAAACTTGGTCAAGATACTGTGATGTTGCTACTTTTAGGGTTTTTTACAAATTTTTAAGTTAACTTTCTTTGAATAGATTTAGATTTATAGGAAAATCCTGTACCCAGTTTCATGTAATATTAATATATTACTATGGGATGTTTATTACGGTTAATGAACCAACATTGATATATTATTTATTAATGTCCATTATCCTTAGTTTTTACCTAATACCCTTTTTCTGTTCCATCTGTATTGTATGCCCGTGACTTTAGTTGTCGTGTCTTCTTAGGCTCTTGTTGACTCTGACAGTTTTCAAACTTTCCATTTCTGATGACTGTGACAGTTTTGAGATGTATTGGTCAGAGGTATATAGATGCCCCTCTGTTGGAATTTGTCAGGCTTTTCTCATAATTGCACTGGAGTGACAGGTTTTGGGGGAGGAAGACCACAGTTGTGAAGTGCCATTTTCATCGTATCTTATTAAAGGTGCATCCTATCAATGTGATTGATCACTGTTGATGCTGACCGTGGTCACGTGGCAGAGGTGGTGTTTCTCGGTATATCCATTCTGAAGGTACCCTCTTTTCCCTCTTCCCACACTGTCACCTTTGGAAAGGATCCCCTGTGCGTAGACCACTGTTAAGGAGTAGGGAGTTATACTTCCCCCCCCTTTAAAGTAGAATATTTCCACAAATTAAACTCCCCTGCAGAAATTATTTGAAATTCTTCTCCATTTGTCTCTTCTCTCAGGGCTTAATTTTATGAAGCACTTTCAAAAATAAACATTTATAGGTTCAAAATAATTTTTAAAAGTAACACAAGCATGTTGAAAAAAAAAAGTATAAAACAAAAGGTCTTCCTCATTTTCCTCATACTCTCATTTGCCAAGAGAAATGTGTTTAAGGTGTGACTCCTGCTGCTGCTGCTGCTAAATCGCTTCAGTAGTGTCCGACTCTGTGCAACCCCATACATGGCAGCCCACCAGGCTTCGCCGTCCCTGGGATTCTCCAGGCAAGAACACTGGAGTGGGTTGCCATTTCCTTCTCCAGTGCATGAAAGTGAAAAGGGAAAGTGAAGTCGCTTAGTTGTGTCCGACCCTTAGCAACCCCATGGACCACAGCCTACCAGGCTCTTCTGTCCATGGCATTTTCCAGGCAAGAGTACTGGAGTGGGTTGCCATTGCCTTCTCCGATGACTCCTTCTAGGTTTCTTAATAAGAAATGTTTTGACTCAAGGATGTGTGTCCACTTCAGTTCCCACCATTTGTCTCTGAAGTTGCTGCTGTCTGACTTCCTCCATCCTTCTCTTGAAGTCGCTCTCATTGAGATCACCAAGTAGCACCTGACTAGTTGACTTAAAGGCAGTGTTCATCCTTATTTACTGATCTGTTTTTTTGGAGGAGTAGGTATAACTTAGTGAATTATTACAAAGCAAATACCTTTATAAAGGGCTTCCCTGGTAAAGAATCTGCCTGCCAGTTCAGGAAATGCAGGTTCGATTGCTGGGTTGGGAAGATCCCCTGGAGAAGGGAGTGGCTCCCCACTTTATAGTATTCTTGCCTGGAGAATCCCATGGACAGAGGAGCCTGGAGGGCTATAGTCCATGGGGTCGCAAAAGGGTCGGCTTAGTCGGCTTAGCAACTAAACAACAAATACCTTTTGACCACCTCCCATTTCAGTACCCAGAATTTTACTAACCACTCCAGAGCCCCGCTTTGTGCCCACCCCTCTCTTTTCCACTCTTCTCGCTTTATTATAGGGAATACTGCTTTGTTTTTCTTTTTTATTACTTTACATTTGCTTTGTTTTTCTTAATAGTTTTATCAGTCAAATGTGTATCCCTAGATACTTTTAATTTCTTTTCACATCCACCACGATTTTTGTTTTTAAACTTCTCGTATCTTTTCAGTTCAGTTGAGTCGCTCAGTCGTGTCCGACTCTTTGCGACCCCATGAATCACAGCACGCCAGGCCTCCCTGTCCATCACCAACTCCCAGAGTCCACCCAAACCCATGTTCATCGAGTCAGTAGTGCCATCCAACCATCTCATCCTCTGTCATCCCCTTCTCTTCCTGCCCTCAATCTTTCCCAGCATCAGGGTCTTTTCTAATGAGTCAGCTCTTCGCATCAAGTGGCCAAAGTATTGGAGTTTCAGCTTCAACATCAGTCCTTCCAGTGAACACCCAGGACTGATCTCCTTTAGGATGGACTGGTTGGATCTCCTTGCAGTCCAAGGGACTCTCAAGAGTCTTCTCCAACACCACAGTTCAAAAGCATCAATTCTTCGGCACTCAGCCTTCTTTATAGTCCAACTCTCACATCCATACATGACCACTGGAAAAACCATAGCCTTGACTAGTCGGACCTTTGTTGGCAAAATAATGTCTCTGCTTTTTAATATACTGTCTAGGTTGGTCATAACTTTCCTTCCAAGGAGTAAGCGTCTTTTAATTTCATGGCTGCAATCACCATCTGCAGTGATTTTGGAGCCCAGAAAAATAAAGTCAGCCACTGTTTCCACTGTTTCCCATCTATCTGCCATGAAGTGATGGGGCCAGATGCCATGATCTTAGTTATCTGAATGTTGAGCTTTAAGCCAACTTTTTCACTCTCCTCTTTCACTTTCAAGAGGCTCTTTAGTTCCTCTTCACTTTCTGCCATGAGGGTGGTGTCATCTGCATATCTGAGGTTATTGATATTTCTCCCAGTAATCTTGATTCCAGCTTGTGCTTCCTCCAGCCCAGCGTTTCGTATCTTTTAAGTTTCTTTTAATCTAGAGGCCCGGCTTCTAATTCCCTGCCCCCACCTACTCCTTTTCCCCTCTTACAATGCATTGTATTTGTTGAGGAGCCTGGGGTGTTGGACTTTTAGGATTTCCTGCAGTCTGAATTTGCTATGTACTCTGTACTATCAATGGTGCAGTTCAGTGTGCTTCTTTGAAATTTGCAGCAAGGATCTATAAGGACTGATCAGACTTCATTTTCCTGCCTCTGGCAAGACAGATGTGGGTTTGTACCTATAGTGTAAGTTTTTGAGTTAAGAGTTTTAAAATATATGGGTGTCTCCAGCTTTGCATTCAGGCCTTAAATAGAGGTGCATATATTTCAGAGTGGAGAGAAGAGATTCCAGCACACATAGCTATGATGGACTCCACTGTACAGTGGACCAGGCCAGAATTCTCTTCCTGGTTGAAATGTTTTTCCATTAATCTGTCTGGATTTATAAAAATAAGAGCACACTTGCAATGATAAAGTAAAATAGTTTGTGTGCTTCTAAATAAGCAGAGTATCTAATGCCTTAGGAAAATTAAGCATTTGGTATTTTATATACCTTAACCACCACATTTGTCTGTTTCTCCCTTCCATGATAGAAAAATATTTTGTTGATTTTAATAAAATTTTCGAAATTTCAAAAGTTTCTAATATCCACAGTTAAATTTCTTGGAAAATTTCCCATACGTAACGGAGGGAGAGCTTGAGAGGTGAATAGGGCAATAGATGTTACATGGCTGACTTGGACTAAGACCCCAGTGTGAGTGCTTTTGTCGTAAATTAGGATTTATTCTCTTTTGCTTTGTTGAATTCGAATCTTATCTGTGACAGTGCAGTAATTGCATTTTATTTAACTAATTAGCTGCTATGGCTGCATGGAGCTTTTCTGTTTCAGATAGAATAATACTTTTCTATTTCAGATAGAATAGTTATTTGCTTCACTTACAATGGTGGTATATCGATCTTGTACCATTGGTGCTAAAGAAAATTCAGAATCGTATTTTCATTTATTTATCAAATAGCTATGAAGAGCTTACTGTCTGCCAGGCAAACTGCTTATTTCGGGAGATACAGGGGTGTGTCTCCAGAAAGAGCCAACTTTGCCTTCCTAGAGTTTCTAATCTAAGAGGGGGTGGGAGAAAAACTAGACTAATATTTATATATGATTTCAAATTATGATTTCAAATTATGCTGTAAGGAATGAAGGACGTGATGGCTGTGTTTTAAGTGGCCAGGATATGGTGATGGTGAGGGCGGAGGGTTGCTTTGAGAGAGAAGAGTCTGGGTGAACTTGGTCATCCAAGGTGAAGGTGATGGTCTGACTGGTGGTGCCATCAGAGGAAGGATCATTTTATTCCTGGTAGAGACTTTAAACTAGGCAGTCTAAATAAGAATATTGATTTCTTTTTTCCTGTGGAAGGGATTACAGTTCAGTAGGTGGCACTCTTTCCTTTTCTGTTAATGTTTTATATCCAATTAAATGCCCCCCAAAGTTTAAAGAAAAAGTCTTAAGAAAAATCTTATAACTTAAACCATAGGTGGCTTGTTTTAGAAATAAAGACAACAGCATTGTTAGTAATTTAATGTCTCTGGAACTTTGTTAGAGCAGTTACACATGAATATATTGACTATTTGTTTTCTTTAAGGAAACTTTTGCATTTGGCCAAGATTTCTTTTTATCATTTAGCAAAGTCCTATATTATTTATCCTTTCTGAAACTCCAGCTTTTCTTGTAAAAAATTTGAAATTATCTGTATCTACCTTTCCCTCTGTTTTGATTTTTAAACATCTTCAAAGTCCCATTAGAAGGTAACTTTTAATGTGGGCATATTTTCCCCATTTTCACTTTCCCCTTATGTATCCACCCATTTTTCATTTATGAAGAGAAGTTTTGGTTAATTGACATAGTTAATACAATTCGTATCTTACTGTTGTTTGAAAATTGTGTAAATCTTAATTATGTTGAATTGGGTCACAATGTGTTTCAGGTTTACTATATCCTTCTACTTCTCTGTATATTCGTTCTGTTAATTTTTGAAAGTTTGGTATTAAAACTCCAACTAAAAATCTTAATTTATCTACTTAAAAAATAATTGTAATATAGAGTGGAACTATATGTAACCTTGTTCTGTATTTTCCAAGTCTCCTGTAAATGTGTTATCATACTTTCATAATTTAAAAAAATAAAAATTAAAGCTCTCTAATAGAGACCTGAAAAAATAACTCTTCTTAATTCAACATTATTTATATTCTGCTTTTAAACTTAACATTCTGTCATCTTTTTTCCTAGTTCTTATTTTTATATTTACTTTTTTTTAAAAGAATACACCATAATTTACTCAACCAATCTCTTTAATTTTAGAGACTTTTACTGTTTTTAAGTATTATAATTTCATCTCAAGTGTCTTTGTAGGTATTTTTCTTTTATATTATTTTTTATGATAAATTCCCAAGGGAGGAGTTCTTAGATCAAAGGTATATACACATGTATGGCTTTTGATATTGCACACTGCTTTCCAAAAGAAGTTACCATTTTATGATGCTTTTATGATCATCATTTTATGATGATTTTTATACCAGTATGCTAGAGGTCTCACTGGAATTGAATTTCAAAGTCTATTTTTAAAAATTTAGAATAAAATACATTTGTATTAATGTATTTTAAATGGTGGGGAACACTTCTGTTTTTAGGTAAAAATTGGGAACTAAAAAAAAATAACCTCCGACTGAAACGTGGTTATGTAACATGTTACAACTGTTACTATGATGTAGTCCTCAAAGTGTGTGTGTGTTTACCTGTGACCATTTAACATAGGCTAATTACAGCATAAAATTTTATATACTGTACTTTTTCATTTAATTAACTCACCTACTATGTGCTAGCCATCAAGTAGTTTTTATTTGGGGATGGTGGCAGATGTCAGCGTGAACAGGAAATGTACATGATAGATTCAGGGGATTTGGTGTGGGTTTGTCATTCTGTTGTTGTGTTAGTAGGATGGGGGTGTGGAGATGCTGCTGGTTTGTCAGAGATTTTGATTTGTGGTGCTTTCTTGGAGTATCTGCCCCATAGCAGTTAGCTGTTGAGCTATAGAGTGATGGTTGAGAGGTCTCGTCTGAGATGAAAGATGAAGAGTATTACTTGTTCCATGTTGCTGGATAGTCTTTATAACCATCATTTTATTTTATTTATAAGTTATTTTGGCTGTACCACAGGCTTGTGGGATTTTTAGTTCCCCAACCAGGGATCGAACCCAGGCCCTACTCAATAAGGGTGTGAAGTGGTCCTAACCACTGGACCACCCAGGAATTCCCTTTAACTGTCATTTTAAGTGACTGTGTGATGGGACACCCCTTCGTCTTGAAGATTTAGGCCTCTTTTAAGTTTTAACTTACACGAATATCACTGTAATACATGTTTTTATTCATACAGTTTTCTCAGTATTTCAGATTATTTCTGATTGACTTTTGAAAATTTGATTACTGAGTTAAGACTATGAAGTTAAAAAATTTTAATGAAATTCCTCTAAAAATATTGTATTAATTTACAGTACTACTAGTAATATGAGATATCCATTTTATTCCATCTTTCATTTAAAACAGTGTTTCTAACTTAATAGGTGATATTATTTACATTTAAAATTTTAAATTATTCTGGTATTAACATTTAACACAATTTGAGAAAAAGTGTTCTTAACCTTTGGGATATTGTTAGAATTTATTAGCTCCAATTTTTGGTTTTGAGTTTTGAGCAGTTCTTTTTATTTGGAAGGATTGGCATTTCATGGTTTTTATTCTTTCTTAGAGGTTGTCAAAAGCACAAAGAGAAAATTTATTTAATTTTTTAGTTGAATAAAACTCCTTCTGCCTTGCCATTACCATATGGGTCCATTGCACCCTTGTATAAATTTAAGTTACAATATGGGATCTTATGGATCATATTTTCTGTATTTTGAAACATCTTGCTTTTAATCATCATAGGTGTTATTTTATTATGACTCATCATTACTCATCAGTTATTCCCAAATATGCTTAAAAATGGAAGAATATGAAATGTAAATATGCTAGTAAAATGGAATGATGAAATCACCTAGATAAGGATGATCCAATAGTGAAATAAATTGTCACCTTTCATTTTTCTAATTTTGGGGCCATTTTCTAATTGTGTATTCTGTTTTCAAGAATGTAATTAAGAAGACTGGAAGCATCGTTCTAGCCAACTTTTAGGTTTAATTGAACGCAGTTGAAAATGCAAAATTTTTCATTTTCCACTTGGAAAAGAGAAAAAACTAACATTTCACAATTATTAGACAAATCAGAAATAAACGCAGAGCTAGCAACATTTTTTGCCTTGTTTTCACTCTGCTTTTACTTATATTTCTGCAAATTATGTATAAAGTGGCTTAAAAATATGAAGGCTTCCACTGAGCCAAGATGTCAAATGGTAATAGCTATTTTTCCTGCTATCCTGAGGGTGAAAGTCAGAAACATTTGTCGGATTTAATGGCGCTGTTACATTTGAGCACTTCTCTTTAGAGTGCAGCCCTAATTATATCTTGACAGACACAATTGGGAATAGTTGGAAGGAAGCAGTAGTCCTGGGCCAATCAGCATTGGAAAGGAAAGCTCAGGAAGTCCCAGGGCCACGGGAGAGGAGAAAAGCTCACTTTTCGTTTCCTCTCCTGTCCAGTGTGTTCAGATTAACTTTGAAGGGGCCTGAGCTGTAGGTGGGAAGATTCTGTCTGCAGTTGACCGTTGCCTGCGTGTTGGGGCCCCTCTCAGCAGGCATTGAGTTGTCAGTGCACAGACCTTGCTGGGTCCCCTGAGAGCTGCTTCATATCCTATTGCACATTCAGTATGAAACAGGGATACACTTAGTTTTGCCTTTAAAGGGTTTCTGAAAGTTCAGCCTCCAGTGAAGGCTGGGAGTGAATTCATTATTATTAAAGCTGCTTTGTTGGGAAGAAAAGGATTGTTTAGAACTGTCCTCTTTGGTGTTACCAAAAATGCTCTGGGAAATTTTTTTTTTAATGGTAAAGAATTCTGTATCTTTACGTGTCTATATGGTACACATCGTAAGTCTTCTTACAAATACTGTGCAATTGTTGCACCCGCCAAAGTGGTGTTTAACCCACCGTGGCCGCAGAACCTATCAGTGTACATGTGTTTATAGTTTAACAGATGTTCAAGCTTTCCACAGATGTTCATGGAAGGGTTTGTTTTCTCTTGAGATCTTTTTTTTCAACCTTGTCTTTCTAAATTTTAGTAGCAAAAAGGTGACGCACATGGCGAGTTGATCTCAGACTCTGAGGGACAAGGGCCTGAGTGCTGGATTTGATGGAACTTGGCGAGAAACAGCAGCACTTAGATGCCCTGAGTGAGGTGCCGCACACTCTTCTGAGGGGCTTCCACATACTGCCTTCTTTCATCCTCATCGTAGCCCTGCCTGAGGATTAAGAGCTGGTGTTGGTCCTTTTTCTGTAGATGAGCAAACTGAGGTGTAGGGGTGGTAGGAAACTTTTAAGATCACACACTAGTAACTGGGGGATCCAAAGTCTGACTCCAGAGGACTGGTTTTTTTCTTTGTTTCTTTAAGTTGAGCTCATTTTTTTATGCTTAAATTGTATTACTGTGATGTTCCCGTTTATAAGGTTCAAATATCCATAATGAAGCTTTTGGTTACTTTATGCCACTAATTTAACCCTGTTGATGGTGGACTTCTGGGAAGACTTGAGGTTATTGCCTGAGCTGAGCGTGAAGCATCCTATGTAGCCTAAGCAAAAGAACTTATCTGGACATATAATGTAACTATATTTTTAGTGTGTAGAACAGTAGTTGTGGTTAATAACATACAATTTCATTTAGTTCATAGTCTTTTGTTATTACATATTTCCCTAAGAGGGCTCTCCAGGTGGCTCAGTGGTGTAGAATCCACCTGCAGTGCAGGAGATGTAGGAGATGTAAGTTCAATCCCTGTGTTGGGAAGATGCCCTGGAGTAGGAATGGCAGCCCACTCCAGTATTCTTGCCTGGAGAATCCCATGGACAGAGGAGCCTGCGGGGCTACAGTCCATGGGGTCGCAAAGAGGCAGACAGAACTGAGCATTTCCCTAATTAGTGTATACTAACATTACAGCTATGTTGTTGTGGGCATTCATGATATCTTTTGTCGTTAAAAAGGAGGGCATTATTTAGAAATGATTGGGAACCATCAAGCTACTGACTTCAGGATCCACATCTCCGGATGAATCCTGTCTGAGCCAGGATGAATTGCTCAGCTGACAGTGAAACCCGGTGTTATTTTCTGTTTGCAGGGATGTACCTGTAGATTAAATCTGTACAATGTTTTAGTTGAGGAGCACACTTGATGGTTACTACTCCTTTCATTGATTTGCTCTCATGAATGAGCATTCATTATATTTTGGAATTGTAGGGCAGCTCATGCTATTAATTCAGGGAGTCACGCTGGAGGCAATATCCATACAGACATTGATTTAAAGTTAAAAATGGATACTATGTAAAATATTGGCCTTGTAATACATATTCACTTACTGAATTCATTTAGCATGTACTTAGTGATTGTGTGTGCCAGTGAACACAGAAAATACGTGTGAGCGGAACAGACAATAGTTTTCGTCCTTGTGGATTTTATGCTTTCAGTTCAGTTCAGTCGCTCAGTCATGTCCGACTCTTTGCGACCCCATGGACTGCAGCACGCCAGGCCTCCCTGTCCATCAACAACTCCCGGAGTTCACTCAAACTCATGTCCATTGAGTCGGTGATGCCATCCAACCATCTCATCCTCTGTCATCCCCTTCTCCTCCCACCTTCAATCTTTCCCAGCATCAGGGTCTTTTCAAATGAGTTGGTTGTTTGCATCAGGTTTCAGCTTCAACATTAGTCCTTCCAATGAACACCCAAGACTGATTTCCTTTAGGATGAACTGGTTTGATCTTCTCGCAGTCCAAGGGACTCTCAAGTCTTCTCCAACACCACAGTTCAAAAGCATCAGTTCTTTGACACTCAGCTTTCCTTATAGTCCAACTCGCACATCCATACATGACTACTGGAAAAACCATAGCCTTAACTAGATGGACCTTTGTTGGCAAAGTAATGTCTCTGTTTTTTAATATGCTGCCTAGGTTGGTCATTACTTTTCTCCCAAGGAGTTCAGTTCAGTTCAGTTCAGTTCAGTCGCTCAGTCGTGTCCGACTCTCCGCGACCCCATGAATCACAGCACGCCAGGCCTCCCTGTCCATCACCAACTCCTGGAGTTCACTCAAACTCATGTCCACAGAGTCGGTGATGCCATCCAGCCATCTCATTCTTGGTTGTCCCCTTCTCCTCCCGCCCCCAACCTTTCCCAGCATCAGAGTCTTTTCCAGTGAGTCAACTCGTTGCATGAGGTGGCCAAAGTATTGGAGTTTCAGCTTTAGCATCAATCCTTCCAATGAAACCCAGGATTGATCTCCTTTAGAATGGACTGGTTGGATCTCCTTGCAGTCCAAGGGACTCTCAAGAGTCTTCTCCAACACCACAGTTCAAAAGCATCAATTCTTCGGCGATCAGCTTTCTTCACAGTCCAACTCTCACATCCATACATGACCACGGGAAAAACCATAGCCTTGACTAGATGGACCTTTGTTGGCAAAGTAATGTCTCTGCTTTTTAATATGCTGTCTAGGTTGGTCATAACTTTCCTTCCAAGGAGTAAGTGTCTTTTAATTTCATGGCTGCAATCAGCATCCGCAGTGATTCTGGAGCTCCCAAAAATAAAGTCTGACACTGTTTCCACTGTTACTCCATCTATTTCCCATGAAGTGATGGGACCAGTTGCCATGATCTTAGTTTTCTGAATGTTGAGCTTTCAGCCAACTTTTCCACTCTCCTCTTTCACTTTCATCAAGAGGCTTCTTCTTCTTTCTGCCATAAAGGTGGTGTCATCTGCATATCTGAGGTTATTGATTCTTAATTCCAGCTTGTGCTTCTTCCAGCCCAACATTCCTCATGATGTACTCTGCATATAAGTTAAATAAGCAGGGTGACAATATACAGCCTTGACGTACTCCTTTTCCTATTTGGAACCAGTCTGTTGTTCCATGTCCAGGTCTAACTGCTGCTTCCTGACCCTGGTTCCTTAGCCTTTTCTGGAAGTTCATGGTTCATGTACTGTTGAAGCCTGGCTTGGAGAATTTTGAACTTTACTAGCATTTGAGATGAGTGCAATTGTGCGGTAGTTTGAGCATTCTTTGGCATTGCCTTTCTTTGGGATTGGAATGAAGACTGACCTGTTCTAGTCCTGTGGCCACTGCTGAGTTTTCCAAGTTTGCTGGCATATTGAGTGCAGCACTTTCACAGCATCATCTTTCAGGATTTGAAATAGCTCAACTGGAATTCCATCACCTCCACTAGCTTTGTTGGTAGTGCTGCTTCCTAAGGCCCACTTGACTTCGCATTCCAGGATGTCTGACTCTGGGTGAGTGATCACACCATCATGATTATCTGGATCATGAAGATCTGTTTTGTGTAGTTCTTCTGTGTATTCTTGCCACCTCTTCTTAATATCTTTTGCTTCTGTTAGGTCCATACCATTTCTGTCCTTTATCGAGCCCATCTTTGCATGAAGTGTTCCCTTGGTATTTCTGATTTTCTTGAAGAGATCTCTAGTCTTTTTCATTCTATTGTTTTCCTTTATTTCTTTGCACTAATTGCTGAGGAAGGCTTTCTTATCTCTCCTTGCTATTCTTTGGAACTCTGCATTCAAATGGGTATATCTTTCCTTTTCTCCTTTGCTTTTTGCTTCTCTTTTGTTCATAGCTATTTGTAAGGCCTCCTCAGACAGCCATTTTGCTTTTTTGCATTTCTTTTCCATGGGGATGGTCTTGATCCATGTCTCCTGTGCAGTGTCACTAACCTCTGTCCATAGTTCATCAGGCACTCTTTCTGTCAGACCTAATCCCTTGAATCTGTTTCTCACTTCCACTGTATAATCGTAAGGGATTTGATTTTATACTTTAGTGGGTAGAATAGAGAGGAAATAAGAAAAACAAATTATATAGTATTCTTGAAAGGGGATAAGTACTATGAGAAAAAAATAGGGCATTATGAGGAGTAATGAAAATGCTAGGGCTGGGAAGATAGTTGAAATTAAAACTATGGTAGCCAGGTAGACATCACTGATAAAGGGACATCGAAGAGAAGATGTTAAGGAAGCGAGGGAGGTAGCTGTGCAAGACATCTGGGGAAAGAGCCTTCAGCAGAGAAATAGTGCAAAGCCTTCCAAGGAGTGCATGTCTGGTGGCTTTGCCCTGGAGGTGAGCGTGACTGGTCCGGAGTGGTGATGGAGGGGTGGAGGCAGGGGGAGGAGGTTGGGTAGGGAACTCTGGAAAGGAGCATCCTGGGTGGCTTCTGGTGGAGTCTCTGAAAGCCAGGGTGCCTCAGAAAAATGGCTGTTTCCGAGTCTGGGGCAGTACGTCTACAGAGCAGCCTGGAACATTATACAGTTGGCAGCAAGTTATCAAAGATGGCTAGAATCAGAAGGGCTCAGAGGCCAGCTTAGAGACGGTCCCACTCACTGGTGTTCTGACAGATGTTTCATAACCTCTTCCAAAAAAAGGAAGGAAGGAAGAGAAAAGAAAAGAATGCATATATATGCATTCAGACTTATCATACATTTTCCTAACATAAAAATGTGTAGTACACCATTTGCAAATAATGATAAAAAATAAGACTCTTAGTTGTAAGTTCTATATAGTCATCTAGTTTTACTGAATGCTCTCAATTTTTGCTAAACTTCCATATCCATAACCAAACTACAGGTGCAGCTGCCTAGTGGGTATAGTTCCAACATGCATGGCTGATGTTTTCCCTTATATTAACAAGGAAGACAAAAGTGAAGCAAATAATATGTGTTGAAACTTGGCTCATTTGTTAGTAACAGGAAAGACTCCATTGCTGAGTTGGATACTGGTTTTTAAATGCTGGAAGAATATTTTCCCATTTGTTTGTGCTAATCTGTATTTTCAGCACTTTCTCCATCATCTTCCTAAGTCTAGACAATTAACAGAAATCTTTCTATGTTTTATGATGTTTACCTATTTCCATGATGGAGACCTGGGATCATCCCTGGTTTAGGAAGATCCCCTGGAAAACGGAATGGCTACCCACTCCAGTATTCTTGCTGGGAGAGTTCCATGGACAGAGGAGCCTGGCAGGCTATAGTCCATGGGGTTGCAAAGAGTCAGACACGACTGAGCCAACTTTCACTTTCACTTTCATACTCCCACCATGGCTGGTTTCAAGCACTAAAGAGATGTGATGTTGGGGAAGAGAGCTGGTGACTAATGTTATTAATAATGTTTTCATTAAGCAGGTGCAGTAGATGTAAGTACCTCAAAGAAGAACGTGATTCGGAGTGATGAATTTTAAGTCATTCATTACATTTGTTTTTATATAATTTAATCAGTCACAAGTTTATATGATCTGATTTTAATTTAATTAATTTAATTTTCTCCCTTTTTCCAAGAGGTGTATATCTGGAAAAAAATGTCACTCAAATTTTTAAAAATAAAATTTAAAAGAAAGCCAGAATGTTCCCTACTTAAAGGATACTTGTTCTTTATCCTTTGTAAAGTGATAAATCCTTCTGAAAACCAAGTGGCCATGTCACTCTCAGAGTGAGGGACATTGATCTATATGTATGTATGTATATATATATAACTAAGGCCCTAAAACCCAAAAGAACTCTCTTGAACTTTTAGCTCCCTGGAAGGAAGATAGATCCTGCTTTGTATTTAGTATATTATGATAACGATATTACTGTTCCATCCCAAAAGGACTATGAGAACTAGAAATTCCCCTGTTAATGTTCTAAAATTTCTTCTGGATTTACTTCTTAATGGAATCAGATCCGCTCCTCTTTCTGTTTGAGTAACAATCAGAGCAAGTAGGCACTTTGTTTCTAAGGCGGTATTATTTGGGTGGTCATGCTGGTGCCTAAAATAAGTAAATGTGGAAGAAAGTAAGGAAGATAAAGAAAAAAAAAATAAGGATTAATGAAAATGCAGACTCTTCAGCCAGCCGTCTAAACTTTCTTCTGAAATGGTGTCTCTCCTATCATGGATACATCGTTTTATTCCATTAGCAGACTTGAGCTGATTCTCACCACTGCTCTCACAGGCAGTCTATCAGGGAGCAAGTTGTCTGGAATCAGAGGAGAAGCTGGCAGGGTGCCTGCGGGGCAGCACCGGGTACTCCCAGAGAGAGAGTCAGCGCCTTGGTGCCGGCGAGTCTTCGGGACGTCGAAGTGGACACTGGATAGGGTATCATTTGGGGGACCGTCACAGGACTCCACTCAGACTAGTTCTAGAGTTTTAAAAGGCATTTTGATTTTATGTTGCTTGAATTCTTCATCCTATTTGTGAGTTATTTCATGAAAGGGGAATTGTATTTTGATTTGAGAGGAATAATGACTTTTTTTCTTTCACACGGGTATGAATATCATCCAAGGAAAGCTCTGAGCTTTCTCGTAGCTTTTTGCATGACTGTTTACCTCAGCACCTTAAGCTCTGTTTTGTTAAGGTTAAGAAAGAAAACCTAGGCGAAAATTAGAGAAATCACGAAACTACTATTAGTTTTCTAAATTCATTAGGGGAATACTCTGATTTTGAGCCATACCACACCCCCGGGACCTTTTCAGCATTTCTGAAATATGTTGTTTTTTTTTTCCTACCAACCTTAGGGATTTTTCAGAAACTTTATCTACTTTTCAGTTGAATTATTTTGGGGGGAGGTGGGAGTAGGGAAGAGTGGAATTTGAGGATTTATGGGGTTGACACATTACGAATAGGTTTAAATGCGTCAGCGTATTAACTGTTGAGCTCTATTTTATTACAAATGGGGATGTGAGATTATATAACTGCCTTATATCCTGTCACCTCATAGAAGAACTCCTCTTTCAATAGTAACTGACCTGGCCGTTAAAAACAGTCTTTCCCCAAAGAATTTTAATGGTAGAATCGTGAACTCTTTATCTTTATCCTAAAGGTGCTGGTTTACAAATCATCAAAGAAATGAGTGATATTACTAGAGATTTCCAGTAATTTTGTATAATTTGGATTTGGATTCTAGTTCTTTCACTGAATTTACATTCAGTTTTTCTTCCCAGCACTTGGTACCTTAGAACCTCCTGCATGACCTAATCATTTATGTAAGATTTTCTGAGGACTTAAACCCAGAAAACAGCTTCTCAGGTTGCTCTACGCAACCTTTCCTAAGCGGTAAGGGAGAATCCAAGATATGTAGGTAGTGCGAACATCAAAAGATGTCAATTAAAGAAAACCAGATGTCTTGAGTTAATAAATTTAGTGCTTTTCTGCGTATGGGAAGATGTGAGAGTCTGGCCTCCTTGAAATCATTCCTTTGAAGGTGCACCTTGACTGTCTAGGGCCAGCATCCTGCTTTTCTCCATCCTAAAGGATCACCTCAAGGTGCATGGGCAGGCCGTCACAGTGGCTGATGGCTTGACAGCTGCAGCATCCTTTGTTTTGCTAATGTGGCAGGTGATATTTTTTCTCCCACATCAACTGGGCTAGAGTCAATATCATTAACAACATTGATTTATTCTTGGATATATACTTAACTAGTTTTTCATAAGCTCTGGTCGTTCCTGACTATTTAGGAAGACTCCAGACTTTATTTTTCCAATGTCTTGGCAGACTGGAACATGGAACTAGGAGTTTGAAGTTTCTCACATGGGCCTCACTGCGTTATGTTGAAAAGTCTTAGCTTATTAACTGAGTTCTATCTTTTTGTTTCTTTTGACCCTCAGATACGTCTTTTGTTAATAGAAGTTACTGTAGGGTTAATGAGAGTTTAATGCAAGTAGCATAATGAGAATAGTGCTTAGAACCTAGTCAAGCACCCAGCTCTTTATTTGTTTTAATATCAACATCATTATCATCATCCTTATATGCGCTGATACATTACAGCATTTATTCTTCACTTTTGTTTGCCTGTTGGCTTGATTAGATCATCCAAGATACAGCTTTGCTTGTAGGACAGAAAGTGGGAAAGCGTATGCAGAGTTACGGCCCTGGCTTTGCTGCTTGTCTGGAAGCATTTCTCTTCAGGATGGAGAGAGGTATCCTCAGATAGAAAGGGGTGAACCCTAAGCAGCCTCTTCTCTGCCTCCCCAAACAACGAAAACAGGCTGCAGTTACTGACTTCACAGAGAAGTAGATTTACCCCCTCCCTTCCTTGTGTCTTCTACTGAAAATACTGTCTGATGGACAGTGGCCGAAGCCTTGTAGCCCACTTGTTTCAAGAAAGATGACAGCAGAACACCAGCCGTCACGCGGACTTCACACAGTCACCTGTGGTTTGTTGTGGTAAGACTCTGACCTGCGGTGCCTTCAGGCACTTGATCGTGAGGTGTGGTCTGTCGGCAGCATCACCTTGTTGCAGCAGCACTCTTGTGTGTCTGCTTTGTGAGCGGAGCCGGAAGTCGAGTTTCTGTTGGACAGCTAGGAACTGGCCAGCTTGTTCTGAGCATCCACCATGTGTTCACAGCGGTCATCCCCTCAAACACAGCATCTGTTTAATCCTCAGAGCATCACTGTAAGGTCAGTCTTCAGTCCTCATTTTAGGTGAAAAACTGAGGCCCGGAGAAGTTAGATCCTTTCTCAAGTGGCAGAGCCAAGTCTGAGAGCTGGTCTTATGGGACTCACCATGTGTCTGTTTTTAATTGTCTCTTAATTAATCTCGTATCAGACAAGTGTACAGGATTAGTCAGGGATGCATAGGGATTCTGAAAGCCTGGAATTTGCCGTGCTTTCGCTCTTGTTTAAGGTCAGTGACCTGAGGCTTGTCAGTGGGGATGACACCAGCGCCTTTGCTATGTGTGTGTATGTGAGTGTGTGTGACTGTGTGTATACACGCGACTGTGTATGTGTGTCCTGCTTGCGTCCTCACCTTCTTCAGTTCTTCATTCACACGTCACCTCAAGACTCTCTGGAACACCTCGTTGAAAATCAGAGCCCTTTTCCATCCATACACATCCTGTCTTCAGGTCCTGCCGTGTGGTTTCTGGGTTCCGGAGGGCAGCCGTGATTATGGGCTTTTCCTGGGCTGTGAGGATAACAGGACCCCTATTCCGACTTCCCCACTTCCTGGTGCCACATCCGTGAGATGACACTGCCTGCTGTTCACCTCATTCACTCACCCACTCCTCCTGCCACGCCTTTGCCCTCGAGAGAGACAGGAACTTGAGGCCGTCCTCGGTTGACAATGAGGTAAGGAGACGGAAGGAAATTCATATGCCACTTGTGTTTCATTCCTTTTGCTTTTGTTTTTCTTGGTTGAAAGTAGAGTAGCATTTCAGATGCTTTATAGTACTTGACACTAGACTTTTTTGCTTTCCCATATGAAATTTAGGATCAGCCTATAAATTTCTACATGAAACACTGCTGGAATTTGTGTTGGGACTGCATCAGGTCTGTAGACCAGTTTGGAGAGAATTGAAATCTTAATCCTGTTGAGCTTTCTGATCACTGACATGGGTTAGCTCTCCTTTTGTTTAGACCTTCTTTAGTTTTTCTCAGTGGAGTTTTGTAGTTTTCAGTGTACAGAGCTCTTATACATATTTTGTAAACTTGTGTTTATAAAAGTGAATAAATATTTCACATATTTGATGCTGTTTTACACGGCATTACAAAAAAAAAGGCTTTATTTTTTAAAACAGTTTTAGCTTCACAGTGAAATTGAGCAGAAAATACAGAGTCCCCAGTTGTTACCTGGGGAAGTCTTGTCTGGCTCATGCTGTTCTGCCGTTCCTGGAAGTTGAACTCCAAGCAGCAGTTTTTCTCTTTGGAAATGATATTTCAGAACCACAGTCTGGGCGCTGGAGTGCTCCTTGCTCTTGGGTTAGCCTGTCAATTCTGGTCTTGTATGTTTCTTTTAAAAAATATTTTATTCTTTTTACTTAGACATTCAGAGGATTTTTTGTTTGTTTTTGTTTTTCTAAGAAGTCTACTGATTTTATCAGAATATCTTGGCATTGGTTGTTCTGGTTGATGTTCTCAGGTACATCTTGTCCTCTTTAAATATGCAGTTAAAATCTTCAGGAAATTTTTCTTGAAGTCTTTGTGTTGGTTCTATTCCTTTAGTTTGGTTTTCTTTTTCAAGACTTATTGTTAGCTGTATGGTGGGGCTTTTTTGCCTTTCACCATTATTTGTCTTTTCTTCTTAATTCTTTCTGACCTTTTAACTACTTGATTTTAGAATTTTCCTTTTCACTTTCTGTTTCTCTTCAGAGTTTATTTGCCCTTTTTATTTTTTGGTTTTTATTTCTAAAATTTAAAATTTGAAGTGTCTTGCTTCTATCATCTCGTTTCTGAATTTTTCTAATTCTCCTTTATGTTTTTGTTTTCATAGCTTATATAATTTTCCAAACGTTCCTTAGCTTGTTTTTAAATAGTATGTTTCAGTGCTGAACTGTTTGTCTTTTTTCCATATGTTTTCCAGTTTTTCTTTCATTTTCAGTGGGGTGTTAATCTGTTTCTCCCTTTTCTGCTGTAGTAGCTTTGCATGGATTTTGACCTTGGTAGTTCTAGGATGCTCATTTTTGTTGAGGTTCGTTTTCTTAGGAGAGGACTTGGTTCAGATGGCTTTTCTATCTTCCCAGGGCGCCCTCTTTTGGTCTCTGCACGCAGTGTTCAGAAATCCTGCAGCTTGATTTCTGAGCTCCCCTCGCTGCTTCTCCTCGTCCATCTTGTCTGCCTTCGTCTTTCCTTCATCTCTGTTGTCCCTGTTCTGTTCCAGTTCTGGTACCAGCCCTCGGAGGTTCTCCTGATTTCAGGGCCCTGTGCTGGGAGGGTGCCCAGACTTCACCGCAGGGCTCGGGGACTGGTCTGGTCTGGAGTGACCAGCACCCCTGAAGTTTTAGCCGCTGTTCTCAGCGTGGCCCCTGCACTTTCCCGTGAATGTCTGTTGGTTATTTCTCAGGTTAAGTCCAAGGCTCTGTTGCTTGCTTCTGTTTTTTCCATAACATGCTGATGATAAATAGGTCTTCTGTTTCTTGTATTCTTGTCCACATCTGCTTGTATTTTGGAATTGTTGGGGATACCCCTTAGTTTTCTTGTAAATATTATTATGGGTTTCTGATTTTGCTATCTCATGGTTCCGCTGTTTTCATGTGGAGGTTCAGAGAGATACCAAAATTATGCTGCTGCTGCGTACAACCATTTCCCCAGACTTTTCAAGATAATTTTTTTAAAATGCAAATCATCCCAGTAAGTTTCTCATATCGCTTTGTAATTTCCTCCCTTCCTTCCAAACCCCACCCTGGCATCCCTCCCTACTGTCACTGCCCTGTGTTCTAGTCCTGTGATTTTTCCTTTTCTAGAACATTATACATGGGATAGTGCATTGTGTAACGTTTTGGGTTTGTCTTCTTTTACTTGGCATAATGCTGTTGTGATTCATCCCTTTTATACTTACCAGTAGCCGTATTTTTATTGCTGAGCTGTATTTCTTATAATGAATATGCTACCATTTATTTATCCATTCACCAATTGATGGACCCTTTAGAAAAGGTTTTGGCAAGTATGATTAGAACTGTTATGAACATCCATGTGTAGGTTTTTGTGTAGGGACATGAACATTTTGGAGGGCAAATATTTTCTCTCACCCTTTGTTTTTTCGTTTTATTAACCATGTCTGTCAGGGATCAGGCGTTTCAAATTTTGATGAAGTCCATCTTATCTTTTTTGAAAAATGATTTGTACTTTTTCTATCTTGTGAAGTCCTTGCCTATCTCAGGATCTCAAAGATTTTTTCATGTTTCCTTCTACAAGTTTTATAGATTTAGGTTTTACTTTTAGGTTTGTGATCCATTTTGAGTTAATTTTTGTATGTAGAGTGAAAATAGGTTGAGATGGTTTTGCTTTGTTTTGTGGGGTTTTTTTTCCCCTGGGGCATATGGATATACTGTTTTATTGCATCATTTGTTGAAAAGTAACCCATTCTTTATTGAATTGCCTCAAGTGCTTTGTTGAAAATCAGCTGACCATGGATGTGTGGCGATAAGACCTTTGATAAGACTTTACTCCCCTGTTACAAGAGAGTCTGGTAGAAATGCAGGGAGATTCCTAGGTTTGGAGAGGGGTTCAGGGAGGAGTACCCAATCATGAGCTTCTGAGTGATGAGCAGAGACTGGACAGTCAGGAGCGAGAGTCGGAAGGCAGAGCAGGGCGGAGGAGGCATAACCAGTGGTTCAGAGAGAAGGAGAGCAGGCCGACCAGAAGGGCACGGCTTGACGGCTGAGCTGGCGCCAGGCCTGGTTGGAGACTGGCAGTGGAACAGGCCTGCCTGCGCTGTTTGGCTTTCGCTGTGTCGCTGTGTCTCACAGTTCAGTTGCAAGCCCGTGGAAGGTGGCGATGGGGTTCACCTAGACGGAGGGCTTCTCACAGGCAAGAGTGAAAAGCAAATAGGAAGGTTAGCAAAGGTGTTTGTCACTTAGCTCAAAAATCAGAACAGCGTAAGGCAGCGCGCACTGAGTAGGGCTCTCGGCTGGCTTCCTCTCTCCATTTCGTTCCCTTCTGCTCGCTGCAGGGCCTCCCTTTTATGTCTCTCTTCTCAGCATTAGTTTATGCAGATAAAAGCAACTGTGACCCTATTTTACCACCCTCATTTCCTGCACAGGTGCTGCCCTGCCTCGACGTTCCCTCACAGCACAGCCTCCCACTCTTTCCCAATTACTAGCTCAGAACTCCTGAGTCCTTCTCGTGATGGACATGCCAAAATAGCCAAAGCAGTTTTGTTTGGAATGTAAAATCATTTTTAAAATGTCCCTCTGTATTTTCTAAGTTCCGTCTGCGTGCATGCTGCTGCTGCTGCTTAGTCACTCAGTCGTGTCCAACTCTGTGCCACCCAGTGGACTGCAGCCTGCCAGGCTCCTCTGTCCATGGGGTCCTCCAGGCAAGAGAGCTTCCGGGGGATCTTCCCAGCCCAGGGATCAGTCCCCGGTCTCCTGCATTGCAGGCAGATTCTTTATCACTGAGCCACCAGGGAAGCTGGCAGTGTGTATGTGTCACGTTTATGGTTAGTGAACTTGGAAAACGAACATAATTTTTTCACCAGACGTCTCCTGCACACCGTCACCATGCTGAACACTAAGCATGTGGCAGCAAATAGAACAGGCGGAGGGTCCCACGTCCTGGCGCTGGGGTCCCACCTCATACGTGCTGACAGCACAGGAGAAACGAGGAGGTGCAGTGCACATGTCCTCTGTGCAGAGATTGAAAGGAAGCGGGGAGACCCTGGCCTGCCCTGGGGCGTCGGGCGGCGTCCTTCGCTCCCTGGTGACGGTCAGGGAAGAGGTTGCAGGTCAGGGAGCGAGCTGCTGCCAGAAGGCGGAAGTAAGACTGGGGTTGTTTTCCAGACCCAGTGCCTCTGAGAGGGAGTAGGCTAGAACATGTGGCTAGGCTCAGTCCCGATATGGCATGCGGGGAGAAGAAACAGGACTCTAAGTGCAGTGGGAACCCATCGAAGAGTTTCAAGTTATTAGAAAGAAAGAGCTATAGAGAAGGCTGGAGTTAACAGATGAGTCGGAGGAGAACCTGGAAAGCCCATTTGGAAGCGATTTTGAAGAAAACCCTGCAGCGTTCAAGGCAGCAGGCTGATGCGGAGGAGGAGGGCCAGAAAGAGTTATTAATTGTGCACTCTAAGATGTAATCTGCCCGAGATGGGAACTCCAGATCTCAGAGATAAATTCGGGTTTAGATCAATATGCAGTCTAAATCCCAAAGAGAGGAATGCAGTTTAGAGATATGATTTCAAGTGTGCATTTAAAAGCCATTTTATATTTTAGAGTAAGGAACTAGTTCTTAGTCCCTTCTTCGAGAATTATTCTGCTGATGCTAAGGCTGAAATCCAGTGTTTAAATTTGAGCTTAAAAACAGGTATTTCCTGACTCATTTAAAAATCACACCCTTGTTCTGAATCAGCCGGGAAATGGGTTTACCGTTACCAGATCCATGGTGTTTGAGAATATATAGAGAATTTGAAGAACATGCTCATTCCACGTGGAGGAGGAAGGGTGGCTACTGGAAGTTTAAAGGTCAGGGGTATGGTCTTGCACAGCTCTGAACAGGGGGGAAGTTTGGTGTGTTAGTCACAACAGAGTTGGAATTTTATTGTTTGACAAGTGAAATATTCTGAAGTAAAATAATAGAAAATGTCAGTCAGCAGAAGTAGTAAAAACAACAGTAGCGCAGCTAGCGTGACTGTTGAGGGGTGGAGGTGTACAACATGGTAGGTAAAACCATAAGCTTTGTAGGCACACAGTCTTGGGTTCAAATTCTTCAGATCTTCATAGCCATTTCATTGGATGAGTTGCTTTAATGTTCCAAGTCTCATTTCCTCATATGTGAAATATACACCACAAATCGTTCCTACCTCACGGGAAGTGGAGAAGATGAAATGATGTAGTCTGTGTAAAGGTCTTAGTGTCCTGTCTTCTGGGCCCTAGACAATACTGAGCAATCAACAATCATGTAACTAGTAATCATTATAATTTTGTTATCTATTTACTCATAATCCATAGTGTTAGTCGCTCCATCGTGTCCAACTCTATGTGATCCCATGGACTATAGTCTGCCAGGCTCCTCTGTCCATGGAATTCTCTAAGCGAGAATACTGGAGCGGGTAGCCATTCCCTTCTCTTGGGGATCTTCCCAATTCAGGGATCAAACCCAGGTCTCCTGCATCTCAGGCAGATTCTTTACCTTTTGAACTACCAGGGAAGCCATAATAGTAAAGTCCATAAGGCAAGTATTAATATTCTTATTTTTCAGATGAAAAATCAACTTTGAGAACCTTAAGAAATGTCCTAAGATCACACAGTTAGGAAATGCAGAGGTAGGATTTAAATCGAAGATGTGACTTCAGAATTCATGTGTTTTAATCTTAACCCCGTATCATCTTCTAGAAAGATCCTTCCAAGATAAGAATTCAGATCATTGGTTTTAGAGTTCAGAGTATAAACCAGCACATTGTAGAATGACTCCCCTATTTTGTTTGTTAATTGAAGATTTCACATTCTACTCTAATGTCCTACTTGAATTTTAAAAATAAAAACTTTATTAAATAAGAAAGACACTAATTTCAGAAAGAATTTAAAATCCATATAAAAAAAAGAGGCATCACTTATCATCACATTTCACGATGGGACCCGCCTGGCTTTTCCCCCTGGGTGTGTGTATATGTGTATAGTCTTTCAGTTCAGTTCAGTCGCCCAGTCGTGTCCGACCCTTTGCGACCCCATGAATCACAGCACGCCAGGTCTCCCTGTCCATCACCAGCTCCTGAAGTTCACTCAAACTCATGTCCATCGAGTCGGTGATGCCATCCAGCCATCTCATTCTCTGTCGTCCCCGTCACCTCCCGCTGCCAACCTTTCCCAGCATCAGAGTCTTTTCCAGTGAGTCAGCTTGTCGCATGAGGTGGCCAAAGTGTTGGGGTTCCTTTTTTCCCAGAGTAAGATCACACCATTGTCCTGTGTTCTGATTTGGTCTCCCTCCCACTCTCAACTCCATTAAGCATGTCTTTCTGTGTCTGTAGCTCTGTTCTGGTGGAAGCTGACATTATTGCAGTATTGCCCTGTATAGGTCTGCCATCAGTCCTTGTGGTAACCCTTAGGTTGTTTAGGATTTTTCACCATCTTAACTGCTTTCAAGAACACCTTCGGTCACATATCTATCTGCACTTTCTAATAATTTCCTCAAGAGAAAATTTCTAGAGCAGCATCGCTGGATCAGTTAAAGGGTTGCCACATGTTTAAGGATACATGTTCCAAATTGCCTTCCAGTGAGGTAACCCCAGTGTCTTCTCTTAGCACGGGTCCACTTTGTCCCTGTCACTTGGCCTCCATCATGGGAGTTATTTTTGCTCTTTGCCAGAGTGGTGAAAAATGGCTATATCTTACATGCCTTTGATTAACAGTGACCTGTTTGTGACCTGTTTGTCTTCTTTTCATCGTAAATTGCCTCTTCTTATCCATGCCTGTTCTGAGTTTTGGTCAGCCCAAAGAAATAATTTTCAGGAATTTAAATTCTTGGGTAGACTGTGTTTGACTCCACTTTACAAATGTTTAAATTTAGGGATTTCATATGCACATCCTTTTTTCTTTTTTAAAGATCATGGGGAGAAATGGCAGATGGTCTGTAGTATTATACACATAGTAATACAGGTATCAGAAAAGGGCGACTTGCTCTTTTCTCTTGAATGTTAAATGAGGTATAACTTTGAACTCAGGAGTAGGAACTGTAAAACTCTGATCCCAAGAGTGATCGACTGGGTGGGTCCTTTCCTTTTTGTAATTCATAACTCTTTCTTTAATTGTGAAGGTCTTAATGGTCATTATTGTACTGTTGTGCTTTAAGGACACACCAGTTCTGACTCTTTCAGGAAGTATATCCTTTAAAAAAATCCTCAGGTCCTTCAGGATATACTCCCTCCATTTTCACGTCTAATGTAAGTCTCTGCTGTTTTCATAATTATTTCTGTTTCTTCTTGTCCAGTGGTCAGTTTGAATACAGTTTCTTTCCTAACGGAACATACTTTTTGGTAGTTGATTATAAAAGCGATGCTTATAAAGTAATTTATATTTTTTCTGTTGACGTCCATTATAAAATTGAAAATTAACTGCTGCTGAGACATGTGGGTCTTTTGTTGAAGAAGAGTCAGGATGGTAACTAGTTAAACTACCAACCAAACCCTTTCACTTTGAGTTTTAACCCCTGTCCAGTAGCAGAACTTGACACATTTCTGCCTTTTCCTTCTTTCCTCCAAGTCTGTTTCTTGGACCTCTCAACAACCCTCCCTGCCGCCCCCACCAAAAGCTTTACCCCACACCTGCCTGAGTTTCCTGAGTGTAGTTGCCTTGTTCTGACCCTTCCTGTGTCCCGTCCCCACTGCTGGCTGGATTTAAGTTGCTGAGACTGTATCCTGGGCATCACCTTTCTTGACGGTCAGAGTTTCATGTTATGTAAAGCAAGTCAATTTCCTATACAGTTAGAAGTTCTTGAACTGTTTTTTAAAGTAGTTTCCACAACTTAGATTGTGTGTATCTGTAATAGAAATAAACTGTTTAAAAGGAAAGACAACAGGAAAGTTTCTTCAGTTCTAGACACAAGGAATAGTTTATTTTTGCTAGAGATTAAAGTTGTAATATTAATACACTGAGGTAAGTTGAATGTGCTTGTCCTTACACTTTATTTTTTTAAGGTTTTCTATCTTCCAAATGTAAGATTTGTAAAATGTAAGATTCAAAAATTGTAAAGAACCGTGTAGTTTAAGTCTCATATTGTGGTTTCTTGGAAATCAGATTTCATACATGGTTGAGTTTTTACTTCAAACGCAAGAACTGTAATAGTAATGATACTTTGTTATTGAGATCCATGTGCTAAGTAAACATAGATTGTTAATTGTTGCTGAAACCAAGGGTATTCTTACAGAAACAGTAGCTGGTTAAAAGAAATAAGTACAGGAAATAAATGTTCTCTGACTATAAGTTTATTACAAATAAGTATTACAAATAACTACTGCTACCTTGATATTAAGACATTTTATGCTTGATGGACAGAGTCAAGTAAAACTTATGCAGTTAGTGAGTGAAAATTTAGTTTCTTCTGCTAAATACGCAAGTCTTACGTTAAGAAATATTATTTATGGATGATCCAAATGTTTTGTTTTTTACTTTTATTTGGCTATGCTGGGTGTTACTTCCCTCGGCATGTGGAATCTAGTTCCCTGACCAGGGGTTGAACCCAGGCCCCCTACACTGGGAGAGCAGTCTTAACCACTGGATCAACAGGGAAGTCCCCACATATTTTTAATATTTATTCATCATTTTTTTAGAAAACTGTCTTTTACTCAGATGGTATCGTTGTAAGTCATACTTCTTAAATTTAGTTATTTTAAAACTCTAAATTTCATCAAGAAGCTTTTAAAATATAAAGTTAAATATTGATGTGGCACAAATAGAATTTATTTGTGTTAAAGCAGCAAAATTTTCAGTAATCAGTCTGTTCTCTTTACGGCTTTAGTTTTTAACTTTTTTTTCTTTGCAAAGTTTAACACATACCAGTAGAGGGCACTGTTGTACTGCAGTAGAGGCGTTTTATTGCTTCACAAACTCCCCCATCTGCTTTTGCGTTTGGAAAGTGTTTTTAAAAGTAATGTTCTCTGTGTAATTAAAATCAGTTCCCTGTATAATTAGCAATGGAGCCTTATTCTTTGTGGCAGAGTTTGTGGATGGTGGTTTTTTTTTTTTTTAAGTCTGAACTGTTCTATAGCCAGTGCCAAAAACTGTCGCCTATTAAAACACAGAAAGTTGTATTGTGGTTTATCAGCACCAAGCAATATTGTAGATGGAAATATATAAAATCACAGTGTTGTATTTAGGTGCTCGGAGCAAATTGTTCGATAGGGAACGTTTAAAATACCTGGTTCTGTCTTGAGAAATAGCAGAGTTAATGTGCCATAGTCATAACGTCTTAGGTTCAGGTGCTCTGAGTAATAATAGCGGACAAGGCATTCTTGCAGGGTTTTAAGGAGTGGATCAGCATTACTGTGCTGCTTTAAGAAACCACTCATCTACTTAGCCACTTCTCTATGTAATTTCTTTTTCATTCCTCCTTAAAATTAAACACTGTTGATATAGATATTTAGTTGGTAAAATAGTGAATATTAAAGCACAATTAAAGTTACTTCTCTCTTTCTTAAGGGAACATAAATGTTACATAAAATGACAGTCAGTGTGCATTTGCTGCCTGGCTGCCTATGGGGGCAGGGAGGTTAGAGGAAACCCAGGACTGAATTTGAAGTTATGTCAGGGCTGTGAGTCATAAAATCATAATTTATCCATAAACCCTAAAGTCGCTTAAAACAAACAGGGACCTTATTTGAAATCAAATTGTAGATTACTAGTGGTATATTTTTCAGGAACTTAAAAAAGTAGTAAAACTTTCATGTGCTTGAAATTAATTTTATTCTATACTTTAATGTTTGTAAAAGGAAAGTATTTGAGAATTAGAAATCTTAATGGTTTAGTATATTTTTGAGTCTCTAATTGGCAGCCATGTGATATTCTGGAATTAACTAGCATTTTCTTCAAGGAATTTTTTTGTATTTTTTAAAACTTTAATACTCTAGTTAAGGGTGTAATCGACTGTTGAAATTGTGTTTAATCTCAAAACAGGCCTCTATTTTAAAGGTGAAAAAGGACTTGCATTGGCTTACTTTGTGTAACACAGACTTTGAAAAACTGAATAGGTGATTTAATGTTGACTTAGCCATTCACCCTGACAGTAAAATTGCAGGGGTAAAATTTGAGAGAGGAGGAAGATGGTTGAGGGGAGCTACCATGTAATTAAAAAAAAAAATTAGAAATACGTTTTATTCATTAGTCACTGCATTAGAATTTTAGAATATTTTGGTGGAATTGGAATCAAGTGTGAGCTGAAAATTGAAATGCACCTTGAGCAGGCTCTCTGTCATTTCCCCTAAATGTCTCTGACATTATAGAAGTTGGCAGAGGAGGATTTTGGAGTCTTCTCCCTTCCTCCCATCAGTCCCAAGCTCTGGGCTTTAGGTGCATCGTGAGGCAGACTGGACCAGGTATTTTGAAAAAGCAGTCACATGACAGAAGAATATATAGAAACTGTACCAGATTCTTGCCAGGAACCTAAAATATGTCAAGTCAGTTAAAGAAAGTAACTCAGCGCTTAATTATTCGTAGATACAGAGCTATTGTTTTCTCACTTCTTATGGCCACAGTGAGAGTAAAGAGTTTGCGTTTTGTGGCAGCGTTTGTGCAGCGTGCTCGCAGTTCCTGTGTCCTCTCGGTAATGACTGTCGCTGTGTTTTCCCCCAGAGAGGCCATCACAGGTTTTAGTCGAGGCTATTTGTATTCAGCAAGGTCAAGATAAGTTTTATCTCTCCAGATAAGTCAAGTGCATTAGGATCGATATGTAATAGTAAAATGCTCTGAAAATATTATTGCCAAGCTCTTAATGAATTTTTAAAGCTTGTGAGCTTGTCATAGAAAATATACCTCTTACTATTTTTATTTATTTGTATGGAGCTCAGGAGTGCAATTAATTTTATAGGCATTTTAAAGAAAAGAAACTGAGAACAGATTAATGTTTTTAGAAATCCTTAATTGCCCTACATTTAAACCTGTACTGATGAAGTTTTACAGGCTAATATTTTTTTATAAGAAATGCAAAAGAATAAATATTACAATCCATTTATAAACTATGAGTATTAATTGGGTATACCTGTTAAGATAATTGTTTTTATAAAGTTATATGTCCCTTACCCCTGGGCTTTCCTGTATACATCAGATGTCTGGTTGCTTGGTGGTAGGAAAAAAGAAACCTTACCTTACCAGAGGTGATGGTATTTCATGATTTTGACACTTCTTTTCACACCTAGGTATGAGCTCATATGTTGAAAGACAAAAAGTATTTTTTTGTCTTCTGTGTTACTCAGAGGAATAATTTTATGACACGTGTTCATGAATATATTAGAAAATAAAGGCTCTAAAAGGATATGTTTGTCTTGTTGCTTTTTTCAATTAATTTTCTGTGGAAATAGCACCACAGTGTTGGGAGAAATGTTGATTGAGGGAATTTTCTCCTAAGGTGCAGATTTCTCAAAACTTTCCCCCAGATTGCTTGCCTACAGATACCCTGAACTACTGAGGACACACATGCTAAAGAAGCTATATAAACTGAACTCTGGTTCCTTTCCCTCTTCAGTAACTGCTTGGGTTTTATAGGTTGGGATTACGCCGTCCCTGCTCGTGTTTACATTTCTTAATTCTCCAAAATGCACTGTTTTTCCTTTAGCCCTCAGTTAAAGGTACTGATTTGTAAGTATTCCTTGTTTTAAATGACTCTTGCTTATCTGAGCCGTTAATTGAAATAAGGAGACTGAAAACAGCCTTCCCGCTGGTTTTAGGTATTATTTACCCATCGGTATTTACACGGTAGTAAATAAAAAACGCTATGCTGTCATAATCGGCCCCTCTTCCCTTTTCCCCTTCTCCTACTTCACACACCGTTTATTTATTTAACCATTTAAATTGAAGGTAATATAAACATCTGGCACCGTTTCTGGAAACTGTAACCGTTTTCTTTGAAAGTTCCTATAAATGATGGTCTTGGAGATTCACGTGTATTAATCTTTCTAATATGGGTCTACATTTCCACCTACTTAGCCATTTCTCTTTCTGGCTGAATAATGACACATTTCCATCAACGGTAGGTCGATTTATTTTATTGCTGGCTGATGCAGATTGTGTTATAACAGAGAGAAGACCCAGACGAGCGGAGGAAGCTTTGGCCATCTCCACCGAGGGCAGACGGTCTCGGTTGGAGGCTCAGTGGAACCAGGACACTGCTGGCGTTCCTGGTGGGGCGGGGGCAGTCATGTGAAATAGAAGTTGACGGCTCTTCAACAGTTACCTTTGTAGGGTGGTCCGAATGCATTATGAACAAAGTCAGAGCCTTAAGAAATAGAACAATGGTCCTTTTTAAATATATATAATTTAGTGAATTTGCCCACTCTCCCCCCACCTCTGGTGTCTAATTACTCCAAACAGAAGAGAGTAAAGAAGAAATCCTTATCTACCAGCAGAAAAGTGCACTGCAAAAAGTACAGGTTTTTACTTCTCTTCGTGGAGGACCCTGTGTGAATTCTGCTTTAATCAGGAGGCAGTAAAAGCAAACTTGGTTTCAAAAGCAAATAAGTTCCCCTCCCTCATAGGACTGTTTTACGGACAGAATATAATCAAACTCCAAACAAGCAATAGTAATCTCCTATTTCTCTTAAACTTTCAAATCTGTATTTACAAAAGAAAGTCTTCTTTCTTTTCCTTCCTCCTTATTTATCGTTTGTGTCTTCTGTATCACGAAGGGAGACCCCTAATGACTAAAAGGTAAATGTTACATGTGTATAAGTTAGTTGGTGAAATGATGGATAGTTTTCTTTTCTTTGTTTCCTTATAGTCAAAACATAGAAAATTTCAACAAGAGAAAGAGGAGACTGTTGCTCAGGGTTAATTTTCCAAAATAATGTAAAGTGCTTTACTTCTAATTCAAAAAATTGTTACCAAAAAAAATGTGCCTTACGTGCAGTGTTCAGGGGTCTGCATATTCCTGACTGTGGACTTTGTCGTCTCTAAATTTAATCATGAACTGTCATCTAGAGATGTTTTACTTTTGAATGAAATGGGTGTTTTGAAGCGCAGATCACTTTTGGAAAGTTTTCCTGTTGGTTTCGTAAGGATTATGTTTGAAGGAACAGCGTGTTTATGGTCACAGTAGCTACTGACATGCTGTTGTCAGCAGTGCGCTAATTGTGCGCACGGCAGAGAGGAGCCGGTGAGGTCTCGGTCCCTGCGCGTGGGGTCTGTGCACGAGCCCGTGGGTGTTATTAACTGTTACGTCACATTCTGTGCAGTTAGTTGTAATTAGCTCATTTGTAAGTATTAATGTATTGTCTTAAAAGTCATAGAGCCTGTTGGTTACTTTCTTTACCTTTGAAATACAGAGCCAAAATCAGTTATTTTACTGAACTCTTGATCCGCATTTTAACTTTTCTGCCACCTATTGAAACTGTTTTTCTCAGCTCCCTCATAGATGCTTAAACTTCAGTGTGTACCCAGTTCTGCCTCCAGACTGTTTCTGGTGCTGGAAATAGGACAATGTGGCTCACCTATCACTTCTGCTTTGGCTGGCTTCCTTTATCTTCAGCAAATCTAAATAAAACTGTCACCCTGATTTTCAAATCTCTTTTTGAACTTCCTTTACCCAAATTGCTCACTTTCCTATCTGCTCACTACGTGTTTTTTTTAATGGAGACTCCACATCTGATGTTTATTTTCTCCTCTTGTGATTTTTTTTTTTTACAGTTTACTGCTTGTTACTCCCTTTTTGTAACTGCAAACTTTGTTGAGAATCTTATAGAAAAATGAGAAAGTTGTCAGTCTTTAAGAGTCTTTAGGAGTAATTAATCCTGAATTTATAAGTTTTTTAAAGATACCTGAATTTGTAACTTTAGAATTCATTGGTAGAGATTGAGTGGGCAGTAAGGGTATAGATACCTAGGAGGTCTTTTTCTTTTTTTCCACCTTGGAATGTTTTTTACATGATTAATTTCTTGGTTTAAAAAACTTTCAGTAGTCGGTGGACACACTTACTAGCCCAGAATTGTCAGCAAAAGTTTTTAAGTTGGAATTTCTTGCTCTGTTCTTTAGACACATTAAAAAAATTAAATTACTTGTTTACTTAATTCCTAAATATTCAGAATATGAATGAGAATACAATATTATACCATAATGTATTATTCAGTTCAGTCGCTCAGTTGTGTCCGACTCTGCGACACCATGAACTGCAGCACACCAGGCCTCCCTGTCCATCGCCAACTCCTGGAGTCCACCCAAACCCATGTCCATTGAGTTGGTGATGCCATTCAACCATCTCATCGTCTGTCGTCCCCTTTTTCTCAATCTTTATTAGAATTTTCAAATACTCTTTTAATAAAAAAAATAGAAATATATTTCATTTATTCTTGTTATCTTACAGTGAGAGTGTCTCAGAATCGTAGAGCTGATGAGACTCGGAGATTACAGTCCTTCAGTGTAAAAAAATAAGGTGGTTCAGGCCCATAGTAATGAAGTCTTTAAAGCTAGTGACAAATAGAGATGATAGAATGAAGTTTCTTGGTTCTTATTTCACTTTTTAAAACTACACGATAAGTTCAGTGTCCCTCTGTCCCCTTCAGATGCCTCTTACACACCGGGTATGTTGAGAAGGGACTAGCTAGAGAGGTAGTTCCCACAGTGTGATGACAATTCAAATATGAAATATATCTGAGCTGATGTTTCTGTCATCTTGTCACGGTTTCCCTTCAGTGACTTTTACTGTACTTTCCAACGTGGCATTTATTCAGTAGACATGAGTGCATACTACGTGTCACTGGACTGCAAAACGGTAGGTCCGAGGTATTATGCTTCTGGCTTTCCAAGGCTATCTGTTATTCTAAAAGATTCCCTTTAAAAAGAATGTAAGACATTTCATCGTGTGGATGTACCCAGGAGCAGATCTTGGTTTTGTGATGCATAGGGCTTCTACAACTCTAGGAGTCTTCTATAAGAAAGTAATGCTGCTGCTGCTGCTGCTGAGTCACTTCAGTCGTGTCCGACTCTGTGTGACCCCATAGACGGAAGCCCACCAGGCTCCCCCGTCCCTGGGATTCTCCAGGCAAGAACACTGGAGTGGGTTGCCATTTCCCTCTCCAATGTGTGAAAGTAGAAAGTGAAAAGTGAAAGTGAAGTCGCTAGAAAGTAACAAATACGAAAAAGCAGATTTGAAGTCCTACTGACAGTGGAATGGATAAATATAGTGTAGAATATTATATAGCAATGAAAATGATCTCTAACTTTTAAAGTTTTAAAAAATTAGATATAGAAGCCTTAAAGTGAAAGTGAAGTACGATTCTTTGTGACCCCATGGACTGTAGCCTATCAGGCTCCTCTGTCCATGGGATTTTCCAGGCAAGAATACTGGAGTGGGCTGCCATTTCCTTCTCCAGGGAATCTTCCCAACCCAGGGATCAAACCCAGGTCTCCCGCATTGTGGGTGATTCTTTACCATCTGAGCCACCGGGGAAACCCATAGAAGCCTTAGAGGAACCCCATATATTTTTATATACAGATTGATTAGAAAATACTTATTTAGCGATAAAGCTTAAACTTTACATCTTTTATATCAGATATTTGTTTATACATTTTATAAATAAAAAGAGCAAGACAACGCCCAGTTTCTAAAGAGGTCCTTCAAAGCATTATAGACTAACAACTGGGTGTTTAAATGTAAATGAAAAACCTAGCCTCAAGGAAGCATTCCAGGGTCAAGTTGGCAGAGAGATGAGATATGACAGAAGGAACTCTGACCAGGACACCTTAGGTTGAGTTCTAGTTCGAGCTTTAAATCTAATTCACTGTGTAACTCCTCTGCCCTAGATGACTATTTTTTTGGTTTATTTTTAATTACAGAACAGCATTTTGTGATTCTTAAGCAGAAATACCATCACTAGGGACTGTATATATTAAATGTTGATCGTCTTTCCTGTGGGCTGTTCCTGTAACTTCACAGGTGTGCCACAGGTTGAATAATGGAAAGAAGTAGTGAGGTCAGTTGAACAGCCATCGATTGGGTACAGTGTGCTCAAAACTGGAAATCGAGCAGGTTGATTAATCCACACGTTTTCACAGACACAGCTGTTTCCTAAAGTGGTTGTTTTTCAGTCGCTAAGTCATGTCCAACTGTTGTGACCCCTGGACTGCAGCACACCAGGCTTCCCTGTGCTTCACCGTCTCCTGGAGTTTGCTCAGACTCATTGAGTCTGCGATGCCATCCAACCATCTCATCCTCTCTTGCCCTCTTCTCTTGCCCTCAATTTCCCCCAGCAAATCCTAAAGTGGTGGGTGCATTATATATTTTACTGGGTTTCAGGGAAGCAATTAAACATTTAAAGGTGTTTTTGTATTCAGCTTTTGAAAAATTAGATATAGTTGGCATTGTGCAGAGATCTACTTACCGAAGCATGTCAGCCAACCATTGGTCTTAGCGTGTTGGGTTTGATGGTTTGCCTGCTCCAACACATGCACTCACACTTACCACGTGTCAGTGCCAGGCACACTGCACAGCCCTTGCTCTAAGAAATTCACAGTCTTGTGATAGGATCTGACAGGCCATCTAGTCCATCTACTTCATTTTGCAGTAGAAGAAATAATATTAAGAGACTGAGAAAACAATCTTCAGAAGCAAGAAAATGAGAGTAAGAAGTTTGGTCTTTAAAAAAGAACATGGTACCATTAAACCTAAAGATGGTAGGAAGCCTTTGAAATAATTTAGGGGGAAAAAGATTGTAACCACAGGGAAAGGCACGTAGGTTTGAGGGGTGAAAAATACCCAGGGCATAGACTGTGCCTCAGTGTAAGGAGGAACTATCTAACAGGTACAGTTGTCTGAAGAGGCAATGGTTCATGGCCCAGGCTGGTAGGAGGAGCGGGGGGCCACTGGTGGGTCCAGGAACTGCCCAAGAGAGCACTTGAGGTTCTTGCAAAAATATTAAGCAGCAGCTGCTTTAATATGCAAGATGATTTTGTTTTACTTGGAGATCCTTTCAGACTTACAGAAACTTGTAAAAACAGCACAAAGAATCCCCTGTATTCTTCATTCATATTCCCAAAACATTAACATCTTAGCTCATTTACTGTATCATTCTATTTGTGTGTATACACACACACACATGTTTTTTTTTGTCTTTTCCTGAACCATTTGAAAGTAAGGTGCCAACAAGATGCCCTTTTCCCATTAAATATTTTGGTGTGTATTTCCTTAAAAAAAAAAAAAAAGGTGGGGGGTTTCTGATATGTAACCACAATACAGTCATCAGAATCAGGAAATTACTGTTGATATAATGCTATCATCTGATTTATAGGCCATATTCAATTATATCACTTGTCCCAACAGTATCCCCTGTAGCAAAAGGAAAGGAGAATGTCTGGTCCAGCGTCCAGTTAGGAATCACAGTTTCCTTATGAGGTTCCAGTGATGTGTTTTTGTCCGGAACCCCATGGAAGTGGTGGTGTGTTCTTCTTGTGGGCCGTGTGAGCTCAGCGGTGTTGATTCCATTTTGACTTTCCTTGGTTAAGATGGTGTCAGCCAGGTCTCTCCACTGTCAAGTTATTATTTTTTTTCTCTGTTGTTGCTAACACTCTTGTGGGGAGATGCTTTGAAATGATGCAGATATTCTATTCACCACTTTTAGTGCCCACTGATGATTTTTACTAGGACCAGTTATTACCGTCAGAGTTGCTAGATGGTAAATTTCTAATCCATCCTTCTACATTTATTAGTTGGCGTTCTATGCTAAGGGAGATTTTTCCTTCTTTCCCACTTATTTATTCATGTATTTATATCAGTGTACACTTGTGAATTTCTAATTTAGTCAATGGTTATTTATTTTGGTGCTTAAATCCTCTCTGGTTTGGCCCATGTGAGCCTCTCAAGCTGCGTTGGTGTTCTTTAACATGTTCCCATCATTCTTGGAGGACTTCCTTCATAGCTCAGTTGGTAAAGAATCTGCCTGCAATGCAGGAGACCTGGGTTCAGTTCTTGGGTCGGGAAGATCCCCTGGAGGAGGAAATGGCAACCCTCTCCAGTATTCTTGCCTGGAAAATCCCATGGACAGAGGAGCCTGGCAGGCTGAAGTCCATTGGATGGCAAGAGTCAGACACAACTTAGTGACTAAACCACCACCATCACCATCATTCTCAGAGCACTTCCTTGCTCTCTGGCCCAATACCATGATCCATCTCTTCTTGTACTTCCCAGCTCTAGCTCAAGAACCAGCTGTTTCTCCAGAGTCCTGCACACACATCTGTATCTGGTTCCTATAATTCTCTCTTCATAGGTAGTAAGAGCAGAAGTTTATACTCCCAGCTCCAAGTTGGCTCCAAAACCGAGTTTATTCTCGTATTTGTTCAACTCTAGAGTATGCAATGTGGGCCTCCCAGGTGGCTCAGTGGAAGAATTCACCTGCCAGTGCAGGAGACAAGGGTTCGATCCCTGGCTCGGGAAGATCCTCTGGAGGAGGAGGTGGCCACCCACTCCAGTATTCTTGCCTGGAAAATCCCATGGACAGAGGAGCCTGGTGGGCCACAGTCCATGGGGTGGCGAAGAGTCAGACACGACTGAGTGACTTAGCACAGCTATATGAAAAACAGTCCTCCTAACTAGATTTCAGCTTTTATTCACGATTACTTCACTTGTTTAATATTTTGTTTGAAGGTATATAGTCAAGAGTTTGTGTTCAGAAGTTCCTTGGAGGGCTGGAGGGTTATTGCTTAGCGGCCACAGGGAGGCTCTTTGAGCTGAGCACTTTCATGGGCGCTGCCCCAGGTGGTTGTTTTTGATGACCTGTCATCGGGGTTTTAGATTTGAAGAATCCCTTCGAGGCCAGATCTTCTGCATGTTGGTGCTCTAGGACAAGTCGGCCACTCTCCACATGACCAACCACCCTTCCCACCCGATGCTGTCCGCTTCCCTCCCCAGATCCTGGGGTCTTGGCGTCACCTGGACCTCAGGTCCCTCTTCTGTTTCTCAAGTGGATTCTTTTCTTTCTCCTGCCTCTTTCCTTTATCTCACCCTTCTGTAGAATCCTGTTAATTTTTTTTTAGTCTGAAAATAGATATTTCCTCACCATATGTCAAAGAAAAGTGTGGGCTTGGCACTTGGAGAGGTCTATGAGAATCCTGACCTGGCCCCTCAGTAGCTGGATGACTCTCTCAAGCCCTGTGAACTCGTTTCCTTATCAGCAAGATGAGTGTCAGCAGGTCTCACAGGGTGGTCGTAAAAGCAAATTGAGGCCTCATGTATCCACCGTAGCACACACCAGACGGCCAGTAAGTGTTCATCCTCATCTTACCCCAGTATTCTCTGTACTTCCGACACTTACAGCCTGCTCTCTGCTCTCGGGTAACTTCTGTCAGTCTTAATCAGGAAGCAAAACTTATATTCCTGACATGAATAGGAAAATAATATACAGACCAGAGTCATCTCACATTGAAATTATTTTAAATAACTTCTTTAGGAGTATCTTTAAATTTTGCCTTTAAATGGTGCTTCCCTGGTGGCTCAGACAATAAAGCGTCTGCCTGCAATGCAGGAGACCTGGGTTCGATCCCTGGGTCAAGAAGACCCCATGGAGAAGGAAATGGCAATCCACTCCAGTACTCTTGCCTGGAAAATTCCATGGATGGAAGAGCCTGGTAGGCTACAGTCCATGGGAGTCGCAAAGAGTCGGACATGACAGCAACTTCACTTAAATTTTGCCTGAAACGTTCTCTTTCGTGTCAGGAAGGCAAGCTGGTGGAGGAAATGGTTAGGGGAACAGGATCTAAAGCCATTTCTGGACAGCTCCCACTGTGAAGGGGGTGCTGGAAAAATGAAGTTCCCCTGGGATGTGCTGTCCTGTGTCAGACAGTGCCGCTCTGAGGCTGACGTGGAACTGCGCTTACAAATTGTGGCGGGTGTGGAGAGAACGTTTTGTGATCGCAGAGTCAAGAAAGGCTTTCTCCTCACGGTGAAAAGACGGCGTGTACAGCTCTTCTTCCTCTTCCTGTCTCTCTCTCTTTTCTTTTTTCTTTCCCCACTTCTGCTGCTCAGAGGGAAAGGAAGCAGGAGGATCAGAGAGCAGAGCAGATGAAAATGCAACCTAAGACTTTTCCCCGAGATGACTGTGAACTGTTTAGGAAGATGAATTGACTGCCTGGGACTGAAACAGATAAGAACCCCGGGAGTGTTTTGATGCTGAATCATCTGAAGTCTGAGAAGAAACCTCAAGAAAGGCTTTTCAGTCCACGCTAGAATTGGGGCTGATAAGCGCAGAGTTAAGGATTAGAGAGGGAGATACCTGATTGTACCCTTAGGTTAAAATTAAGATTCTTTATAATTTTAATTGGCCATTTAAAACAGAACGTCAGAGGAAATGATTGAGTTGAAAACAGAGCGTTGAAGTCTTGCATCCAAGCTCTCGGCCAGTGGTTCCAGCTCCATTCCACAGAGCAACAATAGAATAACTTGGGGGGCTTTTTAAACTAGGGGTTTCTAGGCACCCGAGTCCATACTGTAGAATGACCCTGCCGTCGCAGTGATCTGGCCCACCTGGCCAGCATTGGGTCCATTGCTCTGCATCTCATCACCTCATGTTTCCAGCTCCTTCCTGCCCCGCTTCCCCTGCCTGCAGACACTCTCAGATCTCTCCCATTTTAAGACAGACGTTTGAAGCCCTTCTTTAACTTCCTCCAGGCCAAGGAGCACACCCCTTCTTTCTGGGTCTCCCCGCATGTCCATGCTTCAGGGGCCACCATCTTCTTTCTCATCCCCCTGGTGGATGCCTGTAGGGTCCTCTGACAGCTTTTCTTTCTCACTGTTCTCATCACCTCTCTCTTGAATTCTTACCAGTTCTGCCTCCTCAACATTAAGTCCACATTCTTCTGTGACCCCAAGGGCCAGTTCTGATTTCGCAGTTACCCTTCCTGCTTCCTCTGTCCACCATCCTGGGCCCGAGCAGTATTTCTGTAACAGAGATCTAGTTACTGCTCTGCTTACAGTTCTTCACATTATTTTGCCTTGCTGATAAAAATCACAGGCTTCTCCATGGCGGGTAGGACCAGCCTCCTTCTCCACACCCCTCCTCTGCCCTTTCCTTGCCAGCCTGCAATGCTCGGGGGTCTCTCACCTGCCCGCCTTGGTTTCCTCTGCTTCAGAGACCTCCTCCTCTGCCTATCTGCCTGCTGAACTTCTATATCCTTTTTAGGCTTTAACCCCTTTCAAGTTCTCTTTGACCTCTCCTTGCTGGCCAGGCCTGGCTGGGAGCTGGGAGCATCCTGTCCCCGTGACTGTGCTGGTCCCTTATCGCTTGCAAGCGAGCTTCTGCGTCTGCGCTCCAGGTCCCAGCTGAGCCTAGAGAAGCTCTTATCAGACCTCAGTTGGTCAGTTCATCACAGAAAAGAAGTCAAAGCGGAGAATTGTTTAAAAGACAAGATTGACGTGTGAGAACCTTAGCACTCGGTATTGAGCTGAGACATATAAATGTCCCTCCACCTGTGTCTCTCAGTGGGGGTCAAGGCTCATCGACTGTTGCTTTTCTGGTTGGAATTTAACATGTCTTTTTGTGCATCAAACCCCCTCTTGTACATCATCTGTGATCTCCAGTGTCACTTTCTTTAAACTGAAGTTAGAACTTTAAAAACTTACAAAGCAATCAGTGTAGAATCCGTCTAGATTTTTAACTTCTAATCCTTCTAGTTTATTTTTTAAATCCCTGCCCACACTTACATCAACAGACATTTCCCCTCCACTGATGAGTCTATATTGAGTCTTTCTGAACCGTTTTGATTTAATTTTCATTAGAAACTAGTCACTTTTTTGCATTCATATCTCCTTGGTTAATATTTAATTAAGTAACCTAGCTGCAATAACAAGTATAACTGGCAGGCACTAGTTTGAGAACAGCACAACTGATTTTGATAAACACATAGGTCAACTAGTGGGGACTAATGTTTGTAAATATTGTAAGTGACTGGTGGAGAGTAGCTCCAGGCTTTACTCGCTACGTGCTCTCTACAGACGGGGAGTGTCAGCGGATATGGTTTAAAGAAAAAAATGAAGAGTATTAGTTAATCTAGTGAGTCACTTAAATGAAGGTTGCGGACTTTTGATAGAGATGAAGTGATCTTTCTTTGGTTAGTTGCTAGTCATAATTTGTGTTTTTTTAGCTGCTTTTATGGTTTTGCCCATTTTGATACATGGGAGTAATTTTTTGAATGAATTTTAAGCTTTCATCATTTATTTATTTACTATTTGTACCACAGGTTACTTTCAGCAAAGATTGGAAGATGCTTATTGTAAAAGACACAGATACAAGTTACATTTTGTACACGTAACCATTAAAAAATCAGCAAATTATATCAATTTCAAAAAACTTAGTATAAGTTTAGTTATTTCTGATTATTTGTGAGCTAACTGGCCCCATGCTGTGAACTAACCAGTAAATGTATTGAAAGGCATTGTTGGTTCTTATGGTATACTACTTACAGAAGTAGTTAGAAAAACAGTTTTTTTCCCCTAAAAATAGCAGTAAGCTTAAAAAAATATTTTCTTCCCCTCTTCTTTTTCTCTTCACCCTCTTCTCTGTATTTTTGTTAGAAAGTTTTCTCCTTAAGATATTTGATTATGGTATATGGCAGCTAATTCAAGCATCTGTTTATCACTGCCTGGCTAGACTGAATGTAAAATTTCAATTGAATTACCTCCCAAGAGGGCTTTGAGCTCTTAGGGTAAAACACATCATTTTCTCTTTTTCTCCCTGGGGACTGTCAGCAGAAAGAATTCATCTAAATAGTTTACATGCATTTTGAAAATGTTGTATCTACTGGACTTAGCTCTGTTGTTTGTGGAACATTGCCAGTATAAATGGAATAGCTACTTTGCTTGTTAACTCAAGCACAATGGTGTTATGTGGTCTTACAGTATGCGTATAAATTGTAACAGTGAATGACTTTTGCTGATAGTTAACTTATAACCAATTTTCATATTAACAAAGAAGAGATTTTCCTCTTTTAACAATTTAGCTTCAAAACCTGGATGTTTAATCATTCAGTCATTAAATATTTATTAAGCAATTTCCATGTATACAACTTTATTTATTACAAAATTCAGATATACATTGTAAATGCTTATTTTGCCCCTTTTCTCTGGAAGAGTTTTGGGTTTTCTGTGGACCTTAATCTATTTTGTAAGGGCTTGCTTGGCTAAGAACTAATTAATTGAGCTGAACTAAATATATCAGTAATCAAATTCAGCATATTCTGTCTGTAAGCATCTGCAGTACAGACAGTGTGTATCAGCTCCTGAGTTTTCAACTTGGGGGACTTTTCACTCGTTTTTCAGATACCACTTTTATAAGAAAACACCATTAATTTTGTTTGCTTTATTCTACTTGATTGAAAAAAATTTACGAATATAAAATAGATGAAAAAAGCAGAAGAAAACTTAATTGCTTTAGTTTTTCTTCAGCTACAGTAAAAAGTGATGTTTTTTTAAAAGAAGCACAAAATATTTCATAAATTTTAAAACTATGTTAAAATATTAAATCTTAACATGGTAAAATAGAATATATTATCAGATTATTAAAACAAAAAAATTTTCACCTGTAATTATCAGTTCTGCTATAAAATTTAGGTTCTTTTGAGAAGAATCCCAACAGCCTTTGTGTCTCTTGGGTGATCTTCAGTTGGTCAGTTACCCATCTTTTCTTTGAAATGTCTAAGAAGCTGAGAAAGCTGATCGCCGAAGAACTGATGCTTTTGAACTGTGGTGCTGGAGAAGACTCTTGAGAGTCCCTTGGACTGCAAGGAGATCCAACCAGTCCATTCTAAAAGAGATCAATCCTGGGTGTTCATTGGAAGGACTGATGCTGAAGCTGAAACTCCAATACTTTGGGCACCTCATGGGATGAGTTGACTCACTGGAAAAGAGTCTGATACTGGGAGGGATTGGGGGCAGGAGGAGATGGGGACGACAGAGAAGATGGCTGGATGGCATCACCGACTCTATGGACATGAGTTTGAGTGAACTCCGGGAGTTGGTGATGGACAGGGAGGCCTGGCGTGCTGTGATTCATGGGGTTGCAAAGAGTTGGACACTACTAAGTGACTGAACTGAACTGAAAATGGAAGTAATTCTTCATTATATTATTTCAATATATTAAATTTTATTTTAAGAATAGGCTTTAAAATACAGTCTTGGAGCACTTGAGATGTATATTACTAATTGCTTTCAGAGAAAACCATCAAGGGCTAAATTACAGAAAGAAAGCTTTGTTGCTTAACACTGAAGGTGGCTCAGATGGTAAAGAATCTGCCTGCATGCAGGCGAACTGACCCCTGGGCCAGGAAGATTCCCCTGGAGAAGGAAATGACAACCCACTCCAGTGTTCTTGCCTGGAGAATTCCATGGACAGAGGAGCCTGGTGGGCCACAGTCCATGGGCTCGCAAAGAGTTGGACACGACTGAGCAATTAACACTGCACTTCCATGGGGAGAAGTGTCTTATCTGTGGTTTTGAATTTGTCACTTGAAAGGTCTGTGCTCTTTAAGACTTGATAAACATGTGAGAAGTAGGGAGGAGCCACATGATGTGTAGGTTGCAGCAGGTTGTCCTGTGAGGTGACCCATCAGAACCCCTACAGAGCTAGGAGCTGGCTTTACTAGACCGAACTTCACCTTCTCAGGTACTTTCCTCTGCGCTTTGGTGTCTCATCTGGCCTTTGTGCCTCGGCTGCTTGTTTCCCTTCATACCGTTGATTGCATTTGTCACTCTTTGTCATTCCTGTGGCCGCCTCTTTCCTGGCCATCTTCCGCTCCGATTGCTGCCATTTCCTCCTCATTGACGCCCTGACTCCCAGCGCCGTCCTGACCTATCTGATGTGTGTATCCAAGGTTATCTCCACCTCCTCCTCGTCCAGCTTCAGCTTCCTACCTCCCTTTTGCCCAGGTCAACGTTTTATCAGATATTGTTACTCCTTAATAGCAGTTTTCTTATAGAAATTCATTCTCATAATTACAGTGTCACCTCTTTCAATATTTCTGTGTACGCCATATCTCTTTAATCATCCTTCTCCAAGGAACCCTTGAAGAAAAACAGAAGGAAGCAAGGCTTAGTCTTCTTCTATCTGTAACTGAATGCTGTTGCCAGCAGAGTAGGTACTAAGCTCAAAATACATATCTTCTCTCCAGTCATAATCTCCTGCCCTGTATTACCAAAGGAATTGCACATTTAAATTTACTAGGCCTAAAATCCTCCTTTCCCTTTTCCATTTTTATGTTGTCTTGTAAACTCTCAGTTGACTATTAGCTGTTCCAATGAAGACAATGGAATGCAATCCACAGCTGCGATTACTCTCGATATTTGACTTGGGAATGTTGCATATTTCACGAACTTCTTCTTCGCCTAACCAGTATACACTGTTCAGTGTTATAAATACTGTCCCTACTGTCCATAGAGGGCCTTAGCCCTCAAGGAATGCACTTGATCATAAGTGCAAAGAAGAAGAAAATGGCCACAGAGGTAGAAAATGGTAGAAAGGCAGAAAATGACAAGACCGAGAAACAGAAGCCACCAGGTCGTTGTTGCCCGTGTGTCACGTCTCAGTGCTGCCTGGGGTTGGCTGGGGGAGAAGAGGTGCCCCGTCTCCCTAGCACGAGCAGTGTGCCGGTCCCTGGGTGGCCGGTGAACGCTGAGCTGGTGGACATGGAGGCGCGGTTTGCTGTTGACCAGAGCTTTCCCCTGGAGCCCATCTCCAGGAGACCTGTCTCTACTCATTGGATCAGTCAGTTAGCGCTTACTGAGCCTGATGAGCGTCCCCGGGCAGCACGGAGACCAGACCTGTCCATCCTAAAGGGGGTCAACCCTGAATATCCGCTGGGAGGACTGGTGCTGGAGCACCAATACTCTGGCCACCTGGTGCAACGAATCGACTCTCCTTTGAGGGTTCAATCATGAGTGTTGATCTTGCTTCCACTATAAAGCTCAGTTTTTCATCACAGAGGACCAGGTTACAGCGTGGTTCCTTTCTAAGCCAACAAACGTAAATGTCTGTTCCGTGTGCAGTAGTGTACTAACGCTGGGGAGCCAGACCGGAGGGGCAGTCTGTGGCCTCAGGATGCTCCCCAGTTCTGTCGATGTTGAACACTAAGAAACAGAGAGAAAAAATGGAGGGAAAACTAAACATCCAGTGGTAGGAACATGCTCTGGGCTGTAATGTTATGTAAAAATAGTGTGCAAACTCTTTAGTGTGATTTCAGTTAAATATGAGTAGAAAATAGTAAAAGAAAATGAAAACCCTAATTATATTAACAGTGATTCCCCTCACCCCCGACTGCCGGCAGATTGTGGAATTTTAGCTATTTTATTTTTAACTTTTTATTTTGTATAGGAGTGTAGCTGTTTAACAATGTTGTGATAGTTTCACGTGGACAGCTAAGGCACCGAGCCATACATATACGTATATCCATTCTCCCCTAAGCTCCCCTCCCATCCAGGCTGCCACATAACACTGAGCAGAGTTCCATGTGCTGCACAAGAGGTCCTTGTTGGTTATCCATTTTAAAGATCAGAGTGTGTACAAGTCCATCCAAACTCCCTAACTATCCTTTCCCTCTATCCCTTCCCAATCCCCAGCAACCATAAGCCCATTCTCTAAGTCTGTGATTCTGCGTCTGTTTGTAGGTAAGGTCATTTGTATCATGTCTTTCTAGATGGAGTTTTGGTAATCTTAAAAGAAAAGTACCTATAATTAGGGTTGTTTTTTCCATTCATTTTCTTCAATTGACATAAAAACTGGCATCTACTTATATCACTGCTTCTTTGTTTGCCTCCCCATTAATTGTCTGTTGAAATATTTTGGAGAGGAGTAGATAGTATTTGCATAATGATGTTAAGTTTGTTGTTGTTTTGTCACTAAGTTGTTCCAACTCTTTCAGACCCTATGGCCTGTAGCCCACCAGGCTTCTCTGTTCATGGGGATTCTCCAGGCAAGAATACTGGAGTGGGTTGCCATTTCCTTCTCAGGGGATCTTCCCAACGCAGGAATCTGACCCACATCTCCTGCGTTGGCAGACAGATTCTTTACTCCTGAGCCACTGGGGATGCCAGAGTGAAAAATCCACTGATTGGGTAACTTGGCCAATCATCTCTGCACTCTTGCCTTTACTTAAGGGTTTTAATTTAGCCACTGCTTCCCGTTCCTCCCATTATTTCTAATGGCTAAAGTAAGCCTTATAATCTTTAAAAGAAAAAAATTTAAAAGCCCAGAAAACATGAAGAGTCCAGTAGCTTCATATACAGGTGTTGATGGATTACGCTTTTAATAGAGGTTTTTGTCTCACAGTCATGTGAGTGACAAAATACCTAGAATACTGCATCATTTCTAGGGATTTTGATTGATTGGGGGAGCTAGGATGTTACAGATAAGATGGATGACTGTTTTATATGCAGCCACCCGGATGGGTGAACAGCGAGGTGGTCAGCCAGCTGCTTATTGTGTGACTCTTAAGAGGAACCAGGAAACAGGCACAAATATTACAACGCAGGCACCATGAAAACGTGTGTTGTGTCTACTGAGATTCAGTCTCAGAAAATAGAAAGTTATGAAGTGGTTCAGGTTCTTTGAGTTACTACAACTGAGAAACATTTTTGTAGAAACGGTCACGCGTAGGATGTATTTAAGAAGCAGTGACCCCAATTTTTAGGGAGATTTCATAGGGAAGGTACACCTACTTGTCGTAGGGTCTTGTTTGTTTTTAACTTATTCTGTTTTACAGAAGTTCTTTTTCTCTTAAGAATTAATATTAACAAAATAAAGATTTTGATTGGGAGCATGTGAATTTTATCCTCAGGAAGAAATCATAATTTGTTAAATCATAGCAAATTCATCACAAAATAATTCACATTTAGGATGCCCTGTTAATCTTTAAAATGATTTCTTAAAGTCATGCTTCATAAAGTAGTAGTGTATATAAATATTTATAATTTCTTTCAGCAGGCTTACGGAAACTTTCCAGATGTTCAGATTTTTTTTTTAAGACCCAGACCAATAATCCCCAAATGAATTTTTGGCTTGCACATATAAAGTTACTAAGATTGTTACATTTGATTATAATTTACTTAAGAATGCCTCATATTCTAAAACCTGTTTTCTTTATGGGGATTTACTTAGGCGTGTACTGTCAGTGATATTATTAAAAGCTATTTGTAATGGAATCTGAATATTACACTAAATGTATAGCCTTGAGGTAAAGAAGAAAAAATACTAGAAGATGCAAAATTTTGAAACAAAACCATCCTTGGAGTGTTTCCACACTGAGGCCCATGCCACAAAAGTGAGAAGTCTGTTTGAGTGAAGTTAATTACCCACGGGGTGCATGTTGGTCACTCTTTAAAATTCTTATAAAAACAAAGAAATTAATTATCCAGCACAAAAAACGAGCCATACTCTTTCTGGCAAACATTCAATTAACTTTTTAGTGCTTGCTACTTAATGTTGTTTTTGACCAGCCAACCATTGAGAACGACTTTCCTTTGAAATCGGGCTTGAGTGGAAAACAGCGTTGAGTGTAGCTGTTCAGATGGCTGGTATCATTGGATCCTCAGCTTCTTTCCCATAATCTGTGCATTCAGGGGCTAAGGTTATATGTTAGACTCACTGTGCCATGTGCCTTGAGCCCAGTTATTTTGAGTGTTTAGTGTTTAACAGAGTTAACCTGTCAGATCTATTGGGAATAATCAGAAAAATTCCTAAATTAGTATTTCATATCAGAACATTCCAAACATGTCATAGCATGAAAAATTTTCCACCTGATCAACTAAGGCCAGTAACAGTTACATTAATTTTTTTTTTTTTTTTTTTAGAAAGTAAGTACGTGCATTGCTTTTCTTCTCTTGTCTAATTCCTCTTTCCACTCAACTCTCCTTTAACTTTTCCTTCTGAAGTTACTGTTTCACAGTGTCTTGTCTTTAATTTGAATGTTGGGTGGTAAGATTCCTCTCTATCACAGGCACATCACCCAGAAGTAGAACTCACACAACATCTAATAATGCCCACGTTTAAAGAGAGCAGGCCTGGTTCAGTTGATGTCCTTTCTGACAGAGCCATCAGAGACAGGTTTAACCACAGCAGCACGATTCCTGGTCAGTGGGAGAACTTGATGTTTGCCCATTAAGATTACCACTCTGAAGCTCCCTTCTCCTTTCAGAGGTAAACTTTGAAAAAACCAGTAAAATGTTGAAGGATTTAGAAAGGTGGCCGTTTTGGGAAAACCTGAAGATTTCTGCTGCGTTGCTGTTTATTTGCCGTGTGGAACCGGGGTGGCACCGACAAGGACATCGTATTCTCTTGTTGATCTCTTGTGGCTGTTTGCACCCCCAGCCTGGCAGCATGTTTCGTAACTGACACTGCTCATGTGCGGTCCAGCCTTTCTGGGACTCTGGGCTTTTCTCCCGTGCATCCTGGGCTGGATTTAGGTGACTGTCTCTGGGCAGAAAAGTGCTCCTTGGGCCAACCGGCTTAGCCTTCTGTAGACTCGGGTAGCTGGAATAGCTGTTCGCAGGCTTTGTGCTCTGAACCCAGGCTCTGGCATGCGCGGGTGCCAGCGCACGTGAAAGCTCTGGGGATAAAGCGGAAGGAGGTATGTCTGCACCTCTGGCTGTTGTGCTGTCGCCTTAGTGCTCTGGACACCAGGAGGCCCGGGGTCCTTCCGGGGTCTGTTGCTGGGACCCCACCTAGAGGACAGTTGCCATGCTCCTGAGATTGTCTGAATCCAGTGCTTCAGAGTGTGTGTGTATATCCCTGCTGGCAAGCAAGGTTATGACAGGTGACGAATGAATGTTTATTTTTTGTATTTTAACATATACTACAAAAATATAATTAACACAGGATTGGGTGATTTCACAGGTGTTATTGTTTATGACAAGGATAAAATGGGTACATAAGTTCGGACACTACTGGTAAAGAACCCGCCTGCCAGTGCAGGAGACGTGAGAGACACAGGTTTGACCACTGGGTCAGAAGATCTGCTGAAGAAGGGAATGACGACCCACTCACTCCAGTGTTCTTGTCTGGAGAATCCCGTGGACAGAAGAGTCTGGTAGGTTACAGTCCGTGGGGTCACAAAGAGTCAGACACAGCTGAGCACACACACAAGTCAAAAACTAGCCAAATTTTGAGAGAAATAAAGGGGTAGTAATTCACGTGTCATACCAATGTTATAAAAAAAATTATAAAGGTAACGTACAAGTAGCAGAAGTTTGGTAAATACTGACGCAGCTGAACCACAGGTAGACAGAACAGTGAAGCGGTCTTCCGCAGGTTAAGTGGGCAGTTTGCGGCGTCACCGTGCGGTGCCTTATCCTGTGTGTTGGCTGCTACGAGCTGATCACACCTCAGCGGGGGAGATGCAGTAAGTTCCTGGAGCTGCCCACTTTCTTCCCGAGAGGTGCTGTTTCACACGGCTGCCAGGTCTCCCTCTGCCTCTTTTCAGGGAGGGAATCCTACTTTTCTGTTCCCCACAGTTTCTCCGTGTTGTTGGATTCTGCTTTGCTTTACATTTTAAATTAGAAAATAAATCGCAGTCAGGCTAACTCCTAGCTGGGAAAGAAGCCCTGTGGGTATCTTTCTTCTACCAACTCCTTTTCTTTTTCCAGAATATTCAGCAGGTTAATTATTTTTGTGAGTTTGGGTGGTGTATTAGTGTTTTCTAACTTTGGGGATCATAGAATATTTTTTTTTTTAGAACCTAGGACCTTGAGTTTATCATTGACTTGTTTTCTAAAAGGGTTGAAAGTCTACGTTAGAAAAAAAACACATATCAAATTGTATTCATTAAGATTAAGGTTAAGCTGCAGTCATAAAAAGGCCAAATAAACAGTGGCTTAAATAAGACAGGAGTTCAGCCCCCACCGCTCCCAGCGTGGCTGGTCTAGGCCCACAGGACAGCTGTCTTCCCCGAAGTCCTTGGGGAACTTGGGTTCTTGCCACCGTGTCACTGGGCCATCTCCTAAGAGAAGTGCCCCAGTCCACAAGGGGGGAAGCTGGGTCACTGCCAGCTGGGTTTCCCCGAGTCCAGCGGGGCTGCTTTGACTCAGCAGTGACCCCGATGGTATCACCCTGCTGTTCACACCGCTCAACCCTCCCCTCCACCCGGCTTCCCCAGCTGGACCACTGCAGGTGCCCAGGAAGAAGGTGAGAATCAGGTTGTAAGGGACAATTAGAGCTGTTCCACATGCGTCCTTTTAATACATGTATCTCCCCAGTACACTTTCTCATCACAGAGATGGTTCCGTGTCTTTGTGTGAAAGCGGATGTTATAACAGTGTGGAAGGGTTTTGGGCAAGAAAGCAAAGTGATGAGATTTGTGTTTTAGAAAGAGCTCTCTGAAGGCAGAGTGGAGGTTGGATTGAAGCTAGAAAAGTTTGCAGGGAGGGAGCCGGTGAAGTGAGTTCTACAGTAATCAAAAGTTGGAGAAGTACTTGAACTGCTAAAAGGCGAGGGCTCAGCAGATAGTTGGGGCTTAACAATGCCAGTGAGCCAGCGCCACCTGGGATTTGCCCTGTGCCCGCACGTGTAGGTGAGTCCCTGTCAAAGCCTTTCCCCGTTTCCAGCCTTAACTCCACTCTTCCCTCTGCTTCGCCATCCCAGTCCCCTCTTTTATTCCCCAAAGCAGGTGCCACAGACTCCTGCCTTTCCGGACCAGGAGTTGAGGACTTGGGGAAGGAGCCTGCGGGTGGGGGGCGGGACCTTTGAACCCGAGGGCGCCTTTCCTATTGAAGGCAGCTGCGGGGAGGCCACTGCTCCGCCCAGCTGATTATCCTCAGGCAGGAATGCAAGCCCTGCATCGTCAAGCTTTTCAGTTTTAAAAACAGAAACCAGAAATGTCCTGGTTTTTAAGTGTTAGTAGCTTTTAATACTCTAAATTCTCACAATAGCTATTTCACGGGGTGGCCATGAAGATTAAATGGGTTCATAAATGTAAAGGTCTTTTAGAGTAGTACCTGATAAATGTCATCTGTACACCACCATCGTCTTCATCCCCAAATTCATGGCAACCTTCTTTTCTACTTCAGCATTGCCAAGAGCTACTGGAGGAAAATAGCCATGAAGCTTCCAGGCCTCCCAGTGCTTTCAGAGTCACGGAGCACAGAACTATATGGAGTGAATATCCAACATTGTTCAAATCACAGGTCCCTTTCTTCAGCAAATGCTGACATGGAAACCTGAAATGTAAGAAGGATGAACTTGGAAGTATTCTGTTGGAAGTGGTTATGGGCAACTGAATAGAGCAGGGGTCCTTCCACTTTAGCTTAGGTCAGAATCACTTAGAAGACCTATTAAAGCTCAGATTTCTGGGGGCTAACCCCAGAGTTTATGAGTGAGTGGCTCTGGGATAGGCTCAAGAATTTTTGTTTCTAACAAGTTCACAAGTGCTACTGGTGGTGGGATTAGGGAAACCACAGCTGAGACCTGTGCTTCGGGGTTACATTTTTACATCACTTGCCTTGCGTTGAAAAGAATCTGAGCATATGTGTTACTTCTTAGCCATGGCTGTGGCCTCCTCTCTTCCTCCGATGCCTGTTGTCTGGAATGTCTGGTGGTCTAGACAAAGCCTGGTCCACCTGCCAGCAGTAGCAGCATCTCCTGGAGCTTTTTAGAAGTTCAAGTTCAAGGGCCTCCTTCCAGACCTACTGAACCAGAATCTCCTGGGAGCCCAGGATCTGTGCTTTTTAAAAGCGTTCTGGTTACATGCTGAGGTTTGAGAATTGCTGGTCCTCCTCAGGAGTTGTAGGTAGTTTACAAAAAGCCTGTGGGTAGAGCTGTGTTCCCCACTTTCAGGACTTGGCTCCCCATTACTCCCCACCTCTTGGAGCCGCAAATGAACAGCCACAAATGGTAAATGAACAGCTCTGGTTCCACCAGGAGCTTCCCTGGCCTGGATAAACTGCTGCATTGGCTAACAAATGAATTTCAAAAAATGATTAAAATTATGGGAAATGAGATGGGATGACAATCCATTTATATAGAAAGGGTGATGAATTAAGTTTTAGAAATATTTGTGGTTGATGACTGCAAATTTAGGGCAAAAGGAAACTAGTATGATTTAATACCCTAACATATGCCAGGCGCTTTATTGGGTCACATTTAATTCTCTTAACAGTGAAGAGAATTACCACTGCCAAGCAGGTGAGGATGTCCTCATTTGAAAAGAGGAATCAGCTGGGAATTGGCAGAGGCAGGATCTGAACCCAGGTCTTTATGACACTGGGCTTCCCTGGTGGCTCAGTGGTAAAGGATCTGCCTGCCAATGCAGGAGACCGGGTTTGATCCTTGAATCAAAAAGATCCTCTGGAGAAGGAAATGGCAACCCACTGCAGTGTTCTTGCCTGGGAAATCCCATGGACAGAGGAGCCTGGTGGGCTGCAGTCCATGGGGTCACGCGAGTCGGACACGACTGAGTGACTAAATCACAGCACCTTTAGGACACTAGAGCCTGTGCTCATTGCACTTTGTGGTGGTAATCATTCCATTGAGCCCCCGGGGCCCTAATCTCCTGTTGCTGAGCATTTACCGTTTGTACCCACTGAATTTCTTCTGCTTTACTTGGCAGAATGTATCTAATAAAAATATATATATATTGCATATATGGTACGACGTGTTGCAAATAGGTAGTAGTAACTACTGCAGCATAAAAATTCCTAAATATCAGGAATTTTGAAATTACTGCCATACTTTGTGAATTTTAAGCATGTTTCTGAGTATAATAACTCTGAGTATTAAGTTAAAATGACTTTTCAGGAACATTAGCCTGACTACTACCCAAGAGCTCGGAATAATTTGGTGGATTCTGACCTGAATTTAAATATCTGTTTGTATGTGGAATCATGAGCCAGGTCAGAATTTTAAAAATATACCATCTGTAAGTTCAAACCAGGAATAATGCGTACTTTCTTAGGTGGGGCATAATTTTCATTCATCCCACAGATGTGTTTAGGTGGACTTACACGTATGTTTAAAAAATGTTTAAAAGTTCTGTTCTTTTGTTGCCAGAATTTTTAAATTGGATAATTTTTTCCACACCACATAACTTTTTTTTAGATCTTTCCTTGAAGACTGGAAGATCAGAGCACATTGAGCTCCCATCCCAGGAAAGGCCACAGTTGCTCGCACTGTCACCCGTAAATTCCTGGTAGGGTATAGGGTGACGACTTTTTAGGCTCCCAAAGACCTGTGTCACCCTGAGTTTATGAATGCGGCATAGCTTGTAAAGCCCCGGTCTTGCTGAGCGTCTGAGCGGTCCTCTGTGTCTGCTGTGTCAGAGTGAGTGACTGCTTCGTAAATCGTCCCAGTGTGGTCCCTTCACTTAACTCCAAAGTGTTCGGTTTGGAAACTCCCCAGTAGTTACTTGTCAAAACACCACACAAAATAGAAACCTGGCTGTCAGTCACCTAGCTATTACAGTTTCCATTGTTGATGGATCATTTCATGATGTCTTTTTCTTCAGGTAATTAAAGTAGATATTCCACTCTTGACCATGTTTTTCAGTTGCATACACACAGAAACTAAGTGTGGAATATTCAAAAACTTTAAAAAGGTTTTCGTTATGGGAAGTTTCAAGTAGAATAGTATAATTAATTAACTTCATGGAACCATCACTCAGCTTCAGCCCATCAGTCCTATGTGGACTGTAGCTATAACATGTAATAAATAGAAGACATTAATTAATTCTAAGAATATAAGAACTGGATTAATTCTGAAAACCTAAGTATATCTGTTGATATATCTACGTGTATCTCAGTTTAGGTAGTTTGTTTTAATAATGAACACCATGTCTGTTACATAATTTTCTATTTAAAGTAATCTCTAAGCCAGCTGAGCTGATGAAAGGCATGTCTTTCATATCAGGTGAGATTTTGCAGTATGCTAATTTAATTTGTGACTCTAAGTTTAACTGCAGTTAAAGGAATCTTTTAAATTCAGTTTTACTCTTGTGTTTATACATTCGAACTGTCATGTATCTCGTAGCTTTAAACCAACTCACGAGTGTATGTAGTTTTCTTTTTTTCAAAACTCCTGCTTTTCTGTTTTGTTTACTGTTCGAGACATATCCTGTATCTTAAAACATAATACATAGTTTTGAAGTAAGTTGATTGACAAAAAGTAAGTGAATTGGGTTTATATTTGTCTAATTTTCTTGAGAAATACAGGTAGCGTGTTGTATCCTAGGAAGCTTAGGGTTCCGCATGATAAGTGCCTGGGCTCTCAGCCCCCCACTGCTGACAGAGTGCAGTGACTCAACAGATGCTCGCTGCATCCCAGCTGTGTGCTCCACCCGCAGACAAGTGCATCCGTGAACAAAACATACCAGCTTCACGTACTAGTTCTGCCGGCATTTTAGTTGGAGAGATGGACTAATTTAAAGTAACTAAAGAGATAGTTGACAGAATTTCAGATGGTAGTATGGGGAAGGAAAATGGCAACCTGCTCCAGTATTCTTGCCTGGAAAATCTCATGGACGGAGGAGCCTGGCGGGCTGCAGTCCATGGGGTTGCAAAGAGTCAGACATGACTGAGGGACTAAACACCACCACCAGATAGTAGTAAGTACTGTGAAAAGAATGAAGCAAAGAAGGAAAGGGGATGAGGACGGGGAATCTGGAGAGACGACACTTTGAATGGAGCCGTCAGGGTGGCATCAGAGCAGACCTGAGGAGACTATCCTGGCGGATGTTCCCCTCCCGCCACATGTGCATTTGAGGTATAACATTTCAAGCCGAGGGTGCAGCACAGGTGCTTGCTGTGGCCTCACCGGAGACGGGCACGCCTTCTAGAATAATGCGGTAGCCTGTGGCAGCGCAGAGCCTGGAACGGGTGGTAGGAGCTGAACGTGGAGAGGTGGGAGTGGAGAGGCTGGTAAGCCACCATCTCATCATGTGCTGAGTTGCATCTGACTCTTTGCAGCCCCATAGACTGAAGCCCACCAGACTCCTCTGTCCATGGGATTTTCCAAGCCAGAATACTGGAGTGAGTCGCCATTTCTTCCTCCAAGGGAACTACCTGAGGTGGGGATCAAAACCTCATCTCCCGAGTGTAGTTGCAGGGACAGGTGGATTCTTTACCACTGAGCCACCTGGGAAGCTCACTGAGTAGCATGGTGATATGATTTACATTTGTTATCTTCTAATACAATTTTCCCTACATGAGAGAGTTTTCTAGTAAAACTCAAAATGTAATTGCATATATTCCAAATACATTGAAATGTATTATTATACAGAAATATTGAGAACAGGAACCTTGAAGTCTTAGTTCCTTCGTATCCTTTGTGTGTGCTCAGTTGCTCAGTCCTGTCTGACTCTTTGCGACCTCATAGACTGTAGCCCGCCAGGCTCCTCTGTCCATGGGATTCTCCAGACAAGAGTACAGGAGTGGGTTGCCATGCCTTCCTGAAGAGCGTCTTCCTGACCCAGGATCGAACCCTAGTCTCCTGCAACTCCTGCATTGCAGGCGAATTCTCTTACCACTGAGCCACTGGGGAAGCCCCAAGAAAGAGTCTGGATCTCTTCTAATTTAAAGGCAGTTTTGATCAAGGGAGGGAGATGATGTTCCCATGCGGCGGGAGGGGAACATCATCTCATTTGCGCTTTGGTGAGATCACTCTGGCTGCTGTTAGGAGACTAGCAGGTGGGGTCAGATGAGGAGGCTGTCAGCAGGCAGCAGGAGAAGCAGTTGGAGCTGGTGGAGTGGCCCGCTCATGGACTGGGTGAGGGTGTGAGGAGAAGACTCGGATGCCAATGAGGAAAATGGCATTTGGAAAGGAACTACTCCTGAGAAATTACCTAAGATGAAAACTGAAAGTGGATCATTGGATTTGGCAGAACAGAGGCTGTTGTTGGCCTTGACCAGAGTGGTTTGGGTGGTTCATCCCGAGTAGGGATGAAAGTCTGATTGGAGGAGCTTGTAGAGCAGGTGGGAGGTGAGTAGTAGAGACAGCCAGCAGGGGGATTTCAAAGGGTGTAGACAGGGCAGCAGACACATGGGAGGGTGGCAGGCCCGAGGAAGGTCCTTCTGTTAGTTTTATTTTGTGTTTCTGATGGGAGATGGCAGAGTGTTCGCTCCTAGGAAAGATCTGCTGGAGAGAAGTCGGTTGGTGGTGGCAAGGGAGCATAAGTGGAGGAGCATAGGCCCAGAGCACACCAGCTGGCTGCGGAGGAGGGGGTGCTGGTTGCTCCCCTGGCGACACAGCAGAGTGAGAGCTGGGGAGGCAGTAGGGGGACGGGGCAGGCTGAAGAAACAGGCAAAGGCATGGCGCACTCTCCAAGGGGGTGGGAGAGAGGAAGAGCTGGAGGAGTGCAGGAATGCCAGGCAGTGCGGGGGGGCCCATTTGCCATGAATGGGTCCATGTCCAGAGAGGGTCCAGATGAAGCCGGCTGGGTGGAGGCTGGGGGTGAGTGAGGAGTTGGCTGTAAGCAGGGATGGGGTTTGGCCAGGTGAGTGTGATGATGCAACAGTGAGTGGGGAGTCGAGAGCCTGCAGCTGCAGTTCAGGTGTGGTCTGAGGAGGCCGACCTGGGAAGGGGGGTGGACAGCGTTGGTGGGGGTCTCTAGTGGGTCAGACCCCGCCGTCGTCCTCCGGTTACAGGCGAGGCTCTACGCAGTCGGGCAGCAGCCCACCAGGATGGGGCGCATGGGGTGCCGATCTTGTCATTCCGCCGTTGAAAGCATTACATGGATGTTACTTGGGTCACTTGAATAGAGGTGGAGATAATAGAGCGGGGATGAGAATCTCCCCAAAACGAGGAGGACTAACTCCTTGGGCCAGGGATGAGCACTCTGGAAAGCAGTCATGATGCTGCTCCGCGGGGAGCAGGGCAGAGGGGGAGGATGGGGGGGAGCAGGATGAGGGAAGGGGCCCGGCTCACCGGGGACAGCTGGCGTGCAGTCCAGGGAGAGAAGATGGCACCAGTTGCAATGGCCATCATGGGCGCGGTGTCCCCTGGGATTCCACAGAAAGCTCGGGGAAGCCTTGGCAGAAGACCCTGGTCCCACAGGGGCCTCTGCTTGTGACGGGGTTTGAGCCTCGGAGGCGCAGAGTCTGGCCAGATGGGGCCGGAGAGCCGCCCGAGAGCGAGCGGCCAGGTGACGATGGACGGACACCCGGGGAGGCTCGGCTTCAGGGGTGGAAGGAGGCGGAGGTAACGGGGGTGTCCTGTGAGGCGTTAGCCGTGCTTCCATCCCGAGCTGGGGAGCTGATTGTCTTGCTTGACGATGGGCTCCTTGTGGGGTTTGTCTCTTCTGCGCCTGGCCCCAGCGAGGTGGACGGTCTTGAGCGTGGAGGGAAGCGGGGGGCGGCCCCACCAGGAACTCCGTGGTCCTGCTTCCGTCGGGCAGAGTACGTGGACCTGCTGCTTCTTGGATTAATTGTACATGCGAGCAAGTCATAGGGCCTTCCCCAGCCTCAGAGTTTTCACCTGTAAAATGGGGATACATCCAGGCTTGCCTGTACTTAAGATTTAGAGATGATGCATATATAGAACCCAGTGGGGTTTGGAGTTAGAGCAGTGCTGCGTGACGTTTCCCCCCTACATGTACAGAGAAAGGCATTTTAAGCATTTCCAGTTCTTGCTTGTACTTGATAATGGTTTGTTCATTTATTAACGTTATCCTAAATACATATACATATTTAAAACATGTATATGCTTATGTTCATATATATATACACACATACACACATATATATCTATATAATACTCGGGTCATTTGTTGGGTTTGCTCCCCCACCAGATGAATGCTGTGGGAATTGCATGATCCCAATCTCTGTTTACAATGTTGAGGTTTTCATGCTGTCCATTTTGTTCTGAGATATAAATGATAAAATGCATTCCTAGCCATCTTATCCCCAATAAAGTCATATTGATTTTTGTGTAGCGTATAATGAAATAGAAAATAATCTCCTGGTGTCTACTCTGTATTATTCACAGAAACAATTTCTAAAGAACAAGTCTGCATTTGTACAATATAAATGCCTTATCTTGTTTACTTGACATAAACTGGCGTTTTTGAAGGCAGAAGGGAGATAAAAATCACAGTTAATTGTTGTCCTTCTTTAACATAATATGGCTCAACCTGAAAAGCCTTTTGATTTGCAGGTAAAACATTTTGAAATAAAGCTTATCTTTTCGCCATATATTTTAATGAAACATGGTAGCACTGAATTAGAGTGCAACTGTTTTTGTCAATCTAGAAACTTAATAATTTTGTTAGCAGTGATTTATGCTGCAGCTAAAAAGCTCTTGGTGGTTTCCCAAATCTTAAAGCTAACTGACCTTGCATTTGAACCCAGCTGTAATGTAAACATCTTCTTGAGATGGCAAGGGCTTGGGCCAGACAATCTGGAGGATATTAGTGGTATTCTGTTTGAGGGAAGTTGGAATCCCCAGATAATTCTCAGGAGCTCTTTTTTAGGTCAGAAGCTATCTTGGACATTCTGCATTTCTTCATTCTTTCTTGGTCTTGTTAATAATGCACACTGTTCCTCTTGGAAATCTAAACTAATAAAAGACATACCTTATTGAAGCAGGACAGTAAGGGTAGTTTTATTTATAAGGTAGTTTTTCTATCCTTTCCACATTATTTAGTTTCTAAAAATTAAGAGTATTCAGACTACCACGCTTGAGGTTACTGCCCTACTGGCTTTAAAAATTCCTACTTAATATTCTGTTACTTATCCAAAATATTCTGTTCAAAGCTAAAACCCACATCAGTTCCCTTAGACACCTCCCCCCTTTTAGAAAACCTTTCTCAGACGAACTGAGCAGTTTTTCCAGCTTCAGGTCATGACTCATTAATGATTGTTAAATCAGTTTAGTGGGTTGAAAACACATTAAAGTTTTTTTATAGAATTCTGCACTCAGAGTGAGGGCAAGTATTGTCTCACGACACTTTTGCTGTACTTATAAATAGATTTGTGTGTATAAATGAAGATGTGGAATATTTTTTACTGTGGCTTGCCGTCTTACTACCAAGAAGAGTTCAGGTAAAGGTTTTATAGTTCTTTTTTTTTGTAAGTTTACATTTCAAGATGAAAACATCTTGAGTTTTCAGCTCTATGGCCAATACTATTGTTAGTTGAATATTTTAGAAGTTTAAAAGATAAATTTTTGGTTTTTTTGAAAGTGAATTTTATTTTCTAATTTGGACGTTATCCTATGGATCAAGAACTGAAATGCCAGAGCGAAGCAAAGACCATGCTTCTCTTAATTCAGTAAACATTTAAAGATCTCATGCCAGGTAATAGACGTACTGAACTGTATAAAGTATAGTTTTCCATCTCCCAGGAAATCACAGTCAAATTTTTGTCAAGCTTGTGTTGAAATATATTTGTGTTTATATATGTTTTATTTTTTTCTCTTTAAAAATGGTGATCTGTTTACTTAGTAAGTTCAACTCTTCATTCAAACTCAAAGAATTTTTACAAGGAATATTTGTCCCTGGAACCTTGTCAGATTTCTCCAGGCTATAATTGAGTATTGATACGTCTTCCTGCTTGAAATTTTTTTCTGCTTATTAAATAAACTGTCATTGAACTAATGTTAATTGTTGAATGGTTTTGGACTAGATTTGAATTGGGGTCCCAATATGGTGGATATATTTACTGCTTTTTCTGGAATCAGGTGAGGACCGATTTGTGTTTTAAACTTGTGCAATTTTTCAAGTGTGATAATTGTACTATTTAATTTCATCCTTTAATTTCTCCAGATGTCTCTCCTCTTTAGGAGACTGTAGATGATAATCAGGTAGTACTCCAGATATCAAACAGATGCCTCAGTATCCAATTTAAAATAATATACGAATCACCAAGACATTATAAATGACAGTGTAGTGATTAGTAATAGCCAGCTTGGTGTTTTTATGTCAAGTACTTTTTGGATAAAAGTACAACATAACTGAGATAAAGACTGTGCCAGGCAAGGAAGACTTGTTGATTCAAAGCAATTGTTCTCTATCCTCACTTAAATAATCACTTTTTAAAGCAGATGACTAGCAATCCCCTGATCATGGTTTATTACTTAGTTATTCCTGTTTCAGTGTATATTTTGATTACTTATTGTCCATAGGGAAGGACAGGAAAGGCTGGCGTGCTGCAGTCCAGGGGGTTGCAGAGTCGGACACTACCTAGTGACCAAACAACTGCCAGTTTTATATTACTGGTACATAAGAAAAGTTCTGTTTTAAAGCAGTATTCTAGAATAATACTGCTACTCCTTGAAACATTAAGAAACCAGTTCATTTTATCTCAGCCATATATCACTTTAGAGAAAACAAAAGCAGATTAAAATTCATAATTGGAGCAGTGTATTGTTCTGTCATAAAAGGTTTATTAGGAAACTTGTATCTCCTAGCATATACGTTTAAACCACTTAGTAACATTAGGTTCTTTAAATATGTGTAAATCTTCATATAAGATTTCTGGTCAGCCTATCCAACAGTTATTTCCTCATACTACCTTTATTAAAAGTTTTTTCTTTCTATGTGAGTAAATCCAAATCATTAAAAAGAGCATCTTTGTCTAAATCCTATTATTATTATGACAGAAATCTCCAACAGCAAAACAGTTCAGGTTGAAGGCTGACATTTTATATCCTTGATTCACGCTGTATGAACCAAAATAAAGAGTCTGCAAGAGCAGAGTATCAGATGTAATTGAAAATTGCTTCATGTCACATCTTAAGTAATAATATATGGTTTATGTGTCTGTTTATTAACCTCTTTGTCATGGGTTCTATGTGTGTATGTCATGAAAATGGACTCCTGTGTACTTTGGAGGAGGGCTTTGTTTATTACTATAATCTGTAATATTACTTGCATGAAAACTAATTTTAATTTTTCTCGTGTTTACCACATCTTTATGTTTAAAGCAGTCTGAATGAGCTTCATTATTTTCTTCTGACTTTCTTCTTATTTTTGGAGTTAGTATTACTGTGTTTTCTGTGTAGTAAAAACAAATCTTGTCTTTTTTCTTCCACCTCTAGTTGTCACATTAGTCCCTTGTTGACTTGATGTTCATCCTGAATTAAATACAGTAGTTGATGCATGATAAAATGTATTTTTAAGGAACACCTTCCTACTTTAAATATAAATAAAGTGTGGACCGTCTTCCCCAGTTTTTTTTATTCACTATACAAATACTACTATAGTTGATAGTTCATTGTATTTGAATAATTGGGAGGAGAATTAAAGTTTTGCACATGTGATTGGTCCTTTATACAAAGCCAAGGTTAGATATCTCAAACAAGAAATCTATAAAGCTAACATTTGATGTGATGTAATAACAAACTGTTTGCTTTCATTTTAAAAATAAAGGACCACTCCAAGATATAAAGTATATTTCATACTTGAAGTTTATGAAATTTGATAGAAACACTAGGACAGTTGAACTATGCAGTTCACAATATTTAGGCTATAATTTTATTTAAAAAATTCCTTTCTCTGTCATTGTGAGGAAGTTTGAGTAGCTCATGTTTAGTGTTTATTAATTACTATTTTGTACTTTGTGCAAGGGTGTTTGAGAGACAAGGAGGGATGGAGAAGCCAAAGCTGGTTTTCTTGTACATGAAGTTTGTTTCATTTTGTGCTGACTTGATGAGAAAATATATTGGTATAAAAACACTGAAGAAAGTGACACTTTTTCTGCTAGCATGTTCTGATTTTCAAGTACATCCAAGCAGTCTTAAGCACTTGGTCCAGTCAGGAAACTGGTCTGCCTTAGTGTCTGTGTTCGTTTATCATTCAGGAATTTAAAATTCCCTTCTAGCCTCCGTCGTTAAGCCCAGTGACCTGCCTATCAAACCATAACAAACATAGAAGTCAAGCATGTAGGTCATTCACACATCTTCATGGGACTATGTCTACTTCCTTTCTCTTTAACCTTTTTCAACACCAAAGTCATTTGTTTTGGTGGAAGTGCAAAGTGTACTCTCTTGGTGGTGACCCTGTAAGCGATGAAGTGTTCTTTAAAACTCTATTCAGGTTATTTTTTTTTCTTTTTAAATATGCACAGCATTAAAGAAAGATTGGAGAGTGTAAAAGAAAAACACCCACAACCTTGTACCCCAGTGCACCTGTCTATGGGGGGGCAAAGGGTGAAGAGGAGGGAAATCAGAATTAAAACTTTGAGGAGAAATCCTAGTTTTCTAGTTGTCTCGTTAGTTTCATTCTACCGAAGGACACAAGTATGTCCAAATCTCACTGAAAAGGTAGGCTGTTGAGGAATCATAGCTTGCTAAAGATTCTGCTTTTTGAGTAATCGTGTCGATTTAGTTTCCTGCTGCTTATCTTAGTATTGTTTCACTCAAACTAGATAAATAATTTTTTCAGAATTAACTTGTTTGAATGCATAGGGCACCCAATTGTACCCCCCAAGGAGATCACAGAGGTATGAACTAATATTGGCAACCTAGCAAGCTCCCCGTGAACCTTGGGGTAAAGCATCTCTTATGTTGATTCATTTTAACTTCTTAAATGTATAATTAATTGCCGAGAATTGTAGTTCTTTATTGATCTTTGGAGGAATTGTGTTCGGCTCTCAAAGTTGAACAGAGAAGTTCATGTTTCCTCATGTGTGTGACCCCATGGGTCCCTGGCCAGTCAAGACTCCACGTGTGTCCTTGACTTCTTCACAGGGTCCCCAACACCTAGAACAGTGCCCACCCAGGGTACAGGAAACACTCAGTAGCTGTCAAATGAGCTAATTAAAATAGTTATACACAACAGAATTACCCTTGACCTGAATTTAGGTATTTGGAGGGGGGGTTCCATAAATGAATTTTCCATGAAATTTTACTTTTGTGTCAGAAATGCCATTTGAATGCATCATGGACATTTCGAAATTGTATTATGCATTGTTTTAATTTCTTAATACTGGAGTACTCCATCCAAACATACTTCACCTGCTGACTCAAGGATGTCATTATGAATACTAATTGGTGTAATTCCTATGTAGACAAGTAAAGCCTGTGGAACTGCCTTTGTGGTAATAACTGAGACTTAGAACAGATAAAAACTAACATTCTAATGGCTTTTGTAGACCTGCCTACCCACAGTTATCTGGGTAATAGCCCAAGACTGGCTCCCTTTGTCTTATCAGGAAATGCAAATAATCTTTTTGGCAGGTAGTTATTATTTAGTAGCTTTTGTTTTCAGGTTCAGAGAACTGTCTGGAAAATCTAGAAAATCAGGATTTTTCTTTCTTTTTTTTTTTTTGGATGCTTGACCTCTAGAGAAGTAGGCATATTATAAAATAGGTTACACCATGTAGTTGAAGGCATGTGCTTATGATAAAATCTTCATCTCCAAAGGAGAATTGTTTTTTAGAGTTTCCCATTTGTTTGCACTGTTTGAAATGTTTAGTTATCATAAGCAGTCTTTAGTTACCATAAGCAAAATTCTTATAAACTTGAATTTAATAAAACTGCATTTGTTCTGCAGTTCATAGTTAAGGGAGGCTTTTTGGGGTTTTTGTTTGTTTTTTTTTTTGCCTTTCAGATTTTTCTCTTTCTGCATTTTATTCCACTCAGAAGGAATTAATTTCTAAACATTAGAAAATGTTTTGTACCAAGATAGGTCTTCCTGTAACTAGAACTACAAAATTGTCTTCATTTTCATTAATTGAGAGATATAAATTTTTTTCTCTTGTTTTTGACTGCCTTCTTCCACAATCTCTTATTGATTGGAAAATGTTTTATGTTGAGACAAGTCTTCCTGTAACTAGAACTACAAGAATCTCTTCATTTTCATTAATTGAGAGATGTAAATTTCTTCTCTATTTTTGATCACATTCTTCCAGTCTCTATAATTGTTATCAATTCAGTCCTTTCCAGTTAAGGATGACTGTGTGAATTAAGACGAACACAAGGAAGTGGTTCCTCTGGGATTTAGGATTATGTGTGGCATTTTGTTTTGCTTTGTTTTGTTTTGATGTTCCACATTGCTTATCTGTGTTTTCTACTTTTCTGAAATAATAAACCTATATTATTTAAACAATACGTTACCAATAAATAAGAAGAGTATAGAATACTGTTTATATTCATTTAAGAGTTGGGCTTAATTTCTTAGTGGTCTAAAATAATAAGACGCAAAAAAAAAAAAAAGACGGGAAAAGGGAAAAATAAACCCATTGTAAAAATATCACCCAGAATGATAAACCCAAGTAAGAAATTAAATTTCTGTGTAAATATAAAGGATATAGCTTAAGAGAAATCCTAAAAGGCTAACAGTTACATAGGCAAGATTTTTAGGTAGGAGTTGGAGAAGGAAATGGCAACCCACTCCAGTGTTCTTGCCTGGAGAATGCCAGGGACGGGGGAGCCTGGTGGGCTTCTGTCTATGGGGTCACACAGAGTCGGACACGACTGAAGTGACTTAGCAGCAGCAGTAGCAGCAGCAGCAGTAGATAGAAAAGGAAAAAAATGGGCAAATATGTACCTACTTGAATTATGTGTAACTGATTCTTGACCATCATTGAATGGGTTGTGAAGGTCACATATTCCCTAAGAAACAAAGTTCGTCTAGAAAAGTAATTTTGAATAATTAATTTTATAGGTAGTAATATTATAAATGTGCGTAATGCTGATATCCATTTTCTTAATACTGTACCATTAGCTCAGGAAAATATGTGGGTTGTATTTTTGTAGCACATGCAATATGTTAATATCTCTACCAGGGAAAGAGGTCTTTATCTTTAGAAACCCCACAACTTTCCCTTTCCAGAGCTGTGTCTCTGTGGTAGCACCGCAGATATGTTAATAGCATGGAAGCCTAACGTGTGCATCACCAGCACATATTAACAGTAGCATCGCCTGGCTCTTCTGCTGGTTTTTGGTTTTCTTCTTTTTTTTTTAATTTAGGTGTTATGCTTGATTAATTCACCTAGTAACTCATATAAGTTAAAATGTATCGAGCATTTATTATGTATCATGAATTGTTGCATTTATTTTGCTTCTCACAGTAACTCATAGTTGGTTTTATTATCATTACCATTTTACTGATGATGAACCAGAGCATGAAGAAGTCAGGTGCTGCTGCTAATCCGTGGCAGACTTGGGCCTCGAACCCCAATAATTCTGTTCTTAATCACTATGCTGTTTATGTTTCTGTTGACTCTAAAGTTCATTTACAACAGAGTCCCCTTTCTCACCCTGGGAGAGACCTTCTGTGGATCTTCAAGTATCTTGAAGCTGTGATTCACTGTGGGCTTGGGTCCAGGGAATTTCAGCTCCCAAGCTAAGTTCTCATAGACCATCAGAGCACACCCTCAGTTATTCCGCATTTCTAATTACAAGAAGACTTTATAAATAAATAGAACATGGATTATCATGGTGGTTCTAAAACATAAGATGGTAATTATAACTTGAAGTCTTCAAAATGGAAGATTAAGAGCCCATGTTTTCAAATCTTAGATGATGACAACATTGTACATCCTGCAGTTTAATTTTGCCAGCTGATCCTAGACCATCAGGCAACAATACTTACTTCCTTTGTTGTCAAAACTTCATGGGCAGTTAGAGGTACAAGATACAGAGGGATTACTAGATAGTCCCTGCCTTCTCAAAGAGGCTGCCAGATATAAGTTAGTATTTGTTAAACTGAAGTTGAACTGAATATAACAAAAGAGAATTTCAGAAAAAAGGAAGCGTGATCAGCCTTTACTCATCTAGAGGGCGGGCAGAAAGAGGATTCTCTGTAGTGAGAGGTGAGCAAGTTACAAGGAACCAGCGAAGGGCATTTCAGGCAAGTTGTTGGGGCACTTAGGATAAGAGTTGAAGAGTAAATAAGTAGTGAACTGGAATAATCAGGGAAAAACTCCTTTTTTGGAGTGATTTGACGAAGGACTGAGCACCCTCTTCTGTACTCTGATGGTTCCCTAGCTTCCCTGAGCTCTCATTTTCTTGTGTGTCTTCCCTGCTCGACTGAATTTCTTGGGGCTGGGAAATGCTTGTTGTCTGAGTTTTTGAGATCTTGGGTGTTTCGTGATCGAGAAGGATTGTGAACATATTTGTAAACAGTGAAGAAGAAAGACAACAGTATATGAGGAACGTCGCCCTGTGTTCCTGCTTTCTTAAATAACATTTAACTTTAGAACATTTTTTTGTTTTTAAATAGGTCCATTTCAATTACATCTTGTCACTTCCCCCAAAAGTATCACATTGAGTATAGCTTCAAAGAGTCGGGAACATTTGCTCTGAGGTCAGTTTCTTCACAAATGGGGTTGTGTTGTATGACTCCTCTTTAGTTATATTTCAAAAGGTGGCAGATTGACATTTTTATTAAGTTCTGTAGTGCTCTATTAGTTACGTTCTTATAATTCATAATTCTGATTTGGAAGAAATCCCTTTGAGAGTCAGAGAAAAGGAGTCAGCCTCAGACATCCATGGTGATACATACATTGCCTTTTATAGTTCTCTGTAGGGTTTCCCATGTTCAGTGAGTCAACAAATATTACTTATCTGAAGAGATACTTTAAGGTAAACATTTTATTATCAAATATATTTTTAATCCATTTGCTTTAATTGGATTTCATTGGCATATTTATAAGACTCATCTCTGGGAGTTCAGGGATTTTTTTCAGCCTAAAATTATAGCACTTATTTTTCAGCCAGAAACATTTTTTAGTGTATTTATGTGTTTGTATTACGTTGTTTCACATAGATAACAGGACCGTGTTGATGTGAACAGGATATTTGTGTTGATGTGCCTATAAACCCTAAGCTTTGTCTTTCTTTAGTTAAACCAGGTTCTAGAGGAAACTTCAAGGATTCTAACCAAGTCCTAGGTTATGCCAACCGAGACTATCTTGGGGGCCAGTCTGTTCCAGGCTTCCCAGTGGGGGCTGCAGGTGGAGATCCCGAGAGAAGCTCGGGTATGGTGACCGTGAGGTGGCCCCGTGGGGATGAGGTTATAGTGGGTTATAGCCTCATGGGGATGAGGCTGTAGGGCTCTAAATCTGATGTTTTTGGAAAGGCAGAACATTTAGATCTTTAGGTTTTTATTTTCTTGGCATTTCTGGATTCTCAAATCCTGGCAGCTAACTGAAAATGTTTAGAAACATTATGCACCCCCTTCCGTTTGCTGCCCCCCTCCAAAGACACTTCTAGAAACTTCTTTCTTCTCTCACAGGACTGTGACCACCTGTCATGGTCTCCATCACCTGACTCAGGCCCCAGTCATTCCCCCACCCCCGGGCCACCACGATTGCCACCCAGCTTTTCTCTGTGCCCCTGTATCCCCCCGTCCCCCCCCAAGTCTGTTCTCAACACAGTGGCTCTTGGGGTTCTGCTGAGACCACGTGTCAGTTAGGTTTTGTTCTTTTTGTCCCACGAGCCTGCTACGTATTGTGCCCAGGCTCTGGACTGTGGCTTTTCTAGGCTCCTGGAGCCAAAAACCAAATGTCAGGCTCACCTCCTGGTTCTTCTTCTGGATCGCAGTCTGACAAATACAGGCTTCCAAGTAACTCTCTGATGGCTTCAGAGAGGTGGAGAGAGTGGGAGGTGGGAGAGGCGGGGCTGGCAGGCAGGTCTTCTCTGCACGGACTCACCGGCTGCAGCCTCGGTGGCCACTGCCCCAAGCAGCCCTCCTCCCTCTGGTCCGCTCACATTTACTTTCCGCTGGATGGTGCAGCTCTTACTGTTTTTCTGAGAGCCTTAGCACTCTGCTTATGTTTCATTATCGCACACTGTCTTGTTCTGAATGATGCATGTGTTTCTCAGCTTGTACCTTTCCCATATTTCACTTCAGTCCTTAGCACTTGGGGCCTGGTGTGTAGTCGGTGCATGGCAAGCTGGTGAAGGGAAGCGCCCCTTTTGCTGACCTTTTCCACGTGGCTTCCAGACCTTCCACCAGTCTTCATGCCACCCATCACCCTGCTCACTTCCGGGGGCATCTCTGAGCTGCCAAACTCAGACACTTTCCAGTTTTCTCTGAGCTCAAAGCTTGCAGATGGTACATGCTTGGTAAATTAAACACATGGTTTGTGCCTCTTGGGTTTTTTGATTGTTTTTTTTCCTGGTGCCTACTAGAGTTCTAGAAGAAACAAAGGAAAGCAAACATGAGTTCTTTGGGTTTTCAGCTTTCTTCAGGATGCATTCCAGAACAGTTTCTAGTGAGTTTGGAATCACTGTCTCTGTTATTCCCATCTGTTAGTAAGGGTAACCAGGAGCTGACGTAACCGATGTGCTTTGTTTGGAGAATAAGCAGTGAAAAATGACCCATTCCCCCTTTGAGGACTACATTTAAGTCTGTTGACCATCCTCGCGTTCTTTGTACTTTGAAAATTGGGTGGATTTTCTTGTTCTGTCTGCATTTGATACTAAGGGGAGAACACAAGACTGTGAATCCATTCATGAAATATGCTTTTAAAGTTATTCACTTTTTTTTTTATGTTGATGTGTGTGAGAGAAAACAGAGGTAAAGAGAGAAACTAACTTATTTAGGCATGATTGTTAATTTTCATTTGTTCTCTGTCTACTTATTGCTTTGGATAAATATACTGGAATGCTGCCAAAAATTCAGGTGGCTGAATACTAATTTTGCTGAAACTAGATGGAACAGCCATCCCCTGCCAATTTTCTGTCTAAATTATGCAGAAATCTGACTCTTGCAAGACAGAAATCTGGTCAAAAATAGAGTCCTAATTTTCTATTTAGTCAGTAAGACCTTCAGCAGACTAATTGTTCTTGTTTCAGCTTTTCTTTTTCAGGTAGTGAAAGAAATCCAAGAAAAAGGAAATCCAGTCCAAGTTACTAGCCATTTTTCTCCTGTGACCCAAATGTAGATTTCTGGGGTTAAAGAACATGACATTCACAATTTGTCTGGTGCAGAGCAGCAGTGAGCCTCAGAAAACAATTAGTGCATCTTTCAGACGTATGGTAGTTACTGAATAATTACTCAAATAATGGTCAGTAATGGAATACAAAGGGTTATCTCTTAGCTAATTCTCGAGTAATGGAATTGGTGTATCTCTGATTTTTCTCTTGGCCTTCCAGGGTTCAGAAGAATGAGACAAAAGTGATTATGGGAACTAGAGGGAGCCACTGGAGGCCGGCGACGAAAAGGAGACCTTATCTGAAGCAATTAATCAAGAAACTCATATTGTGGGACAATTATTCAGAGCTAATTCTAAAATAGCTTCAGAGCCCCAGGTCTTGGGATATTTCTTCCAGAATTTTGTCAAGGTCATTTAGAGCACAAGGACAACCCTGCATTAGAATAAAGGTTTGGTTGAAAGCACATATACTCCACACCTAGAAGCCTGCGCAATGTAAAAGCATAGCATCAATCATCAACTGCTTAAATGTAGTTGTTATTTTTTACTTTATTTTAATGGTAGCAAGCTGTGCAAAGTAGAGTGAGGTGTCATCCCAAGGATAAACGTCCTTTCTTGATCCACTTTCTTTAAGTATGTTGGCCTCTGGCACGTGTCTGTGTGCTTCACTGTGTAAACTGGGAAAGCAGTGCTGATATGCAAGCTCAGTGACTTTTTACATGTGTGTAATTTCATATAATAATTCATTTTCTATTGAGTGTGGTTGTGTTAAATCTGACTAGTCCTTTAACATATTTCCCCCTGAGTGGGCTAGGAAATTGTTATTTTCTCAGGAATCTGGTCTCAGCCAATATGTCACTTCCTCAGTGAATGTTCTGTCTAAAATAGACCTTTCCCTCCCCAGACATGTGATCCTGTTTTATGAACTTCTGAGCACTTAATCACTATGAAATATTGTTTATACTTATTAGTTGCCTATCCACTCTACCAACATGTAAAGTCTCTGGGAAGGGAAACCTTGTCTTTTGTTTACTTAGGTCCGTGTGGCCTGCTGTATATTGATCATAATAAACATCTGCTGGGTAAAGGAAGGAAGGAATGAATGAAATAGTCTTTATCTCGTGACACTCTCCTTACCCTACTGCCCTCCTGTGTTCACCTCCACCACCACTGTTTTTCCGGTCATTCATGGGCAGGTGCACGGCTGGCAGGACATTTGGGTTGTGCACGTTTCTAACTGAGTCCACACATGGCGACACCCTGCCTTCTTATTTCAACTCAGAATGTCAACAGATGTACTTTCGCAGTCTGTTTGTTGCCATGCTTCTCGCGTTTTTGGCTTGTTGGTGATTCTGCTCTCCAAAGTGGCCCCCAGGCAGGATGCTGGCTGGCGTTCCCACATGCAAGAGGGCTGTGATGTGCTATATGGTGAGAACAGAGCAGCTCCATGCAGTCATGGTTACAGAGCTGTTGGCAGTGAGCTCACTGTGAGTGAATCCACATATATATTAAATGAGATGCCTTTAGACAGAAACACACATGAAGCAAGATTACATATTGATCTGCTGTCAGAAATGTGACCAGAGCCTCTGAGGAACCTGGCCTTGTATTTCCTCTGGGAACAGTGGTTCAGTTTTCACTGATTTAGTATTTGCAGCCCCTTTGAAGAACATAACCACCACAGATCACACAAATCTACTGTTCGTGTGAACACATAGTTAACATGTTGCTCTGTGGCAAGCTACCTCAGAGATTAGTGGCTTAAAATTGCAACTGTTTACTCACTCATAATCCTGCGAGTTGGCATTTGGGGTTGGCTCAGCAGTGCGGTTCTTCTGCTGGGCCTGGATATACTTTTGCCATCAGCTGGTGATCGATGGCCTCCCTTGTATGTCTGACGGGTGTGACTGGGGCTCTGAGCAATGCATTTCTCACCTCCCAGAGTCTAACCCAGGCTCATTCGCACTAGGGGTTTGCAGGTCTCCCAGGAGCAGCAGGAGGACAAGCCCCAGTCTGCAAGTGGTTTTCAGTCCTCTGCTTGTGTTACTGTTGCCAACTCTGATTCATCAGCCAGAGCAAGTCATACAGCCACCCAGATCAAGTAGGCTCCACCTCCTGCCGAGACCTAGAGTCACCCATAGAAAGGGCATTGGGGCAGGGAGGAAGGGATCCCTCTGATACTCAGAAGCCAAAGAGGCAGTGCTGACTGTTGCCTGGAGTGGGCAAGAAAGGAAACAGAAATTCAGAAAGACTAAGCAACCACACCACCAGTGGTGGGCAAAGGCAAGTCACACATGTCTACATGATGGCAGAGTTTCTATTCTCTGTCTTTTCCCTTCTGATAGACTACTGGCTGATTTGCCTTGTTTGACTAGCTCTGGGGATGGAGAATCAGCAGTAAGATTAGCCTCATTGCTACAGGAGAGCAACAACTGCCATCATCTGTCTCGGAAAGGATTCCATACCCTGTGCGTAGTCTTACTGTCTTGAGTAGAAGAATGTCCTGGTGGGAGTGACTTGTGAATGTGTGGGGCTCGATCATGGATTTGATCTGCATGAAAGGCTTACATCCTGGGATGTGGAATCTTAGTTGTAATAGAATTTATTCTGAAAGACTTAAAGGCAGATGATTAAAATATTAGAGATATTGACGTTGTCTGAAGAGATCTCCTTGTATTTATTTCTTTCAAAAAAAAAAATCCACAATATTACCATAGCTAGGCCCTATTATGCTGTTATAATCATAGTTGCACCAAGAAGGGTGATTAACGATAGCAATTTATTGTATCTGAGGAGGAGAGAAAATAGGAGATGTTGTTGTTATCATAAATCATATCATAAATAACCCAGAAGAAGCACTCACAGCGCCCGTGTGGTGTCAGCAGCCAGCCCTCTCAGGCGCGCTCGCCCAGGGTGTAGCCATAGAAACCCCAAAGTCATACTGTTATCTTGGCCTCGCTGCAGTTATGTGATACAGCACTATTAACATATAGATTAGGCCATTTATAATACCAGGTGTCATTTCAGGTTGGCCTGCTTATATAGCATTTTAGTTTTTTATTGCGCCAAATGTTAGTGAAAAAAGTGCTTTTCTGCAGGTCAGTGTACATATAGGGATTTGTAATGCATCAGCTTCACTCTGCTATTAATTTATTGTGTTATTGATTGGTTGTACTGTATGAATTGTCATGGCCTAATTGTCTTGTCTTTGCTAGTAATTTCATTTCTTTTTCAGGTAAATAGCTTGTTTTTGAAAATACCTACCCACTCATACATGTTGAGCTGTGTTTCAAAGGGTCTAATTTCAGTCATGTTATAGACAGGACAATTTTTAAAGTATCTTATGAAGAGACAGATGGGATGCAAAAATTTTTTTGGCCTCATTTGGAACTGAGAGAAAATGTTGGCTGGACTGGGTGTTTTTAATGCTGCTGCTCTTCCTGCATTTCCAAGGTGTCCCGTGTCTGCCTGTCATTCTCCAGCTGCCCAAGGTCTTTGTCCTTGCCCCATGGCATCCCGCTAGAGCCTGGCCCTCCTCAGGGCACCCTCCGTACCAGACCCTCTCCATCCTCAGCATTCCATCAAATCGCTTCACTGAACTTTCACTTATTCAGAGTCTCCTTACCTCAAAAAGTAGCATAGACTCAATCATTTGTCAGATTTACAGCCTTAAAAATATTCTGGCAGCAGCATTTTAAAAAATACAGCCCTTATCCAAGACGTGGATCAAGTGGTCAGAATGCCAAGCTCTGAGGCGTGTGATCAGAGAGATATTTAGGGGCAGAAAGGGCTCTGTCCTGCCTTGTAGAGCACCCCCCTGCACGTGGAGATGGCCGTAATATTAGAAATCTTCAGTTCTTCGAAGCAGGAGTCAGATGTCAATCTTATATTTTGCAGGTGGGGAGACTCAGGTCTGAGAAAGTCAGTGGGCTGTGCTAGGTCAAGTTGTGGCTCTGGAAACAGGCAGGGGCAGTTTCCATCAGGCTTCCTCTCTGGTGGACCTTGGGGTTTCTGTTCCCACGTCCCTGGATGTGACAGCTTGTGTACCGTATGCCAGTGCCTGCCACGGCACTTGAATCAATGGCCACACATGTGATGGCTTCTTCAGGACAGGAAGTCACGTCTCATTTGACTGTGTGTTCCTAGGACCTAACGTGGTGCTTTCTCTCCTGGTGTTCACAAGGCACTTGGAAGGTGAACGAATAAATGAGTGGTGAGTGAGGAGTGAATGAAAGAGCGTAAGTAGTGGTGAGTCACTCCAGCTGGTTGTAATAGACATGCCTAACACATAGAAATACGTTTTCTGAAAAGCGTCCAGTTTAAAGGCATCTTTTCATATCTATTATGAAAACAGCTTCACTCTGCTATTAATTTATTAATTAGACAGTGGGAAAGTTTGTGTCATTGCTGCTAGAAATTAATTTCTGCATGTACATTTCTAAAAAATTACAACAAATCTAGTTTTAAGTACATTTAGTTTTTGGTGAGATGTACAGGTAGCATTTTATTGTCCTTATAAAGTTCAGAAGCACAAGTATATTTTCTGCTTGAGATCACGCCTCTGTATAGTTAATGAGATAAAAACCTTTCATGCCCATGCAAACAATTTCCTAACATCCATCAGTTTTTAAAATTATAGTATGTCTTTAAAGGCATTTATTATTCTGGTTTAAAAGATTTTTCTTAAAAAAAAACAAGGTATTCTGAATCAATATTTTTAATAACTTAGAAGTGTGTTAGTCATTCAGTCATGTCAGGCTCTTATGATTCTGTGGATTGTAGCCTGCCAGCCTCCTCTGTCCATGGAATTTCCCAGGCAAGAATACTGAAGTGGGTAATCAATCATACCCTACTACCAGGGCATCTTCCCAAACCAGGAATTGAACCCTGATCTCCTGCATTGGCAGGCGGGTTCTTTACCACTGAGCCACCTGGGGGGCAGGTATACTTGCATGTGTTAGACCCAAAAGGCGGCCGCAGAGAAGTTTGGTGAAGAAGCAGGTTTTGCTTGTCACTCCCCTGGGAAATGTAGGAAGTGTGGATTATTTATTTGTGTCATCAATGAAGGAAGTTGGAGTGGTGTTTGTAGTATCTCCCCGACTTCTCTTAATATCTGTGGAATTTTTAAAACAGTGCACATCAATATAGATCCATCTGTTTTCTTCCATATCATTAAAAGAATCTGACAGTTGTTCTGCATTAGCAAAATATTGATTTGGTAAATATGGGTAAAATCTATTTGTGAGTAATTTGTAACACTTAGAACTTTTCCATCAGTTTGAAATTATTTCAAGTTGAAAAATTTTCACAATCAGATGTTGACTTGAGATCATTGATTGTTTAAAGAGAGATTATCTCTAACTCCGTCTTTTTCTGCGTGTTGTAATATTCTGCTACCAATTAAATATATTTTAAATGATATTTCTAACTGTGCAGATAAATTTGTGCTGAATCACTCATATTATTGCCTATTGTTCCCTTTTTGACTAATGAAAAAGTATTGTTATATATGGACAACGTTTGACAGAATAAGTTACTTCTTAATATGTCAGGTTTTTACTTAGATTAGATTATAGTGTTCATACATTTTAGTGAATTTATATGAAGAGTAAGGTTCTTGGTAGTGGACATGAATCTCTCCCAGTAATTTAACATTAAAAAAAAAATAGGGGTTCCTACCCTGGTTTCTATGTTGTTCTTCATATGTCATTTTTTTATGGCCTTTTTTTCCTCTTAGAAGTAAAGGACTTACATCATAATTTATGGTAGTCTTTGATGAATGACAGTACTAGTAGTCAATTATAACACATATCAGCATTTTGAGTAAACGCTCTCACAAAGAATAATCAGATCAAAAGTCATCACTGTTACCTTTAGCAAATCTTAGCATAAGCAGGAAGGGAAACACCAGTTTTGTAAATGATTTCTTGTCCTACCTTTGGCAGCATGACCGTAACACTTCCGCAGAACTAGCCTCCTTGAGTAAAATTCCTGTTATCCTTCCAGGGTCTCCCCAACAGCTCCAGACCGCTCTCACTGTAGGATAGAGTTATTAGGGCAGATGACTGCAGTGATTGTCCACTTGACCTGTAGATGCTAACTCCGGACTTGCCCTGTTATGTGGTCTTAGAGAGATTATAGTGAGGAGAGCTGTTTTTTTGCTTTCTTTTTAAATCTTCTCAAAAGGATTGTAAAGTCAATTTTAAAAGGTATATCTCTATTATTGTTCATTGTTATTATTTAGTGGTTTGAATACTTACCCAACTGTAGTTAACAATTACTTTTCACTGTCCTCACAAGATAAGCAATAGTAGGGTGTCCCCATCTTCTGGATCAAGGACCTGAAGCACTGAGAAGTCAAAAAGAACTTATTTTAAATGTCACAGTAGTTTTCCTTGAACTGTTTTTTTTCCCCCAAATATTTGTTTGTCACATGGATACATAAGAGTCCCTCTAAACATTTTTAAACAGTAGAAAGTGAGTTCTTAGTCCTCTGGAAATAAAAAAATCTTTAAAATACTTCTCACATCAAGTAACAGCACCTGTTTGACTCTGGAGCACAGCTTCTGTTCTTGTATCTGTATTTGTGTTAAATTAGAAAGAGTTGTGACTCAATTTTTTTATACTATTTTTTTTATACCTTTGTGTAGTAACATGTCAAAAGATCAGGTATCTTGTAATATTAAACTTCTGTTAACCATATGCTATTTTATAATAAAGCTGTTTTCATGGATAAGTGTAGGAAAATGCTAAAAACCACTTTTAGGGTATTTTCCAGATTTTTTGTGAATTGTGCTCATTATACACATATACACAATGAGTACTTCATTGCAATTTACCTGTAATCAAGCTGAAATTAATCTGCAAGAGGGGGTTTGGGTGACAGTAGAGAATAAACCATTCATTAGTTATTACAGATTTATCTTATTCCAGACTCTTAGACCACAGAATTAAAATAACTCATGTAATAGAAAACCAGATACTAATTATACAGAATCATCAATTAAGTCTGTGTTTGAACAAGCATAAGCTAGATCAGTTGTATTCATTTGTTTGCACTTTGTAATATTTTAAAAATAAAATATATTTGCTCAAGTGGAAAACTTTCAATACCAGGAGAATGGATAAATAAGCATGGTACATTTTTGCAACAGTGAAAATGAACTGACTACAGCTACCTGCATGGACATAGGAGATGCCCAGAAACATAATGTTGGGGGGAAAAAAAGCTGAAAGATATTATAGTATGATACCACTTACATAAAGCTCAAAAACAAGTCACTGCATACAAATGTGGTAAAACTGTACAGGAAACAAGGGAAGGACAGTAAAAAGAAGAGGAGTTACCTGGAATGGGGTGGAGTGGAGAAAGGAGAGCATCCATCAGAAAGTACCCAAGGGGTGTCTCGGTGGCGCTGCTAGGGTTGTCTTCTTGAAGCTGGGTGGTGGTTTTACAGGTATTCATTCATTGTTATGCTTTATGCCTTGCGTGCAATTGCACTCTCTGTTGTGTATCTGTTTCTAATTCAGAAAACTGTTATAAATATTTTCACACTTTTCCTGTTCTTATTGAAGCTTAAGTCTTTCTCTTCCAGCAAAATTCCCTCTTCCATTTTGATTAATTTTGATGCCACCATTGAAGCTTTCTTATAAAATCTTTAAGCATAAAATATTTGTAAATTAAATTAATAAAAAGAAGCATGTGTGTTTTTAAGTATTTTTATAATTCATTTATATTCCTCTAAACTACACAAAGCTTCTAGATGCATACAAGTTAATAGGGATTTGAAATAAAAAAATGAAAATTAAACATTAAAATAACAGAACTGGAATGAACCTCTCTAGCTTTGGAGACCCACTTTGAATCAAGCATTATGTTAAGAAAATTTTTTCACTTAAATGTAAGCAGCCATCATAAATTTTTCTAATACTTTCTGAGGTTCTTATACCATTTCCTTATGCCCCCCCCCCCATCTCTGCATCATCTGTTCCTTCATCCTGTACTTATCCATTCCCAGTCTCCAAATATCCAAAACACTACCTCATTCGTCAGATCTTTGACATGGAGGTAATCTGTTTCTCATTTTAGCTGCTATGAGGCTTTGTCTTATGGTCCTGATCACTGTCTACATGCAGTCCACCTACATGGTGTCTCCTGCTGAACTGTAAGGTCTTTTAGGTCGTGGTTTATTCCTGACTTCCTCCACCAGCCCTTTCAGCCTTTATCATATCGTGCATGGTAGATGCTTAGTTAATATGTGCAGAAGGAAAGAATCTAACCCCATGACAGCTTGGTCAGGTTGGCAGGGCAGGTAACGTTAGCCCTTTTTGAGAGGTCAGAAAATAGCCTCCAAGAGGCTGAGAGACTGCCTCGGGCCCATTGCTCTGCAACGCCTGAACGCCTGTGGAAACTTCTAAGGCCAAGCCTAGTGTCTTCCATGTCAGCACACAACTTCTCAAAATGGCTGTCCTTAAGTCAGCAGACGGGAAAAGAAGTAGCGTATGAACTATTAAAAAAGTATTCTTTTCTGTCATTTCTGAGGTTAGTAGTTTACATGCTAACCTGTCTCTTGGTTTTTAGAGGGGGGTGTGTGCATGCACACAAGAGGAAGAGAAAAAGAGCAAGGCAGTACTTAGTCAAGTTAGGAAGAGAATTAAGGAAGCAGACGGCAAAAGGAATCCTTAGCAGACTTCAGATCCTGCACTTAGGGCCACGTTGCTCAAAAGGAAAACAGTTCGTGCGTCTCCCATTGCTGGTTGCCCCTCCTCAAAGACAGCATGTGTGTTAGGAAGGTCCTAGAAAACTTAACCACTCTATTCTCTAACTGCCAATAATTTCCTTTCTTTCCTAGAACTCATGTTTGAAGCATTGTTTTTTTTTCCTTAGGGTATTTTTTAAATATATATATTCTGATAACACTCCTTTTTTCTTCCTTCCCCAGAAGAAGAAGAGGAGCAGGTGCCCACCGATGGAGGCACATCAGCGGAAGCCATGCAGGTCCCCTTGGAAGAAGACGACGAGCTCGAGGAGGAGGAGGTTATTAATGATGAGAACTTCTTGGGTAAGAGGCCTCTGGACAGTCCCGAAGCTGAAGAAATGCCCGCGATGAAGCGGCCACGCCTGCTGAGCACCAAGGGGGATGCCCTGGACGTGGTGTTACTGGAGGCTCGAGAGCCGCTCAGCTCGCTGAACCCCCAGAAGATCCCTCCCATGCTGTCCCCCGTCCACACCCAGGACAGCACGGACCCAGCTCCTCCGTCACCAGAGCCGCCAATGTTAGCTCCGGTGGCAAAATCACAGATGCCAACCGCAAAACCATTGGAAGCAAAGTCGTTTACACCCAAAACAAAGACTAAAACCAGTTCTCCAGGACAAAAGACGAAATCACCCAAAATGATTCCGTCACCAGCCATGGTCGGAAGTCCTATTCGGTCTCCAAAAACCATATCCAAAGAAAAGAAATCTCCTGGACGTTCCAAGAGCCCCAAGAGCCCCAAGAGCCCCAAGGTCATGACTCACATTCCCCAAGTACCTGTCAGACCTGACACACCCAACAGGACTCCTTCAGCCACAATAAGTGAGAAAATCAGTAAAGAGACTATCCAGGTGAAACAGTTACAGACACTGCCTGATCCTGGGAGACTGAACAGTGAGAGTCAGATCAGAAAGGCTGTCGTTACCGACAAGACCATCGACGACTCCATCGATGCCGTGATCGCACGGGCTTGCGCAGAACGCGAGCCCGATCCTTTCGAGTTCTCTTCTGGGTCCGAATCAGAAGGAGATATTTTTACCAGCCCTAAGAGAATTTCAGGTTCAGAATCTGCTACCCCCAAAGCCTCCACCTCCTCCAATAATTTCCCCAAGTCCGGGTCCACCCCTCTGCCTCTTTCAGGTGGAACTTCAAGTTCGGACAATTCATGGACAATGGACGCGTCCATCGACGAGGTGGTTCGGAAGGCCAAGATGGGGACCCCTCCCAGCATGCCCCCCAGCTTCCCTTACATTTCCTCCCCTTCGGTCTCTCCTCCCACCCCCGAGCCCTCGCACAAGGTGTATGAGGAGAAACCCAAACCGCCGGCCTCCCTGGACGTCAAAAAGAAGTTGAAAAAGGAACTGAAGACGAAGATGAAGAAGAAAGAGAAGCAGCGAGATAGGGAGAGGGACCGGGACAAAAGCAAGGAGAAAAGCAAAGAGAAGGAGAAAGGGAAGGAGAAGGAGAAAGACAGGGAGGCCAGCAAGGAAGCCAAGTATCCCTGGAAGGACTTTCTCAAAGACGAAGAGGCCGATCCCTACAAGTTTAAGATAAGAGAGTTTGAAGATGTGGATCCAAAAGCCAGGTTGAAAGATGGGATTGTGCGGAAGGAAAAGGAGAAGCACAAAGACAAGAAAAAAGACCGAGAAAAGGGCAAAAAGGACAGAGAGAAGCGGGACAAAGAGAAAGCGAAAGAGAAGGGCCGCGAGGAGAAGCTGAAGGCCGCCCCGGCCCCGCTGGTCCTGCCCCCCAAGGACGTGGCGCTGCCCCTGTTCAGCCCCGCCGCCGCCATGCGCATCACGGCCGTGCTGCCCTCGCTGACGCCCGTGCTCCCCGAGAAACTCTTCGAGGAGAAGGAGAAGCCCAAGGAGAAGGAGAGGAAGAAGGACAAAAAGGAGAAGAAGAAAAAGAAAGAGAAGGAGAAGGAGAAAGAGAAGAAGGAGAAGGAGAGGGAGAAAGAGAGGCGCGAGAGAGAGAAGAGGGAGAAGGAGAAGGAGAGGCACAAGCACGAGAAAGTAAGCACTCTACCTCCGGCCCCCTTTGAGCCCTGTCCTGGTGGAGCGCGCAGGTGGGGCCTGTTCCGGGTGTAAATCACCCGCGGCTTAACTGGAAGCTGGTCTGTAATGTGTTTACAAAATTTAATTTTAATTCTCAAACCCATAAACCTGTCATCAGCCTTCCCCCTCCCCTGCCCTGCCCCGCCATACACCAGAAAACGTTCAAAATTCATAGTTTGAGAGGAATCTGATCCACAGGCTGTCATATCTCTGTTAGCCACACTAATCTCTGGCTAGTTTAAAAAGATCCGTAATCTTTTCAATTGTAAATAGTATTTTCTTTTTTTGTAATTATCAAGTCTGCTGCATACCAATCTGTACCCAAATAGTAGATGCCTGGAAAAGGCAGCACCGTGTTTTCTCAGAGCGGGTGAAACCATGGCCCTGCCCTCCTAAGAGGACGGCAAGGTGCCACAGGGCTCGAGGTCCTTCCTGCTACAAACTGCAGGACGTATCATGCCTGTCTGTCTTCTACTTTCTGTAACATGGCTTATCCTTCTGTTTTCTGCTCTGATAAGATGAGGACACGTCTCTTGAGTATCTAGCTCATCTTATAGCCTGGTTAGTGGGGAGAAACTAATGCTGAATATTCTCCATGTAAATAGCTCAGGCTTCCATAGAACACAGTCTAAGAAATCAATGTATTGTCACATCCTGCAGTTTGTAGTAGGAAGGACCTGGAGCCCTGTGGCACAGGGTGTGACCTCTGCCTTGATAGCTTTGCTCTCCCCCACCATTCTTTGCATTACAGTGCTTGACTGGTTGATTAGACAATTTCTTTTAAACTTGCTTAAAAAGTGTCCAAGTATTCCTGCTGCCATACATTGCAGACCCTCAAAGATCCTCTCCCTGCCCTCTGGGAGCATCCCTCTTTGAGGTTGGCTGCAAAATCATACCCAGTAATATTTCCCACATGGTAAAGTATGCTGTATTTGACCTACATGAGCTCCATAATCCATACTTTTGCACTGATTATTCATTTCAGACTTAACTGGGAAAATTAGTTTAGCTGATGAGCTAACCAGGATAATCTCACATTTTCCTGCCTAATTTTATTCTTTCTCTGTTCCCCTTGGCTATTATTCTAAAATATAAAGAAGCAGAGTGGAAATTCTGAAATTAATAACTGAACATGAACAGGTTAACAAGACACAGAAATCCAATTTTTTTTTGGCCATTTTTGACATTGCTTTATTATTGCATTATTTTTCCATGGTACCTGGAAGATTTTAAAGCACTTCCACGTGCCTTAGTTTCTCCCCTGACATCCATGTGACATGGGTCCGGTGGGTATTGTTATCAACATTTATGGATAAGACATAAACATGTCTCATGTTTATGGATGTTTATGTTTATGGATGATAAACAGCCTGAGCAACTTGTCCAGGATTGAGGTCACAGCCAGCAAGAACCAGGTCCTTTACACACAAACTTGACTTCCCATTTTGAAATGTTTACAGCAGTTAGCTGCTTGTCCATTAGGTATGTAGTAACTTGGCAGAGCAGCCCTTAGCAGATCAAGAGTACGGTTGCTTTCATCACCATCTCAGGCCTGAAAAGTCTATGGTGGGGTTTCAGTGGCCACTGTGACTTGAGTAAAGCGCGTCAGGTTACCTGGCAAAACGACCCCTGCCTTTGGGAAGGACCAGTTCCTCAGACCATCGTGGTTGGAGGCTCAGTTACAAGCCACACATATTTCATCTAACAGAGGTAATCAGGTACTTGTATCAGTTTTGATGGTTATGGAGCAGTTTTTAAAGATAAAAACTTATCAAAATCAGCCATCAGGGCCTTAAAATTAATAAACGTTGCTGTCTTTGGAGTTAAGCCCGAGTTCCCACCCTGACCTTTCCAGCCTATGAGCTTGGGCACCTGGGCAACGTGGGTGCCAGTGGGTGCTGTCCTCACCACGTTCCCGGGCAGCCTGCTGCGCTCACTGTACTCTCGTTATCTTACTTCTACGCACATATCAGACTGAGGGGTTGAAGAGTGGTCTCCCCGGTTCACGCCTCTTGACAGAAGGTCCCTGGCGTCTTTCCATTCTGGTGTAAGGAGACTGTTGACTCATTTCCATCATGTTTGCATCAGCTTTCATGACAAACTAGTGAAATGAGGGGCTTTCAGTAAATAAAATCTAACCTCAGTAAGAAGGGGGGAATATTCCCTTCCTGTTTCTTATAACTGTCTGTTCCACAAATAAATTAGTAACTTCATGTTAAATGAGTCTGTTTGAGTTTATAGGTGCTTCCTGAAGCCCACGCTCAAGGCTATGGAGGCACGATTACTGAGAGCCTGAATCCTGTTTCATTGTCCCCACTGGATCCCGCTTTTTATATACCTAACCACAACCGTAGATCTTCTGACCATCTGTTTAATATTTTAAACAGTTTATCAGTGTTAGCTAGACTATGTTTCTGAATGGAAATAATGTAAAGACCTTCATTGTTAAGAAAGACAGCAGAATGGTTACCAGTTGACATAGTTGATCATCTAAAATTTTAGGTTATTAAATTCAGCTTTCCACATACTATTTCGGGGTCTTTTCTTATATATTAGCATAGATAGATATCTGAACCGGTGCTGGCTGAACTTGCTGCCAGTGGCACACATATATAGGGGTGTGTGTGTGTGTGTGTGTGTTTAATGAAAGAAGTTTAACATTAAAAAAATAGAAAGTAAAAACTTGGCCAGATTATATTGACAAAGCTGCCCATTACCTTTGCAGAAAGTCCCTGTCAGAAGATAAACTTTAAAGCTGGAATGCATGAAAGAGTTCCAAGATAGAATTTAAATTTAAACTGATTCTTTATAGATAAGCTTTTTAAAAATCCACCTCTTTGCTTCAAGTCAGGATTTTAAAAATAAATTTCCCCTTTAAATCTCTTGAGCGATTTTCATTTTTTGCAAGGCCGCACTGCTGGTGTCCTGGAAAAATGGAGAGTTAGAGCTTTATCAGTTGGTGCCCTGAGGTATGTGGCAAAGAAGCTAAATCCTTGAAGATTAGCAAAAAAAATGCAGCACATGGCAATAAGGGGCTTATATGACTACTAGTATTAGTTCAGGTGAAAGAAGTATTGCTTATACATAAAACTGGACAAATCCACTGACAATGTATTTTTAGTTAGCTACAAAGGAGTCTTATATTACTGGACTTTGCTTCTTTAGTGAATTGGGAAGCTTAGTAATCCACTGTAAATGCTCTTCCACGCGCCCCAATTCTCAGCATCACTCTAAAGTACTCTTCTTTTATTTTAACCCTTACAAGCTCCTCTTTCCCCTGGATTTTGGCTTCATGCCCTTAAAAGATGGCGTCAGTCTTGCTGTTCAAGAAATCGAAGCCATTGTCATCCAGTGTGTTGATTGCCACGGGATGGGCACATGAGAAGTCATTGCATGATTGTAGGAAACGTCCCTGTGTTTTTATCTGGGCGGCCGCTCAGATAAAGTCAGTGTGAACAAAAGTCTGGAGAGAAATTTTTATTTAGAAAGTGTGCTTCCTCTGTCGACATTGTTAGCATCCTTATTAGTCTTTTTCTAGGCTTGCTTGAGCTTTATCTTCCAGTTAAATCTGCTTTAACCTCTTTAAGAATGAAATGAAAGTAACTGTTTTTCAGTAGGGTTGCCATATGTCCTGGCTTGCCTGGGACAATCCAGTTTACACCTGTTACATGGTGTAAATAACAGCTCCTGCTTTTGCTGTCAAAGCTCTTTATGGATGGGGTAGTCACCCTAATTACAGGGAAAACTTTGAGCCGAGGTAACAGGTTCTGAGTCGTTCATTAATTCAGCAGTTTTGCTAAATATCTCTTGTCCTCAGGGCACATTTATACCATTTTTAATCCGACTCTTAAAATAGCTCTGCATTTTTGTTTCCTTTTGCTTTCACATATTGTATCATTTAACTTTTTTAAAAATAGTAGGTTGTAAAAAGACCATGCCTTGATTCTTTTTATCCTGCCAAGTCATTGCAGTCAGCCTCAAAAAGCCAGCAAGTTCAGTTGAATGGAGGTGAGGCCAACATTCATCTCTGTTTCCATATAAGCTAATTAGTTTTCCATAGGAGAAAAAACTGTATTTTACAGTCTACCCTAGCCATCTCACAAGTACATGTTGCTCATCATAAAAGACATTGACAAAGAAACTGAATAGTTCCGTGTAGGATGTCAGCATTACCAGAAAAAAAAGTCCCAAAATATGTGGCAAAGAGTCACAAATAGTGTGGTGAAACAGAGGATGAATTTGGGGGCAGAGAACTGAATTTCAGTCATTTACTTACTAACTTTGTAACTCTGGCCAAACCACTCAATCCTTCTGAGCCCTCAGTTACATGTGAGTAATAATTCCTTCCACACTTACCCTAGAGAGTTACGGAAATCACGTGGGATTGTGTGTATGGGACACGCTTGGTGAAGTGCCGTGCAGGTAAGTTGGAATTATTGTGCAGTGTGGTAATAGGAATGGACCCGAGGAAAGTGAGAAGCATAGTGATACTAAAGAAGATTTTTTAAAAGATAGGGCAAACAGCTTTATTTTCTTAATAAAGCTTAAGGGGTTTCAATAATAGTATTGTGGGTTAAAGGAATATGGAATATTACTTCTAATACTAGCATCACTTATGAGTGTATGTGTGAGACCCTAAAATATTTTAGAATTGAAATTTAGGAACTTTATATAATTTTTCATTCTCTGAATTAAAAAAAAAAAAACTGTATTCAGTCCTAGTTTTGCCATTTTTGTGACCTTAAAACAGAAAAGGAAAAGGAAACAGAAAAGAAAAATGGTTGCTTCATGTATGATCATTCTGTCTGTAAAATGGAAACCATAATACCTACCCCACCTGTTTGTTAAAGAACCTGAATTAGAACATCTGAAAAATAACCAGATGTAATGATGCCTGGCAAGCATTAAGTGTTTTAAAAATGTTTGTTTGCTTGGGACATACTTATTTTCCCAGAGGTAAAACAGAATGGTGAGAAAAATATAGAAACCTTAGTAGTTTACAAAGCAGGCTAGACCATTGGTTCTCAGGTTTGTGTTAGGTACAGACCTCTGTGTTCAAAGAATCAGAGAAAGTGAATTCAGAGGTTTTTCCTTGAGTCTCTCTCTGCCCCCACCCCAGTGACCTTTGGTCCCCGAAGCCTCAAGAAAACTACTGGATTAAGAATCGAGTAAAAGTGAGACCATTTAGAGGAGCAGGTTTTTGTGGGGAAACTGAAAAGATTTAGATGTGGTGAAATCTTTACAGAGTATTTAGTTGAAAATGTCCAGTAGACAGCATTATATTCTGGTGTTACTTCCAGTCAGTGCTGGTATAGAGAGGATGATTTTGAAGACATGACATAGTGAAAACTTTTACGATTGAATCCATGAATGTGAGTGAAGTCAGTGTCGAGTGACAAGAGAGAGGACCCAGCAAGCAAAGAAGACTTCGTTAGGGTCAGGGAAGGAGCATGGTGAAGATCTCAATGGAGAAATAGACAGGAACATAGGGAAGAGTGAGTGTCTAGAAAGAGTGGCTTTAGTTGGGCCAGAAAGTAGAGTGAAGTTGGGTGAGGAGTGAATTTATGGAGATGATGAAGTGAAGAATAGAACGTGTGAGAGGTCATTAACTAGAGGGTAAAGGGGAGGGAAGTTTTTAAATGAGAGTTGAGCGCATTAGAAAGCTAGAGGAAAATAATGGAACCGAGAAGGTGAAGATGCCGCAAATAAGGAGGAAGTTTCTTTCAAAGACTGGAGGAGATGGACTCCAGTGTAATTGTGGGAGCAGACATTTGTAGGGAATTGAAGCAGTTGTGCCCAGTGGTTTCAGCATTTATTCCTGTGGGGTTTGATGAGCAGAAGGGGAAGGAAATCATGAGATGGGTCTTAAAAGCTGTAAATGTTTTAAATCATTGCTTCCGATCAATTCTTAAAATATATCTTAGGCACTTATGTGTCAGACCCTACAACAGGCACTGGGAAATAGCAATGCACAGAGCAGGCATGGTCTCTACTCTTAACTAGTTTAGCAGAGAATCCAAATAGGCAGACAGTCTTAAAGGCACAGATGACATTGGAGTTTTGATGGCAGAAACTGGAGCAGTTTTAAATTTTTTCCTTGAAATTAGTGCTCTGGGGAATGATTTCAGACTTTTCCTGAACAAATGGTGAAATGACCGAGAGGCAAAGAGTTGAGGGTGCTTGCAGGATAAGTGGTTCATTCAACAGATGTTGGTTGAGTACTTCCTGTGTATCATGCACTGCTCAAGAGAATGAACAAAGTCATAGATCTTGATGGGACCATGGATTTACAGAAAACAAACAAAACTCAAGAAAGGGACAGGTTAAAACATATAAAAAATGGTAGATTTGATCAATGTGCTATATATTGTTTCTGTGAGATACTATTGGGTTGACCCAGAAGTTCCTTTGGGTTTTTCCTTAATATTGTAGGGAAAAAACCATGATGAACTTTTTGGCCAATGGCAATATATTGAGGATTGTGTTATAAACTCCTTGCCCTTTAGAACCACTGCACAATTTCTTTTCTTAATTTCTCTTGAGCTTGAAATACATAAATCAGAGGTTTGGGCCAGTTGTCGCAGTGACTAGCAGCGTCCTCCTGCCAAGCCAGGGATGTTGACGCCTGGCAGTGCCTGGGACATCCGCTCAACAGCAAACCACCCCACTGAGAATGCCAGTAAAAACCCTGTTGAAAAACCGTGGTGCAGATGATAATTTGAACTGCAGTTCAAAAGTGATCTAAAATACTGTAAGAGACAAAACATATTTACTTAGAAAGGATTCATGGTGAAGGCCGTGACTGCTGAGTAAGTTGAAGATACCAGCTTCTTCTCATTTTGTTCATTTAAAATACTGATTTTACTATAGAGGATCTTCAAGTCAGAAATTGTGAAGAAGCCCTTTCAATACCATAGATAATTTCTATGTTCCCTTTCTGATTATTAGCTCAACTATTTGAGCTGGTATCTTCAACTTACTCAGCAGTCACTGCCTTCACCATGAATCCTTTCTAAGTAAATATGTTTTGTCTCTTACAGTATTTTAGATCACTTTTCTACTAGCCAAAAAATGAAGCAGTTCAGTGCTGTAATTACACTGGGTGTGTCAGTTTTCTTATGTGGCATGATAAACGTAAGATGAGCTTAATGTTTTTCAAGACCCATAAATTTTATCTTACAATGAAGCTCTTTCTGCAGTTTTTTCCTATTATATATTAAGTCTGGCAGTCACATAAATGTTCCACTGAATGACCGAGGCAACAATTCTTGTTTAAAAATTCTGACAATAAAATCCAAGAAATTAATCAAAACTTTGCAGATACAGAAATAGCTCCCATATTTGAAGTGTTTAAAATTTGGGGAATTTCTCATGATGCCTGAGTCTTTGAGAAATGAAAACAGAAGAGCCCCACGTTAGCTTTACCTCTAGCACCTCAGCCACATTTGAAACTCAAAAGCCTATCAAGTTTGTAGGGATGAGGAAGTAGGAGAAAAAGGAGGTGGTACTGCTGTTGAGAAAAGTGTGATTGACTGTAATGTACTGTCTTCAACAGATCAAAGTGGAGCCCGTGGTCCCAGCCCCAAGCCCCGTTATCCCCAGACTGACTCTCAGAGTTGGAGCTGGCCAAGACAAGATGTAAGTACTGACGTTTCGGTGTAGAGGGCGAGAGATTGACTTAACTTTCATTCCTCTTCCCTAATGGATTAGAACTCTACGGATCTTTCCAGTGTGAACATGTACAATCAGGCTTTATTTTGAGAAGTCTTCATTCTCAAATGTTTATTGGTTTCTTTCTCAGAGTAAATGCTTACTGCTTTATTCAACATATAGGAGCCTTTCTACCCACCCCACCCCCAACCCCCTTGCCCCAGTTCTTCTCTTCTTTTAAAGACTTAATACAGGACATTGTTTCTGCTTAGTTTGTGAGGCCCCAATTACCTGAAAAGTAAGAAACTGTATTGAATGGACTGACAGCCCACATTACATCCAGGTGGATGTAGTATTAAACGTTCTCAAACGTGTGTTGTCTGTCACCAGGACAAAGAATGAAGGTTCTCTTCTTGCTCAGATGGCACATGGTTTTATTCTGTATGTGCATATAAAACAAGGATAATGCCAAAAGCTCGGTCAAGCACTGCATCCGTGACAACTGAAGTCTGAATTATCCACCCTTTTTTTAAGAGAGAACTGGAAATGTAGACCTGGTGTTTACTGGGTTTTTTTCTTAATTTCGTGGAATCATCACATCAGCCTATCCTTCAAAGTATATTTGTTGGCTCTGTTTCTTTTATTCATTTTTGTGATATGAATTAAGGCTTACAGTGCTCTTATGCGATCCTCATAAGGTGATGAACATTGATCTTTTTTATTTTTGCAAATCATGCTGAAAATCATTCGTCTAAAAATCATACTATGCATCATTTCAGTGAATTTTACAAGGTCAGAGTACAGATTTACAACTGTATTTTTTACCAGTAAAGCCTGAAGATGGATTAGTTTACATCACAAGCAATCAAATGTTATATAGAAAATAGGTTTACAAGGCATTTAACTTTCATTTAGTTTTTAACCATAAAGATCAAAGTAGGAGCCATGAACTTATTTATTTAGTAGGTAGAGTAGACAATAGTAAGTTTGCTTTGCATTCTCTTCATTCGTTCCATCTTAGAGTTTGTGTGTAGCATGTATTTTATGCAGCCACTGCTTCTGTTAATTCCAAACGTAACACAGAAAAAGTCCAGCGTCATTCCAATGAATGATGGTGTAGGGCAAATGTGGCCTTCTAGGAGAGTGTGTGTTCTTCTGAAGATTGAAAGAAGAAAATCTGGTTAGTGCTTTTCTTGCCTAAATTATCTACATAATTTTCACATTGCTTGTTCTGGTTATGCCAGCAGAGACCCAGACAGTAGGCTGTAGTGTTACTGACAAGCTTAGGAAATGGAACAGAAATACCATAGATTGAGCTCTTTTTAAACCAAATACTGTGCTGGTGCCCTTCTATCTTCCCTACAAAAATTGTGGTCATGTCCTGTCCCTCGGCCATTAGAGAGCAGAGGGCTAGTTAGCACAGGGACCCACCCAAAGCACCTGTACCTGCCATCTCCTTAGAAATCCTGTCCTTGGGTTCATTTCTCTGAAGGAAAGATACTGTTACCTATCTCTGGACAATACTTTTCTCCTCCCCATTCATATTTTATTCCAGTTTTGTCCTAAATCACCATTACTTTACCTTTCCTTACACATATAAATTCGGCTTGCTTATTCCTTTAGAGGAGTAAGGTTTTTAGAAAGTCATTGATAGTAGTATTTGTCACATCTGCCTTTAAGCATCTTTCAGTTATTCTGTTGACTAATTCCTTTTCCTCTTGATAAATCACTCATATACCTAAGATATTGGAAGTTGTGAGAAATAGATCCTATGACTCTGGAACAGAATGTCCAGTATTAGGGAAATTATAGTACCCAGAGAGTCTGGACAAATTGTCCTTGAAAGTATAATATGTAACGTGAACTTTCTGATATTTAGGGAAATAACTCCCATATCATATGAATAATCAATCATTTGACCAAAGTCAGACCCAAGGAAATACATACTTATAATGAACAAAGGAATAAATTAAGTGAAATATATTGCATTTTAAACTTGAAAGAGAAAGAGGCCCAAGTCACATGTTGTTCAGTTGCTAAGTCCTGTCTGACTCTTTGCGACCCCATGAATTGCAGCACGCCAGGCTCCTCTGTCCTCCACTGTCTCCTGGAGTTTGCTCAGGTTCTTGTCCATTGAGTCAGTGATACAATCCAACAATCTCATCCTTTGCTTACCCTTTCTCCTTTTGCCTTCAATCTTTCTCAGCATCAGGGTCTTCCAGAGAGTTGATTCTCTGCATCAGGTAGCCAAAGTTTTGGAGCTTCAGCTTCAGCATCAGTCCTTCCAATGAATATTCAGGGTTGATCTCCTTGCAGTCCAAGGGACTCTTAAGTCTTATCCAACACTGCAATTCGAAAGCATCAGTTCTTCAGCACTCAGCCTTCTTTATGGTCCAGCTCTCACATCCGTACATGACTACAGGAAAAACCACACCTTTGACTCTATGGACCTTTGTCAGCAAAGTGATGTTTCTGCTCTTAAATATGCTGTCTAGGTTTGTCACAACTTTCCTTTCAGGGAGCAAGTATCTTTTAATTTTATGGCTGCAGTGACCATCCATGGTGATTTTGGAGCCCAAGAAAAGAAAATCTATCACTGCTTCTATTTTTTTCCCCTTTTATTTGCCCTGAAGTGATGGGATCGGATGCCATGATCTTAGTTTTTTGAATGTTGAGTTTCAAGCCATCTTTTTCACTTTCCTCTTTCACCCTCATCAAGAGGCTGTTTAGTTGCTCTTCGCTTTCTGCCGTTGGAGTGGTATTATCTGCATATCTGAGGTTATTGATATTTCTGCCAGTAGTTTCAATTCCAGCTTGTGATTTATCCGGCCCGGCATTTCATATGATGTACTCTGCATAGAAGTTAAATAAGGAGGGTGACAGTATACAGCCTTGATGTAATCCTTTCCCAATTTTGAACCAGTCAATTGTTCCATGTAAGGTTCTAACTATTGTTTCCTGACCCACATACAAGTTTCTAATGAGACTGGTAAGGTTTTCTGGTATTTTCTTTTCTTTAAGAATTTCTACAGTTTTTTTGTGATCCACACAGTCAGAGACTTTAGCAGAGTCAGTGAAGTGTAGTCAGTTAAGCTAAAGTAGATGTTTTCCTGGAATCCCCTTGCTTTCTCCATGATCCAAAGAATGTTAACAATTTGATCTCTGGTTCCTCTGCCTTTCCTTTTTTTCATTTTTGGCATTTAATTCAGAAGAAATTCAAAGAATTGAGTGTCCCTACTATAACAAATCACTTTTCATTTCTGTTTGCTTATTTATGTGAACAAGATTTCTCAGTTTTTCCATTCATCAATATTAGAAATAGAAATTGATATTGATAACACAACATTGTAAATCAACTATACCCTAATAAAAAATTTTTTTCGGTGGATTTTTATCTTTTTTTAATTAATTCTTTTATTTTAATTGGAGGTAATTCCTTTACAATATTGTAGTGGTTTTTGACATACATTGACATGAATCAGCATGGGTAGACATGTGTTCTCCATCCTGAACCCCGCTCCCACCTCCCTCCCCATACCATCCCTCAGGGTCATCCCAGTGCACCAGCCCTGAGCGCCCTGTCTCATGCATCGAACCTGGACTGATGATCTATTTCACATATGGTAACATATATGCTTCAGTGCTATTCTCTCAAATCATCCCACCCTCACCTTCTCCCACAGAATCCAAAAATCTGTTCTTTATCTCTGTGTCTCTTTTGCTGCCTGCCATATAGGGTCATCATTACCATCTTTCTAAATTCCATATATATGCATTAATATACTGTATTGGTGTTTTTCTTTCTGACTTACTTCACTCTGTATAATAGGCTCCAGTTTCATCCACCTCATTAGAACTGATTCAAATGCATTCTTTTTAATAGCTGAGTTAATATTCCATTGTGTATATGTACCACAGCTTTCTTATCCATTTGTCTGCCGATGGACATCTAGGTTGCTTCCATGTCCTAGCTATTGTAAATAGTGCTTCGATGAACATTAGGGTACATATGTGTCTTTCAATTCTGGTTTCCTGGGTGTGAATGCCCAGCAGTGGGATTGCTGGGTCAGATGGCAGTTCTGTTTTGTTTTTTAAGGAATCTCCACACTCTTCTTCATAGTGGCTGTACTAGTTTGCATTCCCACCAACAGTATAAGGTTCCCTTTTCTCCGCACCCTCTCCGGCATTTATTGTTTGTAGACTTTTTGATAGCAGCCATTCTGACCAGCATGAGATGGTACCTCATTATGGTTTTGATATGCATTTCTTTGATAATGAGTGATTTTGAGCATCTTTTCACGTGTTTGATAGCCATCTGTATGTCTTCTTTGGAGAAATGTCTGTTTAGTTCTTTGGCCCATTTTTTGATTGGTTCGTTTATTTTTCTGGTATTGAGCTGCTTGAGCTGCTTATATATTTTTGAGATTAATTCTTTGTCAGTTGCTTCGCTTGCTTCTTCTGCCTTTTCTAAACCCAGCTTGTACATCTGGAAGGTCTCAGTTCACATACTCCTGAAGCATAGGCATAGCTTGAAGGAGTTTGAGCATTACCTTGTGAGATGTGAAATTAGCATGTGAAATGAGTGCAGTCGTATGGTAGTTTGTACATTCTTTGGCATTGCCCTTTTTTGGGATTGGAATGAAAACTGACCTTTTCCAGGCTTGTGAGCACTGCTGAGTTTTCCAAATTTGCTCATATATTGAGGGCAACACCTTAACAAATTCAGCTTTTCGGATCTGAAATAGCTCATTTGTAATTCCATCACCTTCATTAACTTTGTAGTATTGCTTCCTAAGACCCACTTGACTTCACACTCCAGGATGTCTGGCTCTAGGTGAGTGACGACACAATCATAGTTATCCTGGTCATTAAGATATATTTTTTGTATAGTTCTTTTGTGTATTCTTGCCACCTCTTCCTAATCTCTTCTGCTTCTTGAAGAGATCTCTGGTCTTTCCCAGTTTATTGGTTTCCTCTATTTCTTTGCATTGTTCGTTGACGAAGGCCTCTTACCTCTCCTTGCTATTCTCTGGAACTGTGTATCCAGTTGGTTAGCTCTTTCCCTTTCTCCCTTGGTTTTCACTTCTCTTCTTTCCTCAGCTGTTTGTGAAGCTTCCTCAGACAATCACTTTGCTTTCTTGCATTTCTTTTTCTTTGGGATGGTTTTGATCGCTACTTCCTGTACAGTGTTACAAACCTCCGTCCATAGTTTTTCAGGCACTCTCTTTACCAGATCTAATCTCTTGAATCTATTTGTCACCTCCACTACAATCATAAGGGATTTTATTTAGGTCATACCCAAATGGCCTAGTGGTTTTCCCTGCATTCTTCAATTTAAGCCTGAATTTTGCAATAAGGAGCTCATGATCTGAGCCACAGTCAGCCTCAGGTCTTATTTTTGCTAACTGTATAGAGCTTCCCCATCTTTGGCTGCAAAGATGCAAAATAATCCAGGAGTTGATAATGGACAGGGAAGCCTGGTGTGCTGCAGTCTGTGGGGTTGCAAAAAGTCGGGCACAACTGAGTGACTGAACTGAACTGACTACTGATGCAAAATGATCAATCTGCTTTCAGTATTGACCATCTGATGATGTCTATGTGTAAAGTTGTCTCTTGTGTTGTTGGAAGTTGTTTGCTATGACCAGGGTGTTCTCTCGGCAAAATTGTTAGCCTTCACTCTTCTTCATTTTGTACTCCAATGCCAAACTTGCCTGTTATTCCAGTTATCTCTCAACTTCCTACTTTTTCATTCCAGTCCCCTATGATGAAAAGGCCATCTTTTTTTTTTTTTTTTTTTGGTGTTCTAGAAGATCTTGTAGGTCTTCACAGAACTGGTCCACTTGAGGTTCTTCAGCATCAGAGGTTGGGGCACAGACTTGGATTACTATGTTGAATGGTTTGCCCTGGAAACAAACCAAGATCATTCTGTCACTTTTGAAATTGTACCAGATACTGTATTTTGGACTCTTTGATTGACTGTGACGGCTACTCCATTTCTTTTAAGGGATTCTTGCGCACAGAAGTAGATATAATGGTCATCTGAATTAAATTCACCCATTCTCATCCTTTTTAGTTCACAGATTCCTAAGATATCGATGTTCACTCTTGCCATTTCTTGCTTGGCCATATCCAACGTACCTGATTCATGGGCCTGAATATGCAATAAACAATATGCAATATTATTCTTTACAGCATCGGACTGTACTCTCACCACCAGGCACGTCCACAGCTGGGCGCTGCTTCTGCTTTGGCCCAGCCGCTTCATTCTTTCTGGAGCTATTAGTAATTGCCCTCCACTCCTCCCCATAGCATACCGAACACCTTCCCTCCTGGGGGGCTCATCTGCTGGTCTCATATTTTTTGCCTTTTTATGCTGTCCGTGGGATCCTAGCGGCATGAATACTGGAGCGGTTTGCCAGCCCCTCCTCCAGTGGACCATGTTTTGTCAGAACTCTCCACTGTGACCTGTTTTGTGTGGCCCTACATGGCATGGCTCATAGCTTCATTGAGTTATGCAAGCCCCATTGCCATGAGCAATAGGGTTTTATATAAAATACAACATAATCAGTGAAGAGGGGTCTTTTTGTTTGTTTTTTGTTCTTTAAATCTAAATCAGTGGTCAACAAACTACGGCCATGGGCCAGTCCATCCCACTGTGTGTTTTTTATGGCCCGGCTGAAAGAAATTAGAAGAAGGATAGCACTTTATGGCACTTGAAAATTATATGAAATTAAAAGTAATCTTTTATTGTTGTAGTGTAGGGATCATGGCTTATTCCTTGGCAGTAATGATGGAAAAGAGACGGTAGATTCATATAAACATGACTTTATGTAGTTTGTATTCACCTGGGGCTGTAATGATGCTCTTTTGAAGTGGAATTAATGAGTAGACTAGGACTCAAAGGGGGGTTTGAATAGTCTAGGGGGAGGAGTTGTTTATTTCTGAAGAACAGGCAGAGAGTAGAGTCTTTTGAAACCATAGGAAAAAGAAAGCACTTTACAGGGTTCAAATTATACCCTCTTGTTGGAAGATCTCTAGGACAATATTTAGTTTCTAAATCTTATATAAAGAAATGATGCCTCTGACCCGTGATCCAGGAAAGTGCTTTGAGGTTAGGCTGTTTCCTCTCTCCTCTGTTATTGTTCCTGGAAGCCAGACAGAGGGCCCTTGTCTCCCTTGATTGAACACTGCTGCCAAGTGTGGTTTGAAGGGTCTGTGGGGATCCAGTGCCGCCTCCTGATTGTGTTAAAGTTCAAGGTGACTCTCCAAGCACCTCAGATTCCTTTAACAGGTGTCCCAGGAATGAGGACCCAGAGTTCCCCTTAGTCTATATTGAAGAGGAAACTAAAATACTGATCCAGAAGTTACAGACTCAGCATCTGTAGCTTGCAGGGGTGGTGTGAACAGGAAGAAAGAACGCATTCAAGTAAATCAATAAGTAACTGAGTCTGGCCTAAAGGCCAAGCTTTGCCTTGAAGCCAAGAGAGCAGATAGGTTTAGCTGGCCTGGGAGCAGCACCTAACGTCATATTGGTCAGGTCCGTATGGATGCTGTTGATGTCCCCCTGGACTTGGTGCCGGAAGGGACAGTGAGTGTCCCTTGGGATCAGAGGCGCTATGGGCTGGCCAAGTGGCAGCACAGTCGCCGTGTTATTTGTTGTCCCAGTCTTGTCATTTACTGAGTCAGTTTATTTTGAGTAAGCCTAGGAAAACTGGGCTAACTTTTGGAGTCCATGCATTTAGTCATTTCTATGAAGGATATAAACAGAACATAGTGGTGTAAACGAGGGAGCATCTGAGGGGCGGGACTGCTTAGACAGGATTGTCAGAGAGACAATCAGAGCATTAAATGTGTGGTTATATTTATAAAGCTCAGAATTCTATTAAAGGAGCAGCTCATTTAAAAAGGCAGCTTAAAGTATTGGTGGAGTATTAAGAGGAAAGGCCCTTGTCTATAAAGATTCGAGGGTAACGGTGGTGGTTGGGGATTATGCGGTCTTCCCCTCCTCACATTCCTCTTCAGGCTCTCCTCTCACTGGTGCTGGGGAGGTGGGTCTGTCCTTTTCTCTGTCTGTCCTGAGGCTCTTTTGGGGGCATGGGGCCGAGTGGCTGTCCTGCCAGCAGGATCATCTGGTCTGGTTGGTGGGGCTGCTATACTGGAGAAGTTTGGAGCTGGTCCTGCTCTCAGGGTGCTGCTGCCCTGGCTCAGAGAGCTCGCCAGGGACGGGTAATGAATTGGGCCCCTCCACACATCCAGCCGGCTTCCCAAGTGACGCTAGTGGTAAAGAACCCATCTGCCAATGCAGAAGACATAAGAGACGCAGGTTCAGTCCCTGCATCAGGAAGATCCCTTGCAGGAGGAAATGGCAACCCACTCTAGTACTCTTGCCTAGAATCCCAAGGACAGACGAGCCTGGTGGGCTACAGCCCAGAGGGTCACAAGGCGTCGGACATGACTGAGTGACAGCGTACACACATCCAGTCGTGCTCAGTCATTGTTCCAGGTAATACCCGATACTGTATTTGGTCAGGTGACCCAGAATCGTTCTGTGTCACTTTCATGAAAACAATATCATTACCATTAATAATTCTAAATTTCCTTTTGGCCGAGAGGACACAATAGATACTCTCTGTTACATGTTTAATCCTTTTCCCAAAATGCACACAATTTGCCAAAGTATTTTTCATTGACCACTTTACTGCTGGCAACTAGAGTTTTCCTTCTGCTAACACTTTGTCACCATAGCCATGAGTATTATCAGATTTCTTACAATTCAGGAAATTCTTTCATTAATCAGACCTCTCTTAGCAGAGGTGCTGAAAATTGGATGCTTTCCTTTTCCTGTAAGTAGTTCAGTTTTTTGTTGTAGTTTATAGAGTTTAGTTTATGCCTGGGAGGAGGCTTCTTTTTTAAAAATTGTATTTTTAATTAAAGGATAATTGCTTTACAATATTGTGTTGGTTTCTGCCATACATCAACATGAATCAGCCAAAGGAATACATATGTCTTCTTCCTCTTGAACCGAGGCTGCTTAATAGTTGTAATTTCTAAATTATCTATATATACACCATAAAAATGGAAGCTAAAACTTTTTGCTCATTAATCCTGAAAAATAAATGGCTAACCTTTAAAATGTAAGTATAGATATTTGCTGTCTTTTCTGTGATCCAAACTTTTCTGATTAACTCTTTTTGACAGTACAACCAGAAATAGAGGATAGCTATGCACAATTACAAAAATAACCATTTAAAGCATTTTTAAAGAAAGCATTTTATGTTCTTATGTAACCAAATTTAACTGAAAGACATTTAATAGGTAAAATGTGTATAGTGGTATTTTAGTGTCAAGTTCTTTAGAAAAATAATAGCAAATTATTTTTATCTCACTTTCAGCATATTTTCCTACACTTAAAATGTTGTTTATTCATATTTAGCTTTTTTCTAGTTTAAATAAATTTAAGAGTGACTTCAGTCGCTCAGTCTTGTCCGACTCTTTGCGACCCCATGAATCACAGCACGCCAGGCCTCCCTGTCCATCACCAACTCCCGGAATTCACTCAAACTCATGTCCATCGAGTCGGTGATGCCATCCAGCCATCTCATTCTCTGTCGTCCCCTTCTCCTCCTGCCCCCAATCCTTCCCAGCATCAGAGTCTTTTCCAGTGAGTCAACTCGTTGCATGAGGTGGCCAAAGTATTGGAGTTTCAGCTTTAGCATCAGTCCTTCCAATGAACACCCAGGATCGATCTCCTTTTGTAATGGACTGGTTGGATCTCCTTGCAGACTTAGAGACCATAAAATAAAGATCCTGGAAAATACTAGGAAACCAAGAACAAGGTGAGGAAAAAGGAAAATTTATACATCAGATATGATCACGACTTCCTAGCAATAAGGGCAGATTGAGATACATTTTTTAAAAAGAAGGTACCCCTTAGTTTCTCAGGAGAGACAGCGTTTTTCAAGATGCTAAATTTGAAATTTTATTTCCATAGGAACCTGATGGCAAAATAGCCATCTTCCATAGCAGCTTTTACAGCAGATAAAAGGCATTTTTTTCTTTGGCTGTTTCTTAGACCAACCCCTAGTCCAAGGGTGTCGCCTCGGAGCACACGCAGTGCAGGTGCTTCATAGAGTCTTCCCTTCTCCAGCTGAAACACTTCTCATGCTTTCTATTAGTCAGGACTCTGGGCGCGAGTAACAGAAACCCTCATCAGACTAGCTCAAACCATGGTTAGAGTGGTTTATTTGACTTTAGGCAAGGTGACTTTAACCAAGGTTCAAAAAGTGTCATTAAGACTCTGCTCACTTTCTTTTTCTCTGCCTGGCCTCTGTGTAGAGGCAGAGATGGTCCCGGTTGCTCTTGGCCAGCGTGGTTCTTTCTGTGCTCATAGGCTGAACCCCCCACCCCCCCAGCCCCCGACTTGACAGCACCCCTTGTTGGCTTCCATCCTGGAACCAGCCCCAGTGGGAGGGGGTGGAACCCTGTTGGAGAGGGCTGGTAGGTTCCAGAAGCAGAAAAGGGTGCTCCCACTGGAATAAGGGGGAGGGGCAGGCAGAAACGATTGATACGCTTTTCTTTTATGTAGAGAAAGGCAGTCAAGTCCATGTTTTTATAAAAGCATGCTGAAGAGGCAGAGCAAGGGAGCTTGTTGTTTAAAAAAAAAAAGATGATCCTTTAGAAATAAAGTTCAAGAACATCAGACCATCATCCCATCAGACTTGGAAGGCCTTTTGTTCTTCTATTTTTAATGTGTTTCCCTTGCAGTAAAACTGTCTGCTTTGATTTAAAAAAAAAAAAAGATTGAAAAGTGTTGATAGTTTTCTTTGTTTTGCCCTGGTTAACTTGCCGCTGACACAGAAACATTTCATAGGTATTTTGCCTGTATGAGAAGCTATCTAACAAGAACAGTGACCCCCCAAAAAATTAATAAGAATAAAAAACTTAAGAATGACTGTATTTAAAATCTATGGCAAATAACTTATTTTTAATGCTAGTGAAATATGGTACCATGACAAATGAAATTTCCTAGCAGCTGAACAATGAGAACACAAATTGTGGGTGGTATCCATTATTCTTGCTACTTTTTGTACTTATATTGATAAATTCAACAGACCCAAACCCATATATCTCAGTTATAATTCCAAGAGGAAGCAGGTCGTTAACATTTTTCTTGCTCGGGTCTTCAGCCCTTTTCTGATATTTTCCAGACTGGGAGGATCTTGACCTTCTTAGAGCACGCTCTCTTTTTTACCCAGCTAAAGTTTAGATGAAATCCCCAAGTTTGATTTCTTCCCCTGACTCATGGTAGTTTGTTGACTATCACCAAAGATAAAGTGTATCCAAGAGAAAAAAAAAAAGTAGTATGCTGTCAGAAAAACTGGCTTCAGGTTTTGGGAAATGTTTTTACTACTCAGTAAAACAAGTGGAAAGATCATAATCAAAGCATTTCCATCTTACTTGTAAACAATTACAGCGGTCCTTACACGGATGCCACATTAGAAGACTGGAGAAAATTTACTGGATTCCATTCTAATGCAATTAGAGCTAATTTTGTTCTTTAAATGAATAAAAGGTCAGCTAGTAAATCTAGCTTATCTTGCGTCCAGACTTCAATAAATTGTTTTATTTAATTTGTTGTAAAAGATCTTATCCTTAATGGGTCTAGGTCTTATTTAGTTCACTTAGGTTTTAAAATATTTATGACCACCTTTTTAGATATGATTTGAATGATAGTTGGAAAGTTCCTCCCTGCCGTGTTATCAAGGTCCAGGATCACTAATTGAGTGAATATAGGAAGGTACTTAAGATTTGTTATCTAGAAAAAGCTGATGTGAACTTCCAGAATTTAAATGTTCTTTAACCTGTGACAGGCAGAGGTAATTTAGCTATATCATGGTAACCTTTTGGATAGTGTCTTACCTATAATTTCCCCTAAAGATCAAACTACTTGCACTTCTAGTGTTTAAAGAGAATGTATGCCTCCTGATGAGAACATTCTTCTTATTACCGACAACAACACAGGAATTTTAAATCCTTCACATCCTATCCTTCCTGTCATTTTATAGGACTGGCTCAGATGGTAAAAAATCTGCCTGCCATGCAGAAGAGTTTTGATCTGGGTTTGATCCCTGGGTTGGGAAAGTCCCCCTGGAGAAGGAAATGGCAACCCACTCCACAATTCTTGCCTGGAGAATCCCATGGACAGAGGATCCTGGTGGGCTGCAGTCATGGAGTTGCAAAGAGTCGGACACGACTGAACAACTGACACTTTCACTTCAATATTAAAATATTTCCGTAGGGACTTTAGAGGCACAGTGTGATGTTTCTTCCTCTCTGTCCCTGCTCCGGCCTCCTTGTGGAACACTTGCGTCCCTGCCTGACCTCTGTGACGGAGAACCCACACGGGTTGGGTTCAGGGACTCGTCGCTGCGGGGACTGCCTGGCCGCATCACCCCTCTTTGGATTCACTCCTCCGGGTTCCAGAACTGCACCTGTCCTCACGGCTTGTCCTTCAGCCTTGTCCAGGAGGCAGCCCAGCCTCCCTCCTGACCTTCAGGAGGCGTTCCTTCTCCATCCCCACCTTTCCTGGCCCTGCCCTCCCCCAACCCCCTTTGTTACCTCCTCCTATCTGTGTCTTCTTTTCTTCCCTTCTCGAGTCTTCCCTTGGGTTCTGCCATCCTAACCCTCACACACACGCCCACCAGCCTCCCCTCCAGGTGAGGTAGATGCCTCTTCTCATTTTCACTTTTCAAAACATATTCCTTATATGGACTTTCTTCCAATTCCTCCCCTTTCCGCCCCCCCCCCCCCAATTTTATTCCTAAACTCACCACATCCTGGTTTCTGCTCTGGAAACTTTGCTGAAGCTTCTCATTAAAATGATTAAATGCATCCTGAGACAATGCCGCAGCCCTGAGACTTCGTCCTTCCTGTTCTTCCAATACCTTCTCCCCCCAAGCCCCTTTTGAAAACCTCTAGTCCCTGTTTTTCATGACACGATGCTCTCTTTCTCCATCATTGCTTGTTTTTCTTTGATCACTTTCTCTTCTTACCCTTGATCCACCACTCTGTTCTTTCTCCCTAAATTTTCTTTTTTGTTCTTTTCAAATTTAGGCGATGGTGATTCTCAAATCTTTCCTTCCAGCTCAGATTTCTCCCCAAGATGCGGCCTAGTCTGCCCAGTTACCTGCTAGAAAGCCCAAGTGGGAGGACCGGACAGGTATTTCAATCATGTGCTTAGAATTTTAATCAGTTCCTTTTGCTTCTTTAGCCCACAAAGGTGGCAGTACATATATATGTGTGTATTTATCTCTCTGCTTCCCTGCTGGCTCAGGGTAAAGAATCTGCCTGCTAAGCAAGAGATGCAGGTTTGATCCCTGGGTCAGGATGATCCCCTGGAGGAGGAAATGGCAACCCACTCCAGTATTCTTACCGGGATAGTCCCATGGACAGAGGAGCCTGGTGGGCTACGGTCCATGGAGTCACAAGAGAGACATGACTTAGTGACTAAAACAACAACATACATCTACATATGTAGCATAGGCTATAAATATATATTTTTTTCATGCTATTTACAGAGGAAGGTAAAAGTTCATGTAAAGCATGATCATTTTGCATAAAGACACAACAGCTATTATCAAATTTTAATATATTTTAAAGTAGTATCGATGGGTTTTCCAAGCACAACCTTGGTCATAACTGAATATTACAACACTACCGTGAGACACAGATCTTAATCACAATCTTGTTCATTTTTCTAGTTCACTGAATATCATCTTCCTGCTTTTAATGTTTTCATATAACTGGGATGTTATTTAACCCTACAATGAATGAATGTGGCATCACCGACTCTGTGGACATGAGTTTGAGTGAACTCCGGGAGTTGGTGATGGACAGGGACGCCTGGCGTGCTGTGATTCATGGGGTCGCGGAGAGTCGGACAGGACTGAGCGACTGAACTGAACTGAACTGAATGAATGAATGAGTGCCTGCTCATCTTTTATAGTTAAATTGCATACTTTCATGTAAAAGCATCTCATCCTCTTCTGCAGACTCCCGGCCCAGAAGTATTAAAAGTGAGGTCCTGGGGTTTCATCAGTCCCGACCGTTCAGTTTCATTTGGTTTGGCTTTTTCTTATAGAAGCACCCTTTCTTTGCTGGAGAGAAGCAGAAGCTTTTCTAACATCACAAAATCTTTTACAAGTTCTGACTCCAGGTAATTTGTTTTTTTTTCCAAAAGAACCCTGGCCTTGTCCTGGAAAACACCTTCATGGTCTTACATGTTTTAAAAATTATTTTGCATTTGAAAAATACTAATTTTGATTATATAGATAGTAACACTGTCAGAAATACACTTGTGCAAGTGGCAAATTTGGATCAGATATTGTGTCTTCTCTCAGGAAGATAGATATAAACAGTCATAACAGAAGGTAGAAAGTGTGAAAGTCTCTAAGAGATACATCTCAACTGATCCAGATGTTCAGGTTGTTTACTTCCAGCCCAGAAGGATCAGAAAAGACTTGAGTGGAGCTGAATTTGAGGAGTCTCAAGGACTGTCCTCCTGAAGTCACTATGTGTGTGTGTGTGTGTGGCTGGTTGTGTCACCAACAAGTTATACATTGAGGTTCATTCTTTTCTGTTTATTTTTTGCTTGTAGGCAGTTTTGTAACTTAAACTTTCTGGATATGTAAGACATCTCCTTGCCTCCAAAGTTGAGACTGTATAATGAGATGTATTCAGAGAAGTCTTGCTTTCCATCCCGTCGCTCCCCTTTCATCCTCTTGACCCTACACCTCACCAGTTTTGTTTCTTTTTTAAATTATCTTTTTGCCTATCTTTCTGAAAATACTGTGAATTTATCTAAGCACTCTTGTCCTTCTAGGCCATTTTACAGATTTTGAACATCTGACAATAGAAGTCTAATCACTTGGGGATCTCCTTTGGAAAGGAACACTCTACAATGGCTATATTTTCCTCTAATTACCTCATGCAATCTGTTTCATTTTTCAAATAGGTCATGCCTGAATTAAAAGATAAAATATTTGCCACTTGGTATGTACTTGGGCTATGACAAGATAAGATGATGTAAATATTCAAGAGGCAAGCCATGAGCTTGAGGAATTAACTCCGTTTGCAGTTATGTGCTAATTATATGAGCACTCAGAGTTGAGCTGTAAGGATCAAGAAGGAGGAGGATAATGACTGATTTGAAGAATCAACATAACACCAGTTCTTGTAATTGTCTTTGGGTGTTTGTTCCTTTTGATCACATGTGAAATATGGAAATGACTGTGTTACAGTTCATTGTTTTAAGTCCTGATGCTCTCAAACATAATTTCCCCTAAATTCTAGGTATTTATTTTTGTTCCTAATTGAGATGAATTAAATACTAATTAAATACTTGGTATATTAATTTTCTATTTCCACATAACTAATGACCCCAAAACTTAACAGCTAAAGCCATAAACATATATTACTTCCCAGTTTCTTGTGGGTCAGGAATTTGGGGTGGTTTTGACTCCAGTCTCCATCAAGCCACTGCCCTGGGCCTCGGTCACCGGGATGCCTCCCCGGGGCTGGAGAATGGCCTGTGGGCTCACACATGTCTGTGGGCAGGAGGCCCCACTGGCTGGTCATGCGGGCCTCTTTCTAAGGCAGATTCAGCATCCTCATGACTTAGCCTCTTGCTTCCCCAGAGCTTGATCTGAAAGAGAGCAAGAAAGATGCTGTAGTGTCTCTCATGACCTAGCTGGACATCACGTGTAGTTGTTTCACAATAGCCCGTTAGCAGCCGTCCAAGTCAGAGCCCACCCAGGCTGTGAAGAGACTGCCCCAGGGTTGGGAGGGGCCGCTGGAGGCAGCCTACCACTCTTGGGCCTAGTATTTCTGGGACTTTTAAAGGAAAAGTAAGAAAGCAAAATTGTGATGTCTTATAAACACTGATGCAACAATGTTCGTACGACAACCACACTAATACATAGTGAAAGCCCAGTGGTCTCTTTTTGGCAAGGAAGGGTTAGTTTACAATGCACTGTGGGAATCTGTTTCATGTGTATCTCAAAAGATGCACAGAATTGCTGAGACTGATCAGAAGTTTAAATCTGAAGAAGAAAAGCAAGTTGTAGCTTTATCAAAGTGAGTTTTCTCCAAAACATCGAACAACTTCCCTGTTGAAAAACTGATGTAAAATTCACGGAGGCACTTACAGTAGATTTTACCTATGGCATCATTTTGTTGCCATTTAAAAATGGCTCTTGGCTTCTAAGGGCAAGTAAGTGAGCCATTGTGGGGGAACTTGTGAACTTCGAGCAGTGAGTAGCCTGCCATTCAGACTATGATGATTCTGATGGCTGGCCTCACAGTGTTTGCGCACAATTGCTGACTGGTGAAGATCTTTAACTCCCTCCTGATAGAGTTCTGGGGCCGGAAGAACAGAGAAGGCAATGTCTGAAAGTAGGAAACCACAAAGGTTGACAGTGAAGACCAGTGGGAACCCAAAATTATTTTTACAATGATAAGATTAGGTTGAGGGATGACAGTTTGTGTTACAACTGAGGAGAAATTATATCATGTGATACCGTTATCTATTTTTTTGATAATGTTCAAAATTGAAGCAATAATAAAACAGTTGTTCTTAAAACTCTGCCTCCAATTACCTCGAATTTCAAAAGAGGTAGGAAAGGCAAGTCCCTTTAGAGCCTGTGTAACACCAGTCTGTATGAAGGTCAGGAAGCAACAATTAGAACTGGACATGAAACAATAGACTATTCCCTATTCCAGATAGGGAAAGGAATACATCAAGGCTGTATATTGTCACCCTGCTTATTTAACTTATATGCAGAGGACATCATGAGAAACGCTGGGCTGGATGAAGCACAAGCTGGAATCAAGATTGCCGGGAGAAATATCAATAACCTCAGATAAGCAGATGACACCACCCTTATGGCAGAAAGCGAAGAAGAACTAAAGAGCCTCTTGATGAAAGTGAAAGAGGAGAGTGAAAAAGTTGGCTTAAAACTCAGCATTCAGAAAACTAAGATCATGGCATCTGGTCCCATCACTTCATGGGAAATAGATGGGGAAACAATGGGAAAAGTGAGAGACTTTATTTTCTTGGGCTCTAAAATCACTGCCAATGGTGACTGCAGCCATGAAATTAAAAGATGCTTGCTCCTTGGAAGAAGGGTTATGACCAACATAGACAGCATATTAAAAAGCAGAGACATTACTTTGCCGACAAAGGTCTATCTACTCAAAGTTGTGGTTTTTCTAGTAGTCATGTATGGATGTGAGAGCTGGACTATAAAGAAAGCAGAACGGCGAAGAATTGATGCTTTTGAACTGTGGTGTTGGAGAATACTCTTGAGAGTCCTTTGGACTGCAAGGTGATCCAACCAATCCATCCTAAAGGAAATCAGTCCTGAATATTCATTAGAAGGACTGATGCTGAAGCTGAAACTCCAATACTTTGGCCACCTGACGTGAAGAACTGACTCATTTGAAAAGATCCTGATGCTGGGAAAGATTGAAGGTGTGCCGAGAAGGGGACGATAGAGGATGAGGTGGTTAGATGGCATCACTGACTCAATGGACATGAGTTTGAGTAAACTCTGGGAGTTGGTGATGGATAAGGGGCTTCCCTGGTGGCTCAGAGGTTAAAGTATCTGCCTCCAATGCGGGAGACCTGGGTTCGATCCCTGGGTTGGGAAGATCTCCTGGAGAAGGAAATGGCAACCCACTCTAGTATTCTTGCCTGGAGAATCCCATGGATGGAGGAGCCTGGTAGGCTACAGTCCATGGGGTCGCAAAGAGTTGGACACGACTGAGCCACTTCACTTCACTTCACTTCAGGGAGGCCTGGCGTGCTGCAGTCCATGGGGTCGCAAAGAGTTGGACACAACTGAGCGACTGAACTGAACTGAACTCCAGTCTGATCTTCTGGAAGCAAAAAATTAGTACATATTTTTGCTCTTCAACACTGAGTACCCACTTTAGTGTTTTTTCTTTTGCTACTCAGAAAATTTGAATGCGAAATATATATATATAAATATATATCAATATGTACCATATTTAAAGGAGTAATTAATTGAACTAGAGTAATTCAATTGAATTGGAGGAATAGGCATTTGGAAGGATTATATTTATTAGTTATTTTCATGCAAGTGCCATTTCTCTAAATTGGAAAATAAGCAGATTTGTTCAGGTAGGTATTTCTGAGACCTCAGGTATTGCCCCATAAACTGATCAGCAGTCTGTTTACATCCATTGGCTTCACTGCTAAACCATTTTCATGGGTACAGTTCACAAGCCTTGAAGGTAAGGGAGACACTAGATCCAAACTGTCCTCTTCAGAAAAAAGAGATGATAATTACATGACATGATGTGTTAAAGGCATTAGCTGAAGCCACGGCAGTAATCAGATTGGAGTATATGAAGTGTCAAACGGATGCATTGTGCAGTGAGACTTACACAAGGTTACCTGTTGGTTAGATCTCAGTTACAAAAAACTAAATGAGGAAAGCTTGTTACCAACGATAAACATAATGTGAATTGTTTATATACTTGAGATGCCTAAAACAGCAGTGGGATGCACTGTTTATGGGTATCTGCAGAAAAAATTCAAAGAACAAAAATATGGAAACATACCTGCTAGCCAGGGGCCAGTGGACCCTTCTGGAGGAGAGAAGGAGAAAGACCAGAAATAAATACATTTTCTCTATACTTGAAATGATATATACTGCCCCCTGCCAAATAAAGGAACTTTGTATAAAAAAAGAAGAAATAATTTGAGGGCCAAATAGGCAGGCCTCAGTTCAAAGCCTGCCACTCATTTACCCAAACTCCTTTCTCTCTCTACTCCTGTTTCCTTGTTTATAAAACAAGGGTCACTGCAGCTTCTTTGAAGTTGCCCTGAGGACTGAATGGGGTAATGTGTATGGGAAGTACCTAGTATAACACCTAACTGCTTAGAGGTGCTCAGCAACTAGTGCTTTTAAATGACTTGCGTTAGGTCACACCCCAGCCTGTGGAAGACGTAGGGTTTGACCTCCAACCTCCTGGTTCTGAGTCTAGTTCTTCGTCCCCAGCTTGGGTTCTGTGAAGAAGGCAGTGTTGATTCAGAAGCAGCAGCAGGCAGCTCTGACCATGGAAAGGAGCTGGAGCCCCTGCCTGTTTCCTGCTACCCAGCCTGTCTTCCTCCCCTGATCGTGGAGAAGCAGCTTGGGCAAGAGCCTTGCATCCTGAGCTCTGCCTCTCTCTGTACTCTCCGAGAAGTCTTTCACTGCTAGAAGAATCAACTGACTGTGCCATCATGTTTGTAGCTACCTGGCTTGAATCAACTGTGTGTTTTAATTTTTTCTTCTCTCTCTTTTGTTGACAGTGTCATCAGCAAAGTGGTCCCAGCCCCCGAGGCTAAGCCGGCGCCTTCTCTGAACAGACCCAAGACGCCACCACCTGCCGCAGCCCCCGCCCCGGCCCCCATGCATGTCACCCCTGCCCCAGTGCCTTTGCCCCTCTTGGCCCCGGCCAGCGCACCCCTCGCGGGGATGCCCGCCCCGGCCCCTGCTGCTTCAGGAGCCGCCAGCTCCAAAGCCCCTGTCCGCAGTGTGGTCACGGAGACGGTCAGCACTTACGTGGTGAGCTGCTTTCTGTTTTGGGGGAGCATTTAAGAGAAAGTCACTTAAGAGCTCACTCTTTGCTCATGACCATGTTTCCAATTAAAAAAGCAGTGTCAGATGTATTAGCATTGGATTTCAGAAGCAATTCTTGAGGACTGGAAAGGCATGTTCATTGCATTTTCAAGCCTTTGCCTGAAAAGTATTGTGTTAGGATGTTTGCATAGTTAGTCTCCATAAATAATGTCAGAGCATTGTTTTTGTTACTCGTCATTGTTTTGGAATATAACTGTACACACACACACACACATAAACATATATTTAGCATAGTCAGTGTATAAATATAGAGGTGAATAGTGACAGTCAATGGAGAAGGAAATGGCAACCCACTCCAGTGTTCTTGCCTGGAGAATCCCAGGGACGGGGGAGCCTGGTGGGCTTCCGTCTATGGGGTCACACAGAGTCAGACACGACTGAAGTGACTTAGCAGCAGCAGCAGTGACAGTCAAACTCCTCATTGACTTTTTTGAACAAGCAGTGATTCACTTCAGAGAATAATTAGCATGACGTGCACACATCTCATGGGCCAGCCGCTCTTTCTGAGCAGGAGCACTAATTATAGTATCTCACTGGCTGAGGTCCAGAACATATCAGGGCCTGCAGAATGAAAGGAAATGAACCTGTAAACCACAGAACTTCCCGAGTCCAAGCCTGTCTTCAGGTGGGAAAACTCACCTTGACAAATGCATTCACACAGTTGTCACGAGACCGTTTTCTCATGTTTCGTCCCTACTTAGTAGTATCAGGTCTGACTCAAACCCTGCATTCAGTTGAGTAATAAATAGGCTCTTTGGGCTCCGTAGTGTGACACACGAGCACGTGACAAGAAGCTCTCAGGCACACGGCGGTCCTCAGTGAGCTGACACAGTGAGGCCACCGAGTGTGTAGACTGCGACGTGTCGGCCTGGTGGTGGCGCGGATCTTTCAGAATAGATGTGCCTGGGAGGCGACAGACTCGGACTCCTGCCATTGTTACAAATCACACAAGTATTACGTTTCTATACGGGCATTTTGAAAGGAAATTTCAATGAATCATTAAGTGTCTGAGGCACTATCATGATACAGAGGATAAGGAGGAAGTCTCAGAAGTCTTCAGAGAGGATATAAAGACATGAAATAGTAACGAGAAAATGTTAAATTGGCAATTCAAGACAACAGTGGAAGACATGGTACAAAGATCTGTGGTCATTAAATCAGTGCATTCAAGGACCAGTTGCCACAGGTGTTTAATTGAAGCCACATCACCCCAAGATGGGTCAGTCGGGGAGGACTTTATGCGTGATCTCCTTGACCTCCATTTTTTTCAGCTGTAACCAGGGACTGTTAGACAAGGTGATCCCTGTGGTGTGTTCTAGCTCTAAAATCTGATCCTCCCGTGGATTTTTGAGTCCGCTCCCTGGAGATAGATCAGACTTGCATATACAACTTAGATGAAAAGCCTCTGTCCCCTCAGAGACACTTTGTAGACAGAAGACAAAATTGTGATTTGAAGGAAGGACACAGGCTGATTTTGTTGCTGCCCAATCTGTGACACTGGAACTGGCACTGACATTCCTTCAGCTCCAGGCTCCCCATTTCTAACCTACCCAAGCATTGTTTTAGGAGGATGAAACCAAATCAGGTGTTTTCGAAAGAGCTTAGTAAACTGCGAGGAGATGGGCACTGTAGCAGATTTCTCACGTCTCAGGGTCACGGCCTCCTAATTTCAAGAATCAGCAGCAGGACAGGGCATGCACGGCAGCTTCAGGGCTCGGGGTACTGGGCTGGCCTTCACCGCAGACGGCTGGCACAGGCTGACTGGTGGTCTCTCTGCTTGAAACTGGAGACTAGGCCCGAGTCAGGGATGTGACTGCTCACAGATTTGTTCAGGAAACCTTTACAGCCTTGTCTGCTCTTGCAGAGACTTTCCAGAATGGCAGACCTTAAAATAGTTAGAATTCCGTGAGTTAGAATGAACCGTTTCTGCCTCCCATACACCCATCATACACAAACAAAAACCCGTTTTTCTTCTGCACATCCAGTCAGAGTTGTATCTGAACGTACCAGGAGAGACCACAGCCTGCAAAATCAACTGAACAAAATTATATGCTGTGTGATCAGCAAAACTTTAAAAAATTAACTCTTAGTTATTGCTGGCTTTGAAAGCCTGTCATAGAATTGTCTCTTCCAGATTGGTCTTGTTCATGTGGAATTTGAGGAGGTGGTTCAGTTGGGAATGCTTCTTATTTGGAACTGCTAAGTCAAGTCCAGAGCACAGCATATTTGTTGCAAAATAACGTGACAACGTGTGGCTCTTTGGCCTCCTGCGTCCCTTATTTCATTTGCCCTTTAGTTGATTGTACTTTGCTGAAAATGTCATAAAGGGAATGGAAAGTTACTTAGTAACAACTCTTTTATATCCTTGATCTTATCAGCCAGTTCAGGAGGAGGGTTTGGCTAATAAGTAATAAGGCGATATATGCACATAGGCCGTATTTATTAATTCCAGACCTGTGAATGCAATGGAGGGAACAACAGAGTTGAGTTAGGTAGCTTTCAGAGGTATCAGGCATTAGTGATTCAGAACCTATGTGTTTCAGTATTTTTTTTAGATAAAGGTGACTGTAAGTCACATGGCTCACAGAAATAATTATCAAATGTTTTGTTTTTATGACTTTCAAAAGACAGTTTAAAACAGCCATTAGAAATGTCTTTTGAGTTCCCTGATGGTCTAGTGATTAGGACTCGGCACTTCCATTGCCAGGGCCCAGGTTCAATCCCTGGTCAGGGAACTAAGATCTTGCAAGCCATGCAACGTGGCAAAAAAAAAGTAGAAAGGTCTTATCATTGAACTTTTAGTAGCATTTTTTATTCCATGTGATCCCAGGATAGTGAGGACCATGATCACAACTTTAATTGTTAGCTCCTGGGTTTTTCTGTCTGTTCTTTTAGTTTGTCAGTTTATTAGCTCCACAGGGTGTAGTAATCATGCCCTTTTTGGGATTTCTTTTTTCTCAATGCCTCTCTGGTTTCGCTCCCCCCAGATCCGAGACGAGTGGGGAAACCAAATCTGGATCTGTCCCGGCTGCAATAAGCCCGACGATGGGAGCCCCATGATTGGCTGTGATGAATGTGATGACTGGTACCACTGGTGAGTCCCCTGCGGGACATGGGGGAGGGGGGCGGAGAGGCTCAGCACATGCATGGCCCCGGCCCGTGCAGGCTCTTCTCCCAGGGCACCTCGTCTCCCAGGAAGAGCATCTGGAGCAGAATCCCTGTGCCAAGAGAATGGCGTTCGTATTGTTTGCAAAAATTAGTCTTTAGACTGTGACTCTTCAGCCTAAATTCTGATGTGTCGCTTAGCTCACGTATTCTTTAGAAAGGGAAAAGGAGATACAGGGGATTGGTTCCCTTCCCTTTCTTGTTAGTCATTTTCTGTAGCAGCTGTAGAAACACTGAGGGAACCCCGTGAACATTGCCATAAAGTGCAGAAGTAAAGGGACAGCTTGATTGGTTTCCACAGCTCTTCAGTGCCTTCCCCTAACGGAAGGAACGGCATCAGGGTGTATGCAAACAGTCTTGCTGTTTTATCTTGAAAATAACAGATATGAAAAGATAGGAATCCACTTAGTCACATGCTATACAATATTCCTGAGATAAAAACAAAGCCATGGCTCAGAAGAATTAGACTATTTCTGGCTGAAAGGATGAATGAGCTAATTAATGTCTCCAGCAGGGCCTGGGGAAGGGGCTCATGTAAGGTGATCACCCACGCACCCAGCAGGAGTGCAGCAGTGTCTGTCCGCCAGAGCTGGTGACTTGGGCATCTGGTAAATGCACCTTGAAAGTGAAAGTGGCTCAGTCCTGTCCGACTCTTTGCGACCCCATGGACTATACAGTCCGTGGAATTGTCCAGGCCAGAATACTGGAGTGGGTAGCCTTTCCCTCTTCCAGGGGATCTTCCCAACCCAGGGATCGATCCCATAAACCTAACAGATTATTGAATGATGTGAAATTCCTGAAAAACGTAGGACAAGAAGATGTGTGTCGCTGAAGCCCGTTTGTCTGAAGCTCCTTTTGCTTGGATCCCGTGTAGGCCCTGCGTGGGGATCATGGCCGCGCCCCCGGAAGAGATGCAGTGGTTCTGCCCCAAGTGCTCCAACAGGAAGAAGGATAAGAAGCACAAGAAGCGGAAGCACCGGGCGCACTGATCCTGGAGCGGGGGTGCCCGCCCGCCCCGCGCCGCATCGCCCGGCCGCCGAGCCCGGCCAGACTGAGGACAGAACGCGCCCCCACCCCCGGGGCCTTGCGAGGGCCCCGGCCGAGGGCCACGTGGTCGCCCCTGGAGGAAAACTCACGCTGGGGGGCCTCGCCTCCATTTCCTATTACCAGTGACAAGTATTAATAATAAAAAGACTATAATCTTTCCTTTCGATTTTCCTCAGTTCTCTCCAGGGCCTTTTCCTTAAGGTGTTAGCTGAGAAGATGGCGTGTGGCCTGCCCTGACCGTGCCCGAGGGTGACGTGGGTCGGCTGTATGTGTCTCCAGCCTCCTCCCCTCTGTAGTCAGATAATCGTAATCACATGAAAGAAAACTCCAGGGGGAGTGTCAGTAAATATTTTTGTGATGAAAAATATATGAAGCTTCCCCCACCCCACCCCCTGTTTTTAGTACTAACATGTAAAATGTTCAGGCTTTTTGTGAAATACCTTATATTTTTTAAGAAAAAGGTTTCTATCATGTCCTGTTGGCTCTTCTGCAAATTGTTTTTGTTGACTCTTACCTGTCCTCTCTCTCTCTGTCGTCCCCGACTTTGCCCTTTCCTCCAAACTGCTGGTGGTCTTCTCATGGCTTACCCATCTCATCAGCTTGTATGAAAACTCTGCACACCAGGAGATCTCCCCTAATGTAAATAATAAATATTTATGAAGTAGTTATTTTTAAAATTTTTTTATCGTGTTTAATTCTGGCTTTCTGTGAAATGCGCTGCGGTTTCAGCCACGTCTGTAATTACTGCTGTACATAAGCAAAGAAGGCTGGAAAAAAAAGAGCCATACGTAAGTTCAAACTTACCTACCTTGAGCTGAACCCTCGCAGAACACTGTGGGGAGGACCTGAGCAGTTGGAAGGAAAACAAGGCAATTTAAATCTATGGCTTATGATTTGAAATTGTTTTGTTATCTCTTCTATTTCTGTAAATTTCTTTGACTTCCTTTTGTTTCAGAGGACATGTAGATTCCCCGAAAGTAAAAAAAAAAAAAAAAAATACTGTAGCATTTTGTGTTTATATTGTTTTATTTCTGCAAATCTGTTCATTGATATTGTGGTTTAAGGCTGAAATGAAGTATATTATGCAATTTTTTTTTAAAGAAAACTCATCAAATTTCAGGGTATCACAAAACTTTATTATATTACTATACTGCCCACTATTTATTATATGTTAATAGATGTCTGAGAGATAAACCAAATATTTTATTTTTAATGTAAAACATCAAATTTAATTTTATTAGCATATTTTAGCAACTTTGGAATAAATATGGACTTTTACTTGATTGAAATAATCCCGTCTTGGGCCAGTGTAATGGATATCTTGAATGCTAGAATATAGGCTTTGAACCTAATACAAATATATTAATAGAAATTGTGATTTTTTTTAAATGCCAAGTAAATTGATATTAGTGTATGAATTAATCATATTTTAAAACATATTATGTGGTTAGAGAAATGAGGTTTTCTGCCGTGAATGTTAAATTGCAGATCAGTGTCACCCTCTCGAGTGCAGTATTTCATTGCCCTCCTTGTTCTAGAAGCCAACATTTTTCTATGCCTACAAAGAAAGCATCTATGTTGAGATACGTGGTTTTGTTCTATTAATTTGAGATCATCCTAAATACTTTATACAATATTTTCACAGGCACAGAATCTACCCCATTAGTGCTTTTTGGAGAGGGATGAGGGTGGGGAAGTGCAAAATAAAGGATTATTGGCTATTTCATAGTTGGCTTTTCCATTTTCTTTACTTAGGATTTAGTTCCTCAAGGCATGGTCAGTGGATCTGACCTTGCCACATCTAAGTGAGCTGGTCACGCCACTGAAATCAGAACACAGTGCCGATATAGAACTTTCCCCCAGTCCCGCTGTCTGAGAGACCTCAGCCCGCAGGACACTGAAGGAATTTCAATCAGTTCGTTGTCTTTTGCTATTTCATGGTTGCTTTCCTAAATCCAGTTCATGATTTTATAAATGGCCTTTGCAATAATAAAACCAAAGAATCATTTTCAGGGGGCCGAAGAGCTCGGGGGATTAGTAATGGAATACAGAGCCTTTCACCTCTGGGTCAGTGAGCTGAATCCAGTCCAGGTCACCAGAGACTCGGAGTTGTTACTGTCTTCTGACTGTTCAGCGGCCTGTGTGAAATGGGCTGGTGGTCTCCGTCTCTACCGGATGGCTAGCCGTACACCAACCAAAAGGGGTCCAAGAAACTGCAGAAGGAAATGTGGATTAGAGAATAAAACCCCGGTGTTCCGAAGCAGAGTTAGAAAGCTGGGCTGAATCACCCCACATAAAGTTGCACTGAAGAAAAAGAGTTTTACAGACGCCACGAAGAGGATGGAGGTGAATTCACTCACCCTGATGCAGTCAAACTAAACAGGGAAATGAAAAGCCTGTGTTGGACAAGAGGAGGAAGGGTTGTGTTGGGAAAGATGATGGTTTTAATCAGGAGAAAACCTTGAGGGCACCCATGCAATAGAGAGTGGGTTTTGGGGTTTATTTTTTTTTTGACTGGAAAATTCAAGGCTTTTTTTTGGTCTTTTTAAAAACAAAAATTTTAATCTCGTATTGGGACATAGCTGATTAACAATGTTGTGATAGTTTCAGGTGAATAGCAAAGGGACTCAAGGACTCAACCGTACACATGCATGTATCCGTTCTCCCCCAAGCTTCCTCCCATCCGGGCTGCCACATAACACTGGGCAGAGTCCCCTCTACTGTGCAGTAGGTCCTTGCTGGTGATTCACTTCCAGTACAGCAGTGTGCGCATGTGCATCCCAGAGAGCCTGACTGGCCCTTCTCCCCGACCCGCCACAACCATCAGTTCCTTCTCTGCTGGCCCTTCTCCCCCACCCGCCACAACCATCAGTTCCTTCTCTGCTGGCCCTTCTCCCCCACCCGCCACAACCATCAGTTCATTCTCTGCTGGCCCTTCTCCCCCACCCGCCACAACCATCAGGTCATTCTCTGCTGGCCCTTCTCCCCCACCCGCCACAACCATCAGTTCATTCTCTGCTGGCCCTTCTCCCCCACCCGCCACAACCATCAGTTCATTCTCTGCTGGCCCTTCTCCCCCACCCGCCACAACCATCAGGTCATTCTCTGCTGGCCCTTCTCCCCCACCCGCCACAACCATCAGGTCATTCTCTGCTGGCCCTTCTCCCCGACCCGCCACAACCATCAGTTCATTCTCTGCTGGCCCTTCTCCCCCACCCGCCACAACCATCAGTTCATTCTCTGCTGGCCCTTCTCCCCCACCCGCCACAACCATCAGTTCATTCTCTGCTGGCCCTTCTCCCCCACCCGCCACAACCATCAGGTCATTCTCTGCTGGCCCTTCTCCCCGACCCGCCACAACCATCAGTTCCTTCTCTGCTGGCCCTTCTCCCCCACCCGCCACAACCATCAGTTCATTCTCTGCTGGCCCTTCTCCCCCACCCGCCACAACCATCAGGTCATTCTCTGCTGGCCCTTCTCCCCCACCCGCCACAACCATCAGTTCATTCTCTGCTGGCCCTTCTCCCCCACCCGCCACAACCATCAGTTCATTCTCTGCTGGCCCTTCTCCCCCACCCGCCACAACCATCAGGTCATTCTCTGCTGGCCCTTCTCCCCCACCCGCCACAACCATCAGTTCATTCTCTGCTGGCCCTTCTCCCCGACCCGCCACAACCATCAGTTCATTCTCTGCTGGCCCTTCTCCCCCACCCGCCACAACCATCAGTTCATTCTCTGCTGGCCCTTCTCCCCCACCCGCCACAACCATCAGTTCCTTCTCTGCTGGCCCTTCTCCCCCACCCGCCACAACCATCAGTTCATTCTCTGCTGGCCCTTCTCCCCCACCCGCCACAACCATCAGGTCATTCTCTGCTGGCCCTTCTCCCCCACCCGCCACAACCATCAGGTCATTCTCTGCTGGCCCTTCTCCCCGACCCGCCACAACCATCAGTTCATTCTCTGCTGGCCCTTCTCCCCCACCCGCCACAACCATCAGTTCATTCTCTGCTGGCCCTTCTCCCCCACCCGCCACAACCATCAGTTCCTTCTCTGCTGGCCCTTCTCCCCCACCCGCCACAACCATCAGTTCATTCTCTAAGTCTGTGAGTCTCTTTCTGTGTTTTAAGTTCATTTGTATCATTTTTTAGAGTCCACATATAAGGGATGTCATAAGATATTTCTCCCTCTCTTTGATCTACTTGACTCAGTATGACACTGTCTAGGTCCATGCATGTTGCTGCAAATGACATTATTTCATTCTTTTTAACGGCTGAGTAGTATTCATTTCCATATATACATGAAATATATATATACACACCACATACATCTTTATCCATTCATCTATTGATGGACATTTAGGTTGCTTCCATGTCTTGGCTGTTGTAAACAGAGATGCATTGAACATTGGGGTGCACGTATCCTTTCGGATCATGTTTTTCTCTGGATGTGAGCCCAGGAGTGGGATTGCAGTGTCATATGGTAGCTCTATTTTTAGTGTTTTAAGGAAACTCCCCGGAGAAGGCAATGGCAAGCCAGTCCAGTACTCTTGCCTAGAAAATCCCATGGACGGAGGAGCCTGGTAGGCTGCAGTCTGTGGGGTCACTAAGGGTCGGACACAACTGAGCGACTTCACTTTCACTTTTCACTTTCACACATTGGAGAAGGAAATGGCAACCCACTCCAGTATTCTTGCCTGGAGAATCCCAGGGACGGGGGAGCCTGGTGGGCTTCTGTCTATGGGGTCACGCAGAGTCGGACACGACTGAAGTGACTTAGCAGCAGCAGCAGCAAGGAAACTCCCTACTGTTCTCCACAGCGGCTGTGCCAATTTACATTTCCACCGACAGTGGAGGAGGGTTGAAAGAGAGTGGGTTTCGACTTTTGAGGGAGAAGAAGGTCACAGAGCAGCAAGCATTGGAAAAACTTCCAGGACTGAGAAAATGTGATGCAAAGGCACAGAGGGTGTTTCCTGCGGGAGTGGGACACGTTCCCCTCCCGCACGGGGTCAAGAAGCTCATTTCTCTGACCAGCAAGCTGCTTGTCTTCTGAAGGTGTCTGCACCGAAGTGCAGCGAGGAGCCCTACCCTTCAGATGATTTGCGGCTCCAAATGTCTTGCAGAAAATCAGAGGGCATCGGAGCACTCTGGCCCTGTCGGGCTTTTCGCAAAGATAAAACATACTGCCTCACTCCACGGTATCACCTCAACTGCCTTTGTTCTCCCTTGAATAGGACGATTCAACAAAGGCCCTGGTAACCAAATTAAAGTATAAAATGAACACTGAGATATGGAAACCCGGCCGGTGAGAATGCTAATGAATGAAGTCCACTAAAGGCACACGGGCTAAGTTTTCAATACAAATAGTTTTATGGCCAATCTCTCCAGATCATAGCAGTCTTCTTTAGAAGTCCAAGTCTAGAAGTAGATAGTCGTCCCAACTGAAGAATGAAACAGATAATGCTCTGAATAACGTCTCTCCACAATAGTAACGGTCATTCTCTTAGGAAACTCTTTGAGAATCCTGAATTTGTCGCGGCCCAGAATACCTAAAGAAACTATTAATCCCCAAGTGCCGGCCAGGAGGTGACACTGGGAATCAGATATTCCGGCGAATAGCTGAACCTTTTCTTCTTCCTATCAGGGAAACACAGCATTTAGTTTACACGTGAGGTAGTCAAACAACCACTGGTTACCTTTTTTCATTCCAGACCACTCAGCTTTTAGGTTAGTTTCTAGAAGGACAGTTGGAAACACTTGGATTTGTTTGTCCAACGTTAGCTGGACACACTTCATGAAAACGGCAACGCGCAGAAAGTGGCGTATGTGCGCTAGACCCAGGTTCCGTCTGCCTCCGCCAGCAGGCCGCCACCGTTTTGTACTTGCTCCACAATCGTCTGCGTATCAACTCGCATTTCACTGACTCCTGAAGCCCCTTCTATGCTAGTTCTTCCTCCACTTCATCTTAGACTGTGGTGGCTCTTCATCTGGACACAGCTTTATATTTTGAAATGTTTATATTTAGAACAGAATATTGAAAAGCTTAGCGCACAGTTACATTAACTATTCTGGAAACTAGCGGAGTTGACAATATATGAAAAAATGCATTTCTTTGTGAAGAGATGGATGCCACAAGACATAAAGGTCTGGGGTTTTCAGAACGCAATCATTTTAGACATTTTCCCCTTAGCAATTACCTCCTACTATATCCTTGGAACTTAGTCAAGCTTTTGTTAACCTTTTGAAGTTTTGAGGGAGTTTTTCGGTTTTTTTTAGCTTGATCTTATTTTTGATTAGTGAAACGTTTAGAATAGAACAATCTTAAGCAAAACTACACAAAACTGAAGACTCATTGGCCTTAATGAGTTAACTACTGCCAAATTCAATGGTTTGAAGAAAATGTGCTGATTCTGGGGCTTATTTAAATCTATAATAAAAGTAGTCATCAGTAGTCATTCAGTTACAGATCTAAACACAATTTGAAAAAAGACACATAAAGCAGAAAATATGAATTTAATGCATGCAGCTCATCAACCAGCCTGTAAGCACTCCAGTGGGGGGCCATGGATATGGTCAATTCTATTCAATTTCTAAATTCAATTTCATTGCTACACATTGGTAAGAATATGGTAAGTCAAAAATATTGTTATCATACTTCCAGCAAAATTTGACTTGGATTGTTCTTCCTGGAAGTGAACTTGATTCCTAGGAGTCAGGGAGGTAATCTGCCCGTGTCACAGGAAAGATCACCGTGTGGTTCGCCTAAATGTTTTCAGTTTCAGATTTTTACAGCTCGGTTCTATGCTTTGCCCAAAGTGAAACCAAAATACTAATAACCTCACCCATGGCCCGTTTCCGCGTGAGGTGTTTGTGGAGAATGACATTGGAGAGGTTGTTAGCTGAACTTCGGGGAAGTTGCGTTCTACACATTCTGCGGCAGCTTCCTTGGGAAGCTCTGATTGCCCCCGAGTGTTCAAAGTTCAGGAAAAAAAGTTTTTCCTCATACTTTAAAAAAAAACTATACAGGTGTTTATAAATGTTTTTTCCTCTCTTATCATACTTCCTTGGTGAGACCACGTTGTTGTTGCTAAGTCGCTTCAGTCGTGTCTGACTCTGTGCGACACCATAGACGGCAGCCCACCAGGCTCCCCCGTCCCTGGGACTCTCCAGGCAAGAACACTGGAGTGGGTGGCCATTTCCTTCTCCAATGCATGAAAGTTCCTGGGAAGGTTGTAATTTTGTTAACTTACTGCTTTTCTTTTTTCCCAATTCAGATTTTTTTATTATTATTCTAAAGAGGAACAAGCACAAAAACAGTTAAAACGTATGCAGAGTTTTAACAAATGACTATAAGGTGGTGTCAGGATGGCCGCCTCCCAGATGAGGAATAAGCCTTTTACAGAGATTCAGGAGATGAGGGTTCAGTCCCTGGGTCGGGAAGATCCCCTGGAGGAGGAAGTGGCAACCCACTCCAGTGTTCTAGCCTGGAGAACCCCAGGGACGGGGGAGCCTGGTGGGCTCCAGTCGGTGCAGTCACAAAGAGTCGGCCGTGACTGGGAGACTAAACAACAGCTGCAGGGCTTGGAAGCAGCCTGAGTCTACGCTTCTGCTCCCACATCCACGCCCCTCTCTCCTGACAGAGGAGCCACCATCCTTGGGTTTATCAGGGTCTCTCTTGACTGTCCCACTTCTGTGTTCATCCCATTTATTTGATGCCATTTTTCCTTTTTGAGGATTTTATATACAAGGACTCATGCTATACATAGTCTGACGTCTGTGTTGGTTGACAGTGTCTTATGGTGTGATGTTCCTTGGTCTCGTGGACCTATAATCGAAACTTGGTCAAATGGGAGTTAGGACTGGCCATCTTTCTGTGCACTGTGGCTTGGATCCATTTCTGAGGTGTGGAGCGCGTCTCTAATGTAATTCTCTGTCATCTCTCTCTGCAACTCTAGGGACGTGTCTCAGGGCATCTCTGTATTCCAGCAGCCCAGGGAGATGCCTAATGGTGTTTGGGGGGATGTGTGTGGATGTGGCTACACGCAGGACATTCTAAGCCCCTTCTTTGTTTTTGTGAATGTTGACATTAGTTGCTGTTCAGTTGCTAAGTTGTGTTCGACTCTTTGCAACCCCATGGACTGTATAGCCCATCAGGCTCCTCCATCCATAGGATTTCCCAGGCAAGAATACTGGAGTGGGTTGCCATTCCCTTCTCCAGGGCATCTTCCTGAGCCAGGGATTGACCCGCGTCTCCTGCGTTGGCAGGCAGGTTCTCTACCACTGAGCCAACAGGGAAGCCTTATTGTAAACAGCCACGTCAGCAGTAAGAGAATGAAGGAGAGAAGAGGAACCGGTCATTCAGAAACCTCCTTCTAGAGAATTCACTTTCTAAAAGCTAGAAAAAAATTTTTAGTCAACATTCCAAACAGTATAAGAAAAGAAATAATCAAAATATAACCTGAGGAAATTTTTGGATGATTTGAACTTCCACACGGTGAACTTCCTTGTGACACGGGCAGATTACCTCCCTGACTCCTAGGAATCAAGCTCACTTCCAGGAAGAACAATCCAAGTCAAATATTGTTGGAAGTATGATAACAATATGTTTTACTTACCGTATTTTTACCAATGTTTAGAAATGAAATTGAATTTAGAAATTGAATAGAATTGGCCAGACCTATGGCCCCCCACAGGAGAGCTTACAGACTGGTTGATGAGCTGCATGCATTAAATTCATATTTTCTGCTTTATGTGTCTTTTTTCAAATCGTGTTTAGACCTTTAACTGAATTTTAAGGAATCTAGGCAGCATGATGGTAGCCAAGAGCACACATTTTGTGTGTGTGTGAGATCTGGATTTGAATCCTGGCTGTGTTGCTCAACTGCTGAATGAAATAGAATAAAATATTTAATTTCTCTAAATCTCAGCTTCCTTCTCTGTCAAAGGAGAATGAGAATGTCTTCTTTTGATAATTGCAAAAATTGAACAAGATCTGACGCAAAGCATTTAACACATGGAAAGAGCTCAACAAATGGGAGCCATAGTATCTATTGTAGGAATTGTTTTTTAATCTGTTAGTAGGTATTATCTTGCTCTTCCAATAATTTTTCAGTGCTATATAAATCCTGGATTTACTATGAGACTCAGATTCTGGATCTTGATATCCCATTAAAGAGAGGTCTTGGCCAGCAACCCCACTCCTGGGCATATACCCTGAAAATATGAAGGCTTTAATTCAAAAAGACACGTGCACCCCTATGTTCACAGGAGCGCTATTCACAATAGCCAGGACACAGAAGCAACCTAAATATCCACCAAGAGAGGAATGGATAAAGAGACGTGGTACACATACATCGGTTCAGTTCAGTTGCTCAGTCATGTCTGACTCTTTGGGACCCCACAGACTGCAGCACACCAGGCCTCCCTCTCCTTTACTATCTCCTGGAGCTTGCTCAAACTCCTGTCCATTGAGTTGGTGATGCCATCCAACCATCTCTTCCTCTGTCATCCCCTTCTCCTCCTGCCCTCTTTCCCAGCATCAGGGTATTTTCCAAAGAGTCAGTTCTTCGCATCAGGTGGCCAACATATTGGAGCTTCAGTTTCAGCTTCAGTCCTTCCAATAAACATCCAGGACTTATTTCCTTTAGAATGGACTGGTTGGATCTCCTTACAGTCCAAGGGACTCTCAAGAGTCTTCTCCAACACCACAGTTCAAAAGCATCAATTCTTTGGCGCTCAGCTTTCTTTATAGTCCAACTCTCTCATCCATACATGACCACTGGATAAAGCATACCCTTGACTAGACGGACCTTTGTTGACAAAGTAATGTCTCTGCTTTTCGATATGCTATCTAGGTTGGTCATAGCTTTTCTTCCAAAGAGCAAGAGTCTTTTAATTTCATGGCTGTAGTCACCAATCTGCAGTGATTTTGGAGCCCCAAAATATAAAGTCTCTCACTGTTTCCATTGTTTCCCCATCTATTTGCCATGAAGTGATGGGACCAGATGCCTTTAACTTCGCTTTTTGAATGTTTAGTTTTAAGCCAACTTTGTCACTCTCTTCTTTCACTTTCAGCAAGAGGCTCTTTAGTTCTTCTTCACTTTCTGCCATAAGGGTGGTGTCATCTGCATATACAATGCAATATTACTCAGCCATAAAAGAAAGAATGAATAATGCTATTTCCAGCAACATGGTTGGACCCAGAGACGATCATACTAAGTAAATCAGAGAAACACAAGTATTATATGATATCACTTATATGTGGAATCTAAAAATAGTACAAATGAAACTTGTTGACAAAACAGAATCAGACTCACAGATAGAAAACAAACTTATGTTTACCAAAGGGGAAGGAAAAGGAAGACTAAAATAAGAATTTGGGATTAACATGTACACACAGTACTATATAAAAATAGATACACAGCAAGAACCTACTGTATAGCACAGGGAATTCTACTCAATATCTTCTGACAAACTATACTGGAAAGAACCAAACATATACATGTATGTATAACTGAACCTCTTCACTGTGTAGCTGACACTAACACAGTGTTGTAAGCCAACAATACTTCAATTCAATTTTTTTATTTTAAAAAGGCAAACTTGGTTTACAATCAAGGTTTGAAAGTTGGACAAGGCATTATTTGATTTTATTATCCAATGATTTGATTTCTGGATACAGAAGGTCACTAGGAGAGAGACTTCATCCCAGGCTCTGTTTTCTCCAGCTCAACTTTATACCCATCTGAACAGCACCCAGAGGTGGGCGGTGGAGGGAGCGGTGTGCTTCCATCAGCAGGCCTAGACAACAGACATTAATACACAGCAAGTCAAAGTGCAATGGATCTGACTTTGGCACTTTCTAATTCTAACGTGGAACAATCTCAGAGAACTAAAACTAAAACAATATGACCCTGCAATCCCACTCCTGGGTATATATATCTTAAGAAAAACATGATCTGAAAAGATTCATGCACCCCAATGTTCATTGCAACAATATTTAAATAGCCAAGACTTGGAAGCAACCTAAATGTCCATCAACAGATAAATGGATAAAGAAGATGTGATACACATGGTCGATGGAATATTACTCAGCCATTAAAAATGAAATAATGCTATTTACAGCAACATGGATGGACCTAGAGAGAATCACACGGAGTGAAGTAAGTCGGAGAAGGAGAAATATCATAAGACATCCCTTATATGTGGAATTTAAAAAGAAATGACACAAATGAACTTACAAAGCAGAGACTCGCAGACTTAGAGAACAAACTTATGGTTGTCTGGGGGAAGGGATAGTTAGGGAGTTTAGGAAGGTCACGTACACACTGCTGTATTCAAAATGGATGACCAACAAAGACCTACTGTATAGCACAGGGAACTCTGCTCAATGTTATGTGTCAGCCTGGATGGGAGGGTGATTTGGGGGAGAATGGATACAGGTATATGGATGGTTAAGTCCCTTCACTGTTTACCTGAAACTACCACTGCATTGTTAATGGCTATACCCCAAAACAAAATAAAAAGTTTAAAGTTTGAGAAAAAAAATGAAATAATAAATCATAGAGGACAAGCAGTTGCTAGACTTCACCCTCACTCAGCATGCTCATGGTTTAACCTGTCCATTCCTGCACAGCCTCAGGCCTCAGTGCAGGAAATGGATCAGAAGTACCACACAACTGCACTCATCTCACACGCTAGCAAAGTCACGTGCAAAATTCTCCAAGCCAGGCTTCAGCAGTACGTGAACCATGAGCTTCCAGATGTTCAAGCTGGATTTAGAAAAGGCAGAGGAACCAGAGATCAAATTGCTAACATCTGCTGCATCATCGAAAAAGCAAGAGAGTTCCAGAAAAACATCTACTTTTGCTTTATTGACTACGCCAAAGCCTTTGACTGTGTGGATCACAACAAACTGGAAAATTCTTCAAGAGATGGGAATAGCAAACCACCTGACCTGACTCCTGAGAAATCTGTATGCAGGTCAGGAAGCAACAGTTAGAACTGGACATGGAACAGACTGATTCCAAATTGGGAAAGGAGTATGTCAAGGCTGTATATCATCACCCTGCTTATTTAACTTATATGCAGAGTACATCATGAGAAACACTGGACTGGAAGAAGCACAAGCTGGAATCAAGATTGCTGGGAGAAATATCAATAACCTCAGATACGCAGATGACACCACCCTTATGGCAGAAAGTGAAGAGGAACTAAAAAGCCTCTTGATGAAAGTGAAAGAGGAAAGTGAAAAAGTTGGTTTAAAACTCAACATTCAGAAAACTAAGATCATAGCATCTGGTCCCATCATTTCATGGCAAATAGATGGGGAAACGATGAAAACAGTGAGAGACTTTATATTTTGGGGCTCCAAAATCACTGCAGATGGTGACAGCAGCCATGAAATTAAAAGATGCTTGCTCCTTGGAAGAAAGGCTATGACCAACCTGCTGCTGCTGCTGCTAAGTCACTTCAGTTGTGTCCGACTCTGTGCGACCCCTTAGACGGAAGCCCACCAGGCTCTCCCGTCCCTGGGATTCTCCAGGCAAGAACACTGGAGTGGGTGGCCATTTCCTTCTCCAATGCATGAAAGTAAAAAGTGAAAGTGAAGTTGCTCAGTCATGTCTGACTCTTAGCGACCCATGGACTGCAGCCAACCAGCCTTCCCCGTCCATGGGATTTTCCAGGCAAGAGTACTGGAGTGGGGTGCCATTAGACAGCATATTGAAAAGCAGAGACACTACTTTACCAACAAAGGTCCATCTAGTCAAAGCTATGGTTTTTATAGTAGTCGTGTATGGATGTGAGAGTTGAACCATAAAGCTAAGCACCGAAGAATTGATGCTTTTGAACTGTGGTGTTGGAGAAGACTCTTGACAGTCCTTTGGACTGCAAGGAGATCCAACCAGTTAAAGGAAGTCAGCCTGAATATTCATTGGAAGGACTGATGCTAAAGCTGAAGCTCCAACACTTTGGCCACTTGATTCGAAGAACAGACTCATTTGAAAAGACCCTGATGCTGGGAAAGACTGAAGGCAGGAGGAGAAGGGGACGACAGAGGATGAGATGGTTGGATGGCATCCCTGACTCAATGGATTTGAGTAGGCTCGGGGAGTTGGTGATGGACAGGCAAGCCTGGCATGCTGCAGTCCACGGGTTGCAAAGAATTGGACACGACTGAGCAACTGAACTGAACTGAAAGGAAGGAAACTCAACTTTCTCTTCATCAAGAGGAATTTCTCAGAACCCTCTGAATGTGATACAGCCAGAAGGGTGCTCTGGTGTCTAGAGCACCCCCTAGTGGAGGATCTGCCATTGCACCCTTTCCCCTTGTGGTTAGGAATCTCTCCCGCACACAAGCATTTGTGTTCTAGGGTCACTGCATTTATCTCCTGGCTCAGACGGTGAAGAGGGCTAAGTCTTTCTTTTCACGTCTGCTCTGTCCAATATAGGGGCCACCGCCACATGAGTTGTGGAGCATTTGAGACACAGCTACTTCAGCTAATGAACTGAATGTTTAATTTTGTTTAACTTTAAAATAATATTTATTTAGTAAAAAATTTGTTTGTTTGTCTGAGCCGAGTTGTGGTGTGTGGGATTTTTAGTTGAGGCACAGCACTTGGGATCTAGTTCCCCAACCAGGGATCAAACCCAGATCCCCTGCTCTGAGAACACAAAGTCTTATCAGCTCACTGGGACCACCAGGGAATCCCTAGTTTTAATTCTCACTAATTGAAATAAAAAAGATATATTAATTTTAAAGAAAAAAAAGTAACTTTTAAAGTAACGTTTAAATTTTAAAGTAATTTTAACCAGTTAAAATGTAGATGACCACAGGCGGCCAGTCGCTAGGGCATCACTGCAGCTTTGGGACACGCATGACCGTGGACGTTCTTTGCTCCTCCTTCAACAGAGCTCTGACCTTCTACACAGCCAGGAAGCTCTGACATCATAGCCTCATTTTCTAAGTGTGTGCCCAACTCTCCCCAGGGCCTCAGCCCCGTCAATTTGAAATGAAGAGGTCCCATGAGATCTACCGGTTCCTTGTAGCTCTCACACTGGGCTCGAGAATTGAAATATTATAAATAAACTAGTTCCGTTTCAGAGATAGTGACACATCAAATCTAACCACTGTCTGTTATGATAGCAGGTCCAGGGGTGAAGTACTATATGTGTTGTATGCAAGGAACCCCATAAGAAATGCTGACTTGCCCTCAGCATTAAAAAAAAAAAAAAAAAAGTATTTATTTATTTATTTGATTGCACTGGCTGTTAGTTGCGGCATGTGGGATCCTCAGCATTTTAAAGGTGTGGATTTATTTTTACAAAAATTAAAAAACATGGGCTTACAGTTTAAAAATTGAAACAAAACCAGGACACAAAAAAATAAGCACTGTCTTCCAATTAAAAATAAATTTAAAAAAAGTAAAGCAATGATCCTCCAATTAAAAATAAAGTTTAAGAAAAAGCACATCGTTTTCAGGCTGTTTACCTCTCACAAGAGCACATTTTTAGAAAGAACAGCAGAAGAGCATGTCTTTAGCAGGCACAATGGCTGTACAGCGGTGGGGTGGCAAAGTTACTGCCCAGGTGGGTATTTTCCCTAACATTTCCTGCATGGGAGGATATTCTTAAAGGTATAGAGGCATTTATGTAACTTTCTTGCCTGGAGAATCCCATGGAAAGAGGAGCATGGTAGGTTTACAGCCCATGGGGTCGCAAAGAGTCGGACACGACTGAGCGACTTCACACACACACACACACACACACTGTCAATAGACCAGAAAAGGCAAGAAAACATAAAAAGTTTAGTTTTCAACTTAGTAGCAATTTCTCATTAAGTCCATACTTTATGTATCCAGGAGTCTTCTCCTATGTACAAAATACCAATTCTCAGTGGTTTGTATAAGATTGTAGTGAACTTTTCCTACCACACTGATTCAACCATTAACAGGAACACACTTGTTCATTTGCATACACTGACTCCATGGATGTGTGAACTGCTTCCATGTGGCTTATAGCATCGTGAAGATAATACAGACCCTTTCAACAGTTACTTTGTTTGTTGGATGGTTAGTTATTTGTTTGAATGTTTTTATAGACAAATCACTGTCACCGAATTTTGTTTCAAATCACTAAAAACAACAGAGAGGTTTTGCTTGTCAATTACAAAATACTCAGCAAGGAAATGACAACCCACTCCAGTGTTCTTGCCTGCAGAATCCCAGGGATGGGGGAGCCTGGTGGGCTGCCATCTATGGGGTCGCACAGAGTCGGACACGACTGAAGTGACTTAGCAGCAGCAGCAGCCCTCTTGGAGGGCTTCAAATTACCCAGACTGCCCAAACCAAGCTAGCCCATGTTTCAGTTCGTGGTCACAGACAATACAGCAATTTAATGCAGCAGAAATCCTGACCGAATTCAAAAGAAGTTTATTCACCTCCTTTCCCAAAGAACTGGCTAATTCTGAGTGGCCCACGTTGTCTCTCAGAGGTCTATGGATACAGACTCATCTGAAGGATGTTTATGTAAAGATACATGGTGTGATTACAACCTACAGCTCACAACACTTCCTACATCAACTTTCATGTGTAATTTTTGAAACTGTGCAGTTTACAGACACAAAAGTCACATCACGTGGCCATCATTTTGAATATGCATCATGCAGTTGGAAATAAGAATCTGGCTTCATTAAGCTGTTACTCATGTTTTGTTGGTGCTCAAAGGTCAGAAGGAAAAGCAATAATTTGGGGAAATAGTAAGCGAAGGCCCAGGAGAGCTGTCTGGTCGAGTCACTGCTCAGGTGCAATGACAGCTCAGGTCACTAAAACGAACCTCAGCCCAACCATTTGATGGTCTTGGCTGGCACTGTCTGATTTTTTTTTTCCCCCACAAGAAAAGCTGGTCTTTCAGAAACTGGGCAAACAATCTATTCAAAGCTCAAGTGAAGACGGTGCCCCTTAAGTAAAGAAGTGGCAGAAGTTTTAAAAAGTGTGCCATGGCTTCAGTAACTTGACTGTTGAAACCCAGGTGAGGGTACCATCACTTTGAACCAGAAAGAAAGGAAGAAAGATTAATCGGGTTGTACCGAAGCCAACCCACTAATCACGAATACAAAATAGAGTGCTAAGATATGAAGGCGCTATGGACCTGCCACTGGAAGCTGGATGTAACAGTAAACATTCAGAATCCCCTCCCCCGGTCTCACACCTAATCTGATGGAGCCACCCAATGGCTTTACACCAGGGTAAAGGGAGCCGGCTGCCTCGGAGTCTAGGCAGGCTTTGAAACGGCCTTCTATTAGAGACCCGCGAGAAGTATCTCCTGGGATCGCTGGGGTGCTTAGTTGCTTTCTGAACGGTTGCTTGCAGCCACCCAGCGGTGAACCCCACGGTAATGGAAAGCACCACGTGACCGCTCAGGTCCACCCCGTGTCTGCTTTCAAGGTCTTTCCTGAAAGCTGGCCACACAGATAACCTGGTTTCCATGCTATTTATTGCCCAGGAAGGAGGAAGGGTGGAGCCCAAGCCCTTGGGGATGTGAACTCGAGGTTCCAGGGAGTCTAGGGCATCAAATCTGATGCTTTCAGGACTGACCTGCCCCAGAGAGTTAGAACCAAAAACGGACCTGAATTACAATAGCTCTTTCTTATTTGTGACACATCAGGGGGAAAAAAAGACAGACAGAAAGCTTTCCCTAGTACCTTAGGACATATTTAACCTATGGGTTTTGCAGTCATTTTTCTACATTAGAACAAATTCCACTTCATATTCTTTTTCTTAACAGAAACATCATTTCACCTGAGATCTCCATTTACTGGTGGCAAATTTGGGTCACTTTAGAGACCCAGAGTCACTTCTTCCATCAAATTTGTTTAGTCTGCAGGATACAGAAGATTATTCGATCAGGTCAGACGCCTCACTCCTCCTAGCATTTTAGCAAAGATAAAATTCAAATGATGCTTTTAGTAAAAAAAAAAAAAAAAGATTTCAAGAAAGGTAACAGTAGGATGATCATTTTTTCCAATAGCACATGAGTTTGGTCTCTTTGGATGCAGTTTTATGAAATAGCTGCCTTCCATGCACTTGCAGGATTTCATTTGGGGTGAGTTCTGGACACAGCCTGATTTGAGGACCCATTGATCTCTGGGTCAGGAAGATCTCCTGGAGGAAGAAATGGCAACTCACTCCAGTATTCTTGCCTGGAGAATTCCTTGGACAGAGGAGCCTGGCGGCCTACAGTACATAGGGTCGCAAAGAGTCGGGCACTAGGTAAAGCATGATGTATCAAGACATTGTTTAAGACAGTAAAAAACTTACCTTTTTAGCTTTGAAAAATAAATCTTTATGCAGCCATCAGTTTTGGAAAAGACTTTGCAACTTCCAATATGTTGAGAGATGGGCCATCTCTGGCCACCATATTCCTAACAAATACTGAGGAATATTTTTGAAAATATTGAAGCATTTTTACCTGTTTGTAGCTGATCCAAAAACATTTGTGTTGATTTCCAAAGCTTCTGCCACTTTTTTGGACTAGATTTCATTCTGTAAAATCCAGTTCCTCCCTCAGACCTCCTCCACTTCCATAAGGTTGAAAAACAGCAAACCCTGAAAAAGTACCAAAGGTCAACTTTGTTCAGGGGTTCAGCTGATGATTTAAATTATTTAGTGAAAATTGGGCACGGGTGTACTATCATATAGGTGTGCTCACACTCAGAAAACACTTCCTCTTCATTCAAAAGAGCTAAAAATGTAGGTCCCATTTCTGGCACTTTAAATAAAGTTCCCCGTCGCAGGATTATTTATCATGGTTAGCGGTTGCCATCAGTCATGAAAAGTTAACGAAGACCTATTGGGTTTATCTATAGGCAGCTAAACAAACATATCTTGCTCTCCTGTTATCTTCTTGTTAACAAAGCCCTATCAGGGTGTTCTCAACATCAGCATTTACTGCACAGGGGCCCTTTATCTAGGATGATATATAGGGAGCCCATCAATTAGCGTGAGGGTTTGTAGATACCTGCCATATATTCATGAGGGCAGCGGCTTCCCTGTCTCTTGCCATCACAGTCGCGGCGCAGCGTGGTGTCCTAGGTGGTGTCACCGCTTGCCTTCTGGGCTTTGGTTGATTTCTGTCGTGGCCGTGAAACTGTCAGAGTACCTTTGGTCCAGGCAGGGATGTGCCTGCATCATAACCAGCAACCAGAGCTGCTGCTCTCAACACACTCACAAGAGCCCAGGGGACCAGGGTCCCTAGCAGCCGTCGTGAGAAAACGCACAGACGCAGGAGCCCTGGTGTAAGTGTTGCTTTTGCCTAAGCATTTGGGGGTGGGGGGAGTGTTACTCAGTTGCTGTATACAATTTGAAAGTATTGAGGCAAACACTTTAGTTCTGGGCATGTGACTGGGTGGGGAGCGGGCAGGGGGAGCCCTGTCATCAGAATGGCACGTGGAATCTCTAACTCCATTCATTCTGATGCCGCTGCCCCTCTGCGTGAACCATCACTGGTTCCCCAGTGCCCACCAGATAAAGCCACTTAGCTGGACTCCACAGTTCACTGCCCTGAGTCTTGACCCCTCCCGCTCTTCCCCTGCTCAAGTGTGTTAAGCTGATTCAGTCGTGTCTGGCTCTTTGAGACCCCAGGGACTGTAGTCTGCCAGGCCTCTCTGTCCATGGGATTCTCCAGGCAAGAATACTGGAGTGGGTTGCTATGTCTTCCTACAAAGGAATCCTCCCGATCCCGGAATCAAACCCGATCTCTTACGTCTCCTGCATTGACAGGCAGGTTCATTACCGCGTCACCTGGGAACCCCCCACACACAACCTTTCTCATCCTTTCCCCAACCCCCAGCCCCATCCCAGTGCTATTGAACTTGCCTGTTTACTTGTGGAAAATCTCTTCCTTGCCCACCCTGCACTGTGAGCACCCAAGAGACAGATCCAGCTTCCCAATTTGGTGAACATTCAGGGACATGCCCAAGCCTTCTGTCCTCTGTTCTCACACAGCAGGCTTTTTACAGACTGCTTATTGCATCTCAAGTGATCCATTTGCTTGTCCTCCTCCCCCCCTCCAACTCTACCTGGGCTCAGGGACAGTTTCCTCTGTCTCAGAGCTTAGCAGGGTGCCCATCAGGCAAACACAAGGTTACAGGACGGAAGGATGAAGACACAGAAATACTCCGGTAACCCCACGGACATTCCCCAGCATACACTGAGGTCTCCTGGAAGAAATGAAGCCCCAGGAGCAGTAATGAGAGCTGGAGTCATGACCAGAAAGGCTGGGTCACCTGTGAAACGGGGATAAACCTATCTTACAGGGGGTTTGGAGTTTAATAAGCGTTATTTCATAACCGATGTATTTTACGATGGATGAAGATGCTATCATAACATCTCCAGATTGCTGTGGCCTTTGGTGTTAGTGGTCCGGCTTCCTATAACCTCGAGGGCCCTTTCCTTAGAACAGAGTTTTGTCAGTTTGGTTTCCCCAGAGATAACTCAGGTGGGTGATGAGTTTGTGTGACATGTGGTGCCTTCCAACTCACAGAGATCAGGTGGCCGGCCCTAAAGCCAACCCTCAGCAAAGACACCCCGGGCCGCCGAGTGTGTTAGCTAGCACTCTTGTCACCTCCACTGACCAGCCTGATTGCACTGGGAGCTGGCCCCCGGACCTGCAGTCCTTTTCCTCCTCTTCCTCAGGTGCCTCAAACCCGAGCCAACCCTCACCCAGACTCAGGCTTCTGCCACCCTCCCACCAACACCAGGCACAGTTCAGAGGGGGAACGTGTGACCTGCCTGTGACCCTCGGAGCCCCCTGTGGAGCAGCCAGGACAGGAACTCTTTCTGCTTCTTCCTGGCTCCGCTCCCAGCCCCCCCCCCCCCGAAATGCACTTTCCGTGACTGGGTTCTCCTTGTAAAAAGTGAGACCAGCTGCCTACACACAGCCCACTTCCTTCAGGCTCCGCCGGGCCCCTGCCGCCCACCCAGCCATGTCCCGACTCAGTTCCCCAGCCTGGCACCCTCTGCCCAGGGCTCTAGATTCCGGGACCCCCACACCCCCTGGGAAGGCTGTGGCTGGAGGTTCCCCTCCCCAGATGCCTTTCCTGGGGAGGTCGGTGGATGTGGCGAGGGGAGGACCCAGGATGAGCTGGCTGACCCCCCGGGGAAGAGTCCCTCCTCGCCCCTTCCCCAGAACCCCACCCCGCCAGATCACAGGCTTCTCGGGTGCCCCCCACCCCAGCCAGGTGCATTCCCTATGGGACAGGTGATGTCACCTCCGAGGCTGAACAAAGCAACCCCTCTCTCTGGGGACAGAACGGAGTTGGGGGGGCACCCGTGCCAGTGGCATCCCCTCCGGCCTTCAGTATCATCTGCGGGACCTGGAGACAAGGTGGGGAACCCCGGGCTTGGGGAGGGAGATCGACCCTCTGGAGGACCCGCCACACGCTGACCAGGAACCGACCCCTCAGCACCTTTGCCTGCCTCCACGTCTGTGCTCACTTGCTGGGCAGTGAGCCATCGCCCAGCCAGCCGGTCCTGGTAGGGGAGAAGGGGAGGGACGGGCTCCAGGGGACAGCCCTGGCTGTGGGTGAGGCAGGTGCATCCTCTGGGGGACCTCAGGGAGCTGGGCTTCAGGTGGGGAGGCGTGAGGGGGCCTGGGGCTGGTGGAGGCCCGTCTCCTCCCATCGGGTAGAGACACACACCCTGGGCCTGTGGGTCTACTCCCAGAAACACAAAGACTGGAGAGGGCCAAACAGAAGCAAAAAGGGGGGAGGAAGTGGCAGAATATGCACGTTGTGGCTGAGGATCCAGGGCCCTCCAGCTGCGCTGTGGCTCTGGGGAGCGCCCGCGCAAGGAAGACAGGTGTTTGCTGTGTTTGCCTGAACCCAGACGGGGCTGGGGTAATGCTCTTGACTGACCGCCCCAGACAGTCCGGTTCTTCCACTCCCCTCCCGCCAGCCCCAACCCCCGGCCAGAGTCTGGGGACCCAATCTCTCCATTTCCCGGCGCCCCCGACAGGGGCCAGGCCGGAGCCTGGGCGCCTCTCCTGCCCTTTTCCTGGCCAGAATGGGAACAGAAACCCACGATCCGAGCGCCGCGCGCAGGTAGCTTTTCCGCCGAAGGACGGCCAGCGCGGCAGGAGGCCCCCGGCGAGCCCAGGTCCCCAGGCTGGGGGCAGAAAGGGGATGTCGGCGAGGGGGGACTCCGAGAAAGGGGGCGCCTGCATAGGAAGGCAGCCGAAGTCCCGGCCTCCCCGGCGGAGGTCGTGCGGCCGGAGAGGCCGGTTCCCGGCCCCCGCCTCTTCTTATTCCCGAGGTCCCAGAAGTGGCGTCAGAGAAGACTCAAAGGGCAGATGGGGAAGTGGGGGGACCTTTGACCCCCGCGCGGCGGTGGCGGGCGCTGAGTGTCCGCGAGGGGCCCGCACCCTCAAGAGCAGTGGCTGCCAACGCGGGGCCGGACAATGATGCCTCACTCCCCCGTACAAGGGCAAACTAGTTTCTGTGTTGGGGGGAAAAAAGGGAATAAAAGTTTAATAAACGTGTGTGCTGTGTTGTGAATGACTTTGCGACGACCTCTGTTGCAAATGGCCTATGCATGCGGAATAATGGTCTCCTTGCAGAGAGGGAAATAGCTTAGCGCTATCGTGGTTGCCTCGGTAACCATCAGAGTCCCCATCTAGCAAGAGAGAAATGAGTTATGAAAAGGCTTGAGTGAAGAAGGGATTAACACATGATCCCAGGGACAGTGTGTCAATCAAAATCAACTGAGAAATTACACTGCTCTATTGGAGAATTTCTCTCCACAACCCGAACGCTAGTGGAGTTGGGTGCGCATTTCTTTCTCTCTCTCTCTTTTTTTAATTTGAGAAAGAAGAGGGAAAGTAGCATCGCGATTGGTCTTCATGACTATCGCTGAGAATTACACCGAGATGAGGGACTCACCAAGAGAAGGGTTATTTGAGTAGACGGCGTCACCCCTCCCCCGCCAGCCCACCCCGCACGTCCGGGCACCTGGCTAGCAGTTAGCCGCCCCCCAGCCGCACAGACCCCCACCCCTCAGGCACCGCACTGGACCGCCTGGGTCCGGGCGCTCGGCCTTGGACAGACCCCGAGCGGCGCCCGAGGGGTGGGAGGTAGGGGTCTGGGGGAGTTGATGGGGGCGGGGGGCGAGGCCGAAAGGATAATGGAGACCTGGGTGCCAGTCCTGGAGCCTGAGCAGCCTCCGAAGCAACGTCTTGCCGCCTGCCTACTGCCTCCACTCAGGGTTCGGGGAAGTAAATCATCAAATCATCAAGTCCGGTGCCCACACTCCCCACCCCACCCCAGCCGCGGTCTCCCCCGCGCCCCCATTCCCAGCTCCGGAGCACGGGCTGCGGCGCCCGCGCACGCAGATCGGCGCACGTGCAAATGTCCCTCCTCCCCCGTTTGCCTACGGAAACCCGGGTTTCAAAACTAAAGGGGGAAAAAAAAAGACACCGTGAAATCCTAAGGAGCGGGCTTGGGTTAATCGATTACTAACCCGGCGCGCGGTGCAGCGGAAGGCTGCGTCCGCTTGGACTTCCGCTCTGGCTTTGGAGTTGGGAACTTTGAAAGAAACCTCAATCCGCACCGCACACCCCCCCCAATTCCGCCTTTCCTCCCCAAAAGAGGATGCTCTCTTGCAAAGACTTGAGAGGCCAAGACTGCGCAGAGCGCGCCTAAGGAGTCTTGGTGGGCCGAGGCAGGACGAGCCGGACTTCCCTAGACGGCGAGCCCGAGAATAATCGAATAATCGAGAACAAGTGCGGTTGCTCCAGGCGGCCGAGCTTGGGGTGGGAGTGGGGTGGAGGGGGGCACCCTGCAGTTGCACTGGACGAGTCCGAAGCTCTCGCTGCTGGAAGTCTGTCTGGTCTGCGCCTGTGGCCCAGACTGGGGGAGCGGGCAGTGCTGGGATCTCCAGGGCGCATTGGGGTTGCGGATCTGGTCTCCTTCCCCCGCCCCCCTTCCCATTAACCTCCCTGGGCCCGCAGCCTGCTTTTTCAGAGCAGGAAGAAGGGACCTAGACCATCCTCTGGTCTTGCGCCATCAATTTGGCAGATGGGGACCCTGAGTCCTTGAGGCAATACAATGATAAAAGGAACACGTTGAAGGGCCGGACAAGAGCCCAATGGCTTGACTTCTCTTTAGAAAACTGGCCTCATTACATAAAAATATTAAAGTTTCTTTAAGGAACTTTTCTCCAGCCGAGAGAGTTGCCTTTTGCCCTGCGGCGGAGAGGAAGCGCGTGGAGGCGCTTTCAGCCCCACGGGGGCCTGCGTGTCCTGTCCACTGAGTCTTCATTGAGTTCACCATCATTCATTCACCAGCCCTCCCTCCGCCTGACTGACTCCCTCTGGAGTCCCACACAAGTTTCAAGTCCCGAGCGCCCCGCGCGGTTAACTAAATCGCCTTGACCCCGGCGCTATTTGATATTCGCCTCCTTGACACTCATTTGGGGGCTCGGAGCAGCGACGCTGACATTGGACAAGTCCAGCCTGAAACCGAAGCCTCACGGAAGGGGGGTCGGGGAGAACCTGAGAGCTGGAAACTCGCTTTCTCCAAAGGCTTTCGGGACATTTTAGCTCGGCTCCAGGTCCTCGGAGCGCCAGGGCGCCGCCAGTGCGGGTGTAAACGTTAAATGTTAGCCATTTGTTCCGATGATTGGCATGGAAACCGACTCTTTCTTGTCTTCTTTTTTCCCCCTCCTTCTGCCTCTTTCCTTTCCTTTCTCCCTCTCCCCTCCGGATTCCCACAAATACTAATTCAACCAGTGGCTCCTCTAATCCTCCCGCCCTCCCACCCTGCTGCCATCCGAGTCAGAAGACTCCTGGTTTAGGGAAAAAGAACAATGGCAACCCAGGCAAGGGGCCACTTGCGGTTTCGCTCCACTTCTGGAGTCGACGCCATTAGTCCCTTGTATCTTTTTTCTTTTCATTTTCCCCCTTTTCTTAATTTTTCTTTTTTTTGACTGGGCTTTCATTTCTTTTAAACAGCGCTGGAGGGAATGAAGTGTTAGTGGTGTATTAGAAATTCAGGAGTGCCCTGGTCTCTATTAACAGAGACAAACAGATGAGCAGATAAAGGTGTCGCCTGGTTTCAAAAGCTCCAGTTTCTGCTTGAAGGGAGCAACCCACCAGAGCGTCCTTCTCGGACCCTGGATGGTCAGTGACTGGTTCCTCAGAAAGGGAGGAAGGGCCATACCCTTTGAGGCTGGATGCCAACCGCACTCCCCTACATATCTATGTTTCAGATCTCAGCCCAGCCCCCAAACCGCACTTTTGCTTCACTAAATAAACCCATTCATTCCAGACCCCCCCGTTTCCAGAGGCTCATCCTAACCCTTCCACTACCCCCCCATAGTTCTCCATTTCTCTAATTTGTTCTGTCACTACCTATACCTTCTCCCATCATAACCTTTTCCAACTGTGATTAGTGAGGCTTCATTTGCCCCACTCAGCCTTCTCCCTACACCCTCTCTCTCCCGCCTCCCATCCTTCTTAAAAGATTTTGGAGCCCAGGAGATAAGATATGCAGTCCTCTATCGGGAATCCTATAATATTAAAGATCAAACGTTGCATCAGTGGAAGACCAAATGCAGAGAGAAACAAAAGGAGGAGGCTAGGAGATGCTCATCAGCTAATTACAGCTGCAAATATTATGCAAATTTATCTTGGCACAGAAACGGAGAAAGCGAGTTTAAGTGCGGAGATAATGCCGGAAAATTGAATGTTCATCTGGCCATGGGAATCGGCCCAGCAGGCTCCACTGGTCTGTTTCATCTAGGGAAGCACCGTTTTTATACTCCTATCAGATCATCTGCTCTTCACTGGTTGGGGCTGAGAAATTAATATTACTTATAATTGATACTTGAAATTCTTGGAGTGATGTGTCCTAGAAAAGAGAGCAAAAGGAAGATGGGGTCGGGACGGAGAGAGAGGCGGGAAGGAGAGGCAATCCCAAAGTACTGGATACAGAATCGGACCTAGAGGTCTAGGTCCACTGAACTAAGGCCAAGGTGAAGCGAAAGAGAACATATCAGAAAGTCAGGTCTCTCTCTCTGGGACCACCTGCCTAAAACCTGAAATATCTTTATAATCAAGCTTCAAGCTTTTAATGATTTGGCGCCTACGTGGCTTGAGTGTGTGGGGTCACAGTCAGGAATGGAAACTTGACTTCAGATAGCTCAGAATCTAGAGTGACGTGAAGAAGTGACAGAGCAGGACACTTTGCAGATCCGAGCAGAGAGAGAGAAGTGGTTCTGGCTCCACGGACACTCACCCCTGCTTCTGCCCCAACTGTATCCCCATTTCTTCCATCTTTACCAGCCTGTCTTCAACTTTCTTCAATCTACTCAAGAACTGCCTAGGAAATGATATTCCCAAGAAACAAACTCCCATATCCTCACACTTCATAAGCAAATATTCTTAAGTGTAGGGGAGGAAGGGAGACAGTAGGAACTTCAGTGCACAGAAAAGAATTCTTAAAAAAAAAAAAATCAATTCCTTCTCCCTGCCCCCCACTCCCAGTACAAAATCTAGTACAACCCAGAGCAAACAGGAGAATGTCAGATGCGCATTATTCGGGTGCAAGCCATCCAATTACCAAGAAATTATGATCTGACGTCAGGAGGAACAATTGGAGAGCAAATATGTATGAATCGCCTTTCACTGGTTTGCATATTTGCAACGATTGTTTAATCCAAGCAACCAGAAAGTAATCAACAGGCACAAAAAGCTTAAAGAGCAAATTACTAGTGACTCCTGCACCTTCTTACTTGCTGAAGCCAGGAGGTGGCTAGTGCTGTCTGGGGTAGGGAGCGGACCTGGGTGTAGCCTTGGATTCTGAAATCGGTCCTGAAAGAAGCACAGAGGAAAGCCTGTTGCGTTAGGATGCCTTTTGTTCCTTGGGCGTTAGGGCAAAAGACAAAAGAAACAAAAATGCCAATTATTGTAACTAATTAACCATTAAATGAGATGTGTGTCCTTCTCTCTCTAACTCTAAAATGGAAGGAAGATGAAGAGGGTAGGTGGAAGAGACAGCAGGCGATCCACCCAGCCCACTGCTCTGAAGAGGGAAGGAAATCTGTAAAATTCTGCATTTGTTAATAGACAAAGCCAGAGGAGCTGACAAGATATAAAAATATATACCCTTAAAAGAAAGATCAGTGAATACCAAAGAGGAACCTGGAGTTGATTTTTTTTTTTTTTCTTGTTTACTAGGAATGGGGCTGGAGTGGCCATCGGTCAGGGTGGGAGCTGAGTTGGGGCAGCAGATGGCAAGGAGTGAAGAAATCTCTGAAAAATTAACATTATTGGTATCTTTCTATATAAAGATGCAAATGGCATTTTATCTCAACTGGGCTCTGTGCTCTCCTCAGTGTTTATGATTAATTATCTCCTTTTTCATAAAAATAAATCATGTTAAAAATTAGGATCTAGGTGCTGGGGAGAAACTAAGCCCCGGTTTCAGGTCGATCTTGTTAATTTCAGCCTGAAATTGACACACTAATTAAAGAGCAGAGTGGTAAAGCTGGAGCGGGCAAGATTATACCCAGCTCTTTTTTTTTTTTTTATCAGATCTACCTTATATTTTCCCAATTAAAAACTGCAAAAAGCAGTTTCATTGCCCCGGGATAAAAAATAAGGGCCCCCTTTCACAACGTCGGCCATCACTTTCTACCATCAGATTCATTGTGATGTATTAGATGCAATAAATTATCCCATGTAACAAAACATTGGGAGCTGAAAGGCAGATAATCTGGAAAGCAGAGATAAGGATTCATTATTCCAAATCATTATGAATCCAACGTTGCCTCTGACTTCTTTCTTAATCAGCTCCTCTGATCCTGGATATGTGAGCAGTACAGATAAGGAAAGAGTCGTTTATAATTCTCCACCTCGTCTAATATTTTAAAATAAAGTCAGAGGCAAGAAAACGCCATAAAACACTGGTGAGCAGGCAAGCGCCGAATGAAAAATCACTTCCATGTTATTATATCCACAGTAAGATTTAATTAAAATTCTCCACGTTCACGTGCTTTATTTTCAGATAGGATTTTTTCCCATCACGTAATAATTGATAGGAATTTGCAAACGGGGCTATTTATTTAGGGCGCCTGTGTGGAATAGTTCTTTTTTTTTTTTTTTTTTTTAAGATTTCCAGTCATTGCTTTGTGAAACTTTCATTTAAGACATCCATGGTTCTATACCATCCAGGCCCCCACCACCCACTCACCCCTCAACCAGGCTGCAGTTTTGGTCAAAGAACACAGTCAAAGTATCAAACCAGAAAGTTGAGTTTAATGAAAATGTTCTGTTGAAAAAGAAAAATGAAAGAACTGACTGTCCCCACACTAGACATCCGTTTACTCCCTCCCAACACCCCACCGTACACATTTATAATAAAATAAATCTCAATGAATGGCCTTGAAAGAGTGGAACTTTTAAACCAAGGCTAATATTGAGTGTGTGTTTTCATCTGGCAGAGAGTGAGCTTAGTTGAACTAAGCCAATCTAAGGGTATACACAGGAAGGTAGATTAATGGAGAAGGGGAATGATGCTGTAGGCTGATAGGCAAGAGGAGAAAAGATTACCTGTGTTTTAGGGAAAAGAAATGGGATGTGGGAAACCTGGAAGAATAAATATATGGTTCCCCCAGCCCTGCTTGGAACAACTCTAAGTGGCGGCATGTTCTTAGAAAGACTGGAGGTTCTGCCAGTGATTATTTCTTCCTACAGGGTCTCCTTTTTCTTTGTCCAGCAGGTGAAGTTCATATCTGTGCGGCCATCGCTGAGATCCGGGGACACAGTGTTTCCATTATCTGTTAGTCATTTACTGATCCATCTTCCACCGCCACATGCCCAGCGACTTCCCTTTATGTTTAAAATCCAATCAAATGCCTTAGCTTGTGGGGTTGTGGTCCAACCCACCACGGAATTGAAAGCAATCGATGCTGGTGCCAATTAGAATGGCATGGTTGCCTCCAGGAAGAACCCCAGACCCAGCGCAGTCCCCAGGCCCTGGAGCCACACAGAACACTTCTCCTCCTAGTTCAGCCTCTGAATCCAACTCCAGGAAGGAGGATCACCTGCCTGGGGTTAAGGGGCTAAAAGGCCGGTGGTATGTGCTGGGGGTGGGCTGGGGTGGCGAAGAGACAGCGGTGCAGACACAGGTGAGCTGCCCCTGCATGTCCTCTGTATGTGCCAGGGAGCTGGGTTCCTGGCTTCCAGTCCTGGGTACTCACCAAGCAAGGACATGTCAATAAAAAGGCTCACTTGTGAGTTCTGAAACCTTGGGAGAGAAGTCACCCTCTCCCCTTGGACTTGTTAAGATGGAGCCTCTCCCAAGCACCTGAGGATCCGAGGCCCCTCAGCTTTTAACACTGGCAGTTGCCCCCTGAATAAGGGAGGGTCTTTTTTTCTGTCTCTCATGAGCACAAGTACACACACACACACACACACATAAACCTGAACCACAAATCAGCAAGCCAGGGTGGCAGCTTTTAAAATTCAGAAAGTGACTTGTAGCTTCATTAAAGTCACGTGTGCAGGGGCTGGTGTCCTCGAATCCCAAATAAATCTTTAGCCCCTCTGGATAAGTGACCAGCGTCTTTCCTTCACTTTGTTTACTTCTCAGGATAAATTCTATCCTTTCTTCACCGCGATGCCCAACCCTCCCCCCCAACATCAAATCTTCCCCAATCATCCTGGAATAATTCTCTCCTGGATTCCTAATTAGCAGCACTTTCCACTGCTAAGTCCATCAAGATGACAAGAAATGCCCAGCTGGCATTTCTTCTCAGAATCTTGCCCCTTACTGGACATTGAATTCAAAATCGGTTATATTTTAATTAAGTCCTTTGGATTTTTTTTTTTTAAGCCCCAGTGTCTTTGGCAGTCCAATGTCCTTAAATTAAACCTTCTTTTGCTAAAGGTAGAATTGGGGCGATGGGGGTGCTGTGTGCAAGCGATCAGGTTTCTCAGTCCCTTAACCAGAGAGTCACTTTAGACCGGAGACAAGCAAGTGCCCGCGTCAGCAGAAAAGGAACGCGGGCAGGGGCCTCCAGACCGGCCGGAACCGGGTGGAGGGTCGCAGGCGCGCCCCGGGGACAGGGTGAGGAGTGGGTAGGTGCGAGGGGTGACGGAGAGAGCGAGAGCCTGGGGTGGGGGGGTATTGCAGGGCGGGGATCCAGATGCTAAAGGTAAAAGGCTTTTGCAGGTTGGAGGTGACTCCTTGATGGGGAAGGGAGGAGATGAAGGTAGGAGGCCCTCGAAAGGGCGCCGAAGTCAGAGGGGAGATGCAGAAACAGGCGAGTGGCCCCTGGAGAACGGCGAGGAGCGGGGCACGGCTGACACCCAAGTTAAGGAGACAGCTGTCGCCATCTGGGTGGCCGATGACCCTCCCGGGCCCGGGGGTCTTGTTGCCCACAAGGCAGGAGTGAGGAGGAGAGAGTGGCCGGGGAGCCCTGAAGGGCTCCACCCTCAGCCGCCCTCCGGGCACAGCCCGCGGCTCCTTGACTCGCGCCGGGCAACAGGTTGGGGCAAGGAGCGACCCCTCCCTGACGCCCTCGAAAGGCGCAGCCGTGCGGCCTCCGCGCCTCGGCGCCAGAGAACGCGGCTCTGCCGCTGGGTGGCGGCAGGCGGGAGGGCCAGGCCGCCGGCGGGGAGGGGCCGAGCCGTGACGCGAGGTGGACCTCGGGGCTTCCTCGGGGGCAGGGGGCTCCCGGCTCGGCTCCTGGCCTTCTGGGCAAACGAGAAGACACCCCGCGCCCATCCCGCATGTGGCTTGAACCTGGACCCCGGAGCATGCCGAGCGAGGCGCAAAGCGGGCCGTGCAGTGTCCGGGTCCCGGGGCCTTGCGCGGCTGCAGGCAGGCTGGGATCCAAGGCGCGGGCAGCTGCCCCTCCCGGATCCGGCCGCCGGGCCGCCGGGGCTGCGCTGGGCACCTGCCCGCCTCGGCGCCGCCCCACCTCTGCCCACTCATTCTGGACCCGCTGACCAATGGCCTCTCCTCGCCGCGGGGGGACAGCCACTCCTGAACACTTGGAACCCTCAGATCGTGCCACTCCCTCCTACCGAACTGGTTCCAGCCCAAGAAACTTCTTGACTTCCTGGCCCAGCGGTGGACACATTTTCTTTTTTATTTCTCCCCAAAGATTGATTTATTTTTAAAGTCAGTCTCCACATTCCCATTGTATAAATATTGTGAAGGGAAAACTCTACCTGTCAAAACAAATGGACGCTGACCTTTCTACCCCAATGTTTATGGAGTTTCGTTTTACTCTTGCAGAAATTTTATTCATGGCAGACTCCCTCTGTGGATTATTTTGATCTCTGCCCCCGCCCCTGCAGAAGTAGGGATGATACAGGAGAAGGGGCTTCTGAGGCTGAGGGCGGGAGTTTGTTCCCTCTGGTAGATAGACGAATAAGATCATTTTCCTTCTGGCATTTTATCTTCAGAGTGACCTCTGATTCTTGCTCCTTTATCTCACTTTCCTAGAAGTTACTTTCTCCCAGAGGTCTTCTTGGAAAGAGTTGGGACCCCTCAGGAGACTCTCCTCAAACTTCTACTTAGTGGCTGCATACTTCACATATTTTTATGGCCTCCCCAAAGAGCTAAGTTGTAGCCAGCAAGTCCAGATCGAAGTCACTGACCTTCCTGCTTTTCCTAACTTTCACTGATCAGCTGTGGCTGCAGGTACTGGAAAGTGGATTGTATTCATTTTTGAAGCATCAGCCTACACAGAGCCTGGTGGAACAGTCAGATGGAGGGGTGGGGGGTAGGACCTGGGAGGCTGAGACTATGGCCTAAATGTGGCCATGAGGTTTACCTCTAGATGCTTTCACTGGGTCTCCACTTCCAAGTGGGAGGGAAACTCTTCTAAAGCTTTTCTATCTATGGTTGCTGGTGACCCAGTCAACACTACTAGTGACATTTACAGTGTTAATTCCAGCCCCGCCAGAGACAGTGGACTTTGTAGGCACCAGGGGGCTGGTCACATTTCAAACAGGCTTTCCTCATTCCCCCAACTCTGCCGGTGTCACTTACTCCTTATGTGCAGCGTGCCTGTTTGCAGAAGGGGGGTGAATTCATTCCTCCTCAGCCTCCCACCCTCCCTCCCTCCCTTTCCCTCTTCGCAACCCGGAAGAGCTCTGCTCTCCACAGTGAGCAGGAGGCGGGGGAGGGGGTTCCTAGGAAGGATGCACATCACCCTGGTTTTAGTTCTCGCTGGAAGCCTGCGTGAGATGCCGTAAGCAGCTGGGGCGGCGAGGACCGCGGCAGCGACAACAGTGGCCAGGTCTGCCTGTCATTTCTGCCTTCAGATCTCCAGCAAGTCAGGAAAAATAAAAAAAATACAAAACAGCTGGCCGCGGAGAGCAAGCTACCCAGGTTAGTGAATATCAGTATCTTCTTGCTCTGCATGGGCTTTCCCTGCTCCACGTGGAGAGAATTAACAGGCGGTCTCCGCTCCAGAAGGACAGCTGCCCCTGGCAGAAAATGAACTAGACCCCAGTCCTTGTTGTTCTTTCTGGTCCCTGGAAATCTTTGACTTTCTGCAATGACCTTGGGAGAGTGTGGTGTGTGCATGTGTGCCTGTCCATGTTTGGAGGAAAGAGCCAGTAGAACTAGGCATGTGGAGAAAAAATTAAACAGAAAAATAAGAGAGGATGGTAAGGCTCGGGAAGGGTTGGATACATGTTTTCCTCTTCAGGGAGGGCAGAGGGTTGGGGAAAGAACCAGTCTGAAGGAGCAGCTCAGCCTTCTCCCCAAGGTGGCTGTGGAGTGTCAATTTCATGTTTATTTCCCTCTGCCCAAAAGTGCCTTATTAGGCTCATTGTCTCTGAATACAATTAAAGAAACAGCTGTGGCTGTGGGTTGAAAGTTGGAGCCCAGATGTGTGAGCATCTGACATCCCCTGGGGAGCTTAGTGGCTGGCAGGCAGCTTTGATTCCAGAAGCACCCTACAGTGGGTGAGAAAACCGCAGCCTGGGAGAGGGTGCTAGGGAACTGGGGAGTGGCAGGGGCAGAGGGAACTAGGATTCTACTTTCTCCAGGGACATTGGACCAGCTGACCTCCAAGAAGTAACTCGTTGGGAAGCAGTTCCCAATGAAGACAGATAACGTTAAAATGCAAGGGAAGTTGCATTCTCAGAAAGTATCTGAACAGGAGAGTATCTCAGCACAAGAGTTGCTTTTATTCACTTTTCCTTCATCTCAGACACTGTGGGGTTCCTGGGAAGTGGACATGGGTAAGTCTGTCCTGGGCAGGGATGGAAAGGACTCTAACCTTCAGGATCTCCGCTCCGCTGGGTTCCCAGTTCCCCTGTGCTTTTTTTCTTCTTGCGTCACCCACATTCACCCGAGTGCTGGGGTTCTGGGCGGGGGTTGAGGAACTTTAAAGGGACAAATAATAATAATGTAATGTTTGTAGTCCTTTCATCCCTTAGTGCTTGTGGCAGAAATGGTGCGGGGAGGGCGGCTGTCGGTTGCATGACAGGCTTGAGGCAGGGGGGTACCAGCCAGGCTGGTAGAGTCAGCCCAGGAAGGGTCCTGGTTAGGAGATGCTTGTAGGACCAAATGGCTGGTCATGGGGAGTAGGCTCACCATTAAACCTTTAAAATGTGTGATCCTGAGGAAATGAATTGTTTGCTGCCCATCTGAATCTGGGGTGGGATACAGCGCCCAAGGCAGACAAATCAAGACCCAGGTGGGTGTAGGGTCTTAGGGGCCCCCATACCAATTTCCTGGGACTGGGCAGGAGGCCCAGCCCTCAGCATTGTCCCACCAAGCCTAAAGGTTCCTAGCTGGAGAAGTCAGCTGGGATCTGAGAATCCGGCTGAGTGGTTCTCTGGACACAAGCCCCGCACTGCACCCTGCCCCTCCATGTGCATCCTCCCATCTACACTGGAATCTCCACCAGTCCTGGGGAATCAGAATTGGGGTTTGTCTTTTCCTGCCAAAAGCCGGAGACTGGGAAGCTGCCTTTTGCTTTATTTGATGTGGCCATCCTGCCTTTTGCCAACGATATACGAGGTGTGGGTGACTCTGGGGGTGCAGTGAAGAAAGGGGAGTGGGCGCCTCTGGGGCGCATCAGCGGAGCCTCTCTAAGGTGACGCCCAGCAGCGTAGGGCCACCCAGAGAGGCCAGGAGTGCGCCAGGTACGCAGGGAGCCGGGTGGCTGAGAGTCGCTTTCTCGGAGGTTAAGGCAGTACACGCAGGGAACCGCAGGAGGTCCTGAGAAGGCCGTGGGGCTGACTCCGAAGGCCCAGATCTGTCCTGCAGCTGGCTATTCTAACCATTTCTCGGCTGTGCTCAGGTGTGGACTCCTAGTCCGAAGCCTTTTGCGCAAAAAGTGCATTCCTTTCGTGTGCAGACCAAATATTTCTGATCAACTCTTTTTCTTAACGGTGGGAGTAACTAGAGAGTGCTTTACCCACCGCAGGGAAAGGGCCAAGGGAGCCCCAGATTTGAAGTCCGAACCTCCCTTTTTGCTTCGGGCAGCTGGGACTAGAGGTGGTGGCAGGGATGCGGCTTTTGGAAGGACCAGAAAGAAACGTGGCCTAAGGCGCTGGAGCGGAGTTCTCCCTGGGTGTCCGTCACTGCGGGTGTGCTGGTACACATGTGCGGTTGCTGTTTTGTTTTATATAACAAATTGCTTGGGGTCTGCGAGGTGGCAGGCAGCAGAGAGCTGAGCACGAGCTGGGCCTGGCGGGGAGAGGCGGTGGCTAGGCGAAGTATGAACCCCTGAGAGCCGGGGAGCCCCCCAGATTTTGCCCGGCAATCTCCAGCGTGTCCAAGGAAGACGCGGACACTTGGTGCGTTTAGAAGCTCGCCTCTGCTGTCTCCTGGTCGACACAGATTACCTTTCTCCATTTCCCTGTCCGGGTCATGACGTCCCCAGTCCTCAAAGCGCACTGTCATTGTTCAGCAATCGAGATCCCAGTTTTCCGGCTACTCTAGAAAAGTAAAATACACAGTAGACCCAAGAGAAAGCCCTCCTCTTCCTGAAATGTCAGAATGAAGCCGTCGGAGGAGAGTTGGCCGCCACTAGCGCTGGGTTCGGGGCTGGCCCCGGGCTTCTAAAGGTGCGGGGTGGTGAGGCGGCCGCGACAAAGTGGGGACACTGGGAGGCGAAGGGAGATGGAGCCCACGCCCTCCAAATGCGAGGGCCTGGAGTTGACATGGGTGGACCCCTCACCACTGACTCCTTCCTCGCCTGCGGTGGCTGCTCCCTTCCCTGGGTGTCTTGAAGGCTTCAGCCGTGACCTGAGGACGCCACATCGGGAGAGCTTGGGTCTAGGCGCTGCGGGCTACTTCCTAAGTCACTGGTGTTGCTGGGTGTTGCACGCGGCTTGTGCCCGCGGACACACCGCGGGGACCTGCTGGAGCACCCCGATCCCTTCCCTTCTCTCCTGGTTTCACCTGTCTCCTAGGCCCCTAAAGCCAGGAGGGAGGGAGAGGTCGGAGGTGCCCCGTCCCCGCAGGGTGACTCGCAGTCCTTTCGATCCACCCCATCAAGGGGAAATCTTTCTCACCCATCCAGCCCCGGGGCTCCCCCCGTGGCCAACCCCTCTGACAGTGCATTGGTAAACTCCAAAAGAGAAATCCCCTCTCCTCTCCCTCCCACCAACCCTTTCCGCTACACCCCTACCCACCCAATTTTTATCTCGCTACAATCAGGGTTTTTCTCAACTGGGGAGAAAAGGGTAGCTGCACATGGAGGGCCAGGATCCCTCGAAGCTGGAGGGCCCGGCCTGGCACTGGGGGCGGGTTCTGGGCGGGTAATCTCCTGGCTCATATCCTCTCCGACTTCTCTGGTAGCCCGTCCTGGCCCAGGCGGGTTTCCTTCGAATTTTAAACGGTGATAGATGAATAAGAGAGGGGTAAAAAAAAAAGGAAATCAAACCACATACCATCCCCAAATCGCTGGCTCATTTTCCAGGGCTTCCTGGGCCTGGGCGGGTGGGCGTGGGAGCCGGGAGAAGCAGTGCGAGAGCCGCGAGCGCTTTTGCGTACTCGCGGGTTTCCCCCTTGCTGCTTCTATCTCGAGCATCTTTCCTTTGCCAGTGTATTTTGGGATCCCCTTTATTCTGCTTCCCTGCTGGCTAGCTGTATTTCATTTGAACAGCGCCGTCAGCACCGCTCACCGCCTGCTTCTCTCCATCATCCTGTGATCCCACTGTCCACTTTCTGCATTTCAGTTCATGCGGGAAAGAGAAAGGGGGTTTTGAGAGGCGGGGGAGCTGCAGAGATGTCGTGTAATATGTGTTTAGCCTGCGCTGTCTCGGACGCGGCGCCCGAGCGGGCTCCCCCGCCGTTTCGCTCGCGCAGCCGGGCCTGGCGGTGGCGCCTTGAGCCGTGTCCCCCGCGTAACCCTCTCGCCCGGCAGCCGGCGAGCTGTTTATACAGCTTTACCTGTGCTATTCTCGTATCCAGTAGAAATCCTCGCTCGGCCACGGTAACCTAATCCGAGGGCCGAGGCAGGGAAGGGGGTGGCGAGGCGTGCTTGGTGAAGAGCGAGATGTGTACGCGAGAGAAGGGGGTTCTCTCCTTTGCCCCTCCTCCCCCAATGGGGAAGGAAACTGGGATGGTTCGGGTGATCGAGGTGGGGGTCCGAGGGCGAAGAAGGAAGGAGGCCGTTTTCCATGTCCCTGTCCTCTTTGCTTTTCTCCCTCTAACAGGAAATCGGGGACCCAAGCCGGACGCGTGCTGCCTGTGGGCGCAGCGGTTCCGGGGGCGCCCCGCGGGGCTAGCAAGACCTGGGACGGGATCCTTCCAGTCCAGGACCAGGGTGAAAGCTCTCACTCCGCTTTCAACTTGCCCCTGGAGAACTCCCACATCTAAGACTAGACTGGCAAGGCAGGGAGCCGGCACTTAACCAGATCTTCCCTCCAGGGCCAGCCGCTTCTTCCAGAGCGCCGCAGCCGGCGCAAGGAATCGAATTAAACGCCTCTTGGCGCTTATTGTCCCTCGCTAATTGCTCCAACAATGGCAACTATAAAAATGGAGACACCCAATTAAAGGCCTCGCCGGACCACGCTGGGCTCCCGGAGACGAACTGGCCACCGGCCTGGGGCTTGCAGACCGCCTGGGCGCGAACGGGACTGGTGCGGGGCGCTGGCGCCAGCCTCGGCACCTCTGGCCTCCACTTCCTCCCCAGACGCACAACGATCGCGGTCGGTTCACACCATTTTTATTGACCGATCGCAGCCAGGAAGATTGATCGAGCTGGAAGGGACTTCTCCTCCCCCAGCCCCAGCTCGCCAGGGCCTAGGGGCCGCACTGCAGTTTTTGGCCTTTGCTGTGGCTCTGCGCCCTCCCTGCCCCCCAGCCCCGCAGGTTCCCGGCTTCATTTCTGTCTTCAACGGCGCGGCCGGGTCCGCCCAAGCCGGCGCCGCGGCTCCGGGGGGAGGGACGCGGAGGCGCGGCCGGGCTCCGCTTCTTTCTCTCGCTTGCAAATATTTGCTGCCTCGCTGGAAATCCGACTATTTCGCGCGCGCTCCGCTTGCAAAGTCCTTAAGTAAACACGCTCAAATGACCGCCCCAGGCGGCCCGAGGCACGCTCACTCCCCCTGCACCGGATTAGTAACTTTATGACTTCGACCCCAAGGCTCGGCTTTTCTGGTTACCCTCCGCGGGCCTCGCGCGGGCGCCCGGGGCCGCTCTCCAGACACCTCGGCCCCGCGGAGCTCGCCTGGACGCGCCTGTCGCCAGGCTCGGGTGGGTGACGCTGCCACGTGGATCTCCGCTCTCTGGGTCCTGCGACCCCAGGGGTGAGCCTGGGGGGGCACGCTCCTCCTCTCTACGCCACGGGCTCTAGCTCCTTTGCGGGATTGGGTTCCCCACTTGCATCCGATGAGAGCGTCTGAGCTCCCGGGAGGGCGGGTGGGAGGGACCTCAGCTGGGGGGGGGGGCATATGTTTGGGAGTGTGTGTGTGTGGGCCCCCGATTACCCCGACCGAGGAGAGAAAGGAAGGCTCCATTTCTTACCCTTTCCCCAAGAGGGCACACACACCCCGCTCAACTTGACGCCTGAAGCAGCCGCCTCGAGGCCTGGCGTTTCAGATAGGCCAACCGGCTCCCGCCGCCCCACGCTCAGCCCGGGTACCGGTTCCGGGCGACCGGGGTTGGGCGGTAGCCGCGCCGTCGCCGCCAGGGCTCCGGGATGCTCGCCCCAGGGGTCCCAGGCATCCAGACCTCGGCCAGCCCCTTGCCCTGGAGAGGGAGGCCTAGCGCTCAGCAGGAGCCCAGGGCCCTGTTGCGGCGGCGGCGGCGGCAGCGGCAGCATCCTTTTAGGTCTCCACCTTGCTTCCCTGGCCCGAGCTCCGCCGGCAGCTCCCGGGGAGAAGAGGAGGGACGGGGGCTTTCGAGACCGGCCCAGGCTAGGGTCCTGGGTAGCAGCCCGGGAAGGGGAGCAGGGGGGCGCTTCAGATCTGCCGGAGGGCTATGAGGCGTTTCCGCAGGAGGCTGGGATTAGTTTTGCGGGCTAGGGCAGAGGGGGCTCAGTACTACCTTTTCTTCCCCTCACCGGGCCTCGAGCCTCCACACTCCCCCCGCCCGCCCAGAGGAGGAAGCCCGGCCAGCATTTGCCCGCGAGGCGGGTCAGGCAGGCGCCGGGCCTGGCCTGGACTCCCGCAGCCCGGCTCTCCGCCTCAGGCCACGCGCCGCAGCCTCTCTCCGGCCTGGCTCCCTTCCCCCTTCCTTCCCCGTGGGTCCTGGGGACGACCTCGGCCCTCCCTGCTCGGTAGACCCCTCCTCTCCGTTTCCCTCCCCCCAGCTCTGTGCTCCTGGCTCTGGGGTTGGGTCCGTGACGTCAAACCCAGTGTGGCGTCGGCGAGACTGGCCGGCGCGGGCCATCAAAAGAGCAACGTCCTCTTTCCCAATTACCCACTGTCAGTCCGGGAACAGGGGCGGACCGGCTGGGAATTAAATGTTAAGTACCCCCTACAGGCTGGCTCCATTACACCGAGCACCCAGCCGCAGCCCCCCACCCCTCTCTGCCAGCTCCAAACCACCCAGACCAAGAAGGGGGCTTCGAGATCTTTTACTTTTCCAAGGGTTGGGGGAGACTCTTCAGGTCGGTGCAGCCAGACTTAGTGCTCGTGATTTAATTAAAATGAATAATGCCTCCTCCCAAAGTTTGAGCGTTACCAGAGGCGCCACTACACCGGCAGGCCTCCTTCTCAGAGATATTTTCTCTTTGTCTTTTAAAATCGGCTTTAGCCTCTGAAGTTTACGTTTTCAAGTCCTGGCGTCAGCAGCGTCTCTTTCCGAGGATGGGTCCCTTTTATTTCCTGGACTTTCAGGTCCTGGCGCAGAGGACCAAAGAGCTCCGTTTGGTAGTTTCCGCGTGGCTTTGAACTGGGGTCCGGCTAGTGTCGGCGGGTCCTAGATCAATGCGCAAAGATGCGCTTTTCTTTTTTTTTTCCCGCCTCTGCAGCCATCCTTAAGCTGAATCTCGGGACTTTTAGCAACAATGTGTATGAGTCCGTCTGTCCTTGTTTATGGAGCGGTTTCCGGTGAATGTTAGACAGAAACTAAATAATTAAAAGGTTTGGAGAGCGCAGTGAGCAGGAGAGGCTGGCAGCTTGACTGGCCCTAGAGAGACATGGTCAGAATGAAGGAAAATCGATGCTCCTTTACTGGGCCGCCCTAATAAGCAGGGACTAAGTGGGCTCAGGAGAAACATGGGGAGGGGGTTAATTTAGGGACTTTCTTACCGATCCGTGTCTAGAAACTCAAGCTGATGTTTCTAACACACATCTAACAAACATCAGCTTTAAGAAAACGGAGACTCAAGAAAACTTCCACGTCAAGAAGAGCCACGTTTCCACTATTTCTTCCAAAAGAAATGTTAATCTTTCTACGAGGATTGTATATTAAAGCAGGACACCCCCCTACACACACACACCAAGTTAAGGTTGAATATGGATGGTTTTCTTTCACCGCAAGGAAGGAATCCTCTAGCACTTACTTTCAGGGACGGTCTCTTCTATGTTGACTTTTTTGGGGTGTATTTATAGGGAATTGTTACGGGGTGGGGTAGAAAAGCGAAGAGGGAATAATGCCTTCCAAATGAACCCCAAATCAAACTGTCAGTCCCGTCCGTGGGAAAGCCTGCGGGAGAACCCACGCTCTCTCCTTGCACACTGCCCTGAGGAGAGCCGCGGGTGGAACCTTGAGACTTCGCTTCCCGCCCGACTCTAGCACACCAGGGCCGCGTTTTGGGGCCAGACGGCTGCAGCAGCCTGAGCGCCGCTAGGGGATGCAGTGGCTCAAAGCACCGAGACCGGCCGGGGAGGTTGCAGCCCTCGGGGCCGGCCAATCGCGGCAGCGCCGCAGCCTCGCTCGCTGATTGGCCCCTTCCCGGCCCCGCCCCGGGCGCCCCGCCCCGGGCGCCCCGCCCCTTCGCCGGGCTGTCTCTGATCTCTGCTGCCTCCGCCCGAGGCTGCGAGGCCGGACCCAGCGAGTCCTGCGAGCTGCGGGGCCCGGGGGAGGTCGCCGCAGTCCTGCCCGGCGGCCCGGGTGGGGGCCGCAGTAGGGGGCTGGGGAAAAACGCCGGGAGCGGGAGTAAATAGGGCTCTGGGCGGGGAAGAGGGAACAAGTTGGGTAACCGGAGCAAAGACCCGAGTGCTTGGGGAGCCAGAGATTCTCGCCTGCCCCCCTTTTCATCCATCACTATTATCACTCTGGTCAAAAGCACGCATTGATTACGAATATTAGGTCTGGAAGGGACAGCTGCAACAGCTGAGACATTCTTGCCAGGGGCTTGTGAACGCCAGAGGCTGGGAGAATGTTGACCACGACCACCAAAAAGTTGCCACCGACATTTCAATCAAAGTCACATTTCGCCCTCCTCCCTTCCCCTCCCCGCTCCCCCCACCCCAGTTCCTCAATTTCTTAGGCAGTTCTCAAGAGACGCATATCTCCATGTACTCTTGACATTACATTTTTTTTTTCCTGACCACTTTTACTTGCAGAGACCCCACATCCATAAACGACCCAATACCTTGGAAGGAATGCCAAAAAAAAGTTTGTTCATTTAAAAAGTCTGAAAAAGGGCCGTCTGTAGAAATAAACTTCATGAATGGGGCAGACCGGTGTCCCCGGCACGGAATAATCTATCTAGCCGGAATGAATTGGCAGGAGCCGGAGCCACATTTAAAGGGCCAGAGCGCGTATTCCCTCCTGCCCGCCCCCTCCGCCCCGAACCCCCGGGCGCGTCTAGCCCACCCTCCCCGCGGCCCCTCCGCCCGGGCCGCCCTCCGCGGCGCCCCTTTCCGGTCAGTGGAGGGGCGGGAGGAGAGGTGGGGGTGGGGGGGGTGAAGTCCTGAGCGGGTTTGGGTTGCAGTTTCCTTGTGCAGGGATCCTGTCCCCTCCTCGCCAGCGCCAGGCTCCTCCCCCGGCGGCGCGGATGACACTAGAACCTCCTTAAGTTCCGTCGCGCCACAGCTGTCTGCGAACACTGAGCTGCCTGGCGCCGTCTTGATACTTTCAGAAAGAATGCATTCCCTGTAAAAAAAAAAAAAAAAAAAAATAGGGAGAGAGAGAGGAAAGGAGAGAGAGGGGGACGGCGAGCGCGTGAGGCAGAGCGAGCCACGCAATCTGACCGGGCAGTTTCTGCTCTCCCGGCCGCACGCCTCCTCTTCCTCCCTACTCCTCGCTACCCAGGTTGGTACTGGCGACTTTTTTTTTTTTAAACTTTGATTTGTTTTCTTTCTCCATTTGGGAGGACTTTAAAACACGGAAAACGCAAGCCTCCTCTTTCGGAGAGTTTCTGGAGGCTGGAAAGTCGGTCCTGGGACCTGGGTCCCGGAGGGAGGGAGCTGTCGTTCAAGTGGGAACCGCTCAGTCAGTCCCGGGATCCCGGGAGAGCCAGGCAGCTGGGGATGCGCTTGGGAGTCGTCGGGTCCTTCGCTTCCTCCCGGTTTTCCGAGCTCCGAAGGGGGCGTGCGCCAGTGCGCGCGTGTTAGCGTGTCCCGGGGGCGCGGGCGCGGGGCAGGACGGCTCGGGGGGAGGAGGTGCCACTTCATAAACTCAGGTGCTAAGTACTTAGGATCTCATCCAGGTCTCCCCTTTCTCTCCTTTGCAGGTGGCCCAGGAAAGCCTCAGTCTTGGAGCCGCCGAGGAGCCCCCGGCGCACAGGAGCCTCACTTGCAGAATTCTAGCTAGTCCTCACTCCCCTTTTACAATTTGGTCCTTTTTAGCCCTCCCGTACCTAATTTTGGGAATTTCTTTTTTTCTTCCTCTTCTTCTCTTTGCTAAACTACCCCGCAAAGATTTATTTTTTTTAAAAAAAATCTCACTTGCTCAGCTTTCCTTCCCAGCTTTCCCATTCCCCCACCGAAAACAAATTCTTAAACGACCCCCGCCCCTCCGACGGCAGGAGCACCTGCGGAGCCTCGGAGCCCCCGACCGCCCTCTCACTCCGCGCGCGGGTTCCGGGCCCGGCGAGAGGGCGCGAGCGCAGCCGGGGCCATGGAGGTGACGGCGGACCAGCCGCGCTGGGTGAGCCATCACCACCCCGCGGTCCTCAACGGTCAGCACCCGGACACTCACCACCCGGGCCTCGGCCACTCCTACATGGACCCGGCGCAGTACCCTCTGCCCGAGGAGGTGGATGTACTTTTTAACATCGACGGTCAAGGCAACCACGTCCCGTCCTACTACGGAAACTCGGTGAGAGCCACCGTGCAGAGGTACCCTCCGACCCACCACGGTGAGTGCGCCCCGGGTGCGAGGACCACCTCTCACCCGACCGGCTGTCCCGGCTCCCCGGATCTGGGAGGCAGGGAGGGACCAGGGGGTGGGGAGAGCCGGCCAAAGCCCCCCTCCGCACCCCACCCCCCAAGTGCCGCTGCTGCTCCATTTAAAAAACTGGGGCCCGGAAATGGGCGAGGAAGGCGTCTCGTCTCGATCGTCGCTAGAGTCTGTTTTTCAAAACACTCGCAGCAGGCGCCTTTGCGCTGCTGCGGCCCGGGGGCCTGGCGCTCACCTGGCGGGCGCCGCGCGGCTGCCCTCTCTCCCCGCGCGGCCGCGGCTTCGGGGGCCTTGAAGGTCCGCGGCGCCGGGAGAGCCGAACCTCCGCCTCCGCCGGTCACCGCTCCCCAGGCCGGGCATCCGGCGCGGGCCAAACTTGGCTGGGGCTTAGTTCTTTCTAGGGCCTTCGCTCCCCTATTTATCCCGTGCTTCTCTCTCGGGGGCATCTGCCGGCGTGCCTCGGTGTGTTTCTCCAGCACATTTCCAGAGGGACCCAAGGAATGTATTTATTCCGCTCGCTGTGTTTCGGCCTTTCCCTAAAACTAGTGCATTTGGTTTTTAGGCGTATCTCTTAACTCCTAGGCTCCGAGGAAGGGAATTCTGGTGCTTGACCAGGTTTCGGTGGAAAGACTACCATTTAAGTTTGAGACATTTGGGTTTTCCTAGATTCCCGCCTGCACAGAATTTTCCTGCGTCTATGCTTTTTGGTTGCCTCCTTGCCTGCTCCCGGTAGCTCTTGCCTTTCTCTCTCCTCCTGCCTGCAACTGACCCATAGGGCCCCAAAGAAGATTTAGGATCCATCAGGATCATCTTTAGGATTCATCTTCTATGAATGCGATTCCAGTATTTTCTTCTTTCTTTCTCTTTTCATCTTGAGAAGTTCGGGGGAGTTCTGAAATGGTAAAGAGAAACCCAGTCCTATGTAGTTGAGAGGGAAAACTCTCAAACTTTCCATCTGTAAGTGGGTTCCCAGAGGAAAAGTAGGAGCAACATTTTAGGTGGAGGCACAGAGTTGCTGTCCTGGAGATCTGCCCTGGTTCCCCTGCTTAGATCGCAGGGCTGGGGCTGATGACAGAGCCCCTGTGGGAGCCGGCGTTCTCACCCTGCTGTCACCAGGTTTTAAACAATTGTTTCTGCAGAGGGGGTGCTCTTTGCCCTTGTTCTGTGCAGATCAGCAGTTAAGTGGAAATGAGGTAAATGCAGCCCTAATATTATTTACTATACGACTTCCTGCATAATGTGAAGCGTGGCCCTCCGTGCTCAGAGGACTCCCCCTCCCCCTCATCTCCCCTCCCCTTCCTCTCTGAAGATTTTAGTTTCAGTATTGTTCTTAATGGTTAAATAGAATGTCAGATGCTGAGACAGGTACTGGATTAAAAGATCAATAAGTGTGTGGATTTGCACTTGCTGTTCAGACTTACCCCTCTCAGAGTGTCTTTTGGTCTAAGTTAGGGCTGCCTTATGGCTCTGTATTTTAAAGGAGGGCTCAGTTTGCTGCGTGTGAGCTAAATAGGCACAGAAACTGGAATTTTGTGTCTCCGGGGCTCAGGTGAAAATTCTTGTATTACACTGGTGGAATCACAACTCTGGGGTTGAGATGGGCCTGTTTTTTTTTCAGTAGGATTTGGGAGGGTGACAAAGACAGACAAAAGTGCCGTCCCAAGGGTCTAGACTTGGTAACTTTCTCCAAAAGCCTGAGCAACTAATTTTCCTGCAAATCTCATTTTAGGCCTGGTCATTTATAAGCCATCAGTGAAGTAGGGGTACGTGGAAGTCACCCTAAAATGGTCCTTTCTCTCTCTTCCAAGCCTTGTCCTTCCTGCTCTGGGCCTGGGCTGCTGGATCCGTGTGCTCTTCTGGTTTTGAGCGGTCCTGCATCCTGGCTCACCCCTTTAGACATCATCCTTCACAGCCCACGTTCTTATCTGGCTGCATGGGATTAGGTCTGGGCTGGGGGCCGCTGGGTCATTGAAGGAAACCAATAAATCAAGTCAGGTTCCAGAGAGGGACCTCGGGGCTGTGATTTAGAAAGTGTATTTGGAGAGGCCAAGAAAGTCAGGGCCCCTTCTTGCTCCATCGCAGCAGGTCTCGAGGGTCAGACTCAGGCCCTTGACTCCCTGGATCTGGCGGGACCTTGGCGTGGGAGACAGGGGTGAAGGGGGTGTGCTGGCCCAGGTGCTGCTGGGTCAGTCTGTGTTGAGGTTGTCCCGCTGCCAGGGAGGCAGGGGTGGAAGGGCGAATGCCCACCCCCAGTGCCTCCCGGGGCTGCTCTCACCTGCCTGTGTCTCTCTCTGACCCCTTCCTTTCCCTACAGGGAGCCAGGTGTGCCGGCCACCTCTGCTGCACGGATCCCTGCCCTGGCTGGATGGTGGCAAGGCCCTGGGCAGCCATCACACCGCTTCGCCCTGGAACCTCAGCCCCTTCTCCAAGACGTCCATCCACCACGGCTCCCCGGGGCCCCTGTCGGTCTACCCGCCGGCCTCATCCTCCTCCCTGTCGGCGGGGCACTCCAGCCCTCACCTCTTCACCTTCCCACCCACCCCGCCGAAGGACGTCTCCCCAGACCCATCCCTGTCCACCCCAGGCTCGGCCGGCTCGGGCCGCCAGGACGAGAAGGAGTGCATCAAGTACCAGGTGCCGCTGCCCGACAGCATGAAGCTGGAGTCGGCGCACCCCCGCGGCAGCATGGCTACCCTGGGAGGGGCGGCGGCCTCGGCCCACCACCCCATCACCACCTACCCGCCCTACGTCCCCGAGTACAGCTCTGGACTCTTCCCGCCCAGCAGCCTCCTCGGGGGCTCCCCCACTGGCTTCGGATGCAAGTCGAGGCCCAAGGCGAGATCCAGCACAGGTAGGAACCTTCTCTCCCCCAGAGACCCTTCCCCCGGCCCCTTCCACAATCTGAAATCGCAGGCAGGGACGAGAGAGCCCGCCTTCCCAGTTCTTCCATGGGGAGATGAGGAGGTGTGTCTTGTCTCAGCCCTGTCTTCAAAGCAGGGGGCAAGTGGGATCTGGTTGAAAAGGCCCCCTTAGAGCTGGAGAAGGAAAAAGATAAGCAAAAACAAACCCCGATCTCCTGCTTGTCCTGCGGGGGTACTGGTGGGTGCTGGCGGTAACCTTTAGTCAGTTTGCAAGCCCAAATGGAAGGCGAGCGAATAAATCTTTGGTGTTTAATGCTAAAACGAAACCTCCTGAAACCCAAACAAAACAGGTCCCTCCTCTGACACCCCTGGCCTCCACGTCCTGGCTCTCCCCCTCTGCTCAGCTCAGAGGAGGTCAGTCAGTCACCGGAGGATAGCCCTTGACACAGACATGTATAAATAAAGTATGTGTATGTTTTTCGTCGGGGGCGGGACCCTGGCAAAAGCAGGACACACATTTTCTGCGTGGCAAAGGGGACTCGAATCCTGACTTCTGGGTAGAGAGGGGAGCTCCGCCCTGGGGAAGCAGTTCAGTGAAGATCAGAAGGACTTGTTACCTGCAGTATCTTCGGGTACTGGGAGCCCAGTACTAGACAGGGGCAGGAAGGCGTCTGACGACCTACTCCTCGATTGATCTGAAGCCAGAGGGGTTAGGAAGGACGGAAAAAGATTCCCCAGGTGCCTGTCTCTGCTTCCTCTGCTCATCTGCTTATAGAAGAACACCCTGCCCTCCCCTAAAATTGAGCTGCCTGTGTATTCTCTTGGTGTAGAGGCTGGCAAGGAAATGCAAAGCCCACACAAAATATTTTTTTTTTGCTTTAAAAATAAAATAATCCACTGCCCATGTCGAAGCGGCTGAATCAGAGTCGGGGGTTCTTTGAGATGCCTTTTCACTGTATTTTTTTTTTCCGAGATGGTTTTGGGAAGATTGGCGTGTCTCCTTGGGAAATATCCATTTCAGGCTGGGTGTCTGTTCTGGTCTGTCCTAACTGGCTACTCCCCCAACCAGTCTCTCAACAGACTCTGTAGACACTGAAGTGGTGGAAATCGCTTGTCTTTTCTGGATGAGACAACCAGTCTTGAAACAGAGCTTGCAAAACCCGGGTTTAGAAAACTTCCGAGAGAGGGCTCTGGGCGCCCCAGTGACCATGAGATCAGTTTCCAGGGTTTTTTTTCCAGGGTGACATTCACTCCGACTGCCTGGGCAGGACTGTCTCTATTTAGTTGATATGTTTCAGCTAATCCAATTATTTTCAGACTGCTGCACGCGACAGTTGCATTGTTTATCCCGAGCCAGGAACTTCACTAGAGCCCGGATGCGGTTAGGCTGACAGAAAAACTCAGACCTGCATGTTCAGTACATGAAAGTCGGCCGAGGGAGAGGGAGGCGGCGGGAGGAAGGGAGGACAGGCAGGAAAGCGGGGAGCGGAGGGTCCCCTGAAGTGGGGAGGGGGAGGTTGTTGATCAAGGCTGGACGGCTGCTGGCAATAAGAGCCAAACCTGTGCAGTTTTGAGGTCAGGTTGGGATTTTTTTTTTTAAGTTCTCTTTTCTGGTAGGGCTGAAAAGTTGGGGGGAAGATCGTGGTCTCTGAGGCTGGGGTAGTGGTTTGTGTGGGGGGAGGGGACAGAGTGACTTTTCCAAATGCCTTTGGTGCTCTGCCCTCATTTCGGAGTTTGATTCCCCCCGCCCCCCGCCTCTGTCATGCGCACCTTGTGCCTTTTCGGGTTTGCCTGCCTTTGTCACTTTCCTGGAGACTCAGGATATTGGGGAGGGGTAGGGGAGAGGGTTGCGGTTTCCCCAAACCAGAACCAGGGGCACCTATATACCTATTTTCTTTTTTTGGGTTGGGGAGAGAGGAGAGGAGCCGATTTCAATTTGGCTTTTGACTTCCTCCTCCCTATTCCTTTCTCACAGTTTGGAAGAAAAAAAAAATCCTGGGCCGCACACTTGGGCAGCGAGGGAGTTGGGACTTTTGGGAGTGTGGAGCGTGCAGGGGACGTTTCCAGACTCCTAAGGAGGGTGGACAGGGTGGGCATTCCTGAGAAGGGCACTGTCTTGGTTTTAGTGGTTGCTTTTTTTTTTTTTTAATTTAACCTCTTCTTCACAATCGCCTGAAGGAGGAGCCCAGAGACGAGAGGGTTGTCGCATTTTGGAGAAACGGTTGAGCTGTGGTTTAGGGCACCTACTGCTTTTCTAACGCCCGGGCTGTCGGGCTGGGATGTGTCTTTGCAAACAAGAGACTATAAGTCGTTTTTCTTCAGCAGGGGTTGGGCGGGGACCAATTCTTAGCTCTCCCCGGCTCCCCTCCATCGTGGGGCATGCGACTCCCCCCTTTTTCCTCTGCAGTTTCCGTACCCCTTTCCATCTAACTCCAGGCTCAGGCTTACAGTCAGAGGCAGAGGGGTGTCTGAAAATGGCTGTTGAATGCTAAGAGGCCTGTGGTTGTCACCTTAGCGCGAGGTGTCTGTCTGAGCAGCTCACACCAGGCAGTGAGCGCGGAGAAAGAGCAGGAGACAGTCAGGGCCTCCCTAAGGAAAACTGGTTGTTTGCTGAAGTCACAGATTAGAGGCAACAAGGAGAGAAGGAAAAAAAAAATAAGAGAAAACCAACGCGAGGCAATCGCGAACTTGCCGAGTGAATCAAGACAGAAAATTGCTCTAGTGTGCAGAGCCTTGCTGGAGAGGCAACCGTTACTGGCTTTCAAAGTCCCTCAGAAAAGGAAGCTGTCATCCTCCCTGCTGCCTGACAAAGGAAAGGAAATCAGACTGATGGTGTCAGGCGGGGACATCCCCAGTCCAGGTGGCCCAGGCGCCTGGGAGCGGGGCAGTCCAGCTCGAGCTGCTGGTGATGGAGGAGGCTTGGGGTCCAGGAGACACCCCCAAAGGTCTGGGGGGTGAGACAACGAACGGGGAGCCCGAGGCCCCTGTCTCTGCAGGTGGGGCAGTGGGTGTGGGCTGGGCGGTGGGCACGGCTGCCCCCGGGAGAGGCTGGGCCTGCCCCGTGGGGGCAGAAGGCCTGGGGGCCCCCGGGTGCCTGTGGCCACTCCTCGCCCACTCACCCTTCCCTCCTTCCTCAGAGCCTCTGCACCTTCAGCGGCCGCATCCCTCCCGCTTTTGACCCCAGAGCAGAGGCCTCTCTGCTTGTGACTCAGCCCAGAGCCTGCTGGGTGCCTTGCAAACCCTCCTGGCCCGCTTAGGGCCACACTCGTGTGGATCATCTCGGGACTGCTTGGAAGGCTCTCTGTAGACCCCAGGTTAAGAACCTTTTTGGAAGGGGGAACAAGGAAAGTGAAATCTCGTAACTCCTTTACATTTTTTTTTTTTTTTTTTGAGAAAAGCGAAGTGAATGAAACTCCTCAGAGTACCTCCAGCTTGTAAAAGGAGGCCACAGCCACTTTCATTTCCAAAAGTCCATTTCCTTCCCCAGAGTCTGTTCCTGGGGAAAAACCTAGGCTCTGGGGGTGTCCATTCCCTGCCACCCCTCATCCTGGGTCTGGGGCTTTCCTAAACCTGAGCAGGGCCCGGGCCCTGGGCTGGGCTTGCCCTCCAGGGGCAGTTGGTTCCCTCCCCCACCCCCACCCTGTCTTCTTGGTAGTTTGGGGTCAGCTGATTAATCTTTAAAAACAACTGTTAGGAGCTCATCTTTCTCTCCCACCATCCCCAAGCCTCCCCCTAGCACCTGGGAGATCCTCCTGTTCTTGAGTTCTGGTTGGCTTCGTCTGGGAGGGCTGTGAAACTGGTGTGTCTTCCTCAGGAGAATGAGCCCCCCAGGAGTGGGGCAAGTTCTCCCAGAAACCTTCCTCCTCTTCCTCCCCTTGCAGAAGTTCAGAAGAGCTGGCAGGCAGTTACTACAATAGCATCTGGAGGGCTTCCCCCTGGGGGCTTCCCCTCTGGGGGCTTCCCCTCTGAAGGTGGGCCCGGTCACTCTCCAGCCCCTAGAGTTAGCGTTGTTCCAACCTGGCCTGGCCGGTTTTTTGTTGATTTTGTTTGTTTGTTTTTTTGGAAAAAGAGCAACTGCAGGCAGGCCTTGGTTAATGAGCTGACCCGAGGGCCTCCCTTCCCCCTCCCCAAACTGGCCCATCCTCCTGATCCACTCCTCACCTCTTAACACTTCCCTTGGTTCTGTCTCCCTTCCCCCATCTCCAGCTCCCTAGCCTTCAAGACACCTCTGTGTGTCTCTCCAACCCTTCAGACTGGAGTCTCAGGGCCTGGGAACCCGAAGAAAACCTGGGCCTTTTCTAGAAGGAGAGATGGTGGGGAAGGAGTGGGTCCTACGGGGTCTTCATCTTTTCCTTGCTAGCCAGGGATGTTTACAGTTTTATTGGAAGTAAAACCTAAAGCCCTCGTTGCTAAAAATCAGCCAGCCAATTGATCCATCTGTTCATCTGTTTATTATCTGTTTTCTCTATCTAGCCATTGATGAATCTTTCCTTTGGCCTTATCCTGATCGTCATTATTTAATCAATCTATATAGACAGACCTGGTGATGAGAATGGATCATCTTTGTTTTCCTCTGAGGGAAATGAAAGGAATGTTTAGCTTTTGCCATTGTCCGGGGCTCAGGATTTTCCCAGGGAACTGTTTCAAGTTGAAATTCGCCTTCCTCCTGGGCTCTGCTTCATCTTCCCCATCGAGTGGGGCCGGCCCTGGACAGGTGTCTGTTGCTTCTGATTCCTGTGTCACTTCTTGGGCCAGGGAGCTGTGTGTGTGTGTGTACGTGTGTGTACATGTGTGTGCCTGTGTGTACATGCACGTATGTGTACATGGGGAATGGCCAGGCCATGAGAGGGCCGTACAGTCATTCTTTTTCAAGGGAGCTGGAGATGAGAAAGTTCCACAAAAGAAGAAGAGAAGAAAAAAAAAAGTTGTCTAGCTTTCATTCCCTCCTTCTGCTGGCAGCTTTTCCGTGTGTCTTGCTTCTATAAGTGACTTATGTGTGATGTTGTTTTCAGAAGGCCGGGAGTGTGTGAACTGCGGGGCAACATCCACCCCTCTCTGGCGACGAGACGGGACCGGGCATTACCTGTGTAATGCCTGCGGGCTCTACCACAAGATGAACGGACAGAACCGGCCCCTCATCAAGCCCAAGCGAAGGCTGGTGAGTTATCCCTGGGGCAGCCCTGACCTGACACTCTCCATTTTGTGTCTCTAATTTCCCCTCTTCAGGAAGGAGAGCTTTCTGCAGGAAATTGGCAGGACAGCTCAGAATCGTGTCAGCTGGCTTGGGGAAGCTTTCCTCTCGTCTTTGTTTTTTCTTTTTTTTTAATTAGATCTACAGGAGAGTGTTCTCTCTCTCTATCGCCCCCTCTGTGGTTCTTAAGTCACTTACCACATTTTTAAGGAGGCTGACTTCTGGTTTATCCAATTTTAAATATCTTCGTGGATAGAATGATTGCTTTAACGGGACCAGGGTGACTGATTGGAAGTGTGTTGATAGCCACAGTTTCACAGAGAAGGTTAGTAGGGGGATGGAGGCTCCCAGGTGCCACCCAGAACTTGTTTCTGGAGTTGTAGAAGGGGTCTCCCAGGAAGTGATGATTAGTGCCCTGGATAAGATCTCATGTGGCCAGGGCTGTAAGATGAATGGGGCTCATTAACGGCATTGCACAAGCAGCAGCCGGTGGCCTTTGTGGAGTTTTTCTTCTTCCGTGGCCTGTAGAATTGAGGAATTGCCACAGGTAAACACAGGGGAAAACTGATTTCTGTCCTGCTCCCTGGTCTCTGCTAGCGTCTAGTCTGATTTTCCCTTTGAACTCCCGCCAGCCTGGTGACCGTTTCCTCTCTCCCCCTTTTTTCCCTTTTTAAACCTCTTGACCCCTAGGAATACTTGAGAAAACCTGGCACAAGCAAGCACGTATAAGGAAAACTAGCCGGAGAGGTTCGTTTGCAAACTTGTCTTTGGAACCTCAGGCCAGATTGAATAGCAAGTGTATGTAACAGACAAATAAAAGCAGGCTTGGCAAATGATAACTCTAACCACAGTCAAGAGATCAAAATGCTTTTTGTGGTGATGACATTCTCCAGGTGGAGAGGGGAGGAGGGGAATTTCCCCGTGCCGATGAATGGATGAAGTAGCATCCCTCAGATTGTAAGGTGGACCCCTCCAAATACTCTGCATTCTTGTTAAAGAATTATTTGTTTTCCTCATCAGATTTTAGTGCAAATCAACACCTTTCACATCCTCTTCAGAAGAAGGAAAATCTTTCTAGCGATGGCCATGCCCACGTGACTTTAATTTTTGGCCATCCCAGGTCTCCAGGCTTTATTTTTTCTGATCTTTGCCCCTGTCTCCAGCTTTCTCAACCTTCCCCCGACTTGTCCACATGCTCTTTGGCACTTTTTTTTTTTCCTTTCTCTCATGTGCAAAGCTAACTTCCTAGGAAAAAGCTGCCGGATATCTGAGCTCTGGAGATAACTCATAAACAACAACTCAGCTTCCCCAACCTAAACATCAAGATGTTTGAACGTATCAGAACAAGACGTTGTTTGAAAAAAAAAAAATGACTGGAGGTGTTAGTGCAGAATGAATATGATCACACCACAAAAGAATGTTCTGAATCACTCCAAACCTGGCCTTAGGAAGAAAAGAGAGAAGGGGGGAAAAAAGAAAAGAAAACTAACAACAAAAACTTTCTTTTTGAAATAAATCATGATATCATGATAATCAGGCTCTTTTTAAAAGGTAAAGAAGAAATAAGAGCAGTAAAGTCTCAGACCCCGTGGTTGTTTGGTTGATGAGCAAGAATGCATTTGACATTTTCTCGACATTTCTTCTGTCTGGGGTGGATTGCCTCGGAGGGCTAGACTTGCATTTTATATAGTTTTGTCCTCATTCACCTTTCGTAAGAAATCTCTAGAACTCTGAGTAATAATCGCTTTTAATTGTAGAGTTCCTTTGCTGTCACATGTGAAGCTGTCTTTTCTTTCTTACTCATCTCTTCTGGGTGGTTTTATATTTTTTGTTCCATAGAATTCATATGCTCCAGAGAGACACTGGGGGCCCATTCAGGATATATATGCATATACTTAGATGTATTTGACTTCTGAGTGTCTAGAACTTCTTTTTTTCTTTCCTATATTTCCCTGTCTCTCCTTCCTGGCTCTGTCTCCAGTTTGCGGTTTCTGCTTTGCACTGAAGACCACTCCACCCCTTGGTAGATGCATATCTAACACCAAATAAACTCAGGCCATGCCGGAAATAGAAGGGAAGACCCATAGAAATATTTTTTCCTAGTGGTGGAGGATTTTCATAAATCTCTAGCTTGTTTTATTAATATACTTTGTCTTCTGCTAGTGAACCAAACAGTGTGACTTTCAGAGCTTCTGTATAAATTCACTGAAAGTCTTCAGATTCATGATACTGTCAAGACCCTGCAAAGGGCCGTGAGCCTCGTTATTCGGAACTCTTATTTTCTTGGCTGGTGTTTTGTGCTTGAACCACCCCTTCCCAGTTGTGGGGCTGAGAAATCCAATGCTTGAGTAGATATTAGTCTGTTATATCCAAGTATTTCTTTTAAAGTGTAGAAAACCAGGATGATAATAATCATCGCATGGTAATGTAATTGTCAGAATCCTTAAGCATCCATTTCATAACTTCATTTTCTTCCCAAAAGTATATAAGAACACCAGTCTTAAACAATCTTAAGTCTTAAGTCTTAAACAATCATGTTTCATAAAGGCAGGTGGACAGAGGCTTGTGGAATGAGAGACAGCACTCTTGGACTGTGGTGAATTATTTTCCAAATGAACTACTCAAAAGTAGAACCTTCTCAGTTACGAGGGAGAAGGGCTTTGTTTCCTTTCTAGTTCCACAGAACACAGAAACTAAGAATTACTGGAGGGAAAAAAAAAGCAAAAAAAAAAAAAGTGCCATAGCTCTGGTATTTAAACCTATAGAAAAGGGGAGCATCTTTGGGACAATTTAGTAGCTTTGAAAGGAAAGGAATCACCCTGGTTCATTCAGAATTGCCTCCGGGTTTTCCATATCTGGCCACTTTGAGTGCTTGGCTCAACTTCTTGCTGGATAAAATATTGATGGAAAATCTCACCCTGATCCCTGTCATTTTGTTCCATGCTCTCATAACCATGCCAGAATTTTCTTGATCACAGATAAAGAGCAACTAAATTCTTTCTCTTTCTCTTGGTTTTGATAATGTTTTTGAGTCCAGAGACAGAAATAATTTTGCAGTTGAAACTGTCTTTTTATGTTACAGGGAGTAGTGAGGAGATGAGAGGTGTTACCAGGGACCCACCTTTATTTTCTTTCAAAAGTTTTTGAGCTTAAGTTTATTTATTTATTTTTTTCTGAGTATGGATGCAGGGAATAGTCCCCTGATGCACTTAAGTATGTCAAAAAGTGAAAGAAAAATCTCCCTTTTAAAGGAAATGAAGGCCGTGACACAATCAAATAATTAAAATTCAGCTTGGGACTGACATCTGACCTGTGACCATTTGACTCTGTGAAGAGCCTATAGGAAACTTTCCAGGGAGTCAGATGAATTGAAGGCAGAAGTGGGGCCCATGTTCCTGGTGGATTACAGAAGTCCTTGTTCTTCTTAGTTTGTCTCATTAACTGAAAACCACTTAAAGAGGATGAAGATGGCTGTCACACGAGTTGACCGAATCTGAAAGCCTGGGCCGTGCACATTTAGGAGAGCTGCAGATGGGCTGGGTCTGGTTCCCTTAGGATGTTCTGGTTTGGTGCTTTCTCTGTGGCCCACCCCGCATGTGTCAGTCATATACACACAGACGTTCTCTCACACTGTTGGCACCCTGCTCTCCTTATCATCTAGCAGTTCTTTATTTGGGATCTAGAAGGCACTTCTGATGCTTGGGTTTCCTCTTCCTTGGCTGTTAGTCTGTTGTGATGACCACTATCCTTGTTGAGAGCTGTTTTTCTGGGGAGTCACTCTTCAAAAGGACCTCCTGGAGGGCTGGTGAAGAAAGCCACAGAGAGCCTGCTACCCAGACATGTCTAGTTAATTCCAAAAATTATTGCAACCCATAAAAATGAAACATCTGGTAGACTTTGTAGGAGAGGGGATAGCTTGTGATTTAGAGAGGTAGGGTCAGCTTTCGGATCCTCCCAAATTCTTCACCCCTGAGGACAGCAGGCTACCTACTGACCACCGGACCATGGTCTGATCTACTCCGAGTCCAGTGGGTCAGCTCTAATTTTCTTCTTGATGCAGCTTTTGGGGATCTTTATTACTTTCATGTGGGCCCCTTGCTAGTTTTGATTTCAGTGATAATTTTTTTTTTAAGTTGGTCTCCGCGGTTCTGCAAACCCATTTAACATTTGTTTTGATTTTTATCCTCCCCTGTCTACCCCCTCCCCAGTCGGCAGCAAGAAGGGCAGGTACGTCCTGTGCAAACTGTCAGACCACAACTACGACTCTGTGGAGAAGAAATGCCAATGGAGACCCTGTCTGCAATGCCTGCGGGCTCTACTATAAGCTGCACAATGTAAGTGTCCGGGGCCCACCCCCAGATGGTCTCCTTTGGCTGACGCACAGTGCTTGGCATTCCCCTTCCCTGGTCCCCTTCTTGATTTAAAAAAAAAAATTTTATTGGCATATAGTTGATGTGCAATGTTGTGTTCGTTTCAGGTATTCAGGAAAGTGATGTAGTTATACATATACAGGTATCAGTTCTTTTTCAGATTCTTTACATGTATAGAGTTCTCTGTGCTCTCCAGTAGGTCCTTGTCAATGACCCATTTGAATCAGCCAATGAGGAGCCTCAGAAAAATCATTGCAGTAGGATCCAGTGTGGAAAGGATTGGGCACAGCGAAGCCTTGTCAAGACTGAAGGGTTTAAAATAGGTCGATCCAACCTCTTAGTTTGTATTGGAAACAGAATGCATGGTGGACCTGGTCTGGGTTTTTAAGGGGGGAAAAAAAATCTTCCCCTTAGCAAACCAAAAAAAGTTGCCAGTCATATTTTGATATTTTCTTGCATTTTAAACTTTTTGCAAAAAAAAAAAAAAAAAAGAGTGTGCCAGAGAGTGGAAGAGAAAGGTAAATAGGATTGTAATGCATGATGCAGGAGTTCAGGGCGATTCAGTTACTGAGGGGTAGAGAGCTTGGCATAACCTGTGCTGTGAATTTTAAACAGATTCTCTGTATAAAAGATCAGAGATGAAATGGCAGAGATATTTCATCTGCTGAGTTTGTCCTCCCCGGGAGCACTCCTGCAAGGCAGCCTGCAGAGGTTATCCTTTCCAGGGAAAAGAGTGCCTTTTTCCTTATAGGTCATATTAGCAGAATGATAATTGCCACTCGGTCACAGGGGTTTGGCCATGTCAGTTTTGATCTTTCAATTTGGGGATCCTCCCATTTTGTGATATCTCTACCTTTGAAAAAATTCAGCTGTTTTTTTTCCCCCTTGTACAACTCCGGCTGACAGGCTGTGACCCTAGTGACGCCTGATGTTTATGTTAATCCCAGAGAAAGAATTTGTTCTCTCTCTCTGTATCTCTCATATCATCTCTCTGGTTCCGTCTGGTTTTCCTGAAGTCTCTTGGCCAGTCTGACTGGCAGAGTCTGGGAGTGAATTGGGGACAGGCAGAGGGGTTTGCTCAAAGCCATCCTGGCAATCAGCGAGTCTTATCCAAAGACATTTGCGAATTGCGGAGGAAGATTTGCTGGTTAGAGTTTTTGAATCACAGGAGAACTTCCCAGGGTAACCTTAGCAATCTAGTCCTTTGGTACCTCTTGGGAATGAGTTGATTCCTGGGAACCCTGTAATACACCCCCCTGCCACCATGTCATCTCTGCTTGATACTCAGGGCTTGGAGCTGATGGAACAAGGGTCTTATTACAATCCATCATTTCTCTCTCTTGCATCCCTAGACTGTGGTCTGTGTACGTTTATCAGCGATGAAACCCTAGGCCCTTTTTCAGTTTGGGAGATTTCCTTGTCACTGCCATGGAGAGAAGCAGATTTGGGATTAGAATCTGGAAGGTTTGGGGCCATAGAGTTCTTGTGCTCACCCAATGGTAGTCAACAAAATGATTTTGGGGGTGTGATGTATGGTTTGCAAATAACTTTCCTGTTGTTTGACAACATTTGAGCCTCAAAGAGTCCCGTGATGTAGACAGGGCAGAAGTTATTCTGATTTTGTTTTACTTGAAAAAATGATGACTCAGAGAAACAAGGATGAGGCTGATAATTAGAAGGGCCCGGATGGATTTCTGAATAGCGACAGACCTTCCAGGGAGATTGGGCTTCCCTGGTGGCTCAGAGGTTAAAGCATCTGTCTGCAATGCAGGAGACCTGGGTTCGATCCCTGGGTCGGGAAGATCCCATGGAGAAGGAAATGGCAACCCACTCCAATATTCTTGCCTGGAGAATCCCATGGACAGAGGAGCCTGGTGGGCTACAGTCCACGGGGTCGCAAAGAGTCACGACTAAGCGACTTCACTTCACTTTCCAGGGAGATCAGGAGCTCAGGACTGTTGGGGACCAGGGAAGAGTGAGCCCCTCTTTATTGTAGAATATACCAGAGATCTGTTTGGAGTAATGGATTGTGTGTGTGTATGTACTTCTTTCTGATTTCCACAGAAGTATAGGAATTATGAGAAATGAACCAGCTATAAATTTCTTTGACTGCTCAGCCACAGTGAGATGTGATCTCAGTTGTATCCAATTGAAAAGCCATCTATTTCTGAAAGATATGCTTTTCTCATTAAATCCAAGAGAAGTCAAAGGCCCTTCTTCACTGCTTACTCCCACTCTATTCTTTTTGTTTTTAAAATATTTATTCATTTATGTGGCTGTGTTGGGTCTTAGTTGCATCGTGGGAGATCTCTCATTGTGGCTCACAGGTTTAGTCGGTTAGTTCTCCAACCAGGGCTTGAACCTGTGTCCCCTGCATTGCAAGGTGGATTCTTAACCACTGGTCTACCACGGACATGCCCTCACCCTGTCCTGGGCCCCAGTGTCTGGGAGATAGACGCGTGCTCGTCCTCCAGAGTGGTTTTTCTGCCTTCTCTGGTTTAGTAAGAATTCACAGAAGGAGGCGGATTTGTTGTGTATTTAACAATAAGAGATAGTAATCTATGAACATTCTCATCTTGTTGTGTTTTGTTCTGCCCATCGAGATACCAGGCGTGCCCTAAGTTAGTTCCTGCCTCCTTATCTAGGTGTGTAGATAACTGCCTATCTCAGAATCAGTGCTAGGACTAGTTATCTGGCTTTGTGTGGCTATCTGTGCAACTAGATATTATATTTAGATACCTGGCCCTGTATATCTAGGTATCATCACGAAGAGCATGTGTCTAGGTGATATCTCGGGGGAGATTTGATGTGACAGTAGATTCCTATCACCTCTGTAGGCTGCATCTTTATCTTGATTATAACTTTGAGGAAGAAACCCTGAGACGTTCTCTGAGCAACAACCTTTCAGGTCGTCTGCCGTCACTCACTCGGCCTTCCTGTGCGAGGGGCAGAGCTGGGGTCAGCACCCCCCGAGCAGGTCTGCACTCCTGTCCAGGTGACCAGCTCAGCCCCTAGAAGCCGTGAGTTTGCTGCTCCCAGAAGTGTTATCAGCAGCCTGGCCCTCTTGACTTCTGGGTTCTCACTGCCTTCACTATCTTTTTCTAGCTTTTGGAGCAAACAGGCAGATCTTTGCGTCATGAAATCTTCTCATCCTCTCTTCTTGAGGACCCTGGAGGAAGAAGTGGTTTCTTCTCTAAGAAGTCAGGAGTGACTAAGACCCTGACCTTCCCCACTTGAGTCCCTTTGCCCATTTCCCTGGAAATGGGACTGAATGTGCGGTTGGTTTGCTGTGCGGGGCAGGTGGCTGCTGTTGAGGTCAATCTGATTCTGACTCCTCAAGGGGAAAGATCTTAGTTTGCTTTGTCAAGTTCCCCCACCCCCACCTTAAGCAAATGTGTATTCAAAACAAAACACATGGGGCTTATCAGGAAGCAAGTGATGCTGTGCTGCGCTGAAGACAAGAGCAGTGATCATGAGAGTCTGTGCTTGTCGGTCTTTTTCCTCGACTTCATGCTTGGTCTTTTTTTTTTTTCCCCCTAAATCTTTTGTTTACCCTGGAATTGTATTTGTTTTTTTTTTTTTTTTTGGCCACTTGGAGTATGGGATGTTAGCTTCCTGCCCAGGGATCTAACTCTTGTCCCCTGAATTGGAAGCTCAGAATCCTAACCACTGGACTGCCAGGTAAATCCCTCATGACTAGGCTTTGCTTTTTAGGAGGAGAGTGCTTTCAGGCAAGCACAGGGCTTTGCACCCGCTAAGTGAATATTAAAGTCTGTGGATTGGTTGTTTCGCTGCTCATCTAGTTAGAAGTGAGTTGTCAGGACCAGGTAGAAATTGCAACTTCATTATCACAGTTGCTGTGGCGGGGGCAAGAGGTTACATTTTTGCAAAGACGCGTTATATTAAATTCCGACCCCAGAATGTACAAATTTCAGGGGAAGATTTTATTTTTTCCCTGTGTTTAAAATGACTTAAAAATTTTTTATGTCTAATGGGAGGGTGATTGCTTTACAGTGTTGTGTTGTGTTGGTCTCTGCCGTATAACACCATGAATCAGCCGTAACTATACACGTATGTCCCCTCCCTCTTGAACTGCCCTCCCGCCTTCCATCCCGCCTGGGGGTGGTCACAGAGCACTGACTTGACCTTCTTGTGTTATGCAGCAACTTCCCACTAGCTGTCTATTTAGGGGGAGATTTTACAGCACCTCTTGTTTCAAAAGGCCATTAGAAGAGAGGCATGCAAAAATTACTTTGAAGCAGTCTGGGCTTCTCAAAGCAGAGAGACAAAACCCTTAAGATCAACTGCCTAGTGGTGCCAAAGTTCTAAGTCAGATTTTGGACCAGTAGACCAGATATATTTCCTTCTTGAAAATCCCTCCCTTGCCTCTCTTCTCCTGAAATCGTGTAAGGTAATTCTAGGAAGAAGACAAGTTACTAGATTTTAGTGAAGCAGAGAAATACAGCCATCTTGGGTGGCTCAAGAATATGGTCCTTGGGGACGGAAAGTTCCCTGGGACAAACTTTCCCCCTGAGTGATTGGTGCAAATGAACAAAACGAATAAGCCCTGCTTCGAACACTTTATCTGGGGCCTCTTGGCCTCTGAAATTGATAGAGGCTGAGACCACCCCATCGCAGAACCTTCACTTGCAGAACTCTGGGGTCTCTGGGAAGGAGTCAGGGGGTGCAGAGAATAAGGGGCCCCCTGAAAGCAGATCCCTGATCTGGGGTGGTCAGATGAACCTGTGCCTGGGTGTGGAAGTCTGCCCCTCTCAGAGCCAGCCAAAAAAAAGTAAAAAAAAAAAAATTGATCTCTGTTTAGATTAACAGACCCCTGACTATGAAGAAGGAAGGGATCCAGACCAGAAACCGAAAAATGTCTAGCAAATCCAAAAAGTGCAAAAAGGTGCACGACGCGCTGGAGGACTTCCCCAAGAGCAGCTCGTTCAACCCCGCCGCCCTCTCCAGACACATGTCTTCGCTCAGTCACATCTCGCCCTTCAGCCACTCCAGCCACATGCTGACCACGCCCACGCCGATGCACCCGCCGTCCAGCCTCTCCTTCGGACCTCACCACCCTTCCAGTATGGTCACCGCCATGGGCTAGGGTCCCTGCTCGAGCGACGCTCACAGGGCTCCAGCCGAGAGTCCCTCCGGCCCCCTTCTACGTGCATTTTTGCAGGAGCAGTATCATGAAACCAAAACCCGATGGATCTGTGTGTTTTTGCAGGCATCAAGCAACCTGATGTGGCCACTCGGATGACGCAGCCTACCATGCTGTCTGTGTTCTCACTCCCCGAATCTGGATCCCATTTGTGAATAAGCCATTCAGACTCACATTCCCTATTGAACAGGGTCTCTCTAGTGCTGTGAAAAAAAAAAAAAAGTCACCGAACATTGCATATAACTTATATTGTAAGAAATACTGTACATTGAAAGAAGAAGACTTGATTGCCTCTCGGTCGCTGTCGGGAAGGCACGGAGGATGCCATGCCTTTGAAGGACGATGGGGGGTGGAATAAAGAGTGGAGATTAAGAAGAAACTAGGTCTGATATCCAAATGGACAAACTGCCAGTTTTGTTTCCTTTTCCTGGTTACAGTCGTTTGATGCATTAAAAGAAAAAAAAAAAAAAAGGAAAAAAAAAATTTGTAGGCAAATCATTTGTTCAAAGCTGTGGGCCTCTGCGTAGGAAATTCTATTACTCCAGGCAACGTGTTCCACTCTCAGGTTGTCCTGGAGGGTTCAGCTAGACTTTCCTGGGCCTTCAAGCTTTGTGAACATGTCTCTGTAATTGTTGTTTGTATGTATAATTCAAAGCACCAAAATAAGAAAAGTTGTAGATTTATTTCATCATATTATACAGACTGAATTGTTGTATAAATTTATTTCCTGCTAGTGTTAAGTACTGCTTTTTTTTTGTTTTTATTTCTATTTTAATATTTTCTTTCTCTCTCCATTTTTGGTTGAAAAAACTAGGTGACGTTCAGTTGACCTGAGGTGGTTGTGCTCCACGGGGCTGATTTTTTTTTTTTTTCCATTTTGTTTCTCAATGATATTTATTAAATAGCTTCTAAGGGTACAAGAGCATATGTCCTTTGTCACTTCTCCTGCAGCCTGTGCTATGAGGGTAGCAGCGTATGAGCTACCCACGTGCATGTCAGCGGCTCAGGCCCGCCAGCCCTGGGTCCTGAGAGCAGCCTGGCTGAATGTTAGCGCCTGTTGTGTTCTGTGTTAGTGATCACTGCCTTTCATGCAGTCTGTTGGAATAATAATATAAAGAGATAATAAAGTTAAAATATTTAAGAAACAACCAAATAACATCGTATTAAGAGTGGTGACCAAGCTCTTCTAGAATCTGGTAGCTCTAGCTAATCGAAGCAAAAGGAGTTTAAACAAGATAACAGAGCCCAGTTGTGTTCAGTTAGCCACTGGGAGAGGATGCAGACCCCAGACAGGAACGTGGATGTGTTTGGGAAACTGGGCATCTTGGGAGCTCGCGATGCAGCCGGGAGGAAGGCATCCCCGGGGCTGGAGGAAGTTCTGCGGTCCGCTCTGAGTTGCTCTTCCCTCCTCCTGGTCTGGCCTCGAGGAGATCTTCTCGCCAGAGAAATGGGAGGATTTCCTTGTTGAGATTCTCAGGCGGGCGGGTTGCAGTTGAGATTCCTCATGGTTCTCTGCAAGATGGAAAGGAGCTGGGCTGGGTCTTGAGTTTATGTCTGTTTTGCTTTTCTACTGTTGAATCACACCACAGTGAAGGGTGGGTTGGAATGTTTGCGAAACATGAAATAACCGTTTTGTAACTTACGCTGTATAGTTTCCTTTGACTCTGTTGACAGAATGTGTAACCCTGGCACACATTTGAAAAATCTCTGTTAATTGCCTCTCTGCTTTCTTAGCAAATATTTCAAAGCTAAAGCTCAATGTTGAAATAAAGAAGTAGAGAATTACTGACATGCACGTGAGGATCTGCCTGGCTCCTAATTTGGACGTGGTTTCCGGTGACTCCTGAAGCACCCAAGGCCATGGGCCGTGGCCGTCTGTTGCCATTGTAAACTTGGGTGCAGTTGTTGCTGGAGAGTTCCAGTGTCTCAGGGTTTGCCACTTTTTCCCTCCATACAGATTTGAGCTGATGCCCTTTCACCTTAAGAACAGGGAGTTCAAATTCTTGACATTCTTGGGGGTGGGAGAAGGACAGGCGGGAGTTGGGGGCACACATAGAAAATTCCCAAACTCAACAATCAAGTTACATTTTGTCTTAGGTGCTGTAGCCATAAAGGATCCTATTGGATCCTACTCCTTCTTCAGAGAAACGTCATTTTATCATTCAATACCTGGATTTAACATTCTAAGATATTTCTGGAAGATGATGCGGAAGATTTTTAAAAAAAAAAAACTATATTCTCCAGTTTCTTGATCAGGATGTTATCATATGTTTTCATAGTTTTCAATCATTTTGTTCTTTCTTTTCTTCTAAAAAAGACATACTAGAACAGTGACCCTGAGAGGGGGTTTCCTCTAGAAAAACAGAACACGATTGTAGATCTAAAATGCTGCTCCAATATTCTTGATAAACTGTGCCCCTAATTTTCCATCTGTTTCTCCCTCGCTTTTGAAATATTTGCGCTTAGCTCATCCATAGGAATATACGGGCACGTTTGGATTATTTCTTGAAAACATTTTCAGAGCCAACACAATACAAAAAAGACAAACTGCGTAGTTATTGAAAGATTTTGCTGTGTATGAACTCTTCAAACAACTGGACGTTCATGATGTAAACATTTTGAATGGAAGTACTTTCATTGATTTAGGAGATAACTATTGAAGCTCTAGGTTAAAGTCCATTTAAGAGCTATTAAAAAAAAAAAAAAGCAGTGTAGGAATTAGAGAAACCAAGGCTCCAGTGTCTCAGTCTTATGACATTTACAGGTTATTCCCCTTTGAAACGAACGACGTGAGCTGTGGTGAGTTTCCTGGTTGGGCCTGGGTGTTGGTCGCCAGGCAGGTGGAAGGTGTGACGCAGTGGGGACACCCAGAGTCTGCCTGCTGACAGCAGTGTCTGTTTTTCTAAACTTTTGAAATTAGAATTATTTTTAGTTTAAAAATATTTTTAAAGCTAACTCCTCATCAGGGGACATCATTTTAGGATTTCTTAAGTCTAGAAACAGTTTGAAAGCAGCCAGTTCTCCCCAGGTAGAAACGGACATCGGACCCAAATTCAGGAAAACACCTATTCCTTAAACTGAAACTCAGAAACACCAATGCCATCCATTCCTGGCTGTGATATCTGCCTCAGAGTCGTGAACTGTCCCGTTTACTTTCCAAAGATTTAGAAGCATCATGACTCCACGTTCTCCTGCATTCCATCCTCTGTCCTCAACCCGAATCCGTCCCCAAATCCTCGAACCATTTTTGTGATCCTTCCCAGATAAGCAGGCATTACTAATACCCCTTCCATTTCCAAGCTGAGCAGAGATTAAAGTTTTTTTTTCTTTAATTAAAAATTTTAAAATCACAGAAAGTCGCAAAGAAAACGGCTGAGCGAGAGCATTTTGTATTAGAGTTTTATCTGGAGAGCAGAAATGTTAACCAGGATCCAGAATAGCTGAGTAATAATACACCAACCCCTTCCTGCACTTTCAGATGAAATGAGCTTCTGAAAAACATTTTCATTTTCGCTTATTCCAGCTTACTCAACCGGTGTGAACACACCCTCAGATTGGGACTCGTCTGCTCTTCTTTGCAAAAACCCAGTAAAAGGAAAATCTCACAATTCAGAGAAATTCATTGATCATTTGAGACGTGTGACCACCACAGTCTTAGGAGTCTGGGAACTTGGGTTTCATTCCTGGCTGTGCCACTAACGATCAGGGTGACCTGAGGCTCTTTGTTTGATTTCTTTGAAGCTGGGCTGTTTGTCTGCACCATTGGAAGAGATGCTAAGACTCATATGAGAAGGAAAATGCCACGATTCCACTGGATTTTTAAAATATTTTGGAGAGCATCCTTTACTAGGAAAGACATCCTCATACCCTCCAGTTAAAATCTTGAGCAGACTGTCCTGAGAGCCTGCAGCGGTGCTGGTTCGTAAAAGTCCAGTTGGGCTGGGGGTCATTCCACTCCCATCTGTCCTTACTACTATCTTGCGAAACACAAATTAACTTGTGTTTTGTGACTGTCACCCTGGGACAGGAGTTAGTGTCCCAGCCTTCAGATTCCCGGCTCTTTCTGAAATGTGTCCTGGCCCCTCTTGAGCGGAATACACAGGACTTGCTTGTCCAGCTGATGTTGGCAGCATGGTTCAGATTTCAGTCAATCCATTGTGTAAAGAAATTCTGCCTGAATCGCTTACAGCCTATTCTAGGGAGACAGCCAGCGCCTAGCCTTTCTTTTTCCTTATGCTATCTCTCCATCACTCTCTCTCTTTCTCTTTGGAGAAGAGGATCAGCAGAGGAATCAGGTCAATAGTCCCCCAGAGCTGCTCCTTTGGGGTGCTCCATCCAGCTTCTGCTTTCTCTGAGCTGTTCCTCCCTCACCCTTGACCTTCTTTGCAGGGGATCCTGGTACATTAGCCACATTGTTTGGGGTGTGTTTTTACAATCCCCTGTCATGTCTGTGTGCACAGTTTGGCGTGGGGATTTGGAGAGCAGCCCCCTCCCCCCTGGCCTCCTCCACCCCACCCCACCCCCTCGGTCTCAGGCTAAACAAAAGACATGCAGGACGAAGCACTGGGCTGTGCTGCTGGGGCCCAGCAACAGCCCGGAGGCCTGCACCCACCTGGAGGGAGCTGCAGCTTCTGAACGAAACAGCTCTGTACCCAGCCTTGTGCAGTTTAGGATTGTGGCGTGAAGACACACAGGGCCGCCGGCTTCTGGCCCCGGCTTCTAGTTCGGCGTTGTCCTGAAGGGGACCCCACTGCAGAAAGATGGGGTCAACTCCATGCCAGACTACCAGGTGGTGGTTCAGTCACTCAGTCGTGTCTGACTCTGTGACCCCCATGGAGTGCAGACCGCCAGGCTCCTCTGTCCATGAGATTCTCCAGGCCAGAATACTGGAATGGGTTGCCATTTCCTTCTCCTGGCGATCTTCCCAACCCAGGGATTGAAACTGCATCTCCTGCATTGACAGGTGGGTTCTTTCCCACGGAGTCAACAGGGAAGCCCAAACTACCACTCGCTTTAAGAAACCAGCCAATTCTGCTTGACTTTTTTTTGGAGGGGAGAGGGCAGTGTGCATAAATAAATTCCATAAAATGGACGGTTTTTGTTTTTCCCCTCTCTACAGAATTAACCAAACTTGTAAAATACCCCTCAAATTTTTTGAATTAATTAAAAAAAATTTTCCCCCATTTTTTTTTTTTTTTTAAAGCAGAAGACACAGGATTTGGGATGCTGCTGAATGGTCCATGTGTAGTCTGGTCTTTTTAAGTTTTTTTTTTTGACATGGACCAATTTTAAAGTCTTTTTTGAATTTGTTACAATATTGCTTGTGTTTTATGTTTTGGTTTTTTGGTCTTGAGGCATGTAGGATATTAGCTCCCAGACCAGGGATAGAACATGAGCCTCCTGCATTAGAAGGCGAAGTCTTAACCCCTGGATTGTCCGGGAAGTCCGTGATCTGATCTTTTGAATAGTTGCTCAGGAATCGATGTTGGAATCCAATGGACTGGGAGATGGGGCTGGATGGGGAGGGGGCTTGGGTAGAACCTGTGCTTTCTGAGGGTCATTACACTCCATCTCATAAATTGGGAGGGGTTATTGAGTAAAATCCACCTGGTTAATGCAGCCACTCCCTCCTCCCTGGAGGGTCCAGAGCAGACCTGTCTTCTATGAACTTGAGAGCTGAGTGCACGAAGCCCTCTGCCCTTCTCCTGGAACATTTCAGGACTTCCTGGTGGCCTCAAGCTCAGCCTCCTCCAGAGAATTCCTCATATCCCAGTTGTCAACCCATGACGCTCACGCTTCTAAAGACCCCAGGATCCCTGACAGAGGCCTGGAAACACAGGGGCCTTCTAGAAGGGCAGGGGGCAGGTCACTGGCCCCATCTGGCCCTCGTGGCTCCTGCAGACTGGATGATAAGAGGACCAAGAGTGAGCGTGCGGCCTGGAGGCCGCTGTGCTGCACACATGGGCTCTCCAACAATGCTTAGGACCCGCCAAACTGCAGAGGGAAGATGACCCGACTGTGAGTGAAGTCATCCCTCCTCTTAAGAGCTTTGCAGCCTCTTTGGGGAGCTGAGATGTGCCTGAGAACCATTATATTGGTTCACTGGCAGAGCAGGTTCAAAGGCTCAATTCTCTGACTGTAACCAGGAGAAGAGGAGGACTTCCCGTCTTAATTGGATCAGGGAGCCTGCAGCTGCCTCTCGGGCTCCTGCCCTGTGATGGGTGTTGGCCTGAAGGCCTGGAATTCAGAGCTTAATTCCCTGCACCCCCGATTCCATCCGAGGCTGATTATCCAGTCTGGGGATCAATCAGGCCCTTTCGGCAACATTTCTTTAGAGACTGAAGAGCCAGCTTGTTCCTCAGCCCGCCCACTGGAAAATGGGGAAGAGAAATGAAAACACCTCTGCCAGCCTGCCTGACTCGTCACCAGCAGCTCTGATGAAGGTACCAGTTTTCAGACTCTAAGGTGAGGGCTAGGGATTAGGTGTCTGCTTTCCATTACCACAGATAGAAGAGCTGGCAGGATGTTCACCCTCAGAGCCAGCTGGCTGGACCGAGGTGAAAGGAGAGGAGGAAAGAAAGAGGCATGTATCAATCCACTTTTTCCATCTCTGAGGTCTTCAGAGGTACACGGTTGGCCCTGTTTCCTCGCCGTCATGACCTGGGAAACTGAAGATGGAGGGACATATCTGAGTTACCTGAAGACGCAGAGAAGCCTGTCCCCAAGGGCCAGTCCTGGGCTGAGGGGGTGCTGGTGTGTCTGTTGTCAGCCTTGACAGTAAATGACAGAAAAGCCTACGCTTGTAACTCTTTTCATGTCAGGGAAATGCTGCTTTGATTTGCTTACTGCTGAAAAAAACAATTTTTGATATCTAGACAAAAGTATCCCTATTGAAAGATGTCACTTTGATTTCACATTCTTTTTTTTAAAAATATAAATATCTACTTATTTATTTGGCTGCCCTGGATCTTAGTTGCAACACTGGGAATCTTTGCTATGGCATGTAGGGTTTCTTAGTTGTTCCCAGTGGGATCTAGTTCTCTGACCAGGGATCAAACCCTGGGCCCCCTGCACTGGGAGCGTGGAGTCTTATCCACTGGACTACCAGGGAAGTCCCTTGACTTCACATCTTAAACAAAAAGTCCCATTCCTGTCAGGGAATATCTTAGCCTCATGATCTGCTCCCATCAGCCACTGAATTTAATGTTGGTGACATGTGACAAGAGGGAGTCCTGGTTTGATCCTTGGAATCTCCATGCAGTCTCAGAGGAGACAGACAGCTGGAGTTCAGTGAGAAAAGATGCTCACTGTGGGCCCAAGTTTGCAAATCACTACAATGTGTTGGCTTGCTCGGAACTTCCCCATTTTGTTAAGGATTACGTTTCTACATGGTTTGCAGACTAGATGTTAATCAGTGGCTGTTGGCCAGAGAGGGCCAACCCCACCAGCAAATAAATGCATTTAAGATGTTGAGAGTGACCGTGGAGGAATATGTGCATGGAGGCCTGGAGAATATGAAACCAGTTAAGAACTCAAAGGTCATTTTGTTCAGGGCAAAATTCTTGTGCATGGTGCTGACAGTTTGCCCTCTGGGTGTTTTTCAGAGCTTAAAGGATCAAACTCGTCCACATGAAATATGGAATGTCTAATACAGAAGCCTCATGCACGCCTTGAGCCCAACCTTTTGGCCCTGTAATTAACATGGCTTCAGCTTCCTGGTGGGTACCAGCCTGCCTACAGCTCTGCATAGGTACGGCCTTGCGGAACTCACGGGCTGGTGCCTCCAGAGGAGGTTTAAAGAAGGCTCAGTTCCTACAGCAACGTGGCAAGCTCCACCGTCTACAGCTTCCTTTGGGCTACAGGCAGGGGAGGGCCTCTTTTTCCACGTCTGAGATCAGTTCCCAGAGACCAGGAGTCCCACCCAGGTGGGTCTGAGAACAGCACTGTCAGATGGACTTGCGTACTAAGAGAGAGCTCTCCTTAAAACTTAAACCAAGCACAGGATCCCCATGGGAATTCTAGGTTCCAGGGATCACAGAATATTTGGGGGCAAAGGGACTTTTTGATGTCTTTCACCACCTCAGGGCTATCTGTCGAATAATCCTATCAGCTAGTGCATAAAGTTGGCACCTCATCTGGAAAGGTAGCAATCATTTTAGCGCATAAGGAAATGGCCATCAATAAACCAATGATATATTCTTCCACGCTTCTATATCTGGGGGCTGCCCTAAATGTTGAACACTTATTATATGCTTGATATATGTGCGTGTGTGTGTTAAGTTGCTTCAGTCCCGTGCAGCTCTTTGTGACCCCGTGGAGCCTGCCAGGCTCCTCTGTCCTTGAGATTCTCCAGGCAAGAATACTGGAGTGGGTTGTCGTGCCCTCCTCCAGGGGATTTTCCACACTCAGGGATCGAACCTGCGACTTTTACATCTACCTGCACTGGCAGGCGTGATCTTTACCACCAGTCCACCTGGGAAGACTGCTTGCCATATGCCTCTCACTTAATTATCCCAATGGCCCTAGGCCGTAGGCTTACTCTCTATCATCCCCAGTTTACAGAGGAGGACAGAGCTCAGAGACGCTAAACAGGTCAGGAACACTCAGCTTGCCAGACTCTAGAGCTATCGCTGCTCCCGAGTTCCTGCTTCTCGGAGAGCCTCTCCTCCTCAACCGAAACCAGGGGCTGAAGAAAGGACGCTGTGCTCCCATGTCCTCAGGCTTTGGGATTGCGGGGGAAGCATTTTCCATTGGTTTGTTTCTCTGGTGGCTCAGCCGGTAAAGAATCTTCTGGCAATGCAGGAGACCTGGGTTCAGTTCCTGAATTGGGAAGATCCCCAGGAGAAGGGAATGGCAACCCACTCCAGTATTCTTGCCTGGAAAATCCTATGGTCAGATGAGCCTGGTGGGCTATAGTCCATGGGGTCACAAAGAGTTGGACATGACTGAGTGACTTTCACTTCATTTTCCACTGGCTCTTTATGCTGAGCGATTCATCTTGCAGTTTTTCCCTTAAAAGGCAGCCTAACCATTTACCTTCTCTGTCTAGAGGTTAAGTTACTTGCCCAACATCTCACAGCGGACAAAGGTCAAAATCCAGGTGAAAACTCACAGGCGTGCACAGGGCCGGTGTCCCTCGGGGAATGTTCTGAGCAGAGAGGTAGGTTCTGTTTAAATCCGGTTGTTTGTGGTCACTGGGGGTCTTGGCAGGAGTCCAGAATAATCTCAGCATGGAAGGTCTGGTTTTGAAATAGGTTTCAGAAGAGGAAAACTCAAACGGGAAAAGATATGTGCACCCCAGTGTTTGTGGCAGCACTATTACCAATACTCAAGATATGCAAACAACCCAAGTGTCCATTGACAGATGAATGGATGAAGAAGATGAGGCATATATAAATATACAACTGAAAACTGCTCAGCCTTCAAAAATGAAATAAGGCCATTTGCAGCAATGGGGATGGACCTAGAGATGATCACACCAAGTTAAGTCAGACAAAGACAAATATTATATGGTGTCACTTACATGTGGAATCTAAAACAGTGAGCTTATTTACAAAATAGAAATGGACTTACATAGAAAACAAAGTTATGATTACCACAGGGGAAACAGGAGATGGGGGATAAGTTAGGAGTATGGGATTAACAGATGAATACTACTATATATAAAACAGATAAGCAAAAAGACTTTCACTGTATAGTGCAGGGAACTATGGGTCTTCCCCAGTGGCTCAGAGGTAAAGAACCTGTCTGCAAAGCAGGGGACATGGGTTCGATCCTGGGTGGGGAAGATCGCCTGGAGGAGGGCATGGCATCCATTCCAGTATTCTTGCCTGGAGAATCTCATAGACAGAGGAGCCTGGCAGGTTGCAGTCCCTGGGGTCACAAAGAGTCCGATAAGACTGAAGCAACTGTGCATGCAAGCACGTATGCACAGGGACCTATATTCAATACCTTGTCCTAACACAAAATGGAAAATAATCTGAAAAAGAACATACCTATATCTATATCTGAATCACATTGCTATACAGCTGAAACTAACACAATATTGTCAATCAACTATACTTCTATTTAAAAAAACTCCCCTTCCATGACCGAAAAAGGATGTGATTTCCCATTGGACGACCTGCAAAGCATGGTCACTGCCTTCAAAATTGCTGGCTTGCCCACAGACTGAATAGCGGGGGTTCAGTCCTACTTGGAGACCTGCCACTCTTAATTATGTCTTGGTGGTAAAATGTAACCCAACTAATCACAAAACACTCAGTCCAATAAAAGAATCCACTTTTTATAGTGGAGAAATTAACCAGTGTTGAGCAGTAGGGCTTAAGGAAACTGCCATAAAATATAATTACAATAGTAATAATATGAAGAGTGGTACACGGAACATAACCTCCTGCCTTTCATCCCGGATCTGAGGGTGACTGGCTAATGTTAATTAATATGACTTGCCCAGTCAGAACCATGTGTGGGTCTAAAAATAAAGCAGGACTCCTTGTTTGTTTGTTTGCTTTTATAAGTGGCACACTTTGGCTTGGCCAAAATAAAGATGGAAATGCAACATAGGAACCTTTGTCTGAGGACCTGAGCACTTTTTACAGTCTTGTATCGAAGCTTCTAGGACTGAGATTCCATACTCCCTGAAACTGTCTGGTCTTTTGTCACTGTATTCCTGTGACATTTGGGTCCTGAGGGGGATTGGAAGAGGGTGGGTTTAACATGGTTGCAGCTCCCTTTGGGGTTTGAACAGAATTATTTGAATGATACCTATCAGGGAATGGCAGAACAAACAGAAGCATTCATGACAGACCCAAACTAGATAAAAGCCCAAATGACTGGCCTTTCAAGAGGTGTCTGCGGCCTTTTCCAAAAGCAGTGATTGAACAATGAAAGAACCTGCTGTCCCAAGGCAACGACAGGCATATAGAGGCTGCCAGTGGCCAGGAACTGGCCAAAAAAGTCGAATTTCTAAATGCCTGTCTGACACATCCTTTAACATGTTTTATTCATTTCTCATTTAAAAAGTTTTTAAAAAGCATTTTATTGGAGTTTGGCTTATCTTAAACACCTTGAAAAAAATCCCTAGAGTTTTAAGGATTGGTGGAACCATAGTAAGTACAATTCAGGTTTTCGTTTGTACATTTCTCTGTCAGTGTTGTAAAAAGGTAAGAACTAACATCATCAGGATGAAAAGAAATGAATATCTGCCCAGGGACTGGTTTGGATCCTTCAGCTTCTCTTTTCTACCTCTTGGAACCATTTGGTTTATGACTGAAAGGGATGAAAAATGTCCAGAATTTTTGTCAGTGTCTCAGCCTTGGTTGTAACTTTCACTTGTTACGTGAGCCCAGACAAGGGGCTTACTTTCCTTGTGCTAGCTTCTTCATTTCAAGACCAGGGAATATCATGGTAATTACAGCTTATGAGTCCTTAGGTGAAGGGTGTATCAGTGGGAAAGCATTGACAGCTCTGTTTTGGCCTATTTTGTTTTCCCCAAGGTTGTTAGTTTGGCCAAGGATGGGATTAAGATGTTGGACAATACTGAGAAGTGCTAGAGTGCTGTGTGAAGTTATGCTTTAACCCAACGTATAAAATACTCTTGGCATCAGGAGTATGATACTGGCAGTGTGGATATCGGCCTGGACGTCAGCCCTGAACGTAAGCCCTGAACGTATTCAGGAGAAGCCTCAGAAAAATAAGTGAATTAAAGTCAACATGATCAAGACGTTGGCCTCCAACTACAGGATCAGGTTCAAGTCGCACAAAAGTAGGTGCTTGTACTTGTGTCTCAGAGTGTGTGTGCCGACATGTTTGGCCATGGATGGGCATGTGTTTGCATGTTTGTGTGCTTATCTTGACAGTCCCAAATATATAAATACAAATATAAATTTATGGAATTCTCCAGGCAAGAAGACTGGAGTGGGTAGCCATTTTCTTCTCCAGGGGATCTTCCCGATCCAGGGATTGAACCTGGGTCTCCTGAATTGCAGGCGGATTCTTTACCATCTGAGCCACCAGGGAAGCCCAAAATAATAAATTAGTTTAGGTTTATTCATGATCTTGAGCTGGGCATGTCTTTTTCCTCTTGCATCAGAGAAGCTATCAGAAGCCCAATATTTAGGTAGGAAAGAGAATGAATTTCAGGGTTGTCTTCTCCTTAGGTAGGGTTAAGTTTTCTGGAGGAAAAGGCTGGTTCTGATTCCTTGATGTTCGGATGGGGGCTGACATGTCAAGAGCTCTAAGAGCTGATTCTTTCTTGGGGAGACAGGCTTTGTTCTGGGTGTAGCTGCTGGCTTCGGGCTCCCGTGATGCTTCCTGTGGCCTCTGATGTGGCCTCTTATGGAGTCCTTTAAGGGTTAACCGATGATCTGACCTCTTATCTAAAGAGGTAAGAACTGTGGTCAGCCATCACATAGACCCAAGTCTCTGACTCTCCCAGATCTGAAAGAATCTCAGAGCCCTAGAGTGGATGAGGAGTCACATTCTTTCTCCTTTGCATGATGGGAAGATGTGTTCCCATTTGAGCAAGGCAAACTAGTCTGATGACACATCACAGCTGGGTGTGCATAATCATTCAATTACATCCTAAAGGAAAAAAAATTCCAAGAAGGTATGAAGTCCTCACTGTGTAGTAGACATTGGGCTATGCCTTTAGTGGTAATCTGATGGTTTGTAAGAGGCATAAAAACTTCAAAACTGAAAATGAAATGATTCAGACACATTAAGACAAACAGGTTTGACTGCTTCTCCTGCCCCTGGTATCGGATTGACTCGTGGCTGGAGCTGATTAATAGCAGTGGCAAGTTCCATATGAGTGGCTCTTCATAAAGAGAATTAGTGGCTGCACAAACTCAGATATTCTGAAAAATAGGCACCGAGGCTAAGTCCCAGGTCACTCCCAGAGCTTAAATAGAGCTCACAGGAGCACAATTGCTGACTAATACATTTTTTTTGATCGTAGAAAATTTCTTTTCTCATTTGTAAAGTGGGGATTTCTACGAAGATTAGATGAGATAACACAGGTAGAACATTTAGCTTGAGAAAGTGAAAGTGAAAGAGTCATTCAGTAATGTCCAACTCTTTGCGATTCCATGGACTGTAGCCTGGGGATTTCTATGAAGATTAGGTGAGATAACTCAGGCAGAACATTTTGCTTAGTGCATGGCTATTCAACAGATCGTGACTGTTCTTAGTGTCATTAGAAAGGCTCAACCATCCATATGTTTAATACGTTTCAAAATGATGTGAGAGATAACACGTGTTGGTGAGGATGTGGAGAAAATAGAAACTTCATACATCAAAAAATTAAAAATAGAATGACCATCTGAGTCACTTCTGGGTATTTATCCAAAAGAGAGAATCAAGATCCTGGAGAGATATTGCCTCTCCTGTGTTCAGAGCATCACTATTCACAGTAGCTGAGATATGGGAACAGCCTACATGTCTATCAACAGATGAGTGGATAAAGAAGATGTGCTCCATGCTTACAGCAGAATACTATTCAGCCCCGAAAAAGAGGAAAATTCTGCAATCTGTGAGAACAGGGATGAATCTGGAGGATGTTATGCTAAGTGAACTAAACCATCATAGAAGGACAAATACTGTGTGGTTCTACTTATGTATAAAGAATCTAGTCAAATTCACGGAACTGAAAAGTAGAATCATGGTTGCCATGGGCAGGGGAAGGGAGTTGGGGAGTTACTCATCTATGGGAATAAAGTTTCAGTTATTTGAGATGAATGAGCTCTGGAGATTGCACCTAGATTGTACAATATGTACTAAAGTCCATAATCATATCCTGTGAGGTTAAAAATGTGTAAGAGGGTAGATGTCATGTTAAGTGTTCTTATGACAACAAGATAAATCAGTGAGGACAGAGAAGTCAATTAATAAAAGAAAAAGAAAATGATGTTGATGCTGCTATGCAGATGTCTGTCAAAACAAAGATGTCTATGACTGAGATGTTTGGGTCTAGAACTCTGTAGAGTCAAGGAATGATCAGAACATTTTCTCCAGCTGGAGAACTGACAGATGCTTCCTGAGAGATGGTACCAGGCAAGACTCAGTGCTCAAGAACTAAGATGTGGTCTTGAACCTTCAGGGGGCTTAGAATCCAGGAGGGAAGATGAATCATGTCATGAATAACCACGCTTTTTTTTTTTTTTAACTCTGATAAGGAAGGTGCAAGGGAACCAAGGAAGGTGACAAGGAGCGGACCAAGGAAGCTTGTGGAGAGTAAGTGTCATTTGGACTGAGTCTGAGGGAGAGCAGGCCTTTCCTGGGCAGAGTGAGGTGAAGGGCAGAGCGCTGTGTGCAGAGGAAAGCTATGGGCGGGGGCGGGTAAGAAGGAGGGTCTTCCCTGGGGTCGCCCCGGTTTCTAACTCTGTGGAGGACACGTGGAAGCTGAGAAGAGATGTCAGGGCCAGACTGTGAGTGGCAGATCAGCGAGCAGGGGCTTTCTGCACTCCTCAACAGGGAGAGATGGAAGGTCTTTGGACAGAGGTGTGGTCTGATCACAGCTGTATGTTTGATGACAGAAAGTGGATGGATTGGTGGGAGGAAGATGGAAGAAGAGACACAAGCTGGGGGGCCATGAGAGGTACTCAAGTAGAAGGTAATAAGTGGCAGCTAACTCAGGACAATAGCTTGAGGAGGTGGGGATGGACAGGAGCGATCTTCTGAAGGAAAAATCAGTTGAATCTGGAAACTGGTGAGATGAGACGGGCTGAGGTAGACTGAGTGTCTGCACAGGTGTTTCTTCTCTGCTCCACTCGTCTGAGTGGGACATCTGGCTTCTTTACGCTTCTGTCATAGGCGATGTGTAATCCTTGCAGTCAGGCATGGAAGGGCAGCCTTCAGCAGCCATGGCCTAGTGGCCACATGTCCCAGAGTGACTTTCAGAGCTGCAGTTCTATAAGGGCACAGAGCTGGGGTGGCGAGAACATGAACCCAGGTGATGGAAGCCTGTCGACAATCTTGCATCAGTCTGGCAGAGTTGAATACTTGATGGAGGAAGACCCTCAGGTTCAGATCTAAAGCCATGTTCAGCGTCGGGGAGATCTTCGGAGTTAATCTCAGGAAGTTCGGCAGAAGCTTTGAAGGACCCTGTAAGAGAGAGAAAAAAGGGAGTTGTGACTGTGGATTGAGAGCATGGGGGCTGGACTCTGGAGACCTGGGTTCAAATCCACGAGGGTCTGCCAACCAAGCCCACAGCCTCAGGACTTCAGCCTCATCATGGGTAATACGGTCATATCTAGCTTGGAGCTTTACTGGGGAGATAGAAGAGATAGTCTGCAAAAGTATGGTCATAACACACACCTTACAGACATCATCATGTGATGTCACAGTTGTTTGTTTTGAACATTTGTCTCCCCTGCTGGGTGATGACTTGCTTGAAGGCAGAAGCCTTGTGTCCTCACAGGACACCTTATCAATAAATAGTTGTTGAATGAATGTGTCCCTGGACAGAAACAATGAGCACTCGTGAAGGGCTCACGTACCAGGTTTGGTGCACACGCTATCATATGAATCTTCACAGCGGCTTGACTGGGGACATACGACTCTTATTTTACAGATGCTGCAGCCGAGGGAGAGTCAATGACCAGCAACTGGCTGGTGGTGGAGTGACCTCTTAGCCCCTGTTCTGAGCTGTCTCAGGAGAGAAGCTCAGGAGCGGGATGAGGCTTCCACCAAAGAGGTGGATCTCAGGGGTGGATCAGCCACTGTGAACCCCAGATGGGAAGATACCGCATGGGGAGTGTCCCTCTCATAGTCTTCAAACTATTTCTCCTGGAGAACCATGGAAAGAAAGGCGGCCCCTCGGCCTGCTGTGTATTAGGTCAAAAAAGTTTACCAACGATGGCCCCTAGGAACCCCATCCATGAGGGTGGGAGCGCCCGGAGCATTGTAGTGGGCCAGGTGAGCCCGGGGCCTTGGAGCTGCTCGCTGTTTCCTGCTCCCAGGCTGTGTGATGAATGGGGCAGTGGAAAATTCCTCTCTTGGCTTATTTTTTTTCCCCCTGAACTGAGAACTCGATTTAGGAGCCGTCAGCGCCCCAGGGTGATCCTCTCCCATTTGTCAGGACTCGGAGCGCTCCACCCTCACTGGGATGGGTGTCTGCAGATGGGCCAGATGGGGACTGGACCTGCTGGCGGCTCCCCAGGCTCAGGCTCACTTGCCCTGGGGTGGGGGCGGGGGCGGGGTGGGGAAGGGGCCCTGGGAATGTGAGGCTGCGATCGTCCAGGCCCCTCGGCGTTCGGCATCTTGCTCCATGGAATGCAGTCCTACAGGGCAGGAGCCAGAGCTGAGCACCACGAGTTCCTTGGTGTGGGATTACAGTGTCCTGCCCTTTGAGTTGCCCTCCTGTGCCCTGTTTCAGAAAGCAAGATGATGTCTTCCTTTAAAGAACTCCAGAAATACGCCCCCAAATGAACAGCAATTAACAGTCTGGTGTGGTGGTGAGTGCTCCTACTTCTTCATACTTAACTTGCCACGGTCCCCGCAGGGCGTCATGAGTTGCTGCAATAACCAGAGAGCACAAGGAAAACTCTGGCAGGATGTTAGCCTTCCTCTGAGCTCTCCCTTACTCCTGACTGTACATTTTTATGGGGAGAAGGAAAAGCTGGCCTCCCCCTTCCTCTGAATGGACCCCATCTGGGTTTACCCTTGAAGCAATCCTTGGTCCTTTAATTTTACAGCTTCATCTAAAAAAGTCTCAACAAGGGGCTTCCTCGGCAGTCATCGGTTACGAATCCACCCTTCCCATGCAGGGGGTGCCATTTTGATCCCTGGTTGGGGAACTAAGATCCCACATGCCTGGAGGCCAAAAAACAGAAGCAGTATTGTACCAGATTCAATAAAGACTTTAAAAATGGTCCACATAAAAACAAATCTTTAAAAAAGCCCCAATAGATCTAAAAATATGAATTAGACTCTGGGGATGGGTTTCGCCTCAACAGATTTCTGACTTTCCCTTCCTCTTCGTCAATCCAAGACACTCCCTGTCGGGCCTTCCCACTCGAATGGTGCTGGTGAGGATTAGTAAATATTTGTTTTGGATACCATTTATTCTTCACCATCGGACAGGCTTCCTTGTCCATCCTGTTAATAATAGCTGTCCTTTCAAGAGATTCCTCAGAAAACTTTATTTGGGGACATGATGGTCGGGGCTTTGCTCTGGTGAAGACGGAAGAAATTAGGAAAGAAGTGAATCCATCTGATTCATTTGCCCGGTCCACTCCTCCCCCAGTGCTTCCTTCCCAGCTCTCCCAAAGTAACGTCCCTCATGGAATCTGAGCTGTGCTTGGAGTAATGTGGGGATTAGCTTTCAGAACAGACAACACACTTCAGTTTACGTAAAACTGATTTAGGAACATCGGGAGGCATTATTATTTGCTTTGCAAAGAGATGCTTTGCTAATAGAAAGGATTCACTGTAGGATTGCTTACAACTGCCAACTTCTTCGTCCATTCAAAGGGCATCACTATAAAAATTCAATATAAATACAATAGTGCAGAATTTGTGGGGAGTAAGGCATAGTTGCACTTTTCTGAATTATGATGAACCCCAATGTCGTTTCTCTCTTTCTTTTGAGACTCTGCAAACACGTTTTATCCCAAAGGCGATATTGCTGACAGTATAACTCATACTGTAGTTAGCAGTGAGGTTAAATGCATAAGCTACATACTTACAGCAGTATTCTGTATGCAGGCTAGGAGAGAAGGACTGACTAATTATAATAATGCTAATATCAATAAAGTTAATGTCTTCTTCTTAAGCTGTAATGCCAGTTGAGTCAATTCCTAGTGTGTGTTCTTTGCTTTTTGTTTGTTTTGGACATTGTGTTTATCCTTTATTGAAATATTTTGTAAAAATACCAATATTAAAATGATATTTTCTATGCACAAGTATTTATTTTATTGTAATAACAGAGGATATTATAGAAAATTTATAATACACAGACGTGTCTATACCCTGATTTGTTGTTGTTTTAGTTGTTAAGTTGTGTCCGACTCTTTTGTGACCCCATGGACTATAGCCTGCTGGGCTCCTTTGTCCATGGGATTTCCCAGGCAAGAATACTGGAGTGGGTTGCCATGCCCTCATGCAGGGGAATCTTCCCAACCCAAGAATTGAACCCATGTCTCTTATGTCTCCTGCTTTGAAGGTGGGTTCTTTACCACTAACGCCACCTGGGAAGCCCTAATACCCTGATTCAGTTCAGTCCAGTTCAGTCGCTCAGTCATGTCCGACTCTTTGCAACCCCATGGACTGCAGCATTGCCAAGCATCCTTGCCCATCACCAACTCCCGGAGTTTATTCAAACTCATGTTCATTGAATCGGTGATGCCATCCAACCATCTCATCCTCTGTCGTCTCCTTCTCCTCCCACCTTCAATCTTTCCCAGTGTCAGGGTCTTTTCAAATGAGTCAGTTCTTCGCATCAGATGGCCAAAGTATTGGAGTTGCAGTTTTAGCATCAGTCTTTCCAATGAATATTCAGGTCTGATTTCCTTTAGGATGGACTGGTTGGCTCTCCTTGCAGTCCAAGCGACTCTCAAGAGTTTTCTACAACACCACAGTTCAAAAGCATCACTTCTTTGGCGATCAGCTTTCTTTATAGTCCAACTCTCACATCCATACATGACTACTGGAAAAACCATAGCTTTGACTAGACAGACCTTTGTTGGCAAAGTAATGTCTCTGCTTTTTAATATGCCGTCTAGGTTGGTCATAACTTTTCTTCCAAGGAGCAACTGTCTTTTAATTTCATGGCTGCAGTCACCATCTGCAGTGATTTTGGAGCCTAAGAAAATAAAGTCAGCCACTGTTTCCATTGTTTCCCCATCTATTTGCCATGAATTGATGGGACCAGATGCCATGATCTTAGTTTTCTGAATGTTGAGTTTTAAGCCAACTTTTTCACTCTCCTCTTTCACTTTCATCAAGAGGCTCTTTGGTTCTTCTTCACTTTCTGCCATAAATGTGGTGGCATCTGCATATTTGAGGTTATTGTTATTTCTCCTGGCGATCTTGATTCCCAGCTTGTGCTTCATCCAGTCCAGCATTTGTCATGATGTACCCTGCATGTAAGTTAAATACCCTGATCATGTGAGTACAAGTTGATATACACTTGTCAAATGTAATTTGATAGCATGTTTCATAATTTATAATGTATCTGCTTTCTCACCCAGTGAATCTGTTACCAGTAGTTCATTGTAGAGACACGCTTGTACATACAGACAAAGCTAGTGTGTGTTCTTGAACAAGTCACATGGTCCTTGACACCTCATTGTCCATCTAGTTGGAGTCTGGCCTGGATAGCCTCTGAAGGTCCTTCTAGAGCTGATTTCTCTAGTCTTTGATCACATTCAGCTGTGTGGATGGGCAACGAAGGCTCTTTGGGAGTTACTCCGTGATCTTGGAGTTCTCTTTCATCTCGTTTTAGTTCTACTTTTTTTTGAGAAATTTCACAGGAGAATAGAAACAACCTTTCTAGATGATGGTAGTGTTTTATTGTTGCATCCTTTAAGGAAGGACTTTAGAAGCTTAGCCTAGATTGACCCAACATTAGACATTCCCCTTCTCTAGGTGGGAGGGACAGGGACATACGTTCTCAGCTTGTCTTACGAAACCTTGACATGAAGACTGGTTATTAAGGCCGCTGGGCTGAGAAAGGGGGGTCAGAAGGAGAGGAAGACCAAGGATGTTCCACCTCCATAATGTAAGATGTCTCACTGCTGCACAGGCGGGTTGTGGAAGAAGGGATGCAGCCTGGGGCTTAGTAATGAGGGATCGTCATTGGGAGGGACCCCCAAACCCTGGTTGACTGCTTCTGGGGAGATGTTCCCTTCACCCAAACATCTAGTTATGTTTTCAGCGGAAAGAATTGGGGGCCGTCTGGCATTTCGGCTCAAGTTTAGACTAGCGGAACAGGGTCCGAGCTCATGCACGTCCAGGAGAGAAGGGTCACGAGCGCTAAGAGGGGCCCGAGGCACAAAGGACAGCGTTTTGCCCATGTCTCTCCCTCGTTGCCTGTCTCCCCTTCTCTTCTCCGTCACATTCCTGCCCAGTCCTATCCTGCCGCTGCTTCTTGTTTCCTTTGCTGCTTCTCCAACTTTCCTTCTCCCTAAAATTAGAGCCACTTTTGGTCTTTCAAAAATTATAATTATTTTTCAGTCTTTGGTGGATTCTCTAGTCTAGGACACCTTTGTCATCACTACCGAACACGTGTCACCTCCCTGTCGCCTTTCCTCCACCCATACATCTCTGCCAGCCTCCAAGGGGCCTTCCTTGGGCCATTTTCTCCTCTGTGCTTGCCTTTTATCTGGGAGATTCACTCTGGAAGGCCCATGTGGAAGGTTTAGAGAGCTTCTGGGTTCCCTCTGTTTCCTTAGAACAGGGCTTCCATGAATCAATTGCTTCCTCCCAGGGAAACAGGGCACTTCTCAGGTTGTGAAGAAGCAGCTCTTCTCTGGAGTTGCTGGGGTGGACTGGGAAGCAGCAGGTCGTCCTGTGGTGGGTTGATCTCAGTCTCCCTGGGATTCTGCTCCACAGCCCTGAACTCGAGGGGCCAGGAGGAGGGGTCCATGAACACACACGGTGGCCGTATCCAGGAAGGGTGCTCTGTGTGTCATTCATTCTCCTGATGCTGTCCTTTCCAGATTAGCCATACATGTCGATTGTGGACCTGAAGTTCTCCTTGAAGAACTTTTAGAACAGATCTGATGGTTCTCCCCTACCCTTTACCTTGAAGAATCCCCTTTCCCCTTCCTCCCCAACGAGCGGACTGAATGTAGGGGAGAAGAGGGATGCTCTCCAGGGTCCTGTGTGGTCCAGGGTCGGATAAGATTCAGGAGCAGGGACTCAGAGATTTGATGGAGCCAGAGCTTCAGGGTGGGTTGTAAATCTAAGGAACCAAATCGCGAGCTCTTAGGGCTCATTCATTCGGGAAGGCCCGTATGGGAGGTTCAGAGCTTCTGGGTTCCCTGTTTCCTTAGAATGTGGCTTCCTTGAGGTCACAGCTGCCTCCTGCAGGGCACTGGCTGGCACCACATTTGAGGAAGAGGACTGAGGTCTGGAGGAAGCAGAAGTTACCGGGAGCCCTGAAGCTCCTTGGAGCTGAAGGAGGGCGGGTGGGCAAGGTTGGGGTTTAGGGGCCCAGCCTTCTCTCTGGGAGAAGAGTTGGGAGGAAAGGGCCCTCCCTCGGCCACCAGCCCTGGGGGGCCCGAGGGCGCGGCTGGGACACCTCCCTCGCCGCCCACTCCCACTGGGAGGAAAGCGGGAGTGGCAGGAGGCACCTGCGCTTGCCTCTTGCCCCAGGACGAAAGGCGGGCCCAGGCACCTGCTGGGACTCGGCCCCAGCACCTCCTGTCCCCTCCCCTGTGGAGGAGGGGCTGCAGCTGCCGCTTGCCAGCCCGAGGCAGTGGGAGCTGGGCGCCGGGCTGCGGTTTCCAGAGTTTAAAGAACTGGAGACCTCAGGGCAGTGGGGGTCCCCTCCTCCAGAATGGTCCAGGCCACGGGCATGGTCCCTACTTCAGAAGGTTCAGAGTCTGGAAGAATGCGGTCCTGGAAGACTCCTTTGGGATTCAGACCTGCCAGAATTTGCCCCTGTGATCTAACTCTGCTCTCTCCCCACTCCCACTGTCTTCTCAGCCCATCTCACCCTCCTGACCATTCCCAAGGCAGCCTCCTACCTCCTGGGAGACACCGGGTCACCAGATGGATGAGGGTCCCTGGTTTGGTTGGAGCCCAGCCCGGAACTGCCGGTTGGCCTCCAAGCTGGTGTTCATTTCACCCTGGCTCAGCAGACCCTGGGACCTGATCTTGTTTTCTATGCAATTCGTCCTGAGATGTATGTGTGGGTGGGTGTGTATGTGTGTGGATGAGAGAATTTGACTAATGAGAGAATGTTTTTCTGGTCTAGACATTGAGCACATGGAATAAACCCCTTCCTACCCCAGAGCAACATAAGGACCACTGACCCTCAGGTACCACTCAGGGGGAGCTCCCGGAAGTCTGTTTCCTTCTCACAGTTTCCAACTCAGCCTGACAGTTTGGGGATTTTCAGTGACTCAACGAGCAGGATGACAGGCCAGTAGGTGCAGCTCCTTGAGTTGGGGTTCAGCCCCACTAGCCATCAGTCTTCTTCCCCGGGGTGTTAAGCCGACCTTCAGTTACCTGCCAGAGAGAGAGACATGGAGACCTCCAGGCTGGTGGCTTATAAATATTTGTGGTCAAATACGAAATAGGGTGAGACTTCCCTGGTGGCTCAGTGATAAAGAATCTGCCTGCCAAATGCAGGAGGTGCAAGAAATGTGGGCTTGATCCTGGGTCAGGAAGATCCCCTGGAGAAGGAAAAGGCAACCCACTCCAGTATTCTTGCCTGGAGAATCCCATGGACAGAGAAGCCTGGTGGGTTAGAGTCTATGGGGTCCCAAAAGAGTCAGACAAGACTTACCAACTGAACAGGCATGCAGTGAAATAGTGTATTGAGTTTAACCCCCAGGCTACATGTTACCCAACTAGTTAGTGAGAAATTCTGTTCAGTGGGTACCTGGAGAATGTATGCAAGCCAAAATCTTAACATTTTACCCCTTTGGTTTCTTGAAACAATGGGCTTCTATTGGGTGGCTAGAGACGTCCTTAGTGTAAAAAAAAAAAGGAAGTTTTGCTTGATGCTTGCTTTTTATTTTATGTATTTATTTATGGACACTGTGTGGCATGTGGGGTCTTAGTTCCTCAAGCAGGGATTGAACCGACACCCTCTGCAGTGGGAGTGCAGAGTCTGAACCACTGGACTCTCAGGGAAGTCCCTGATGTTCATTTTTAAAAGATGGTACTAGCAACTTCCATGCAGATAGGTCCTGGGAAACAGGTCCAGGATGGGAGGCCTCTAGGATGGAAGTCATTCTCAAGGGCTGCAGGAAAGCAAAACTGAGTCAGGCCAGGAGGCCGCAGTCACCTCCCTTATCCTCAGGAGAATCTCAGACATCAAAGAGACCTGCCATTACGAGGGATCAGATTCCTACTGGGATCAAGTCCTGGAGGAGGCTCCAGCGCAGGGAGCTGAAACTTATCATCTTGGTCATTATCTGATGCTGGCAGAGGGGTGCCTTCGCTGGCTTCCCTGAGAAGGACCAGGGGGCATTCTCCACCTGTTCGGGGCAGTTACAATCCTGCTGAATGCACAGTTGGGCTTTCTGCAAACAGTAATCATAATGATGACCCACGCAGCCAGTATCGCCCCCTCACAGCACTTCTTTCTCTCGCCAACCCTGAATCTGGACCAACATGGAGGAAGAACTTTGACGATTCCCCCAGACTCAGATCTGGTGAGATAACCACATCTGTTCATCGTGTTCAGGTGTGGCTTGAAGGGAATCAAAGCTGAGAAGAAAGGTGTTCATTTGAGTGGCAGCTTTTATATGCCCGCCTTGTCTTGGGCTGCCCTAGGCTTGTTTGCTCTAGAAGCTTAAGCTTGAAGACACACAGGCACAGAAAGCAAGCCCAGCCTTCTCTCCTGGCTCCGAACTGCATGCTGGCCTCGGAGGCGATGGACCCGTCTGGGAGGGCAGACCCTTCCTCATTCACTGATGATGGTTGTAGCTTCTCTCCCAGCCCTCACTACTCTCCAGTGGGAAACAAGCAGGCACATGGGATGTTGTATCTTTTAGGGCAATTTCTCCCCAAATTCCAGGTTTTCTAGAGGCACGTGATGAAGTATCTCTCTGGGGGACACTTAGATTCCTCCTTTATCCATTCCAGGAGGCACTCAGCATGGAAACTCCAGCCGGGAGGAGAGCCTTGTGGAAAAGCTACACCAGTGAGCTTCTCTTTCTGGGTGGGGTCACTGAAATGCTGCGTGCGTGCTCAGGCACTCAGTCCCATCCAACTCCTTGCAACCCCGTGGACTATAGCCCACAAGCCTCCTCTGTCCATGGGATTTCCCAGGCAAGAATACTGGAGTGGGTTGCCATTTCCTCCTCCAGGAGATCTTCCCAACCCAGGGACTGAACCCAAATCTCCTGTGTCTCCTGCATTGGCGGGCAGATTCTTTACCACCTAGCCACCTTGGAAGCCCTGAGGTCATCAGACGACTGTGAGGCAAAGGGCACTACTTTAGTATAAGCATGTCCCATCCAATAGTTGGGATATACTGATCCAAAATGGTTGTTTATCTGAAATTCAAGCTTAGCTAGGAGTTCTATGTTTTACATGGCAACCCTAGGCGTGAGGGATAGAATTTTAACTCGTACACAGCCAGCATACCTCTCGTGATATGCTTCACGGCAACTTTCTATGCAGAGGATCCCAGGAACTTGTGCTTCTGGTGTATTTCTCTTCTGTGACATCCTCACAAACTTCTGAACTCAAACCCTATTGTCTCTATTCAGGGGCTTTGGGATGAGAAAGGGTTAGGGTTGGGTCTGGGGCTCTCTGGGCTTGGGAAAGGCTGAATCTTTCTCTGTTCCAAGTCACCCAGCATTTTTAAAAAAATTTATACTGGAGTATAGCTGATTAACAAAGTTGTGCTAGTTTCAGGTGGACAGCAAAGGGACTCAGCCACACACATACATGTGTCCATTCTCCCCCAAATTCACCCTCCCATCCAGGCTGCCACATAACACTGAGCAGAGTTCCCTGTGCTATACAGTAGGTCCTTGTTGGTTATCCATTTTAAACACAGCAATGTGTACATGTACATCCCAAACTCCCTGACTATCCCTAGCCCTTATCCATCTCCTCTGGCAACCGTAAGATCGTTCTTTAAGTCTATGAGCCTGTTTCTGTTTCATAAACAAGTTCATTTGTATCATTTCTTTCTAGATTTAGCATATAAGGGAGGTTATATGATATTTTTCCTTCTCCCTCTGACTTGTGAAGTTCCCCAGGCTTTATTTCTTAGCTCCTTTCACCTATGCAAGAAATGAAACAGAGTTCAAGGCCAAATATCCGTGGGATCTGAAATCCACCCTGAGTCTACCCGATTCAAGCCTGGACTATTATAATAATGAAGAACTGTTACGCTAATAGCATTTAATTGCTTTAATTCCAATAGTTAACTCCATGAAAACAACACAAACCCCAAACCCCTCTTCGATCCCTTGTTCGGCGTGAACTCACCTCTTACACGTAAGGAGGGAATCTGTGACTTAACAAGAAAGATTTCATTTTTCCCCTGGCCTTTGCTTTGGGAACCGCATTGAACTAACTAACCCCTAATAGGAAGATCTTAATTTTGTCCTAAAATATGATCTCTGTTCCAAGTTTTCAGCCACGTTGCTAGTGGGCATGGGATGAACTTGGCTGCACACCTCAGGGAGTTAGAAGCAGAAGCATTGATAAACTGTGAGCCTTAAGGATCTCAGGGCGGTGGGCACAGGCCCACTTTCACGAGTTTCCTGCAGCACAGAAAGCATTTTCTCTTTTGGAAGGAACAAGAAATATGTACTTCCCAGGCTTTGAGTGGGGGGCGGCCTACTGCCCCTCCCTCCAAGAAATCACCTATGGAGGTTATTGTGATTTACAGCAACAGAAAATTGTCTTATTTAAAGGTTAATAAACATCCTTTTCTTCAACTCTGTGCTTTCTTTTCTTTCCATATTTATTTATTTATCTGCTGTGACAGGCAGCATGTGGGATCTTTGATCTTCATTGCGACAGGCAGGGTCTTCAGTTGTGGCATGTGAACTCTCAGCTGTGGCTTGTGGGATCTAGTTCCCTGGCCAGGGATCGAACTCGGGCCCCCTGCAATAGGAGTGTGGAGTCTTAGCCACTGGACCACCAAAGAAGTCTCCAACTCTGTCTTTCTTTGGGTCGGGTCCCCTGACTGGCTCTTCTTTATCTCTGTGACATCATGTGTGTGAAGTGTGGTATGCCCTCTGAATATCTGCCAATGACCCCAAACCTCTAGTCCCCACAGATGTTGAGCTGGCTGGGCCCCCCAGAAGGGGTCCCCCAGAATCCACCAAATCTTTCCTGTGCTCAGGATGCCCTTGGCTTTGGTATTTCATCTCTTTTCATAGGCCAGAGGGCCCAGAGACTGGTACTTAGCTTTTATAAGAATCTCAAATATTTGTTTCTAGTTCTGGTATTAATAATAACCGACTCCCCTCCAAACTTGCCAAGTTGGATAGGTGCACGGTTTTATTTTGTGCTAATAGTTGGAATCTGCACTCAGACATCAAGAGTCTTGGGTTTTCTTTTGGATGGTTTGAGTCATTTAGTTTCCTGCCAAACTATTCCATCAAAATTTTCTACCTAGCATCTAACATCCAAGAGCAGAAGTATCATCCTGATCGTTTGCTATGTTATGTTAATGTCACTTGGCTGTGGCTACTTATCATTATTTCTGTCACCAACTGAGGATTCTCAGAGCTTAAAGTTTCATTACGTCTCCTTTCTCTTTCTCTTGCATCTTTTTCTCTTGAGAGGAAGCTGGTGAGTGGCCAGAAGTGGGGAACAATATTTAATTTGCTCTAAACTGCCATAGACTTTTCACATATGCTCAGAAATTATGTACAGTAGAAAACAAAAACCCATGGGAAACCCATTTGTTTCTTTTTTGTTTGTTTGTTAGTCATTCCCTTTGGAAGCTGAACTCAACTTCTGCCCGGAGACTGACAGAAGTATTGAAGGAAGAATTACACTCATCCCCCAAAAGCTGTGGACACGGTTCCCGGGCAGAGGCCTGTCCACTCACTTACTCAGAAACTATTTATTTAGAATAAGAGAGGTGTGGGGTACAGCAGCTTCAATCCAGAAGTTGGTATTTGCAAACTGACTCTAGCCTGTGGCAACTCATCTAAAATCTGCCTCAGTTTCCCCATCTGTCAAGTGGGAATTATAACTGTAGTCACTAGGGCAGGGCTGTGCCATAATTAGTTAATGATTGTAAAAAGCTTTGAAGAGGCTCGTAGAAGCGGCAGTTTAAGTGCTAAGTATTATTATTAAGTGGACCACACCATCCAGTAGCCAGCCCTGGGGTGACTAACCATGGGTTTGGAGTCACTTCTTGGCATTCGTGGAGGTTATGCTCCGGAACACCAGGGTCCCGGGGAAGTGACAGGGGATGGCCCTTGCTTAGACAGAGACAGAGATTGACAGCATGCATTTCTCTCTCTCTAGAACAACAAGAAATAGTGCTGCATCCTGGCAGGTGCAAAGGATCAACCAGCTGAGAAGGGGGCCAGGGGAATGGCAGGAGACACACAGGGAATGTTCATCATTTAACAAACACTGATGAAATCTGTTCTTATTTATTTATTTGCTCAGTCATGTCTGATGCTTTGTGACTCCATGGTCTATACAGTCCATGGAATTCTCCAGACCAGAATAGTAGAGTGGGTAGCCTTGTCCTTATCCAGGGGATCTTCCCAACCCAGGGATCCAACCCAGGTCTCCCACGTTGCAGGCGGATTCTTTGCCAGCTGAGCCACAAGGGAAGCCCAAGAATACTGGAGTGGGTAGCCTAACCGTTCTCCAGCAGATCTTCCCGACCTAGGAATTGAACTGGGGTCTCCTGCATTGCAGGTGGATTCTTTACCAACTGAGCTACCTGGGAAGCCCCAATGAAATCCCTTTCTACTTGCTAAATACCAAGGGTGCTTAAGACAGGAAGAAGACAGTTTCTATTCTCAAGGAATTTACATTCTGTTTTGATGTCATAAGCACAGATGTCTATCCTCCCCCCTGTTCCCCCCCCAAAAAAGAGAAAAAGTTTAAGAGGCAATTCCTGAGGATGCGTTGGGAAAAAAAAGCAAAAAACAAAAACTCTGGGACTATTCTGCAAATGCCCCAAGCTCTGGAGGGCTTTCAAGTAGTCAGAGGTAGGGGACAGGCTGACTGTAATAAAGCCATAGAGACTGCCTTTCATCTGATGGGCAGTCCTGGTCTAGGACTTATCCTTGCTATGGATACGGTGGTTGACTTTGAAGAATCAAATTTGGTTTGGTAGTCAGAGGTTTAACCTCTAAAGAAAAATGTTTGTTTCTTATTATGAGTTGTTGTGTAGTTGCTAAGTTGTGTCCAACTCTTTGCAACACCATGGACTGTAGCCTGCCAGGCTCCTCTGTCCATGGAATTTTCCCAGTAAGAATAAAGGAATAAGTTGTCATTTCCTCCTTCAGGGGATCTTCCCCACTCAGGGATCAAACTTGTGTCTCTTGTGACTCCAGGACTGGCAGGCAGATTCTTTACCACTGAGCCACCTGGGAAGTCCTATTATAAGAGTAATATAGGTATATCTTTACCCATTTAAAAATAAGGAGAATATATGAAAATCAACCATAATTCTACTACCCGGATATCATGAGTGTTAAGATTTATTGCCTTTCAGTTTGCTTTTTCCATTAGATCCTGACTGTCGAGTGTAGATAGATTTTGGCTCCCTTCCACAGCTGTGGGGACTTCTGGTCCCAACCTTCTTGGCTTCATTGGATGTCTTCTTCCAGCAGAAAACTTTCTCCCATGGTGCACAGAGACCACAGGGGCCCTGGAGGGGGATGAGTGGTTTCAAGGTTGTCTGTCTGTCCCCCTGGGGCTGCTTTAACCTCCAGTCCTAAGGAGAGGCTGTGTTTTGTGCTAAGACACACCTAACATAACCATCTAACCATTTTGAAGCAATACTGAATGCATTCCTAATGTACAACCATCACCATCACCATCTCCAGAACGCTTTTCCTCTTCTGCAGATGAAACTCTACACCCATGAAACAATAGATCTCCTCCTGCTCCCCCTCTTATTCTGAGCCCCTTTGCTTCTGGATGGCTCATCTCTGGGTGCCCTTCTCTCCCTCCCCATGTGTCCCAAGACCATCCACCAAGAGCTGTGCCCGGGCCAGCCTGTGATGCTCCTGGCTGGCGATACTAGTCTATTTGGGCTCCCTTCCTGGGGCCCAGAGAAGGACTTGGGATGCTTTTTGGATGGGAGTCTGGGGAGCCACTGCCCATCCTCTGGAGCTGGTCCTGGAAATGAAATCTATCCATCTTCCTGTTGACTGGCGTGTGTTTTCCACCCCAGCCAGGCAGACAAACTTGCCTTCTCCCATCGCCCGCTGCTGTGTTTTGCTGCTTCAATTCCCTCCCCCGGCTCAGAATTCTTTCTCCTTTTTTCTATTTCTTTTCCTTCTTGTCCCTTTGAGCTGGCACCATCTGTCCCCAAGCCTTATAATCTTTGCCTTTCTTAAACACCTAGCTTGGATGCACTCATCTCTGTACAGATTCTGACCTACTTATTCGAGGGGCTCATCATGTGTCAGATGCTCAGGGATGAGCTTTCCTATAACTATTAATGGTGATTTCTTTTTTTTCTTTTTTTTAGGTCATTGCAGCTATTATTAGTTAGGAATGGCTCATGGAAAGGAATGGATCGACGCAAGTCACATTGGTGCACAAGTCTATCTTATTCCTTTAATGCAGATTTATTTCTACCTGATGGACTCATGTTAGCTCCACCTTCTGATTGAAAACCTACTGAAGACAGGAACCCACTCTTTTCTCGCAGCTTGGTACTCACACAATGCTTGGTACATTAACTTATGAGATTTTCCCAAATCCTATGCGGTAGATATTTTTGTTATCTCATTTTATAGATAATTGCCAAGGTCATACAGCTGTTAAGGGACAAAGCCAGGACTTGACTAGATTCAGGTCTCGGACTCTTTAGCCCATGACCTTGGGCCACCACTAACTTTGGGATCTAAGGAGTCATTTTAGTATAGCCTTGACATTGTCAGATGAGCCAGACAGAGTGCCGAGAAATGAGTAGTTTTTCAAGTTTCATGGCAAATGTTCCTTCTAGCTAGAGTCCAGGCCTCTTGACTCCTACTCTGGTGCATCTGATGACAAAATAATCCATCTTGTTGGCCAGCCTTGGGTCTGTCTGACACCCTACAACATAGCATATGTGTGTGTGCTCAGTCACTTCGATTGTGTCTGAGTCGTTGCAACCTTATGGCTCCCCTGTCCATGGAATTCTCCAGGCAAGAATACTGGAGCAGGTTGCCATGCCCTCCTCCAGGGGCTCTTCGCAACTGAGGGACTGAACCTGCATCTCTTATGTTTCCTGCATTGGCAGGTGGGTTCTTTACCACTAGTACCACCTGGAAAGCCCATAGCATAGCATGGTGTCGCCTGTACTGTGTCCGCAAAAGTTGAGTCCCCTGCCTAATGACTTTAGTCACTGTGCTTTGTTCCAAGGATTCTCTTTAAAGTTAGATGGTGTCACAAATAATGACCTGTCTTTTCAACTTAATGATATGATCCTTTAATCCATTATCTTTAATGATAGACAGTCACACGGAGACAAGGCAGCACCAAAGTATAGGGAAGGTTTGCTCTTCTAATTTTTCTTTCTTTTGGGTTCCCCACCAAAAGATGAACACCCTGGAAGCCCAGAGGGATGAGTCTTCAGTGGGACCCCATCTTGACGTCCTGGAGATTCAACAGGAGGACAGTGAACATGGATCTTCCTTTTGGGATTTTTCTCTTCTCCTAAGGGTGCTGCTTGACCCAAGATGGAATCTGTTGTTTATGTTTATGGAGGTTGATGCTATTAATGAAAGGCCCATCTAGTCATCACCTGTCTGGTTTGTGGGTTGGAAGGTGGCAGTTTCAGCATCAGTCCATGTGGTGCTGACAGTCCTGGAATCAGTTTTCAGTGTGGTTTCCCCCTCTCATTCTGCTTCTTTCTAAGCTGGAAGGCAAATCAATGCCTATGAAAAGAAGTAGGGCCCTGTGGTCTCTCAGTGGTCCCCAACCTTTTTGGCGCCAGAGACTGGGACCCCTGTTCCAGCTGATCTGCCCCATCTTGTACGGACAGTGACCCCTGGGATGTCTTGAACCTTATCTGCAAGCACTTCTCCCCACCTCCCTTTCATTATTACCACATGGAAACTGCAGTGTCACTCCACGAGTTGATTCCCTTCATTCCCAAAGTTCTTCTGGGGCCATCCCTTCCCTCCAGCCAGAAGGAACAAGTCAGTTTCGACCCTTGACAAAGAGAACCTTGCTCTTTTCTGTTTCTTAATCTCCCCGGAGGAGGAGAAATTCCTTCCTACCCTCATAAAAAGGAGGCCGGTGAGATAAGCTAGATCTGTCTCTCCAGCCGACACAAACCGGTTCCCTGCAACCTTTTCCAAAGATTTGCATAAACCACTCCTGAGACCCCCCAGGCCACTCTCTGAAATAATAGTTAGGATCTGTTGAGCACCTATAAAGCACGGTGTGTGGCACTGTATTATTTCATTCAAACTTCACCATTGTTCTGAAAGGTAGCCATCAGGAACTACGTAGGAAGCTCAGATGTCGAGATTAACACATTGACCCAAAGTCACACTATAAGTGAAACACGAAGTTTCAAAACCAAGATGGCTGACTTGAGAGCCGAGGTGTCTCCCATCACACCATGTCGCCATGACAATGGGTGGTGAGGCTGTTGGGGGACCCTTACCTGATCTGGGTTTGTGGGGAGGCCCTTATTTTGGTGAGCAGAGGGCCTTACCTCTGGGTCTCTTGGGGGTGATCTCAAGCTCTAGCCTGTTCCATTTGTTCTGGCTCCAGTCTTGGTTTCGAAGAGCCAGGTTTTGACTCTGCTCGAAATGGAGAGAGTTCAGATGCACATGAGCTTGGGTGTCCCAGTTTGAATGTCAGGGGTTTCAAGGCATTCACACTAGATTGACCTAAAAACCAACTTTCTTTTCCAGGGGATTTAGCCATGGTGACTTATTTAAGATCTTCTGATGGTCTGGATGGTTAGGGCAGTGTCCATGTGGAGGCTCATGGAAGATGAGCTTGAGTATTTTCTCTTGAAGGAGTATAGAGAATCCCAGCTTGGAAGGGGCTTTGCTTTAATATGTTCATTCCACAGATTAGAGAATGAAGAGCCAAAGAAGTGACATGACTTGCTCAAGTCCATAAGGGTCATGGTTGGCGAAGACAGGGGAGATACATGGCCACCCGGGAGGCCGAGCTTCCTCTCAGTCTCTGCTTTTTCCCTTTTTGTGCATTTGATGGTCTACCACTGGAAGATTATTTAATATTAAATAAAAAGTCAACCCCATTTTTGGTAGTAAAATCAACCCCCAAATAGTAAAATTAAAAAACAACAACAAAACCCAAACAACACCTTCTCCCTGGCACCCAGCTAAAACTGACTAGAACAGTGAGAATCCACAGGGTAGGGTGGCTATTAGGTGGCCCCTATGATTTCTGCTGCTTTTGGAAAAACAAAATGAATTCTCTATCTCACTAGCCTGTAAAGGGTGACTTGCACACAAACCAGATGCACTTTCTTTCATTTCTAAAAGGGAGAGTAGGAGAAGAGATAAGAGGCAAAACTCCTGGGGCAATGTGGATCCAGCCTTTGCTAACCAGAAGTTCTGGGTGACCCGCAGCCACTCCCCACACTAGTCTGATAACAAAGCTTTTACTGTCATTGGCAGCTTTTAGAACAGATGGTCATCGCTTTGCCTTCATTTAATTTTATTTAAAACAATCTGATTTCATGATGGAGCTTTCACCCCACGCTGTCTCTGCGGTGTTGTGTGTGCCTGCCCAGCCTGGGCGAACAGTGCTCTGTATTGGTGCTACCCTCCCAGCTCATCTCCAGTTTGGGATAAAACTTTATCTTTCCCCAAATTCTGGCTCAAGATTCAGATCAACTCTAGAGGGATTGCAGGGCTCAGGGAAAGGCATGGTGGGCACTGACCTCCCCTCTACCAAGTCTTTTTTTGGAGAGTGGGGGGGAGCTTTGCTTGTCAAGATCCCTGCATTTAAAAAAAAATTATTGAAATATATTTGATTCATGCTAGTTTCTTCAGTACAGCCTTTCAAAAGGATGAATAATGCTACTGGTAGCAACATGGATGGACCTAGAGATAACTACACTAAGCGAAATTAAGTCAGAAAGACAATGTTATACAGTATCACATGTGAAATCTACAATACAATACAAATCAACATATCTGCAAATCTTCTTTTTAAAGGTAAAATCATGTTAAAAGGACCCCGGAGGAAGTTTTGAAAGAGATAAGCTTAACAGAGGGAAGACCCAAAGGATGTTGTGCTTTCTGGGTTGTTGGAGGCAGGTCTGTGGAGGTGAAGGCTGTGTGTATGAAAGGACCCCAGATGGTTTTTTCAGGTGAATCTTTGCCTGTATTTCCCACTTCTTGGATCTTCATCAGCAAGAAAACACCACGGGCTTTGTAAAAGCCCTGATTGGAAATAAGGTGACTAGTCCTCTTGCTTTAACTTAGAGATGTATCTGTCATGAACCCAAACTCAACTTCAGCTGTTTTATCTGTATATATTATTTGCTATTATTATGAATGGGCTGCGCTGGGTCTTTGCTGTTGCCCACGGGTTTTCTCTGGGCTTCCCTGGTGGCTCAGAGGTTAAAGCGTATGCCTTCATTGCGGGAGAACTGGGTTCGATCCCTGGGTCGGGAAGATCCCCTGGAAAAGGAAATGGCAACCCACTCTAGTATTCTTGCCTGGAGAATCCCATAGAGGAGCCTGGTGGGCTACAGTCCACGGGGTCGCAGAGTCGACACGACTAAGTGACTTAACTAACTATGGGTTTTCTCTAGCTGCAGTGAGCCGGGGCTCCTCTCTAGTTGCGGGCACAGGCTTCTCAATGCAGTGGCTTTTCCTGTTGAGGAGCACGGGTTCTGGAGCGTGCAGGCTTCAGGTGTTGTGGTGTGCAGCTTTGCTTGTCCAGCATGTGAGATCTTTCTGGACCAGGGATCAAACCCATGTCCCCTGCCTTGGAAGGTGGATTCTTAACCACTGGACCACCAGGGAAGTTAGGCTGGTTTTTTTTTTTGAGACAGAGAGAGACATGACAGATAAAGTCATGAATTTCCCAGAGTCATTTCCTGAAGTTTTATCTCTTCTGAAATGATCAGTTCTGGGAGAGGTGGCTGAAGGCTTGGTTGGTGACATTAGATTTGGAAAGATCTGTGTAACTGTGGCTAAATTCCATTCTTCGCTGAGTGTCTCTGCTGTTTTTAGTCATTGACATTATAGATTAAACAACTATGTTTAATCTGTAATTACTACTGGCTTTTAATTTTTATCTGCTGATGTGGGAACTTAACCCCCGTGCTCAACTTGAGGATGTGGTAGGTTTGAATTCATCATCCTCTTGGGTCCTCAATACTAATATGAACTATTATGGAAAAAAGGACGGTTAGAAAAGGAAGATTCTTAGGTTGCTCGGGACTGGGAAAAGTGAACATCAGGGGTGTCAGTTCTCCACTTAGATCTGGGTCAGGGAGCCTTAGTGGCCAGGTCTGCCACAACACTGAATTCTCTTTCTAACCTGGGATGCATAGACATTCGACCAAATAGGGCAATGAGTTAGCTGCTGGTGGATAATGTATTGTTATGTTAAAAGTGAAATAGTGCCTATCTTGGGACTTGAATAAATTGACCTGATTCTTCTTGAGCCTTTGGATTATGAAAACAACTTACTGGAGGATGAAGCCAAACCAAATATACACTTTTACATCCAGATGCTTGATCACCTGTTTATTTCCAATGTATAAGAAAAACAAAATGATTTCAGCACTGCTTAGAAATAGACTGAAAAGTAAATCATTTAGCCCTTTGGAAGCTTGGGTTTATTTGTTTATCTATGTATTTCATTTTCTTCCAAAGAAATGGAATTAAATGGTTGTTTTGGCTGTAAATAGACTCAGTCAAAAAAAAAAAAAAAATTCACAGCACCTGAAGTCAATATTCTTCCTTGGCAGAGATTATTACTACTGAGTGTGAAATTGTCACTGTTGAAATTACTGATAAAAAAAAAATGTTGGTAGGAGACCACACTTGAGACTCTTCAGTCCTAGGTCCTTCTCAAAAGCTTTGGGATGAGAGTTCATTTATATGGAGAAAAGTTCTTTAGTGAAACATTCAAAATAACAAACAGCAATTAGAGGCTGTGTTCCCAGTATGTCTTTCATCTTCAGACCTGGGAGTGCTCTACAAATACTCATTAATCCTTCCAAATGCTGCTGCCAGCCAGCCCAAGTATCTTCCTTCCCAGGGAGAACAATGTGCTGGTTTCAGGGGAAATATTGCTTTTCCCCAAATCTTTCAGTTTTGGGTGTGCTGCGGTCATCCTTTCAAATGTACAATTCCCAAACCAGAAGATCCGAGGTGGATCTAGACATTTTCACAAAATGAATTCATATTGAGCCAGAATTCCTTGGTATCACAAAAACTGAGGAGGGACTTCCCTGGCGGTCCAATAGTTGAGGCTCTGAGCTTCCACTGCAGGGTGTGAGGTTTGATCCCTGGTCAGGGAACTGAGATCCAGTATGCCAGGCAGCGGGGGTCCAAAAAGTAAAACAAAATTCTATACACAGTGGACCATTTGGGCTGTAGCCCTCCAGGCTCCTCTGTCCATGGGATCCTCCGGGCAAGAATACTAGAGTGGATTGCCATCCCCTTCTCCAGGGGATCTTCCCAACCCAGGAATCAAACCCAGGTCTCCTGCATTACAGGCAGATTCTTTGCCACCAGGGAAGCCCATACACAGTGGAGATTTAACAAAACAAAACAAACCAAACTGATCAGCAGGAACCTTCAGAGACTTTGCACTCTCAAATAGCACCAACCTTTCTCAGTGAGACATGCTGTATTTTCTAAGGCATGTAGTTTCAGTGAATGAATTCATTTCATGGCCTGTTTTTTCTTCATTATATACACCCTGCGCAGATACCCAATGGAAAGACACACATTTGGCTTTATTTCAGCCAAGACATTATAGGGCTTGGAGTCCAACCTCTGGAAACATTTGCCTCTTCTCAATAAGTAAAGTCTTCCTCGAGTCAAGAGTGTTTCATGCAGATTCTGCTAATGTGCAGAACAGTTTGGTGAGTTGGTTGCTTTACGCCCAAGGTTTCTGCCTCTCCCAATTAGAATTTCTTCCTGGTTCTCACCTTCGGGAGGAAAAGAAGGTGTCAATTCAAGCTGTCTGAATAGAGGGGCCTGGCATCAGCCAAGGAGGGCAGAATTTCCTGGTGACTGGCTGTAGCTTTGAGAAGTGGGATCAACTCGAGGTCAGAAAGAGCCACAGGCAGAAGGAAGGAACTGGATTTCCTTACTTTGGTGAATGGTAGCGTGAGCCACCCTGCCACCCAAACCAGCAGCCTGGCAGTTGTCCACGATTCCTCCTCATTCACCTCTAATTGGTCATAAAATCCTGCTGCTATTACCTGAAGAATGATTCTTGTGGCATTCGTTCAAACATCCTCCTTTTTTTTTCAAACCTGGATTTTTCCAACAACGTCTTGACAAGTCTCCCGGCCTCTCATCTCCGTCCACTTCAATTATCTCCCAGCTGCTGCCAGAGTGAGTTTTTGGCAGAGCAAGTATGACAATGGTTCTCCCCTGTTAAACTTCCACCAGTTCCCCACTGTCTTCACAAGAGCATCCCAACTTGACAGGATGCCGGAGTAAAGGATGCTCTCTGGTCGGGGCTAACATCCCCAGCCCCAGTGCTCACCACTCAGCCTGTGGGCACGTTTCAATGCTTCAAGTTGCCTGTCATCATCTTTGATGGCTGTGCCACCCTTTTGCTTTCATTCAGGTGTCCTCTTGTCCAGAAAACCCTCCTTACAATCCTGCTCCACTCAGATCTGAATGAAGGCTCCTTTCACCGGCTCCAGCAGCGCCTGTATTTACCTGTGTCAAAAGGTATCAGACACAGTGATGACTTAACTTTGTCTTCTCCAGTAGACTGTGAGCTCTTTGAGGGTAAAGAATGTCTTTTACCCTTAAAGCCCCACAGAGAGTGAGGGATGGAAGAGTGCTGAATAAAACCTTGCCAAATGAGTGAATGAAGGGTTTATAGTTCTATTTCATAGCTTGCAGCAAGAACTTTCAGAAATTATTTTTTTGGACTTTTTTGAGTTTAATTATTCTTTTGCTTCTTTAAATCCTTTTTAAATTAAAAATTTTAAATTTTATATTGGAGTATAGTTGATTAGCAATGTTGTGTTAGTTTCAGTTGTACAGCTAAGTGATTCAATTATTCATACAAAAGTATCATATCGTTTTCGAATTCTTTTCCCACTTTGCTTATCACAGAACACTGAGCAGAGTTCTCTGTGCTATCCAGTAGGTCATGTATTGCATACATTCCATATATGGTTAGGTATCTTAAATATAGCAGTCGGTACCTGTCAATCCCAAACTCCCAATCTATCCCTCCCCTGCACGCCTCCCTCTCGTAACTATAAATTTGTTCTCTAATTCTGTGAGTCTATTTCAGAAATTATTCTAGTGTCATAGTGGTACATTTACAATCTATTTGGTGTACAGTGTAGCATTCCTAAAGACATTTCTATCTATTGTTTTGCTGTGTTGCACAACTTCTGAGTTCAGGACTCCTAAAGAGCAAAGTTTTATTTCTACTTTGAATCAGTATCCACAGAATTTGTAGAAGAGAATAATTTAAAAAGGATCCATTTGAATGTCCTTGGAAACTCTGAAAAGGAAAAAACAAAACAAAACAAATCCTGCCTTGCATTTGGGATCAGCATGATTTGAATGGACTCCTCCACCTTGGTTGAAATGATTCTCTCTGCACTTTTCTCGGAGTGCCTGGTTTATAGTGCCAGCATCTCAAAGAGAACTCATCTGAATCCATCTCCACCAGACCCTTCCTCCTCTGGTTCATCGGCAGAGACGTGGTTCATCTGCCTCCCTAGGGAGTGAACCACAGACGAAAACACCCCCTTTAGCCTGTGTCCCACCATTAGTCCTTGCTGTTAGTAATATTTTTGTGGTTACTTACTGAGATTTTGAAATGGTGAAAAGGTCTCCAGAGACAAATGCTATTAGGGAGGCAGTGAAAGTTATTAAATCCTTGCATGAAATACATGCTTTTTAAAAAATGGAAACAGTGCGTTTTGATGGTATTTGCATGCTGTCTTGGGATGTAGTGGATGACTCCCCGTTCCAGATTGCCTACCCCTCCCTGCCTTTCAACTGGCCCCAGCTACTGGGTTGCCCACTGTTTGCAAGCAGATTGCTTTTCTCTGCAGTTCTTGCTTTGCTTTGCAGTAAAAACGTTTACTAAGAGGGTAGTTCAACCATCACTTGCTCATGTTTCCATAGGCATGAAATCATCTGGGTCACATGGACAGAAAATATGCATTTTCTATGGCATATCTTTCTACTCAAGGCTTTAAAACAAAACTACAGGGAGGCTCACAGGTTTGCTTTCAAAGTTCCTGCCAGCAAGAGACTACTCGGATGAAGGTAGAGCTAAAATTTCCAAGGAAAATCTTCAGGAAAATTCCATTTTGTGCCTAGGTCCTTTTCTACTGCAAAATCCAGATACACAATAAAGTGCTATGCTTCAAGAAATGAAGATGACATTTCATGTCAGTTTTGTTTCTCTGTAGGTGCTGCCTAACATACGTGTAAGCAGACGAAGGTGAAGTTTGCTCTGCCCCACCTGCACAGGCCAATCCAGGGAACACTGGAAGTTAATTCAGATTAATTACCAAGAAGTGGCTCTATTGTGTTTCAGTCTATTATTTAAGCTGTTTCAGTGACTGAATTAAATCGAGCCCTTGTGATAGGATTGTATGATTGCTGGTCAGTCTGGAAATTCTCAATTTTGCAGCAGTAAGGAGACATACAGATATTTACAGGAGCTGTGCTAAGAGAAAAACCAAATCAATGAGATACTTCAAATAAGGAGCTAGGGTATTGCAACACGATGTTTCATACTAATTTTAAAAACGGCTTTAAAGCGCACACAGAACCCAACGTAAATATTTATTTGCCTAAAATGCAAACTCTCTTCTATATTAAACAAGAGAGGGGCTATGAGTTTTTCTAAGGAACACCATGAAAACCAAGAAGACACATGTAGAAGAGTTTGAGTTTGTAATGACATTGAAAACATTAGAGTTTATTCTACATGATTTGGGGTTTTGGTCTAAGAGTCTTGCTAAAATTTCCTATTTATTATGCTTTCTTATAATAAGTCTGGCAGTACAGATACAAAAGGAAGAAACAGCTACCTCAAACTCAAAGAAATCTGCTCTACCTCTCAACTTCCGTTTTCTGAATATTTTACTATCTCAGACAAACATTTTAACTTTAAAATTTCAGCTAATCGCGTCGATTTCTTAAGTAACTTCTTTCAGGTACCTATTGGGTGCTCGACACATGCTGGTCAAATAAATGAATGACTGGGCCGTGTTGATAAAAATGATTTTGTTTGCACACGGTTGTTGTTTAGTCCCTCCGTCATGTCTGACTCTTTGTGACCCCATGGACTGTAGCCTGCCAGGCTCCTCTCTCCCTCATTGTCCCCTAGAGTTTGCTCAAACCCATCCAACTATCTCATCCTTGAACATGGTATTTGCCTGAAAATATCAGAGAACTACAGCATTGGGATGGAGCTATGTAAAGGAAAAGCAGAAAATGGCAGAAATATATGTAAGATACATATCAAATCTGAATTTAAAAACAATAAAAGCATTTCCATTAAAGTGCAAGTCTAGAAGAACGTGCAAATTATATAATTGTGAGTTCTGGAAGATGCCCCAGAACAGACAGGGTGGATGTGGGAGCAATTGGCTAGAATTTCTCCAAATTATTCCCAAAGGTGATGGGATTTTAGGAGCTGCTGCTTCTTCTTTTCTGGAGCTGGGCCAGTTTTGAAGTTTTTATTGAATTTGTTATGCTACTGCTTCTGTTTTTATGTTTTTGGTTTCTTTGGCCACGAGTCACGTGGGGTCTTAGCTCCCTGACCAGGGATCAAACCTGCACCCCCTGCATTGGAAAGTGGAGTCTTAACCACTGGACTGCCAGGAAAGTCCCAGGAGCTTCTTGAATAAACATCCAGTTCACTTTATTTTCACTTCTGATCTAGTGACTGATTTCCAAGAACTGGGTCAGGATGTCCTGACATCGACTTTTCTCCTTGGATACACATGTTTCTCTCCTCTCCCTGGGCTCTTCTGTGGGTCAGATGTAAGTTCTCTTTTTCACTTGAATCATGGAGCTTGGATTTCCATTTTCCCCATCCTGTTCTGTTTTCACTCTGATGCCCAGTCCTTTATTGGTCAGATCTCACGTGTGCTAAAATGTGGTAATAGCACCATTTGAGATTTACATAGCACCCCACCTCAGAGGGGATCAAGGTACGTTCGTAGCCAGCATCTTGCTACTCTTTCCTGCATCGCTGTAGGGTAAATAGGACACAGCCCTCATGATCCCTGTTTTATATATGGGGAAAGGGAAGCTTAATGAAGCGAAATGACGGGCTGGCAGTGGCTAGCCATGGAGCCGCCAGCGCGCTTGGTTCAGCCGCTAGGCTCTTTCTATATGGATAGCCTTTTGTTTGGGGGGCAGTGGGGACGCTATGGAGAGAGACAGGAACAGAGTTTGTTTTGCCTTTTCCCTCCCATTAGATTTATATTACATTTTTTGTAGTATTTGGCCTGTTGCCTTAGGTGGTGTTTATTTTTCAGCAGAGCTGTTTATAGTCTGGGTTTGGGCTTGACTGCTGTTGAGACTTGAGTAAGTCATATGTCGGAAGACACCCAGTGAAGCAGGCTTCTTCTAGATTTGGGTGATCTCTGAGTTTTCTCATAGCAACCCTTAACTAGAAAGTGATTCAATCCAGAGGCAGAGATGAAGGGGATTGTGTCTTCTGATTTCTTGAAACTTCATGCATCTTGGATTGACAGTAGTGTTTTGGGTTAGGGGTGGATTTTACTGGGTAAATACTCACATGGCTGAGACGTTAATGGAAACTGTTGCTGGGATTTCGGTTGGCGGTAGGCTGTAGCTTATCAAACCACTAGCTTGTTTGCCACAGCTGCTAAATTATAATTTTGGAGAAATTCAGAGCCTACTTTGCCTGGGGATTTTTAAAACAGTGCTCAAAGTTGAAGGAGCTTTATCTTGAAGTGCTTTATTGGCCGATATGAAACTCCCTTGTGCAAGAATGATGAAGCCCAGGTATGTGTGCAGCACAAGGTGTGGTCTCCATACAGTTGCCAAGCAAGATTTGCTTTTTTTTTTTAAAGTTTTGTTGAGACTTGGGCAATCACAATTTGGTGTTTTTCCAGACTCATCTACAATGTACTCCTGCAATAATTTCTCAGGCTCTTGGGGCTGTGTGGCTTCACTTGGGCTGCGTGGATCCCACAAAACCTTCAGCCTGAATCTTCTTCCCCCATTGACAGGGCGTGATGGTGTGCCCAGGAGATGTCTGTGGGGATGGTACTGATCAATTGCCGTCCCTACTATGAAGCTGAATTTTCCAAACCTTTCATGAGCTGTGTGGAGGTTGCTGTTACAAATTTGAGTCTAGCAAGTGGGTTTCAGATAACTGGGTTGATGGTCAAATAACATAGATAACAAATAAACTCAACTTGGGGAGACAGTGAGAGTATTAAGTTGGCACTATGTGTAAGGCTATGAAAAAAGATATAGAATGGATAAACAACAAGGTCCGACTATAACACACGGGGAACTGTATTAAATATCCTGTGACAAACCGTTGTGAAAAAGCTTATGAAAATGAATGTATAGATATCCATAACTGAGCCACTTTGCTGTACACTGGAAACTAACACAACACTGTTAGTCAGCTACACTTCAACAAAATAAGCTTAAAAAGATAAATTTAGGGACTTCTCTGGTGGTCCGGTGGCTAAGTCTCTCTGCTCCCAATGCAGGGGGCACAGATTCGTTCCCTGGCCAGGGAACTAGATCCCACATACTGCAACTAAGACCCAGCGCAGCCAAATAAAAATAATTATTCAGTTCAGTTCAGTCGCTCAGTCGTGTCCGACTCTTTGCGACCCCATGAATCACAGCACGCCAGGCCTCCCTGTTCATCACCAACTTCCGGAGTTCACTCAAACTCATGTCCATCAAGTCGGTGATGCCATCCACCCATCTCATTCTCTGTCGTCCTCTTCTCCTCCTGCCCCCAATCCCTCCCAGCATCAGAGTCTTTTCCAGTGAGTCAACTCGTCGCATGAGGTGGCCAAAGTATTGGAGTTTCAGCTTCAGCATCAGTCCTTCCAATGAACACCCAGGACTGATCTCCTTTAAAAGATAAATTTAAAAAATGGGCATACACACCGAGGAAACCAGAATTGAAAGAGACACATGTACTCCAATGTTCATTGCAGCACTGTTTATAATAGCCAGGACATGGAAGCAACCTAGATGTCCATCGGCAGATGAATGGATAAGAAAGCTTTGGTACATATACACAATGGAGTATTTCTCAGCCATCAAAAAGAATGCATTTGAATCAGTTTTAATGAGGTGGATGAAATTGGAGCCAATTATACAGAGTGAAGTAAGCCAGAAAGAAGAACATCAATACCGTATATTAACGCATATATATGGAATTTAGAAAAATGGTAACCTGAACCTTGTATAAGAGACTGCAAAAGAGACATAGGCATTTAGAACAGTCCTTGGGACTCTGTGGGAGAGGGTGAAGGTGGAATGATTGGAGAGAATGGAATTGTAGCATGTATATTATCATAAGTGACCAGTCCAGGTTCGACGCATAAATTTTCCTCTGTTCATTTCTTTGCATTTGTGCTTTTTTAATAAAATTCTTTAAAAAAAAAAAAATGGAAAAATCACAGTGGCTCGGCCCCTGTCCTTGGTGAGACGCTTGAGTTCCAAGGTCAGAGTTTCTTCTTTCATACCATGAGGATCCCTGTCCTATTTATTGAGCACAAATATGAGGATAAAGACGTTAAAGTGGATGTGAAAGTTCTTTGCAAACTGGTAAAGCTCTCTGGAAATCCTGAAAGGTATCTATAAGATAGGGGTGTTGTCTGTCATGTGTTACTAGCTCAGTTGTGTCTGACTCTTTGTGACCCATGGACTGAAGCCCACCAGGCTTCTCCAACCTTGGAATTCTCCAGGTAAGAATACTTTAGTGGGTTGCCATTCCCTTCTCCAGGGGATCTTCCTGACCCAGGGGTTGAACCTGGGTCTCCTGCATTGCAGGTGGATTCTTTACTGTCTGAGTCACCAGGGAAGCCCCTAAGATAGGGATCAGTTCAGTTCAGTTCAGTTGCTCAGTCATGTCCAACTCGTTGTGACCCCATGAATCACAGCACGCCAGGCCTCCCTGTCCATCACCAACTCCCGGAGTACACTCAAACTCATGTCCATCGAGTTGGTGATGCCATCTAGCCATCTCCTTCTCTGTCGTCCCCTTCTCCTCCCGCCCCCAATCCCTCCCAGCATCAGAGTCTTTTCCAGTGAGTCAACTCATTGCATGAGGTGGCCAAAGTATTGCAGTTTCAGCTTTAGCATCAGTCCTTCCAATGAACACCCAAGATTGATATTTAGAATGGACTGGTTGGATCTCCTTGCAGTCCAAGGGACTCCCAAGAGTCTTCTCCAGCACCACAGTTCAAAAGCATCAATTCTTTGGCAATCAGCTTTCTTCACAGTCCAACTCTCACATCCATACATGACCACGGGAAAAACCATAGCCTTGACTAGACGGACCTTGGTTGGCAAAGTAATGTCTCTGCTTTTTAATATACTATCTAGGTTGGTCATAACTTTCCTTCCAAGGAGAAAACATCTTGGCTGCAATCAGCATTTGCAGTGATTTTGGAGCCCCAAAAAATAAAGTCTGACACTGTTTCCACTGTTTCCCCATCTATTTCCCATGAAGTGATGGGACCAGATGCCATGATCTTTGTTTTCTGAATGTTGAGCTTCAGGCCAACCTTTTCACTCTCCTCTTTCACTTTCATCAAGAGGCTTTTGAGTTCCTCTTCACTTTCTGCCATAAGGGTGGTGTCATCTGCATATCTGAGGTTATTGATATTTCTCCCAGCAATCTTGATTCCAGCTTGTGCTTCTTCCAGCACAGCGTTCCTCATGATGTACTCTGCATAGAAGTTAAATAAGCAGGGTGACAATATACAACCCTGATGTACTCCTTTTCCTATTTGGAACCAGTCTGTTGTTCCATGTACAGTTCTGACTGTTGCTTCCTGACCTGCATACAGGTTCCTCAAGAGGCAGGTCAGGTCGTCTGGTATTCCCATCTCTTTCAGAATGTTCCACAGTTTATTGTGATCCACACAGTCAAAGGCTTTGGCATAGTCAATGAAGCAGAAATAGATGTTTTTCTGGAACTCTCTGGCTTTCTCCATGATCCAGCGGATGTTGGCAATTTGATCTCTGGTGCCTCTGCCTTTTCTAAAACCTGCTTGAACATCTGGGAGTTCACGGTTCACATATTGCTGAAGCCTGGCTTGGAGAATTTTGAGCATGACTTTACTAGCATGTGAGATGAGTGCAATTGTGCGGTAGTTTGAGCATTCTTTGGCATTGCCTTTCTTTGGGATTGGAATGAAGACTGACCTTTTCCAGTCCTGTGGCCACTGCTGAGTTTTCTAAATTTGCTGGCATATTGAGTGCAGCACTTTCACAGCATCATCTTTCAAGATTTGAAATAGCTCAACTGGAATTCCATCACCTCCACTAGCTTTGTTCGTAGTGATGCTTTCTAAGGTCCACTTGACTTCACATTCCAAGATGTCTGGCTCTAGGTCAGTGATCACATTATCATGATTATCTTGGTCGTGAAGATCTTCTTTGTAGAGTTCTTCTGTGTATTCTTGCCCCCTCTTCTTAATATCTTCTGCTTCTGTTAGGTCCATACCATTTCTGTCCTTTATCGAGCCCATCTTTGCATGAAATTTTCCTTTGGAATCTCTAATTTTCTTGAAGAGATCTCTTGTTTTTCCTATTCTGTTGTTTTCCTCTATTTCTTTGCATTGATCGCTGAGGAAGGCTTTCTTATCTCTCCTTGCTATTCTTTGGAACTCTGCATTCAGATGCTTATAAGGATACCCAATTTGTAGGGTTGTTGTAAAGACTAAGAGACATAACTTATATATGGTCCCAGCACAGTGCTTTACACATGGAAATAAACAAAATGCAGTTTTCCAACCCACACCCCCAACTTTTTTCTACCCAAGACTTTGATGTCACTCTTCTTCTCAAGCACCCCCCCTCCCCCACTATCTGACCCAGGAGAGCAGTTAGAATTTGTAGAACCCTGTTTTGGGTTGTTCCCTACTCAGGTCCATTTCTTTGGTTGCCCATGTTGAATTAGGCCTTGGCTCTCTTTTATGGATCCTCATGCCTTCGGTCCCCTGCTGCCAGCTCTCCTCACCGGGAGTTCCCTGATTGGATGCCGACTCTCTTTGCGGTCTTTACCAGGAACTCACTGTTGGGTTCAGACTCTCTCCTGTGAGCCCATAGTGGCAGACAGAGGTTTTAAAGCTGTCTATTTACCCTTTCAAGATCCATGCCCAGATATATGGAGATATATATATACATACATATATTTTTAAGGACTTTTTTGATGTGGACCAGAATTTGTTACAATATTGCTTCTGTTGTTTCATTGTTGTTGTCGTTCAGTCACTCAGTCATGGCCGACTCTTAGGACCCCAAGGACTACAGCACCCCAGGCTTCCCTGTCCATCATCAACTCCCAGAGTTTGCTCAAACTCATGTCCGTTGAGTCAATGATGCCATTCAACCATCTGATCCTCTGTTGCCCCCTTCTCCTCCTGCCCGCAATCTTTCCCAGCATCAGTTTTTTCCAATGAGTCATCAGGTGGCCAAAATATTGGAGCTTCAGTTTCAGCATCAGTCCTTCCAATGAATATTCAGCGTTGTTTACATTCTGTTTTTTTGGCTAGGAGACATATAGGATCTTAGCTCCCTGACCAGTGTTTGAACTTGCAAACCCTGCATTAGAAGGCTAAGTGTTAACCACTGAACTGCCAGGGAAGTCCCCTAATTTATATTTAAGTCTCCTCTTATACTGCAAAATTCAGGGTGGCAGGGACCATATTTATTTTTGAATACCATAGAGCATCAGTCTCTGGCATGTAGTAGGCGTGCAGTAAAAGCAAACAGGTAAACACATGAGTGACTGAAACTAGAATGTATCCACTGCTTCTCTGCAGATAGATGCCACACTTTCCAGGATGTTCTGCTAAAACCAGTTGTGGATTCGATTTATGTTTTTCAGTAAATAGATCAACAGCTAAAGCAAGGGTCCAGGGACAAGGGGCTCTTGGAACAGTAACATTCTGGTCGCCTGCCATTTTGAACACCATCCTATAACTGTTCCCATGACTCATTCTGACTATTGCCCTGGTGCCAAAAAAGGTGAGTCTATGTTGTTTCATGAGTAGAAAAGAAAAAAACTAGTTCATTTGACTGATTCAGGTGAGTCAAACTAGTTGTTTGGATGCAGGAAGATGAAGCAAATTGGTTGATGGCGTTTTCCACATTGGCGCTGGTTTGTCTTCTATCTGTGCAGAGGTTCTGTGAAGTCACCATGTGACTTCACGTGGTGTTGGAAATCCTAACCCTGGCTGGTGGTCAAGAGGCAGTATTAGCAAGAAGCTGTGAGAACAAGTGAATTTTACATCCAACTTAGTCCCTGTGTGGCCTTGGGCAAGCTACGCAAATTTCCCTGTCAGCTATTTCCTGAAATGCAAAAGGGAAATAGTGGATGAGATGGCAGTGGTATTTCTGAGAATCTGTGCCCCATTGTGGGTATAACGTGTACCTGTTGCTCAGGGAGATGGTAAAATACTTTGAAATGCTTGAGTGCCGTGGGAAAGAAGAGTCCCTTTTCTGTTTATTACATGTTTTCTCCCGGACATGCGTTCACCTCTTACTTCCCACCTGTCATTTCCACTGGGTTTCTGGACCACTGAGATTGTTATGCACTTAGCTATATCCTGTATGTGAAAGATAATAGATGCAATGGAGTGCTGTTATGCCTTTATTGAAAAAAACTGAAGGAAATCATTATTTGAAAGCTACCCCTGTTTTACTGAGAAATAATTGACACACATCAGTGTTTAAGGTACAACAGCATGATGGTTTGATTCACATGTATTGTGAAACGATGGCCTCAGTTGGTTCAGCTAACATCCATCTTCTAGCAGAGAAACAAGAAAAACTAAAGAAAGAAGAAAAGAAAAAAGGAAAAGGTTTTCTTCTTGTCATGAAAACTCTAAGGATTTACTCTGTTAACTTTGGTGTTTATCAATACAGGCAGTCATCCTCTATGTAACAGCCCTAGTACTTACTGATCTTGTAACTGGAAGTTGGTACCTTTGGACCAATTCCCCCTTCCTCCACCATCGCCTCTGGTAACCACAATTCTGATCTCTTTTTCTATGAGTGCGTTTGTTCTTTTAAGATTCTTCATATAAGTGAGATCATACAGTATTTGTCTGACATTTCACTTAGCATAGTGCCTTCAAAGTCTAAAAATGGTAGGAGTTTCATGTTTGTTTGTTTTTGCTTTTAAATGGCTGAATAATAATCCATTACCTATCTATCCATCTGTGCTAGCGTATGCTCAGTAGTGTCTGACTCTTTGTGACCCCATGGACTGTAGCCCCCAGGGCTGCTCTGTCTATGGGATTTCCTAGGTAAGAATACTGGAATGGGTTGCCATTTCCTCCTCCAGGGGATCTTCCTGAAGCGGGGATCAAACCCTCATTCCTTGAGTCTCCTGCATTGCAGGCAGATTCTTTACCACTGAGCCACCTGGGAAGCCCTATCCATCCATCCATCTATTTATTTATCTATCTCACAACTGTTTTGTCCTTTAATCTGCCAAAGGACACTTGGGCTGTTTCCATGTCTTGACTACTATAAATAGCTATGATTATAGGAGTGCAGATACCTTTTCAAGTTACTGTTTTAATTTTCTTTGACTATATTTCCAGAAGTGGAATTGCTGGATCATAGTCCTATTTTTAATTTTTTGAGGATCTTCCATATTGTATTTGAAAGCTTTTAGTTTCAAATATGCCACCATTATAACAAGGACATTAGGACACTGTGAGCATAAAACACAGTTTCACACAATCTTATTGCTGACAAAGAGCCCATTTTTAATGTTCAGATATTTACTTGATGAGTCAATGTTCACAGATGACTGTCACTTAAAAGTTCATCCTTAGGAGATGTATTGGGCAAGAGAAATAGAAGTTAAGATAAAGCAAAGCTCTGGGTCTTTGGAAACTTAAGGCTCTGAGCTTCTGTTTCTGAGAATAAGTGGCTTTGGGGTTCCCCCCAGCCTTCTTTCCCCACTCTTTTCCTTTTTCCTTCCATTGTGTTTCTTCTCTTCATTTATTCCACTCCTGCTCTTTTCTCTTCCCTTCTCTTGGGGTAATTGGAGAGGGAGGATGTGGTCAGAGTTGATGAGCTGAGAACCATTCCAGTTCCCTTTTTCTTCCACCTCAAACCCTTCACAGCTGTGCAGCTTAATCAGATCATCGTGGCCCAGACCACGAATGGAAACTCCAGAAACCTCAGCCTAGGGACATGAGGCCACAACCACACTCTCAGTGGCAGAATCATTCTAGAAAGCGTTCTGACCATGCACGTCAGTCATACTAGTTAGAAGTTCATCTACATGGCGACGGAGAAGTCAGGGCAAGTCCACCCGCTCCTCCTCCCCCACTGATATCCACTTGTTTGTGATTTATGACTGTGAGTCCCTATTGGGACTGGTGTATATACACTGTGTGCTTGCATGTTCAGTTGTGTGTGCCTCTTTGTGACCCCATGGACTATAGCCCACCAGGCTTCTCTGTCCTTGGAATTTCCCAGGCAAGAACACTGGAATGGGTAGCCAATTCCTCCTCCAGGGGATCTTCCTGACCCAGAGATTGAACCCACACCTCCTGTAGCTCCTGTATTGTAGGCGGACTCTTTACCTGCTGAGCCATTGGGGAAGCCCATGTATAACCATAATGTATAAAATACATAACTTCCCAGGTAGCTCAGCAAGTAAAGAATCTGCCTGCCAATGCAAGGAGACACAGGAGATGCAGGTTTGATCCCTGGGTCGTGAAGACCCCTTGGAGGAGGAAAGGGCGACAGCAACCCACTGCAGTGTTCTTGCCTGGGAAATCCCATGGACAGAGGTGGGCTACAGTCCATGGGGTAGCAAAGGATTGGACATGACTGAGCAACTAAGCACACACACACACACATCTAAAATAGATAACTAATGAGAACCCACTGTGTAGCACAGGAGCTCTACTTAAAGCTCTGTGGTGACCTAAATGGGAAGGAAATCCAAAAAAAGAGGGGATATATGTATATGCGCTTCCATGATAGTTCAGTTGGTAAAGAATCTGCCTGCAATGCAGGTTTGGTTCCTGGGTTGGGAAGATCCACTGGAGAAGGGATAGGCTACCCACTCCAGTATTCTTGGGCTTCCCTTGTGGCTCAGCTGGTAAAATATCCACCTGCAATGTGGGAGACCTGGGCTCAATCCCTGGGTTGGGAAGACCCCTTGGAGAAGGGAAAGGCTACCCTCTCCAGTATTCTGGCCTGGAGAATTCTGTGGACTGTATAGTCCATGGGGTCACAAAGAATCGGACACGACTGAGCGACTTTCACTTTCACACATATATGTATGGCTGATTCACTTTGCGGTACAGCAGAAACTAGTGTTAAGTCGCTTCAGTCGTGTCCGACTCTTTGCGACCCTATGGACTATTAAAAAAAAATAAAGTTATACCAGTGTGATCAGATTAAAAGGACAAGTCACAGAGAGAATCTGCTCAGTTTTTTGGATCACCCTCATGTGATGGGGCGGTCCTCAGAGGCCAGCATCTCCACAAAGGTTGAATTCCTGCCACTGATCTTCGCGCCTGTCCCTCTATGCAGTTTGTCGCATTGCTTGTATGATGTATTCCAGGGGGTGGCGATCTGCTGGAACGTGTATTGGTCTTATACAAAAAGATATTCTCTAGCTCCTCATAACTTGAGTGGTACCTTAGATCCTATAAGCTTGAAGAAGATGGTTAACACCGCATCCAATTCTATCATTAGAAGATGACAAAGGTGAGAGATGCTATCTGTGTAATATACTAGACTGTGATTGAATTCAGGTCCATTTCACCTCTTTTGATCCATGGAAATTGTTTTAAAAAACTCATTTATTTTTAATCAAAGGATAGTTACAATATTGTGTTGGTTTCTGCCATACATCAGCATGGATCGGCCATGGGTACACATATGTCCCCTCCCTCTGGAGCCTCCCTCCCACCTCGCGGCTCATCCCACCCCTGTAGGTTGTCAGAGAGCCCCGGTTTGCGTTCCCTGCGTCGTACAGCAGATTCCCTTCGGCTCTCTGTCTTACATGTGGTAGTGTATGTGCGTCCACGCTGCCCTCTCCACTTGTTCCCCCCTTTCCGTCTTAGCTCCCCCACCCCACTGTGTTTGTAAGTCTGTTCTCTGTGTCTGCATCTCTACTGCTGCCCTGCAGATATAAAATGCATGCTTATTTTATAACTCAGAGAGTACAGATAAGCACAAAGTAAAATAAATTGAAATTTGCCCTCGTCACCTAGAGATAACTACTCAATATTTTGATGTATATATGGTTACAATTTTTAGGATAAGTGTGTGAAAGGTGTATAGGATATGTGAGTATGTGTTAACTGGGATTGTTACCACGTATAACTTTGTAACTGGGCCTTTTCAAATAACCATAGCCAGATATGGGTATATTAACTATTTTTGTAAAATGCTATTAAAATGGCAGAATTTCATTCAACTTAAGTACTTTAATTTATTTATCTGTTTATTTATACCAGGGAAGTCTGAATTTAAACACTTTGGAAAAGCAATTTGATAAATGGAGAAATGAAGCTTTGACTGTGAAAGACAGCACCAAGCATCGTGGAACCAGGGATTTGGGACCAAAAATGCGACAGAGGTCTAAACAGGAAGAAAGCACAATGAGGGGGAGATGTATTGGGAAAATGAACATTCAGGATGGTCACTGGTGTGAAGGAAAGAACCCTTAGCATCAAAATTTGGTATAGAAGAACCTGGAAATGTCAAGAAGTGCCAAGAAATTGATTTTCATTCAGGCTGGACCCAAAATGGACTCTGGGATATTAATAATTTACTTCAAATGGGGTAAAAAGTTGTACGGGTTTTTTGGGAACTTTATGAGGTTATTTACTATATTCACTCCACGTCCATGCCCCGTGGGGGGATGTGATTTTCCAAAGCTCCTTTCCATAAATGGTCTCTACTCATGAGAACCCTGTAAGGAGAAGTAGGGTTGCTACTGTCCTCTGTATTGTGTAGACCAGGAGACTGAGATTGGTGAGATTAAGGGGTTCTAGGACCAAGGTCCCAGCTGTTGAGAAGGTGATCTGGAGCATGGAGTATCCTCCTCTGCACACCCCTCCCACTCCCAACTAGGTCACATGAGAAGGGGTCTTGGGTCTGCACATTTACTCACTGAGAGATGTAGGGTCCTCACTGCTGGGGCTGGACTTGCCACCTTGCGTGGGAACATTTTTCCTGTTTCTGATTCCACGTGGGCTTCTCTGTTATGCTACTGCAAAGGCATCACAAGGCATTTGTCCAACCCCACGGCTACGTTGTTCCCCTGGGAGGAGGGGATGAGGTCTTTTGGCAGCAGCACAAGAAAGGGGGACCTGTGGTCATGGAGTGCTGACCCCACTCCTGACCTTGACTCTGTCTCGTCTCTCCAGGAGGGAAGCCTGGCTCCATCCTGTACTAGATGGCCGGTGTGTTTTCCTCCACGGCTCTGATACCTAGATGCAGTGAGTGGAGGTGCTCAGGCTGCTTCTCCTAATGTCCTCTGCTTGACCGCTGGGATGCTGTCAGCTGAACCTAGAATGCTTCCTTCATCTGGCCCCATTAGACCTGTTTTCATCCTCCTCTTGGACTGTGGGTCTGGATGATTAGGTTTGACCCCTAGTGGGGAACAACAGGGCACAACTGCTTGAGATCCCAAGTTCTTATTTCTAGAAGCTTCTAATCCCAGACAAACAGATGTTGTGATTATGCAGAGAAGGATCCGTGAGGAATTCTTAGCTTTTCGAACTGAGCAGAGGGCAACTGAAACAGGAATGAAATTGCCTGATGGAAATGTGGAATTTGTCTGCTTTTGGCTGAAACATCCTTATGATGGTGAATGCTGAATCACTCCCAGTGGGAGATTAAGCCTGCGTGTATCTTCCGAAGACAGTCACTTTCTAAAGAGCAGAAGTTGTTTCTGCCCTGACAGTTTCACAGTCCCGTGAACAGACCCGCCCTCCCCTATAAGGACCTTCCTTAGCACATTTATGGAAACGAACAGAATATTGAAACCCCAGCAGAGGATTAGCCTCTGCTTTTCTCATGCTTTCAGGGTGCTGACTTGCTTTTCTTGGTTCTCAAACGATGCAATCTGACAGTTCAGCAGCTTCCTGTTTGAGGGTTAATTATTTTTTTTTATGCCTATATCTAAGATGTTTAAATTTGTGATTCATTCTCTATAATTAGATCTTATGCTTAGAATATATCCATGTCTATTGCATTCACATTTCTCCTTTGAGGGCTATTATTTCCCCTCTGAGCAGTTGCCAGTGAACTTTGATCATGAAAATACGATGATAAGGTCAACCCTAAATTTGCAACCCGCATGGCCATGAGTCAAGACATCCTTGCAGAAAATGGACATCCCCTCAAGATTGGAAGAGGTGAGAGAGCAGCCCCTGTGGTATGTACACTCCAGGGTTTGAACCAGGGCTCAGTGGCCCTACCTTGCTGGTTTCTCTGCCCCTTGAGAGTGAAATCAAGAAATAACTTAGAGAGTGGCAGAGTCAGCGAGAGGGTGGAGGGTGAAAAATCAGACCTCACAGTGGGAGAGAAGGGTGGGGAATGGTTTGATGTTCATTTGAGGTGGCAATCAGGGTCTCCCCCATCCTCACCCTTCCTTGACTCTGCTTAAATATATAGAAGCTTCAGCAAATTCTCGGAATCCAGCCCAGTTCTCTCCCATCAGGGCTTCTCACTGAAGAAGACGTGCTAGCCTGGAAAGGAGGTGGCCTTTTCTCTTCCCCAGATGAGAGAAGGAATTCAGGGAAGAAAAGGAAAGAGATGAGAGCCTGGAGGAGGCATGATGAGGAAGTGAGAAAGAGAGGAAAGGAAGGAGCCGGAGGAGGAAGAGTGGGCAGCCCGCCTCTGAAGGGACAGCTCGCTTACTCAGCTCTGCCAACAGCTTAGCGACTGTCAATCTAGCACCTGGGACTTCCTCTTTCTGCAGACACACCGAGCTGGTGTTTCACTGGTAACAATAAGTCAATTGAACAGCCTGTCGACAGATGGGCATGCTGTGGCTCCAAGCTTCATGGTCTTTTGTTATATTTCTCTGTGAGAGAGTCTGAAATAGCACCTATCTTTTAAACACACACACACACAATATCTTTCATCAAGTACCTCTCCTGCCTTTCTTTCTTAAGCCAAGTCTCCCCACAATTCAGTCTTTTAAATGATTTCAGAAGTAATCAAACACAGTCGTTCCTTGGTATCCATGGGAACCTGGTTCCAGGACCCGCCAGACCAACATCCTCCGATGCTTAAATCCCCATCTAACATGACATCGTATTGCATAAACTCTAGGCATGTCCTCTTGTATACGTTGAATCCTCTCCAGATGATCTATAATACCTAGTACTGTAAATGCTGTGTGTAAATACCTAGTACTGTGTGTAAATACCTAGTACTGTGTAAATTATTGCTGGCATGGCAAATTCAAGGTTTGATATTTGGAAATTTGTGGAATTTTGTTTTTACTCCAAGTATTTGTGACGTTTTTGGTTGAATTCTCAGATGTGGAAGCTGTGGCTATTGAGGGCTGACTGTATTTCTAACTGAGGGTATTCGGGCTGGTTGCCTTCTATGTCAGCCACAAAGGCTGTGGAAGGCTCGGAACTTTGTGCCACAGAAGATCTATTTACAAAAGAGACAACTATATGTACTCTACCAGGGTGCTATGAGTGAATTAGGTCTCTTTTCACATATTTTCAAATATTTGTCCACTGGGCAGAGCTACACTCTAAACCTGTTTTTCCTTTTGGGCATATTTGTGTCTCTGCCACTTCCTTCCATTTTCAACACATAGCATCTTCAGGCAAGGTCTCCTCCTTTCCAGGAGGATAGATGATGCCAGCTTGGAGTTCTGAGTAGCAGAGATCACTACACTCCGTTCTTATCACTCTCTTTCATCCTGATGCCTTGTTGCAAAGCAGTTTCTCCTGGGCTGGGTCTGTAAGAATAACCTCTGTGATTTCACTGAATCGACGCATCAACTGCTCTTTGGTTTAATCAAAATGAACCAAATGAACTGTCCCACAAAAGCATGACAATGAAATAGACCGCCTACCCTGAATGAACCAGCTCATGTCCTACTGCTCTTGTTCTGACAGAGAAGACGGCAGCCCCGGGGCCCAGCATGTGGTGCTCTTCACACACCGAGGGCTTGTCTCACCAGAGCGAGGGACTGGGGACTCCACCTTTCTCTTGCTGAGGCCTCAGGTCAACAGCAAATGGGAGGTGTGATAGATGGCTTGCCACTTGTCAACGTGTGGCCAGTTTATGAAGGCCGGGGTCACCATCAAAGAGGCTTCATGGTCCAGGCAGGATCAGGCAAGGTGATCCCACGTCAGTTATTGGCAGGGGGGCCATTGACGTACACAGATTCTACAGTTGTTAAGGCACTTACAACCACTGCCATTCCTGTGCGTGCAGCATGCTCAGTTGCTTAGGTGTGCCTGACTCTGACCCCGTGGACTGCAACTTGCCAGGCTTCTCTGTCCGTGAATTTTTAGAGGCGAGAATACTGGAGTGGGTTGCCATGTCGTACTCCAGGGGAATCTTTCTTATTCTTCCTTTAATCAAGAGTCAACTTTCCCCCCCCTCCCGCCTCCCCCACCTAGAAAGGCCATCAGTTCAGTTCAGTTCAGTTCAGTCGCTCAGTCGTGTCCGACTCTTTGCGACCCCATGAATCACAGCACGCCAGGCCTCCCTGTCCATCACCAACTCCCAGAGTTCACTCAAACTCATGTCCATCGAGTCAGTGATGCCATCCAGCCATCTCATTCTCTGTCATCCCCGTCTCCTCCCGCCCCCAATCTTTCCCAGCATCAGAGTCTTTTCCAGTGAGTCAACTCTTCACAAGAAGTTAAAATGGAGTTGAACTGTTGGCCCAGTAACTTCAAGGTGCATGAGACTCACCTGGGAAACGTTAAAAGCTGCAGTGTGCCAGGATCCAGCCCTGACATCTGGAGTCAGCAAGTAGAGAAAGCACTGGAGAATCTGCATTTTCAGCAAAGACTGTAAGAGACTCTGATGCAGGCTGATGCAAGACCTCACTCTGAGAAGCACCCAAAAGAGAATGTATTCTCAGAGCCCGCATCTCCCTAAAGCATCCCTTAGACCAGGAGTCCCCAACCTCTGGGATCTAATGCCTGATGATCTGAGGTGTCATAGAAATAAAGTGCATAATAAATATAACGTGCTTGAATCATCCTGAAACCATCCTCCTTCCCAGGCCCCAGTTCTTGGAAAAATTGCCTTCCACAAAACCAGTTTTGGGTGCCAAAATGGTTGGGGACCGCTGCCTTAGAAGATCAACAGATCCACCAGGCAAGGAGCCCCAGTCATGTGCTACACGTTATGTTGGGTCTTGGGGAGAAGAAAGCCAAGAACTCTGAAGCCTACTCTTTTTCTCCTGGGTATGGCCACTTTCAAGGGTCTGGGAGCTGTCCCAGGGAGGCAGAAGGTGGCAGGAGTGGAAGGTTTTCACTTTGAGGAGGGGAAGAGTGGAAGGCAGTGAGCACGCCCTGTGGATCCCCACTCATGGAGATCTGAGGTTGGATGCTGAGTAAGCTCCAACTTGCTTGATACCGTTCATACAGTGAATAATGAAATAATTATCTGGTGACTCATTACTGTCTGGAGGGCCTTATCGCATCCTCAAGTGAAAACAGCATGGACTACTGAGTAAGAGAGGGGGTTTTTCTGAGCGGGCGTCTAGCCAACAGGAAGCCCAGGAGGAAACATGGGATGCTAGCGCAGGGCAGGGGACCCAGTCTGGTGCGGGAAATTGTCCAGGCAAAACCCTCCCAGTGTGGGAGCTGGCCCATCCGGGGGTTTTGCCAGGTGCTGTCCCCACGTTGCTGCAGAGATCTCGGGTACAGAGGTGAGTGATGGATGGGAGCGTCGGGCCAGCCCTGGGTAGGAGAGAGAGGCAGGGGTGGGGAAGGGGTATCGGTGTGCGGGAGGGGCTGGTGGAGGGTGACCGAGGACGAGGTCCCACCTTGGAGCTGGGGCCAGGTGGGGAAGCAGGTCACTGCCAGCGAGGAGGCGTGGGAGGCCTGGGTGTGTCCTGGAGGCCTGGGTGCTGGGAGAGCACGCCCGCAGAGGGAGGGGAGGCCGCTGGGGAACAGAGGGAGGCTCCAGGAGAGTGAGGAGTGGGCAGGGGCCTGGGCTCATTGGGTCCGGAGGGGCGCAGGAGAAGGGAGGCTGGGGGGCAGAAGCTTGAGTTCATGTCTGCTTTCAGAGACTTAAAGTCCAGCAGCGTTTCTAACCCCGGCGGAGTCTGTCTCTATCCGGGGGTGTGCCTGCGCGGCAGGTCGCGGGGCTGGGGGGTGCGCAGGCTCCATGGGATGGCACCATGCAGCTGGGCAGAGCTGACAGTGGCTTTGAGGCCCAAGAGGCCCCAGGACTGGGAGGAGAGGCCGGCAGAAGGGCGGAAAGGAGAGTGGATGCTTGTACACACGTGAATCGGCTGCCTGGGAAGGAGCCCGGCCTCTTCTCCCGACTCCTGACATCTCTGTAAGCAGCACTGGCATTGGCTTCCTCTTCCTGGGAGCCTGTTGCTGAAGGATAGAGAATGTCCCTTCACAGGTCCAGACACAGACTGCTTCTCCTTGCACCTGAACAAAGCGAGGGCCCCCTTTCTTAAAGAAACAGACACAAACTAGGTCAGTTTCAGGGATGGGATGTTGCCAGGCTTTGAGAGAGAAGCCAATGGATGTTGCAACTAGGGATAGGCAGGTAAGCTCTGAGGAAATGCCCCCCGCCCCCCACCCCCACTCTGCTTAACTTTCTCTTGTTTAGCATCAGAGCTAAGTGATGATTCAAAAAAATTTTGGGGGGGTTATCATTATTTTTTATGGGTGAGAACTGGTTTCCCCCTTGTACTTCTTTCCATTTGTTCTCAGGAGGAGTTTGTATTGATCAGGGATGATCAACAAGCTTTGTGGAATCCTAGGCCTGCAGGGCCATTCAAATGATGACTTGGAGTCTGGAAGACATAAGCATTCCTTTGCTTTAAAAGGTTGGCACTGGAAAGGAGTTCCGAGATCATTCTTAACTGATGGTGAAGCTGAGATTGGGGTGTGCCCACCGTCTGCAAACAAAACCTTCATCTAAGAAGCCATGACAGAAAGATTATTACAGACATCTTCTGAAAAACCTCCAGGGAAGCAGATTCCATCATTTTCTTTGACATCATCTGGTGTTACCATTTCTGAGGCTCAGGAATTGTGTTTTATTTGGTAAAGAATTCACCCACCAATGCACGAGACGCTGATTCAATCCCTGGGTCAGGAAGATCCCCTGGAGAAGGAAATGGCAACTCACTCCAGGATTCTTGCCTGGAAAATCCCATGGAGGGAGGAACCTGGCAGGCTACAGCCCATGGGGTCGCAAAGAGTCAGACACAACTTAGTGAGTGAACAACAGCAAACAATCATATTTGTAGTTTATTTATTGTTTTGCAGAGTAGGGGTCTAGGTAAGGCTTATGTTTTTCTAGTATAATTTTCAGGAGATGTGATGTTGCCATTGTTTCAGCTAGGGAGGTGGGGCCTGAGAAGTGCATTTAAAGGCAATTCTATGATTTGCCAGAGGCTTCCTGTTCCATCTGAGTCTGAATCTAGAAAAACTCGGAGCTGGTCGTAAATCAAACTTAGGAATGAGCTTTAAAATCACCTCTGAGCTGGTGGACGTGTTCACCAGGTGACACAGTCTCTCTTCCTGGTTTAAACGCCCATTTAATTTTACCTGTGTCTCTCTTGGGGTCTCACAATATCCTCTCACATGTAGTCTTTAATGTAATCTCCTGGATTCTAAGGACCCTGAAGGCCTCAAAAGTGGTCTGGTTCATCCATACCTTGGACTTAGTAGGTACTCCAGACACAACTGATGGGTTACTGATACTTTCTGCATCAGCACAGGCCTTCTTGTTCTTTTTTTTTTTTATTAATTAACAAATTTTTTTGACTGTGTAGAGTCTTAGTTGAAGCGTGAGGGCTTAGTTGCCCAGTGGCACGTTGGATCTTAGTTCCCCAACCAAAGATCAAACCCTCGTCCCCTGCATTGGAAGGTGGATTCTTAGCCACTGGACCATCAGGGAAACCCCCAAAAGTCATGCTCCTGCCCTCTCGCCTACTCATGTGACGTCCATCAGTTTTGGACCAACTTCATTTTGGAGCTTGGGACTCTCTATCATTGCTGTTTAGCTTCTTTCAGATCTTTTATATTGCATAGAAAATATAATAAAAATTAAAAATTATATGAATGAATGAGTAACATTTTCTTTTGGGACTTTGTTTTCAGAGGAAATGTTGCAAAAAATAATGTTCATAGGTGATCTTCCACAGTATGTATCAAGAAAAGTACCATAATTATAGGCTAAATCAGGTACTGACTTACAGAAAATGTGCCCCCACCCCTTGTCCACTGAAGGCTGCCCTAAATGTATGGTGTGAAGCCAATGTAATAGTAGGAAATTGGTATGGGGTTTCATGTGGCTGATGAATTTGGTCCACTTTGAGGCATATTCCAATGGGATGTTGCTCAAGCCTTGATCCAGAGAATCAGCTGATTGGCACAATAGGTTTGAAAACTACCTGTCACCAACTCCTTGCCACATCTGTGCGCCTAATACCTGAATACGAGCCATGAAATTAGCGCAGGATCTGTTCCTCTTTCCCTTCAGGAAGAGGAATTAGAATTTCCAGTGGAGGAGAACCCTTTCTGAGTTTGCAAGCAGCTTCTCACCAGAGTCCAAATTCAAACACGCACCCAGGTCTAGGTATTCATTTTTTAATGAATACATGGGCCACCTTGCATGACCTTTCACAATGATGCCCGTCAGCTTGGGGGCCTGGAATCAAGGCATCAGGATCCCAGCAGACAGGTCCTAGATGAGCACGTGCTATTGACTGGGGACAAAAGAGTCAGACTTGCTTCTGAGCCTGTATGTGCTTTTGGTTTCTGGGATCTGATCTGGTGCTAAAGGACTTTAGACTTGGCTCTTCATGGACCACACCTGGCCTTTCTGCATCACAGGCTCAACAACATGCTATCTATTCACTTGCTTGTCTTGGGGAGGGGAGGTCGGTCTGGGAGGTGGTTGGGCGATAATTCTACTTCTATTTCTAACGCATTAATGAATTATTTGGGAGGGGTGAATTGATGTGGAGAAATACTAAATATTCTAAAATCCTGAAACAGTAGGGATTATTGAAGGATCATCTCATCCACTTTTATTCTGCTGCAGAGAAAGGGATTATGAAGAAATGCTTCTTTGTGTCCTCTCGCAGGTTGAGCCACATTTAGGAGTTGACTCAAGTTTGCTTAGAGGTTATAAATAGAGCAAATCCCAGTCTCTGTAGGTGTTTTCTGCTAGGGGTGTCCTACTAGAGATCCCAGCTCTATGTTTCTGAAAGTTTTTCCATTGGTTGGCAGATCCTTCATTGGGCTTCCCAGGTGGAAATGGCAACACACGCCAGTATTCTTGCCTGGAGAATTCCATGGGCAGAGGAGTCTGGCAGGCTAGAGTCATTAGTTCTATCCTGCTAAAAATCCAGGAAGGGGTAGGTGGAAACAATCCAATTCCTTTCTGGAGCAAAACACTAGTCATTACTCTTACTGTTTCTGTCCATTCTGGATCAGGGCACGGCCATGGGTCATGGCTCCATCCACAGCTCCAGGTGCTGCAAACATTTCCACCTGTTGTTATTTAGTTGCTCAGTTGTATCTGACTCTTTGCGACCTGGACCTGCCAGGTTCCTCTGTCCATGGAATTCTCCAGGCAAGAATATTGGCTATTTCCTTCTCCAGGGAATCTTCCTGATCCAGGGATAGAACTCGTGTCTCCTGCATGGGCAGGTGGGTTCTTTATCGTCTGAGCCACCAGAGATCCCCACAAAACCCTGGCGAGCTAAAGAGATGGGGCAAACACACCAGAAACAGAAGGTTTTTTGTTCGGTGACGAAAATGGGAATGTCTGTGAAACTTGATTCTTCAATACAAGATTATAAAGGCTCTTTTCCTTCCTCCTAGGTGCCCTCTTACAAAAGACAGCATTTTCTTCAGCAGAGCTGGGGAAGGGAATAGAGTCAGCAGAATCCGTTGAGCTGGTTTCTCAGGACCGGAACTGGATTTGCTCTCCAGGGCCCCCGCTTTCTGTCATCCAATCCTCCTCTCTCCTCCCCTGAGAACAAGCACATCTGATAAACATATGTCTGTCAGGCTCCAGACTGTACATAGTGAAGTGAAGTTGCTCAGTCATGTCTGACTCTTTGCAACCCCATGGACTGTAGCCCACCAGGCTCCTCCGTCCATGGGATTCTCCAGGCAAGAGTACTGGAGTGGGTTGCCATTTCCTTCTCCAGGAGATCTTCCCCGCCCAGGGATTGAACTCAGGTCTAGACTGTATATAGACACTGTGTAAAGGCAGTGGGATGGCAAAAAGGAGGAGACAGAATAGTCCAAGCCCTCAGTTGTCTTTTGAGAGGAGAATTAAACAGGCAGAGGGTGGTCCTGAGCACTGAGTGGATGGAGGTCCTGAGCGCCGAGTGGGTGGGGCAGACAGACACTGCTGTCCAGGTTCAGCAAGCACAGGATCTGCGCTCCTCTAGAACAGACTGTCCCAGAAGCCTTGCCGGGGAGGACAGACGCTCACCCTTTAGCTCATCAGGCCATCTTTGAGGGGCCATCTTCTCTCCGTTCTTCCCCTTTCCCCTCTTGGCGCTCCTGAGCGTAGATGGAGATGTAGTCCCATTCTAGCAGCACCTGCTGGAAAAGAGAATGATTTTCCCTGACTGCTCTAGAGTCAATGTGGTCTTAGTAACAAACTAGGCATTTTTTTCCCCCAAAGAATTTCTAAATAAAGTGTCTGAAATTGCACTTGGAAATCAATATACTCAGGTGTAGAAGTCAATTTGAGGGGCTCGAGAGTTTAGAGTGTCCAGCCCAGAGACTTCCACTGCTGTTTGTCATTTCCCGGCAGTGTAATTTTAAGCAAATTGAATCAAAACCTAAATTTGAACAATTAATCTTTTTCCTGACTATACTTAAAAAAAAAAAATTGTAGGGAATTCCCTGCTGGTCCAGTGGTTAAGACTCAGGGCTCTCACTACTGTGGGCCTAGGTTTGATCCTTGGTGGAGGAACTAAGATCCCACAAGCCTCATGGCAGGGCCAATAAATAAAAATGAAAAGAGTTGTGAAGTATAGTTGATTTATACTATTGTATTACTTTTAGGTGTATAGCGTGATAGTTGTGCATCCTTGCAGATTAGATCCCATTTATTGCAAAATCATGGGCATAGTTCCCTGTGCTGTACAGTAGATCCTTGTTGCTTATCTATTTCACATACAGCAGTGCCTATCTGTTAATCCTGCTTCCCTAATTTGTCCTTCCCTGTGTCCCTCTCCTGTTTGGTAACCACAAGTTTGTTTTTTAATATCTGTGAGTTTTAAACAATGACATTTGTCATGACTAATTCAATCACTTAAATTAAAATCAAGCAAACAATCATCTCTTAACAACAGCAACAACATCAAAAGACTAAATAAAATAACACTTGGTCGACTGTTGTAAGGATTAGAGGCACTGCTATTCCTACCCTCTGAGAACAGCTTCTGGATTCTTTCCTGTGGGATGCTCAACTTTAAACCATCGTTTTTAAAATCAGTCATTTCCCTTTGTAAAAGGCAGAGAGTGTTTTGGAATGAGAGCGCAGGCTTGTATCCAGGCTCTGTCACATAATAACCGCGCCGACATGGGGAGTTTTTCATGGGACCCTCCCTTTCCCCTTCAGGACGTGGCAGTGATAATACCTGTGTCTTGGGATTGCTGGAAGATTAAAGGTGATGTTGCTTGTGAGAGGGGAAGCAGAGCCCTGGCATGTGTTGAGGACTCGATCAATGATATTAAGGATCTGGCTCTTGTTTGCGGAATTCACACAGGAGGTCTGCTGTTACAAAGAGAGGTGGAAATACCTTTCCCCATCTCTGCAAGGTCTGGGAAGGTTGACTTGCAATGTGGGGTGGGGCAGTGTTAGTTTCCTTCTGCTTTGGACCCTTCATTCTGTGCCTTCATGAGTTACTTATCTTGCTGCTCTGAACCTCGGTCTTGTCTTTAAAATGAGACACATCATGTTTACTTCGTAAGGTTACTGTGAAGATGAGAAGACTTGATGCACACAGAGCAATAAACAGTTCCTGGCACATAGAAAGCACTCAGTACATGTTAACTGTTTTATTATGCCATTCACTTAGCACATTTGTGTGGAATTACATTCTCAATCCCCAGGGGAAGGCAGTCTCTGGTCTGCCCCTTTGGCCTTTGGTTTTAACAAATTTTAATAAGATACAACCTCTACTGTTGTAGACTTTTTTTTTTAATGTCATTACAGCTTCCTGCCACTGACACATCATTGCTGACATTAGTAGGTGTAGGAAAAATGTTGTGGTCTGGTCTGTGTAGCAAAAATATTTGTGGGAGGCCCTTTGATTAGTTTTATTATTGCATTTAATGCACTGCACATGGGCAGTCAAACATGTTTGGAAAGAGGCCATATTGTTTGGAAAGACAGATGATCTAAAGCTAGCTTTCGTTCTATTGTGGATTAGAGGAATTTCAGCTAACATTTCAAAGAGCCCCCACAAAATACTTGGTGGTGTTTTCCGTGTGTCTCCCAGGGCTCTTTTCACTCCTCCCACCCTCATTCTGCCCTAGGTCTCAGATGTGGAAATAAAATAATATATCTGAGTTTTCATATTTTAGATTTCTATTTGTATCAAATTTGCACACGCACATGAAGAGTCATATGACAAGATTTCTTATGACAAATAGCAGTCCCTTGCCCAATCCCTCTGTTATGGACTAAATGTTGATGATTCTTCATTTGTATGTTTAAATCCCAAGGTCCAGTATGATGTTGTTAGGAGCTGGGGCCTTTGGCAGGTGATTCGGCCCTGAAGGTGGAGTCTTCCCAAATAATGCTGCATCTCTCAGTCTCTGCTTTTTATTTTTTTTCAAGAGAAAACTTTTAATTTTGTTTTGGAGTATAGCCATTAACAATGTTGTGATAGTTGGTGGACAACAAAGAGACTCAGCCATACATATACATGTATCCATTCTCCCCCAAACGCGCCTCCCATCCAGGCTGCCATGTAACACTGAGCAGAGATCCGTGTGCTGTACAGTAGGACCCGCTGGTTATCCATTTTAAATGTAGCAGTGTGTACATGTCCATCCCAAACTCCCTGACTATCCCTTCCCCCCAATTCTTCCCCCACACCCCTGCAACCATAACTTTGGTCTCTAAGTGTGTGTAGCCTCTGCTTTTTCTGTTTAAAGCTTTTCCTTGAGTGTCTGCTGATAAGAGAAAGAAGCTAAAAAAGGCTAATCAGACTCCCCCGTGTGCATGAGGAAGGGGTGTTGACTGTCAGTATCTCTGTAGGGTAATCTGATTGGATCATTAGTTTGGGGAACTGTCACATCAGTTTTATGTACCCCCTCAAAGTTTTGCCAATTTATCTAAAGAAAGTTCTAGTCTCCTGTCTAGATGAAGAACCCTAGATGTCAGTGTTCTGACAGAAGAGAGCTTGAGATCTCAGTCTGCAGAAGGCAAACTTTAACGTTAACCCATCTGTTTTCTTGGGGCTCCGCTCATTTTCAACTGTGTCTGGGGTACCCGAGTCTAGAACTTCTGTCTTTTAGCCTCTGCAGAGGTGAAAGCCTCACGTTTCTGTGAGGGTGGAGGAGGGACAGTTGCCTGGCTCTCGGGGAGATAGGTTTCTCTCTCCTTCACAAGTGATTGTCAGCACGCCTTCCTGTGTAGAGCTCCATCTTCACTCTTTCTCCCAAGGATGCCCAAGGGTAGCATCTGAGCTTTTGGGGATTTGAGTGGTAAAAATTGGATTCTCTCTTTCTTTTTCACATTATCTTTTATTGGAGTTGAGCTGCTTTACAATGCTGTGTTAGTTTCTACTGGACAGCAAAATGATTCGACTTTATGTGTATATATGCGTGCGTGTGCCAAGTTGCTTCAGTCGGGTCCAACTCTTTATGACCCTATGGACTGCAGCTTGCCAGGCTCCTCTGTCCATGGGATTCTTCAGCAAGAATACCGGAGTGGGTTGCCATGCCCTCCCCTCATATATATGTCCCCTCCCTTTTGGACTTTCTTCCCGTTTCCATTCAGTTCACCATAGACCCTTGAGTAGAGTTCCCTGTGCGTACAGTAGCTTCTCATCAGTTATCTGTTTTATCCGTAGCATCAGGAGTGCATGTGTGTCAATCCCAGCCTCCCAATCCGTCCCACCACCCTTTACCTGCTTGGTGTTTATTATACATTTGTTCTCTATATGTGTGTCTCTATATTTGCTTTGCAAGTAAGATCATCTGTACTGTTTTTCTAGATTCCATGTAGATGTTTCTTGGCTCCCCTCACTGTGGGTGGAGGCTGCTGCATCTTGCAGTGCAATGGTACGTCCATGCGTCAGCTCCCTCATAGCTGCTAAGCCCACACACTTGGAGAGAAACAGAGAGAAGAGGCACGGAGAGACAGAGAGAGAACGTTTCTAGCTGACGCTGGGAAGCGGAAGATGAAGTTCTTGGGGCTACAGTTGTGCTTCGGACCACGAGTAGCAGTAGCCCAGATCTGGTGCGCAGAAGGAAGAACTTTGATTGAAAACATTAGTATTTTTAACTTAATTAAAAATGTATTTTAGCTGTACCATGCAGCAGGTGGGATCTTAGTTCCCCAACCAGGGATTGAACCTGTCCCCCCTGCATTGGAAGCTCAGAATCTTAACCACTGGACCGCCAGGGATGTCCCCCAAAATTATGATTTTTAAATGAGATGGGAATACCAGACGACCTGACCTGCCTCTTGAGAAACCTATATGCAGGTCAGAAAGCAACAGAACTGGACATGGAACAACAGACTGGTTCCAAATAGGAAAAGGAGTACGTCAAGGTTGTATATTGTCACCTTGCTTATTTAACTTCTATGCAGAGTACATCATGAGGAACGCTGGGCTGGAAGAAGCACAAGCTGGAATCAAGATTGCTGGGAGAAATATCAATAACCTCAGATATGCAGATGACACCACCCTTATGGCAGAAAGTGAAGAGGAACTCAAAAGCCTCTTGATGAAAGTGAAAGAGGAGGGTGAAAAATTTGGCTTAAAGCTCAACATTCAGAAAATGAAGATCATGGCATCTGGTCCCATCACTTCATGGCAAATAGATGGGGAAACAGTGGAAACAGTGTCAGACTTTATTTTTTGGGGCTCCAAAATCACTGCGGATATTGATTGCAGCCATGAAATTAAAAGATGCTTCCCCCTTGGAAGGAAAGTTATGACCAACCTTGATAGCATATTCAAAAGCAGAGACATTACTTTGCCAACAAAGGTCCATCTAGTCAAGGCTATGGTTTTTCCCGTGGTCATGTATGGATGTGAGAGTTGGACTGTGAAGAAAGCTGAGTACCGAAGAATTGATGCTTTTGAACTGTGGTGCTGGAGAAGACTCTTGAGAGTCCCTTGGACTGCAAGGAGATCCAACCAGTCCATTGTAAAGGTGATCAGTCCTGGGTGTTCATTGGAAGGACTGATGCTGAAGCTGAACTCCAATTCTTTGGCCACCTCATTCGAAGAGTTGACTCACTGGAAAATACTCTGATGCTGGGAGGGATTTGGAGCAGGAGGAGAAGGGGACGACAAAGGATGAGATGGCTGGATGGCATCACTGACTCGATGGAGGTGGGTTTGAGTGAACTCCGGGAGTTGATGATGGACAGGGACGCCTGGCGTGGTGCAATTCATGGGGTCGCAAATAGTAGGACATGACTGAGCGACTGAACTAACTGGCTGAAATGAATACCATTCCTAGCATCTTTCATACTCAGTTGTATAATGTAGCTTGGTTTCTGATGCAGAGGAGGGAGAAAAACCTGCATCAGCTCCTTCTCCAGCTGAGAAGAGAACTGTGTGTGAACATCTTTTTTCTGGGGTTTTGAGTTCTCTTGCTTCTTCCTGGAAGGCAGAGAACAGGCTGAAGGAACATGAACAGGCAAACCTACAGCAGGTCTATATATGTGAAGTCACCCATAGCCTCACAACTCTGACTAAGGCACAGCTTTGGATTGACCCAGCTCTTGAAGTTGGTTGGCCAATTGATCCATCTGACTGGGGTAAAAAATATCTGAGCTTGATTGACTTGACCAGTTTGGAAAACACACTGTTTCTGGTCTCTGTAGTGGCACTTACCAGCAGGAATCACTTTGCTTTGCATCAAATAAGAAAAGAGAAGCTCAATTAAAAGCACTGGGTTCTATGTCTTTACATGAGCAGTTAACAAATTAGCAGAGGGGAAGCTTTTGCAAATGAGAGATTAAATTTCCTTGTTTATGTTGGAAATCTCCCTTGGTCTCTGTCAGCAAATGTGCAATAACATTCTTTCCGTGTTGGGCTGGCTTTCAGTCGGTTTGTTATTTTTGCTTCTTTTGTTCTTGCTATGGGCCTTCAGAGTGACTGTCTCTCTCAGGCAAGACAGACTCTCTTGCCTGGGGTTAACGGAGACTTCCTGGGGCAGGAGTGGGAGTGGCGTGGAGGGAGGGAGGGTTGCCAGACTAAATACAGGATGCCCAGTTTAGTTCGAATTTCAGATAAACAGTGAGTTTTTTTTTTTAAACAGTATAAGTATGTCCCAAATATTGCATGGGACATACTTATACCAGAAAGGTCCCTTGTGTATCTGAAATTCACATTAAACTTGGCATCCTATATTTTTATTTGCTAAATTTGGATAGCCACGAGTGTCCTCTGGTGTGGGGAGAAAGTTTCTGTGCCTGAGACATCTTAGGACTCTAGGAAAAGGCAGCTTTCTCCACCTTCTTCCTGTTTGGCTGGGTCTGAGACTGGGTCTGAGACTTGGTTTCCCTTCGATCTGGGACCAGGCTAAGGCAGATGAAGCACTTGCTTCAGGCACAAACCCAGGAACTGAGATCAAGAATAAATGCAGTATTGAAAAAAAATTTTTTTAAAATAAATGATCATGTATTGAAATGTATTTTATTTTACTCCCATTCTAGCCTATCCTATTCTATTTTTTGGTTGCACCTAGCAACATGCAGAATCTTAATTCCCCAGCCAGGGACTGAACCGGTGCCCCTTGCCGTGGTAATGCCGAGTCCTAATCACTGGGCCACCAGAGAAGTCCCTAACATATTTCATATTTTAAAATTGTAAACATTGTGATTTTTTACCATAAGTATTTTGATTGAGAATGTTTTATTAAAGTGTATTTTATTTTAATGATTAAAGTTTTTTTGCACCCTTTTAAGTTTTGCTTCCGAGGTGGTGAGAGTGTTAAATGCAAGCTTGAAGTCTTACAAAGACTGATGCCAGAATTCTTTACTTAGAACTGAAATATGAGTGTTTCTACTTTATTTGACCTTGAGTTTACACATAGATATGGAGACGCCGACATGAGTTTGAGTGAACTCTGGAAGTTGGTGATGGACAGGGAGGACTGGCGTGCTGTGATTCATGGGGTCGCAAAGAGTCGGACACGACTGAGCAACTGAACTGAACTGAACTGAACTGTGAACTTCCAGATGTTCAAGCAGGTTTTAGAAAAGGCAGAGGAACCAGAGATCAAATTGCCAACATCCACTGGATCATGGAGAAAGCAAGAGAGTTCCAGAAAAACATCTATTTCTGCTTCATTGACTATGCCAAAGCCTTTGACTGTGTGGATCACAATAGACTGTGGAACATTCTGAAAGAGAAGGGAATACCAGACCACCTGACCTGCCTCTTGAGAAACCTGTATGCGGGTCAGGAAGCAACAGTTAGAACTGGACATGGAACAACAGACTGGTTCCAAATAGGAAAAGGAGTACGTCAAGGTTGTATATTGTCACCCTGCTTATTTAACTTATATGCAGAGTACATCATGAGGAACGCTGGGCTGGAAGAAGCACAAGCTGGAATCAAGATTGCTGGGAGAAATATCAATAACCTCAGATATGCAGATGACACTACCCTTATGGCAGAAAGTGAAGAGGAACTCAAAAGCCTCTTGATGAAAGTGAAAGAGGAGAGTGAAAAGGTTGGCTTGAAGCTCAACATTCAGAAAACAAAGATCATGGCATCTGGTCCCATCACTTCATGGGAAATAGATGGGGAAACAGTGTCAGACTTTATGTTTTTGGGCTCCAAAATCACTGCAAATGCTGATTGCAGCCAGGAAATTAAAAGACTCTTACTCCTTGGAAGGAAAGTTATGACCAACCTTGATAGCATATTAAAAAGCAGAGACATTACTTTGCCAACCAAGGTCCGTCTAGTCAAGGCTATGGTTTTTCCCGTGGTCATGTATGGATGTGAGAGTTGGACTGTGAAGAAAGCTGATCGCCGAAGAATTGATGCTTTTGAACTGTGGTGCTGGAGAAGACTCTTGAGAGTCCCTTGGACTGCAAGGAGATCCAACCAGTCCATTCTAAAGGAGATCAATCCTGGGTGTTCATTGGAAGGACTGATGCTAAAGCTGAAACTGCAATACTTTGGCCACCTCATGTGACGAGTTGACTTACTGGAAAAGAGTCTGATGCTGGGGGGGATTGGGGGTAGGAGGAGATGGGGACAACAGAGAATGAGATGGCTGGATGGCATCACCGACTCGATGGACATGAGTTTGAGTGAACTCCGGGAGTTGGTGATGGACATGGAGGCCTGGCGTGCTGTGATTCATGGGGTCGCAAAGAGTCGGACACGACTGAGTGACTGAACTGAACTGAACTGAACTGAATGATCTTCCCTTGTCAGTTTGAACACGATGGTGACACTGAACTTGAGTGAAATTTCTTACCTCTATTGAGTTGACTCACTAGAAAAGACTGATGTTGGGAAAGGTTGGGGGCGGGAGGAGAAGGGGACGACCGAGAATGAGATGGTTGGATGGCATCACCAACTCTGTGGACATGAGTTTGAGTGAACTCCAGGCGTTGGTGATGGACAGGGAGGCCTGGTGTGCTGTGATTCATGGGGTCGCGGAGAGTTGGATACGACTGAGCGACTGAACTGAACTGAATTGCTTTCTCTAGGAACATACTTTTGGTCCCGATTTCCTTCTTTCAAAGCAACAGAGACTCTGGTCTCTTACTGTTTTAGATGTGAGGATGACATTTGAGGATAAGACCCTAGTTTTGCCCAGTGGTAGAATCTCCCAGAAGAAGCTTGGAGAGCTTGCTAGGCTTGGATGCATGGCAGTGGGACTCATCACTACTGACTGAATGATGATTTCATATAATCTTCTTGAGTATTTAAAGTGTGATTTGTGGGTTACGGTTCAAAAAATGTCCCAATATTACATTTTGTTGATTGTTGTATGTGTATGAAATAACCGGTATTTAGCAATACAAATAATTGGTTTCCTTAGGGTGATTTTCTTGTTAGTATTTGTACTGCATGGTGTCTAGGAATCCTTGATAACCTTGGGGTATACAACCCATGATGAGTGTATATAAACCCTGTATTTCAGACTCTCCAAATGGGATAAATGTAGTTAGTGCTAGTATGTTACATCATCCCTTGGACTAAGGAAGGCATATGATGTTCACAGAGAAGGCATGTGTGCATGTGTGTGTGTGTGCACACACACATGCACACGTGCTTTATCTTTTTCTCTTCAATGCATAGACATTTAACAGCAGGGATTATTAGAAGACTGAAAAATGCAGGAGAGAAAAAGGCTTGGGCACTACTGACTGATGTAGGTTTAAGGTGTGAAAGAATGAGTGAACAAAAATGCAGATTTCTGTTTTGCATCTTTTATTAATGTCTCAGTATTCTCTAATTTAAAAAAAAATTAATTTTCATATTGAAGTATAACTGCCATACAATATAAGTTACAGGTGTACAGTATAGTGATTCACAATTTTTAAATGCTATACTCCATTTATAATTATTATAAAGTATTGACTATATTCTACATATTGTACAATGTATCCTTGTAGCCCATTTTATTTTGTACTTCTTACTCCCTCACCCCTGTCTTTCTCCTGCCCTCTTCCTTCTCCCCACTGGTAACCACTGATTTGTTTCTCTATATCTCTGTTTCTCTTTTGTTATATTCACTAGTTTGTTGTGTTGCTTTGGTTCCATATCTAAGTGATATCATACAGTGTCTGTCTTCTTTGTCTGACTGGTTTCACTAATCATCGTGTCCTTCAGGTCCATCTATGTTGTTGCAAATGGCAAAATTTCATTTTTCTTTTTTTTTTATGGCTGATCAGTATTCTATTGTATTATTTTCTCAGTAGTCTGAAGAAGACTGAATCAGTTGGTCTATTTAGAAAATAAAAATGATCTCAAAATAAATCTGATGTATGGCATTTGAACAGATGGGATGTATTATTGAACTTAAGGGTTTTTGAAAGACCCACAGGGTAGCATAAAACTCTTTGAACAGTTTTGACTTCATGTGCTAGTCCTAAGGCACTTGAATTTGAACAAAGAGCAGTTGACAATAATGTTTACTACAGAGTTGTTTATAACAACTTGTAAAAAATTACAAACATACAATATACAACAATAGAGAAATAAGTAAACGGTGGAATGATTGTATGACGAAATTGTGTGCCATCTTTAAAACCATATAAAAGAAGATTTAACAAATGGGAGTGTCCATTTTATTATTTTGTTAGATTAAAAATATTATGAAAGAGTAAACGGTATTATCACAATAAAAACCTATCTCATGTATTTATCTACATGTGTATCTATATATCTATCATCTATTTGTGTAGTCTATTTATAGCAAAAGAGGAAGAAAAACCTGGGTGCTATGACGAAATGTTGACCGCAGCAGTTTTCATTTAGCGGGAGATTATAGGTGGTTTTGCTTTTCTTCTTTACGGTTTTTGCTATTTTTGTTTTTATAAGCATCAATTACTTTTATAATTATAAAAATTGAAGTTTTGAAATTTAAAATTTTAAATAAAAAGTTTGAAAATATTGATGTATATATGTATCTATGGCAGTGCCGAGCACCATGTAGAACTAAGGACTAAGTTCCCTAACCAGGGACCCAACCTGCGCCCCCTGCCCTGGAAGTGCAGAGTCTTAACCACTGGACCACAGGGAAATCCCCCAAATATTTAATTTTAAAGAAAAAAATGCTGATTATAAAAATTATGAGGAAATTGATTTGAATATGTGTGTATGTCATACACATATACATACAATACATCAGTTGTAAAGCTATAACCAAGACATGCACATTTTCTGTGGGCAATAAAACTTCAGGAGGTTATTTTTTTGACATCTTGTACATTTTCCAAAATAAACATGCATTATATTCAAAATTGGGAAGCAAGGTACAATAAAAGTGACTCTGTGCATAACTGAAAGAAGAACTATATTTAAATTATATGTAATAATATTCTTTCTCTCCATATCTTTTCATGAAAAAACTTTGAGACAAAAATTTTCTAAGGAAGTTGCATATAAATGAGAGTGCTGAGTTTCAGTTATGTTTATACCTGGATGATTACACAGACTTCTGTCTGCTGTCCTTTCATGATGGTTTTCTCCATCCCATTTATAGAAAACAATGGCTAGAAAACATTTCGAAAGCACACAGACATGATCATGCTAAATCCCTAAACCTATACATTCCTAAACAATTTTTAAAAGTTCTATAAATTCCTACTATAATCAGAATAAAATTCACTTGTTTTTGCCCTTCCTTAAGACTCTTCACTGTCTTGTAGAAATCTAGCTTTCCCTTTTCAGACTCTGACAAAATGTATTTATTGATCAACAAACATTTCAGGAGTTCTTGCTTTTTGTAGGACACCGTGCTGGGTGCTGACACACACAGTCTCTTCTAGTCAGACGAGACAATGCAACTTTCTCATCTGTGACATGTGATTACTCATCACTGTGTGTTTCTCTGAGGCCGCTTTCTTTTTATGGATGTTCTTTCCTCCATGTCTGCACTTGAAATCCTACCCATACTTCAGTTCCAAGCCTGGACACCATCTACTAGTTTGGTTGGCGATGGTTCTTTTTTCTGAGTAATTCCCGGTTTGTACATTTCTTTCTTTTTTTATTGTATTATTGAATTATGGTTGCCTTACAATGTTATATTTGTTTCTGTTGTATAAGATGTGAATCAGCTATATGTATACATGTAACCCTTATGGCAGAAAGTGAAGAGGAACTCAAAGACCTCTTGATGAAAGTGAAAGAGGAGAGTGAAAAGGTTGGCTTGAAGCTCAACATTCAGAAAACAAAGATCATGGTATCTGGTCCCATCACCTCATGGGAAATAGATGGGGAAACAGTGGAAACAGTGTCAGACTTTATTTTTTTGGGCTCCAAAATCACTGCAGATGCTGATTGCAGTCAGGAAATTAAAAGACGCTTACTCCTTGGAAGGAAAGTTAAGACCAGCCTAGATAGCATATTAAAAAGCAGAGACATTACTTTGCCAACCAAGGTCCATCTAGTCAAGGCTATGGTTTTTCCCGTGGTCATGTATGGATGTGAGAGTTGGACTGTGAAGAAAGCTGATCGCCAAAGAGTTGATGCTTTTGAACTGTGGTGTTGGAGAAGACTCTTGAGAGTCCCTTGGACTGCAAGGAGATCCAACCAGTCCATTCTAGAGGAGATCAATCCTGGGTGTTCCTTGGAAGGACTGATGCTAAAGCTGAAACTCCAATACTTTGGGCACCTCATGCGACGAGTTGACTCACTGTAAAAGAGTCTGATGTTAGGGGGGACTGGGGGTAGAAGGAGATGGGGACAACAGAGAATGAGATGGCTGGATGGAATCACCGACTCTATGGACATGAATTTGGGTGAACTCTGGGAGTTGGTGATGGACATGGAGGCCTGGCGTGCTGTGGTTCATGGGGTCGCAGAGAGTCGGACACGACTGAGCGACTGAACTGAACTGAACTGATCCCCTCCTTCCCACCCCGCCAAGCCACCCCTCTAGGTCATCACAGAGCACCAAGCTGAACTCCTGCGTTAGCCAGCAGCTTCCCACTGGCTATCTAGCTCACACATGGCAGTGTATATATGTCAAAGCTACTCTTTCAATCATCCCACCTCTCCTTTCCCTTGTAGTGTCCGCATGTCTGTTTGTACACTTCTCATAGCTTTTCTCACACACTGCCTTTCCTGAGAGTTGGTACAGACTTTCTGTGCCACAGTGATGATCAAGCTGGGGCAGAGATAAGGATGGGACTTGGCAGGGTGGAGATGGGGGATGCTCCCAAGAAGGATGGGTTATCAGAATCTCTACTGGACGATGGTTGTTTAAAATAGCATATTAAAAATAGCCATAACCTCATCTTATTTTTAGTTTTAGTATGAAATTGGTTTGGACTTTTAAAATCAGAGTATCAAAAGGGGCATGAACAAAAGGACCTGAACAACACAGCTTTATGAGATTGTAAGATTGTCTTTATAGCTGTTAGATAAGCAAAAGTGAAAGAATGAATTAAGAACGACTTCCCCCTGCCCCAGTTTAAAGTTCACTGTTTTTAAGAAAATAATGTATTTATTTATTTAAAATTTATTCATTTATTTTTGGCCATGCTGCATGGTGCATGGGATCCTAGTTCCCTGACTAGGGATTGACCCTGTGCCCCCTGCAGTGGAAGGGTGGAGTCTTAACCACTGGACCTCCAGGGAAGTCCCAAAGTTCATTCTTGGTGTTGTCCTCTCTATGGGTTTTGAAAATGGTATAATGACATGTATCACCGTTATAATATCTTACAAAGGTTTCACTGCCCTAAAAATCTTCTATGTTCCACCTGTTCGCCCCACTCTCCCCTAACCCCTGGCAACCATTCATCTTTTTACTGTCTCATAGCTTTGTTGTTTCTACAATGTCAGAATAGGGTCAGAATCACATGGTCTATAGCATTTTCAGACTGACTTTTTCCCACTAGTAATATGCACAAGTTTCCTCCATGTCTTTTCATGACTTAATAGCTTATTTCTTTTTAGTGCTGAATAATATTCCATTGTTTGGGTGTATCATAGTTTACTTACCTATTCACCTACTAAACGACATTAAAGATCCATGTGTAGATTCTTGGGTAGACATAAATTTTCAACTCCTTTGGGTAAATGCCAGAGTATGAATCCTGGGTTGTATGGTAAGAGTATGTTTGTTTGTTTTGTAGTTCAGTCACTAAGTCTTGTCCAATTCTTTGTGACCCCATGGACTGCAGCACACCAGACTTCCCTGCCACTTTTTCTGTACCCTTTTGCATTGTCACCAGCAAGGAATGAGAGTTCCTGTTGCTCCACATCCTTGTCAACATTTGGTGTTGTCAGTGTTCCCGATTTTGACCATTCTGGTTCATGTATAGTGGCATTTTGTGGTCATTTTAATTTGTATTTCCTTGATGACATATGATGTTGAACATCTTCCCATATGCTCATTTCCCACCTATATGTCTTCTTTGATAAGGTGTCTATTCAGATCTTTTGCCCATTAAAAAATTTGGATTATTTATTTTCTTATTTAAGAACTACTTTTGATCCTGAAGTGCCCTTGTGTGTGATGGGCAACGAGTGCCAATACTTCCAAGTTCCACTGAACTAAAGACGAACACTGTCCATCTCTGTTTTAGGTACAGGTGACACTGTCCACTAAAGGTGAGTGGAAACCCAGAGGCTGATTATAATCCTAAATCATCTGTATTGAACTACTTGAAGTCCCACACTCTCTTATGTCCAAACTTTTGTATACACCGCCCTTTGGCCTGGACATCCCCCTTCCTTTTGTCCGTCTCAGCTGTGAGTCCACCCCTCCTATGCTTTCCTGGCTAATTCAGATTCATTCTCCTGGGTGTCCTTCCAGACACTCTCTTCCCAAAACCAGAGCTGGGACTTCTTCTGAACTCTCCATTGCGTCCTTCCTCTGTCAATGCTGTTGTCACAGGTCCCATCAGACTTGGATCAGTAGCTGCTGAGAACAAGCTGAATTCTGGCTCTGTAGTGTTTACTTTTGTATCTACGATGTCTAATAGACATGAAGTAAAGATGACTTAAATGAATTCAGTTGTTCGACAGAGCCTTATAGAGCACCTGTTATGTGCTAGGATTTGTTTGCTTAGGCTGCATCCACAAACAAAAGGGAAAAAGAGATCTCTTTCCATCAACAACTTGCGTTTTCCTGGGAAAGACTGACTATTTGAACAGATGAGGATCCATCAATGTTTAGAAGGCTGAGAAGGATCCCGACGTATGCTTGTTTATGATGTTACCGTGAATTTGCAGGACAGAAAACACATGTACCTCTCCATGTCTTTCTGTAGCTGGCTAGCTCATTTCCTTTTTAACCCAGAGATTACGTCCCAAGTTATGGGTTCTATTCTGTCTCTCAAAGATAGTTGTCTTCTCGGCTCCCATTTCGGCATGGCTTTCATCAGTCAGACGCAGTCCTGCAGGAATCTAAGATTTAGAAGAGATGTGGCAAAGAACGTGCTCTGGGGAGCGGTGGGTGATGGAGGCATTAGTGGGAGGTGGAGCTTCTGATGGGGACAGGTCTCCGTGAAGGTCCCGGTGTCCTGGGACTGTTTCTGCAGCGTTTGGGGGCTCTTCTTGGCTGAATATCTTTCAAGCTTGGTTCTCTGGCCTTCCGGGAACTTCTGTGAATTACCTAACAGCTTTTAATACATTTTCTGCTCAGACCAGTTCGAGTGGGTCTGTGACTTGACACAAAGGGTGCTGGCAGGCGCAGACCTCTCTCCCAGGTAACCTAGTCCTTCCCACCCAGGCTGTATTTAATCAGGTCTGACTACAAAGATGACTTCAACAAGCCTCGGGTCTTGCCAGAACTGTCTCTCAATTGGGAAGGAGAGATCTCCCAGCCCTGAAGGGCAACAGCTGCAATAAGAAGGGTAAACTTATACATTGGGCTGAAATCCAAAGTTTCATGTATGTAATTATGCCAGAATTCAGGTCAACCTCTAGGCTGCGTTGACTCATAGTCCATGATATATAGGAAGGAAAACAGCATCTGAGCTGCTGTGGTGGCGTTTTTTTCTTGCACTTTGAAATGTTGTTTAATTATTTGTCCTCTTCTACTTAACTGCAAATTACTCTGTTCTTCCAAGTATCACGCTTTACCTGCTTGAAAAATAAATATCCCAAGTGACTAGGAGTGAAGGACTATAATTAAGTTCTGGAATGCCATGATGGGCACTTTAAGAATGGCCAGATGTTGGTGCTTTCCAAAACACACACTCAAAGTCTCAAACTATTAAAAAGTTTTGAGGTGACCAAATTTGTCTACTCTGCCTCAGAATCATCAAGCGAGATCATGGCTACATCCTAGCCTGAGAAACAGTGATTTAAAATTTTTGTTGGCTTTGTGTTTTCAGTCTTGAAAACTTTCTTGCTCTGTTCCCTCATTTTTCCCAGTGACTTTAAGTCTAGCCGAGGCACTGTGTGGCTTACTTCTTAGTCACCTTGTCAGAAACACTTACTGGGGAAAATAAAAGAATGAAAAATTAATATAAAGTCAGGAAATGGCACTTGGAAGCCCCAATTCCCTCTGCCAGTCCAAGTCCTCTTTTCCATTGGTTTTCTTGCTCATGGTGAACGAAGACACAGGAAACTTATTGGTTTAGCTTTTCTACTTGCTGGTCTCTGCAGTGGGCAATTAAATGTCTGGGTATCACTGTCTTTAGTTGTTCTCACTTTTACTCCTTCCAAATCAGGAACTTTGAAAACTTGTACTTTATAACTTAAAGAGGAAAGAGGGGGACCCTCACTGGCTACATTTTTTTTATGACACCACCTTTTACTCACCTGTCTTTGGTCCCCTGGAGTCCTTTCTAGTCAATCAAATGTAAATATTTAGTGAATAATATTCCTTTGTCTGGATTCCCCACAATTTATTTATCCATTCACCAACAGGGATATCTTGGTTTCATCCAAGTTTTGGTAACTATGAATAAAGCCTCTATAATATTCATGTGCAGGTTTTGTGTGGATGTAAGTTTTCAGCTCCCTTGGGTAAATACCAAGGAACATGATTGCTGGATAGTATGGTAAAAGTATGTTTAGTTTTGTAAGAAATTGCCAAACTGTCTTCCAAAGTGACTGTGCCATTTTGCATTCCCACTAGCAATGAATGAAAGTTGTTGTTATTCTACATTCTTGCCAGCATTTCGTGTTTTCCATGTTCCCGGTTTTGGCTGTTCTAAAGATGTGTCATGGTATCTTGCTGTTTTAATTTGCATTTCCCTCATAACATGCAATGTAGAACATTTTTATGCTTATTTTTATCTTCTTTGGTGAGGTGTCTGTTAAGTAAGATCTTTGCCCCATTTTAAAAATCAGGTTGTTGTCTTACTGTTAACATTAAGAGTTTTTGACAAATGTGTTCTCCTAGTCTGTGGCTTATCTTCTCATTTGCTTAAAGATTTTTTTTTAAGAGAAAGACACTGAGTTTTTGGTTTATTTTATCTGTAGATTCTGTTGATCTAGATATTGTAAGATACTCAATTAGAAAAGGTACAGTTAGCATGTTTGATATAAAATCTAAGCCTTTGGTCACTCTTCCTATGAGTAGAGTTACTATAGCCTATAATTTTATGTTGGGCCCTTGTAGCTTCAGACAAATCAAACCATAAACAAATTCAATCAAGAACAGGGAGCACCTTGATTATCAGCATCACTTAGAAGATTGTTTATGCATCTGTTAAAATACAGTAAACAAACTTACTGTGTAAATACCAACAACACGTATTAGTTCTCTTACTCTTGACTTTCAATGACCTGCTTTTTGAGCCCAAGCGTACACATGGCTTTCCGGATCTTAGTTTCCCAACCAGGGATTGAACCTGGGGCCACGGCAGTGAAAGTGCTAAGTCTTAACCACTGGATCACCAGGGAACTTTCTCAGTGACCCTCTCCTCATGCCATCGACAGCTCACCCTTCCCCACCCATGTTACCATCCCATAGCTTTTATTGTTGCTGTTCCACTTTCTAAACTGCAGGATAGGGTGTATAAGCCAAAGGGGTTATCCAAATGATAAAAGGGAATTGATTACCAATGAGTAATAGTAAGAAAACAACACTGTAAAAATCCATGAGGTCGTGCGCAATGGGGGAATACAAGTGACTTGAAGAATGTCAGTTTCTTCTTGCAGGTCTTTTGCCTGGAGCCTTGCCAGCTTTTCGTCTGCTCTGGTGATGTTTTCTTTTCTCCCTAATCTCCAAAGGGTGCTGCTTCATGCTCTGGACAAGAAAGGGGGAGGCATTAGAGGGAGTGTCAGAGAAAGTCAGAAAGGAGGAGTCCTTTCAAGTCAACACATAATGGGCTTACACACAAAGGCAATCAGGGCTCCCCCGGACCATTAACAAGATTATTTCACACTGCGTTTAACCACCAAAAGAGCCTGTGTAAAAGCTGGTATTGAGGCAGCTCTGAGCTCGTTCTGCTTTTATTTACATGAATTCTGCCCTTTCCCAAATCCTGCTTTCAACTCTTTCCTCCCGAGTCCGGAGACAGCAGTCAGGATGCTACTGCGTACATGACCTTCGCATTGCCCTCAGCGAGAAGCATTGCTGTTCTGGACATTTTCTTTGAAGCAGTGGGGTCCCTAGTACTGAAAACACCAATTCAGAACACTAACAGTTGGTATCTGCCTGTCGGTTTTTCATTATTGTCTATCAAGAATTCTTTTGGAAAATAATGGAATTAAATGTTCTCGTGGAGGGGGTGCCATACGAGTTGTTTGTTCACATTTTCAGTACTTGGTGGATTATTCCTGCTCTTCAGTGTCTCTAGCTGACTCTTAGCATCTTGTTTGTAACCCAGATCTTTCCCGGCTCTGTTTTTATTCCATAGCCTTGATTTTTTGTTTCACCCTCTAAACTTCAGGATAGCCAAGGCAGGGTTATCCCAATGTATCAACTTACTATCTTTTTGTCTGTTTTTTTTTTTTTTTTTAAGGTTTACCCTTGCAATCAACTCACAAACCCATTTCCTGACTGAAGGGGAGTTAAGTGCTTGGTGGCTCAGAAAGGGAGCTGAATATTCAAAAGTTCTCTGTCAATCCAGTGGCTGGATTGGCATAGGATGAGTGGGTGTCTCTGTTTAGCAGCCCTAAATACAGAACTGTCCTCAGTTCAGCCATTGGGAGCGTACTTGTGAGGATTTTAAGTAAATACCATCACGGGGCCAGTGTGCACAAACTGTCAATTTGTATTTATATGATGTGTGACCGTGCTGAAGCAGGCATCATGAATCATTTGGGATTACCCTTATGGAGAGCCTCTAATTCTGCCTGAAGGATTAGGGAAACAGGGTTCAAAAGCTATTCATCAGTCCTGTCTTTCAGGGAGCACCAGTGAAGTCATCCAGTGTCTGACTTATCGGTGAAGCACTCCATTTCCAAGTCTCAGAGAAAGGTCACCTAAAGGTAATGGAATATTTTTGTCAAGATGGCAGAGCCAGGCTCCATGACATTCTGGGGGAAGGTAGGGAAAGAAGAAGGAGAAATCCACTGGAGCATGAAAAGGAGTGAGATGGTTCAATGGCCTGAGCATTTTTCAGAAATGTCTTCCTGGATGATAGAGATGAATGTCACTTTGAAAAATAATCTTACTGAAATGCACGTAACATCTTCCTTAAGGAGAGTCCGTTCACTATCAAGGGGTTGCTAACCATGTACGCAAGGAGGAAATCTTTCACTGTGGGGCTTGAAACTCCCTTCCTTCTCTGTCTTCTCACGTCAGGGTCTGAGTAACAGCTGGACCTTGTGGTGGCTGGCAACTTTATCCTCTTCTCTGTTCATCACCCTGGGTTTCTGGGTTGAGAATAACATAGTTGAATGTCGATGCAAACTTTTACAAGGAGAGGACTTCACTGAATCACCAACAGTGAGGATGGGGATAATGAAGTTCCATATCAAGAATGAAATAACCTAGACTTAGGATTTTAGATGTAGTGGTTGGTTTCAGTCACTTGTACCAACTAGTTTGCAGCTGTTGTGAGAGATTGTCATCACTGCTGAACTGTCAACAGCTTTTGACACAGAGGATGGTTCCTTAAAATGCTTTATCTTTTCTTTTTGCTGTGTGATACGTGGGATCTTAGTTCCTTGACCAGGGATCGAACCTGTGCCTCCTTCCTTGGAAGTGCAGAATCAGAACCACCAGGGAAGTCCCAATTTTTTCATGTCTTGCGTGGTGTACATCTTTTGTTTTCCTCCTACCATGAGCTGCTCATTCCCATCTAACCAATTTCCTGATGTTGAGTGCCTGAAGCCTCCTTCCATGGACCTCTTATGTTCTCTATCTGCACCTTTAGTGAAGCCATTTGTCTCATGGACTTAAACATCATCTATGTACTGACAATTCCCACAATGATGAGTGCTCCAGCCTTGACTTCTGTCTTCTGAGTTCCAAACTCACATTTCTGCCTGCCTCCTCAAGATTTCCACTTGGTTTCTTGAATTTAGCGTGGCTGACACTGAATTCCAAATTGTCACCTCTCCAAATCTACTTCACCGCAGGCTTCCCCATCTCAGTTCAGGCTAGCTCTATCATTTTGGATTCTCAGACCAAAAATTGTTTACACTCTGACACAGATATGGGTTGTGTGGAGTGAACTTTCAAGTGTGGTTTGAGGTTATCTGATTAAATCCTGGCTAGTGGCCCTCATTCCCAGGAGTATGTGGGGAGATGGCAAGCTTCTTAGAGAAGCTGAGTGGTTGGTGTGGTGCCGTATGCTAATGATGTGAGAACAGTGGAACAAAATCTGAGGCTCTATCCTTTATGGATGAGGTGGTCAAGTAATATTTGAGAGGAATATTTTAATTTATAACAAGGCACTCTTGATGCAAGGCAAATTCTTGTATCACAGAGTCATTCACCATGAGTCAGGTTGGCTTTCCAATATATATAATGAGATAGGGTCCATTATACTGGAAACCTACGATATTGGGGCTCCAGATAGCTCTAAATTAGTATTAAAATAAGATTTATTGATGCTTTAGGTGGTCTCATATGCATGATATTACATTCATCATGTAATATACATAATATATATTATACATAATCATTTTAACATATAAAGAGTTAAAAATATATTTCTTTCCCTCCCCCACATGGTGAAAATTTTCAAAATCCTTTTACTGTTGTTGTTATGACGTATGCCTTGATGGTTCTCTTTGCTCATTAGTCTTGGCTTGTGTTTCAGATTGCTACCTTAGGATAGATTCCCTGAAACGGAAATACTGGATGAAAACACTTTTGAGAGGGTCTGAAGGTACCTGATACATTTTGCCAAACTGTGTTCCAATTTGCATTCTCTCCAGTTGCTATGATTTAGAGCAAACAGAGCAACACAGTTATGACAAAAATGGGAGGTGACCTTTCAAGACCCATAGCTGAAGAGCCAAGGATGTTGAAGAATGTGAACCTGGTGAATTCTCACAAGTGTTTGCATCAGTGGAACTTGAATTGGGGACAGGAAATAAAGCAGGATGTAGTTAATGTTGAAAAGAATGGGTTTTGAAGTTCAAGGGTAGAAGAATACATAACTGCACATAACAGATGACTGTGCATGTGTTATTATTTCCATTTTTATAGATGAGGAAAGGGGTTTAAGTTGTTATGGCCAAGGTCACACAGCCCATTAGCGGTGGAGCCTGGATTCCAACCTTTGCTCTCTGTTCCTGTTCTATGTTACCCCAATGTTTACATATCTTGCTTCCACTACTTAAAGGGTTAAAGGCATCACATGTGAGCTAGGCAAGATGGTTTGGGGTTTAATAGGTTCTCTTCTAGCATATTTGGCTGTGGAACAATTGGCCAAGACCTACCTTGCTTTGATACTGAAGGCAGCTGGAAAGTTCACATAGTTGTTTGGTCAGCATACTAAGACCTGTGGGTAAATCCATTCCATTACCTGCTTTTGTATAGCCTGTGGGCTAAGATATATATATATATATTATATATATCTATCTATAAATATATATATATATATATTTATATATACACCGGCTCAATGGACATGAATTTGAGCAAACTCTGGGAGACAGTAGGGGACAAAGAAACCTGAAGTGCTGCAGTCCATGGGGTTGCATAGAGGTGAACATGACTTAGCAACTGAGCAGCAACAACAAATATAGACATATACACATACATATTTATCTGCTTATTTTTATTTGTTTAAATTTTTATCAATATTTTTTATTTAAGTATAGTTGATTGGATTTTTAAATTTTTAAATGGTTGAAAAATTAAAAGAAAAATACTATTTCGATTGGGAGGGGTCAGAAAAAAGAAAAAAAAAGAAAAATACTATTTCATGACACATATAAGAAAATGACATGGAATTAGATTTTTGGTATCCACACATGGTTATATTGGAATCCTTCCAGGTCCATTCATGTACATAATTGAATAGTCACCACAAAGATCCATTATAGCAAGTCTAGAGTTTTTGCTATCTGGCCCTTCTCTCAGACGAAGTTTTCTGACTTCTGTTTTAGTTCATAGACATCATGGCAATGATCCAGGTTCTAAAAGTGTCTAAAAGTCCCCCATCTGTGAAATGACACCAACAATGGCAGTCCTCTTTTCTACCTATCAGTATGTCCTTGAAACATATTTTGATTTTATCTGGTTATTGAAACAGGGGAAAAAATGGGAGATTTTTGCCACTTCATCTTCAGAGCTTGTTCTGTATCCAAGAGCCATGTAGTCTTGATGTACTGGCCATGGAAACTTTGAACCGTTGGTTTCAGAACAGGTGTCTGATGTCACCTGAGAACCAGATTATGCATCCCTTTGGCGTTTGAATATACTTGTCAGCTGAGGGACTGATGAGTGGACAGATATATTCATGTTAAATCTATGGCCTAACAGAGTATGTGATTTAGGGTATTCCACTGTGTGTATATATTACAATTTATTTAGCTATCCTATTGTGTGTTTGGATTACTTCTGGGTTTTAGCTATGTAAGCGAGTGCTGCTGTGAACATTCTTATACATGCTTCTAGAATGCATGTGCACATTTCTCTAAGGCATATACTGAGTAGTAGGATTCCTGGGTTGTATAATATGTGTACACTTTTGCTAAGTTCTCCCAAGTCTTTTTTCTAAAGTGGAAATTTTAGAAAAATGTTTTTTTTTATTGACACTTCCACGGCTAATGTAAGAGATTTTCTTCACTCTAGGTCATGGCCAAAGTTTGAGATTTTCAAACTTTAAGCCTTTTGGCCAAATTGGTTTTAATATGCATTTCCCAAATGACCAGTGAGGTTGAGTTATTTTTTAAATGTTTATTTCAGACGTCCCTTTGTGAAGTCTTTTGCTCATTTTTCAAATGAAATATTCATCTTTTGCTATTCACAGAATTCTTTATATACTCTGGATATTAGCTTGTTATTGATGTTTCAAATATCTGTTCCCTGGTCTTCCCATTCTTTATGGTATCTTCCAGTGCCTTGAAGGTCTTGATTTTTGCTGTGTTTGAATTTAACAATCATTTCCTTTAAGGCTCATCTTTATATGACTTGTTTTAAAAAATATTTTCTAGCTTGAAATCTTTAAGATATTTTCCTTCCTTTCTCTTTTGTTTGCCTTTATTTTTTGTTCTTTCGATCCCACATATAAAGGAGATTTCTTATTTTCTTTTGAAAGTTCAGGGCAAAGAGGAAAATATACATGTGTGTATAAACTGAGATATATATACAAATAAATATTTTTAAAATAATAGAATAAAGGCTTCAGGAGAGGTATGATATCCTATAATTGCCACTATTCAAAAACAAAGTGGTGCACACTCCTGAAACCTGGAGTGCTGCTCTCATACAAATGACACTTCCATTGAAAACAACTAAAATTCCAGGTAAAAAGAAATGTAATCTCCTTAAAAGCATCAATGAACTGGCAAAAATTTCAACAATAACCAGGCCAGGGCCTGAATGAAGTAGGGAACCACAAGAGGCAAGTGGAACAATGGGTCTGGCTTGTGCCCCAAGGGTATCTGCCAAACTGAATGAACTTGAACTTTGGTTTTTTTTTCTCCCCAAAACGATGTAATAGTTCTATTTAAATCTTAAAATTCACAACATGCTAGAAATTATATTCTTTGCAGCCTTGAAACATTATGACATGAAATTTTGAGTATCAATGTTAAAATGTGTGAAGGAGTGTGTTGTTTTTGCAAATCTTTCTGGGGGTTATGCAAATAAAGCTGTGAAAGGCCCCGGGTGAGATAAGAACAAACACAGGACCTGCTTTTCAGTGTGAACATTTCATTGGTAGTGCGTGAACCCTGCCTTCTCTGGACAGCTAAGGGATTGCTTCTGCAGGAGCCAGCCTTTATGATGGCCCCTGATGGTCCCTGACGCCTGTCAGTCACACCTTCGTGGAATTCCCCCCACCCTACTGTCTCTGGGTTGGTCTGTGTCATCCACAGTGTTCAGCAGAAGTGATGAGTCCCTTCTGAAATCAGGTTATAAAAGATTACAGCTTGTCTCTGGCACTCTTGGCACCCACTGTTTTTTTTTTTTAATTATTTTATTGAAGTAGAGTTGATTTACAGTGTCGGGTTGATTTCTGCTGTATAGCAAAGCGATTCAGTTACACATATGTACATTCTTTTAAAAATATTCTTTTCCATTATGGTTTAGTTCCCATAGGACACAGAGTACAATTCCCTGTGCTATACAGTGGAAACTTGCTGCCTTCCCTGGTTTTGTCTTTCCTGGATCACTGGCTTGAGGGCAGGGGAAGTCGGCTGCCATGTTCTCAGCAGCCATATGGAAAGGTCTTTCTGATGGGGAACTGAAGCTTCCAACCAACAGCCAGAGAGGAACTTGGACCCACCCGCAGCCCTGCGGGTGGGCTTGGCGGTCTCTTATCAAATGACTGCCATCTGGGCTGACATCTTGATTGCAGATTCATGAGTGACTTAGCTCAGCCATTCCTGGATTCTGGACTCATAAGGAAGAAGTATGCTTATTGTTTTAAATTGCTAAGTTTTGAGTAATTGATGATGCATCCATTGATAACTAACAAAGGCCTTGTCATTCAGCAAACGCCTTGGATGTTGTAATATGCAAAGAGGGAGCAAGGGATGAGCTTTTATTACTCTACTGGGGGAGACTGGTACCTCTCAGGGAAAAAGAGGGCATCATCAGATGGGGCAGGACTTATGAGAAGAGTAAGAGGAGAGATTGGAGACTGAATATCCTCTGATAACCAAGAGAACATTCAACTGTGATGCTTGATCAAAAGCTGAGGAAGGGAAGCTGTGCCTTTCATTTCATGCAGAGGAGTGTAGAGCCTGACCGGGTTGTGTTGCCCTTTGGCCGCCCCCTCTTCCCCCATCATAACACACACACACACACACACTTTTGGACAATCATCCACAGCTTCCACTAGCCTGTACTGGATCTTTGTGTTGCTGTCAGCGTGTGCTGCCTCTCGACACCCTCAGGCCTACGGGCACGTGGCTTGGAGAACAGACTGTGCCTTTGGTGTGGAGGAAAAGGCTCCTCTTCTTCCACGTGGACACAAGCCAGTGCCAGGGCTTGGGCTTGGCAAGTGTAGTCCGAGCTGGGCCTTGGTTGCCCCTTTGCAGGGTCAGCCTCCTTGTGCCAAGTGCCAACTGCACAACTGTCCTGGTGCTGAAATCTCTAGATGAAGCTTCTCAGACATTATGTGACGTGGGTTCGGGGAAGGAGGAGAGCTGAGTCTTCAGAATCAATCAGAGGGGTCTATTCCACATCTTGGAGCTGGGCAGTGAGGACCATTCTCACCCAGATAACTGCCTGTTTCCAGCAGTCACACCTACTCCCTGAGTTTCTCCTTCCATGAGGATGGAAAGGCTGGCCTCTCCCCTGGGAATATGTGTATAGTAGCAAAATATTTGCTCTAAAGCTGCTCTTTCCCTTGAAAAATCCAAAGTTCCCTTCTTCTTCTTTTTTTTTTTTTAAGTCAAAAAGCCAACTTTCTGGTTTTATTTCTCCTATAAGTTTCTGTTTTTTGTAATGCTTAGACTAAGGAGCTCTTAATGCCTCTATGATTTAGTTTTTTTTGGTTGCACCCTGGGGCACGTGGGATCTTACCAGGGATTGAACCTGCACCCTGTGCATTGGAAGTGGGGAGTCATAACCACTGGACCACCAGGGAAGTCCCACTTCTATGGTTTAAAATCAAACCAACCAACCTATAAGTACAGGGCCCAAAGATTATTATAAGATGACCTGACGAGTCACTCAAAGGTCAAGTGTCCGGTTTGTGGTCACATAACAGCAGAGGCTTCTGTGGGGCCATTATCTGAGACCCCTGCCATCACCCACCTGGTGAGAACCACGGCCAGTCATGTGGTTTGCCTAGTGGGGAAGAAAACTGGATAAAATGGATGCTTCTCAAGTCCTATTACAGAGAGGCTATCTACTGTGTCCTGGCCACTAGAAAAACATGATGGCGTGTCAAAAATAATTCTTCTTTCAAAGAATTGTCATGTATTTGGAGTCATTTAGCAGCTCACACCTGGGACAAGGCCAGCTGCTGTATGTAAGATGAACAGTGCAGGACATGTATTAAAAGGACTTCATGCAGATTTCGCTTGGTAGTAATGGTAACAGAAAAAAAATGATAAGTAGCAGTAAAAAGCTTGGGATTCATATCCTATTTTCAGAGTCTTTTGAATTAATCTACAGATAAATGATTTGAACCAGTGTGTAACGAGGGACTGAGTGGCAGTGGAATACAGATATTCGCACTAAGGACAAAGGAAGCTCAAAGCCTGTCGCAGAAGAGGAGCTACAGCAAACCTTGAGTCACTTTGAGAATTTTGCAAGGAAATGTAAAATTGTGGCCCTGAGTATGATTAAAGGCAAAAATCCTAAACTTCTGGAAGAGTCAACAGCAAAAACATAACCTCGGCAGGATAGACTGATTTCATGTTGTGTGTGCACATCAGACAAAATAATATTTGGAAGTCAGAAAACATGAATGACAAGTCTTGCAGAGGGGGCCATATCACAACCCCCAAATCAACAGCAAATTATTTTGCCCTGTAGATTTGATGCTTTTGGACTGTGGTGCTGGATAAAACAGTTGAGTTTTCCGGATTGCAAGGAGAGCAAACCAGTCCATCCTAAAGGAAATCAACCCCAAATATTCATTGGAAGGACTGATGCTGAAGCTGAAGCTCCAATCCTTTGGCCACCTGATGTAAAGAGCTGACTCATTGGAAAAGACCCTGATGTTGGATTGAAGGCAAGAGGAGAAGAGGGAGGCAGAGGATGAGATGGTTAGATAGCATCACTGACTCAATTGACATGAATTTGAGCAAACTTCGGGAGAGAGTGGAGGACAGAGGATCCTGGTGGGCTCCTTGAAGTTCATGAGGTCGCAAAGAGTCAGACAGAACTTAGCGACTGAACAACAACATATAATAGATTTGACGCACCAGGTAAACGGGATGAGAATGGGGATAGCTCCTGTTGAGATTTTGCAGGATGTGAGGGCATCTGGAAAGCAGAGCAGCTTCCAATGAGAATTAGGAGCATGGGGTTGAAGTCCAGCTGGATGACTCCAGGGCCTATGTTCTCTGCTGGGGCTAATGGGTTAGGTAGGGAGAAGCCAGTGGCAAGGTGCTCTTTGAGTCTACCTGGCAGATAGTTTATACCTCGTTATACTGAGAAAATGTTCTGTCTTTCTGGTGCCAATTCATTATTTGCACTTTAAAATCTGGTAATCCTAAGGCAGCAACTCTGACATTTATTTTGGTCACTTTTATAAATTTCAGTAACTTTAGTATTTGGGGGTACTTCTGCCTATGTCAAAATTTATTGGTCCACCAAAGCTCAGAGATCCTATGTTCCTGTTTCATAGAGATTCTCCTGGTGGTTCTAAGATCTGGGATATTCGAAATTTCATGCTACAATTTCTATTCCTACTTAAAAAAAATACATGCACGCCGAATGTATAACAATTGTATAAAATAAGCTTTTGAAGAAAATGTAATGTCTAGGTTTTCTGATCAACCATAAAGTATCCTCAGTCGTGGTTGAATCTCATCTTCAGATTCTTTTTTTTTTTTTAACTGGAGGCGAATTATTTTACAATATTATATTGGTTGGTTTTGCCATACATTGACATGAATCCGCCCCGGGTGGACATGAGTTCCCCCTCCCAAATCCCCCTCCCACCTCCCTCCTCTCCTTATCCTCCCTCTGGGTCAAAAAACATGGAACGCTTCACGAATTTGTGTGTCATCCTTGCGCAGGGGCCATGCTAATTTTCTCTGTACTGTTCCAATTTTAGTATATGTGCTGCCGATGAGAGCACTCATCTTCAGATCCAACAAGAAGAATTCTTTTCCTCTCAACTCTGAATTCTTTTTCTGGCAGTGGACACTGGCAGGCAATCCTGGTATACAAGCCCTACCAGAATTTGTATTCTGCTTTCCAGCATCATCCACCTCAGTCTCAGACTCTCCTTAGCTTTGGCTGTTCCATCTAATTAAGGGATGAATTTTTGTTAGCTTGATTTTTCTGTATCTTCTTCACCAGGGGTAAAAGCTGACCTTCTTTTGATCTTCCAGGGTCTTCTCTCTTGAGGTATCTGAAGTAAGAAAGACTGAGATTCTATGTAAAGTCAGTTTTGAACTCTTTCCTGAAACTTCCTCCTGACTAATGTTTCTCCACCAGAAAGTTTCTTGGCCAGATTGAATTTGCACCTTTTCATTTTTCTTTCCATGATACTCAGTGAATTATGAAGAGAGCAGGTACTGATGCCCTCATCTAAAAACTGTAGAATTGAGCTATGGAGATGATGATTCAAATATAAATGTGTTCCCTCAAACCCCATGAGGTGACATTTTGAGGAAAAAGGGACTAGAGCTTGTTTCTATTTATTTCTTCAAAATATACAAAAATCAAACAAACCGAACAGTGTTCTTACAATGTGGCATTTTTTTAGACCAGTGGTTCTCAGCACTGACTAAATATTAGCATTTACCTGGAAAACTAAAAAAAAATGTTGATGGTTAAGTTTTACCTCAGATCAATTAAATAAGATGTGGCTTTTAAAATATTTATTCTTCTTGGAATTTGTTGAGCTTTGTGAATCTGTGAATTGATATCTTTCATCAGTTTTAAAAAATCCTCAGTCATGACTTGTTCAAGTATTGCTTCTTTTCTGTCCTCTCCTCTCCTTCTGGAATTGCAGTTATACATTTGTTAGATTGTTTGACTATGTCTCATGGGCCCTTCCTGTTCTGTTCTTTTTAACTGTGTATTTTGTTTCGGATATTTTAAAGTTTTCTTGTTTTTGAGTTTGCTAATACTGGTTTCTGATTTGCCAGTCTGATTTAAACCTATCTGATGCATTCTTATTTTTAGATATTTTACTTTTCAGTTGTAGAGTGAGTTTTTTTTCACAGATTTCAATTCTCTATTGAAATGCTCTGTATTTTGGACCACTTTTCCTTTATTTTCTTTAATATATTAATAACAGCTATTTAAAGGACTCATTTGCTAATTTCAGCATGCAGGTCTTCTGTCTCCTTCAAATGACTCCCCTCTTCATGTCTTGTAGTTTTTTATTTTATGCTGGACACAGAGCATAAAACACAACGAGACTGTTAGAGACTAAAGTTTATATTGCTTTGACTTTGAAAGGATTTGCTCTTTGATGACTTAATCAAGGGGTGGGGATTTAGTTAAATTTAGCCTATTACTGGTTTCAAATGGGTCAGAGTTGAGAAGAAACTCCTATGAATTTCGAATGCTAGCCTGTTAGGTCTCTGCCTTTTCCATTTCTACCAACAGAGATCACAAGTCAGTTGATATGCTTTTGGCAGTTTTGGACTTTGTTCTCTAGTCTCCAGACCCTGCACTGGGCAAATATCATAAGAAGTAGACTGGCTGTGTGTTTTCTTCAGACACTCTTCCAGGAGATAGATTTTATCTTCCCATGACTGTGAGATTACAGTTTATTTTAGTCTCTATTTCAGAGAAGTTCCCTAGCCTTCCAAGAGGCCCTTGACTCAGTAAATGAACTATAGGGAAAATGGTGTTCGTGTCTGTAGGGCTCTGGAAGGCTTCAAATTGTCAATCTAGCTCCATATAGCCTCCAAAAGCTTTGGTAGTGCTTCTTTCTCACAGTAACATCCTTGTATTCAGGCCAAACTCGAGCCTCATCTTGCACTTGGAATTGGCAAGCATTCCCAAGGTAGAAGGCAGCCAGTGGCCGCCTACTCATCTTGGAAGGACTCTTCTGTCTTCAGTTGAGTTCATTTAGTCCCGCTTGCTTTCATATTTTCTGATGTCTTGGATAATGTAGTTTTAGGGATTTTAAAGTTGCTGCAGCTGGAGCACGGATCTGTTGTTTCCCACTCCATTTTACCTGGAACTACAGCTTAATTAAACCAATACTGTGATTGTGAGCATTAGCTTTGGCACATGCATTTTAAAAAAATGGAGTAGAGAGCACAAGAAATGAATCAAAAGCGCTATGATTTAGGGAGTATTCAGGGCTCATATTTGAAAGAATAAGCTCTTCTGTTGAAAAGTCTTAACTTCTGAAGAAAGGTCTTACTAAGACATGTCCTTATTCGTTGCTGCTATTCACTAATCCAATGGGAGAGAATCTTTCCTTCCAAAGAAACTAATTACCCAGTTTAAAGAATCTAGAACACACAGTAGGAGAATCATTACTGAAAAGTTTACAAGTGAGCTCTCCAAAAATGTACAACCGAATTAAACACACAGTAAGAAGTTTCTATGATGAGAATACACATTTTATGGTCTCTTTCACACACTTTTATTTTCTTCCCTTCTGATCACCTGTAATCTATGTCACAGTTATCTATACAATAAAGAGTAAAAGTGTATAATTTTTTTCTTATGTGTTAGTCCCATGTCCCCAAATAGACAATAAGCTTCCTATGAATATGACAAACCTGTCAGTCTCTAGAACAGTGCTGAGCAGGTACTTTTTGATTCGTTGATTATTTAATGTTTTCCACTGGCATTTGACTAAAGCATTTGGATAGAGAGAAAAAATCATATTGAGTTTTCGGAGCCTAGAACATGTATAGTGATTTAGAGCAAAGACATAAACAAAAATTATAATTGTCCATTCAGTTTGTTAATTTGCTTTCTATTATAAAAATTGTTTAAAATTGGATAGGTTGAAAACTTTTCCCAGAAGGTGTTTGGAAATAAGATTAATGTTTATGTATCTTGAATTAGTTATAGGTTCTATTGGAAGGCAGTGGTATAGACTGATTATTCTACAAAGATTTCTCTGTATTGAGCATCCTTACTTTTCATTTAATCAAGCTGTACAAAGGCTAAAGAGAGCTACGACTAGAACCCCCTAAAGTAAAGAACAGGCTTTGGCATGATTTATTTGGCCTTTGAATCAAATTCAATCCAATAATGCAACAACATGAAGAAAAATGATGTACAGAATCTGAAGCCTGAAAAGGCTGAGAATCCATAGATTAAGGTCTCTTTCCATCATTTACATTAAATATATGCATTCATTACCCAAAGCATGCCTAAACTTTTCAGTCATTCCATCTCTTTTTAAACTGAAGTATAATTGCTTTATGAAGTTGTTTTAGTCTCTGCTATTCCATGAAGTGTATCAGCCATACGTACACATATATCCCCTCCCTGTTGGGCTTCCTTCCTACCCCCACCTCAGCATAGTATCTCAGAGGATCTTACATGGGGCACGATGGGTCATTTCTCTGTTGAATCACAAAATAAGTCATTCTCTATTGAGTTAAAGGATGTCACTTTTATCTGTTTTTGAGTGAATGGGTATAAAGGTATGTGAAAAGACCTAACACAGGCTTTGAAGACTATCAACTAATTTGTGATTGACTGGAGAATCCATCCGTTGGCTATTAGAGTATAAACAGAGGTTTTCTACTATGCTAATGTGTATTTTTTTCTCACTCGTTCTCTATCGTTTTAAGCAGTTATCTAGTGTAAATAGAAAAAACTGAAGAGTTTACATGTGACTGTAGGCCATCAGGACAGAGTGTGCATTATACATGAATAAAAACATTATCAAACCACAGAATATATTGACTCTTGGGCATCTGACTTCACTCTGTAGGTCAAAATGTCAAATGTACATTTCATTTTGATTTAACAAATCATTTCTTCTTTTGATCAAAAATTTTGGGGACCTTCTGAAGTCATTAATTAAAAACAGCAACTCCCTCTCAGATTGCCACACCTGAATTTATTCCTTTGTGGGTCATTTAGGTTTACATCATTTCCTGGAGTTATCCTGATATTGCCTCTTCTGCTCCCTGAGGGAATGTGGTTGTTTTACTTCAGATAGTAACTGGCAGTTGGTAGGTACCTTGCTGACCCTGGATGTTCTCAGTGAATGTTACAACGATCCTAGTGTCTAGTTAATGGAGCTTTCTTATTGATGGATGTTGAAGCCGACTTTGTGAAGCCAAGCAAATCTCTCGGTGCCCCCAGCTCACTGGCGGCTAAGTCAAGCTTCCAGTCAAGATCTGTATTCTGGCTGTGCTTTATTTTTTCCATTTTGCTCTTCAGTTGGTGGCTTAGGTGGTAAAAGAATCTTCCTGCAATGCAGGAGACCCAGGTTCGGTTCCTGGGTTGGAAAGATCCTCTGGAGAAGGGAATGGCAACCCACTCCATTATTCTTGCCTGGAGAATCCTAAGGACAGGAGAGCCTGGCATGCTGCCATCCATGGTATCACAAAGACTTGGACATGAATGAGCAACTTGCACGATTTTGACCGAGTGTTGCTCTCTGTTGTTGAATATATGGATATTAATGCTGTTATTAAAGCAGTGAATTCTGGGAATTCTTGAACACATGACTCATGAAAATAATCACTTTTGAAAATGTAATTTATTTAATTTTGGTTGCACTGGGTCTTCTTTCCTGAATGTGGGCTTTCTCTAGTTGTTGTGAGTGAGGGTTACTCTTCACTGGAGTACAAGGGTTTCTTATTGTTATGGCTTCTCTTGCTGCTTCCCTGGTGGCTCAGTGGTAAAGAATCTGCCTGAAATGCAGGAGACCCAGGTTCGATCCCTGGGGTGGGAGGATCCCCTGGAGAAGGAGGTGGCAACCCACTCCAGTATTCTTGACTGGAGAATCCTGTGGACAGAGGAGCCTGGTGGGCTACAGTCCATGGGGTTGCAGAGAGTCGGACACGACTGAGCTACTAACATGTTCACATTCTCTTGATGCAGAGCACAGGCTCTAGTTGCAGGGGTTTCAGTAGGTGAGTGGTTGCACCTCACAAGCTTTAGTTGGTCCAGTCTGCCTGGACCAGGGATCGAACAAGTGTCCCTTTCATTGCAAGGTGGATTCTTATTCACTGCACCACCAGGGAAGTCCAATAAGCACCTTTTTTGAAGAAGAGGTTCACTGTACACATGGAATCAGAACACCGAGGACAAGTCCTTCAAATATTTTCTGCCATAGACTTTGCAGTGGGTGAGTGACACTTTCCCCATTTTGCCTGCTTTCAACTGTTGAGCTAAAAGCTTGACCTGTGGACATATTATATATCAAGGGGCTAGCAACACAGCAGGGGGGAAATCAGCCTTATTGCATTTTCTGTTAGGAGAACATCCTTAAATTACACCGAATCCTTGCCTTATAAAACACCACATGGCTCTCTTGCTTTCGTGGCTGCTGCTTTACCAAGCAGGCTACTTGGAAAGTAATTACATTGAACAGACACTGCCCTTGATTTAAAGTCAGAGGGGGAAGCAGTTAATTGAATAGAAATGACAGTTCTTCTTCTCTTTTTTAAAGATGAAGCCAAGCTTAGAGACAACGTAAATATTAAAGGGAAACTGCCCTAAACAATCAAGATGAATCATTGGCTTGGTGAGGACAATTTATTTTATTTCACTTGATAAGCAAAGGCAACATCGGAGTCCTTTGTGTTTCTCTGGGCATTCTTTCTCTCCAAATAACAGTTGGACTTTGTGATTCTTTGTCACCTTGGTGCAGAGACTTTCAAACCTTTTCTCACTGGGTTTTTCTGGTCTGTTTTCAGGTTAAAGGGGCGTGGGTGACAGAAGCCGGGAAATAAAAGACAGGATTGTTTCCTTGTCATCCTCCACCCTTGCCACCTGGCGACCGTGATTCCGATGAGTGGAGATACATAATGGCCATCTCAAGGCAACGTGCTCCTTTATTTCCTGGGGGTCAGGCACTAGGAGCACCACGAGGGCATAAGATCTGTTGAAATGTGACCCTCCTTGGAGCAGGGCTAAGAGTTTCTCTGCATGGAGAGGGTTGAAGGAAATGACTTCAAGGGAAAGTTCATAGATCTCTGAAATCAATAGCCAAAAGTGAAAAATGCTCATTTTCTCTTACTTTTATTTTTTAATTGGAGGATAATTGCCTCACAATGTTGTGCTGGTTTCTGCCATACAACATCATGGATCAATCATAACTGTATACCCATGTGTATGTATATTTATCTATATATCCCCTGCCTCTTGAGCCTCCCTCTCCCCACCACCACCCTGCCTCTTTAGGCTGTCACCGAGTGCCAAGCTGGACTCCCTGTTATACAGCAGCTTCCCACTAGCTATCTGTTTTACACAGCAGTGTATGTATGTCTCAGTGTTACTTTCTCAATTTGTCCCATCTCTTTCCTCCGCTGTGTCTGACTCCATTCCTTCCCTGCAAATAGGTTCATCAGTATTGCTTTCCTAGATTTCATATGTATGCTCTAACATACTATGTCTGTTTTTCTCTTTCTCACTTACTTTGTGTAACTTTTTCTCTTTCTCACTTACTCTGTGTAACAGGCTCTAGAATCATCCCTCTTACTAGAACTGACTCAAATGCATTCCTAGTTGTGTCTGAGTGTATTCCATTGTATATATGTATCGAACTTCTTTATCCATTCGTCAATGGACATCTAGGCTGCTTCCACGTCCTGGCTATTGCAAATAGTGCTGCTTCAGTGAACACTGGGGTACAAGTGTCTTTTTGACTTGTGGTTTCCTCAGGGTATGTGCCCGGCAGTGGGATTGCTGGGTCATAGGGTAGTTTTATTCCTCGTTTCTTGAGGAATCTCCATACTGTTCTCCATAGTGGCTGTATCAGTTTACAAAAAAATGCTCATTTTTAAGAATGAAGTGTAATTAAAATGTCCCACAGGTGAATGAAGAGAAGGAACTTCCTTATCAAGTAATAGATATAAAATAAAAATCCAAAGTGGAAAAAAACACAAAACCCTTCAAATTTCAACTCTAAATTTTGCTGCCACAGAGAGAGAGCTGGAGCTCTTAAAACATTTATATTGGACCTCTTTATAGCTTACCATGCTCAATTATATTTTCTTTCTTGAGATTTTCTTTCCATCTCCAGCCAAATTCTTAATTCTCTGCACATCCCAGGAGAGACCACCTGGGGCCTGTTGGGTCTAGGTAGAGGAGAAGTCAGAGTGGGGACACAGGTGAGGAATCCAGTGTTACCCCACATTTCCCGGTATTCTTCTGAAACTATTAGGAGTGGAAATCTTTTCACCTTTGCACTTAGAATAAAGCAACCCAGCATTCACAATAAGTTGGCTTCTGTATACTCTTTGGTAAGCTTGGGCCTCTCAGCCCAATTTTCTAGTCTGAAGGTCAGGGAGAAGGCTTGCATAACCCCAGGGAAGGTAAATACAGTGATGGAGGGACGGAGGCAGCCCAGAGAGACTTAGGTGGATTTCTGGCTTTGCTAGGGCTTCCCAGGTGGCTCAGTGGTAAAGAATCCACCTGCACTGCAGAAGAGGCAGTTTGATCCCTGGGTTGGGAAGATCCCCTGGAGAAGGAAATGGCAATGCACTCCAGTATTCTTGCCTGGGAAATCCCATGGACTGAGGAGCCTGGCAGGCTACAGTCTATGGGGTCGCAAAGACTGGGATGTGACTGAAGCAACTGAATATGCTCGCTGGCTTTGCTACTCTTTAACCATCCCTTAGGGATGTTACCGACTTCCTTCTTTAGGCCACAGTTCCCTTTTGGTTGCAAAAAGAAGAGACCAGATGACTGACCTCTAAAATTCTTTTACATGACTATATGACAACTCCTTCCTCTCCTCCCTAGGACATTTAAATGATGGAATCATGTATAAGCTCGGTTAACCTGGCTTCCCTGGTGACTCAGAGGTTAAAGTGTCTGCCTGCAGTGCCGGAGACCTGGGTTTGATCCTGGGGTCAGGAAGATCCCCTGGAGAAGAAAATGGCAACCCACTCCAGTATTCTTGCCTGGAGAATCCCATAGATGGAGGAGACTGGTAGGCTACAGCACATGGGGTTGCAAAGAGTCGGACATGACTGAGTGACTTCACTTTCTTTCTTTCAGTTAACCAGGCACCAAAGGGCCATATATGTAACCTGGAAACACGTGCATCCAACACAGGTGAGTTCTTTTTAAGAAGCACCTGTATTTTAGGAATGGATCCATGGAATGAGAGGATTCTTCTCTGAGAAAGATCTGCAATTTACAAAGGATAAGATAATGTTCATAGTTTTTCTTGGGGTGGGTATTAAAAACATTCTCATTTGAAGCTTCTTTTTTCCCAGTTTTGAAAGCGAAAGTGTTAGTCACTCAGTTGTTTCTGACTCTGTGGACACGTAACTCACCAGGCTCCTCTGTCCATGGAATTCTCCAGGCAGGAATACTGGAGTGGGTCGCCATTCCCTTCTCCAGGGGATCTTCCCTACCCAGGAATCGAACCCAGGTCTCCTGAATTGCGGACAGATTCTTTACCGTCTGAGCCACCTGGGAAGCCCATGTGTTGCTGAGATTTAATTGACATATGGTGCTGCGTAAATTAAAGGTGTATAGCACATGATTTGACCTACACATATCATGAAATGATGATCACAATAAGTTTAATGAACATCCATTGCCTCATGTTGATACAGAATTAAGTAAAACGAAAAAAGAATCTCTTTTTGTGATGAAAACTCAGGATTTACTCTCTTAACTGTCATATGTAACAAATAGTAGTGTTCATTATATTGCATCCATAGTTTTTATTTATCTTATAACTGGAGGTTTGTATCTTTTAACAACCTTCATCCAAATCTCCTCCTCCCCTATTAAAACTTTTTGCAAGTTCCTGTCCTTCTAGATTCCCCAGGTATAAGATAGATCAACCTGATGATCTCAAACAGAATCTCCCATTGTATCTTTCCCAGAGAAACTTGGAAAACTAATAGCAAATGTTTGGGCAGTGGGGGGAAAGGAGTGTCCTTGAAAATGAAATAGGCATCATTACTGCTGGACTTCTCAAATTTGTAAATATGTTAATAGAACACTCTGGGCTTCTAAGGTGAGGATATAGAATATAGCTTTTACTAAGCTGGTTTAATTACAGAATTCATCCCTCCTCCAATAATAATTATCTTTTTTTCATTATTATTATTGTCTTAAGCAATTAGTGTTCTGGGGAGGACAGTTTGGGGAACGTGCTGTAAAAAGTAAATGCTTCTATGAGACTCCGCTGAGAGTCCAGTGGTTAAGACTCTGCTCTTCCACTGCAGGGCGCCAGGTTTGATCCCTGGTTGCGGAACTAAGATCTTACATGCCATACAGTGCAGCCAAAATAAATTAACAAACAAGTATTTGAGGCAAATCAAATGCCTCTGAACTTATATAAAAAAAAGAAGAAGAAGTAAATGCATCCAATGCCCACTCACTCTCCAAACGAGATGTTCCTTTTATATGTGAGCAAAGGGGATTCAAGTTAGAGGTTTGGAAGAACTTTCCATGGCAAACGATACAATACGACTGAAGATCATGGGATTTCCCCATGCAGACTTTCCCCCATCGGTCCACAGAGCATTGCTTGTGTCTCCATTCAATCAGGGCTTTCATAAAGGCTCTTGTCAAGTACTCTGCTTTGTGAACGAAAGAAACAAAACCAAAACTGGCCTCTAGAATGAAGAAAAGAACGGAATAAACGCTCATGTAAGACCGATGGCCATTTTATGTAAGAATTGGGAGCTGTATTTTGTGTGGGATCCCTTCCCTTCTCTTTCACATTGTGGCCAAGAGCTCAATATTAGCATTTACATGAAATCTGTGGGTGGTATTGCTTATCTCAACTGTTATGTAATCCTTATTACTCATTAGGATGTGGTGTTTTGCTGTGTAGCCTCCAACATGTCTCAGGCAGCATAATCACACACAAGATCGAGTAGGATGTCATTCGAACTTACTCAAAAATTTTCGAATGTGGGTACTTTTTAATAAAGTAGATGCTGCTTGAAGTGAATTATGTTCAATTATTTTTTTTTTCTGTGTTTGCAGGTTTCAGTTTGAAAAGAACCTAATTGTTTGAAAAATATAGGTTACGAGCCACTTAGGAAAGTCCCTCTCTGACGCTCTGTAGATGGCAGAGCAGGAAGTCAAAGGTGGCCGGCTGAGATTGCTGCCATAGTTTCTCATCAGCGGCTCTGCAACTGCGTCTCTCCTGATTGAAGTGACAGACAAAGTGACAGACAAGCAAAGACAGGTGGTCCTGTTGATGTTCCTGCAGGGTTTCTAGATCAAGATCGTTTTCATCAAGACCATTGTTTGCCATCGCCCATTTTTTTCTTTTTTTATGTGAACCATTTTTAAAGTCTTTATTGAATTTGTTGCCGTATTACGTCTGTTGCTGAATGTTCTGGTTTTTTGGCCGAGAGGCACGGGGGATCTTAGCTTCCCGACCAGGGATTTAACCCTCACCCCATGCATTGGAAGGTGAAGTCTTGACCACAGGACCACCAAGGAAGTCCCTGACCATTTCTTCATTATTTTTTTTGCCATTCCCTAATTTTGATAAGTGGACTTCCCAGGTGGTGCTAGTGGTAAAGAACCCACCTGCCAATGCAGGAGACATAAGAGGTGCAGGTTTGACCCCTGAGTCAGGAAGATTCCCTGGAGGAGGGAATGGCAACACACTTCGGGATTTTTGCCTGGAGAATCCCATGAACAGAGGAAACTGGAGGGCCCCAGTCCATAGCGTTGCAAAGAGTCGGACAACATTGAAGCGGCTTAGCACACACACAATTTTTGATAAGTACTGTTTTGCTTTACCCCGGATCATAATTCTAGGCACAGAGCTGGTGCCTAGTGCTGAGTTTGGAATGAATGAATGGATTCCACAAAGCTGGGTATAGCGAAAAGATGGGCAAGTGAATTCTGGCTCCACCAACGCCCAGCGGCCTGACCCAGAGAGTACAGCTTTTCTTGGCTGTGGTTTTTTTCCTCTGACTTATTAATAGATTAAGCCTCCTCTCCTCATAAAGTAGGCCCTATTTCTAGAAGAACACATTCTTCCAGAAGAGTTATGAGTCACTTTTCTGCCATTTCTTGTCCCTTTCCTTTCCCTGGATATGTCAGAATTTCCAGCAGAAAGAGGAATGAAATGTAATTTGACGTCTTCTTTCTAGTCCAGACCAAATCTTTAATCCTAACTCCAATCCTTCTCTTTTTGGCTACCATGGACCTCACTCCAGCTGTGAAAAGATCTCAACTTTCAGTATTAAGATAAATAAATTCTGGAGGTGGGACATATCACGTGATGCCACATGAAAAGCTCTCAACTTCCAGTTATAAGATAAATAAACCCTAGAGATGAAACATACCATGAAATGATGATAGCGACAATATATTCGAAAGTTGCTCAAGGAGTAGATTTTGCAAATTCTCATTACAAGAAAGAAATGATAACTTGGTGTGTGATGAATGTCAACTAGACTTACTGTGATCACGTCATAATATATACGTGTGTGAAGTCATTATGCTGCACACCTTAAACCGATACAATGTAATATGACAAATACATCTCAATAAACTGGAAAAACATCTCAGATTGCAGAATGATAAAGGTAATAAGCAATAAAGATATGTAATAAAGGTAACAATCATTTGTTAAAAGTGCACTACATTTAAAGTCATTTTCATGCCCTATTTTATTGAATCTGTACAATAATTGTGTTGGAATCATTACATTCTAATTCTAGAAAAGAAATAATGAGGCTAATAGGGGTTATCACTTATGCAAAGTGACGCAGTTAGCAAGTGTCAGAGCTGAGATTGGAGCCCAAGGCTTTTTGTCTTCAAAGCCTTTGCCATCTCCCTACAAAAACGGTAAGGATCTTAGACAAGGCCACTTCCACACCTCCTGGTGTGTGTGTAAGTGTTAGTTGCTCAGTCGTGTCCGACTTTGCAACCCCATGGACTGTAACCCGCCAGGCTCTTCTGTCCATGGGATTTCCCAGGCAAGAATGCTGAGGTGGGTTGCCATTTCCTCCTCCAGGGGATCTTCCCGACCCAGTGATCGAACTTGGGTCTCCCAAGTTGCATGCAGATTCCTTACCATCTGCGCCACCAAGCAAGTCCATCTGCACCCCCTTGTAGCTCTATAATTCTCCAAGTCTCCATCATCACTGTCTTTTCTATCTAGTGCCTCATTCCTTGTGCATCAGATGCTCAACGTCAGTGTTTGAGGGGTGGAGAGAGATGGGTTGAGGGGTTTGTGTCTGGACTCTTGTTAGGATAACCAGAAGATCATCTTGCCTTGCATGACCCTGGGGCAGAATCAGTGCTTTGCAGGTAAATTGGCTCTGATCCTTTGTGACCCCATGAATTGCAGCCCATGATGCTCCTCTGTTCTTGGAATTTTTCAGGCAAGCATACTGAAGCAGGCTGCCATTTCCCTCTCCAGGGGATCTTCCCAGCTCCAGGGATCAAACCAGATTCACCTGTGTCTCTGAATTGCAGGCAGATTCTTTACCTGCTGAGCCATCGGAGAAGCTCAAGCAAATTGGCACTAAATCTCAGTTGTTGAACCAACACTTCACTCACGTTGATTAAGCACTTACCGTCTAGTGACTATATGGAGAAGGAAATGGTAGCCCACTCCAGTGTTCTTGCCTGGAGAATCCCAGGGACGGGGGAGCCTGGTGGGCTTCCGTCTATGGGGTCACACAGAGTCGGACACGACTGAAGTGACTTTGTAGTAGTAGTAATAGTAGTAGTGTGTCCAGTATATCAGCAGTGGTTTTGCAAAGATGAATATGATTCAAGACCTCAAAGCTGGCAGGAGAAGTCTGTACAGAGATGGTCACAGCCGGCCAGGCTAAGGCTTAGCAGGGTCTGCTGAGACTCTCAGGTTCTAGGCCTTTCTTCCCCATGACTCACCTCCTAACCCTAAACAAATTATGTCAACTTTTCTGTGCCTCAGTTGCTTCACCTATAAAGCGAGGATAATCACAGTGGCTTACCTCAGAAGGGTGTAGTGAGAAAAGTCTAATAAAAAGACCAAACAGTAAATGTCAGAGGGTTTATTAAGAATTAGTGCTACCTGAATGCTGAATGATGAACCAGAATTTCTTCTGTGTCAAAGGCAGCAGCCAGTTGGGCAATGTTCTAGTGTTTAATCTCTTACCCTCCAGACTTCCCTCAGATGGAAGCTTCCCCCTTAATAACAGGAGCCTATGTGGGAAAGGTGCTTAGTCAAGTGCTCAGAAGGAAGAGTTGCCTAATCTTTTCGGTATTCTTACAGTTAGGTATTCCAGGTGGGTAAGCATCTTTCTGTTTCTTAAAGATATTGAGGAAAGCAAGGAGAAAGGCCAGTTTTCCTTTTATTTATTCACTCACTAATTTGGCAAGTATTATTTGTTGATGTGATGTGAGAGTTGGACCATAAGGAAAGCTGAGTGCCAAAGAATTGATGCTTTTGAACTGTGGTGTTGGAGAAGATGCTTGAGAGTCCCTTGAACTGCAAGGAGATCAAACCAGTCAATCCTAAAGGAAAATCAGTCCTGAGTATTCATTGGAAGGACTAATGCTGAAGCTGAAGCTCTAATACTTTGGCCACCTGATGTGAAGAACTGACTCCTTGGAAAAGACCCTTATTCTGGGAGATTGAAGGCAGGAGGAGAAGGGGACGACAGAGGATGAGATGGTTGGATGGCATCACCTACTTGATGGACGTGAGTTTGAGGAAGTTCTGGGAGTTGGTGATGGACAAGGAAGCCTGGCGTGTTGCAGTCCATGGGATTGTCCAAAGAGTTGGACACGGCTGAGCTACTGAACTGATTATTTGTTGAACTGGCAAGAATTCACCTATCTCTGATAGTCCTTAGAAATCACCAGCCATCAATACGTCGGCTTTCAGTTTTTATAAGTGAGAAATAGAGCTCTTAAGAAATTGATGGATATTTGATTGACAATGCTGTGTACAGCAAAGTGATTCATATATGTATATATTTCTTTTTCGTATTCTTTTTCATTGTTGGTTATTACAAGATATTGAATATCATCCTCTGTGCTATATAGGAGGTCCTTTTTTTAATCTATTTTATATACATTAGTGTGTATCTGTTAATTCCAAGTTCCTAATTAATCCCCCCTTTCCCCTTTGAACTATGGTGGTGAGAGTCCCTTGGACTGCAAGGGGATCTAGTCAGTCCATCCTAAAGGAGATCAGTCCTGAGTGTTCATTGGAAGGACTGATGTTGAAGCTGAAACTCCAATACTTTGGCCACCTGATGCAAAGAGCTGACTCACTTGAAAAGACCCTGACGCTGGGAAAGATTGAGGGCAGGAGGAGAAGGGTTTGACAGAGGATGAGTTGGTTGGATGGCATCACTGACTCAATGGACATGAGTTTGGGTGGACTCCGAGAGTTGGTGATGGACAGGGAGGCCTGGGGTCGTAAAGAGTTAGACTTGACTGAGCGACTAAACTGAACTTCCCCTTTGATAACTGTAAGCTTGTTTTCTATGTCTGTGTTTTTTAAAGCATTGTTTGTATGTCTTAGAAAGAGTAAAATGAGTCTTAAACTAAGATTGTATATACCATTAGTTAATTGAAGGTGATACATCTGTTTGGTCAAACAACTAGTAGTAACTCAGTACATACACATTACTAAACAAATATGAGATATAAACAACTATTTTAAAAAATTTAAATATAGTTGATATGTACTAGTACCTAAGTTACAGTATAAAATACAGTGACTCACAGTTTTAAAAAGTTATACTCCATTTATAGTTATAAAATAATGGCTATACTCTCTGTGTGGGACAATATATCATTGTAGCTTATGGTAGCTAATTTTGAGTGCTGCCTTGCCCCAGAACCTGTAACTTTATGCATCTACTCTCATTTACCCTTCCAGTAACTCTTTTAAATAGTCAGTATTATTCCCATTTTACAGATAATAGAACTGAGCCTTCGAGAGATAAAGAAATTTGCACATTCAGGGAGGAAAAAGAACCAACTATAGACCCAACTCTGGTTCCTGAATTCTTTCTCTGTCTTTACTGCTTCTGAGAAAGTAAGAATCTGGGCCTCCCCCCAAACCCTTCCTACAAACAAAATACTCGTGGATGTTTATATAAATGTTCAGCAAGTATTTGTTTAATGAATAAATCAATGTAACTATATTTATTAAATTGTAGTAGCATGGAATAGTTCTAAAGCAAAGAATAATTTATGCAATGTTTATGATCTATATAAGGAACTGTAGTTAAATTTTTATGAGTGATAATGGTATTGTGGTTATCTTTTGGAGGGACATACTGAAATGTTTACAGATGAAATAGCATAATGTCTGATATCAACCTCGAAAAGAGAGAGGCAAAAGAGGAATTTAGATTCAACAAGATTGAATCATGAGCTGATAAGTGATGACACTGGATGTTCATCTGGGGTTCATTTTATTTTTTCTCTCATTTTGTACATATTAAAATTTTTTCATAATAAAATTTTTAACAGTTTTCTGTAGGAAAAAAGTGGGGGGAGGAGTGAAAGTTCATTGCAGGGTCATCTACTCTAGTTTTTTTTCTTTCAATGGTAAAATTTTCTGATTTTCACTATAATTACAAAACACATTTCTCCAATAGGCCTACAAAGGGGAAGGGCATTTTCTATATCATTTACCTTGTAAAATTTCACTCTTTTAATACAGATTTCAGGGGGAGATTTCCTTAATTTACTGGGTGAACCAGAGTTGTCCTGAGTCTTTGTATGTAGGTTTCTCACCTGGACATGAGAGCAACAGTCTAGACAATATCTGGAGTTCTTTCCATTCCCGATCTTCTAGAATTCTGCGTGCATGGCATGAAGTCACTTCAATCATGCCCAACTCTTTGTGACCCTATGGACTATAACCCAGTCTTCTGTGCATGAAATTCTCTAGGCAAGAAAACTGAAGTGGGTTGCCATGTACTCCTCCAGGGGATCTTCCCTACCCAGGGATCAAATCTGCATCCCTTAAAATCTTCTTCTGCATTGGCAAGTGGGTTCTTTACCACTAGCGCCACCTGGGAAGCCCTCTAGAATTCTGACCAGCCAGTAGAACATCGTAGGTGTCACTACTTTGCTATGTAATTGTCAGCACCCATGTTTATGGACCAAAACAGATTAAGAGTCCTGACACATCCTGAACCCAGGAAGTAAAACTCTTAAATGTTGTTGTTCAGTTGCTCAGTCATGTCTAACTCTTTGTGACCCCATGGACTGCAGCACATCAGGCTTCCCTGAGCTTCACTATCTCCTGGGGCTTGCTTAAACTCATGTTCATTTAGTTGATAATGCCATCCAACCATCTCATTCTCTGTCACCCTCTTCTCCTCCTGCCTTCAGTCTTTCCCAGCATCAGGGTCTTTCCCAGTGAACTGGCTCTTTGAATCAGGTGGCCAAAATATTGGAGCTTCAGCTTTAGCATGAGTCCTTTCAACAGGTATTCAGGGTTGTTTTCCTTTAGGATTGACCTCCTTGCAGTCCAGTTCAGTTCAGTTCAGTTCAGTCACTCAGTTGTGTCTGATTCTTTGTGACCCCATGGACGGCAGCACGCCAGGCTTCCCTCTCCATCACCAACTCCTGTAGCTTGCTCAAACTCATGTCCATTGAGTTGGTGATGCCATCGAGTAGGTGAGAGCAATACTGGCATCATCTTGCAGTTCATGGGACTCTCAAAAGTCTGCTCCATCTCCACAGTTTGAAAACATCAATTCTTCAGCACTCAGCCTTCTTTATGGGCCAACTCTCACATCTGTATATGACTGCTGGAAAAATCATAGATTTGACTCTACAGACGTTTGTTGGCAAAGTGATGTCTCTGCTTTTTAATACGCTGTCTAGGTTGGTCATGGAATGCAAAAGTAGGAAGTCAAGAAACACCTGGAGTAACAGGCAAATTTGGCCTTGGAGCACGAAATGAAGCAGGGCAAAGGCTAATAGAGTTTTGCCAAGAGAATGCACTGGTCATAGCAAACACCCTCGTCCAACAACGCAAGAGAAGACTCTACACATGGACATCACCAGATGGTCAACACCAAAATCAGATTGATTATATTCTTTGCAGCCAAAGATGGAGAAGCTCTATACAGTTAGCAAAAACAAGACCAAGAGCTGACTGTGGCTCAGATCATGAACTCCTTATTGCCAAATTCAGACTTAAATTGAAGAAAGTATGGAAAACCACTAGACCACTCAGGTATGACCTAAATCAAATCCCTTATGATTATACAGTGGAAGTGAGAAATAGATTTAAGGGACTGGAACTGATAGATAGAGTGCCTGATGAACTCTGGACGAGGTTCGTGACATTGTACAGGAGACACGGACCAAGATCATCCCCATGGAAAAGCAATGCAAAAAAGCAAAATGGCTGTCTGAGGAGGCCTTACAAATAGCTGTGAAAAGAAGAGAAGTGAAAAGCAAAGGAGAAAAGGAAAGATATAAGCATCTGAATGCAGAGTTCCAAAGAATAGCAAGGAGAGATAAGAAAGCCTTCCTCAGCGATCAATGCAAAGAAATAGAGGAAAACAACAGAAAAGGAAAAACAAGAGATCTCTTCAAGAAAATTAGAGATATCAAGGGAACATTTCATGCAAAGATGGGCTTGATAAAGAACAGGAATGGTATGGACCTAACAGAAGAAGAAGATATTAAGAAGAGGTGGCAAGAATACACAGAAGAACTGTACAAAAAAGATCTTCACGACCAAGATAGTCACGATGGTGTGATCACTGACCTAGAGCCAGACATCTTGGAATGTGAAGTCAAGTGGGCCTTAGAAAGCATCACTACGAACAAAGCTAGTGGAGGTGATGGAATTCCAGTTGAGCTATTTCAAATCTTGAAAGATGATGCTGTGAAAGTGCTGCACTCAATATGCCAGCAAATTTGGAAAACTCAGCAGTGGCCACAGGACTGGAAAAGGTCAGTCTTTATTCCAATCCCAAAGAAAGGCAATGCCAAAGAATGCTCAAACTACTGCACAATTGCACTCATCTCACATGCTAGTAAAGTCATGCTCAAAATTCTCCAAGCCAGGCTTCAGCAATATGTGAACCATGAACTCCCAGATGTTCAAGCAGGTTTTAGAAAAGGCAGAGGCACCAGAGATCAAATTGCCAACATCTGCTGGATCATGGAGAAAGCAAGAGAGTTCCAGAAAAACATCTATTTCTGCTTCATTGACTATGCCAAAGCCTTTGACTGTGTGGATCACAACAAACTGGAACATTCTGAAAGAGAAGGGAATACCAGACCACCTGACCTGCCTCTTGAGGAACCTGTATGCAGGTCAGGAAGCAACAGTCAGAACTGTACATGGAACAACAGACTGGTTCCAAATAGGAAAAGGAGTACGTCAAGGTTGTATATTGTCACCCTGCTTATTTAACTTGTGTGCAGAGTATATCATGAGGAACGCTGGGCTGGAAGAAGCACAAGCTGGAATCAAGATTGCTGGGAGAAATATCAATAACCTCAGATATGCAGATGACACCACCCTTATGGCAGAAAGTGAAGAGGAACTCAAAAGCCTCTTGATGAAAGTGAAAGAGGAGAGTGAAAAGGTTGGCTTGAAGCTCAACATTCAGAAAACAAAGATCATGGCATCTGGTCCCATCACTTCATGGGAAATAGATGGGGAAACAGTGGAATCAGTGTCAAACTTTATTTTTTTGGACTCCAAAATCACTGTGGATGCTGATTGCAGCCATGAAATTAAAAGACACTTACCCCTTGGAAGGAAAGTTATGACCAACCTAGATAGCATATTAAAAAGCAGAGACATTACTTTGCCAACAAAGGTCCATCTAGTCAAGGCTATGGTTTTTCAATGGTCATGTATGGATGTGAGAGTTGGACTGTGAAGAAAGCTGATCGCCGAAGAATTGATGCTTTTGAACTGTGGTGCTGGAGAAGACTCTTGAGAGTCCCTTGGACTGCAAGGAGACTCAATGGACTCCAACCAGTCCATTCTAGTGGAGATCAATCCTGGGTGTTCATTGGAAGGACTGATGCTAAAGCTGAAACTCCAATACTTTGGCCACCTCATGTGACGAGTTGACTCACTGGAAAAGACTCTGATGCTGGGAGGGATTGGGGGTGGGAGGAGATGGGGACGACAGAGAATGAGATGGCTGGATGGCATCATCAACTCTGTGGACATGAGTTTGAGTGAACTCCGGGAGTTGGTGATGGACAGGGAGGCCTGGTGTGCTGTGATTCATGGGGTCGCAAAGAGTCGGACACGACTGAGCAACTGAACTGAACAGCCTTTCAGGAGCAACAAGTGTTGAGAGTTGCTAGATGTCTTCTGTTAAGATTCAATCCGATGAAACCCAAACCTGACTGAAGGAAGATTCAAGCATAGCTGTTGAGTAATAATGTTCTCATGCAAATTCATCCGATAACAGACCCACCTATCAGCTGATGTGATTTGATAAGCCGTGTCCTTACGTGTGCTTTATCTGTGCCTGTATCAGCATATGCATCCACCCATCCAGGAGCGCCAAGGGCTGCAAAAGACTAACCTAAGAAAATTTTAATAAGTTAAAATACTCTCATGTAGCATCAGGAAAATTTGTATCCTGAGCTTGTGTTAGTAGAATAAGGATCTCAGGCATTTCATTTTTTTTTAAACTTGTTATTTTGTTTTGGTGTATAGCAGATTAACAATGTTGTGATAGTTTCAGGTGAGTGGTGAAGGGACTCAGCTATACAGGTACATGTATTCATTCTCCCCCAAACTCCCTTCCCATCCAGGCTGCCACATAACATTAAGCAGAGCTCCCTGTGCTGTACAGTAGGTCCTTGTTGGTTATCCATTTTAAATACAGCAGAATGTAGGTGTCAATTCCAAACTTGCTGTCTCTGCCCTGCGTTCTTCCCCACTGGCAACTATAAGATTGTTCTCTAAGTCTGTGAGTCTGTTCCTGTTTTGTAAATAAGTTAATTTGTATAATTTCTTTTCAGATCCTACATATAAGGGATGTCATGAAATATTTATCCGTTTCTGTGTGACTTACTACTGAGTGAATCATTTTAATTCACACGGTGCTCTTCAGAGTTGAAGCTAGTTGGCTCCAAGAAATGGCTTTAATTAGAGCTTAAATGTGGATTTTTTTTTCCAAGTCCCCTGCCTTCTGGCTTGGAAGAGTGTGGCCAGAGGTAAGGGGGGGCCACACTTTGATTAAAGATGGAGGTCAGCTAAGTGAATGGATTCTTGAAGAGTCCTCATTTTGCTCATCTCATTTCTGAAGTTTAGCCAAAGGAAAAGTTTCATAGCAAGGGAAATTTCTAGGTTCTTTTGGCTTTCAAACTATATCAGGAAGGAAAGAGTTGAAAACAAGAAGAAAAGAACATACAAGTAGCTGAAGGTAAGGAGGAGAGAGTCTTGTAGTTGGGTGGAGAGAAGGAATGGCAAACAGTCAGGAGGAAGGTCTCTCCTTTTAGAGGGAGGATGGAGCCGGCAGTTCTGGAGGAAATGGGTGCGCTGGGCCATCCTGTCAGCTGTGACTCACCACATGGAGAAGACCTAAGTGGAGCGCAGTTACCTGAGGAAAGAGAAGAGTTGCCTTTATGTTGTCAAGCCATGAAGTGAAGGGTTAGAAGTGCAGAAGAGCTAGAAACCCCTCATTTCTGTGTGTGGATTAAAAGGTTGGCTTGAAGCTCAACATTCAGAAAACAAAGATCATGGCATCTGGTCCCATCACTTCATGGGAAATAGATGGGGAAACAGTGGAAACAGTGTCAGACTATTTTTTTGGGTTCCAAAATCACTGTGGATGCTGATTGCAGCCATGAAATTAAAAGACACTTATTCCTTGGAAGGAAAGTTATGACCAACCTAGATAGCATATTAAAAAGCAGAGACATTACTTTGCCAACCAAGGTCCGTCTAGTCAAGGCTATGGTTTTTCCCGTGGTCATGTATGGTTGTGAGAGTTGGACTGTGAAGAAAGCTGATCGCCGAAGAATTGATGCTTTTGAACTGTGGTGCTGGAGAAGACTCTTGAGAGTCCCTTGGACTGCAAGGAGATCCAATCAGTCCATTCTAGAGGCGATCAGTCCTGGGTGTTCATTGGAAGGTCTGATGCTAAAGCTGAAACTCCAATACTTTGGCCACCTCATGTGACGAGTTGACTCACTGGAAAAGAATCTGATGCTAGGAGGGATTGGGGGTAGGAGGAGACAGGAACGACAGAGCATGAGATGGCTGGATGGCATCACCGACCTGATGGACATGAGTTTGAGTGAACTCCGGGAGTTGGAGATGGACAGGGAGGCCTGGTGTGCTGTGGTTCATGGGGTCGCAAAGAGTCGGACACGACTAAGCGCCTGAACTGACTGACTGACTGACCACTCTGAAAAATGGTCCCTCTCTCTGCAGCTCTGGTGATGCTAATTATCACGGGGCCCCAGAGCAAACACAGATGTCCTAACTTTCTAAGATGTAGCTAAAAACAAAAATATAGTATTATACTGTTTTGATCTATAGGTGATGATGTTTGGAAATAATACCTTCCTTGCTGAACTTCCTATAAATCTAACATGTGACCTGACAACTTTGTTCCTACGTTGTAACTTCCTTCCAAAGCATAGGAGACGAATTATACTGCATATCCAACTCAATTTTATATTCTGTATTTATCCTTTTCTTTAGAACAAGCTTGTTATTGAAAACAAGAAGTAAAATAATGAAATACATTTGCAGATTTATTCTTTCTCATCTATTAAACATTTTTCAATAGAAACAAAGAAAATATGGCTGATTCATGTTGAAGTTTGACAGGAAACAACAAAATTCTGTAAAGCAATTATCCTTCAATTAAAAAATAAATTAAAAAAAGAAAAATATTTTAAAATATATTCTTACAAGTTTATAGTATAAAAATTTAGAAACTACAGATGCATTCATGGAGATATAAAATGTGCTCCACCTGGAAATGAATGAACAAATTGTAATAATGCAAACGAAGGATATCACTGTAAAGACGATAGTTTGAAAGCAATGATAGTACTATTACTGATCACTATTAAATTCTTATGTTAGCATATAGAGTATTTATGAAACTATCATGAAAGATACTTCTTGAAGAGTCAGCATAATCCTCCTAAAATGATTTCTAGTAAAATTTTAAAAGAGCACATGATCCTAAGGGTGGATTTGGACTTGCATGAAGGTGATAAAAGGCAACCTTTTACCAAATTCCCTTTGCTGCAATTTGTATTTGATTGATACAGATTTCTATCTGCATCTTTCTAATCTACATTCTTGTTTACATATATGTATCTATAATATATATTGAACCATTTACAATCTGAAGTTGTAATTTTAGGACCTGAACTTTGTTTTAAAAAAAAAAATTCTTCCTTTAAAAATTGTTTTATTTATTTATTTGGTTGCACTGAGTCTTAGTTATGGCATAAGGGATGAAGTTCCCCAACCAGGGATGGAACCCGGGCCCCCTGCATTGGAAGCACAGTGTCTTAGCCACTAGGCCATCAGGGAAGTTCCTGAATTTTCTGATCTTAATGATAACGTATATTCTTTCTATGCATCTTTCTGATAAGTGAAATTATAATTCTGCCACTTGATTTTTCCATTTTAAGCTTTTGATCATCTTCTTTGGAGGTGCATTAACTCTAAAATATCTTCAATCATTTAATTATCTCAACGTCTGTAGTCACCATGTGAATATACATAAAAATATGATAGCATTGTACTCCTACAAAATTAGGGGTACTTACACAAGGATTATTTACTATGACCTTCGTGTTGGCCATTTTCAGCCATCAAGTTCACCCGAGACTGTCAGGCTGCTTCTCTTCACATAACGATATCATCGTTTTCCACTCTATTTTAATCTCTACTTGTTCTTTCTGGAAGGCAGAAACAAAGTTATGAGCAAAAAAATGCCTTGATCCCAGCCTGCAATGATTAATTATAATCTTTAATATGCATTACTCATTCCACGTGAAACCAGCATATGCCTAAACACTACCTAAACAACTAATTGAAAAGTTCAATGAATTCAGTCATTTGGCACCAACTAATTGAGAGAAAATCTATCATCTTCAAAATTTTCTCTTTCTTTTTTATGCTGAATTTAGTCAAATTGAGGTAAAATAGTTCCACTAGTTCTTTTTTTTTTAATAATAACTTCCCAAGCACAGAGGTGTTTATAGCAAACACTGCCTATAGGTAAAAGAAATTATTATCACATGAATGCTGACGCAATGCCCAGGAGTATATATTCTTTGTCATTTATGTCTGCTGCTTTCTATAAATGTCATACTGTTGTTTAGTCATTAAGTCATGTTTGATTCTTTGGCGACCCCATGCACTGTAGCCCATCAGGCTCCCCTGTTCATGGGATTTACCAGGTAAGAATACTGGAGTGGGCTTCCACTGCCTTCTCCAGGGGATCTTCCCGACACAGTGATTGAACGCACGTCTCTTGCATTGGCAGGCGGGTTCTTTACCGCTGAGCCACCAGGGAAGCCCGTTTCACACTTATACTTTAGCTTAATTCATAATAATAATTAAATATGCAGTCACATCTCTCTTCCATGTTCCAGGTTAATTACCTGATTAAAAAAACTGATTTTAGTCTGTTTCTTGTTTAGTCAACTGATAGAGAGATTGTGTGGCTTTCTGAGCAGCGGCACCAGGTGGGATGGCAGTTGCAGATTTTGGCAGAACACTGCTTGGAAAGGGCTAGCTTGGCTGCCAAGAAAATCCAGTCTGAGTAATTCAATCTGCACTTCCTGGCTAATGAGTTTATGTGCAAATTTTAAAATATGGGATTTGAGGACTGTCTACCTTATTCTGAATAGAAACACACTTGTGAGCTATTTTCACAGGTCACTTATAATTGATTATATAATTACAAAATGCCATTTATGAAAGTATGGCAGAGTCATCTGTGAAAATAATTAGGTAACTTTCCCTTGTTGAAAATATGCGGACTACATTGTTATTTAAGGTCCATTTCCACTCTAAGATTTTTATCATTTTATGATAATAAATCATTTTGTGTTTAAAGATTTATTTTAAAAGATCCCAACCGTGATTTTAACAAAGAAACAATGAACTATGAGTAAAAACTAAGTGCATCTTATTGTATCTCTTTAATACCCAGCAGGATATATAGTAGGTGCTTAAGTATACACTTAATGTTGGTTGATTGGTCAGTCAGTCAGTCAGTCAGTTCAGTCGCTCAGTCGTGTCCGACTCTCTGCGACCCCATGAATCACAGCATGCCAGGCCTCCCTGTCCATCACCAATTCCCGGAGTACACTCAAACTCATGTCCACAGAGTCGGTGATGCCATCCAGCCATCTCATTCTCCGTCGTCCCCTTCTCCTCCCACCCCCAACCTTTCCCAGCATCAGAGTCTTTTCCAGTGAGTCAACTCGTCGCATGAGGTGGCCAAAGTATTGCAGTTTCAGGTTTAGCATCAGTCCCTCCAATGAACATCCAGGATTGATCTCCTTTAGAATGGACTGGTTGGATCTCCTTGCAGTATAAGGGACTCTCAAGAGTCTTCTCCAGCACCACAGTTCAAAAGCATCGATTCTTCGGTGATCAGCTTTCTTCACAGTCCAACTCTCACATCCATACATGACCACGGGAAAAACCATTGCCAGAGGACCTAATTTTTTTTATCTCTTCCTTATGATATTGATGTTTCTGAAGAATTTAAAAATAAATGTTTCAGAGAAGTTCCTACATGAGGGAACAAAGAATTGAATCCCTCATTCAAATAATTTGTAAAGTAAGCTATTTTGCCACATTATATCCAGATAGTTCAAGTTGTAAAGTAAAAAAAAAAAATTTGGAACTCATTATAAGATGTCTTCAATTTTCCTTTTGGTGAAAATGTTTCAGAAAAAATAAGCTGGAGCTGTCATCTACAGTTAAGTTTCCTTTTGGGAGGGATTGATGCTCCACACTTACTATGAACGCTTATTATGCCCATGGGGTTTGGTTCTAAATGCCATTTTGCCCCTCCTACTGTCTTTTTGGGGCTTCTCCTCTTCCCCTAGACGTAGGGTAGCTTTTTTTGGTGGGATCCAACATTCTCTTGTGGAGAAGGAAATGGCAACCCACTCCAGTGTTCTTGCCTGGAGAATCCCAGGGATGGGGGAGCCTGGTGGGCTTCCGTCTATGGGGTCACACAGAGTTGGACACGACTGAAGTGACTTAGCAGCAGCAACATTCTCTTGTCGATGGTTGCTTAGCAACTTTGGAGTTCTCACAGGAGAAGAGCGCACGATCAGAGGGTTCAAACAAAACCTTGTGCACACCAGGACCCAGGGACCCCACAAGAGACTGAGTCAGACCTGCCTTTGAGAGTTTGAGTGTCTCCTGCAGAGGCACAGGTCAGCAGACACAGGTCAGAAGTGGCCTGTGTGGGGACAGGGCCTCTGGCTGTAGCAGACCTGGGAGGCCCAGTGTGTGGCATAAGTTCTCTTGGAAGAGGTCGCCATTAGCCCCACCATAGAGCCACTGCACAGAGGACCCACAAACTGGAGAACAATTACACCAAAGAAGTTCTCACACTGTTGTGAAAATTCTAGGGCCCACAGCAGATTTCCCAATGTGGGGATCTGGTAAAGGAACTGAAAATACCCAGGGAATTTGACTTTGAAGGCCAGTGGGATTTGATTATAGAACTTCCATAGAACTGGTGAAACAGACTCTTGGAGGGCACAAACAAAATCTTGTGTGCACCAGGACCCAGGAGAAAGCAGCAGTGACCCCACAAGAGACTGAGCCACACTTGCCTGTGAGTGTCCAGGAGTCTCCAGCAGAGGTGTGGGCCAACAGTGGCCTGACACAGGGTCAAGGGCACTGAATACAACAGTCCTGGGATCTGCAGAGTGCTGGCCTAAGTCCTTTTGAAAGAGGTTGCCATTAGGCCAAACTACAGGGAGGGGACACAGCCCCATCCATCAACAGAAAATTGGATTAAAGATTTACTGAGCATGGCCCCACCCATCAGAGCAAGACCCAGATTCCCCCACAGCCAGTCCCTCCCATTAGGAAGCTTCCACAAGCTTCTTATCCCATCCATCAGAGGGTGGACAGAATGAAAACCAAAATCACAGAAAACTAACCAAACTGATCACATGGATCACAGCCTTGTCTAACTCAATGAAACTATGAGCCATGTCCTGTAGGGCCACCCAAGACAGATGGGTCATGGTGGCGAGTTCTGACAAAATGTGGTCCACTGGAGAAGGGAATGGCAAACCACTTTAGTATTCTTGCCTTGAGAGAACCCCATGAACAGTATGAAAGGCAAAAAGATGACACTGAGAGATGAACTCGCCAGGCTGGTAGGTGCCCAATATGCTCCTGGAGAAGAGTGGAGAAATAGCTCCGGAAAGAATAAAGTGGCTGAGCCAAAGTGAAAATAATGCTCAGGTGTGGATGTGACTGGTTTTGGAAGTAAATTCTGATGCTGTAAAAAATAGTATTGCATAGGAAACTGGAATGTTAGCTCCATGAATCAAGGTAAATTGTAAGTGGTCAAACAGGTGATGGCAAGAGTGAACATCAACATTTTAGGAATCAGTGAACTAAAATGAACCAGAATGGGAGAATTTAATTCAGATGAATTTAATTCAGTTATATCTACTATTGTGGGCAATATTCCCTTAGAAGAAATGGAGTTGCAATCATAGTCAACAAAAGAGTCTGAAATGTAGTACTTGGGTGCAATCTCAAAAAAGACAGAATGATTTCTGTTTATTTCCAAGGCAAACCATTCAGTATCACAGTAATCCAAGTCTATGCCCCAACCAGTAATGCTGAAGAAGCTAATGATGAATGGTTCTATGATGACCTACAAGACCTTCTAGATCTAACACCCCCAAAAGATGTCCTTTTCATCATAGGGGACTAGAATGCAAAAGTAAGAAGTCAAGAGATACCTGGAGTAACAGACAAGTTTGGTTTTGGCGTACAAAATGAAGCAGGGCATAGGCTGCTGCTGCTGCTGCTGCTAAGTCACTTCAGTCGTGTCCGACTCTGTGTGACCCCATGACGGAAGCCCACCAGGCTCCCCCATCCCTGGGATTCTCCAGGCAAGAACACTGGAGTGGGTTGCCATTTCCTTCTCCAATGTGTGAAAGTGAAAAGTGAAAGTGAAGTCGCTCAGTCGTGTCCGACCCTTAGCGACCCCACGGACTGCAGCCCACCAGGCTCCTCCATCCATGGAATTTTCGAGTTTAATTAAGAGAACACATTGGTCATAGCAAACACCATCTTCCAACAACACAAGAGATAACTCTACACATGGACATCACTATATGGTTGATACCGAAATCAGATTGCTTATATTCTTTGCAGCCACAGATGGAGAAGCTCCATACAGTCTGCAAAAACAAGACTGGGAGCTGACTGTGGCTCAGATCATGAACTCCTTGTTGCAAGATTCAGATTTTAAGAAAGTAGGGAAAACCACTAGACCTTTCAGGTATGACCTAAATCAAATCCTTTGTGATTATACAGTGGAAGTGACAAATAGATTTAAGGGATTAGATCTGTTAGACAGAGTGCCTGAAGAAATATAGATGGAGATTCTCAATGTACAGGAGGCAGTGATCAAAACCATCCCCAAGAAAAAGAAATGAAAAAAGGCATAACGGTTGTCTGAGGAGAACCTTACAAATAACTTAGAAAGGAAGAGAAGCAAAAGGCAAAGGAGAAAAGGAAGGATAGATTCATATGAATGCAGAGTTCCAAAGAATAGCAAGGAGAGGTAAGAAAGCCTTCCTCAGTGATCAATGTAAAGAAATAGAGGAAAACAACAGAATGGGAAAGACTAGATAGCTCTTCAAAAAAATTAGAGACACCAAGGGAATATTTCATGCAAAGATGGGCACAATAAAGGACAGAAAACGTATAGACCTAACAGAAGCAGAAGATATTAAGACGAGGTAGCAAGAATAAACAGAATAACTATGCAAAAAAAGATCTTCATGACCCAGATAACCACGATGGTGTGAACATTCACCAAGAGCCAGACATCCTGGAATGTGAAGTCAAGTGGACATTAGGAAGCATCACTACAAACAAAGTTAGTGGAGGTGATGGAATTCCAGTGGAGCTATTTCAAATCCTAAAAGATGATGCTGTGAAAGTGCTGCACTCAATATGTCAGCAAATTTGGAAAATTCAGCAGTGGCCACAGGACTGGAAAAGGTCAGTTTTCATTCCAATTCCAAAGGAAGGCAATGCCAAAGAATGCTCAAACTACCGCACAATTGCACTCATCTCACACGCTAGGAAAGCCATGATCAAAATTCTGCAAGCCAGACTTCAACAGCACATGAACCATGCATCTCCAGATGTTCAAGCTGGATTCAGAAAAACGAGAAGAATCAGAGGTCAAATTGCCTACATCCATTGGATCATCAAAAAGCAAAAGCATTCCAGAAAAAGCATCTACTTCTGCTTTATTGACTACACCAAAGGCTCTGACTGTGGATCACAATAAACTGGAAAATTCTTAAATAGGTGGGAATACCAGATCATCTTCCCTGCCTTCTGAGAAAACTCTATACAGGTCAAGAAGCAACAGTTAGGACCAGACGTGGAACAACAGACTTGTTCCAAATTCGAAAAGGATTATGTCAAGGCTGTATATTATCACTCTGTTTATTTAACTTATATGCAGAGTACATCATGTGAAATGCTGGGCTGGATGAAGTACAAGCTGGAGTCAAGATTGCCAGGAGAAATAACAATAACCTCAGATATGAAGATGGCACCAGCCTTATGGCAGAAAGTGAAGATGAACTAAAGAGCCTCTTGATGAAAGTGAAAGAGGAGAGGAAAAAGTTGGCTTAAAACTCAACTTTCATAAAACTAAGATCATGGCATCCGAGCCCATCAGTTCAGTTCAGTTCAGTTCAGTCGCTCAGTCGTGTCCGACTCTTTGTGACCCCATGAATCACAGCACGCCAGGCCTCCCTGTCCATCACCAACTCCCGGAGTTCACTCAAACTCATGTCCACAGAGTCGGTGATGCCATCCTGCCATCTCATTCTCTGTCGTCCCCATCTCCTCCCGCCCCCAATCCTTCCCAGCATCAGAGTCTTTTCCAGTGAGTCAACTCATCGCATGAGGTGGCCAAAGTATTGGAGTTTCAGCTTTAGCATCAGTCCTTCCAATGAACACCCAGGATTGATCTCCCCCAGAATGGACTGGTTGGATCTCCTTGCAGTCCAAGGGGCTCTCAAGAGTCTTCTCCAGCACCACAGTTCAAAAGCATCAATTCTTTGGTGATCAGCTTTCTTCACAGTCCAACTCTCACATCCATATATGACCACGGGAAAAACCAGAGCCTTGACTAGGTGGACCTTGGTTGGCAAAGTAATGTCTCTGCTTTTTAATATGCTATCTAGGTTGGTCATAACTTTCCTTCCAAGGAGTAAGCGTCTTTTAATTTCCTGGCTGCAATCAGCATTTGCAGTGATTTTGGAGCCCAAAAAAATAAAGTCTGACACTGTTTCCACTGTTTCCCCATCTATTTCACATGAAGTGATGGGACCAGATGCCATGATTTTTCTGAATGTTTTAGTGAGTGATTTTTGCTTATCTGCCAATCTTTGGTTAAGATAAAGCCTAATCAAACTCTTCAGTTTTCTCCTCCCACTGTAAATGGGGCAAAGAAACCAATTTCAAACCAGATAAACATGTGGAAGAGCTTGTGGGTTTTATGATGAGGCTAAAGGCATTCATCAATATTATTAATGGTGAACATAGGAGAAGAAAAGATACAAAGAGGGAGAAGAAGGAACAAAGAGGAAAAGGATCATGAGGAAAAGAAAAGGAAGAAGGAAGTTTGATTGGATTTTCTCCCATATCTCAAGACTGAACACCATTTCTATGCAAAATGACCTTAAATAATGAGTCACCTTGTCCAGAAGATCTAAATGGGGATTTTTTTCTGAACAGTTGTGGCACTGAAATTCAGATAATGAGCAAAGTAGTTACCAATAAATTCTTAACCGTGAAGCGAAGTATTATACTTTATATGCTAAAACATTTAACATGTAAGGAACTTTATCAGTTGTTTAATGAACAACAATTCATTTTCACATGAAAAATCAAGAGGCAAAAATCTACTGCATTTCCTTAGTTCCATTCAAAACAAGCCGTCTAAAATTGATTTCAAATGGTGTAATTATCATAGAGTTCAGTGCAATCTCCAGAAAACATTGATAGACTGTTCCTTTAATAAAATCAAATACACAAAAAATTCACAAAAAGCATGGGCAGAACTTCCTTTTCTAATAATGTAAAATTAAATGGCACTTACAACAAACTGTTTAAAAGTTGCTAATTTTCCATAATTTGTTTATAAAATGATTAACTGTCTCTTTGTACATTTAAAAGATTTGTAGAATGAATGGGTACAAAGATTTCCTGGATAGTAGTCACTTTAATGCAATATTTTTGCTGTCATGTTAATGAATCAGCAAATACAGACTGTGCTTTAGTTGGATTATTTGAAATCCCCTAAACCAGACCTGAGTGGGACATAATCCTATAGATATTTGACAACATGGTTTAAACACTCAGAGATGAAATTTCCTTCTCAGAATGTTATTTCTTGTATTTCCTATTTGTTTCACACATTATTACTTTCTGATCTCCCTAAACCCTTAAACTGAGACAACTGGTCACTCCTATCTTTAGGCAAATATGCAAGCATAATGTCACAAGCCATTTGCAATGGGTCAAGTCTGTGTGATGTGTGTTAATATTATTTAAAAATTAGAAATTGGTATTTTAACCTGTCCTGTTTGATCAAAAAAGAGCATTGGTTGTCTTGGACAATAACAAATAGACACACACTTTTTGAAATCCTGGAAGGAAAGATTCAGGTTGCAATGTTCAGTGAAACTTAGTTGTCCTAGAGAAGTTTGGCATTTCCCTTGGATGTATTCAGAGACAAAACTTTCCACTTTTATTAGTCAAAATCATAAACACATTTGATGTGTGATATGCTGTAGATTTACTGTAGCCCAAGTATTTTCTTTGCTGTAGCCAAGTATTTGGGGCTTCCCTGATAGCTCAGTTGGTAAAGAATCCACCTGCAATTCAGGAGACCCCCGTTCAATTCCTGGGTTGGGTAGATCCCCTAGAGAAGGGATAGGTTACCCACTCCAGTATTCTTGGGCTTCCCCTGTGGCTCAGATGGTAAAGAATCTGCCTGCAATGCGGGACACCTGGGTTCAATCCCTGGGTTAGGAAGATCCCCTGGAGAAGGGAAGGGCTAACCAGTTCAATATTCTAGCCTGGAGAATTCCATGGACTGTATTGTCCTTAGGGTTGCAAAGAGTTGGACATGACTGAGTCACTTTTTAGAAACATTTTTTAAAAGTATTTTCAGGGAGGAATTTATACCAGGGACATCTACCTTGGTCTTTTTGTACTTACTTTGTGCATGCATTCGTGCTAAGTCACCTCGGCTGTGTCTGACTTTTTGTGCCCCTGTGGACTCTAGCCCACGAGGCTCCTCTGTCCATAGGATTCTCCAGGCAAGAATACTGGAGTGGGTTGCCCTGCCTTCCTCCAGGGGGATCTTCCTGACCCAGGGGATCAAACCCATGTCTCTTATGTCTCCTGTATTTGCAGGCCAATTCTTTACCACGAGTGCTACTTGGGAAACCCATCTACTTTGCACACAGTAGGTTCTTAATCATTGTTCATTTGCTGTGTCTTAATCTGCTTCATTAGTGAGATTCTTATATAGATTTAATATTCAGTGAACTGATGAAAGACTAAATCAAGAAGAAAGAAAATAGACTTAAGAAGCATCAGAGTATGTGAAACTATACTGAAAAACTTATTTAAAATGTATGTTTCATTGTTGGTCTCAAATTTGTTGGTGTCAGGTCTCCTTGACCCTCTTAAAAATTACTGAAGACTCTCCCCCTGCCCACAAAATACTAAGGACCTGAAGTGCTTTTGTTTATGTGTTTTATCTGCAATACTTACTGTATCAGAAATTAAACATGGGACATTTTAGATACTTATCTTAAATATTTAAAAATATTTAAATTTTAAATATTTATTTTAAAAATCATTATTTTATTTATTTAATAAAAACTCTTAAAGAAGAAAATGTCTATTTAAAAATTCACTTACAAATAATGATGGTACATCTATTACATGTTAACAAACCATATGTCTAATGAAGGATAACTATATTTTCCAAAACAAAACAAAGCTCAAAATAAGTGAGACAGGTGGTCTTATTTTACAATTTTATACACTTCTATCTAGAAAACTGGATCCTGGTGTCTCCTGAATTCCGTCCGTGTAGCCTGACATATATGTGTGGTGGGAAAAGGGAGGGTCTCCCATCCCTAGAAGTGGATCTCAGGACTTCAGAATATATTGGACCACGTCTTGAGAACTGCTGGCATATAGGCAAAAGAATTTTTATTATGAACACTCTATTGAGAAATCATTCAAAACTTGACCTGCTGGTCCACAGGCTTGTTAATTGCTTTCATGGGAGAATAGCATTAAAAAAAAATTATCTATGATCACGATTCTCCCGCAAAGCTTCTAGAATGTTTTTCTCTACCCAGAGTTGCATTCATATAACTCAGATTAATTTCACTAACCACTTGACCTCCAGCTAAAGAAACAGGATGATCCTTAGTAGGTATCACTATCTGTACTTATCATTGTGTTCATGATCACTCTGCAATCTCCAGAAACTCTCATTCATTTGTCATTTAAAAAAAATAATAACACAATTATGTTGGTTCCCTCTCATTTTCCTCCTCTCTAAGACTGACACCATGGCCTTGGTGAAATATTCCAGACTTGTTTCACTCCTCACCTAGTGATGGATAAAGAGTGGGCTGATAAGTAGGTGAGTCTTATTACATGTGATCAGCATAGTGAAATCCTGGAGATAACTATCTGGGTTATAGACAGGTTTATGAAGATACTTTTCGGACTTCTGCCATTGCCTTCAAATGGAAGAATTAAAAAAAAAATAGTCGTGTTTGTGGGTTAAAAATCTTAGGGCTTGCTGTGGATCACACAAGTTGCAAATATTAGGATTGTGTCAACATTTACTGATGCAAATTATTTTCCATTATTTGCATATTCCCCAGCTTCTGATAATGAAAAAGACCTTAGAGAATATACATATGTACAGTTTTCACAGTATTGGAAATTCTAAATGAATTTGGAAATCCTAAAAGTATAAAAGAAAGAGAATAGAAATGTTAGTTTGTATATATCACATTTTCTAAATCCAATTTTCTTTATCCAGTGGTATCAGGAACTGAGTCTAATTTTTTTTTTTTTTCCTACTGGCCTGCTATGTTCAACTTTTGAAATATTTTGAAAGTATTTTTTATTTTTAAACATAAGACAACTGGTCACTCCATCTTTAGGCAGATTGCTTTCCATTTACAGTTATTCCAAAATATTGGCTGTATACCTTATCTTGTACAACTCATCTGTGAGCCTGTCTAACACTGCAAAATTTGTGCCTCCCACCACCCCTCCGACCTCTCTATTACCCCTCCCTCCTTAGCACTGGTAACCACTACTTTGTTCTCTGTGTCTGTGAGTCTGCTTCTTTTATGTTACATCCACCAATTTGTTGTATATTTTAGATTCCACATATAAGTGATATCATATAATATTTATCTTTCTCTGTCTGACTTATTTCACTTTTTAGCATAATGCCCTCCAAGTCCATCTATGTTGCTGCAAATGGCAAAATTTGGTACATTTTTATGGCCGAGTGGTATTCCATTGTGTATGTACAGTACATCGTCTTTATCCATTCATCTATTAATGGACACTTAGATTGTTTCCATACCTTGGCAATTATAAATAATGCTGCTATGAACATTGGGGTACATGTATCTTTTCGAATTAGTGGTTCTGTTTTTTATTTTTCAGATATATACTCAGGAGTGATATTGCTGGGTCTTACGGTGGTTCTATTTTTAGTTTTTTGAGAAGCCTATTTTTTTAGTTTTTTGTGGCTTTTTCACAGTGGCTGCACCAAATTACATTCCCACCAACAGGGAAGGATTCCCTTTGAACTGAGCCCAATTTTGAATGGCTGACGTAAACTGACAATATACCTTTTGAGTTTATGGAGTTTAATCTTTAGTACTTGGCATATATTTGCTGAACAAATGAATCCATGAATGCTAGTAACCGTCTTGCTTCACACAAACCCCAGAATGTGGGCCATTACCCAAGTGATGGGAATGTTCACTTGAGAGAGAAGAAGGAGCAGGTGGGGTCCAGCACTAGAAACATGATGAACTGGAGGCAACTGTGTCTTCTAGAACTCTTCGCTCTAGAGTATTTAATATTGGTTGGAAGCTGCTTGAGGCACATGCGAGATGTAAATGGTGCCTAAACTGGCTTCAAGTGGTGGGACTGCTTAACTGTACAGCTTCTCATCGGCTGATCGGGTATGTGAGTTTGGAAGCAGATCTCATAGTGCCCAAGTTCTCACTGAAATAAATATTGAACCAATGTTTACAGAAGATAAGATTGCTTTGGGGTACCATATCATTAACTTGCTGGAGCATTCATATGGCTTATGCAAACCACGTACAGTTTTGGTCCAGGGCCACTTCCTGTGTGGGTGCCAATTGTAAAATGATCAGTACCGGGGCTGGTGATGGAGCCCTTGTTGACTGTGCGTTTATTCCTGTGGCAGATTCTGGAAAACAAATTGTGTCTACCATTATCAGGCATTTTCATTAAAAGTTACTGACTGGTGTTCTTTAGCGTGTGACTTTAGAAAACAACAGAGGTAATTACCTGCAAATAATAAAGCCAACACAGGGTACTAACTGTTAATTTAGGTGTATAAACATAGCTAATTACATGTGACTTTTGCAAGCATCGTCTTGTTGAACTGCTGATGCTTTTCCCTCTCGGGTGGCACCTCTCATAAGAGGTTGGTTCAAATCAGTCTTCCTGCTTCTCTGAAGTCTTTTCAGATTGTTTTGCTCCCTTCTTGGGTACTACTTGACCCTTATCCCTTGTTCTTCAGTGTCACATCTTCTCCAAGGGGCCATGAAGTAAGATAAATATGACAGGATAGGGGAATCCTCTGCTGCTCCAGTGGTTAAGACTTCACCTTCCAATGTAGTGTGTGTGGGTTCGATCCCTGGTCAGGAAGCTAAGATCCCACATGCTTCATGGTCAAAAAACCAAAACATAAAACAGAAGCAATATTGTAACAAGTTCAATAAAGACTTCATAAGTTGTTCACATTAAAAAAAAGAGGTAATTATGACATGATAAAAATCGGCCACCCTTTCTGGCAATAGTCATTCATTATTGCTATTCTTGTGGTTTTTTACATGCTCTGGAGGTTGACTTCAGTTTTCTTGGGCTTGTTTCTTGTTTTGAGTTCTTGGGTTGTTTTCAAGATTCTATTTTCTTTTTGGTGACCTATGCTGATGGCAGCCCTTAAGCATTCTGAAACTGCTAAGACAGTGGCTTTTCAAACTTTTTTGACCACAAGCCACAGAAAGAAATTTGTTTTGCATGGTGCCCAGTGCACATATATATATGTAACCAAAACACGTTTCATAGAACAATACCACCCTTATTGCCAACAGTGCGTTTCTATTCTGTCCCGTTCTTTCCTATCCCATTCAGGTCTACCCCATTCCATTCCATTTGACTCCATCCCATTTCTAAGGGCACGTCTCATACCCCCCCAAGATGAATGACTGGCTGGATGATGTCATTTCCTCTTGGCAGGCTGACAGGATCTGTGGCCTCTGTGATTCACCGGACTCTAATCACCAGCCTGGAAGAGATTATTTATATATTCCTTGGGGGAAGATGGTTAAATTAGACAGTATTCCAGAAAATGAGGACTCAAATAAGTTCTTTCCCATTAGTCTTTTCTCTTCCAAATTGTCTTCCTCACTATTAAATTCCTAGATGATCTTTCATAATCAAATACTATTTGCCCAGTATTATTCTAATTATTATTAGAGCAGGTCATTATTTTTAAAACATAGTTATTATAAAAACATCACTATTATCATGAAAAAATGACTTCTAGTCATTAGCCAGCAAATAGTTCTCCATCCAATTTACCTCTAGTCAGAATTATAAATATGATCGCTTTTTGAGAGGATGGAGGAGCCTGGTAGGCTGCAGTCCGTGGGATCGCTAAGGGTCGGACACGACTGAGCGACTTCACTTTCACTTTTCACTTTCACACATTGGAGAAGGAACTGGCAACCCACTCCAGTGTTCTTGCCTGGAGAATCCCAGGGACGGGGGAGCCTGGTGGGCTTCCGTCTAAGGGGTCACACAGAGTCGGACACGACTGAAGTGACTCAGCAGCAGCAGCAGCAGGCTTATCTTCTTCAGCTTTTTCATACTTGTCAAAGGTCAATGTTATCAGTTGTTTGAGTTTCATTTTGTCTAACGTGATTGGAGAACCTCTCCAGATGTCCCTGTGGCAGGGACTACTAATACACACCCAACGTGCCTCCTCTTTTTCTTAGGGAAAAATAATGATTTTGTTTGGAGTAGCAACAGAGTCCAGCTAAAATCACTCACTTCTTCATGCTCCCTTCATCTGGGTTTGTCACGTGACATATTTCTGGCCAATGAGATGCCAAACTGAGGGCTCCTGGGAAGATTTTTGTTTTTCTGAAACAGGAGCTACTGCTTCATGCTCTTCATGCCAGAAACGGGGAAATATCTGGATGTTCAGCAGCTGTCTTGGAGCTAAAAGATAGTGAATATGAGGATGAGGACCCACAGGGTAAATGACCTTGAGCAGATGGATAGAAAGAGCCTAGATCCCTAATGGTAGCACGGAGAAGCAGCATCAGCTATGCAGAGTTCATTTGCAGATTTCCAGTTGAAGTGAAATGTGTGAAGATGTTAGTTACTAAGTCATTGTCTGACTCTTTGCGAACCCACCGAATGTGGCCTGCCAGTCTCCTCTGTCCATGGGATTTCCTAGGCAAGAATACTGGAGTGGATTTCCATTCCCTTTTCCAGGGGATCTTCCCAACCCAGGGATTGAACCCAGGTCTCCCGCATTGCAGGAAGATTCTTTACCATTTAAGCCTGGCTAGAAAACCTTTTTGATACACAGGAATACCATATATAATATGCTTATACAGTAGAAAAAATAATTTGGTATATATGTTTTAGACATTATTTTATAGAGCAGTTTTGGGTTCACAGTGATTCCCATATGCCCCCACCTCCCATGTATGCATAGCCGCCCCCATTATCAACATGCCCCACCAGATGGTACATTGTTACAGGTGATGAGCCTACATTGACACACCATCATCACCCAGAGTCCGTAGTCTACATGACGGGTCATTCTTGCTGTTGTACGTTCAATGAATATTAACAAATGGGTAATGACACGTATCCATCATTATAGTAACATGTACAGTAGTTTCACTGCTCTAATCCTACATTTTTACACCAGATTTTCTGTGACTTGTTGTGTATGCATGCAGTTACATATGTCAGCTGATGTGTAACTGATTGCCTTTCTGATTTTTAGACTTCTGTATCTGATGGAAATTTGATAGCTATACATTACTATAATGATTTCCAATGTCATTAATTATAACAAAAGCTATTGTACAAAGTGATTATGAGGAAAGTGCCTTGATGTACTTCTCTATGATGTGTGAGTGAGAAAAGCTCCTTCCCCAAACTAACCCACCAGGGTTAAAATGCATCGAGCGTTATTATTCTGTCATCTTTCCACATGGTCCAAGGATTACATAGTGATGGCCCCATAGGGAATAAGGCTATTCCAGTGATTCCTTGATCTAGAAGTGTCATTTTTCATCTTTAATGTTTCAGGATAAGGGAAACCATTTCAACAAAAGCCTTCCTTCGAGCATTTAAGAGACTGTTTCTGCTTGTTAGGAAGAAAAAGATGGGATGAGTGTGAATGTAAAGATCCTTAATCAAACCTTTGTTTTCTGTTTGCCCTTTGGGACCTCTCTGTCAAGATTGAATTTTTCAGTGAAATGTGTCTATTTCCTACTCCTCAGATGCATTTTTTTTTAAGATGGGTAAAGATAAGCCAAGTTAGTCTATAGAGTTGAAGTCCAACAGAATTATAATGTGAGCCACATATGTGATTTAAGTTTTTAACAGTCACATTAAAAAGGTGAAATGGAATAGGTGAATCTTAATATTATCTTTAACACAATATAATGAATACATCATTTAAACATGTAATATAATCAATATAAATTTATTAATAGGTATTTGCATTCTTTTTTCCCTGATACTAAACCCTGTGTATAGTTTGCAGTTAGAGCCTGTCTCACCTTGAACTAACCACATAGCAAATGCTCCAACACATGGGACCAGTGGCAGCCCTACTGGGCAGTGTGTAACTTCCTGTCTATTCCTTCTCCTCAAGGGCCATCACTGTTCAACTCTCAGCCTGGCCATTGCTGCTCTCCTTGTCCATTCGAACCCTGTATTCACCCTCAAAAGAAGACGTGCTCTTAGTAACGACTGCTTGTATCTAGAGCTGGTCCAGCAGCAGGAGCTCTTTCAACCCACTCTCAAGATGTTCTGAAGGTCTATTTGAGTGAGTGAGTGACGTCGCTCAGTCGTGTCCGACTCTTTGCGACCCCACAGACTATAGCCTACCAGGCTCCTCCGTCCGTGGGATTCTCCAGACAAGAGTACTGGAGTGGGTTGCCATTTCCTTCTCCAGAAGGTCTATTTAGATAGCCATTTTCCTGTACTACTTCCGTTCTTTCATTTTTATCTGTATCAGAGAGTTCACGGGGACAACAGGAGACGCTGTGAAGCAGATGCTGAAAAAGTCCTGGCAGAAGCAATCAGGAAGAGCACAGAGGCATGAAGAATACAGAGTACATCCCACCACGCTTACAGATGGAAGTGAGGGCAACAAGGGCATCTTTAAGGTGACAACCGCACAGTTGATGTGTCATTTTTCCAAAAAGGAAAACATCCCAAGTAATGCCATAGGAGTGGCTGAGTATGTTGGGGAGTTCCTGACTTGCGAAGATAATTATTGTACCTTAAGAGTTCCTGTTGTTTAATGCATTTCTATGACAGATTGGCTTATGGGACACAGCAGTTTCTTTCCTATTCCTGAAACACTATCTTTGTTTTCTTTGCAGTACAATTAAGATTGTGTTTCTTGGGCTTCCTCAAATTAATGAGATGCTCCTTTTACTCCCTTGATTAGATACGAATCTTTCCCTGGACAATCATTTCGTGGGCAGATGAAAGAGCAAGTCACTTCCCCCCACTTATAAGTAAATGAAATAATTTTTGAGCATATGACAATGGCTATCATATTTACTCTCACAAGACGAAAGAGTAGATGTTTGAAAGTCAGGTAATACTCACTGCCTATTAAAATTCACATTTAAGTCAGGAACAATTTTATTTTTTATTTTAAAAATTTTTTGCTTTTAATTTTACTGAAGTATAGTTGGTTTATAATGTGTTAATTTCTGTTGTACAGAGAGACACAGCTATATACACATATATTTTCCCTTTCATATTCTCTTCCATTATGGTTTATCACAGGATATTGAATATAGTTCCCTGTGCTATGCAGTAGGAACTTGTTGAGAAACACGATTTTGATATTTCCCTTCCATTTGCACCATATGAAAACTTGAAATAAACATAAAACTCTTTTAAGGGGGTGGAAAAAGCAATTTTATTTTTTAATTTTGTGTTTCAAATTCATGTATGTATATTAAATACTAAGTAAACTTGTCTTTAGGATATCATTATTTGACTTGGGCAATATGATCTCATCTGAATTTATTTGGAGAAGTACAACTTAGCCATTCTGTTTAAAAATATAAAATAATCCCTGCCCAATTAGAAAATATGGCATATACAATCAAATTTTAAATAGCTCCTCCCACACTTTTTAAAAAATTTACTATTGATTTAGCTGTTATAAATAGCAGTTTATTCTTATCCTTATCCTCAAGGTAAGCAAAACATGTTATCAAGGTATTATATAAGAATCACATCTTTTGCAATCAGTGGTCCCCTGAGTTGAATCTGTGACAAAAAATAAATAAAATATAAAAAGAAAAACACTGGCATCATACACCATACTCACTGGTTACACAAATTGTTGAAAGCTAAAATGAATCTTTAAGGTTGGAAGGACCCTTGAACAGTTCATCTTTGGGTTAAAGAAAGAAAAATTAAAATAATTTAATACTGTATTTCACATTTCTCAAAAGTAAAGAAACTCAAAACTCTTTATACATAGCATACAGCTGATACTGCAGTGGGCCTGAAATAAAATCAGAGCATAAAATCACCTACATCTCCTGCAGAAGAAAGTTCCATTGTGTTGAATTATTATTAAGTTGTCATTGAATTCTTGTACTAACTAGATATGAAAGTTTTCCATCAGTAAGAGGCAGAGAAAATCCCTCCACTTGGAGAGCAGGGGTATGTAGTGTTACAGAATAGAATGAGCAGAGTTTTTAGTGAAGAAAACTTCAGTTTCACCTGCAGTTCTGGCACTTTCTAGCAGTGTGGCTTTAAGGCAAGTCCTTTAACCTCCTCCCTTATAAAATAGAAAGGCTGATAATACACTCTCTGCCACAAGGGTGAACTGCAAACCCTCTGAGGACAGATATTGCTTTCTTTGCACTGTCTCCAATGCCTCACACTAGATCTTGAACTGCCATAGTCAAGTGGGTCCTTTCTGAATGAACCTATCAAATGAAAAGATTTATGTACAATTACTTGTATACTTCATAATTGTATAGTATTGCAAAATATTTTTCTCACTCTCTTTCTTAAAAAGTTCATCCCTACACTGCAAGTTGAAAGCTACAGAGTTTTTCTTCTCCTAAGAAAGAACAAAACTTTAAGCGGGAAACGTAGAACAAAGGAAAATGGTTTTGAACTCGGGGTTATTTGATGACCAAAGCTTTTGATAACGGTAGTGTGGAGAGAAATCTGGGGTAAGAAATGGTCGTATTTCACAGAGTGAGGAGAAGTGGCTTGCTTTTTGGGTGTGTGTGCTTTTGCGTCAAAAAGAGACTTACTGGAATAAATGCCTTTTTGTAACATTCGTGTAACAATCAAATTAGTAACTCAACCTAAGCTGGCAATATGGACTGTTAGAAATCCTTGGGGAATCCACATTAATGAGCAGATAAGAATGATTTGTTGTTAGCACATTATTGTTTCCATTCTATACTGGACATCAGTCATTCGGTCCATTTTTCAAAGACCCACTTGAATTGTCTGAACCTATGAACTTCCTGAAAGTCTAGCCACCGAAGTCCATTAGGAGAGTCAAGAATGGCTCGGCTAAAGGGTATTTATTTTATTTCTTTCCTCCTTGCAAGTCTCCCCATACCAACGCTAACAGATATATTTCCTTTCAAGAGGCCATGAATAAGGAAATTTCATGCCATTGAGAGAGAATTATTCTCATTGGTTAAAATCACTTTGAATTTGTTTGTCTTCTTGTTAGTTCAGTGACAAGACTTGGAGTTTCATTAAGAAAAATATGTTGAAATTCAGGCAGGCATCAGGATGAACTGTGTCTGTGGAGAAAACTCTGGATAGAGAATGCACATCAACAGCGTCAATGAGAAGACAAGCTTGTTTCAAGTACCTAGAGCATTGTGAAAGAGGACCCATATAGAGAGAAACAGGTTAACTACAAATCTTTCCCATTTGCTGATTAAAACAGGCTCCCCAAGGGCTTGTAGTGGAAATCATCCCAGCCAAGTTTTATTGCCCTGTGAACTTGAAATTAATAAAGATGTGTCCGACTCTTTGCGACCCCATGGACTAAAGCCCACCAGGTTCCTCTGTCCATGGAATTCTCCAGGCAGGAATACTGGAGTGGGTAGCCATTCCTTTCTCCAGGGGATCTTCCCCACCCAGGGATTGATTTCAGGTCTCCTGCATTGTAGGCAGATTCTTTACTGTCCAAGCCTCCAGGGGAGCCCAATTGCACTTAAATTACACTACAAAAAAAAAAAAAAAATCATCCACAGGAGAGATCCATAATTAATGAATATTTCTTGACATTCTACAGAATTTATCCAAATTATTATGATATTTTAATTGCAAGGGGCCAGAGGTATAGACCAGAAATAAGAGAGGATCATAACACACGTGTATGTAGAGATCTATTCTACAAAGTTTTCCAACAGGGGTTTCTCACTGTGTAGGTAGAGTTGCTGGCCAGTGGTCATTTTTTGCTGGACAGTTTTCTTGGGACGTTGTGTGTGTGATGAGGATGAGGTAATAGTTGCCATTATTGAGTGTATTCCAAGAATCAGCATCTCACTCAGGTACTCAGTATCTGCACAAGCCATTTAAGGTTGACACTGGTGTTCCCATTTCACGGATGATGAAAGAAGGATCAAAATCTAATAAATGGTAGAACTGGAATTTGAATCGAGGTGAATCCCAGGGCGAGCAAGTACATTGCAGTGATGTCACACCAGAGGGCACAAGGTAAGTTTCATTCTTTCCCTGAATTCCCATTTAGTATATAGTTTAGATGTATATTCATTTCGAAATGACCTCGAGTTTAACGTGAAAATAATCCTGCATTCTGTATAATATGCACTGGCCTAGACAATGCCTAACACATAGTAAATACACAAGGAATATTTGTTAAAGGAATATTCTGTCCCCTTTGGGGACAGTGGCTGCCCTTGGTGGGAAGAATGTGGACTGGAGATGCAAGAAACAAGGATCAAATTTAAAAGTTGACTTTTTTCACTATAGTAAATAATCCCTTGCTTTTTTCTGGGGAAGGCCTGCTTAAGCAAATTGCAAAGATCATTAGGAAATTGTTCATAGTAAGCAAAGGAATATACGTTAGAAATGAGCAGGGCCGTGTGTTTTCCCATTTGGTGACAGACGAAATCAGTGTTCAGGCTTCTCATTTAGAATTCACTGAAATGAAAACATAATCCTAGTTAATTACTGTTCCCTAAGGTATCTGGTTGCACAATGTTTCATAAAATTAAAACCTATTAAGTGCCCGGAAAAGAAAAAAAGAACTTTACCTTAGATGCAAAGCATTTTTAAAAAATGAAAAGAAAACGAAGAGGAAAAAAGTCAGCACCATCAATTCTTCTGTGCCTGAGAAACCTGGGGTACTGGAACTTGTGAGATTTTGGGAGATTAGAAAATTTCTTAGGATGAAATTGTACAGGAAGATCCAGAGAACCAATGTTCTGACAGTGAATTCATCATTTTGACCTTTTTTCCTGTATTCAGGATGATTTTAAAATTAGGAAGAGATGCCCCACAGAGGCACTGCTGTCATTTCAATCTGAGCAGACTAAAGCCTCTCAGGCTTCTGATTTCATGGTTATTTTTCTGAGGAATAAAAATATGAGTTTTGGATTCATCAGTGAGAATTGGGTTAACCATCCTAACTGGAATGACTCTTCTGGACAATGTGTGTTCCCATAGCAGTCTCTCTTATTTTGTTCAGTCCATGTCAAGAGGCACTCAGAGAGGAATGAACAAAGATCTGGGATGGGATGCTTGATCTATGTCTAATTTGATTCATTTAGTCAAGCAACAGCTCAGTTCAGTGGAAGAAACATCAACAAACTGGATGTTTGTTGTTTCTCAACAATATTCATGTATCAACTGGATGATGTTGTGATGTTTCTCAGGTACCATGTTGGGTTTGGTCCAGGGGATGTCGGTCCTAAGAGTTAGCATAGTTGTTGCGTCCCAAAGTCTAGATTTATGCTTCTATTATGCATCGCTGACTGACTTTGCAACCTTGGATGAGTCTCTCCTCTAAATGCCGATTTCCTCCTTGGCAGAGCCCAGGACATTAGGTGAGCTCCAGGACCAATTCTTACTTTCACATAGGAGGGCTTTAGATCATTTTTACCTATGAGTGTTCTGTAGTCTAGATAACTTTGCAAGAAAAGGCTCTGCTTTGTTGTAGCCAGACTGAATAGGAAATATTGAATTAGTTCAGAACATGTTAATATACATGAAATATATATATATTATATATTTATATATATATATATATATACAGAAATATACACATTTGAGAGCATGGAAAGGAGACCAGCTAGGATGATGAGTGAACTTGAAGTGATGTCTGTATAAGAAATGGTTAAAGAACTTGGGCCATGCATCCTGGAGAAGACCAAGGTTGATGAAAACTTGAGTAAGACAAATTGTTTTTCTCTAGTTAAAGAGTTACCTTGTGGCAGCAGTATTGACATTTTTTTTTTCAAATTAAAGCCAATGAGACAAGCAAGAACTTTCTAATAGTCACAATTGTCCAAAGATGAGTTCTCTGGCTTTGCAAGTATTCATTAGTTAGTTAGTTCAATCGCTCAGTCATGTCCGACTCTTTGCGACCCCATGAATCACAGCACGCCAGGCCTCCCTGTCCATCACCAACTCCCGGAGTTCACTCAAACTCATGTCCACAGAGTCGGTGATGCCACCCAGCCATCTCATTCTCTGTCGTCCCCGTCTCCTCCCACCCCCAATCCCTCCCAGCATCAGAGTCTTTTCAAGTGAGTCAATGCGTCGCATGAGGTGGCCAAAGTATTGGAGTTTCAGCTTTAGCATCAGTCCTTCCAATGCACCCAGGGTTGATCTCCTTTAGAATGGACTGGTTGGATCTCCTTGTGGTCCAAGGGACTCTCAAGAGTCTTCTCCAACACCACAGTTCAAAAGCATCAATTCTTTGGCGATCAGCTTTCTTCACAGTCCAACTCTCACATCCATACATGACCACGGGAAAAACCATAGCCTTGACTAGACGGACCTTTGTTGGCAAAGTAGTGTCTCTGCTTTTTAATATGCTATCTAGGTTGGTCATAACTTTCCTTCCAAGGAGTAAGTGTCTTTTAATTTCCTGGCTGCAATCAGCATCTGCAGTGATTTTGGAGCCCCCCAAAATAAAGTCTGACACTGTTTCCACTGTTTCCCCATTCATACTTAGGTTGAAAAGTCTTGTTTGGAATATTGTATAAAACTCTGAAGCACCAGATAGATAATAGAACAGGAGAATCCAGGAAGTTTCTCCTAACTCTGGTTTTGGTTTTTATTCCAGACAGAAACTACTTCTTGACTGTGTCATGTTTGTTGAATGGATAAATAAATGTTCCTCATACAATGAGGTCTTGGCAGATATTCTGCAACTGACTATTACAGACGCTTTCAATAAATGTTCATTACTGTTAAAAAAAAACACCAATTAAAAAATCCCTTTAATATATGTGTAATAAACCATACTCAATTGTTTTGTGAGCAGGACTTTCCATGAATACTTTTGGATATACTCAAGTGAGACTATTTGCATTCCTGAGCATAGATTGGGAATGAATAATGCCAAAACCCAACCTCAACTTTCTCAGCAAAGTAAAAACATGAACTAGATGAAATAGAAATGTGAGGCATAAGAAGGTGGGATTGGTTGTGTTTGAATCCTTGTCTCCACTTAAAATTTGTGTGACCCTCAGGAAGTTACTTTTCTGCATGAACTCCAGTTTCTTCATTTGCAAATACTAAGATAATAATAACAGTACTCTGGAAAGGTCAATCAGAGATGATGTCTGGCCAATTGAACCGGATGCCAGCCTGTATTTTGTGTTGGAGCAGACCAGATGAATGTCAGCTCTGGTTGTAGGGATTAAATCCAAGTAAAAATGTCTGTATGGTGTTTAGCACATAGGAGATTCTGAATAAATGTTAATTTCCTCCCACCATTGAGAAGCTGAGATGGCTGTGATATGTGATAGGAATTATCTGCAACTTCCCGTGGGATTCAGAATCAGTTTGAATAGCTATGAAAATATTATTCCTAGTCCTATTAGTTTAGGTTCAATTGGTCTTAAATTGTTACTCTGAAGACACGTTTATTTCCCTACAGCACTCCTTTGGTTTTGGTGTATAGGACAAAAAAGGAATGCACAAATCTGAAATTATCCTGATGAAAACAGGCAAATGTTTTTCTTTACGGTCCTGGTTTTTTAGATGAATGCTCTCAGGTAAACGAAGGTGAAGCAATTCATTTTAAGAGTCAAAGCTGCATTGATTCTAATCAGAAGAGTTGTAAGAGGGGATTGCTCTATTACTACTATTTTCCAAATATGATTTTTTTGGGGTATGTTTTGTTCCACTGGTTTTTTTTATTATTTTAAATTTAATTTTTATTTTATATTAGAGTACGGTTGATTCACAATGTTGTTTATATGTAACACTGTGCATGTTTCAGGTGGACAGCAAAGTGGTTTCAGTTCAGTTCAGTCGCTCAGTCGTGTCCGACTCTTTGCAACCCCATGAATCACAGCACGCCAGGCCTCCCTGTCCATCACCAACTCCCAGAGTTCACTCAAACTCATGTCCATCGAGTCGGTGATGCCATCCAGCCATCTCATTCACTGTCGTTCCTGTCTCCTCCCACCCCCAATCCCTGCTAGCATCAGACTCTTTTCCAGTGAGTCAACTTGTCGCATGAGGTGGCCAAAGTATTGGAGTTTCAGCTTCAGCATCAGTCCTTCCAATGAACACCCAGGATTTATCTCCTTTAGAATGGAATGGTTGGATCTCCTTGCAGTCCAAGGGACTCTCAAGAGTCTTCTCCAGCACCACAGTTCAAAAGCATCAATTCTTTGGCGATCAGCTTTCTTCACAGTCCAACTCTCACATACATACATGACCATGGGAAAAACCATAGCCTTGACTAGACCGACCTTTGCATGCACGTATATCCACTCTTTTTCAGATTCTTTACCCATGCAAGATTTTTATGTTGAACATCATTGTTGAGTGTACCCCTTCCATTCTCATCTGATTAGTACTGATGGCACACTTACTTTTCACACTACACCTGACGAGAATCAATATCTGTCTTAGAATTAATTTGGGGGTATTCATACTCCCAGGGTGCTATCACATTTTGTTTGTTTCTGTTTGATTATCTTAAGTAGTTTTGTTTCCTCCTTCAAAGAAAACTAATCAGTTTAAAATAAAAATACAATCAATGTTCTGTGATGCAGCTATCACCCAGATTAGGACTCTTTTTGAGAATCAAATCTGTGATTTGCTTTCATGGGAGGGTAAAGTGGAGGGTGAAGAGAGCAGGACCATGGAATGGACATGCTGTGGTCTGTAATTTCATTCTTTTCTGCTTGAGAAGAACTAATATTTCCTGCTTTTCATCAGCCACAATGAGATCCTGGCATTTTCAAATGATCCCTCTGAGTTGGACTTCCTCAATTTAAAACAATGTTTTAACCTCTTAGACTTGTAAAAGTGAGAAATTGAAATTTTTTCTCAACAAATGCAATAATTTTTAAACCAGAGGAAGAAATCCTACAAAAGCCAGAAAGTTCCTTCACCAATAAACCGATAAAGTCTGGTCCCAAATACTTCTGCTGGGGTCTGCCTAGAAATACAACCCAGCTAATGTTACAAATATCATCATTATTTTATACAAGGTGGCATACATCTTGCTCCTTCAAAAGTATAGGAGAGAAGTGATTTCTGATGCTTTTTTAATCTTTAGCTCCAAGAGATTTCCAAGATGCCCTCAATCTTTTCATGTTAGGCTGTCTTCCAGGGGTTTGGGAGTTAAGACTGGAGAGCTCTTTTTCTAAGACTACAATTCTTATGGAATTTATCTTCAAGGGTGTGCTAAGGCCATCTTTTGAATGTTTGCAAAACTCTAATAGAACTGCTGAGAGATATCATCAGTTGCCTTTCTCTTATGACCCTAAAAATTCACTTGATTGGTTACTCTAATTTTAATAGGTCCATTGCTCCATTCTTTCTGGGTATGAAATCAGCATTCTGGCATAAGAACCATTGGGAAAGTTACCTCTGCTCTAAAGGTATTAGTGGTGAATTTGCCTGCAGGAAAAGTGGTTGGTGCTGAAACTCTCACTAAACACACACACACACACACACCTCTCCTTTCTTCTAGTTTTCCAAACACTGAACAGAGAGAACCTTTTATAAATCAACGTTTTAGGGCCAAATTCCTCAAAGGCCTTCGTAAGAGCTTTGACCCTGCTTGTTGTGATAGCGTGTGAATGGTCTGGATAGAATCAATGGTATCAGGTCCACATATCATGCCATCTCACAAGTGTTTGGTGGCTTAAGCCAAAGGAATTGGTTTTTTATCATCTGCACTAATTGCCATTCACAGAGAAAAGTGTGCAGCATTTTCAACAAGTTAGCAGATATTCTGACTGTGGGTCCATAAAAGGATTTCTGTAAGGAGGGTTAAGATACAACAAGAGGGCACAGGCTAAAGATGGATCAGGCAGAATTTCAACTAAGTATACAACACGTCTTCAGGCTCACTTGATAAGGGAAGGCTCTGGGACCCCTCAGTGTGTATGACAGATGCCCTGACTAACTACTCATCTCTGAGGGCAATGCATCTGCAATTTCAAATCCAGGTGGAGAGCTCGAGGGGATGCTGAGCCCTTTCTAGCCCTTTCTGGCTGTTCACGCTCCTTAGCTCAAATGTAGGAGCAGCTGGTGAGGGAGAGCAGGAAGCCAAGGCAGACAGAGGGAGGTTCCCTTAGCCAGAAGGAGGTCAGAGCTGGTGGCCGACACTGCATGTTCTCGTGAAATCAGTGTTCATGGTTAACTGTGGCCTGGCCTTGGTCTTGTTTGCAGACTGCAGCTAAAGCAGAAGAAATTCACTGGAGGTAGCAGATAGCTTGGGATTCACTCCAAGCTGGTTCACTTGGGTTCCTGTTTTGCTGTTCACTTGGCTTTTCTGATTCCAGTTGCAAAGGTATCAGAAGGTATGTGTGCTGATGAATCATGTAGGCTGAATCAAGGTGTCTACTTCTTTCAAAGCGTTTTCTCTGATGAAACGTCTGTGATGACAGACTGTTTACTGTACTCTCTTTTCCATGCAAGATCATTTACCTATTAATATGTAGTATCTGTCAATTTATCATTTACCATTCAGGCTATCTATCTGCTTCCAAAGGGCCTATCAGATGGTACCCAAAGCTCTGAACCGGTGCCCAGCAGGCATGCTAGAACCTGTCCTGGCCTGAGAGACTTAGTTCTTGATCTAGTTTTATTGAGAGCAATTAGCGTAAAGGGAACAGGTTTATAGGTAGCACTCAAACTTTAAACTGTTTCCTACGCATTATGATCGAGCTCTTAAACAAAACAGCTCTGCAGGAAACAGAGTCAATCTCTCCTCTCCTCAGCCCTCTCATGGTTGAAATAGGGAGAGACATTCTGCCTGATGAGATTAGCTCCTTCGTTTAATGGTATATGGATCACTGTCCCATTTAACCATTTGCTCTTCTCCCCCAGAAACCATGGGTGTGTGTCAGGTGTGACTTTTAAAGCCACAGCTGTAGTGCAGTTGTCCCAGGTGATTTCCTGGGACTGGTCCAGTTCCACACATTGCTTTTCTGGTAACTTCTGGAGCTAGTGAGCAGCAGAAAAGGGAATGGGTGTGACATAGAGTCTGGGAAGGAGCAAACAGGAAGGTGAGGACCAACTCTACTAGCAGTAAGAGCATATTTGCTGCTAAAAGCGAACAAGTGGATTTCACTCATTATCACCCACACTATGTTCTCTGGGAGAATATGCAGCATCGAATGAGGTGACTGCGAAGTCAGTATTTGGAGACTTTTCAGCAGTTAAAATGCAATCCAGCGGAGCACATAGCAGCATTCCTGGTTTGCATTGCTTGGTTTCTACGAAAGGGCATGCGTACATGCTAAGTGCTTCAGTCGTGTCCAACCCTGTGTGATGCTATGGGCTGCAGCCTGCCGGTCTCCTCTGTCCATGGGGATTCTCCAGGCAAGAATACTGGAGTGTGTTGCCATGCCCTCCTCCAGGGGATCTTCCTGACCCAGGGATCAAACCTGTATCTCTTATGTCTCCTGCATCATCAGGTAGGCTCTTTACCACTAGTATCACTGGGGAGCCGTATGAAAGGGCAGCATTGTGCATTCCCCACGTGCCTGCGGCCCCCAGCCCCCATTCCGCATGCTCACCTGGATTTATCCTCACTGCCTCCTTGCTTCTCTCAACCCCAGCCTTTCTTTATGACTCCACTGAGGTCACCTGCCTGCCAAGAGTTCTTCAGAGAAACCGTTTCTTTGCTCCAAATTCCCTTAGCACTGACATGCCCCATTCAAGCGTTTTTCCCGTCTTTCATCCATCCAGTTCCATGTAACTGTCTTACATACGGCTTTCAGAATAGCCTCAAGTTGGTTCATAAAATCTTTGATCTTATCTTTCGAGGACTTTGTATCCAATTTGAGGCAGGAACCCCATATTCTTGGTCTTCATGGCTTGGTCATATGGTTTTGTTCCAGGAAGGACAAGCTCAGGGGATTGATTTAAATTTTACTATCATTCTCTAAAGGCTGATGACAACCAAAATTTCACTTTGTACATCTTGCTCTCCTCTTGAAATTCTGAACGTTCATGGGTCATGAATTATTATTTTTAAATTTTTTGAGGTACAGTTGTTTTACCTTGTTGTGTTAATTTCTGCTGCACAGCAACATGTCGTTGTTGCTGCGTCACTAAGCTGTATCAGACTCTTTGCGACCCCGTGGACCGCAGCACGCCAGGCTCCCCTGTCCTTCACTGTCTCCCGGAGACTGTTCAGATTCTTGTCCATTGATGCCATCTCATCCTTTGTTCTCCTTCTGCCCTCAGTCTTTCCAGAATCAGGGTCTTTTCCAATGAGTCGGGTCTTCACAGCAGGTGGCCAAAGTATTGGAGCTTCAGCTTCAGCATCAGTCCTTCCTATGAATATTCACGGTTGATTTCCTTTGAGATTGACTGGTTTGATCTCCTTGCAGTCCAAGGGACTCTCAAGAGTCTTCTAACAGCAACATATATATGTATATTCTTTTTCATATTCTCTTCCACTATGGTTTATCCCAGGATATTGAATATAGTTTCCTGTGATCTGCAGGAGGACCTGTTCTTTATCTAACCTATATATAATACTTTGCATCTTCTAATCATGGACCTTGAATTATTCAACAAGGTTGCGCCTAGAGTTGATTGAAGAGGAGAAATGTTTACTGTTATGGTCCAGTAATCTATGCTGTTGAGGGAAAGCAAAGGATCTAGATGATATTTCCTTCTCATGCTGTCTCTAGTTTTGAGGATTAGATGTCTGGGATTGATACCTGTAGGATTCTTCCTCCTTCCATTTTAGATTTTCTCATTCTAAACCAGACATGAAAATCACTTTTAAAATATCTTTCCCTTTTGAGGAACTATTTTAGATGATTTTTCAAAGATCTAAATAAAATCATACGTTCACTGTTTAAACCATTTAACATGAAGTTGAAATAAAACTCTGTTATCTTACTGTAATGTTTTGGCAATAGAGTCTAGTGTTGCATTAATGGACTTATAATAATCAGGGGAAATTGAGGCAAGAATAGAGGATGTTCTTTTATGACCCAGTAAATCACTGGTTAGGCCTGGTCAAATTGGTTGAACTTCTATCATTGAATAAAATTATTACTTGAGTTCAGGAAGTTGTTATGGTTGTTTTGGCAGAGGGATGAACAAGACAGCACAGGTTGGCAGTAATTTTTAACATAGAGGTTAACTTTATTATGTGCTTTATGTATTTTTAATAAAATATATAGGTCATTAAAAATTGAACAGTGGTGCTTTTTTGGATTTATATTAATTAGCACATACATTGCACTTTATGTTTTCAAAAGCTTTACACATCTTTAATTAACCACCTCATGCTATGCGAGCAAGGTAGTGAGTATGATTATACCCATTTTACAGATGAACAAGCTGAGGTGTGGGGTGCTTAAATAAATTGCCCAAGGGTTTGCAGAAAACCAGGGCAGAATATGGGTTGAACTGTGCAGCTTGTGGCGCCGGTCCTGGCCTTGTCTCTCATAACCATTAATAGCTTTATTGTACCTTTGCTCAGAAGGAGTAGACCAGTGTTGTAAATCCTTTCTTCTTCTTTTTTCCTTTTTATCTTGGGGATTTTTAGTAATACTTTTTTTTTTTTAATGAAGACACTTCTTTATTTTTAGCTAGGCTGGGTCTTCATTGCCGTGTGTGGACTTTCTCTAGTTGCAGTGAGCAGGGGCTACTCTCTCCTTGAGCTGCACAGACTTCTCATTGCAGTGGCTTCTCTTGTTGGGGAGCACAGGTTCTAGGCACTCAGGCTTTAGTGAGCGCAGCAAGTGGGCTCAGTATTTGTGGCTCCCAGGCTCTAGAGCACAGGCTCAGTAGTTGTGGTACACGAGTTCAGTCGCTCCAAGGCACGTGGGATCTTCCCCAACAAGGGATCAAACCCGTGTCCCCTGCACTGGCAAGCTTATTCTTAACCACTGAACCACCAGGGAAGTCCAATACTTAGTTTTAATACAAGGATCCTCGAGGGTCTTACTTAAATTGGGCAGCCACATCCCCGGGGGAAGATCCACTATATTACTTCATATCTTTCAGCAGTGGGTGAGTTGACACATAGAGAGGAAGCTGAAGGTGTCAGTGCATCAGTGGCACCCTAAACAGATGGATACCCAAAGAACAACAAACAGAAACCCTGTTCTTCTTACTCCCATCCTCCCGTTATTAGACCTCTGCGGGCCATAAGAAAGTTTAAAATTGTGTGCAATGACAGCATTGAGAGGAACCCAGCCACTGTTTACTTCCTTGACTTTTGAGAGCAAGTGCCTTTAAATTTCAGCGTCTTACAGAGCACCATCCTGCTCTGTAGGCTCTGTAGCATGGAACATGGATTTCTGGTTCATTTGATCCTAACTTTTTATCACCTACCTTGCAAGGTTTTGAGGTGGTGATGAAATCAGTCAATCCACATTACAGTTACCCTAGTGTCTGGCGCTTAGTAAGTGCTCAGTTAATACTGATTATTATTTGTAGCAATTGTTGACTGGAGGAGGGCACAGGAACCCACTCCAGTATTCTTGTCTTTAGCATCCCCATGGACAGAGGAGCCTCGCAGGCTATAGTCCATGGAGTTGGAAAGAGTTGAACACGACTGAGTGACTAAGCATGACAACTGTATAGTAACTAATTTCTGTGTTCACTGTATTGATTTAAGCCAACAGTGTTGTAGAATCATGTGACCCCAACTTTTTCTACTGTTAGGATGCACCACCCTGCGCATGATCCATCATCCACACACGCCTTCACACTCTGTAATAATTTGTGCTATAAACAGAGGTTGTGGTTTGCATACACCCACAGGCCTGTTTAACCATTCCTGTGTCCACCAAGTACCTTGAATCAGCAACATAAAAAGGAATTGGGCGGTTCTGTTTCATGCCAACATTCCCAGCTTTTCCCTAAAGACTTCTTCAAGTTTCTTGGGGAGAGTTTTGCTGGGGAAGGGGACACGGGCAAACTTTGCCATTAATATGCCTTGTTTTTCATGCCTGAAGGCAGACTGGACCAAATGACAGAAACAATGTAATTTTAAATCACTCATTTTGGAAATGCATGTGCAAACAAACACAGATTTTCAACCTCATTTGGGAGACATGGACATGGAGATTCATGTTACCTTTGATTTTATCAGTCATTTATCAGATTGAGAAAATTAGGGGGACTTCCTGGGCAACAGATGAGGAAAGGTGGAGCTGTGTTCTTTGTTCTTGCCTGTGCTAAGCCATTTCATATCTTTTTGCCTGATTTTTCCTATCTGTAGGGCTAGCCTGCCTTAGGTTAGGTCATAGCTCAGCGGGACTTCTTTTGATCACTGTGCAGAGGTAATACAGTGGGATTAAGAGAATCGTGGTTCAGGACGAAGTGAAAGATGGACGGTTAAACTCTGCGTTGATGGTTCTTTATTTACTGGCTGTGTTGGGTCTTAGTTGTGGCGTGCAGGCTTCTCTGCTTTAGTTTCGTTCGAGGTCCTTAGTAGTCTGGCAGTGACAGTTCTGTTGCTTTCTACTTTTTAGGATCTTAAGCCACTGGGTGGCAAACATTGAGGGGAAAAACACCTAGGTATATCTATTGAATAGCATTTTTGTTGCCACAGTTTATCCGTCAAAAGCCATTCCCCAAAACTCACCTTAGAGGAAGTAGGACAGGAGAGAGAAAAAAAAGCTGACTGGTCTGTGGCTCCTGTAGATGCCCAGCATTTCAAACAAATATGTGCTCCTGTTTCAGCCAGTTCACTTGCATCAATTGTGCTTCTGGAGATAATCTTTATGGACTGTGAATTATCTCTGGAAATTTGTTTCAGATGTGGCTGCAAGGAGTTTTCATCCTGAAAGGTCATCTCTGCATGAAGGTGGAGGTATAATTTGTGTCTTGGAAGTGGCTGTTTTTCAATGACTGATATGCAGTTATTCACTGAAAGAGTGTATAAATACAAGGTTATGCTCCTTCTACTGCAATGTGGGTTCTGCTCTTTGATGTGCAGATATATAATGATATCGGTTTAAAAAGTCTTATCTGGCTCCAAAATTCACATCCCAAATTGCTGTGTGGAAACTCGCTGATCGTTACATGGAGTCCCAGTTCCTAGAATACAAATTATGAAGAAAACAAGTGACAAAAAGAAAGCATGTTAAGAAAATAATTAAGAGCGATAAGACATGCTTTCCCAGGCATAGTATAGGTGCTTGGCTTCTTTAAGGTATAAGGTCTCAATATGTGGTGTGATTTTGAGTATATATCATCCATCCCATGGAGGATTGGCTCCTTGTGGTCAATGACTCTGTCACGGGGGTCAGTTAATCAACAGTGGCAAAGGATGCCTCATAGACATAATAAATGAAGACATCTTTATTGAGACTCCTACTATTCACCACGATTATTTGGGAATAGGCTTCAAGTAAAACAAATTCTATTAGGAGTCTAATCACTGGAGAATGTGATTGCAGCATTGGAGGAAGAATTCAACATCAACAATGCAGACTCAGAATTTAGAAACAGGCTCTGTGCTTTTGGCTGAGCTTCTGAGCTCTCAGTTTTGAGCCAAACATTGCATCACTAGCACGGTCTAGTTTTTTTTTTTTCCCCCCTTGCATCTAAAGGCATAAGAACAGTTGAGGGTGCAAACACCTTTCCATTGCATTAGTTGGAGGATGCCATTAAAAAAGTGAAAAGCTAATTATACTGTTTGAAGAGATTGTGCCATGTCAGCATAAACATTGTGTGTTTCAGTATAGGTGTTGGCAAGTGACTGGTGAACCATTAGCTAATATCATGCATTGGCTGTCAGCAAGTCATCATGGGTGCTCTATTTCTTGATGGTTCTATAAACTACGGATTCAAATCATGTCTCTAATGAAGGTCATTAGTTTGTGTCTTTCCATTGGGGACACATAACCCTCTAGGCTATATTGGTGTGTATGTAGACTATTTCTCTAACTTTGAATACATCTCATTCTCCAGTGCATGCGTTGGAGAAGGAAATGGCAACCCACTCCAGTGTTCTTGCCTGGAGAATCCCAGAGATGGAGGAGCCTGGTGGCTGCTGTCTATGGGGTCACACAGAGTCGGACACGACTGAAGAGACTTAGCAGCAGCAGCAGAAGCAGCAGCAGCAGTCTCCAATGCGAAGAGTCCTTGGTTTTGCTCTCTTCTTAAGCTATCAGCTTGCTGGGACTTTACTGAGGTTCTCCTAAGCTCATGTCCTTTAGTTTCTGGTGCTGAACTCATTCCTACCTTTGAAGGCTGTTTTAAGGCTTGTTTGAATCATCTCTGCCAAGTGTGTTGGGCAATCAGCAATTTCTTTTCATAAAGTCTATCAGTTGCTTGAAATCATCCTCTGGTGGAGAATGTAAAAAACTTTACAATTTTTTTTTCCTAGGGAATTTCAAAGTCAAAGCACGCAAATCACTTTTAACTGCCCAATGCAGAAAATGGAAGTAATTTTAGATTTGGGGAAAATAAGGGTCTACCTCATTAAATGTTGCTACTGAAATCTCTATTGTTTCCTCCAGTTCTCCCCGTTTATGAGGCTGACATCACCCAGAGATGAGAGAGCAGCTTTTGTGGCACTGTTTCAAGAGCCAAGCACCTCTGAGTTAGTCACAGAGTTAATAACACAAGAACTGTTAAAAATGAACCAAGCTTGCTGGAACTGGAATTACAACAGTAACCTCTTGCTATGCCGGAGTGGAGGGGAGGGGAGAAAGCTGAACAAACAGGCGCTTGCAGTTGGATCAGGCATGGGTGGGAGGAGGTCTGTGACAACTTAGAACAGCTCCACGGACACCTAGACCTGATGTGGCCAATGGGTTGAATGGCAAAGATTAAAATCTTCTTTTTCACTTCCTTGCAAATCCCTTCTCTCTGCTGATCATTGGCTTGGCTTGTCAAGATGGCATGGGTCATCCTTCTTACCACTAGCTTTGGAATGATCAGTGTCTTTTTTATTTTCTCCCTTATACGCATCTGGGTGGATGGTGAAAGCTCTGCCCACTCTTAGGCTGGAGACTAAGCCATAAAAAAGTTAAACACACTTTTAGCTCATACTCTTTGCCATCCTCACCCCTAATCACAAACCCCGCTTCTCCCCTCCTATGGTCAATTTACAGTATTCATCTGTGTCTTGGGTCAATTGGGCACACATGCATAAGATACATGAAATAAAAAGTCAAAGACAATCTTACTTTTACTGTTAACGTTTTAAAAAGTCATTTTATTTAGATTCTGGCTTCTTTCTGGAGCAGTTGCTCTAAAAATCTGAGCTTATATTTTATGTTTTTGCAGCTGTATGGCTTTAATACAGGTTCCAAATCATTTACTGGTGTTTCTGACAGGACTTTTTGTTTTTATAGGTGTGTAAATGTGTTATCGAAGATATTTTGGCATTGACCAAAGACTCAAGTTTGTAACTTCAGTTAAAGAGATCTTCTAGTTTTCCCCAATCCCTCTGGTTTCTTGAAAGAAGAGAAATGTTTTACTTGACAGGTGCTCTGGATTTCTGCACCAAGTCTTCGACTAAATTTATTTTCCTTGAGGTTTGTGCTAAAAGTTAAAATTCAAGCAATTGTGACAAGATTTTTTCCCTTTTCCCTTCCCTCATTGGAAAAGACTCTGATGCTGGGAAAGATTGAGGGCAGGAGGAGAAGGGGGTGACAGAGGGTGAGATGGTTGGATGGCATCACCGACTTGATGGACATGAGCAAACTCTGGGAGACAGCGAAGAACAGGGAAGCCTGGTGCGCTGCAATCCATGGGGGTCGCAAAGAGTCAGATGTGACCGAGCAACTGAACGACTCCCCTCCTGGCCGTGGCTTGTCTAGTGCTTTACGTGAATGTAACTATTTCAACCCTATTTCTCCTAAAGCATCATTTTTATGTCATGCCAGGTTTCTCTGAGCAAACTTAAACAATGATTCCAAAATCTGGCATATGGATCCAGATCGTGTGGGGAAAGGTTTTCCAAATCTCTGTGCAAGGACCTAGGAACAGGAATTGTAAAACCTCATTGAATGATCTTGGTGATCATCTATCTGGTTTGGGAGCATGTGATGTAAGAGTAGGTGGGGATGGGGCAGGGGGTCCTGGAGAGTCTATCGCACACAGTCCAAGGCAGGGTCTAATTAATTGTTCAGTTATGCTTACGTTTAATGAACATTTACAGAGTAACTGTTATGGGCAGGTACATTTCCAGGAGCCGGGATGTCAGAATGAATACAATCCAATTTTACTTGAGATGATCTCATAGTCCAGTGAATGAGCGAGACACACAGACAACTGCTTTCCCTTTCATGTGGTTGTGTCAAAGCAGAGGTATGATGTGGTAATTATATACAATGGAATATTACTCAGCGATCAAAAAGAATGAAATAATGCCATTTGCAGCAATACGGATGGACCTAGAGATTGTCATACTAAGTGAAGTAAGTCAGAAAGCAAAATACAAATATCATATGATGTCACTTATATGTGGAAGTTAAAAAAAGTAGTGCAAATGCACTTACTTATAAAACAAAAATAGACTCACAAACATAGAAAACATACAGGGGAGGGATAAATTAGGAGTTTGGAATTAATGGAGTTGCATTGCTCTATACAAAACAGATAAACAACAAGGTCCCACTGTAGAGCACAGGGAACTATATTCACTATATCGCAATACACTATAAAATAGAAAATAATTTTTAGAAAGAATATGAATATGTTCATACATATGTATAACTGCATCACTTTGCTGTATGCCTGAAACTAACACAATATAGTAAATCAATGACACTTCCACAAAAAGAAAATAAAAACACATTAAAAATATGTCTTAAACTGTGTGGGGTTTTATTTTTTTAATTTTTAATTTATTCTTTAATTTATTTATTTTAATTGGAGGCTAATTACTTTACATTATTGTATTGTGTGTGGGATTTTAAAAGTTCAGGGAGTCTACTTTCACCTGAGCCCACAGAAGACAGATAAACACTAATGAACAGCTGGCTGGTGCTGACATGATTCGTGAATTACAACGAATCCTCACACAACATCGTAAAGCAATTACATCGCTGTTGTTTAGCTGCTAAGTCATGTCCGACTGTTTTGCGACCTCATGGACTGTAGTCAGCCGGACTCTTCTGTCCATGGCAAGAATACTGGAGTGGGCTGCCATATCCTTCTCCAGGGGATCTTCCCAACACAGGGATCAAATCTGGGTCTTCTGATTTGGCAGGATTCTTTACCAATGAGCCATCTGGGAAGCCTTCAAAGCACTATTACTCAGATTAAAAAAATAAATAAAAACTAACCCCCAGGAGATTTTACACATGCACAGAAATAAGTGAATAAAAAAAAACTGAATTAAAAAAAAGAGAGAGCATACAGGGTGGAGGCAGGTGTCTAACCCCAGGGAGGAGGTGCGCCCCACTGCTGTCTCCCAACTTCCATGAGCAATGGAATGAGGAGAAAAGACCCTGGGGATCACCCCCCTCACCTCTGCAAGGGCAGGCGTGGGAAGATGGCCCTGGCTACCAGGGAGACCTTTGCCGCAGGCTCCAAAGGACCCCGTGGACGCTTGTCACAAGGTGCCACTTTCAGTCTGTCTCAGACTTTGAGCTCACAACCACAGGTCCTTCGATTGGGGCGGGGGGGTTTAGAGAGGCCAGCCCTCAGACCTAGCCTGCTACCTTTCCTGTTGAAGAAAAGATCTAAAAACAGAAGGGAGATGGAAAGAAAATTAGGCAAAATACAAGAAAAAAAAAAAAAAAAAGGCCAAAAACCCCAGAGGAGCTTTTGTGGTGGGGCTGGCAGCTCTGTGAAAAGTTCAGGAAATGGAGGTGAGAATCAGATTTGTCAAAGGGCAATGGAGACCATGATCCGCTCTCTTGGCTGAACCTGCTGCACTTGGATGTTCATTTTCTTTCCTTTTTACTCAGAAGTTTCTGGCTGTATCTGAGCTGCATGGCACAGAAGTGGAGCGGATAGAAATAGAAGAGGGAAAAGAAAAGCATGAGTCCAATACCAGGCCTGTATTCTCTCTGTGTGGGCAGAAGGTTTTATGATTCTTTTTAAATTTTATACATCATTAAAATGCTTCAGTATTTCCCCCAAGTCAGCATGCTTTTTAAAAGTTAATGAGGAAAGGAAATGTTAAGAAAAATAAAATTCTGCTTCTTGGTAGCAAGGTGTTATGGAACGGAGGCACCTGGCTTTCTCCGTCAATCCTTTTTTATTGAGGTGTGGTTCCTTTTAGAAACTTGATTTTCTGCAGGAGGGAGAACTCTCCAGCGCACAAGCAGAAGTCAGAGAGGGCTCATGATCCTGAGAGCCTTTCTGTGACTGCGGGCAAGGTACTTTGCCTCTGGGTGCCTCAGTTTCCCTCTCTGTAAAATGGGATAATAATACTTAATTACTTCACCATGCTGAGGTAAGGATTCATTAGTTGATGTTTGTAAAAGGCTTTGAAGCCAGCAAATGCTACAACAGAGCTAAACGTGATTATTAATAATACATTTCAACCAAGTTCATAATTGCATTTGCCATCTCAAATTGCCCTGGCAGTTTTCAGCTGGTGAATTTATTTTTCAGCCTCACTCATTAAAAAGAAACCAAAAGGAGTGCTGTGGCAGGAATAGCTCTAGTCTTCACTGAAAAGATGGATACTTACCTGCCTTGGGTGAAAGAATATCTCTTCCATAAACAGTTCAATAAGAGGTTCTGAAAAATGCCAAATGCTGCAGAAAGGACTACCGTGGCCAGGAAGTTTTATTTTTTATTTTATTAAAAAAAATTGTTTTTGCTCTTCTTTACTAGTATTCTTGCCTAGAAAATCCCATGGATGGAGGAACGTGGTAGGCTACAGTCCATGGGGTCGCAGAGTCGGACATGACTGAGTGACTTCACTTTCACTTTACTTATCTATCATGTTTTGAATTTTATTTTTTATTCTTTTTAAAAATTGAAGTGTAGTTGATTTACAATGTTGCTAATTTCTGCTGTAGAGCAAAGTGACTCTGTTATACATATATATACATTCTTTTTTAATATTCTTTTCCATTATGGTTCATCACTGGATTCATGTATATATATATATATTTTAATTGGAGGATAATTGCTTTACAATTTGTGTTCTGCTGTACATGACATGAATCAGCTGTAAGTATACACACATCTGCTCCCTCCTGAACCTCCTTCCCACCAACCCCCATCCCATATTATACTGGACCATGGCTGATTAACAATGCTGTGTTAGTTTCAGGTGTATAACCAAGTGATTCAGTTATACATATACATGTATCTATCATTTTTCAAGTTCTTTTCCCATTTAGGTCATTAAAGAATATTGAGCAGTGTTCCCTGTGCTGTACAGTAGGTCCTTGCTGGCAGTTTTAAAAATGAAGAAAATGCTAGTTAAACAAGTGCAAGATGAGAGGAAGATCTGGGAGGGCAGCACTTTCCAGAACTGATTCGATCCCTATGCTCTGGACCTAACCACAGAGTAGTTGATCTGTCATCTGCCTGGGGTTGTTTTCTCTCTTTGGTCCCTTTTTCTGGCCTCCGCCCTCTTCCTGTGCTGGGTCACTTAGGGGTGTGTTGGCGTATGTGTGTTTAAAATCTCTTGCTTGATCCCTGTCTATATGCTGCTTTCCTTTAGGTCAACTGAAAGAAGCATTTTTGTATCGTTTAATGCTGATCTCTCAAATTGTGATGAAAATATCGGAGAGTTGAGGTCAACGCAAGTAACCTGGTTCATGGTAGGAGGTCAACAAATATTTGTGTCAGAGAGCCAGGTCTTGGAGTCTTCCTGGGTATCTGAGGTTGAACGTCTAGTAAAATGATGTCATAACGGCACAGGCCGTGATGTCCAATGTAGCCCGAAGCAGGGGCTCCTGACTAGCCTTGGGTTGGGTGCACGTTTGGCTTCTTTTCCCAAAAGAGTTGTGTGTTTGCTGGAATGTAGCTCTACTCTCATTCACTGGTTCTCCAAAGGACTCTCCCACGCCAACAATATCACCTGGGAACTGGTTAGAAATGCAGACTCTCAAGCTCTAGCCCCACCATACGGTCCAGCAGCATGTGTCCGCAAGCCCTCCACTGGCTCTGATGCAGGCGTAAGTCTGAGAACCTTGGGTCTGCTTCAGTCCGCTCCGGATGGATGACAAGCTCTAGGGAGGCTGGGTTGCTGTCAGTAGCAGGCAGGTGAGCAAGGCATTGCAAAACCCATGCCAGAACTCAGTCTTTACAATTGAGGCTGAATTTTGCCTGGAATACCAGAATGATTGCTTTGCAATTGGTAGGAAAGTGAGGACACCTAGGCTGCTTTTCCATCATCTTTCTTCCAAAATCCCTATCTGTGCTTTCGGACTCCATGAAATTCCACCTTCTCCAGATCCCTTCCTCTGAGTTTATCAGTTTATCTGATATTTCCTATCACTTTGTCAATACTGCCACTCACATGGACACTTCTGCATGCCTGACACTGTTGTTACTTGGCTGTAATTTGATTCTGGCCTTGACTTCTTGGGTTAGTTGGTCCGTCCGTGATGACGGACACCATGCCTCATATTTTTGACTTCTGGTGGTGACTCCTGAAGCGCTGATTCATTGTAGCCTGGGTTCCTTGGGGTTTTGTCGGTGGCTTCCTCCAGACCTATGAACTTGAAGCTGTTGTCATTTCCAGATAGACACTCGGGGTCAGGAAACTGTGATGAGAGCTGAAGAGAGGATTGTTCTCTCTTTTGGCAAATATATTTGGGTGCTGAACATCAAGCTTTCAGCTACCTGGCAAGAACTTTGTGAGAAACTGCATAACTTTATAGTCATTGGTAGATTTTGGATTATAAACTCATTTTTTCTTAAAGGGTGGTGCTGGCTCCACGTGAGGCACTGGGTTGATTTTGAAAATATATAGAATCCTCCCAGCAACTCTGAAATGTATGTATTAATATTCCCAACTTGGTGACACATTTTATCTGAGTTATGCATCAAGCAGCAATCAACAGAGATTTTTTAAAAATTGAAGTATATTTGATTTAGAATGTTGTGTTAGTTTCAGGTCTACAGCAAAGTGATTCAGTTATATATATATATTCTTTTTGAGTTTCTCTTCCATTATAGGTTATTACAAGATGCTGAGTAGAGCTCCCTGTGCTAGACAGCAGGTCCTTGTTGGTTATCTGCATTATATAGAGTAGTGTGTGTATGTTAATCCCAAACTCCGAATTTATCCCTCATTCCCTTTCCCCTTTGGTAACTATAAGTTTGTTTTCTCTGTCCATGGGTCTATTTCTGTTAAGTAAATAAGTTCATTTGTATTATTTTTTTTAGAGTCTACATACAAGTGATATCAAATGATATCTGTCTTTCTCTGTCAGCTTACTTCACTAGTATGATAATCTCTAGATCCATCCGTATTGCTGCAGATGGCATTATTTTATTAATATTATTTTTATAGCTAAGTAGCTCTCCATTGTATATATGTACCGCATCTTCTTTATCCATTCACCTGTCGATGGACACTCAGGTTGCTTCCATGTCTTGGCAATTGTGAATAGTGCTGCAGTAAACACTGGGATGCATGTATCTTTGTGAATTAGAGTTCTCATCATTTTTGGATATATGCCCAGGAGTGGGATTGCTGGATCATATGGTAACTGTATTTTTGGTTTTATAAGGACCCTCCCTACTGTTCTCCATCGTGATTGCACCCATTTACATTCTCACCAACAGTGTAGGAGGGTTCGTTCCCTTTTCTCCACATTCTCTCCAGCATTTATAATTTGTAGACTTGATGATGGCTGTTTTGACCAGTGTGAGGTGACACCTCTTTGTAGTCTTTTTTAAAAAAATTTTAAAAACAATTTTTAAAATTTTAATTGGAGGCTAATTACATTATTGTATTGGTTTTGCATACATAGACATGAATCTGCCCTGGGTGTACATGTGTTCCCCTTCTTGAACCCCCCTCCCACCTCCCTCCTCCCCATATCCCCGCTCTGGGTCATCCCCATGCACCAGCCCCGAGCATCCTGTATCATACATCCAAACTGGACTGGCGATTCGTTTCACATATGATAATATACATGTTTCAATGGCATTCTCCCAAATCATGCCACCCTCGCCCTCTCCCACAGAGTCCAAAAGACTGTTCTATACACCTGTGTCTCTTTTGCTGTCTTGTATACAGGGTTATCATTACCATCTTTCTAAATTCCATATATTTGCATTAGTATGCTGTATTGGTGTTTTTCTTTCTGGCTTACTTCACTCTGTATAATAGGCTTGTTTCATCCACCTCATTAGAACTGATTCAAATGTATTCTTTTCAATGGCTGAGTAATACTCCATTGTGTATATGTACACAGCTTTCTTATCCATTCGTCTGCAGATGGACATCTAGGTTGCTTCCATGTCCTGGCTATTATAAACAGTGCTGCAATGAACATTGGAGTACATGTGTCTCTTTCAATTCTGGCTTCCTCGGTGTGTATGCCCAGGAGTGCGATTGCTGGATCATATGGCAGCTCTATTTCCAGTTTTTTGAGGAATCTCCACACTGTTCTCCATAGTGGCTGTACTAGTTTGCATTCCCACCAACAGTGTAAGAGGGTTCCCTTCTCCCCACACCCTCTCCAGCATTTATTGCATGTAGACTTTTGGATAGCAGCCATTCTGACTGGTGTGAAATGGTATCTCTTTGTGGTTTTGATTTGCATTTCTCTGATAATGAGTGATGTTGAGCATCTTTTCATGTGTTTGTTAGCCATCTGTATGTCTTCTTTGGAGAAATGTCTGTTTAGTTCTTTGGCCCATTTTTTGATTGGGTCGTTTATTTTTCTGGAATTGAGCTTCAGGAGTTGCTTATATATTTTTGAGATTAATTCTTTGTCAGTTGCTTCATTTGTTATTTCTTTTTGTAGTCTTGATTTGTATTTCTCTAGTAATTAGTGATCTTGAGCATCTTTTCATGTGCTGTTTGGCAACAAAGATTTTTTTGAATTCTCACCACATGCTAAGGTCTTCTGAATCCTGTTTGCTGGCACCTGGAAAGCCCTCTGCCCAAGTGCTTGACTTTGGGAAAGGCTGTGATTTAATTGTGAGAACCCTCGGTTTCCTTCAGCAGATTCTGGAGCTGATTTGAGTAATTCAAGCCTAAGGGCCTGATACTGCCCTCTGAGAAGGATCGAGAGTAACCACAGTGACGGGACTGGCTGCATTTGCTCAGTATCTCCCGTCGGCAGGGCTCCCAGGTGCTGTGCAATCTTGAGCTGATAGATGGGGGATAACAGTAATTAGAATCTTCAAAGCACTTGGCAAACATTCATTAGCAGCTCTCATGGAGAAACACAGAAGAGAAATAAATGACAGGATCATCCCATTTTGCAGACACGGGAAATCAAGGCAGAAAATGAGATGCTTTGCCTAACTCCATGTTCTGAGGACCATTTAAAATAGAGGTGGCTTATAGAAAAGAATGAAATAACGCTGTTTGCAGCAACATGGGAGGACCTAGAGATGATCATACTGAGTGAAGTAAGTCAGGCAGAGAAAGACAAACATCATGTGATATCATTTATATGTGGAATCTAAAATATGATACATATGAACTTATTTACAAAACAGAGACAGACTCACAGACAGAAAACAAACTCATGGTTACCAAAGGGGAAATGTGGTCAGGGAGAGGGATAAATTAGGAATTTCGGGTTAACGTACAGACACCGTGTGCATGCGTGCTCAGTTGCTTCAGTCGTGTCCGACTCTGCGACCCCATGGACTGGAGCTTGTCAGGCTCTTCTGTCCATGGGATTCTCCGGGCAAGAATACTGGAGTGGGCTGCCATTTCGTCCCCCAATATACCCACTATTAAATATAAAATAGAAAATCAACAAGGTCCTATTATATAGCACAGGGAACTCTACTCAGTATTCTGTAATAAACTAAATTGGAAAAGAATCTGAAAAAGAATGGATATATTTATATGTGAATCATTTTGCTATACGCCTAAAACTAACACATTATAAAGCAATTATGCATGCATGTGGGCTAAGTCGCTTCAGTCATGTCCGACTCTTTGCGACCCAATGGACTGTAGCCCGCCAGGCTCCTCTGTCCATGGGATTCTCCAGGCAAGAATACTGGAGTGGGTTGCCATGCCCTCCTCCAGGGGATTTTTCCAAGCCAGGGGTAGAACCTGCATCTCTTGCATCTCCTACACAGGCAGGCAGATTCTTTACCACTGTTTAGAAGCCTCAGGTGGCTGCTAAACATCCTAGAGGACAGCCCCCACCACCCTACCACATATACACCAAGAACTATCTGGCCCCAAATGTTAGGGATACAGAGGTTGAGAAACCCTGAGAGACAATGAAAACTTGTGACTTTCTGGGGACTTGTCGAATGTATGAGAAAGTAAGCCACCTCTATTTTATTTTTTTTCTCTTTTTGACTATTTAAGTTGATTAATTTATTTTCGCCTCTTAAAATATTAGTTGCCTGAAACTAAGATGACTAATGACGATGATTACAGGTATTTCTGTTTCAGTCATGTTGTTTATAAAAATAACATTAGCACTTAAATATTAGGCATGCAGAAAAACTTTCCTTATAAAACTGATTCAGGTTTAAACTGGTAACCTCTGTAATAGCTGGAATTATTTTTTAAGTTTAATTTTTATCTTATATTGGAGTATAGTTGATTTATGGGCTTCCCTGATGGCTGAGCAGTAAAGAATCTCATTGTCATGTAGGAGCCACAGGAGAGTCCATGGGGTCGCAAAGAGTGGAACATGGCTGAGCACACACAAACACACGTGAACAGCAAACTGAACCTCTACCCACTGGATGCTAGCAGCATCTTCCACTCCCAGACATGGGCAAGTATCCCCCCTGGGGTGAGGGGCAAAATCGCTCCAGTTGTGAACTATATATACCTTTATACCAAATATGTGAAATGGACATTCTGTGTGACAAGACTGCTTATGCTTATTATAATCTTCTGAGCATTGGCTCATGCTGCACAAGTAACTGTATCACTTTTACGGGGAGCTCACTTCCTCAGTGATGTTCAAACACACAAGATGGATGGGAGAACGTTTGCAACTGAAAAGTGTGCAGAGTCTCCAGTGTCGTACTTAGATTTAGGACTGCCAGGCCTGCTTCACTTAGTATGCTAATCTCTAGATGGTCCTCACACACCCTCCTGTTCCCTATTGGAAAGCAGCGCTGTGATGCTGGACAGATGAGATGTCCATCTCATGAGATGTACAGATGAGATGTGTCAGAAATCTTTGGCTTCGGGCATCTCTCAAACCAACACCGCGGCTGATTTGGCAACATGTTATTCCAAGAAGGCTGAGCCTCCTGGAGGGTCAGAAGCATCTTTACTCCCTTCATCCTGAATAGGACCTGTATCCAAAACCCATCTTACCATACCCTGGTCCAGAAATAAGCTAACTGGGCTTGTCTAGGGCTCACCTGGGACACGAGCCACAGTGCACCATGAGGTGAGAGGCAGAAGTGTGTGGCTGTGATCACACATGGGCTGGGAGGGCTATTTAGCTTTCAGATGGGAGAGTTAACAGAGAGGCTGTTAACACAGCACTTGTTGCTGGCGAGCCCTGCAGCTGGGCGTGTAAATCGACCAACTTTGTACTTAACACAAAGTGGCATTTTCTAGATGAACATCTGTCTGTGGGTGCAGGGCAGCTTTGAGAAGCAGGGGGGCTTTCCGATGAGATCAGGAAGGACAAGAGTCTTCCCCAGGAGGGGGGCCTGGGGGACTCTTTCTACCCAGGTGTTTTTCCCTCCTCTTTCTCTGCTGTCAGGTCTAGACTAAACCTGCTCAGAAGGCCCCATTACTCAGTTCAAGGTGAATTCCTGTGAAGAACTGGTTTATGTGGTGTGCTCTGGGGTCAGGCGTTTCTGCATCTTGACCGTGGGGGTAGTGTTACTCACCGAAAGGAAAGGCAGATACGCCCTAGTCATCTCTTTTCCTCTGTTGCAGAGAAGAAGTCAGAGGACTCTGAAACAAGAAACACAAGATGTTATGTCGTCCTGATGGACAACTGGGCTTGGAGAGAGAATGGGGGTGCAGAGTGAGAGGGACCAGATTTCTCAGCATAAAAGGATTCCTGCAAGTAAAAGAGATATCTCATCTGACTTCTGAAATGCCAAGCGGACGTATCACACATTTCTAGTATGCAGCATATTTAATTTTGCCAGTGAAATAAGACAGGAATCACACGGTAAAAGATACAGGGTTATGAAGATGTAATTGACATGCAATAAATGGTTCATCTTTAAAGTATACAGTTTGATATGATTTGCCATATGTGTACACCCATGAACCATCAGTGAAAAGAGTGAAACTTACCAGCCTCTCCAAATTTTCCTGTGTCCCTTTGTAATTCTCTCTCCTTCCACGCTTGTCCTCAGGTAACCAGTGATCTGCTTTCTGATACTATAGACTGGTTTGCAAATATTTCATGTTTTTGTCTGGCTCTTTTCATTCAGCATAATGATTTTCAGATTCATCTGTGTGGATGTATCAATCGTCCACTTCATTTTAAGGCTGAGTGGTGTCCCATTCTTTTGGATATACCACAATTTGTTTATCCTTTTTCTGCTGATTCGCTATTTGAGTTATTTCCAGTTTTAGCTATTATAAATAAAAAGTTACTATGAATGTACAAGTCTTTGTGTGGATCTATATGCTTTCATCGGGGCAAATATTTTTAATTTGGCTAAAGATCTAGGGGTGGAATAGATAGAGCAAAATAAAGGTATGGGTTTAACTTGTAAGAAACTGCTGAATTATTTTCCATGATGATTGCACCATCTTTTAGATAAGGGCTGTTAAAAGCAACGAGGTCCTTAGCCAAACTTCCAGCTTGCTTCTACTTTAGGCATGCATGTATACTCAGTCATGTCCAACTCTTTGTGACCCCAAGGACTGTAGCCCACCAGGCTCCTTCATCCAAGGAATTTTCCAGGCAAGAATACTGGAGTGGGTTGCCATTTCCTACTCCAGGGGACCTTCCCAACCCAGGGATTGAACCCCCATCTCCTGTGTCTACTGCACTGGCAGGTGGGTTCTTTACTACTGAGCTACTTGGGAAGCCCTCTCCTTTTGGAGGGAACACATTTCTTCTTACTTACTTCTGCAAGAAGGAATGGTCAGGCTAATTAGCAAATATCTGCCAAACTTCTTTTGAGTGAAACATCACTCCTAAAGAGGCAGATTTGAAAAAACAAACAAACAAACAAACAAACTCAAGTGATTTGACAATCATTTCCTTATTTGAGACTTGGAAGTTGACTTAATTGGATTATTCAGGCCCTGGTTCATATACTGGTTAAATCCCCTGACTTCACATGGAGCATTAGAACTTGAGGGGAAAAAATAGGCAAGTTGTAAGGAAAATAGCAGCAACTTTTCCCAAATGACACAAGTATGATTCTCTTCACATGCCCAAGTGAGCAGATAATTGCAAAATCTTTATTTGTCTTTGTTTGGGGGTGCATCAGGCCTAAAAGTAAAATGATGCAATGCTATTGTCTGGGTCTCATTGGTTTCTAGTAATGTTTGACTAAAACACAGTATCTTAGAAGGTGAACAAGGATTGGGTCTGGATGCAAAACACAGACTCACCGCTCTCTAATCAGCAACAGATGTAGGAGAGATTCCTGGTGACACACGGACCAGGCAAGATCATTTTGGATGAGTGGGTGAGGCTGGAGTGGACCCAGGGCTTCACAAGCAGGAATGGAGAATGAGTCTTCCTCCTTCTTTTTATGAATAAAGACAAGGTTGGGGATCCAGGTCTGGCTGCGTTTTTCAAGGAAAGAAGAAATAGAATTCTGCCAAACCCGAACCAACACTTTGGCTTAGTTCTTGGTTCTGCATGGCACAGGAACCAGATTTTAGATAAAGAAGAGACGTTTCTGTTACCTTGCTGGGCAGGAAATGGGGTTTTGGTCCTGGGATTCCTTTTCTGAGTGTGTGGGCGTCACCGTTTCCTGTTTCTTTTTTCTCTTTTCTTTTTTTCTTTAAGCTTTTGCATTTAAGAAAATATATTTAATGCCCTGAATTTTTTGTTTGTTTCGGTAAATTCTCATAGATAAATCAAAATTAGGATTATTTTTATTAGATCTCGGAAAGACCATTTCAATCTGCTCTTTGATTAGCCTGTCAAGTATATGATGTGAAATGCTTTTTCCTTGGAGGAGATTAAACTATCAGGCTGTTCAGGTCAGCTAGCAGCAGTAGTACTCAACAGTAGGAGTTACTTGTGCTTACAGTAGGACCAGAGAGCACAAAATTAACTAAATATGTTAAACTAAATAAATATGCATTGACAGCTGTGATCTTCTACTAATTCCATAGAGATAAATGATAGTGATCAAACCATATTACTGTTATTATCAGTCACCTCCACTTTTTCATTCTAAATAAGGAAAACTGAGTCATGTCCTCTAAAAATCGCCCCCACTGTCTTTTTATTGAAGAATAGTTGATCTACAATGTTGTGTTAGTTTCTGATGTATAGCAAAGTAAATCAGCTATGCATATATATTTTTTTCTGTATTTTTCTCAGCATAGGTTATTACAAGATATTGAATAAAATTCCTGGTGCTCTACAGTAAGACCTTATTTTTAACTATTTTATGTATAATAGTGAGGGTGTGTTAATCCCCAAACTGTGATTTAATCCTTCTCCTCTTTCCTTTCTGGTAACCACGAGTTTGTCTTCTGTGTCAGTGAGTCCATTTATCTTTGATGGACACTTACGTCGTTTCCATGTCTTGCCTGTTGTTAATAGTGCTGCTGTGAACAAACGAACATAGCGGTGTTTCAACCAAACTTTGTTTACACAAGGAACCAGACTTGGCCGTCCCTGGTGTAGTCTGAGTTTTCACTCTACAGATGAGGAGACTGAAGACCAGAGAGGCTGGCTGACAATAACAACCACACGTGTGGTCCAGTGCTTGACTGACCAGCTAGTTGACGTGAGGTAAAATGCTTTACCATGCCACCTATATAAAATAGGAAGATGTGCTAATTATCTACATTAGTTTTCAAATCTCAGGAGTGGCATTCCATTATTTTGCCATTTTCTGTTTGTTAGAAGCAGGTAGAAGCCCAGTCCTTGCTCAAAGAGTTGGGTGGGAGCTTGCATAAGGATGTGACAAACCCTGGGATCACTGGCTCCTTAAGGAGACATCCAGACACATGATCTCTAATGTTTCTCTGGCCTTAAAATTCTCAAATGTCATTCATTTTTCAGATTCTTTCCAGCCCTTTGCTTACTTATTGGTATTTTTTTTTTTTTTGGGGGGGTGCTATTTTCTTAAGTTTAGAGAACTTCCATTATTCACAATATCTGATGAGCCCATGGAAAACAGAACATTTGGGATATAAATAGTTCTGAAGATTTGGTAATTATGGATTGTGGCTGTCATCAATTTGGATATAAATTTGAATGCACTTTAACATTTAAATCTCTCTGTAAGTAGGATTATTAGCTGGATCAACTTTTTAAATAGAAGGTCTTATTGACATGTGTATAATCAATATATTTGTTAATGACAGAGGTACTTATGAAAACAGATCTCTTTTTTGACTTTAGTTGGTCACATCTACTTAATGTTGCAGGGACCCTAGTATATTGTTGAAAGTTAAAAAACTTCATTTCTTTAAAAATTCTATGACTCAATCTTTCTAATAATTTAGAACGAACTTTTGATCAGGCTAGATTTGCATGATTTGACTATAGATTAAAGAAAAAAATGAGACCCAAAGGAGCAAATTTCCTGTTTTTGCTCTTTGTTTATCCTATGTAGAAGAATTTTATAGTCAATGAATGAGTTTGGTTTGGGGGTAACCCTGAAGCCATTTGAATGCAGAGTTCCAAAGAATAACAAGGAGAGATAAGAAAGCCTTCCTCAGTGATCAGTGTAAAGAAATAGAGGAAAACAATAGAATGGGAAAGACAAGTGATCTCTTCAAGAAAATTAGAGATACCAAGGGAACATTTCATGCAAAGATGGGAACAATAAAGGACAGAAATGGTATGGACCTAACAGAAGCAGAAGATATTAAGATGAGGTGGCAAGAATACACAGAAGAACTATACAAAAAAGATCTTCATGACCCAGATATTCATGATGGTATGATCACTCACTTAGAGCCAGGTATCCTGGAATGTGAAGCCAAGTGGGCCTTAGGAAGCATCACTATGAACAAAGCTAGTGGAGGTGATGGAATTCCAGCTGAGATATTTCAAATCCTAAAAGATGATGCTGTGAAAGTGCTGCACTCAATGCCAGCAAATTTGGAAAACTCAGCAGTGGCCACAGAACTGGAAAAGCTCAGTTTTCATTCCAATCTCAAAGAAAGGCAATGCCAAAGAATGCTCAAACTACCGCACCATTGAACTCATCTCACACGCTAGTAAAGTAATGCTCAAATTGTCCAAGCCAGGCTTGGACAGCATGTGAACCATGAACTTCCAGATATTCAAGCTGGATTTAGAAAAGGCAGAGAAACCAGAGATCAAATTGCCAACATCCGTTGGATCATTAAAAAAGCAAGAGAGTTCCAGAAAAACATCGATTTCTGCTTTATCGACTATGCCAAAGTCTTTGTGTGGATCACAAGAAACTGTCGAAAATTCTTCAAGAGATGGGATTATCAGACCAGCTGACCCGCCTCTTGAGAAATCTGCATGTAGGTCAGGAAACAACAGTTAGAACCAGACGTGTAACAATAGACTGGTTCCAAATAGGGAAAGGAGTACATCAAGGCTGTATTTTGTCACCTTGCTTATTTAACTTGTATGTAGAGTACATCATGAGAAATGCTGGACTGGAAGCACAAGCTGGAATCAAGATTGCCAGGAGAAATATCAATAACCTCAGATATACACATGACACCACCCTTAGGGCAGAAAGTGAAGAAGAACTAAAGAGCCTCTGATGAAAGTGAAAGAGCAGAGTGAAAAAGCTGGCTTAAAACTCAACATTCAGAAAACTAAGATCATGGAATCTGGTCCCATCACTTCATGGCAAATAGATGAGGAAAAGTGGAAACTGACAGACTTTATTTTCTTGGGCTCCAAAATCACTGCAGATGGTGACTGTAGCCATGAAATTAAAAGATGCTTGCTTCTTGGAAGTAAAGTTATGACCACCCGAGACAGCATATTGAAAAGCAGAGACATTACTTTGCCAACAAATGTCTATCTAGTCAAGGCTATGGTTTTTCCAGTAGTCATGTATGGATGTGAGAGTTGGACCATAAAGAAAGCTGAGTGCTGAAGAACTGATGCTTTTGAACTGTGGTGTTGGAGAAGACTCTTGTGAGACCCTTGGACTGCAAGGAGATCCAACTTGTCAATCCTAAAGGAAATCAGTCCTGAACATTCATTGGAAGGACTGATGCTAAAGCTGAAACTCCAACACTTCGGCCACCTGATGCGAAGAACTGACTCATTTGAAAAGATCCTGATCCTGGGAAAGATTGAAGGTGGGCCAAGAAGGGGATGACAGAGGATGAGATGGTTGGATGGCATCACTGACTCAATGGACATGAGTTTGAGTAAGCTCCGGGAATTGGTAATGGACAGGGAGACCTGGTGTGCTGTAGTCCATGGGGCCTCAAATAGTCAGACAGGACTGAGAGACTGAACTGAACTGAAGCCATTATTCATTTAGAGCACATATGTGTGTGTATTCAGTTGCATCTGACTCTTTCCAACCCTATGGACTGTAGCCTGCCAGGTTCCTCTGTCTGTGGGATTTTCCAAGCAAGAATACTGGAGTGGGTTGTCATTCCCTTTCCAGAGGATCTTTGAGACTCAGGGATCAAACCTGCATCTCTTATGTCTCCTGCATTGGCAGGAGGATTCTTAACCAATTGAGCCATGGGTGAAGCCAGTATTAGTTTCAAGTAAGAGTCTTTTTTTGCCCTACTGGGCACTTGGCAATGTCTGGAGACATATTTGATTGTCACAGCTGGGATAGGAAGGGGCTTTGTGACTAGCGTCTAGTGGGTGGAAGCCAGGGTTGCAAAGGACAGTTCTTGGCATCAATAATTATCCAATCCAAAATGTCAATGATGCTGAGGTTGAGAAACCGTGGTTTAGAGAAGCATACCCCCAAACTGTTTTCAACTGATTTATGCTACAAAAATGGGCCTCCACTGCCAAAAAAGTTGGACTGATAATGTCTTTACAGCAATGTTTCAGAGCCTTAAAAACTTGTGTACTGTTATCCTTAGGGATGGATTTCCCTGGTGGCTCAGGTGGTAAAGAATCCACCTGCAATGTGGGAGACCAGGGTTTGATCCCTGGGTTGGGAAGATCCCCTGGAGAAGGGAAAGGCTACCCACTCCAGTATTCTGGCCTGGAGAATTCCATGGACTTCATAGTCCATGGGGTCACAAAGAGTTGGACACAACTGAATGACTTATCCTCAGGAATAAGATCTATGAGGCAAAGGTTTTCAATGTGAATCACAGAACCTTTTTTCCTGGGATTTTTGAATTCCAAGTATTCCCTAAATCAGAACCTTCTTTGAGAAGACTAGCTTTGAGCAAATATAATGAATGAGAAACACTCCTGTGTAAGGGGATCTTGGGAACCCAAATTTTCCAGTTCTGTAGGAAAACATTTGATTCCCATCGCATCTCCCCTCAAGTATATTATAGAGAAATGATTATGAGAGTAAAGCATGCTAATTCTTAAAATTTTGCAAAACTGATAGAAAAAATAGGTAAGATGTTCTCAGGTCACTCAAAGATAATTGCTCTTAATGTGGTGTATTTACTGTCAGTATTTCTTCCATGTGTGGCAGAGTGTATTCCAAAGATGGCCATACCAATGTTTTTTCCTTCCTACATGACATTTTTGCAAGGTTGTATGGACACTCTTCCAGTGAGAAATCTTTGCTCCCTCCTCTTGAATCTGGGCAGACCTGGATGAAGGTGATGTTGTGTGACCTACATGTTTATATACCTATAATATATCGTGACATGAAGGATCATGAACTTTCCCTCATGTCACGATATATTATTAATATGAAGATTTTTCCATGATGTTAAATGTCTTCCAAATCTTGATTTTTTAAGTCATATGGTCACTTTTTTTTACTTATATCAGCTTGTGTCACCAAATATCTAAATAAGTGCATATAAAGTAATATCAGGCATAATCCAAAGTCTTAGTGCTTTTGGTAATAACGGTAGCATTTTTCTCCTTATTTGCTTCAGGGACTCCCTTGAAAATTTGGACAGTTGTAGGTGTTCTTGCCTGGAGAATCCCAGGGACAGGGGAGCCTGGTGGGCTGCCGTCTATGGGGTCGCCCAGAGTAGGACACGACTGAAGCGACTTAGCAGCAGCAGCAGCAGGGGTGGCATTGTAGGGGTGGCAGTCCTTCTCCAGCAGCTGGTTGACTTCTACTTGTTTTATTTTAAATCTGGCCAGACATGCCTGGTTCTTTGAGCAGTGATGCTTTATTTCTGGAAGCATAAATCAGTTTCAATATTTCATTTGAAGTGAGTTAATTTGATTCCCTCTCCCCCCTCCCCTCCACTGCTCCTTCTCTCTCCCAATCCCCACCATGGTCATTTAAGGAACAAATCATATTGATCTAGAAGGTAAAAAGTTCCACGGGCTCATGAAACTCACAATAAGAGATAGTGGCTATGTCAGTGGAGGCAAATGTGAATTTTAGAGCAGATATGAAAGAGAAATTACTTCACCTGCTTGGAAAACTTCTATTTCTTTCTCAATAAGGCCATTGACTTTCAAACCAATGAGGTGTGGTCTGTTGTTATCACTTCACATAGGCAATGCCAGAAACTCCCCTGTTTTTGTTAATACTGCAGCCTTCAGGGTGGTGCTGTGTTCTGTGTCTATGGCTCTCTCATATGATTGTTACTCTGATTCAAGACTGCTTTGAAGATCTACATAGAGCCACTCATGGGTCACACATGGTTTTATCGAGAATGTATTGACAGGCATTGTTATACCCTATGGATGAAAATGAATTGTGTATTTCCTGTTCTTATGGAGTTCAATCTTTTCAGGGGATTACCTTTCTCTCGGGATTCTTGTACATTTCCCACTATCTGCCTATTACATGATTCCACAGCTCAGTTCCAATATATCTAATTTCTTTCAGGAGACTATGGTTTCTTTTTATGTGTATTGTCTCTTGATAGAAAAGCAATCCGGTTATATACTGATTCTGGATTTTAGATAGTTCAAGTGGTCGTTATTAATGCTTGCCTTCAGGATGGTAGCATTTCTTTCTAATGACCCCCTTAAGAGGATGATGGAATTGAAAAAGTCAGGAAAAATGTAGAATATGATTTTGACTTCATTATTTCTTAACTGTGGCATTTTGGGCAAGTCACTTTGGCCAGCCTCATCTGTAAAATGAAGCTGTTTAAAGAAAGATTTCTAGCTGGAGATTTTATGTTTCTAGGTCTTCTATCTTAAAAGAACCACACAGTCCTGGGGATTGAATGGTACTAGAATATTATGTGAATAGAGTCAATGTATTACTTCCTCTGATGAACTTCAGCCTGCTATGGAGAATGGTCTCCAGTCACTTGGTAAACCACCTTGTGTCCTACAGGAGAACAGTTTTGTGCTGGATTTCGTACTGTCATCATTGAAAATCTGAATCGTGTGGAAGATGGCACCATGCTTGGGAAGAAGGGGATTTATTGTTGACCACAGAATATAAAGTTTTTCATCAGGGAGAGATGTAATGTAGCTCTTAAGTAGGTTGCAGTGTACTAGTGAAGACGTGTGTGATTGCCAACTCTGATATTAAATTATTCTTAGTTCAAAGTGGTTGAGATAAAAAAAATGACTTATTGGTATTCAGCTTCAGATGCCACCCATAGGAGTCATCATTAATTACTTCAGCATCAGAACTCAGTGTTTTTTCCAGATCACTCATGTTCTTTGGTCTGTTGTGGTTGACTTTTTGGAACACAACCCCTTAAAATCTTTGTGGAAGTATTTTAGGTATTATCTATAGGATGATGGTCCAAATAAGGCAGTGTAGGCAAAATGATCCCTCTTTGCTTCAATAGCTCTTAGTAGATAGGATGACATTTTGCACATTATTATTTTCATCTTTTGTGTACTGAGCTCTAGACTTCTTTGGCTAGAAATGATTGCTTCCTCATTTTGTTTTCTCAGTGACTCTTAGTACATAATAAGTACTCAGTCATATATATTGGTTGAAATAATTAACAACATCTCTATTATAATTATTCACTTTTAACTATCTGTTGAAAAACAAAGTGTAACTTGAAGAAATATTTAATGAATATTGACTATATTTAGGGCACTGCAAAGAATCTAAATAAGCTGCAGTTAACGATCATGGTTATGTCATTTCATGTGAAGTAAATGTCATAGTATCATCAATAGCTCTAAAGTAAATAAAAATCATGACCATTCACTACTTCATTTAAAGAAGAGGTCAAATGCACTTGCAGGTGGAGCGCTGCTTTCTCCAGAGCTGTCTCACTATTTTGAAAGCAGGGAGTGTCTACTATTTATGTTTTGCTCCCTTCCCTACTTTGTCTGGTTGTTGTTCAATTGCTAAGTCACGTCCGACATTTTGTGACCCCATGGACTGCAGCACATCAGGCTTCTCTGTCCTTCACTACCTCCTGGAGTTTGCTCAAACTCATGCCCATTGAGTTGGTGATGCCATCCAACCATCTCATCCTCTGTTGTCCCCTTCTCCTCCTGCCTTCAATCTTTCCCAGCTTCAGGGTCTTTTCCGATGAGTCAGCTCTTCTTATCAGATGGCCAAAGTATCAGAGTTTCAGCATCAATCCTTCCAACGAATATTCAGGGTTGATTTCCTTTAGGAGTGGTTGGTTTGATCTCCTTTCAGTCCGAGGGACTCTCAAGAGTCTTCTCCTCCACCATAATTTGAGAGGATCAGTTCTTCAGTGCTCAGCCTTCTTTATGGCCCAACTCTTACATAGATACATGACTACTGGAAAATCCATAGCTTTGACTATACGAACTTTGCTGGCAAAGTGATGTCTCTGGTTTTTAATATGATGTCTAGTTTTGTCACAGCTTTTCTTCCATGATGCATGTGTCTTAATTTTGTGGCTGGAGTCACCGTCCACAGGATTTTGGAGCCCAAACAAAATAAAATCTGCCATTGTTTCCACTTTTTACCCCAACTATTTGCCATGAAGTGATGGTGCTGGATCCCATGATCCTAGTCTTTTGGATGTTGAATTTTAAGTCAGCTTTTTCACTCTCCTCTTTCATCCTCATCAAGAAGCTCTTTAGTTCCTCTTTGCTTTCTGCCATTAGAGTGGTATCATCTTCATATCTGAGGTTGTTGATATTTCTCCCAGCAATCTTGATTCCAGCTTGTGATTCCTTCAGCCGAGCAGTTTGCGTGATGTACTCTGCACAGAAGTTAAATAAGCAGGGTGACAATATACAGTGTTGATGTATGTGTGCTCTGTGTGGAGCAGCAGATAATGAAGTAGGTCAGTGTTCCTTTAACCACTGGCTTTCTCTTGACTTCAAAATAGGAGATTGGGTGGGATTTGAGGGGGTGGGAGGTGGGGGAATCTGTTACTTTTTAGGTATTTAAGAGATTTAGCTATCTTTCTTTTTCTCTTTTTAAAATCTTAGCTCTAAATTATCATTGTACATCTGGAAAACTCTTTTGGAGTTTATATCTTTGGAATTTAAAAGATATATTTAAATAATATGACCAAGAATATTTCCATAATATAAGATGTAAAGACATTTCTATCCCTCCTACTTTGCAAATGGTTTAGGTGCCCATCTTCAGCACTTAAGATAATTCAAAGATGACCTTTCTGCTTTGTCTTTTTACCTCTCCCCTTCAAATTCCCTGATATACAGTGCTTGTCACTTAAAGGGAGCTCAATAAATATGTGTTAAATAAATGAATCAACAAATGTAGGGTTTGAACTTATCAAGCCATCTTCCAGCTTGAGGATGGAAAGAAGTCTTACAAAATCTATCTTATGGTCACATCAGAAGACCTTTGCAGTTACGGTGCATGCTAAGTCACTTCAGTTGTGTCCGACTGTTTGCAACTCCATAGACTATAGCCTGACAGGTTCTTTTGTCCATGGGACTTCCCAGGCAAGAATATTGGAGTGGATTGCCATTCCCTCTTCCAGGGGCTCTTCCCAACCCAGGGATCGAGCCTGAGTCTCATATGTTTCCTGCGCTGGCAGGCGGGTTCTGTACCACTAGTGCCACCTGGGAAACCCTATTGCAGACATGGCAGTGTTGTCTATTCACCCAAGACAAATGAGCTACGGAGAGCTTAAAATAAATTGCCGGTTGTATTTAATTGATTCTGAATGAATTAAATGAGGGAAGGATGATGGGGGATTAGTGAAGGTTTTGAATGGTTATTTTTAGAAACTTATAATGAAGGATTAGTTTCCTGACCTCAGAAGCATCATTACATCAATGTTCCCCTTGAGTTTCAGGATCCTTCTGTCCCTGGTAAACCCACCAGGAGCAACTAGAAGAGAGAAATGGAGGAAGAAGCTGACACAGAAGAGTAGCTGGATGTTTGTGTAACTGTCTTATCTTCTCCTATGAGACATACAGACATTGCTATCCCTCCTAGTTTGTGAGTGGCTTAGGTGCCCACCTTCAGCACTTACAGCAATACAAAAATGACCTGTCTGCTTTGTCATCACATCATTATTTTGTTCTCAGTTTTCATTTTTTATTGATTGTGTTGCCTTCTAATGTCGTGTCAAGAGTTTTTGTATATACACATATATGGCACGTGTGTTCAGTCACTCGGTCATGTCTGGCTCTTTGCAATGCCACGGACTATAGCCCACCAGACTCCTCTGTCCATGGAATTCTCTCGGCAAGAATACTGGAGTGGGCTGCCATTTCCTTCTCCAGCGGCTCTTCCTGACTCAGGGATTCAAGTCTCGCCTTCTCGTCTCCTAAATTGGCAGGCAGATTCGCTACTACTAGCTCCACCTGGGAAACCCATATACATATATATATTCCTTTAGATTAAGAGACAGGGAGAGACAGGGAGATGGAAAGAGACAGAGACACAGGTAGAGGAAGTTTTGGTCATAGAGGAAGCTGACTCTCACGGACTTGACATTTCTCATGCCTGGGAGGAGGAGTTTGCCAAATATTCTGAGACAGAGTCACATTTAATAGTAATAATTTCCACCTGCTGTCATGTCATCTCAGAATCTGCATACAGGTGGTGGTTTTATTTTTTTTCCATCCAAGAATCTTCAGGCACCCTCGAGACATTAATTAGGCTCTGGACGTCTTTGAAGTCGATCCTCTACCTATATACACATGATGAAATGCAGAAGGGGAGAGGTTAATTGAGTAAGACCAAGACCACACAGAAATTCCATGAAAGAGTCCGGAAGGGGACGACTTTCCAGTCTGGGACAAAATCAAGGAAACAGTGAGAGGAGATGCCTGTTGGCTGGTGCTTTAAATTCACCTGGAATTTCCACTCCCCTTCATTGAAAAATGAGCTCCCTTCTTCCCCTTTCCTTCCACAACCATCATAAAAGAAACCTAAAGAACTACAGACTAATTAGCTTCACTTTCAGAATGTGTTACCCCGCAGCCTACAGAGCTGAGATGTTCCCTGGAAAGGACTCTAACGGGTACACCTGACTTCCACTTTTCAGCCAGAGTCTGTGTTCCTGGTTAGAACTGCCATTTCCCTCTCTCTTCCAGTCATCTTCCCACGATTAAATCCAAGTAGGAAAGTAGAAAGTTCACTAAAATTACTCAAGGCAATGGTTTCACCTTCCTCCCACTTAAATTGCATAGAGATTAGTCACTCAGAGAGGCTGAAAACAGTAGGTGAAGAAAACAAGAAATGGAGGGTTTAGAAGTAAGAAACTTCAATGAACGCAAGGAAAAAACTCAATAAAAAACAGTATCTTTCATATTGCTGAATTTGTATTTGACTTTTCAGTAATGTCTCTTTTCTCCAAAATGTTCTGATAAGATCACAGAAGAGGGACTTGCGAAGAAAATCTCTTTGCATCAGCCTGGGTACCCCACATATTTCCCTCTGGAAGGGAGTTTTCCTTTTTCCTTTTTTGGACTCTTAACCAGAAGCTTTTCAAGCAGGGCTATTGACAGATGCTCGTGACAAAACCTGAACCCTGATCTAAGAGGGGAGGACAGGATCACCTGCAATAGACAGGAAACTCAAATAAGTGCTTGTTGGAAGAGGTACCACGAATTTGTGGCTGAGAAGGAAGCAGCCTGGTTTGGTATGTGTGGGAGCTCAGAGGAGCTCAGATATGTAGCACTGGGATGCTACTGGAGATCGAGCTTGGAGCCTGGTGGGCGGTTGGGGAGGGTGGGCGGTTAAAAGCAGGCTGTAGCAAATCATTTTGAGAGTGAGGAAAGGTTTATATGAATCCATAATGGGCGAGAAAAAAAGGAAGAAAGCAGACTAGACTGAAAACAAAGACAAGAAAAGAATTAATTCTTTTCTAATGGAGCAGGAGAAAAATGTACCATGAGCAGATGAAAAGCTTTCCTTCTTAAAGAAAAGCCCTCAGTGATCCGGGTACCAGGTTTCCTGGCGAGAGCACAACTCCAAGGCTTTGGAAGACTGATTTTGATGAGAGGAACCCAGCAAGACCCTACGAGAGGTCAGGCGGCGAGTTGGTGGATCGCTGGGGGTCCTCTTGCCCCGTCTTTTCCCCCGGGAGTTGAAAGCAGCCTCCCAGGGTGGGGCAGCCTATCTCTGGCTCCGCAAGCCAGACCTTCTCTGCACACAAAGAAGGCAGGGGCTCTGCCTGCAGCCGCATAGCCGCACAGCTGCTCTGGGGAGGGACACAATGCCATTTTGGCTGAGACTGGATGAAGTGGCTGCCAATTTCCTCTAAGTTTGCCCTCCCTTTCAAAACGCAGAATAACAGCACACAGGCAGTCTCAGGTCCTTCTGGCCGCTTTCCCTTTCTGGAGTAATTAGTTGAAATGCACATTATGTTCTCGCCTAGTTCTGAGTTTCCATGGAGCTGCAGCTGGTTCCCATAAGCAGAACCTGCCGTGGGCTGCCTTCAAGGGCCCCGGTGGTTCCTTGTTCCCTGACGGCAGCGCTGGGCTGTCCTGGGGAGTTGGGGAAGGATGGAAACTGCTGTTTGGTTCCAGTTTGGGTCCCGCCAAGGGCTCAGACCTGGCCGGCTCTCTCTGGGTGCTCTCAGTTCTCTTGGCTCTAAAATAAGACAGTTTTGGGTTCCTCAGCCTGTCTTCCCAGGCATGGCTGGGGGAGTGATGGCTGGAGGTGGCTAGGAAAGAGGGCAGGCAAATATGGGGAGTCTGGAGAGCCCCAGAAAGAGCTTTTGGTTAACCTGGTCAACATCAGTAGGCAGGGATGCTTTTGAAGCAGACAGAGAACATGGAGGAAGCAAAGTTAACTAGGTGGGAGGTGGGTAGCGGGGATCAGTGAGTCAGGACTGGAGACAGGTGGCCAGCTGGAAAGGTGCTGTGAAAGACCAGGCATGTGGTACTGGTGCTGGACTTTGGTTATGGGTCTGGTGATGGAAGGGAAGAAGTGGTTATTGGAGGTTGGTCCAGCCGACGGTGCAGACTGGTGTTCTCAAAGTGGGGTCTGTCAGCCCCACCCCAGACCTGCTGACACAAGAACTCTTGTTGGGGCCCAGCCATCTGTTTTAACAAAGCCCTCCAGATGGTTCCAGCGCAAGCTAAAGTTTGAGAACTACCATGCGTTGCCTTTGGGCAGACAGGTCATAAACACGGGGGTTGGGAGACCATGGGTTCTCCTCCAATTCTAAAGAAATAACTGAATAGCATTACATTTTATGTTACCAAGCCTTCAAGAAGCTTAGTCTCTTCTGTCTGAGGTGTGGGTGCATGCTCAGTCTCTAAGTCCTGTCTGACTCTCTGTGACCCCACGGACTGTAAAGTCTGCCAGGCTCCTCTGTCCATAGGATTTCCCAGGCAAGAATACTGGAATGGATTGCCATGCCCTCTTCCAGGGGATCTTCCTGACCCAGGGGTTGAACCCACACCTTCTGCATTGGCAGGTATTTACTGCCGATCCACCTGAGAAGCCCTCTGTAAAGTGCCGTATAGCAGTTATGAATTGTGTTTTGCTGTGCACAAAAGAAAACCCCAAGTAAACACAGTGGGAAACCCAAAAGACATTGCTCTTTTGCACAGAAGGAGTCTGAAGTTAGGTCCCCCAGGGTCCCCCAAGTCATCAGGGACACAGTCCCCTGCTTTCTGCCGTCCTCCTTGCTAGTGTACTAGCTTTCGACAGCTGCTGTCACAGATGACCATAAACTGTAGCCAAACCAACACAGACATCTTCATCTTACAGTTCTGGAGGTCCGGATTCTGAAACGCGTCTCACTGGGCTCAGTGAAGCTGTTGGGAAAGCCGCATTTCTTGCAGAAGCTCTAAGGCAGAGTCTGTGTCCTCACCTTTTGTAGCTTTCTAGAGTCGCCCACATTCCTTGGCTCAAGGCCCCTTCCTCTGTTCTCGGAGCCAGCCATGTCAAGCTGAGAACATCTTACTTGGCCAGCTCTCTGGTTTTCTTCGGTCTCCCTCTTCCCCTTTTAACAACTCCAGTGATTATTTGGACCTGCCGAGGGATCCAGGATAATCTCCCTATTGTAAGGTCAGCTGATGGGTAACGTTCACTCCACCTGGAACTTTCATTTCCCTTTGACGTGTCATTTATTCCAGATTCCACAGATTTCGACGTAGACATCTTTGGTGGGGGGCAGGGGGTGGTGGCAGTGGTGGCATTATTCCACCTTGCATCCTCAAGGCTACCTCATGGGCCTTTATACCTACTATAATTTCTACTGTCGCGTCAGGTTTCCAGGCAGCAGGAAAGAGGAAGTGGCGAAGGATGAAAAAACACACTTACTAGCCAAGCTAGTTCCCACACAAATCTCTGCCAACCTCTCCTTGGCCGGAACTTACTCATGTGGCCACATCTCCCTTGGAGGGAGATTGGAAAGTGTGGTCTTTTTTTTCCTAGTGAGAAAGTGCTTGACTAGAATGAAGATTCTCTTTCTATGGACAAAGAAAGGATGGTTATTGGGTGGGCAACCAGCAGCTTCTGCCATATACTGATGTACGGAAAGGTCTTAGTTTTATCCTAAGTTCCTTCATTTAATGATTCTGAGACCCTCCAGGATGAAGGAATGATGGTATTAAGTTGAGAAATGAGATACGAGAGCAGAAGGAAGAAGAGAGTTTTTTTGTTTTGCATTTCTCCCTTTTCTTCTGGGCCAATCTCCTTCATCTATACATGACTGAGTGTCTTATAGGAGCCAGACATAGTGTATGCATTTGTCTTTACCTGTGTGCCATGCAATAAAGGACTTTGGGTGGCTCATTTCTGTTAGCTCTATGAAAAATGCTTTTATTTTTGAACAAATAAACTGTCATTTCTAATTGCAGCTAAAGATGGGACCAGAGAGCATCACAGGGGTTGTGTTATCCCTGCCCTTCGATTTGTGACTGTGTCCTACTGTCTGGATCAGACTGCATGTAGTAACTGACGGGCTATCTTTCAGTGACCATCTTCTCACAGATGGGGACATTGTCTTGCTCAACATTGTTAGGTATAGGCCTATGAATTGGAGATAATCAGGTTTAAACTTTTATTTAAAAAGAATGAATTAATGAATGTTTTATAGCAATCCATTGATGTGTTATCTTTATGCGGCTTTGATAGAAAAAGCTATTCTATGTTGTTGTTTAGTTGTTAAGTCATATCTGACTCTTTGTAACCTCATGGACCACAGCATGCCAGGGTACCCTGTCCTTCACTATCTCCCAAGTTTGCTTATACTCATGTCCATTGAGTCAGTGATGCTGTCCAACCGTCTCATCCTTTGTCTCCCTCTTCTCATCCTGCCCTCAATCTTTCCCAGCATCAGGGTCTTTCCAATGAGTCGGCTCTTCAAATCAGGTGATCAAAGTATTAGAGCTTCAGCTTTAGCATCAGTCCTTCCAGTAAATATTGAAGGTTGATTTTCTTTAGCATTGACTAGTTTGACCTCCCTGCAGTCCAAGGGACTCTGAAGAGTCTTCTCTAGCACCACAATTCTTTGGCACTCAGCCTTCTTTATTTTGTGAGTCTTATTTATACATTAGCTTAAAGTTTTCCTTATTTATTTTGCCATAATACCTATGGGTTTGTCTGCAGGATCTCTATTTTGGAACATAAATTGACAGTTGATATATTTTCCATTTGGGGCAGGATATTACTTACCTTTGTCTTGGGTCCTGATGGTTTAGCTAAGACTATGGGACTGTCTAGCAGGCATGCTGGCTTTGGGCAGCTGCTGACACTGAGTCCGTCTGTACTTTCTTTGTGAAAGTGGGGGATTCCTGCCCGACGTGACAGCTCCTAGAGCTGGTGGGCTGCTCATTAGGAAGTAGTTGTACTTTATGATGGGAACGTGGTGGACCAGCAGAGAGGGAAGCCTTCCACAGGAATGGTCTAATATAAACAACAATAACCATAATCATAATCTGGGCTTTTATGGGAGCTTTCATCCAGGAACCAAAAACACATTACGAGCATTAACTCATTAATCTTCACAGCGCCCCTGTGAGGGAGAATTAAGTGTAAGTAATCATAATTATTACTGTCATTATCCTTCAAACAATTCCCAGATGTGCTGTGGCTAAACTGGCGTACTTTGGGGATTTTTTTTTTTCTTAATAGAGACCTTAGATTTTTGGCAGGAGTTCACATCTCTCGTTTCTTTTCTTACTCCCTCTGACTTACCAAATAAATATGGAATTCCAAAAGTCATGGGGTCCCTGGAAGAGAAGGGTGGGAAATCAGTTACAGTCTCCCACGATGCCCTTCATTTTGGCCTTGGCGCTGCTGGGAAAGTTAGATGGCTGCATTGGGTCCCAACCTAGGTTTGGGAGCAGATCACAGATTTCATTTTTAAACTTTGTGTGGTGTTTGTGATTTCAGCCTTATTTCTCTGGGTAAGAGCTTGAGGAGTTTCACTCTGCCTGTAGCATCCTGTTTACCGTGATACCATTTGAGTTAGAACAGTGTCCTGAACAACGAGCAGGGAAGGCCTCGGTACAATTCGCAGCATCCTCGTGTGTGAGTACAAGCCCTGCCTCTCTCCACAGGTGAGATCCTACCTGTGCTTCGTTCCTGGGGAAACAGTTCACCTCGGAGTTCCAGAGCAATCACAAAAAACGTAGGGATCTTCAGAGCAAGAGCACTCACTTATCTCAGGAGTGAAAAGTAGCTAAATCAGCGGATGAAAAGAGCCCCACACGGTCTTGTACCTTCTGTGTGATTTTTAGTTGTGCATTTGTTTTATTATTACCTAAATGGTGTGCATGACAGAAAATTCAGAAAATGTTGGCAAATAAAAGAAAAAATGAAAGTCACCTATGAGCTCAGTAGTGAGAGTTCAGTAGTGTATCCTCTGGTGTACTTTTAAAAAACCCTTTTGGTCCCCATTCTAGGGCGAGTGATGGCAGGAGGACACATGTTTTGCTGCAGAGGTTGGTGGTGGCACGCCTGGTTCTTTGGGTTCTGGAATTGGATATAACATGGAAAGTATTCATGAAACTTGGGACACTCAGCTTTGAAACGTGAAATATACCAAGTTTAGAATGGGGAGGGCTGACCTCAGTAAACATGTGGCCATGGAGCTGAAATCCAGCCCAAGCCCACATGTGGTCTGCGGTCTGTCATCACCTCCCTCCTGGCTGTCACCTCCTACTTTCCCAGGGGCTACTACGCTCTGGCAATTCTGGTCATCTTTTTGTCCTTTGGATAAACTAAGCCTGTTCCTGCCACAGGGACTTGGAATTTGCCATTCCTACTTTCCGGAATGCTCTTCCTCCAAGTCCTGCCCTGGCTTTCTGTCCTCATGGCTGACTCTGCTCTCAGCTGACCTATTCATGTCTAGACTTTGTGTCACTCTTTCAGGTACGCCACTCCTGCGCACACTATCCTCTTCTCTGATCACCTTCTGGGACATTGCCCGGTTTGAGTTTCTGCTTGGAACGTGCAACCTTCTTCATTTATTACGAATAGGATTTTACTGGCCTATTTTTTCTTAATTGGAATATAGTTGATTTACAATGTTGTGTTAGTTACAGGTGTACAGTAAAGCGAATCAGTTATACACATACATATCTGTGTTTTAGATTCCTTTCCCACACAAGCTGTTACAGAGCCCTGAGCAGAGTCTCCTGTGCTGATTTTACTTTATACTTTTTGTCTGTCTCTTCGCATTTGCAGACTCCATGAGTATGGGGGTCTGTACTCCTCCAGGAGTATGTACTCCTCTTTTCTCTAGCCTCTGAGTCTAGAAGAGTATCTGACACATAACCTGTGCTCGATAAAAACTTGTGTTTGAAGGAAGAGAAGACACACAAAGATGAAGAACTAGGAGAGAGCTTGAAAAAGATTGCCCAAAGGTATCTGTGGACGCTTGCAGTTAGGAGGTGAAAACTGCATGGCAGGAAAACAAGAACACATGTAAAGCAGGGACCTAATTATGAAATCTTAATATAGGTCTCTGGTTGGATGGCATCACCGACTCAATGCACATGCTGCTGCTGCTGCTAAGTCACTTCAGTCGTGTCCGACTCTGTGTGACCCCATAGACGGAAGCCCACCAGGCTCCCCTGTCCCTGGGATTCTCCAGGCAAGAACACTGGAGTGGGTTGCCATTTCCTTCTCCAATGTGTGAAAGTGAAAAGTGAAAGTGAAGTCGCTCAGTCGTGTCCGACCCTTAATGCACATGAGCTTGAGCTAACTCCAGGACACAGTGAAGGACAGGGAAGCCTAACATGCTACAGTCCATGAGGTTGCAAAAAGTCAGACATGACTTAGCCACTGAACAACAACAATATCAACTCCAGAGGGTGGATACTAGATTCCATTTGAAATGAAATAAAAGTAGTGAGGGCACAATATATTTGTAGGAGCTTGTCTGTGAGGCTAAAAGGAAGAATTGAAATGTTGAAAACACAAATTGGAGTAAGAAGAGTTTCATTTGGGATTGGATAAAAAAATACTTCTAAAAGCTGGGAAAGGAGGTGCAAAGACAGCAGCAAATACAGATGAGCAAAGGAAAAATAGCAGAGACCATTACTGAGCCACTTTGATGGGAATAAAATGGTAAAGTTAGTGCTTTACATGCTTAGTGCTTTGAGGAAGATACGGGGTGAGGAAGAGAAGGTTATTGGTTAGGAGAAAAGCTAGGGAAGGTGGGAACTCTTGCCATTAAACAACCATATTCCCTTTGAAGATATCGACAAGATCTTGGGTAAAGATGGAGAAGAACGGAAGTGGATAAGAGATACAAGAAAGATCCCAGGCAGAAAGAGTCATCTTGGGTTGTAGGCGTAGGGTTCCATCACAGGGGCTATTTAGCAAGGAGAATGGCAGAATTAAAGAGAGAAGTTCATTGAGGTTTAGTAATTATAGTACAAACAGGAGAAGATAAATATCTTCTCTATGTATTACATCATTGTTAAACCTCAATAATTTAGAATATAATTAACCTTTAATAATGCCTTAGATTTAATAATATAGCTATTGCATGGGAATTGTCTGCAAACCATTATAAATCCATTTGTTTGGGTTTACCATCCTGCTAATAAAATGGGTGCAAGGAGCTCACGTGGTGTGGTGCACGGTCCAGGGTGTGCTGGTTGAGCATCGCTCTCAATGCAATTAATTGTAAAATCCATGTCAAATCACAGCAAATAAATAGTTTACAACTACTTAAAATTAAGATTTCTCTTTCGGTTATTATTCCCCAGTTTTTCTTCTTCTACTCTCCAAATGTCTACCCTAGGGGACTTTTCCCCCACTAACTTTGTCTACTTTGCTGCTACTGCTAAGTCGCTTCAGTCGTGTCCGACTCTGTGCGATCCCATAGATGGCAGCCCACCAGGCTCCTCCGTCCCTGGGATTCTCCAGGCAAGAACACTGGAGTGGGTTGCCATTTCCTTCTCCATTGTCTACTTTAGGAATTATAAAATGTGATTCATCTTAGTAAACCAGTTTTGTTTCTAGAATCCTAAATACTGGGTCACAGTTTATTAAAGAGACAAAATAGTGTTCATCTTAAAGGTACAAGAGCAACTTCCCTGGGGGTCTAGTGGTTAAGACTCCATGCTTCAAATGCAGGGGGAGTGGGTTCAATCCCTGGTTTGGAATCCCACACGCCATGTGGTGTGGCCAAAAAAAATTTTTTTTTAAGGAAAAAGAGATCATTTTCTTGGTTCCTAAATTTTTTTAGGGACTTGAAGTGGGCTCCCCAAATATCAAAATGGTTTTCTTTCCTAAATGTTTTTGACCCAGACACCTGCAAACTCAAAACTGTATTGAGGTGTCAATACATTTAGGTCTAAACACCTATTTTCTGTTGCCAATTATGGTATCTAAAAAACAAAACAAAACCAAACCCGTGTCTTTCCTCTTTATAATGGATCAAGATGTTTTTAAATTTACTGCACAAACAAAATGCCCAAACAGAGAGATCTTTGAAGATTGATAAAGGATGAAAAGTGCATTGAAATGCACCTTTAAGTAATTTTATAAATTTAAATAAAAAATTTAAACTAATTTCTCTTCAGAAGGCTTTGATATATTATTACAAGCATTAAACTTAAAGACTGAACCATAGACTCTTATTATCTGAGACTTAGATAAAATGGCCTTCTCTCTGGTGGCTAGGGCAACGTGCATTTGTGTATTCTTGGGTTTTAAAAATTCCCCAGTTAATAATCTCTAATACAGTAATGTTAATAAATGTTGATAAATGTAACTCATCTAATCCAAGGTGCATTGGGGTCTTTAACACATTTAAGAATGTAAAGGGATGGTGAGACCAGAGGTTTTGAACACTGCTGCGTAGATGAATGACATGTGCTTTTGTCCAGCCAGAGTCCCTCGTGGGTCCCCTTTTTGGCTCCATCATTCTGCAGAAGCTGCTCTTGTCACGATGACCCATGACCTCCATCCCTGCCCCACACCTGGACCACACTCCTTGGCTTTTCTCCTGCTGTTCTGCTCACTCCTTCCCACTCTCCTTGGATGGCTTTCGCTCTTCATCCTGAAATTGTATCTTTGGTGTTAAAAGGGATCGTTCCTTAGTTCCCTTTTCTTCTCTGTCAATACTACCTTCATATGAATCTCATGCAGTCGTGGTTTTAAATGTAAATATGCTGATGACTCCCATACTGCCATTGCCGACACAGACCTCTCTTATGAACTTCAGACTCAGAGGTCAACTGCCAATCTGACTTCTCCCCTTGAGTGTGCATAGACACACAAACATACAACACATCCTGAACTAATGATTTCCCCAAATGCCCCCAAAATGGAATCAGAGCTGAACAAGGAATTTGCACATCTTGCTTCATAATATTCCAATGTTTGTTTTATTCACTGTCTTCAAACTATTTTCAAGATACTGCATTTCATCTAAAAAAAGCTAAATTCACAGAAACAGAGTAGAATGGTGGTTGCCAGGGCCTAGGGCACAGGAGAAAGGGGGAGATGTTTGTCAAAGAGTAAAAATTCTAGTTCGAAGATATATAGGTCCTGGGACCTAAAATATAGCGTGGTGACTGTAGTTAAAAATATTGTATTGCATGACATACATGAAAGCTGTTAAGCGAGTAGATCTTAAATGTATCAAACACAAAAATGGTAATTATGTGAAGTGACAGAGGTATTAATTAACCCTATTGTGGTTGTCATTTCACAGCACATACATGCATCAAACCATCACATTGTATACCCAATACTCATACAATATTATATGCCAGTTATATTCATTGAAGCTGGAAAAAGCAAGAAGAATGCATTTGCAAAAATATGAGGACTTGTGTTTTGATTTTTAATGCTTGGGAGAAGTGATCAGCCTTTAAGAAATAGCTTTAATGTTGCTTTTAAAGGAACCAGACAGTTTGAAAATAGAAAATGCCCCCTTTTACCAAAAAAAAAAGAAAGAAAGAAAACTTCTGATGTAGATTTGCCAAATATTGTCTACACTTAAAGGTTAGTATAATAGTGTTATTTCGTATATTTTACTAATTTGGTACAACATTTATACCGTGTGTGTGTGTATCATGTTTTGTCCAAAAATGATTTTAGGCACCACACTCCTGTGGAATCTTTATTTTAAGGGCATTGGATACATAGTATGTTCAATGAGTGAGACTAGTGAGTTTGTATAGTAATTTTTTTTAAGATGTAGACAATTTTAAAAATCTTTATTGAATTTGTTACAATATTGCTTCTATTTTATGTTTTGGATTTTTGGCCTTGAGGCACATGGAATCTTAGCTCCCCGACCAGGGATCCAGCTTACATGCCCTGTGTTGGAAGGTGAAGTCCTAACAATTGGACTGCCAGGGAAGTCTGTATAGTCATCCTTATCATGGCTTAAGATACCATGAGTCATCTTCCCTCTGCTTCTTTATTGACACTTATCCTGGGATGGGGGCTGCAGATTTGGAAGCTTCAGTTCAGTTCAGTTCAGTCACTCAGTCGTGTCTGACTCTCTGCGACCCCATGAATCACAGCATGCCAGGCCTCCCTGTCCAACACCAACTCCTGGAGTTCACTCAAACTCATGTCCATAATATCACTAATTTCGTCTGTCCATCAGGCAGGTTGTTTCCCTGTTGAATTTCCCAAGGTGATTTTATGCCAGGAAACCATTGACTTCCTTATTTATGGAGGCAGGTCCATTGGACCCATTTCAAACGTGAAAATTTTATTGGCTATTACTCAACATTACCTACCAGTTTCTACTCGCTGGTGAGACTATGCAAATCAAATTATTTTTTGAACCAAGTGTGAATAGAAACTAATAACTAGAAAAATGGTCACGATAGGTATTCATTATCTTTTTGTTGAGTGGCTTTCAAAAGAAAAATATTTGTTGCTGTTTTTGTTCAGTCACTAATTCATGTGTGATTCGTTGTAACCCCGTGAACTGTAGCACACCAGGCTTCCCAGGCTTCCCTGTTCTTCACTATTTCCCAGAGTTTGCTCAAATTCATGTCCATTGAGTTGATGATGCTACCTAACCATCTCATCCTCTGCTGCCCCTTTCTCCTTTTGCCTTTGATCTTCCCAGCATCAGGGTCTTTTCCAATGAATCGGCTCTTCGCATCAGGTAGCCAAAATATTGGAGCTTCAGCTTCAGCACCAGTCCTTCCAATAAATACCCAGGACTGATTTCCTTTAGGATTGACTGGTTTGATCTCCTTGCAGTCTGAGAGATCCTCAAGAGTCTTCTCCAGCACCACAATTCGGAAGTATCAATTCTTAAGCCCTCAGGCTTCTTTAACGGTCCAACTCTCACATCTGTACATGACTACTGGAAATACCATAGCTTTGACTACACAAAAGATATTTATTACTTTTAAATCAAGTTGAACCTTGAGAAAACCATACAGCTGCTTATATCCTTTATGATCTAACCCCCTCCAGGCCACAGGGCTCAACTAATTGTGGTAATGTGGTCAATTTGGGGTTGTTCTTTTCAAAGATTTGCCATATGAAAGTCTATTTTAAAAGCCTGGTTGATGTTATCACCTATTTACCACCATCTCTATTCTTCCCCCTGCCTGGAACCTCCCATGCCAGCAGGAACTGTAAAAGGAAAGTATTTGAAATCGAAATCATCACCATTTTGGTCCCTAGGGAAGAAAGCTCAAAGAAACGTAAGTAGCAATTTTTGTATTAGTGTGAAAAACTGAAGCAAACCACACAGTAGGGTGGAAATCCCCGTGGATTTAGGATCAGGTACCCTCTTTCAAAACAGCCATGAGATGTTGGGCCAGGCAGCCTTCCTTGTCAGTCCCTGAGGGTTTGACAGTCAATTGCTTTATTCCTCTGCATTTGTAGGATTTTTTGGGGCACCTGCTTCCCAGGTGTTTCCTTTCTCTTGTGTGAGCGGTCCTCACTCAGCCCCCCTGGCTGGCCAGTTTGGGAGGGGGGGTCTCCAACAACCTCACTCTGTGCTTTCTGCTGACTCTTCCCACTCTGCCTTCTCACTTAGTTTTCGTTCCTGGAAGGAACAGGGAGTTTGACATTTGTCCTGGGCCATGTCCCAGCTACCTTAAGCTGTCCTCTTCCTCATTCAGAGATAAGGGTGAGCTGACTCTGTGTGAATCAGTTCTGCCCCTGGGGCTGGTTTTCTTCATTAGTTTGAGAAGTGGAATCAAAATTGGATGTCAAATGTCAACAAGTTCAACCAGTCATCTACACCTGAGTCACTTCTGTCATATCTCTGTCTCTAAAAGTGTGATTATCTTGTCGTCAGCTCAGAACACCCTTCTTGCTTTTGGCACCTGACTCACTCCTTCTCACTGCCCTGCACCGCTGGGATTCAGCTCCAGCACCACCTCCCCCAGAAAGTCCTCCGTCATTTCCCACCCCTACCCCCATCCTTCAACTTCAAGCTGGGAGTGGAAACCTCCTTTGTGTTCCTCCAATGCCCGGTCTAGGGCCCTGTGATCTCAACTTACTGCACAGAATTCTTGACTTCTTCCTTTATGCTCATGTGTATCAGTTCATCTTATTACCAGAGCTTGGAGAAGTACTGAGCACTTAATTTATCTTTGTCAAGCAATTAATACTTAATTGAATTCAGTATTGGTGAGAATCCCTCTAGTGACCTGGGCTCTCTTCTCCTCAAAGATGCTCTTCCTCTCATGGCCAGAAAACCCCTCTTTATGCTGAACTGAAATCTCTCCTCCACCTGGGGCCCCACAAGACAAATAAAATCCCATCTGCCCATGACATTCAGAAAGACGTTTTAAGATACTGTCAGAGCTCCCTGGAGTCAAGCCAAACATCCACATCTCCTTTTAAACATACTTTGCCTGAGTTTAAATCCTCTTTACCTTTTAGTAACTTGAGTGTGCTAGTCCATGACCCCTGAACAAATTTTAAGATGGGGTGGTCAGGCATTTGCTCTATTTTTGAGTTTAAGTGAATGAGTTTGGTTCTATTCATTCATCAGCCTTCTAGAATTCTTATTTAAATGTGAAGATTAAATGAAATAATGGCATGTGCAGAGCCCAGAGTGCATGGTCCATGAATGTTCATCATAATTGGACCAGATTCCAAGAGAGTCGAGCACAGACATCATCGTTCAAGTTGGTGAGGACTTGTGAGGACTTCTCAGGGGCGGTCTCTCCAGCTTTTGGGAACAATGGAGCTTTGGATTGACCCAAGGCAATTAGAGATACTCTGCTGGAGGTAGTCAATTCTCTGAAATAATTTCAGTGTGAACTTTCATCTATGAAAGATACAGATTCAGAAGACCACATGTACTGAAATGGCCTTTCCCTCATGGTGGTGATGGGCATAGACCTTTAATGATCTTATCATTCATCTTCTATCAGTAACCAAAGGATTCACAGCCCTGCATGTTTGCTGGAATTATTGATTCCGTTTGTTGGTGCAGAGCAGGAAAATCATTTCTCTGTAAAAAAGGTAACGTAACCACTCTGGTTTCGGTCTTCTGAACTCTGTGCTGTCCCCAGTGGAGACAACTGCCTCAGTCAGAAACTTTTGGACACAAATGATATTTTGCTCCATGAGAATTTAATTCTGATTCAACTTAAAAATATTCTAAGGGGCTCTTATCTCACAAATTCTATAAGAAGACCCTAAGATGGGGATTGAGTTGGAAAAGGAGCCTCAGATAGCAGTTGATGCGTTGGAGGAGAAAACCATGTGAGCTTGTTAGCAATGGGATGAAAGGGAATCACAAGACAGCATAAGTGCAAGGAAGCCTCCAGGAAAGGGGAACTATCTCTCCTAAAAGAGAAATGGGAAGGCCTGGGCTGAAGCTGAAGGAGAGGCCAAAGCATGGTGGTCAAGAGAAGATCTGTGTGAACAACTTACAGGGAACTGGAGAGAAAACCATACGGGCAGCGGGTTGAACCCATGCTCCTTGCAGTGAAAGCGTGGAGTCTTAGTCAGTGGACATCCAGGGAAGTCCCCAGAGCTAATCTTGATGCTTGTCTTTTTAAAAGAAGAGACCCACACCAAGGTCAAGGTCATGTAGCCCTGTGTGGTCTAAGAGCACAAAGGAAGGCACAGAGGGACAGAAAATTGTCTAGGAAGCTAACACAGACAAGTCAAAATAGGAGAAATACTGAACTTTGTTTGATTAGCTTGTGGGGAAAATTCATTTGGAAGCTAAAAAAAAATTCTGCCTTAAAAACTGTCAGTACTGCCCTCAATTTCCTGCAAGGATTTGTGCCATTGCTGTAGGTAAGCGTGTAGCATGTTTATGGAAATGTTCAAAGCCCGAGAAGTTTGAATCTTGCATAATTCAATTAAAATGTGTATTTCAGTGAAAATTGAGCCAGAAAAAAAAAATACAAAGGAAATAGGAGAAAGGGTGTGGAGGAATTATGCTGGCCAGCCCACTGTGGATGGATTTGTTAGGAAACAAGTAGGGTGTGGACGCTGATACCCAGTTTCTGATGGGTCTTTTCTGAGTGGCCATCTGTCATTAACCCCATATGTTCAGAAGAGCTAATAACTGATGGGAGGACAAGCATGGCGTCATCTCATCAAACTTTCCAGAGGGATAGTTACGTCAGGAGATGCTTTGGTTCTAATAGTGACCGGTGAAGAGTGAGTCTTCGTTGCTGACACCAGGCAGCACAGTTTTGCGCTTTCTGGGGATTATCAGCTCATCTTTCTAGTTTTGTAGCTGTCTTGATCTTTCCAGTTTTCCCAGTGTTGGGCTCCCTCAACACAGTGTTATCTTGCTGTTGTTTAGTTGCTCAGTCATATCCAACTCTTCGTGACCTCACGGACTGTAGCCTGCAAGTCTCCCTTTTTCTTGGGATTTCCCAGGCAAGAATACTGGAGTGGGTGGCCACTTTCTTCTCCAGGATATCTTCCCGGACCAGGGATTGAACTTGTGTCTCCTGCCTTGAGGGTGGACACTTTATCACTGAGCCCCCAGGGAAGCACCATCACAGTTTTACCTTGAAACTCACCTCTTCTTAAAAAATTTTTTTGGACTTGTTTCTAGTAAGGGAACTGTCACTCCTATAGGGAAAACACTGAGACCCTGGACTCTGAAGAATCAGATTTGAAAGACTGGTTTTCCTGCTCTGTAGACTGTTTTCTTTAAAAGTAATCGATTACACGGTAAAGCCATGTGGAAAGAGCTCTTGGGGTTTGTTTGGTAACTAAAATCTTAGAACATGAACATGGTGAACAATATGGGGTCCAGAGGTTTCCCACGGTGGGCAACTTTCATTGTGAAGTCCAATCACATCCATCTCCTCTCCTCTTCTTATTCAACTTTAAATTGGATTTATAATGGCATGGGTCTTATGAAGTGCTGGGAATATTTGAAAGCTCTTTGAAGATAAGAAAATTTCCTTAATTAAAATGAAGATATCATCATCTCCAAATGTGTCTCTTTGATCTCTGGGGACCATTGCATCCTGGGGCTTGTAGTCTATGGTAGTTATTTCGCATTCCTAAGCCAATAGGAATCCTCTAGCTTCTGGGAAATACGGAGGTCAATAACAATGGGTTCCAGTATGTCATGGTCAGCCAGCAAACCATTCAACAGGTTTCTGAAAAGTTTCTTTTCATCATTACTTATCTTGTTTCCATACCACATTGAGTGGATGGTAAAGGAACCTGAAAACTAAAGGAACCTGAAAATTTCCCCGTCATCAAATAAAGTATTTACACTGGCAAAGGTGGCGATTAGTGCAGGAACCTCATCCATCCTACCCCTCTGCCAACGTGTGGCTTCTCAGAAGCAGTGATCCCCTTAGAGCCTCCACGGACTGCAATGAAAGAAGCAGCTGTCTCTTAAAGGGTAGAACAATGAAAATAATATTTTAATGAAAAAGTTTAAATGAAAACAAATTAATGATTTCGTCTGTGATTTACCTGTGAGGGTATAAGCCAGAATGGGTAGAGTAGAATTTCTATTTACTGGATAAGATTTTATGGGAAAAGGTGCTTAACTACTTGAATCCTTTTCTGATTTCTTAGGATGATATTTGCAATTCTTTTGGCTTAAGAATTTGATTTGGTTCTGAAGTAGATGGCTGGTGAGCACCTACTGTATAGTAAAGGGGGAAAAAGGAAGCTATGGTCTGTATGACATATATTGTTAACCTTAAAAATGCATTCCAATACTTTGCAGACAAATACTGTTTGATTCCACTCATACGAGGTACCTAGAATAGTCAAATTAAATCCACAGAGTCAGAAAGTACATTGGCAGGGCCCTGGGGTGGAAGGATGTGGAGTTAGTGTTTCATGGGGACAAAGGTTCAGTTTAGGAAGGTGAAAACTTCAGCGGATGCTTGATGGTGACAGTTGTGTAACAACGCGAATATACTTAGCGCCTCTGAACTGTACACTGAAATACGGTTGAAACAGTATGTTCTGTATTCTGTGATTTTTATCATAATAAAAAAATTAGAAAACAAAAAGAAAAAAACAAAGAGAGTAAAGCAAAAGACTTTCATTTGGTTCTTTTTTTTTAGATGTAAAAAAAAATCTGTGTATTTCTTGATCTTTTACCATGTCCTGCACAATAAAGGGTCTGTTTGAGAATTCTGAGATGGTTCTGTGGGGGCCACTGCCCGTCAAGGGAAGGGAGGTGTCATTCCAGTGATGGAGGGTGAGAGGGAGTAGACCACACGGCAGAGAACAGGAGCATTCTGCCCAGCGAACATGCCAATGCTGTTCACTGCTGGCAGGCTGCGCTTCATTTGATTTGCCTCTCTGTTCACCAAAACTTTTCCCCGGATTAAAGGTACCTGTGTGAGGTCCTGTTTGACCTGAGTCTTGTCATGGAAACAATAGATTCTCTAAGTGACCTGAGAAGGCATCTAGTTTAACTCCTTCACTTTTCAGGGACACAAACAATGTGCTCAAAATCAAAATGTTTGTGGCTGAGGCTCAATTAGCAGTGCAGGAATTCTGCCCCTTAGACTGATTAAGAACTAAAGAGCCTCTTGATGAAAGTGGAAGAGGAAAATGAAAAATCTGGCTTAAAACTCAACATTCAGAAAACTAAGATCATGGCATCTGGTCCCATCACTTCATGGGAAATAGATGGAGAAACAGTGGAAACAGTGGAAGACTTAATTTTTGGGGGCTCCAAAATCACTGCAGATACTGATTGCAGCCATGAAATTAAAAGACGCTTACTCCTTGGAAGGAAAGTTATGACCAACCTAGACAGCATATTAAAAAGCAGAGACATTACTTTGCCAACAAAGGTCTGTCTAGTAAAGGCTATGGTTTTTCCAGTGGTCATGTATGGATGTGAGAGTTGGACTATAAAGAAAATTGAGCGCTGAACAATTGATGCTTTTGAACTATGGTGTTGGAGAAGACTCTTGAGAGTCCCTTGGACTGCAAGGAGATCCAACCAGTCCATCCTGAAGGAAATCAGTCCTGAATATTCATTGGAAGGACTGATGTTGAAGCTGAAACTCCAATACTTTGGCTACCTGATGCAAAGAGCTGACTCATTTGAAAAGACCCTGATGCTGGGAAAGATTGAGGGCAGGAGAAGGGGACGACAGAGGTTGAGATGGTTGGATGCCATCACCGACTCAAGGGACATGAGTTTGAGCAAACTCTGGGAGTTAGTGATGGACAGGGAGGCCTGGCATGCTGTAGCCCATGTGGTCACAAAGAGTCGGACATGGCTGGGCGATTGAACTGAACTGAACAGACTGTCTTCTGCCTGCATTTGCAGTCCACCTGGGTGGCTATGGGCTTTCCCGACACTTCTGAGTGATTTAAGGTGCAGGCTTTTCCAGAAACAAGGGGATCTGGGAGCAGGGCTCCTGCTTGGTAGAGATGAGTAGCGAGAAAAGGCACACCTCACTTACCTGGTGATCCAGTAGTTTTTCAATCCCTGGTCAGAGAGCTAAGATCCCACACGACTAACCCAAAAAACCGAAACATAAAATAGAAGCAACGTTGTAACAAATTCAGTAAAGACTTTAAACATGGTCCACATAAAACCTTAAAAACTGTCTGGAAATATTCGCCATCACCTTAAATTTATTCCAGTTGAGGGGGTATTTCTGAAGAAAATTCTAAAAATGGATTCTCCCTCATTTAACAAACTGATATCTATTGTTGCTGTTGAGTCACTAAGTCATATCCAACTCTTTCAGATCCACCAGGCTCCCCTGTCCTGCATTATCTCCCAGAGTTTGCTCAGATTCATGTCTGTTGAGTTGGTGATGCTATCTAACTACCTCATCTTCTGTTGTCCCCTTCTCCTTCTGCCCTCAATCCTTCCCAGCATCAGGGTCTTTTCCAATGAGTCAGCTCTTTGCATCAGGTGCCAAAGCGTTGGAGCTTAAGCTTCAGCATCATTCTTTCCAATGAATATTCAGGGTTGATTTCCTTTAGGATTGATATCTATAATATATAATACTTTTCCAGAAAGCTCTCCAATTTGCCTGAGTGAAAAGCTAGCCATATACTTTCAGTCCACGGGTAGACAATTAAGACATGATTACGGGTGGACTTTCTGCCCTTGGTTCTATTTCTTTACATTAAAAATTGTTATTATTTTTAAATAACTTTATTTATGTACTTATCGTCTGTTTTTGGCTATGCTGGGTCTTCATTGTTGCGTGGGCTTTTCTCTAGTTGCAGTGAGTTGGGGCTACTCTCTAGTTGTGGCATGTGAGTTTCTCATTGTGGTGGCTTCTCTTGTCGTGGAGCGTGGGCTCCAGGGCAGTCTCAATAGCTGTGGCTTAGTTGCTCTGCAGTATATGGAACCCAGATCAGGGACTGAACCCATGTCTCTTGCATTGGCAGGCAGATTCTTTAACACTGGGAACCAGGGAAGTGCCTACATTAAAAATTATTACAGAACAATTGCCATGAATTTTAAGAATCTTGCATATGGAGTCAAATTGTGAGTGGGAGGGTTTGGTGCAGGAGGAGGAATAAGGTAGAATTTTCTTTACGGGAAAAATATTTTCAGATAGTCTCTGAAAACAGAGCATTTTGTCAGAGAGCAGGCCTTTGTATTACTACTGAAAGAAACAAGGACCATTTATTTTCACTCTCAATTTTTCCTCTTATGGATCAATATCAGAAGGAATACCTGATATTTACTGGGCACTGGATCCTAGGCACTGAGTCTTACATGTAGTATTATCTCATTTCATTTAATCCCCTGGGACAGTATAACCTACATATAATCTTTTTAAATTGAGATATAGTTGATATACACTATAAAAGCTACAGGTGTACAACATAGTGATTCACAATTTTTAAAGGTTATACTTCATCTATAGTTATTCTAAAACATTGGGATATTCCCTGTGTTGTACAATATATCCTTATAGCTTATTTTATACCTAATAGCTTTTACCTCTTACTCTCCTACCTCTAAACTGCCCCTCCCTCCTTTTCTCTTCCACACCGGCAACCGCTAGTCTGTTCTCTTTGTGAGTGCATTTCTTTATTGTCATATTCACTAGTTTTATTCTTTAGATTCCATATATAAGTGATATCATATAGTATTTGTCTTTGTCTGACTTATTTCACTGAGCAGAATACCCTCCAAGTCCATCGATGTTGCTGCAAATGGCAAAATTTCATTCTTTTTCATGCCTGAGTAGTATTCCATTTAGTAGATGTACCACATCTTCCTTACTCGTTGATCTGTTGATGGACACTTGGGTTGCTTCCATGAGTTGGCTATTGTAAACAATGCTACTATGAGCTTTGGGCTGCATGTATCTTTTTGAATTAGTGTTTTCTGGGGTATATATCTGGGAGTGGAATTGCTGGGTTATGTGACAGAAGGCAAAGAAGGAAGGAAGAGAGTGAGGGAGGGAGGAAGGAAGCTGGGAAGGTAACTTACTTTGAGCATCAGAGCTTTGGTTAGTTGGAGTTGCTGATCTGAAGGCCTGATGGAGTTCTATGTTTGGAGCTCTTCACATTTTCACTCCAAGGTTGCATTTATTAACATTATATTATAAATATTATGGTCCACAAAGACCTCACCAAACCCAACTCCTCAGCTACTCTGAATTTTATTAAAAATAACCCTGTCCCAGAGGATGAACTGGCAACTCGGACTTGAAAATTTCCTTTCAAAAGTATCTGATATTATAGCTCGAACTTTAAAACATTGCCTAGAAGGAATTCAAATCTCTCCCAAATTAGACTCATATCCCATTTATGAATTTCTTGTTCTGTACAAACTTTATTCACCTATTTCTTTTAATTTTTATTTTTGCCATGCTGTGCAGCTTCCTGGGATTGAACCAGGGATTGAACCCAGGTCCACAGCAGTGACAGTGCTGAGTCCTAACCACTGGACCACCAGGGAATTCCAAGTTTGCATTAAAAAAAAAAATTGGCCATGCTGCATGGCATGTGGGATCTTAGTTCCCTGACTAACACTGGTAGCATGGAATCTTAACCATGACCACAGGGAATTCCCTCAGTTATTTCCTTTGAAGCCAGAAAAGACATCACAGGTCATCTACTTTAATACTCATGTTATCAATAAGGAAAGCAACGCTCAGAGAAATGGAGACAATCACCTACTGTTGCTCAGCATTTGGTGGTGGAGCCAAACCAGCTCCTAACCCCTCGTCCTGCCTTTGGGGTGCTTCTTAGAACAATCTTGGAATTGACAGGCCCACCCTTAGGGTTTCCTAATACCTGCTCCATGAATCTCAGGTGAAGCTTCCCTGGAAATCTTCTGGTTGGTGAACTTGCCAAGTAGTTGACATTCTTCCCCTTCATCTCTGTGCTCCATCACTCATCTGAGCTGTGATAAGCCGCAGATTAAGAAAAAAAAGAGGACCAGCAGCTTCTCGATATAATCTCCAGGATGAAATAACTTTTTCTACAGTCTGTACACAGAGATTTGCCGATAGCTCTCTGCAGTCTTCTGTTTACTAATGGAACACAATACAAATGCACTTTTGGGAGAGATGTGACTGTTCGTGGCTAACATTGGCTATCACTGAGATCCCATGAGGGGAGGAAGGAACATTTTCTGGGAACTTGTTTTTAGGAAGGAAAAAAAAAATTCCCCTGATACTCACTTTAAATGAGAAGGCACTGTGAGTTTTAAACGGAAAACTCCATCGCTGCTGAGGTGACTTAGGAGACTAAACCATTGTAAGTTCTGGGTAATTTAATGCACCAAGAGGAAACATAAAATTAGAGTAGTTTAAGGAGATTAAAAATAGTAACCAGAGATTAAACATTTGAAGTACTTTGTATTGTTTTAAAAGCATTAACTAATTAGTCAGCAAATTTCTCTGTTGAGGCAGAAGGTTTTCAGGTTGGATGCGTACCGAAAGGAGGATTACGTGAGATTTCAGATATGTCAGGGCAGAAAGAAAGGATCAGAGAGAATCAGGCAGAATCTTGATGATGGATGGGACAAAAGTGGGTAGGACTGGGGTCTGCTCTTAGGGTAAATGGGGGATGTGAGAATATTTCTTGAGTGTTTAATGTTATGTGTGTTTTGTAGGGTTAAATTGGAAGGAATAAGTAGGAGCAGTTAGAACAAGAATGTGGCCGTTGAGGACCCAGGAAGCTCACAGGTATTTTTTTCTCCTAAAATTCCAGAATCACTTTTTGTGTTTTATCTCAACCGAAATTCTCCCAGGGCACCTGCCTTGCCTTATACCTCTTACCTCTTACATTCCCCAGTGTATGATGCTTGGGATTACATAACAAGCATTTGTTGGGCAACTGATCTGTTTAGAAGCTGGAATTATAAGACTATCTTTGGTTGGAACTTACCTAGGAGATGTGAATTTTGAGATGAGGAGAGATGTTTCAAGGGGGAGAAAAAGAGTAAGAAGGGAAGAAGTGGGTGGGCTGGATGTGGTCTGGGGGAAAGAATGTTGGGAATATTGTCAGGACAGGAGCGCATTCCAAATTTTAAAAGAGGGATATATAGGAGCTTCCCTGGTGGCTCAGACAGTAAAGAATCTGCCTGCAATGCAGGAGACCCCAATTCGATCCCTGGGATGAGAAGATTCCCCTGGAGAAGGGAATGGCTACCCACTCTAGTATTCTTGCCTGGAGAATTCCGTGGACAGAGGAGCCTGGCGGGCTACAGTCCAGGGGGTAGCAAAGAGTCAGACACAACTGAGCGACTAACACTTACAGGTGCTTTTACGCTGATAATGAGTCGACTATAAATTCAGAGACGGAGCCTGACTTTGCGGCATGTGAAATTTTGGCAGATGTGGTAACATCTGACCTGGTGGGTGTTGCCCAGAGGGTTGATTGGCTCAGATGGCGGTTGCAGTCAATAGAAGCGCAGAGACGGTGAGAGTGAGCAAACTTAAAGAAGTCTCAAGATGGGAAAGGATGCTGCTGTCTTTCAGCCACTGTGGCAGCATCCTCAGGTTCCCATCCCGTGAGTGCTGAGGTCTCAGCTGACTGTGACTCCGCCTCAGCCCTCACCCAGTGCCCCCTAATTCCTGTCCACACCTCTGCTTTGGAGCTGGTTTCACAGCTACTGTCTGCCTCCTCCACTTCCTTTTTATTTCGCCTCTTTCTCTTCTGCCCCTGGATCAAAGTCACACTCAAGTTCTTCTCTTTCCTGACATAGCTATCTGGGCTTCTCAGGTGGCTCCGTGGTAAAGAATCTGCCTGCAATGCAGGAGACATGGGTTGGGTTCAATCCCTGCTCTGGGAAGATTCCCTGGAGAAGGACGTGGCAACCCACTCTAGTATTCTTGCCTGGGAAATCCCATGGACAGAGGAGCCTGGTGGGCTACAGTCCATGAGATCGCAGTGAGTTGGACACGACTTAGCAATTGAACGACAACAACAGCAGCACAGCTATCTTGTTTACCATTTCTCTAGAAGTTGTCATATTTGTTGGGGTCCTTTTTCTCTAGAGAGTGAGTTTTTTTTTTTTTTTAAACTCATCCTCCAAAATAATTGTATCAATACATTGTATGTATTTTTAAAAATTAAAAAAAATTATTTATTTGGCTGCACCAGGTCTTGGTTGCAGCTTCGATCTGCATTGCGGCATGTGGGATCCAGCTCCCTAATTACGGATTAAACCTGGGCTCCCCCACATTGGGAGCACAGAGCTCTAGCCACTGGACTACCAGGGAAGTCCTGATGTATTATATTTTATATAAATGCTTGCTTATTACAGGAGGAAAGGAATACAATTTTCTCTTCCCTTCTCCCTGCAAACCTGAAATTTTTTAAAAAGAATTTTCCTTGATGACCACCCTCTTGCTTCTCTTTACTGTCATTTCAACACAATGACTCAGCCAGCTGTTTAAGGTACGTGAATTTCGTGGGAGAAATGTCTGCCTGCCCATGGTAAAGAATTCGCCTGCGATGCAGGAGATAAAGGAGATGTGGGTTCGGTTCCTTTGTTGGGGAGATCCTGGAGAAGGGAATGGCAACCCACTCCAGTATTCTTGTCTGGAGAATCCCATGGACAGAGCAGCCTGGCAGGCTACGGTCCATGGGGTCGCGGAGTCGGACACGACTGAACAACTGAACAACAGCTGACCCTGAAAGCAGTTTGAAGTTGAGCGGGCAAACAAATGGGCACGGCTGGTTCCTCAGTGGCTTTGCCTGCTCCCTTTGACCTGGTCTTGGCATCCAAGTCATCTCTTCCTTATCAGCTCCTTTCCTACCCCTCCCACCAGGTGCCAGAGGGAAGCAATCATGTGATGCCAGAATTACAGGTTGCATCTTCCCCAGGGGTCTTACCCAACAGCTCTTGATCAAATCTCTCCTCTGAGGGCTCTTCTTATTCTTGGGGGGAAAAAAATTCTCCCTAAGGTGCTGTTTGCTCTTTTCTAAGGGACATGCTCTTGGTCACTTCACATTCCTTTTGGCTGCTCCAGCCTGCAATCAGCAGCCTGTGATCTCCTGCTGTTTCAGGAGCTCCTCACTGCAGCCCTTTTCTTTCATTGCGTTTCATCAGTTTGAAAGAAACGTGGGCTTGTGGGAACTTGTGACCACCAAGCACTTAAACTAGACTGAAACCTTCGAGAAGGAAGGTACCAGCTTTCCTGATGGTCTCTGCTGTTTTTCTGTCCAATGTGGGGCCAGCCCAAAGTAAAGGCTCAATTTATAATTTTTGAGTGGAAGAATGTTGTTTTTGTTTTTTTTCCCCTTACCATTCTTCCTCAACTCTGTTTACCTTGTTTGGTTCTGTTTGTTTCATTTCTTGTTCTATTTCCAGGGCCTGAATCAGTCCTTGGCTCATACGAGGCTCTCCGGTGTTTGTTGAATGAATATGTGAATGACTTGTCTCTGTAACCAGGTCTTTAGAATTCAGGGGCTGGCCCCTGGGGGTGAGATTTACTTTGCTTAGTAGGAATATGAGGATATGTAAGACCCATGTTTGTGTTTCAGCCTTTTGATCTGCTGTTGGATAGGTGACTGGGAAAGTGGGGGTCTTCCTGCATGTCCACCCGCTCCTCCCCTGTACAAGCACTTTCTACGGTCTGTCAAGGGAACAGTTACATTCTCATCTTCTAGCATACCTGGTTGGCATCACAGGCAATGCTGAAGCCAGGTGGCCACAGATTCCTGAGTGAGGATGGAGTGAGTGCCTGTGGATGACAGATGGCCCATTAGAGGCTGGCAGACTCTGATTTGCTGTGATGAATTTGCCTTGGGTGTTGGAAAGCAAGTAATCGCAGACTTGCCATGGTATCATGGGATCGTCCTTTCCCATCCCTGAAAAGGGGGTTCAGTATCCCCATGTAAGTCCTTTATGCAGCTTGCTGTACTATTGCTTCTGGCGGGGCAGGGCCCTCTTCCAGTCATTTCCTAGGATGACTGCCTTGGATTGGCTCAACTGCCTTCCCTGTTCCAATTAAATTAGAGACTTTAACATTTTCTTTTCTTTCTTTAATCACATATTTCAAAATCTTATAAATTTATTGAAATTATTTCTTTCACTTTTGATAGTTTGTGTATAGAATTTGGGGCTGATGGTTTTTTTCTTTTAAATATTTTGAAGCATTTCTTTGAGCATATTGTCTTTCTATTTGCACAGTTTCTGATGAGGAGTCTATTCTAATTAATTTTTCTTTCCCCTATATTTCTTTTTTATTTCCTACTTGCCTTCTGGCTTTTTTTTTTTTTTTAAATATCTATAGTAGTGTTAGTGTTAATTGCTTAGTCGTGTCTGACTCTTTGCGACCCCATGGACTGTAGCCTGCCAGGCTCCTCTGTCCGTGGAATTCTCCAGGCAAGAATACTGAAGTGGGCTGCCATTCTCTTCTCTAGGGCATCTTTCTGACCCAGGGGTCAAACCCAGGTCTCCTGCACTGCATGCAGATTCTTTACCATCTGAGCCACCAGGGAAGTCCATCTTTACATCTATGGTCAATGATTTTTAAAATTTATGCAGTTTGCTTTTTGCTGCGCTGGGGCTTCCTTGTTTTGCTTGAGCTTTCTCTAGCTGTGGTGTGCGGACTTCTCATTGCGGTGGCTTCTTTTGTTGGGGAGCACGGGATCTAGCATGTCTAGGCTTCAGTAGTTGCTGCACATGGGCTCGGTAGTTGTGGCACTGGGGCTTAGCTGCTCCGAGGCATGTGGAATCTTCCTGGACCAGGGATTGAACCTGTGTCCCCTGCATTTGGGGAGGGGGTGCAGATTCTTATCCACTGTGCCCCCAGGCATACTATCTTGGTGCACCACCAAGTCCCAGATTTTTTATCTTTAGATTTCAGCAGTTTGAATATGATGCATTTAGGGGGGTTTGTTTGTTTCCACATTTTTCTTAAGTGCTACTGTGATAGGCTTTCCTTCTTCACTTCCAGGAGGATGCTGTACCGCTGGGGCCACAATTCTGACCTTTAATTCTGACAGCGTGTGTGGAATTTGTAAGAGCACTTTGGTACCCTTCTGGGTGAAGAGTGCTCCGTAAATGTAAGGCATGATTATTTCTTGACAGTTAAATATAAAGGTTCCACTACATGCTCCTTCACATTGTTGCTTTAAAGATATTAATTGGGCCTCTTAACTGTACAATGCAGTTATAATCCTAATTGAAAATAATCGGTCAACACGGGAAAGGGAAAATACCTAAAAACAACTGGGAAGTCACACTTTAAGAAAGTTAAGATGCCACTAGTTAAAAGTTGACTTGAGTTGAAAAAAAGTCAGTCAGCCCCCTCTCTCTGGGTGGGTAAACATTTGAGTGAAGTGAGAGATTGGAGAGAACCCATAATTAATCGTGAATACAATGGCTGATAAGGGCGAGAAACTTCAGGAGCTAGCTTACACATCCTTCCCTGAGCTTTCCATCAAAAATCTTTTCTCTGGCTTTGCAAATGCTGTTTTAACATCATTTCTGTGGAAGTAAATTCATTGCGTCCACCCGCTTCACCACCGTCCTCCCTCCCCCGCCTTGTAGGGGAGAAGAGGTTTCTGCTTTAGAAAACACTTCATGTTTTTGTTGTTGTCATCAGAGCTTCTCTAGGACTAACAAAGCTCAGGGGGAAATTTTTTTTTTTGAAAGAAAGGAGGAAAAAAAGAGGGAAAACGTGAGCTGGAGATTGTGGCAAGCTTTACAAATTGGCACAGTCTTATCAACAGCATTTCACGGTTTTCTGGAATCCTTTCAAAGGAGACTTTGCTTTGTAAGAGACGATTTCAGCTTTTTATTATTTAAAGCTATATTTGAGAGTTTCCGAAAATTGCCTTTTAGTTTCCCAGACTCTTAAGGCATCGATACTGATGTTTACTTCTTGTGAATTACTTCTTTTCCGATGTGGCTTGCTCTGCATCTAAGTTCTACATTCTACTTCCTCCCCTTCACTTCTGTTTTCTTTTCCCTCGGTCTTGCTACCTTTGAGGATTATCAGTTATGTCACTCTGGGCTCCTACCAAGGTTCCTTCTTCATTTAAGTAGGAACAAAATATGGGCCCCTGATGGTCAGGGACCCACATTTCTGTTCTGTAAGGTGTCACTTTCACCTACAGAGGCAGGTGATTCCATGTCCTTTTGATTTCCAGGACATGATCCAAACTTTCAGCTCTCTCCCTCTTTTACACTGAGACATGGGCTATTATTTTAACACCCACATGACAAGTCCTGTTAAAGAGTATAATCAAGGTGAACAATCTTTCTAATTAAAAATAAAAAAAAAAAAACAGAACAATCTCCAGCCCCGGCCAATGACTCATTTATTAAAGCAATATTTGACCATGCAGAGTTCTTCCACCAAAGATTTAGAAACCTGCAGGGTTTCCAGCGTAAGATTTTATCTGTATACTATGTGCCCTTGTCCCAAAAGTTAGGAAGTCACCATCAAGGTTTCTTCATTTTGAAACATTTGTTTGGTTTCCAGTCTCACCAGCCTGCTCCACTGACCAAAATGATGAATGATAGGTGATTTTTACTGAAATTTTTAGAATAGGATATATAGTAGAAAATGGGCTATTTAAGTTCTTTCTGTGCTATTAACAAGTTTGGAGACCTTGGGTAAAGCATTTAATCTTGATAAGATTTAATTCTTCCTAATCTGTAAAATGTCATCCCTGGAGAACTATATGTGTGTGTGCTATGTTGCTTCAGTCATGTCTGATTCTTTGCACACCTATGGACTGTAGCCCCCAAGCTGCTCTGTCCGTGGGCTTCTCCAGGCAAGAATACTGCAGTGGTTTGCATGCCTACCAGGGGATCTTCCTGACCCAGGGATCGAACCCATCTCTTGTTTCCAGCATTAGCAGGCAGGTTCTTTACTACTAGTGTTACCTGCAAAAGCTGTGTGTGTGTATATAGTACTGGTTATATACTATATATATACATATCAGTTCAGTTCAGTTCACTCGCTCAGTGGTGTCCGACTCTTTGTGACTCCATGAATCACAGCATGCCAGGCCTCCCTGTCCATCACCAACTCCCATACACACACATATATGTATATATACAGTACTCGTTGTTACTCCAGTCTCTCAAACCATATCTATCTATGTGTGGTCAGTCTCAGAGTTGTGTATAGATGTACAAATATAGACATACAGATAATAGATATATAGATATATAGATCGTGAGACTATAAAAATTTTCAAGGTGACATATATAAACTTGTAATATAAAATTTATGTATACAATGTATAAGTTGACCAATTTGAGAGACTTATGCAATAACATTATAACTACAAAAAGAAAAATGAAAGGGAAATGCCTCAGGATTGACTGAAAGACAGCGACTCAAAGAGAAGAAAGAAGGTTGAACTAAGAATCCACGGGAAGAAAGAGCTTTGTAAATTACAACCATGCCTTTCTTGATGGAAGAGAGGCTAGTGCATTAGAGGTGATATTTTTAAAAAATGAAAGCATTTGCTAAATGTGGCATTAGGATGGATGTGTGTGCCAATGAACAGAATTTTTTTAATTACGAGAGAAATTAGCCACTGTTTTAATTTCTTAGAAAGTGATTATATTGAAATGCTGTCTGGACCACCTCTCTTCTTGGGGTGTTGCTTCAACAATTTGCTGTGATCAAAAACATATTTACAGAGAATAGTTTCTTTACAAATAGAACTCAGTTTCTGGAAAATTCCTGCTCTTCTCTTGCTTGACAAATACCCATTCCCATCCACGATAGTCTTGTCTGAACCTCACGTTCCATGTGGTGGTGAAAAGTGGGTTTAATATTTGTGTAAGTCTCTGTGGAAGGCCAGCCTTTGATCTGTAATAACCATGATTTGTTTTGATTATTGTTTGGATTTCTAAACAAGGGTATTTGAGATATTTACTAATTTATCTGAAGCTCAAGATGCTAGAAAAACTTGGTAGAGATCATGGAAATAAGAATGTGTATTTTGCTATTAAAATTTTTATTTTAATTGGAGGATAATTGCTCTACAATATTGTGATGGTTTTTGCCATACATCAACATGAATCAACCATAGGTATTTTTGTATTTTGAAGGATTGTTCCCATGACTTTAAAACAAAGATGGAACAATCAGCCCTTTAGACGTCTATGTACATGTGTGTACCATAGAAAGACGTCATTTCAAACTCGTGGTAATACACACCATCTTCACTCCCATACTGTGAAATGCTATTCAAGTGCTGTGTGGTTTCTGTGCTTTTTCTTTCTCCCAAGCTCCTTCCCCAAAACTGTCGTATGAATGAGCTTCCAAAATTATCCTTAAAATTCAGACCTACCCACTGCTCCAGCATCACCTTGGGGCCCTTTATTGTAAAATAATGAGGTTTTAAATTGTGAAAGCAATTCCTCGAAAATTCCAAGAAGACTCCTCCTTGGGATGAAACTGGAATGTAGGAGCCTAGCATGTAAAACAGAAATTAACCAATTACCTCCTTAAATATTGTGGAACAGAAGCTTGACCCCTTAAGAGGCACTGACCACAGTGGAGGTATTTTGGCCATTTGATATTCATGAGACCTGGGAAGGTTTCGTGCGCTGAGGACTAAATACAAGGGCTTTGGCTTTTCTAATGTAAACACCATTATCATTTGGAAATCAATTAGCTCCTTGCAAGGAGGGAACCAGAAGACCAGCCCCTTCTGAACTACCATTGTGAGCTGGGGCTATTTGCTTTAATTAAGAGGAGACAGAGTGGATTATTGTCTCAAACTAAAGAGTCGGGAAGTCAGAAAATTACACTTTACCCTGGTGAACAACAAAGCTCAGGCTCTCCATCAGGAGGGTCTAAAGCAAATTAGCTTTTAATCTGGAAACTTTCTGACTCAGGACGCCTGCACCAAACAGTTGGAAAAAATGACAAACAGAAGCCCATCTAAAACACTAGGCTCCCCTTGAGAGGCTCCCCCTGAGAGGCTCCCCCTGTAACCCTATCAGGAAGATCTGTGTGATAAGTGTTTTCTTTTGCCCTTTAGTTGTCAAAGATGTAGAATTTATTGTAAAAAAAAAAAAAATTAAAACTGGATCTTCATTGATAAAATGTTAGTAGCATTAATGTGAAATCACTGTAATGAAACTGGAAGGAAAATTTACAGTCCTTGATTGGCTGAAAAAGTAAAAGTTTGGTAACTAGTAATCTCCAGTGTTATCTGCTTGGGTGTCCATAATCTTCTCACTCACTGGAACTTGGTGTCAAACCAAGTCACGGAAAATGGTTGCAATTACTTTTCTCATTCATTCTTTCCATCCACACATCCATCCATCTATCCATCTATCCCTCCATCCATTCACCCATCCATTTAATCCAACAGATAAACTTTAAAGATGAACTATGTGTCATACATAGTCAATAAACTGGAAAATTCTGAAAGAGATGGGAATACCAGACCACCTGACCTGCTTGTTGAGAAACCTGTATGCAGGTCAGGAAGCAACTGTTAGAACTGGACATGGAACAACAGACTGGTTCCAAATAGGAAAAGGAGTACGTCAAGGTTGTATATTGTCACCCTGCTTATTTAACTTATATGCAGAGTACATCATGAGGAACGCTGGGCTGGAAGAAGCACAAGCTGGAATCAAGATTGCCGGGAGAAATATCAATAACCTCAGATACGCAGATGACACCACCCTTATGGCAGAAAGTGAAGAGGAACTCAAAGGCCTCTTGATGAAAGTGAAAGAGGAGAGTGAAAAGCTTGGCTTAAAGCTCAACATTCAGAAAACGAAGATCATGGCATCTGATCCCATCACTTCATGGGAAATAGATGGGGAAACAGTGGAAACAGTGTCAGACTTTATTTTTTTGGGCTCCAAAATCACTGTGGATGCTGATTGCAGCCATGAAATTAAAAGATGCTTACTCCTTGGAAGGAAAGTTATGACCAGCCTAGATAGCATATTAAAAAGCAGAGACATTACTTTGCCAACCAAAGTCCGTCTAGTCAAGGCTATGGTTTTTCCCGTGGTCATCTATGGATGTGAGAGTTGGACTGTGAAGAAAGCTGATCGCCAAAGAATTGATGCTTTTGAACTGTGGTCCTGGAGAAGACTCTAGAGAGTCCCTTGGACTGCAAGGAGATCCAACCATTCCATTCTAAAGGAGATCAATCCTGGGTGTTCATTGGAAGGACTTATGCTAAAACTGAAACTGCAATACTTTGGCCACCTCATGCGACGAGTTGACTCACTGGAAAAAAGTCTGATGCTAGGAGGGATTGGGGGTAGGAGGAGACGGGGACGACAGAGAATGAGATGGCTGGGTGGCATCACCGACTCTGTGGACATGAGTTTGAGTGAACTCCGGGAGTTGGTGATGGACAGGGAGGCCTGGTGTGCTGTGGTTCATGGGGTCACAGAGTTGGACATGACTGAGCGACTGAACTGAACTGAAAGTGTCATACATAGTCCTAGGTCCTGGGAGATCCCTAGGAATAGATGTCATATTTCTTTGGGGAGAGAGAAAAATAAGTTAGTAGCTGCTATGAGCATATGGAAGTGCCTTGCCTTTGGAAAACAGGAAGAAGTCCTGAAGGAGAGGCAGAAGTGGCCAACCCAGAAGAAGAAAACATAGGCTAAGGCCAAACGTGAGTGGAGTTTAAGTACTGGGGAGCTGACCCTGGAGATGTGGGCATAAGGTTTGTGAGGCATGTGGAAGAAGAGCAAGTTAGAAGATGGGAGAGGTAAACAGGAGCCATGTTCTGGAGGTTTCTCCCTGGCAGGCTAACTCCTCAGGGCATGGGAAACCTTTGAAGCAAGTGAATGCAAAGAGGTAAATGTACCTATTTTAGGAAGATCATTCTGATAGCAAGGAAGCAACTGGTTTGGAAAGAACAAGATCGGAGATAGAGAAATTCCAGGACTGTTCTGATTAATTCATGGAAGATATGTCTATGACTGGGTTACACTGTGGACAGGTTGCCAGGCTGGATGAAGCACAGGCTGGAATTAGGATTGCAGGGAGAAATGTCAATGACCTCAGGTATGCAGATGACACCACCCTTATGGCAGAAATTGAAGAGGAACCAAAGAGCCGCTTGATGAAAGTGAAAGAAGAGAGTGAAAAAACTGGCTTAAAACTCAACATTCAGAAAACTAAGATCATGGCATCTAGTTCTATCATTTCATGGCAAATAAATGGGGAAACAATGGAAACAGTGACAGACTTTCCTTTCTTGGGCTCCAGAATCACTGTAAATGGTGACTGCAGCCATGAAATAAAAAGATGCTTACTCCTTGGAAGAAAAGCTATGACAAACCTAGACAGCACATTAGAAAGCAGAGACATTATTTTGCCGACAAAGGTCTGTCTAGTCAAAGCTATGGTTTTTCCAGTAGTCATGTATGGATATGAGAGTTGGACCATTAAGAAAGCTGAATGCAGAAGAATTGATGCTTTTGAATTGTGGTGTTGGAGAAGACTCTTGAGAGTCCCTTGGACTGCAAGGAGATCTAAGCAGTCAATTCTAAAGGAAATCAGTCCTGAATATTCATTGGAAGGACTGATGCTGCAGCTGAAACTCCAATACTTTGGCCACCAGATGCAAAGAACTGACTCCTTGGAAAGGACCCTGATGCTGGGAAAGTTTGAAGGCAGGAGGAGAAGAGGATGATAGAGGATGAGATGGTTGGATGGCATCACCAACTTGATGGGCATGAGTTTGAACATGCTGCAGGAGTTGGTGATGGACAGGGAGGCCTGGCGTGCTGCAGTCCATGGGGTCACAAACAGCCGGACACGACTGACTGAACTGAACTGAGTGCGGACAAAGAAAAGGGGACTGATGACAAGAGGGAAGAATCAATATAATTTTGTTGTTAATCAAAAGCAAAAGGATGAAGAATTTGGGGAATACAATGAGGGTTTCTGGTTGGGGCAACTGCCTAATGGGGATATCTAACATTCCCTGAGACAGAACATTCTGGAAGAGGAGCAGATATGCTTGGTTGAGGTCCTAACCTCAACGAGACGCAGTTTTTAGTGTCCTGGAGGTAGTGTGAGTGCAGAGGCATAAAAGAAACTGAATTGTTATCCTAATGTCTTTACAGTCTTTTCAGTTCAGTTCAGTTCAGTTCAGTCGCTCAGTCGTGTCCGACTCTCCGCGACCCCATGAATCACAGCACGCCAGGCCTCCCTGTCCATCACCAACTCCCGGAGTACACTCAAACTCATGTCCACGACTGAGCGACTGAACTGAACTGAGAATGGACTGGTTGGATCTCCTTGCAGTCCAAGGGACTCTCAAGAGTCTTCTCCATCACCACAGTTCAAAAGCATCAATTCTTCGGTGATCAGCTTTCTTCACAGTCCAACTCTCTTATCCATACAGTCTTTTAGAGATCCTTATTTTTGAGTGCTTGAGTTTTTATATGTGTATGACCATTTGATTTTTTTTTTAAAGGTTCTTTTGTTTTTGTTGACCATTTGAAAAGTCTTTGTTGAATTTGTTACAATATTTCTTCTGTTTTATGTTTTGGTTTTTTTTTTTTTTGCTCACCAGACATGAGGGATCTTATGTCCCCGACCAGGGATCAAACCTGCACTCCCTGCTTTGGAAGGTGGAATCTTAACCAGTGGACCACAAGGGAAGTCCTGAGCTCACTCTTCTTACTTCCAAAATCCACACATGCACAACATTAGGCTGAAATTCTTCATGAGTAAATTTTCAAGTATGTTTCTCATGTTTTTAACTCTATCAATAGTTCTGACTCTGTTACGAGTTAATATGTTTCATTTACTATTTATAATTATTTCTTTCTCTGATTGCATTCTAAGACCTACAAAGCAAGAAGTAGGTCTCCTAATTTCCTAGTAATTCCCCCAATACTGGAATTATTGGTGGGAAACAGTCAACCCTTGATTGATGAGCAGAGTAGCAAGGTTGACTCTAAGGAGAGGAGTAAATATTAAAACAACTGCACCTTTGTGAGTTGGGCAATTTTATTTAATCCTCCTACCAATTCTACAAGGGGTATGGGGATTATTGTTATTATTTTTTGTGCTAAGTCACCTCAGTCATGTCCGACTCTTTGTGAGCCTATGGATTGTAGCCTGCCAGGCTCCTCTGTCCATGAGATTCTCCAAGCAAAAATACTGGAGTCGGTTGCCATGCCCTCCTCCAGGGGATCTTCCCAAGCCAGGGATTGAATCTGTGTCTCTTTTGTCTCCTGCATTGGCAGGGGGGTTCTTTACTATTAGCACCACCTGGGAAGCCCATTATTATTTATTGAGTTATAGTTAACATACAGTATGATATTAGTTTCAAGGGTACAAAATAGTGATTTGGTATTTTTACTTATTAGAGCATCACAACATTAATACCAGTTACCATCTGTCACCATCCAGAGTTGCTACAATGTTACTGACTTCATTCCCTATTATGTACATTACACCCACCTCCATGACTTATTTATCTTAGAGCTGGAAGTTTGTACTGCTCAATCCCCTTCAGTTATAGATGTTATTATTAGCCCCATGTTACAGATGAGGAAGGGGTTTCCTTGGTGGCTCAGACGATAAAGCGTCTGCCTGCAATGCTGGAGACCCAGGTTCGATCCCTGGGTTGGGACGATCCCCTGGAGAAGGAAATGGCAACCCACTCCAGTATTCTTGCCTGGAAAATCCCGTGGACAGAGGAGCTTGGTGGGCTACCATCCACTGGGGTCACAAAGAGACACAACTGAATGACTTTACTTACTTACAGACGAGGAAACCGAGGCATAGAGAAGTTAAGTAGTTTCCGCAAGGCCACCCAGCCAGTAAAGGATGCAATTTAAATACTGGAGTGGGTAGTCTGTCCCTTCTCCAGTGGATCTTCCTGACCCAGGAATCGACCTGGGGTCTCCTGCATTGCAGGCGGATTCTTTACCTACTGAGTTATCAGGGAAGCCCAACAGATACAGATCCCTAGGACTTAAAAACCTGGGTATGCTTTCCTGTATGTCTGTATTTTGCCAATGTGAGACGCCAGTGGGTTTTAGAAGAGCTTATGGGGACTGGTTTTCACCTGAGATCTGAAAACAATCTTCATCTCCCACAGTTGTGCCCGACTTGTCACTTCTCTATGCGGTGTGGATACAAAACAAAGATCATTTAACACAAAGATTAGAACGCTATTTGGAGTGATTTGTATTTATCTGCTGTTCGCTGTTAACTTGTGTAATTTGTATTTATCTCCTATTTGCTGTTAACTTGTGTAATCTCATCTTGATCCAAATAAACCCTTACGAATTCCAGGCTCTGACCGTGGGCTCTGTAGAAAACTGGTCACTCTGCCCTACACTGCACGTTTCTCATCTCTAACAATTAAATTTGCCCTGTTGGCCAGCTTTGGTACCTAGTCACGAAATTAGGAGACTCCTTCAATCCTTAGCTGATGTAACTGAGCAACCAATAGGATTAAGTAAGGAGATTTTAGTCTCTCAACAATTCCTATCCCTCCATATGTCAGCTGAAAGCACAACTTTTCTTAGTTAATTAAGGTGAGAATCAATATTTCCATCTATGGTAGTCCTGGAGTATAAAATAATCTCAGAAAGAGAGACTTCACTGTGTAAAATATCGATTACTGTAAACTACTTCTCCAGGGTACAATATTCATTGTTATCTGTCTGCTTTTTTGAATTCTTGACATATGTAAAATAGCTCCAGTCAATGCCACAGGCGAATTCGAGATCCTTGCCCAATCCAGGCTTTGAATGACTAACAATACTCTATCCTCCACTATCCCTGGTGAGGGCTTATTTGATTTTTTCCTTCAATCCATTGTAGAGAGACCTTCTGTAAATATAATAGAAGAATTGCTGTAGTGTCAGATTGCCATGAAAGTTTCTAAGTGCTTGCTGTCAGTTTTTGTACTTACTTGCAGTTGACTGGTTATAAATAGTTCGTGAATGAGCCACACTTTGAGAAGCACTAGCCCGAGGATCCCCCAGACTCTCTTTAGTAATGCACAATGCCCTTGGTTATTGTTTTGCAATTGTCTTTTAAGAAACACAAAGGCCTCCTTATTATACACTTTCTTCTTTTTTAAGAGTTGGGTATTCCCAGACATCTGGGTTACAAGACAGTCAAGAATGATGGTACATTTACTGCTGGAAAGATTGCTCCTCATCCAGAATTTGCTTTAGGCTCTCAATTGTTTCCGAGAAACAAGGTTGAGGCTTCATTTTCCTTTAAGTAAATGCTATACTAAATATTATTCTAGTCATTCCCAAGAGAAGTTAGCCATCCTTTGCAAAGTTAATCATAGCTTCCTCCAGCATCTCATTGCTCTCAGGGAAGATTTTGCTATTGCTGTGGCTGAAATTTCAAAGATAAATTTTATAAAAGCATCGGAATTTTTAGAATATGGACTTGCCTCCCTTTTGATTTGTTAGTAGCAAAGAGTGTAGAACGTCACAGGGTCAAAAGCTGGTGGCCCCAGATATATATCAGTTGACATAAAAATGTTAATATTGTTTAATTTGATAATTATGATTTCTGGGAATTTACCCAAAGAGCAGATCTGAAAATGAAGATCTAAACAATGAAGATATTTGTTGAATTGTCACTTGAAAATAGTAGTAATAAAGAAATGGAAACAACCTGACGATATAACTCTAGGGAAATGATAAGTCAAGCAGAGTTCATGTACATAACAGAACAAAGCATAGCCATTTCAAATCATGCTTATAGATGCTATGTAGAACATGCAAATGTTTATATAACTGCTAGGAGAAAAAGTACAATTCGGCACGATGTCTTAGCCTTGAGCAGGATATGTGGGTTGGTCCTTGGTCTGTTTGTTCTGGCCTTTCGCCTGCCCTGCTCTGAGTGGAATGGGGTGCAGACCCTTACATTTCCCCTATCAGCTAGTTTCCAGCTAGATTCCATCAATGCAGGCATGGCAGAAAATGGGCGAGTGGGAGGCAGGGAGCAAGCTTTAGCTCTGGCAGCTGCCTCTCCAGGACTCCGGGGCTCCTTCTCTCTTTGACCCACCCACTAGGGTTCAGCTTCTGCTGCATGAGACCATGGCCATGCCCTCTGGTCACATTGCTTCCTGCCTTATTTTTCCGACCTGAGGATGCGGCACTGTTTGGCCAGGGATGTGAGGGAACCGCTGGGTCTCGCTTTTCTGCAATACCCTGCAAAATTGGTTTTCTGCTTTTTTGCTCTGCTATCAAGCTCAAGTGCTTCTGTCTTTTTCAGCCCTGCTCTCACTTGTGTAGCCAATTATCTGTATTAATTTTCACTATATTTTAAATATACATGAGTGGTTTCCTTCCCTCCTTCCTATCTGTCTTCCTTTTTTCTTCTCTTTCCCTTGTAGTTGGATCTGAAGATATACCTGGGCCTTGGAGTCTGGTGGGGCCATCTGGGAAAGGTTTCCTGGGTGCACAGTTGTGCAGTGGAGGACTGGGGTTTGCGAGAGTGAGCCAGCAGGGATCTTAGGGTTTAGTGATGGTGGTGGAGTGAGACCACTGCGGGCTTCGGAACTGGGAAAGGGTGACACATATTTCGTAACCCACATCCCCTGTATTCTCATCAGGGCGTGTGTACAAGAATGCGACAGGAAACGAGAGTAATAGTTGCGATCCTAAGACACAAGAGGCTGGCAGATCCGTGTAATGGTGCAATATGGATGGGTGGTGGTCAGCTTCCAAGATGGAAATTCCTGGTATTCACGTCCTTATGGGGTCCCTTCCCGCATTAAAGAGAGTAACTTGGAAGATGTTAAGGAAGTGTCGGGGTGAGTTCTGAAGCCAGGTCTATTGTGGTGTCTGCTTTGCTCTTTCATGGGTCACTTGCTCTGGGGTAAAGCTAGCTGCCAGGTCATCACGCCACTGTCATTTAAACAACCCTATAAAGAGAGCTGTGTGGCAAGAAGCAGAGACTTCCCGCTAACAACCAGCACTGCTTGGTCAGGGTTGTGAGGCAGCCACGAGGTGTGGTTTTTCTTGCTCTGTTCCAGCCTTTGGATGAAGCCACCTCCACCAACAGCTTGGCTGTTACCCTGTGGGACCCTGAGCCAGAACCACCCAGGTAAGTCATTCCTGAATTCTGACCCACAGACATCGTGAAAAGTGAAAGTTGCTCAGCTGACTCTTTGCGACCCCATGGAATTCTATGGGGTCTATATAGTCCATGGAATTCTCCAGGCCAGAATACTGGAGTTGGTAGCCTTTCCGTTCTCCAGGGGATCTTCCCAACCCAGGGATCAAACCCAGGTCTCCCGCATTGCAGGCAAATTCTTTACCATCTGAGCCACAAGGGAAGCCCAAGAATACTGGCGTGGGTAGCCTATCCCTTCTCTGGCGGATCTTCCTGACCCAGTAATCGAACTGTGGTCTCCTGCATTGCAGGTTGATTCTTTACCAACTGAGCTATGAGGGAAGCCCATAGACATGGTGGGAGATAATAAATGTTCCTGCTGTTTTAAGCTGCCCAGTTTTGGGGTAATTTGGTAAGCATCAAAAGATAGCTAATATGTATTCTGTGTATTTGGCACACAATTACTTAGTAATTCATATATTGGAACTCATGTATTACATAAACTGTAGGTTTTATAGTCTTTTCTGTGAGGTAACTTGTGATGTCTTTGAAAGAAATACTTCCCTGTTGCTGTGTAGTTTAAAGTCACAGTGACTTGGGATTAATTCCTTTCTTGTCCTTCTAATTTCCTCCTATAAAGCAACTCATGGAAACCATAAGAATGCAAGATGAGTTACTTGAATTATGCACACTACCACGTGTTAAATAGATAGCTAGTGGGAAGCTACTCTAAGGCACGGGAAGCTCCGCTTGGTGCTCTGTGGGGACCTAGTTGGGTGGGGTGGGGGTGGATGGGAGGGAGATCTAAGAGGGAGGGGATATATGTATACATGTAGCTGATTCACTTCGCTGTACGACAGAAACTCACAGAACATTGTGAAGAAACAATACCCCAATAAAAAAGATCTGTTTCACACCTCTGACCATTTAGAATGGCAACCTTGCATAACTGAAAGTTAAACTAGTCTTTAGATTTTTCAGAGATCTTAGTGATTCAGTTTGGCGACTGAACGGTTTCATTTTGGCCAGAACATCCTTAAGACTCCATGGAGGCAGGGCTGACCCTATGTCAGGAGACACTCTGCATTCACAAAAACCATTCAGAGGTGTGGGAAAGACTGCCCCGAGCTGACAAGCTGGCATTTTCTCAGGCGCCATCAATGCTGGGTTTCTTTTGATTAACTACGTGTGTATTTCATCTTAATCCCAACAGCAGCCTCCTTTGCTCATCTCTCCTGTGGTCCCCATCAGGAAATCCATACCCATAACCTTTCCCGGCCTTTCAGCGGCCTCTGGAGATTCAGAGAAGCCAGTAGGACTTTTGTTCGCTGGGCAACTGAGCTTGTCCTTCAGTGTGTGGAAGCGTGGTGGGCGTCACTGACCCCATCAGCCGGTGGGAAGGGGAAGCATTGGGTATTGTGTCTCCTGCCCCAGGTTAGTGGCTTCCCCTCCCCTGGGAGGCTTGGCTTGGGATCAGTGCTGTTCGCAGTACTATGTGTAACCTTGGCATGCAAGCAGCAGAGAAAATATTCATTATTGCCTGACTGTCTGCTGAAGACAATTTCAATTATTCTGGCATTTCAATGGATGAAGAAGCCCTTTAGGCTGGCCCAGGAGATTAGATTTAAAGGCTCTGTAAATTAGTAAAGTTACAATCAGTATATTATCTGGCAGGCAGCTGTGGAATACACCACAGCGGGCAAAGACAGACAAATTGCTATATTCCGGTTGTGGTTTTGATATATCAATTTACTAGTTTAACATACACATTTGTGAAAGAATGATTTTGCATTTCTTAAATCACTTTTAACTGCCTGCCTTCGAAGTTTTTGAACCTGAAACTTGAATAGGCTGTTGGCATTGCTGACGTTTTGTTTTAAAGCCCAATTTCAGCCAGGAAAAAATATTGCTGAGGACAGAGCTTGGGAATTAATCTTTCCTAAAGTTATTCAAATAATATAATATATGGCAGTTAATCAGAAAATTCCATTTGCAGAAATGTGAATAATGTCCCATATAAAGGCTTTTTCTTTTAATGGGATGTTTTTCATGTCTTTTTTTTTTCTAAATTCACTCTGTTGTGATAATTATATCTATATTTTTAATATATACTATTTAGCTACACCTGTTTGATGTGATAACTTTGAAAATAAAAATACTTACTGTAATAACATTCACAATATAAACAGTTGCATAAATGAGGTTTATTGATGAAGAAGCTTTTCATGATGCTTCAAATTCTTTCTAAACGTTTTTGGCATCTTAGAACTCTGCTATCATTCAAACAATAGATTTTTTTTTTTAACCTTTGTAAAAAAGCCTTTAAAGGGGAACACCTTTTGACATCAACTAAAGTTTACAGGTATGCTTAAAATGAAGTTAATATCTTTTGGGTAGCTTAAGCTATTTTTCATTCTTGGATTTTAAGAAAAATTGTTTAGCTTTTTTTTAACTTGGAAATTGTTTTGGTTCATTAAAGTGAAAACAGTTAATATATTAATTTACTTAAGTCCTTTGTTTAAAAAGTCAAGGGACATAAATAAATATTAAAGTACAGATTTTTAATAGCTTTTGAAATTTAAATTTATTTTTAATTGGAGGATAATTTCTTTACAATAATATGTTGGTTTCTGCCACATAGCAACATGAATCAGCCGTATGTACGTATGTCTCCTCTCTCTTGTGCCTCCCTCCCTCCTCCCACCCCATAAAATAAAGATATTTTCAAAAAAGCTTCCTAAGTAGCTCATGGCTTCGTTCACCTCTGAATAACTTCTGTTTTCCACTGCTCACCTATGCAGTCCACAAGTACATCTCACCCAGAGGACGTTTCTTTGCTTTGGAAATGTATTTTCTTGGGTAAAGTAGATGGACTGGTTCAGATAGATCCTAATTCTCAGTTTATTTAAAAAAAGATTTTTAGAATTTTAACTTAAAAAAAATCATGTTGGGTATCTGTTCAAAGGTCAAAGATTACGTTCGAATGACATATCCAACTAGCTTTTGATGGGAGCCCTTGTTCTCAGGGTTGAATTCTAATCAGGCTGTCCCTATATACCTTGTCAGAAAAGAGTTTATCAATCAATAACACAGAATTCTTTTTTTTCTTTCTTGTTTACAGAACCAGATTACCCACCAGGGACTGTGCTTGTCTGGTACAATAGCGCAGGAAGTGCCCTTCATCACAGAGACTGAAGTTTGGCTGTGGCCTTACACAGTATGCGCTGGGCTCATCTATTTTCTCATGGGAACTGCCAGGCTAGTTCAGGCAAGCACCTGCATTTCTTAACCGGACAGTTTCAGGTTGAAGAATTTAAGAGACAACCAAATAGAGTTTTAATGCCCTGTAAGATAATAATGAAAGACATTTATGAAAAAAAAAAAAGCCAGTTAGTTTGAAAGCCGGGGCCCACACTCCGTATTTTGACAGCAGATGATGGCTAGCTCAACTAATCCCAGTTTACTTTCTGACTTGGATTTGTCTCACTGGTCCAGTGAGATTGTGAGGGTTTCCTCCAATCTGGTTAATGTTCAGAACTGATGTTTGAGTTTTAGACTAATTATGGGCCAACCACTGACATTTTTTCTATAATGTGAAGACTGGTGCCAGCAGTAACTCAGTGAGATTTAACATAAAAGCAAGATAAAACAATTAAAGTGGAAGAATATTTGATTAAGTGGATTGCTGATTTATAGCGGGGTAAATTGAAATTGAAGGGAGAGTGAACTTTTTATGGCAATCATATATTACGTTCATTATCAGAGACTCTGGGTTCTTTGTGCTTTTGTGATTTAAAAAGAAATAAACCGGTTGAAGGAGAGTAATCCTGGCTGGCATCATTTTTGTCCTCTCTTGAGTTATGGTTTCTTTTCATTGCAAAAGTTAAATAAATCATATTAAAGTAAACTCATTGCAAAACATGCAATCCATCCACATTTAAATAGACCAAAAGAAAAAAAAAAAGTGTAGTAACAAGGCCGCACATGGAAAAACACACACAAGCGCTTTTGCTTTGGTGACAGAGCTTGACATAGACTTCAATCATCATGTATTTGGTATTTGCAAAAATCGTAGCCATGGCAACATCCCTTTAGGGGTCCTGGGCCCGGTGTCTGGAGAAGCAGAGCGCCACGAGATTTGGTATCAGACCTGGGGAGATTGTGAAACAGCTCTGCTGCACATGCCTCTTCTTGTTCCATGACTGGCTCTGTTGCAAGACTCTCCTTTACTCGGAATGAAATTGTTCCTGAAGCTTGCTTTAGCAGGTGCCTATAACAAGGTGCTCCCCACACCCCATCCTTTATTTACACCAGCATTGCTTTTTTTTCCATAAACTTTTAATTTTGTATCAGAGTATAGCCGATTCACAAACACTGCTGTGATAGTTTCAGGTGAAGGGGCTCAGTCATACATATACATGCATCCATTCTCCCCCACACCCCCCTCCCATCCAGGCTGCCACATAACATTGAGCAGCATTCACTGTGCTATACAGTAGGCTCTTGTTCATCATCCATTTCAAGCAGAGCGGTGTGGACACGTCCATCCCAAACTCCCTAACTGTCCCTCCCCCAGCCCTCCCCCCTGGCAAGCACACATTGGTTCTGTAAGTCTCTGAGTGTCTGTTCTTAAGTTCATTTGTATCATTTCTTTTTAGATGCTGTATACAAGGGATGTCATACAATGTCTCTCTTTCTCTGCCTGACTTCACTCAGTATGACAGTCTCTAGGTCCATCCACGTTGCAAAACAGCACTGCTTTTGCAGAGGTCATGTTGCAGATGTCAGAGAAGTGAGCATTGTGTTCTACCAGCAAATAGATCAGGATGGGAGAAGGGGAAGAAAGAGCGGAGGAAGGTGATTAGGGAAATTCAGAGACCTTTGTAAAGAAGGGGAAAAACCCAGCTGAGAGTTCATTTTGTTTTCCTGTGGGTATGCAGAGGGAGGCCTGGGGAGAGGCTGGCCCTCTGATGTACAGATGGACCGTGAGAAGTATCTATTTATATCCCACAGTCCACTTTTCAAGCTGATGCTCTTACCTGGAGCTCCAAAGAACTGCAGAAATCAGGGGGGAAAGGACTGCCTGCTCCAAGAGAATGCACAGGGACTCCCTTGATGGTCCAGTGGTTAAGACTTGGCCTTCCAGTGTGAGGGGGTGTGGGTTCGATCCCTGGTTGAGGAGCCAAGATCCTTCATGTCTCCTGGTCAAACAAGCCAGAACATAAAACAGAAGCAATATTGTAGCAAATTCAATAAAGACTTAAAAATGGTCCACATCAAAAATAATCTTAAAAGAGAATGCGTAGCACACCAAATTGTTCAATGATGGTCTTGATTTTTTAATGACACGTCTGAATCACACACGCTCATTTTCACCAAAATGTCATACTGCTGTTTGAAAATTGTTGTATAGGAAAAGGTCATTCAAACAACTAAAGATTCGAGTTAAGTTCTGGCGACCACGAAGTCCTTCTCCAGGGTGTGGTCTCCTGAAGGGCTCATGCCCCTGGTCCCTGCCTTCCTCATTTGTAAAAGTTGGGGATGCACATGGTGCTCGAAGTTTCTACGAAGGTCTGACAGATGATGAATTTACGAGTCTTGCTTAAAGTGGAGGAAAGAGAGTTTCTACCGACAACAGCAACCAGGGTTCACATTTATGTTTCCCAAGAAAGCTAAATGGGTACCAAGGTAAGTAAGGGGAGAGAAAGTTTCCACTTTCAAAGGAAGCAGTTGTTGAAATTCCTGTCACCGGGCACAAACAGATACACGGTGGCAATCTGGGTTTTATTGTTGCCAAAGGAGGGAGCAAAGAAACCAACCCCAATTTTGTCAGCGTCCTTGTTGTTGCCAAGCGTCCTCGCCATGGAGTTACAGGACCCCCGGCACCATCTGTTCGTCCTTTCAGAGTCGTGCTTTTGTAGGGCTGCTCTGGGACATTTCTTCCCCCCTGGAATCAATGCTGAGGACATCTGCTTTCGAGACATTCTAACCCAGTGCGTTGATTGAGAGGTGAGGAGCCAAGAGAGTGGGGCGGATGAGGGTGTGCTGACGGGGTGGGAGGCACAGGAAAGAAGGCTGGCGGAGGCTGCATCTATGACGCTGCTGATTTCACATTTTGCTCATCAAACTGCCTTTTCTGAAACAGTTTTGCCTAGTACTGTTCAGACAGTGAACATTTTTATTTTTATTTATTTATTTATTTATTTATTTATTTTTTTATTTCTAAAAAAGAATTTTATTAAAAAAGCACAAATGCAAAGAAATGAACAGAGGAAAATTTATGCGTCGAACCTGGACTGGTCACTTATGATAATATACATGCTACAATTCCATTCTCCCCAATCATTCCACCTTCACCCTCTCCCACAGAGTCCCAAAGACTGTTCTAAATGCCTATGTCTCTTTTGCACTAGGAGATTCAGTCTTTAATCTGGAGAAGGCAATGGCAACCCACTCCAGTGTTCTTGCCTGGAAAATGCCATGGACGGAGGAGCCTGGTGGGCTGCAGTCCATGGGGTCGCTCAGTCGTATCCGACTCCCTTTTCACTTTCACTTTCATGCTTTAGAGAAGGACATGGCAACCCACTCCAGTGTTCTTGACTGGAGAATCCCAGGGACGGGGGAGCCTGGTGGGCTGCCGTCTATGGGGTCGCACAGAGTCGGACACGACTGAAGCAACTTAGCAGCAGCAGTATCAGTCTTTAATCATACACCTTCCCATTGCTGATATATATATATATATATATATATATATATGTATATGTGTATAAACCATGCTTGTTAACAGGTCCCTGCTTAATTAATCTATCAAATTCACCTTAGCTATTAACACGTGTGTGTTGTAGTCCTACTATGTGAGTTGACCTGTGTAGTTCGTAGAGCTGGCAGCTGACACAACTTAACCATTATATCCTGTGAGAAGCTAGGGTCCTTGGAACAGTAACTGTGTCTCAACAGGCAAGATGGGTGGTGGGATTTTACGAAGCCACACTGAGGATGAAATAAGATGATGTTTGGGGGGCACTGCCTAAATCATATGTTGTAAAGTCTAAAAATGTGACAGGTATTTTTCAGACGGATGAGTTCTCAAAAATCGTATTTCCCATGGAGCTACTGGAAGACAAGTTCTCCAACCAAAATGAGGATCCTGAGAGAGGGGAAGGCCTGAGAACTAGGGATGAGGGACCCCAGAGAGAGGTGAAGGGATCCTCTAGGCCCTGCATGCTCTGCACCCAGCCTTTCTGTTTCACCTCGTACCACTTTCTCCTTTTTTTTCCCCCTGCCCCCTTGTTGCTCCAGTTGTGGAGACTTGCCATGGTCCTCTCTCTGCTTGAAATCAACTTCTCTTCTGCCTAATTTAACTCCGAGTCATCCTTCAGGTAAACATCAAAACCTCAGGGGAACCATCAGCAGCCTTTCTCAGTCAAAATCTTCTTTTTCAGTTTCCATAGCAACGTCTCCCTCTACTTTGTTCTCTGACAATTGCAGTGCACCACTTGCATGTGTGATCATTTGGTGAATACCTGTCTCCCCCAGTGGGGTGTAAACACCTGGCGGGCAGGAACCGTGTCTGAACAAGCAGCATCTCTGTTCCCCAATCCAGCGCCTGACCTCAGGTGGTTGCTTGATAATGAACAGATGAGTAAGGAAAAGGACCATGTGCGTCCTCAGAGATGGGATCAAAGCTGGAGGATGTCTTCGATCGCTGATAATGGTGGTGATGGTGGTTTGCGGGCTATCTGTCTGCACAGAATACTTAGATGTTTTTACAGCAAGCTGTTTTCCCTCTTTGCCTCTCTGAGTCACCCCCCACTACAAGCATCTCGAGTTGTGTGCTTACACACAAACACACACACACTCTCACATACACACACACACTCACACACTCACACACACACACTCACACACTCGCTCACACACTCACATACACTCACACACACTCACACACACACACACACTCACACACACACACACACACACACACACACTCACATACACTCACACACTCACACACACTCACACGTGCGCTCTGAAGCTCTGTGTGCCACCTGTGACAGTGGTGATGATTCAGCAGTTCGCCATGGCAGGCATTCCTGCCAAGATCAGTTTTCTGTGAATATTGATGAGTAGAAACTTGCCAGGGTAGGAGGTTGGTGAAGGTGTGAGGGAGGGTGGGGAGGAAGGGGAGACTTGGCTGAGCAGCCAAGCACAAACAAAGCCTGTTAGATGTTCAAATATTTAAATACATATTTCGAGTTCTTGAGATTATTAGCCTTCAACTTTCAAAGATGTTCTGTCTTGAAAGTTTGGGTGCTGGACTATTGAATTCCTAGCTTCTTCTTACAAGCTGCATGCTAGTTTTGAAGTGTGGCTCTTGTGGGTAAAATACTGACTCATATTTTTAACATTACAAAAGAGCCATTCCATCCAAGCAGCTGTGAGCGCAGCCTCTGACTTCCTTATACGAAGGAACACCAGTCTGTGAAAAATCAAGTTATTGAATTGGCTCCTCTGTAAACGTAGAGCTTTCCTGTTCCTTGCCATTGGACAGAAATTACTCCCCCACAATTTTCAGAGTAAAATTATTTTCTATGGCATCGCTTTTAGAACTGTTTGTGGTCAAGACTTCGGAGTCGATGTTAACTAGTTCAATGTGATTAATCCGGAAACTAAGTAATTCATCCGTGTCGAAAATGTGTGATTAGTTTTCTCAGAGTTAAATTTAGAAATCCAGAGATTCAAGTGGTTTAGAGGTTTGGATGTAGAACAAGAGCATGTCATAGCAACCTTCTCTTTCACCCAATACAAAACCAATCGTGGCCTTTGTCTAAGAAGGATTTTCAAAGCATTATTTCTTTTCCCCCCTTAATATCACACCTCTGCTGATGCAGAAGGCTCCACATCTGCGGCCCCAGGACTTTCAGGCTTTTGGGTGGTCCATCCTTTGTGGTCAAATAGTCATGGTGAAAGAAAAGCCTGCCTTTCCTTTGGAGACCTGTAACTTCAAGTCTTTCCTTCTAGCTTGTTCTTGGTTGATAACATTAATAGTCTGTCAAAGACAATGATGATAATAAGCAGGACAAATGAATAATAAATTCTCGTCCTACTATAGACAGTGAAGCAAACCTATGTAGTAGATGTTCTTATTACTTTACACTGATGAGGGAAGTAAGGTGTAACAAGGTTCTGCGTCTTGAAATGAAGTGGAGACAGTGGGACTCAAATGATTCAAACTCGGGCAAACCATCTAGAGCCCTCCCAAACATCACCATACTGACCTTTCCAATCATTCTACTGTGGACAGTTAGGGTAAATTCCACAGCGGTCTCACCGTTGCCCTCCTATAGCCTCTCCTGGTTCAGGGGTGAGCCCCTGTGAGGAGGAAGTGTGTCTAATCCATCTTTCTATCTCTGATCTTACTCAGCGTCCAGCATGGAACAGCTGCCTAATAAATGTTTGGTGAAGGAATAAAAGTCGAGGAAGAGACGAGGAGGTTGATGAATCTCTGATTCCCTTTAAAATGGACCCTGCTTTCTTCTCTCTTGGAAGAGCTCCTCCTGCTCTACTTGTTGGACCTACGTGTATGGAAAGTGACAAGATCATGATTAAATTGTAGAGACTGAGCCATGACTCAAGGAACAGTGGTGGCACAGAAACTCTTGAAACTATTAGAAGCAAGCAAACAAACCTACCGTGTTTCCTCTTTGCGGCTTTGCGGGCTAGCTTTCACCTGTTGGCATGGACACTCTGTGAGCACAGTTGGGGTGATTGCTTGATGGGCTCCACATTCACTTGTTTTGCTTTTTTTCAATTTATTTTTTAATTGGAGGAAAATTGCTTTACAATGTTGCATTGGTTTCTGCCGTACAACAACGCAAATCAGCCGTAATTCACTTGTGCTTGTTAATCCAATTCTACCATAACTCATTCTCCAATTCTTGGATATTTATCTGCTTGTGAATCCTTGACTTAGTGACTTGAACTATTAACCTTTAGAAAGAACCACAAAACCATGTGTTCACTTCTAATCCAGGAAAGAGTGGAATTTCTGATCAGGTGATTGTTTTCAGTTGAAAATTATGGTCACATGGCTATGTGGGATGTTATTTGGAACACACATATTAAAATTCATGACCTGAGATATAAGCAAAAATGGGTTGGTTCGAGTTTTTCCTGTTTTAAGGGAAATTTTAACACAGTTGAGAAATAATTTCATTAAGGTCACGTGAAGGAGCCTCTTAGAAAATTTGACAAATTTCTCTCCCTACTTCCTTTACTTATATTTTCTATTCTGCCTTCTGTGGTCACCTCTTTATCATGGCTGCCCTTCTGTCTCTGCCTGCCCCCTGTCTCTGCATGCCCCCCTAAAAGTCCTATTACCTGGGTTCACTCCTCTCTTGGGCACACTTTATCCAGCCTTTTAACTTTTAATTTTGTACTGGAGTACAGCTGGTTAACAACGTTCTGATACTTTCAGGTGAACAGCAAAAGAACTCAGCCATGTATACAGATGTATCCATTCTCCCCCAAACTCCGCTCCCATCCAGGCTGCCACATGACATTGAACAGAATTCCCTGTGCTATTCAGTAGTCCTTGCTGGGGGTTCATTTTAAATATCTCAGTGTTTGGGATAGACATAATCACACTGCTATATCCAGCCTTTTAGATGAGATCAGGGGTGTTCAGTGTGGTATGGCCGTAGACAGTGTCCATGTTTCATAGACAGTGAAATCAAATCAAAGGGGTTGAGTGACTTGCCCAAAGTCCCAGAGCCAGGCCAAGGCCAGACTCATACTGGACTCAAGTCTATAATCTACTTCCCTAATTACTAAGTCTGCCTGTCTATCACTTTATTTACATTTGCATTCTCTTCTGATTAATCTAAACTCTTAGTATGAAACAATGTAGAAGGAAGAATTTAATTTGACTTTAAATTTTTAGCTGGAATAACTGGATAAGTAAGACCATGGTACAGTGATACCATAGTTTAATTGATTTCTATATGACCACTTATTATTCATATATGTTATATTATTAACCATTATATTATTTATAGACATATTTCCCTGATATTACCCTTGAAATAAGTTTATGTTTAATATTTTAAGAAATAAAATTTAGATTTTAGGTCTTTATGTATTTGATAGTGCTGACAGATTGCTGTTGTCTTTTTCAAAATATTTTTCCTTTATTTCCCAAATCAGAATGCCCTGATTTCGCTGTGTATATTGCCATCCAGTATAAAGACTACATTTTTCAGTTGTCTTTACAACTTGGGGTGACTGTATCTCTAAGTTCTACCTAATGAACCCTGAAAGGAAGTGTCACAGAGCCTCTTCTTTCTCTTTCCTCATTTTTAAAATTAATTTTTGTTGGAGAATAGCTGCTCACTGTTTTGGCTGAAATGTAGAGATTAAGTCCGGTGCTTGGGAGTTTTTGGACCATTAGGCAATAGGCTGAATAAAGACGAGCAGAGGAGCAGGAGAAGGCGTTTGGGACACTGTTGATCGTGGGATCACTGTGTCAGTCTCGGAATGCCTATTTCCAGACTTCTTTTTAGGTGAGAGGAAAATAATCGTGTGTATTGTTAAAACCATTACCATTTATTAATTTATTGTATGCAGCTTCACCAAATCTAAGTGATGTGGTGGGCTAAGTGACTTGAGTAGCATTGTTTTAGAAGGCATTGGAGAGTTCATGAATAAGCCACTCTACACATGGCAAGTAAGCCCCTGAGCTCACTGAAGAAGGTGAGTACCTACACTTTCTGAATTCCTGAAAATTTTAACCAAATTATGTAATGGCTTTTGTGAATAAGTAGAAGACAAAAAAATGCTTCAAACAAAACATAGACAGCATTCTAATTTGCTTTAATTTTATTTCCCTGAAAAACGATCTTTCAGAGGAAACAAAAATGATGCTCTGGTCCTTGGGTCCTTTTCTGGGACTTTCAAGGTGGTCCAAGACTCCAAATAACTGAGAGTGAATGAAGGCATCTTCATTTCCTTGTAATTCATAAATAATATTGTCATAGTCACTTAATAATACACAGCTGACATCTGGATCTAAATAACAACTGTTCTGAGTGACATTCAAATGTTTTTGTTCTAACCAAATCCACACCCGAATTATTTCTAGCTTCACATTTTGATGTTAGCAGTTCTTTAAAAATTGTCAGAGGAGATGAAAGCCAAGAGATCCACAAGGATATTTTGTCTCTAAGCCTTAAAAGTTCTTCTTCAGTTCAGTTCAGTTCAGTTCAGTTGCTCAGTCGTGTCCGACTCTCCGCGACCCCATGAATCACAGCACGCCAGGCCTCCCTGTCCATCACCAAATCCCGGAGTTCATTCAAACTCATATCCACAGAGTCGGTGATGCCATCCAGCCATCTCACTCTCGGTCGTCCCCTTCTCCTCCTGCCCCCAACCTTTCCCAGCACCAGAGTCTTTTCCAGTGAGTCAACTCGTCGCATGAGGTGGCCAAAGTATTGCAGCTTCAGCTTTAGCATCAGTCCTTCCAATGAACACCCAGCATTGATCTCCCTTAGAATGGACTGGTTGGATCTCCTGGCGGTACAAGGGACTCTCAAGAGTCTTCTCCAACACCACAGTTCAAAAGCATCAATTCTTCGGCACTCAGCTTTCTTCACAGTCCAACTCTCACATCCATACATTACCAGCATCAAATCTAAAGAATGATATTACATTTTAATTCTAATTTTGGAATTTGGTGTGGTCAAGTACTTTGTCTCCATGCAATCACCTTAATTGTGTTACATGCAGGCACTGAAAGTTGATGTTATGCACTGGGGTATCAGCATTTCTGTGGTCTTGTGCAAGAGGAGAGCATCTTATAGCTTCTTTATCTGCAAGGCAGAGCTTGGGGCAGTGTGTGTTCCTAAAAAAAATTAAAGGAGCATGAATAATCCTAAGGATGTAGTTGCGAATTCCTGGGAGCATCAGGAAGTGGTTTCATGGTGATTGTGGCCATCTCTGCTTGTTTTATACATGAACTTCGAAGTGAATTACATCTCGCTAGATTGGTGACTTCGCTTTCCAACTCTGTTTTATGAATTATTTAGAAGCATGTGAACTCTGAGCTGATGGGTGACTAGATCAATGAAATCCTTCCTCTGAAGAACCTATTCCTAGACTCTTTGTGGAGAGCATGTGGATGAGAACTATATAATCCTGAGGTCCTTTAAAAGAATGGAAGTGATTTCTGACATTAGCTTGTCACCTTTTAGTCTTGCATACACAGGTTCAGGCTTTTTGTAGATGTCATTAGAAAGACATTAACCCTGGAACTGACATCGAAAATCACTTCCTCTCTTGGACTGATCTGAGTGGTTCTAGTTTAATTGACCTTAAGAGTCAAGGTAAAAACCACATTTCCTTTCCTGGCTTACCAAAATGGAAAACAATATGGTATTCCGGAAAAAATTTCATGAAACATGATGGAAAACTTCAATGTTAAGTATTAATAATTTTTGGATGGAATACAGGAGGAATGAAGAAAATAAGGCTCTGGATGCTTTACAGTTTCCTAATTTTTCGAAGCAGAGAGGGAACTCCAGTAAACACAACTCAGTTGGCTGCAGTATATTGTTTTAGCACTTGTCGTGTTCTACTTTCAGAGGCTGTGCGGTTAGTCATCACCGAGAAGCAATTCATGCATCACGAGCGTTCATTACCCAACAACGTGCATAACTGACTCACCACACCCTCAGATTAACCATTTGAAGCTGGTGGAGTGAAGCCTTTCATCTGTTGCAATCATGACTGGCAGGGTCCTTGGATGCCCTTGATACTACCCACCCTCCTTCTTCCAGGTTCTTTCTTGACTATTTACAAACTGGCAGACTTATTTTTGTTGAAGAGCTATACAGATTGGCATCGATGGCAGTCTTCTTTCTGCTGGGAGAGCTTCTGCTTTCAGCTTTCCTGGGTTCACTTGATTTTCCAATTAGATATATTCAGCGGGGTTGCCAGCTGGAGGCAGTGGCGGGAAGACCTACCCCAGCAGTACAAAGACCCCGCCGAGGCACTGATCAGTCCTGAACATCTGCCTGGGCGCAATCCCATTTATTCTCTTGGAAGTGTGGCAAGGACTTCTCTTTTCTCCCCCTTGTCTTTGCATCAGAGGGCAGCCTCGTAATGTGCTTGTGATCTCCCCATAATGGGCAGACCCGTGAGTGCAGCTGGGGTGGAGGTGCGTGTCTCGCAGGGGGTGATGCATCAGCTGCTCTTCCATGGAGAGCATCGGGCGGCAGTTTCTCCGTGGTTGCCAGGGATGCGTTCAATACCCCAGTGCTCTGTGCTCGAAATGGGGAAAAACTGACATTCTGACTTCCCCTATGAGAGTGGAGTACGTGATTCACAGCCCTTCTGCAGCATTAATCAAGCCATGTTTACATGGAAGGAAGCCAAAACAGCCAGAGCCAAGAGCTGCGTTTGGGAAGCCAAGTGGTGATGTCATCCAGGCAGAGCAGCCCCGGCAAACCACTTAGCTGGCTTAGGTGCCTAGTATTTAACCATGGAGCAAATCCCAGTTAAGTGTCAGAGGAACACCATGGCGTTTGGCCCCAATCTTGGGATTTACATGGTTGTACTACGGTTTGTTTATCAAATAGTGTAACATCATCATTTGTTATTATCTCAAGTGAGAAACAGCCTGATCCACTGCTGATGGCAATGAGAGTTCTCAGTTTTGCAGGGAATGAGTGTACACACACACTACACACTCAAAATAAAGGAAAGGATGCTATTGCACTTGGTGAGGCGATGCACTATTTCTTATTCCAATCATATTTCTTCTTTTGGTATATGTGTTTAATTTGCCACAAGCTTCTCCCAAGATGGAATTATTCTTACCACCCAAGAATTTCAGAGGCTTGGGGGCTTGGGGGCTTCCCTTGTGGCTCAGATGGTAAAGAATCCACCTGCAATTCAGCAAGATCCCTGGGTTGGGAAGATCCCCTGGAAAAGGGAACGGCTCCCCACTCCAGTTGATGAGTGTGATGCTTTTGTCCGTGCAGTCCCTCACTGTTATTAGGAACCTACTTTTATCTGAGCCTCTAGAACCATAAAGTGTATCCTTAGGGTATTGTAAGGCCCTGCCGTGTATCAAGTGTTGAGATGAATCAGGTGTTAAAACCTCAGTGGTGGAAGCCATGGTCATGGTTTTCATCTGGAAGGAGTTTAGTTCAGACAACCTGTCAATATGGTAGTTTTTCTCTGAGAAGCACAGTGGAATTTGGCCATGGTAGTGTAATCCTATTAATGCCTGAATTCTAGGCATTGCTTTTTCAGGACACCCTTGAATTAGCTATTCTGGATGAAAATCAGATACTTCCAAGTTAGAATTGGGGTCCATTTCTAAAGGATTCATGTGTGTTAGTTACTCAGTTGTGTTTGAGTCTTTGTGACCCCATGGACTGTAGCCTGCCAGGCTCCTCTGTCCATGGAATTCTCCTGGCAAGAATACTGGAGTGGGTAGCCATTTCCCATAAAATCATCAAAATGAGAGATTTTTTTCTTTCTTTCTTTTAAAGCAAGCAACACCAAACCAAAAGACTCAGAATCAGGTTCATCCAGAAACTGACAAATAGCCCTTGAGTAATTGTAGTTAGTTTTACTCTGTTTTGTATACAAAAACTTAGGATTTTTTTTTTTTTTTTTAGCAAAAAAAAAAAAAAGTGAACAAAAGAGGGATCTGAACTTTTTATTTGAGCCAATAGCTCAATTTAAAGGAGAAATTGTACAGCTATTATCCATTGAGGGGTATAAATAGCAGTTTCCTCCTGGAGCTCTGGGGCCTATACTGGGGTTGTCAGTGGGGTAAAGACTTCAATGAGTTAGTGAAATAGTCTGCAAAGAATAACCAGGTCCAACTGTCTTTATAAGATAATTCTTGAAGAAAAGTTTGCTCTCAGGGTTAGACAAACGACAAGGCAATGGCAGCAGGCTTGAAATAACCTGACTTCTTGGAAGCAGAGATTCCACTTTCTGATAGGAACTGACACAACACTTAATCTTCTGAGGCAGAAAAAATGGAGTTTCGTGCAATTTAGGAGACTTTCAGAACAGTTCTTTAAAGCGAAGGTCCTTTCTGCCTTGGCTTGAGGTGTCAAGCCCAGTTTCTCTGGGCTCTTCTTAGGTTTTCCCAGGCTGGGATTCTATCTTGGCTTTTTCTTAAATACATTATGAAATTTCATAACATGACATGCTTATCCAACCACCTCCCCAATTATGTAGTATGGGAAGTTATTTCCCTCCCTTAACAAGAAGGGCAGGCAATTTCCTTATATCTTGAATATGTGTTTGACAACCACCTACCCAAGAGGTGTCTGGCATTTTGGTGGGGAAAGAAATGATTTGTTCAAGATACTTGACAACAACCTTGCTTCATAAATACCATATCATTTTATGAAAACATACTCCCAATTGCCTTCTTTTGTCAGAGAATATTAATTGTGAACCTGTGAAGGTTAAGAAATATTGTGACCTGTGGTTGCTAACCACTCAAGCCTCAAACACTTTTTTTGTTTATTTCGAGTCATATATACTTCATTTTCCCCTTATTAAGATTAAAATGAACTACATGGCCCCAATTAGATTTGATCATTAGCCACATAAATTAACCAATGAAGATGATAAAATCAACAGTTAGGATGCCACAAGAAACTTTTGGGTGCCTGTCTGTATAAAATTAAAAGGGATCTTGTTAAATGGCTTTCACTTTGGGCCATGAGAGGCATGACCATATAACATTCTTTAAAGGAAAATGTTTTCATTTTTGGAACAAATGATAATATGAGTGCAAGCAGGAATCAGAATTGAAAAATTCATCTGTATAGTTGTGAATGAAGGAAAAAGCAACTCTCTTTCCTAGACATAATTATGGAGCGTGCAGCTTTACTTAACTTTGAAATCCTTTTATTGTTACTAGGGAAATATTTGAGTGACTGTTATAGAGTCTTTCAAATTGTGCCACGTGACTTCATCAAAGAGCTTTAAGAATAGTGCATGCTTTCAACCATACACCCTTCAGATGCTGGTTTCATAGCACTGGAACAAAGCATTGGTTTGGGGGATGGTTTCGGTGTGGCACTCCATGAGATATTTAGAGATTCAAAATAATACTGAACCAGAATTTCCCAATATGTCTATCACCTTTGCCAGTAATTGCCAGTTCAGTCTTTTCCCTTTACCAGAAATTCACAGCCCCTCCTCCAGGCAGAGGTAAAAACATTTGAGTACAGCCAAAGAGGAGTCCCCACACCCAGCCCCAAATCGCCACGAAATCTTCACCCAATTCCTCTCCACCCATATACTTGTTTTGAAGAACGTTTTCTCCCGGATTCTTACTAGCTGATTTCGGTTCATGTACAAGTGCCAGTGTGGCGAGAGGTGAGAACAGACAGGGTTTGTGGTCACCTCTTTAGACCCTGTTGTCCTGTGGAGTGAGGGTGGCAGGATTATTAATGGACCGAAAGCCTCAAATGAACAAACCAGGAACAAAATAATTAGAAGGGCCACGTCTAGGCATAACAAAGGGTTGTGATATGAATAGCCCAGGGGAAAGTCGTGTCTCCTGTCAGGTTTGGGTTTGTTCAGAGATAGCTCATCTCACAGTTATCAGAAACAACTGCTGAGGCGTGAAGTCGTCAGCCCGGTTCTTTCTCTTGTGTGGGTGGCAGGAGCAGGCTGTGGCTCAGGTCTCTGGTGGGGCTCATGTCCCATTCACTTTCGTAGACTTTCCCTTTTTGCGTCCTCTGTCTTCAGAGTGGGAGTACCATCTCCACAGTGTCTACGGCAGTGCATACCTCAGCTTGGCTCTGCCTGGACACTTCCAGAATAGGAAGATTCAGGAACAGCTATTAATAGCTAAGTGGAGACCAATTTTTGGAGGGCAGTGGATTTTGTAGGCTCTAAATCACACCCCAAGTGCCACAGAAAGAAAGCGCCTATGGGAGCCCTCCACTGAAATTCCACTCATTTGGAAATTATAGGTCAGAAGTTCAGTGTTTTGGGACTTTATTTTTCTCCTGAATGTGAAAGCATTAGTCACTCAATTGTGTCTGACTCTTTGCAACTCCATGGGACTGTAGCCTGCCAGGCTCCTCTGTTCATGGAATTCTCCAGGCAAGAATACTGGAGTGGTTGCCATTTCCTCCTCCAGAGGATCTTCCCAACCCAGGGACTGAACCTGGGTCTCCCACATTGCCGGCAGATTCTTTCCCATCTGAGCCACCTGGAAAGCCCATTTTTCTCCTGGGTCCCCAGCATTTAAGCTTAAGTTACCGACTGGGTGTTTAGCAGAGACTCTTTTCTTTTTTAAAAATGTTAAATTTTATTTAATTTGAAAAAAAATTTTTGTCTATGCTGTGTAGCATGCGGAATCTTAGTTCCCTGACCAGGAATTGAACCTACGCCCCCCTGCATTGGAAGTGTGGAGTCTTGACCACTGGACCACCAGGGAAGTCCTCAGAGCCTCTTTTTTAAAATTCTTTAATATGGTATCCAGGTAAGTTTTTAAAGTGAAAGAAAAAGCAATGAATGGGGGGAAATATAAACACAAAATTGAAGGATGATATAACATGTTCATCTTTTCATCTCTTGCACATAAATTTAAAAATCATGTCCTCAAGGCCACAAAACATCTTGTAGGGATTTTTTATGGCTATTATTTATTTAATGAGGAGAAATGACATTGTGACAATACCAAGTATTAAAATACTGACAATTCTTCCAAGTGTTGAAAGTGAAGTCACTCAGTCATGTCTGACTCTTTGCGACCACATGGACTGTAGCCTACCAGGCTCCTCAGTCCATGGAATTTTCCAGGCAAGAGTACTGAAGTGGGTTGCCATTTCCTTCTCCAGGGGATCTTCCCAACCCAGGGATTGAACCTGGGTCTCCCGCACTGCAGGCAGATGATTTACCCTCTGAACCACCAAGGTATGTGTTACCTTCATCCATTTATTTAAAAGTCTTTTCAAAGATAGTCTTGCATATGTATGTATATATATATATATATATGATAGTCTTGCATGTACATTATGATATCTATTGTTGAGTGTGTGCTCAGTCGCTTCAGCTGTGTCTGACTCTTTGCAGCCCCAAGGACTCTAGCCTGCCTGGTTCCTCTATCCATGGGACTCCCCAGGCAAGAATACTGGAGTGGGTTGCCATTTTCTTCTCCAGATATATATGGTATGTAATATATATTATATATTTAGATTTACTCCTAGGTATTTTATATTTTTGTGATGTTATAAATTGTGTCTCTATCTTTTAAAACACTTTGCCTGTTCTTTTTTATATTGAAGTATAATTGATTTACAATATTATGTTAGTTTCAGGTGTACAGAAAAGTTATTCATATATATATTCTTTTTCAGATTCCTTTCCCTCATAGGTTATTATGAAATATTGAATATAGTTCTTCATGCTATACAGTAGATCTTTTGTTGGTTATCTACTTTACATATAATAGTGTGTATGTGTTAATCCCAATTCCTAACTCCCCCCCAATATGGTGTCTTTAAGCAAATTTAATATCCTGATTGTTTTTTACATAAAGGCATAAAATTGATTTTGTATATTGATCTTGCATCTGGCTATACAGGAGATGAAGGTTTGATCCCTGGGTTGGAAAGATCCCCAGGAGAAGGAAATGGCAACCCGCTCCAGTATTCTTGCCTGGAGAATCCCATGGACAGAGGATCCTGGCAGGCTACAGCCCATGGGGTTGCAAAAGAATCGGACATGACTTAGCGACTAAACAACAACAAAGGACAATTTTAATTTCCTTCTAATCATCATATATCTATTTATTTTCCTTGCTTTATGACATTGGTTAAAATATCCTGTACAAGATGTATGAAGAGAGGTGAATAGTGGGCCCTTTTATCTTGTGTGTAATCTCAAAGAGAAAGAGTTTAGTTTTCCCTTTTCTCTTTCTATTTTTTTGTCGAAATGATTTATCATATTGAGAAAGTTTCCCCCTTTCCTGTTTTACTAACAGTTTTTAATTATTATTTTGGCTTTTATGAAACATTTTCTCCTTTTTAAAAACTAAATATGGAGCATTAATTGTGGTCGACTTTTTGAATGTGAAAGCAATTTTGCATTCTTGGACTAAAGTTACTTGGTTGTGATGTGTTATTTTCTCAAAATATCTCCAAATTTCTTTGCTAATATTCGGTTGGGATTTTTATATCCTGTGCATGGGTCAATTGGCTTAGAATTTTCCTTCTTGTAGTGTCTTTGCAGGACTTTGGTATCCATGTTATGATATGTTCACAGAATGAAGCTGGGAGTGTTCCTTATGTTTTTGTGCAGAATTTAAGTAGATTGGCATTATTTCTTGCTTTCTAGTGTTGCTCTCTGGGCCTGGTGTTTTAAACTATGGATTCTCTTTCTGTAATAGGATCATTTACATTTTCTGGTTTTGGGGCATCAGTTTTGAAAAGCTGTATTTCTCTAGGAATGTAGTTTTACTCTATTTGCAAGCTTATTGGCACGGAATTCTTCTATATCTTCTTACTATTCTTCCAAAGTTATGCAGGATCTGTAATCTGTCTCCTCACCACCCATTTTTAAGTTCATGCTATATTTTTAAGACATCTCTCTTTTTTCTGGACCACTTTTGCCAGATTTTATCAAATTTATTAATATTTTCAGAGGACTAAGTTTTGGCTTTGCTAATTCTTTCTATGATGTACTTGTTTCCACTTCATTGTTCTCTTCTGTTAAATTTATTATTTTATTTTATGTTATTTGAATCTTATTTGCTTTCCTTCTTTTAACCTCTTGAGATTGATGGTTAGTCATTGATTTTTAGCCTTATATTCTTTTTTAATATATTCATTTAAATTTATAAATTTTTCTGGCTTCATCCTGATACACAGTATTTTCTAATTCCTACCATGATTTCTTTTTTAACTATAGGGTATTTAGAAATATATGTCTGAATTTTCAATTAATATATATTTGAAAATAGTGTGCAATGGTTTTTAAATTTTTTGGTTATTGATTTCTGACCTAATTATGTTATGGACAGAAAATATATAATTTCAATCTAATGAAATTCACTGAGATTTGCTTTACAGTTTGGCATACAGTAGGCTTTTGTAAAAGTTCTGTATGTGCTGCTAAAGTTGATGTCTTTTGGGCTTATCAGAAGAAGAATCCTCTGTTGGTCCATTGGATCAGTTTGCAAATTATGTTATTCAATCTTCTATATTTTTAGTGATTGAACTTTTCTGCTTATTCTTTCATTTATTGAGACATATTTGTTCAGTTCTCTTAAAATGATTGGGAGTCATCTATTTATTACTGCAATTCTATCAATTTTTTTGGTTCTGAAATAATATTTATAAATTCATTGCTAAATACAGCAGCAACATCTCTACCAATAACAACACAGCAGCAACACACTAGGACTCAAATAAGCTGTGTACTTTTTGCCATCATAAGGGGTTCTTTGATTAAATAAGACTATTTGGACTAAAATTTATATTTTTTAACCATCATATCATATCATAACATCTGTTTGACAGGTGCAAACATGTTCTTAATCGGTATAGAAAGAATAATCTCAAGTGTGTGAACCCCATTCAGCATAGTCTAATTGAAACCCTGCTTATGTTATACATAAACATATACATGTTATGATTGTTACTTCCAGCTAACAATCAATTGATAAATATTATCCATTATTTGTCATGTGCTCAACACTCATCTGGGTATTGGGAAATATGAAAGTTGAAAACCCAATTCTCAACCAGCTATTATTTTTGATGAAGAAATAAGTGCATCTTTCTATATGTTTTTCTAACATTTCTACTTTCTTATCTGAAATTTTTTTGTCTTACATAACTGTCTTAGAATAGAGCGGGATGATAGTAGTTGCCACAAAAGTATTGTCTTTTCTTTCTTCTCCTCAAATATGTAAAAGCTGCTCATTCTTGTCCAGGGTTCATTTTAAATATTCTTCAAAGCTTTCTGATCATCCTGATCCCCAGCTGCCTCTTTCTCTCTTAAAAATCTTCAACAAATATTAGCAAACCAAATTCAGCAATGCATAAAAAGGATCATACACCATGATCAAATGGGATTTAACCCAGAGATGCAGGGATGGTTCAATATCTGCAAATAAATCAGTGTGATACACTACATTAACCAAACAAAGGATAAAAATCACTTGATCATCTCAATAGACGCAGGAAAAACATTTGACAAAATTCAACAGCCAGTCATGATAAAAATTTTCAAAAAACTTGGTAGAAAGGGAACGTGTCTCAAAGTAATAAAGGTCATTGATGGCATCACCGACTCGATGGACATGAGTTTGAGTGAACTCCGGGAGTTGGTGATGGACAGGGAGGCCTGGCGTGCTGTGATTCATGGGGTCGCAAAGAGTCAGACACAACTGAGCGACTGAACTGAACTGCACTGAAGTGATGACCAACTTACAGCTGATATCATATTCAATGGTGAAAAGCTGAAAGCATTTCTTTTAAGATCAGGAACAAGACAAGGATTCCCACTCTCATTTCTTTTTAACAAAGTACTGGAAGTCCTAGCCATAGCAATCAGACAGGAAAAGAAGCAGAAGTATCCAAACTGGAAGAAGTAAAACTGTCACTCTTAGTAGATAACATGACATTATAGAGAGGAAATCCTGAAGTTGCCACCAAAAAACTGTTGTAACTGACAAATGAACTGAGCAAAGTTGCAGGATACAAAATTAATATCCAGAAATTTGTTGCTTTTCTATATGTTATTAGTAAACTATCAGAAAAAGAAAATAAGAAAACAAAGAATAAAATACCTAGGAGTGAATTTAACCAAGGAGGTGAAAGACGTATGCTTTGAATTTCTACAGCAGTTTGGCTAAATAGTACACGAGTAATAGCTCACTAGTTTATACTAGTACTTGACATATACTATCTTTGGCTCAAATAATAATTCATTACTTCCTAAGTGTCCGTCTTACATTTTAGATCAAATGTTCCGTGTGGGCTGTAATTATATCTTGCACATCATTGTCTCCTCAATAGCAGCATTTTGTTTTCAGTGAATTCAATAAATATTTGTTGACTGGTTAATTGTCTAGGCTGGAGAATAAGCTATCGTCTTATAAGAATCAATCATTTAATTGATCCCTAGTAAATACATTCATGATCTTCCCAGGTGACTCAGTGATAAAGAATCTGCCTACCAATGCACGAGACATGGTTTGATCCCTGGACCAGCAAGATCCCCTGGAGAAGGAAATGGCAACCCACTCCAGTATTCTTGCTTGGAAAATCCCATGAACAGAGGAGCCTAGTGGGCTACAGTCCCTGGGATCGCAGAGTCAGACATGACTGAGTACAACAACACAAGTACCTTCATAAGTACTAATGCTTTCATATTTCACCTTAATGGGTTGTTCAATTTACATTTGTTTGGCTGACATATACTATGAAGGCTGTTTATATATCAATTGGTAAGTAGACGTTTGCAAGCAATATCTTCTCTAAATCACTCTTATGTTTTTATATGCCATGAATGCACAATGATCATTCTGGATTAAAATAAGGCCTTTATTTTTAAAGTAAAAATGTCACTAAAATCAGTCTAAAGTTGATTAAGTTAGAATTTCTAACAATGTACACAAAGTGTCTACTGAGCATACGTGCTCATGTTTGAGGTTATCATTGGGTGTGAGGCCTTTCTGCAGCTGAGACTGAAAAGTCCTGTGTAGTTCCCTGCTGTTGTTTTCACCCTATGCCCATGTGAGGACATGCCCTTGGTTTGTGGTTATGACCAAAGAACATATAGAGACTGAGGTGTTTATCTCATGCACGGCATGATGCATGAGCTCTCAGTAGCACTTCATCTTCAACTGCTGCTTCTTAACTTGGCCAACCAGTTGCTTCTACTGTTTCCTAGCATTCTACAGCTCAGCCATATGACTTACAGTTGTGAAACAGTGTCCTTGGGCCCTCTTTTAAAATACATTTACTTTGAATAACATCTAGTGAGTGACTATGATGTGCTAGGAAATTCTGTAAAATATCTTTCATCGCTTCCTCATTCCGCAGATGAGAAAGCTGAGGCTCAAAGAGTCTCTGAGGTTTATCCAAAATAGCTAAGCTAGAAAATTGAGGAGATGGGTTTCACGTCCAAGCTCTTGGACTCCAAGTTCTTTATTCCTCACAGGGAAATGCTGTCACTATTTGTGGCATTTCCATTTCAGTTTTATATGAATAAAACAGTAAAAAAACTCCCATGATTTATCTTTATACATACAATTTTTTGATAGTGTCTAATCAGCTGCTGTTCAGTTGCTAAGTTGTTTCCAACTCTTTGTGACCCCATGGACTTCCCTGTCCTGCACTGTCTCCCAGAGCTTGCCCAAACTCATGTCCATTGAGTCAGTGATGCCATCCAACCATCTCATCTTCTATTGCCCCCTTCTCCTGCTCTCAGTCTTTCCCAGCATCAGGATCTTTTCCAGTGGGTTGACTCGTTGTATCAAGTGGCCGAAGTATTAGAACATCAGCTTCAGTATCAGTCCTTCCAATGAACATTCAGGGTTGAGTTTCTTTAGGATTGACTGTTTAAATCTCCTTGCAGTCCAAGGAACTCTCAAGAGTCTTCTCCAGTACCACAATTCGAAAGCATCAATTCTTCAGCTCTCAGACTTCTTTGTGGTCACTGATTAAGTATCTAATCAGTGACCAAGTCCAAAATTCTAGTTCTTTACTGCTTCTCCTGTGCAGCCCTTCCCAGCTCCATGGCTATCACTTTATCTCAGTCTCTTACCATTTATTATCTGGAACATCAAAGTCAAGCACACCCTCCACCTGGTGCCAGTGGAATCATTTACTAACAACTATTGGATCACATTTGTGCACCAACTTTAAATTGTTTTATGGTTTCCTATTGACAACTGAAAGAAGTCAAGACTTCTGAATGGAGCATGCCAGGCTGGCCCTTCCCAAATCTGTCTAGTCTTACATTTGCCACATCCTCTTTTATACCAAGCTACCATCAAAACCCACTATTCAATTTTGTATCTCTGATATGTCACCTACCCTTCCACTGCTTGGTAGTTCCTATGCAACCCTCATAATCCATTTCAAGTGTCACCATTTTGAAATAATTTTCGAATACTCTTACGAGAATTTACCATTCCCTCTTCTATGCCTCTACTCTGTCCTGTTTAGAATTCCATTAAAGCCCCTGTGATACTTCAGGATTCTTTATTTACTTACTCTTAGTGTCTCTTAGTTTCTTGGGCTTTGAGCTCCTTGAAAGCACAAATGATGCTATAAATGCCTTTCGTGGGTGCCCAGCAGAGTACCTGTCCATTAGCTCTTAATAAATGTTTGCCCAAAAATTTAATTAACTTTCTCAAAAGATTTTACAAGGACAGAAAACAATTCTTTACATCCCAGAGAAAATGCTTTGAGGGGAGATAAAGCCAAACAAAAGCAAGGAAAAAAGTAACATTACTGTGTATTTGGTATTTTAAATTTGTGGTGGGTTGAAAGAGGAGAAGGTGAAAAGAGATGGGAATTTGGTGAAGATTAACCAGCAGGGGATGAAAAGTTTTGAGGGATGAGTTCAAGGGGGAAGAGACAGATAAAGACAAGGAGGAGAGATGATCTGATTGGGCAGTTATGATGAACTTAACACAAAGGTCTTGTCATATCAAAGTAGGTGCTTTAATTTTGATCCTTTCATCCCATCACTTCATGGGAAATAGATGGAAAAACAGTGGAAACAGTGTCAGACTTTATTTTTTTGGGCTCCAAAATCACTGCAGATGCTGATTGCAGCCATGAAATTAAAAGACGCTTACTCCTTGGAAGGAAAGTTGTGATAGTATATTAAAAAGCAGAGACATTACTTTGCCAACCAAGGTCCGTCTAGTCAAGGCTATGGTTTTTCCCGTGGTCATGTATGGATGTGAGAGTTGGACTGTGGAGAAAGCTGATCGCCGAAGAATTGATGCTTTTGAACTGTGGTGTTGGACAAGACTCTTGAGAGTCCCTTGGACTGCAAGGAGATCCAACCAGTCCATTCTAAAGGAGATCAATCCTGGGTGTTCATTGGAAGGACTGATGCTAAAGCTGAAACTGCAATACTTTGGCCACCTCATGGGATGAGTTGACTCACTGGAAAAGACTCTGATGCTGGGAAAGGTTGGGGGCGGGAGAAGAAGGGGACGACAGAGAATGAGGTGGCTGGATGGCATCACCGACTCGATGGACATGAGTTTGAGTGAACTCCGGGAGTTGGTGATGGACAGGGAGGCCTGGCGTGCTGTGATTCATGGGGTCACAGAGAGTCGGACACGACTGAGTGATTGAACTGAACTGAACTGAACTGATACTGTATAACCAGAGGATGCAAAGCTGTCAGCCATTAGTCTTTGGCATGGGAGATTTCAGGGCATGGACTAGGAAGAGTGTAGGGATGGGGAGAATGTGGGTCAAACAAAGGACGGGCTAGGGAAGTGTTAGTGGCTCAGTCATGTCCAACACTTTTCAACCCAATGGACTGTACCCTGTTAGGCTCCTCTGTCCATGGAATTCTCCAGTCAAGAATACCGGAGTGGGTAGTTATTCCCTTCTCCAGGGAATCTTCCCATCCCAGGAATCAAACCTGGGTCTCCACACTGCAGGCAGATTCTTTGCTATCTGAGTCACCAGGGAAACCAGAGGAGGATGCTAAGCAAAATCATCCCACAGTGAATCCTGGAAGGCTTTAGAATATCAAGATGATCCAGGGATTTACTTCCTTCGAGATAGGTGTTTAAAAAGTAAGAATGAAAGTAAATCTTCTAACAACGCTTCCAATCACCTCTTTTTCTGATCTCATCAATATTTTAGTTAATTTACGAATTATTTACTTTGTAGGACACCCAGTAAGCTTTCCACTGCTTTCTAGACTTTCATCTGCTGCATTTGGCTTTCATGAAATATTCTACAAATTCACCACAATTAATTAATTGTATTTTATGACTTTGGTTCAGAATGCCAGAATTTCAGTGCCAGTTTCATTGTGTTCATTAAACCTCAAGAGTATCTTTCAGATATTGGCTTTCAGACCTCTCTTTTTGAATACGTTGCTATTTACTCACTATGTGCCAAAGCCACCATGTCAATGTAATTGAAAACAAGCAAGAAAGAGACTGGAAGGCTCAGATGAATGGAAATGTGATACATACCCTTTCACCCACAGCCCATTGGCTGGGATCCAGGAGAGGCTGATGGGGACGAGAAGTAATTACCATCTGATGGCTGGACAATGGTCTGTGTGAAATGAGCTGGTTATCTCAAGTCTAGTTCCTCGTGGACAGGTGTTCATTTTGCAGTTTCCACCTTCACTGACAGCAGCCGTGGGACCAAATGGGTCAGAGAGACCAAAACCACCTTCCCTATTATTTGAGATTGGACGCTTATTAGTGATACAAGCAAACTTCTGGCTCTTGCCTTCAACTTTTCAATAGATAAGTAGAGAATGAGATGGTGAATATCTAATCAAGCTCTTTCCCTCTCTTTTTCTTCCCATGAGGGTAAAAGTTATTTGTAAAACAAGGACAAACGTTAGGCATTTTCCGTTTGTCGATTTAATTAACTTGGATGCTATGGTACCAAAGGAAAAACACAATTGGGGGAGTGGGGTGGAAAATGAGAACAATATGACTTTTTTTTAATACTGTAATAATGTGCCTTGAACCCTTAAAATTCCAGTCTTGCCTTATAAACCACTGCAGAATAAAAATAAGAACTCACTCTCCACATCTGTTACGAAAGTCTTAGAAAACAACCCAATTCCATATCAATATTATTATCCATCCTGCCAAAGCCAAAGAAGATTTCCCCTACTCATTTGAGCAAAAGATTTTCCAAACTTTATAAATATTGTTATGTCTCTCAAATGCATTACCTCACAGGTCTCTTCTGAAAAGTATCCAAATTCTGCATTAAGGCACTTGTGGGAAAAGTAGAAAAAATAAATGGTTTACTTTAAATGGGATTTGGAAAGGGTATGATTACGGTCTGAAATGTGTCGCTCTGACATAGTAAAACTGAACTTCCTAATGGATTCTGAAATTTTGAGTAAGCATTAAATCCATTTATTGAACTCCTTTCTGTATGTCTAAAAGTTACAATAAATACATATATATTTTTTTTCTCCTGATGGGTTTTCTTCAGTGCAGGGCATCATACATTAGTTGCATAGGATGCATTTGAAGGATGCTGAGGGCACAAAGCTGAAGGCTGCACCTGAGTGCAAGGAGAGAGGCGAAATGCTTTCCAAGTGAACAATTAGGGATGTGACTAGAGAGAGATTAGCTTTGCCGAATAAGGAAGAATTGCTAAACTATGCAGAGCAAAATGTCCTTCAATAGACTTACAAATTCACCCCTTCTCTACCCACCGTGGTTTCGTGTCATCAGGTAACCAGAGCTGAACTGTGTCCAGAAACACATTAGATCTTGCACTACGGTGGTGCCAGGCAGACAAATAGACAGAAGGACACACAATGGCAAAATTCAAACATGAATAGGGAGCTGGATTTTCATTGTTTGTTCATAATACCTCTTGGGTGGAAGGAAGGAAATAGGCTGTATTGCCTAATAACTTGAAATGCCCCCAGAGAAAGAAAAACAGACAGATTCCCATTTTGGTGGTGTACGAGCTCGGGTGGCCAGCCGTTCCCAGTGATAAGTCTGCAAAGTGCTATTTTGCAGGTCCTGCTCCAGTTGTAAAGCCATAAACCATCCATGGAGTCAATGAGTCCGTCTAGCCGGGAGGGAGGCAAGGTATGATTTACAGTGTCTGCCAAGGAGACCTCTGGATGGGAAAGTTTGCTGGAACACTGTGTATGCTAGAGACCCAAAGACGGAAGAATGATGACAAGTGATTGTTTCTCTGCTTGATTCGTTAAATAGAGAGAAAAAAAATTTTTTTTTTTTGGAGCTTGTAAGAGTTATGTTTGAGCTCTTGGTATCAATTCTAATAGGAATATATTTATGTTTTGGCAATGGTCAATAAGAGTCAGTAAACAAGAGCTTTAAGATAAAAGCACAGGAGAAGTCATGTAACCTAAAAGCCCACAGACATGCAGATAAAGGCTAACTGATCCAAGGCAAGTCGAAGGCATCTGCCTCTTGGACTTGATGACAGACTAGAACAGCCCATGTAGGAAGACTTTTCAGTAGTTCTTGGAAATTTGTTATTTTCCAGCGTTCTGTGATAAGCATTTATAATCTTATCAAGATAGCAAAGGTCAATGATGTTCAAAGAACAATGCCAATCCTAATTTTTATAGGCTTTTACTTTTAATTTCCCCACTCTCCTCCCCCTACGATGGTTTCGCGTGACACACAGAGGGGCTAATTTGGCTTCAGTTTGTTTCAACACAGGTTTTATGGCTTTACAGGGCGAGCTAATATGGGAGTATACAAGAGCCTGTTATTTCTCTGACCTGTAATTAAATGAACCATTTGAAAATAGGCATTGTATGCTAATACTGCCTTTATATTCAGTGAAACACATAGTTTTGGAGTGAATAATGTCTGCCAAATAACTGGGTGATAATAATATCCCCACATTAAGATTCGCAATATATGCAAATATAAAACATGGATAAAACTTCTCCTGAATCCTTGTTCAATTGAAAAATATTAACCTCTTAAGAATTAGGAAAAAAATACAAGAAACTGCCCTTAGATGTCTATCCTGTAGCAGCCATTTCTGGAAAGGAATCATGAATTCTTTGCTTATAACCTCCAGAGGCTTTATTGGGTGAGCAGGTCTTTCACACATCACAAAATCAGCAATAAGAACACCTTGCATATTGTTTTGTAACAGGTTGTCTTAAAAATCACTGATGTCATTGACAGACTTTGAATCCTAATTAAAACTTAAGCAACTGAATGTTTTACATGTTCAAAGTCTCCGTGGGGACAGTGTATATCAATGTTTTGAGCTACATATGTACATAAAGCTCTGATCTAAAGATAGCAGATGACAGATAAGCAATTAGAACCTGTATTATGTGTATGTGTGTGTGTATATACATAGGATATTGATTTATGGACACTAAAAAAAAAAGCAAAAATGCATCAATTTGTTGGTAGAGCCCAGAAAAATCTATTGGCTCTACCGTATCACCTTCGAAAAGAAATCTATTTGATTTGCTCACTTTCTACCATCATTTCCATCCACATGAAAGAACTCAGCTTCTTTTTTTTCACTGTTTTTAGTTTGATACTTGGAACGGGAAAAATGAGCGAGTCAGGGCCCTGATCACTCTTAGGCAAAAGTCAAATTGAGCTCTTCTAAGGAAAGACATTGCATTATTTTCAAAATGAGTAAGACTCTCGGATCTTTCATTTAAATTAGCTTTCTTTTATATATGCCCTCAAAAATACCTTCCTTTTCACACATACCACGTGTTTACAGCTTGCATTTGATTTCTTCAATTTATGAACACTGATAAAAATTGTAAGATAGTCTTGAATGACAGAAACTAAGAAACTGGGTGTCCTCAAATGTAACCACTAACTTCACTCCCTCCTTAAAAATCTCATATGTTCTTCTCTTTGAAGCAACCCTAAAACTTTAGCATAGTTGAGGTGGATGCATCATTTTGACCATATTTTATGACTTTTGAAAGAATGATCCAATTGTTTAAAAAGAGATAAAATAGGTCAAAAAATTCATATACTCTCTGAGAAAACACATGAAATGTGCTTGGTGACATTTCAAACACTTGCAAGCTTAGCATATGTCTTGCAAAAATGGTAGCCATATCAATATTAACAAATATATGGCTACAAAATGTAGTTCTTCCATGAATTATAATACCCTCTTTAAAATAAATGAATCAATCTTTTCTTATTTACTCTTTCTGGGAAGTTCTGAGTCAGAATAGCTTGACTGGTTAAATCTGATCAGTGTCCGTTCGTTCTTTTTATTTTCTGGCCATCCTGCAAGGCATAGGGGATCTTAGTTCCCTAACCAGGGGGCAAACTCGCACTGCTTGCACTGGAAGCACAGAATCTTAACCACTGGACCCCCAGGGAAGTCCCTATAGCACCTTTTTGATGTAATCAGGAAAGGAAGCAGAGAAGCTTCTGCTAAAACATGCTGACCTTTTTGCAACCTCAGAAAAACAGCGGTCTATCTGGACACAAAAGTTACAATGGTACGGTTTCCATATGCTTTAAAAAATATATCTTTTTATTTTTTTAGGTTTTACCAGTGAACCAATGTCTCTTCCTGACCACATCTTGGCCTGCCTCCATTTTCCAGTTGACATTCATGGTTCTAGACTAGGAATAGAAGCCTGGCTTCACCCACCTGAATCTGTACTATGGAGGGTGAAGAGTCCCAGGGGTTCTGGGTGGGTGTGGGGAGGAGCAGAGAGCAGCGTGGGTCCTAGGAACAGTCAGGGAGGGATGGGGTACTCTGGCAACGGTGCCTGCAGGGCAATTTTCCACGGTCACTTCAGTTAGACAGAATGGCTTGTGGCTGGAACTGGTCCTGCAAAACTGAGGCTTCAGGGGATGCCTGAATGGTTCCCACATGTAGACAGTTGTCAAACAGGCTGCCGAAGGGAGGCACGGGTCACCTCTGGAGTGAGTGTGCGGTCCTCCTTCCCAGGCACAACAAATAGCACTAGCCTACTTTCCTATAAGTCTGCTTTAATTGCTCTTGGAATATTAATTGCTTTAATATTCCAGGTCTTAAATATGCCTTCAGGTTGAACAGTGGCTCAGGGACGCGCCTGTGTGTCCCTCCCAAATGCGTCCCCCTCTCCGTCTCTTTTATGTTCCCCTTTGTCCTCCCTGCGCCACTCCCCCGACCCTCCCCACCTCAGAGGAAACCCGCATAGGATAAGAATCTAGCCTAGAGTTCATAAGCTCTTTTTCTATTGGTGCCAGTCTTGAAAGACGAGAATCAGAAACTGCTAGATGAGAACCCAATGCCTTAGTGAGGAGAGATGAGGGAGAGGGGGGCGGAGAGGAGCCAGATGAAACAGACACCGCTCAGGTGTCCTCCATTTTTCCATATTCAGGAGGCAGGCTGCCGTGCAGAGCTGAAAAGGGGTGGCAGTGTGATCAAGGAAACACACATACGCACACACACACACAACAATCCCTCCTCTATGACAGCTGCTTTGTTCTTAGGTATAATTTAAAAAGCAATCAAACAAATCAATTTACAATGGCACTTTCCCACCTTTAAAGTTGTTTGCACAGATACAGGGAATGTAAATGGGCCAGGCGGTTGGAGTGAGTGGCACAGAGCTACAATTAGAGGTTGTAACCGTGTTAAGTAAAAATATAATAGAGGCCAGAAAAAATAATAGGAAACGTAATCACTCACTTCATCAGAAGATTACGTAATAAATAAGCTAAACAGGAAATGATTAAGAGCAATATCATCAAAGGATGTCCCTTGGATGCTGTTTCATATAAAAAGCACAGTCATCCTGTAAAAGTTATAAAGTTTATGATTATAATGATTTATTACAAAGCAGCATGCAGCTCTGCTCACATCAACTTCTCAGGTTGGCCACCACGAACTTGTTTATAAATCAAGAGTCCCCAGTTTGTCTCTACTAACCTCTGGTCTCTTATGGCCCCCTTTTTTATTTAAAAAATTAAAAAAAAATTATTTTGTATTGGGGTATAGCTGATTAACCATGTTGTGATAGTTTCAGTTGAATAGCAAAGGGACCCAGCCATACATATTCATGTATCCATTCTCCACCAAACTCCCCTCCCATCCAGGCTGCCACATAACATTGAGCAGAGTTTCCTGTGCTGTACAGTAAGTCCTTGTTGGTTATCCATTTCAAATATAGCAGTGTGTACGTGTCCATCCCAAACTCCCTAAGTGTCCCTTGCCCCCATCTTCCTGCTCCCACGACAACTACAGGTTTGTTCTCTAAGTCTGTGAATTTCTTTCTGTTTTGTAAAGTAAGTTCCTTTGTGTTATTTTTGTTTTAGATTCCACATATGAGATGCCACACAATATTTCTCCTTCTCTGTCTGACTTACTTCAATCAGTATAACAATCTCTAGGTCCACCCATGTTGCTGCAAATGGCATTATTTAATTCTTTTTAATACGGGCCCTTTTATTATTATTTGCTGTTGTTCCCCGTCCAGGGATCGAACCCCAGTCCTTGGTGGTGAAAGCTCAGAGACCTAACCACTGGACCACCAGGGAATTCCCTGGCCCTCTTTATTCTTACTGGTTCCTTTCCAATTGACCACGAAGGCAGTGAAGTAGTTGCCCATGAAGCAAAGAGAGTAAAGTTTTGAAATCCCAATTAGGCACCATGTTGAGACCATTGGTGACTCTGGCCTAATTTTCTCATTACAAATCTGCATCATTTTTCTCTGAGGGTCTTAGATTGAAAAAAAAATGGAACTAAGAACAGTTGATGTATTGTGTTTAGTCTGAGAAATTGCCACTGTTTGGATATCCCAAGACTTTTTGAAAATTCCAGGTTTAACAATAAATGGTAATTTAGAGAAAAAATTGAACTTAAAAATTTGCTTTTTTTAAAAATTGAAGTATAGTTAATTTACTATGTTGTGTTAATGACTTCTCTATAACAAAGTGATTCATACACATACCTACATTCTTTAAAAATTTTGTCTTTGATTGGACCTTGTTGGACAACTTCATTTCTCAGCATTTAAGATTTTAATTTTCAGATGCTTTCGGAATTCCCCGATGGTACAATTGTTGGTACTCCACACTTTCAGTGCAGGGGGCACAGGTTTCATCCTTGGCTGGGGAACTAAGATCCCACATGCTGTGTGACATGGCCAAAATTTAAAAGAAAATTAAAAGTAGAATCATGTTTCCAACTTCGATGAAGCTACATATAGCTGTGTGGGATTTGTGACTACAGCTGGAAGTTGGTATGAGTCCGTTTTTCGATGTGTAGATTGATGCAGTCTTTATTTGCCTGTTTGGGCTTTAAGTTTCTTTGTTTACCGCTGCTGGATCCAGGCAGTCCTTACATTGAAAGAAAAAATCATCCATATCCTCTGGCATTGAAGTGACGCATATTGTAGTGTGAATTCAGGGGCCTGTGCAAGTGGGAAATGGTGTTAGAAACAATTAAGAACTCACCTGCATGTTTTTAAAGATGAAGCACACATTTACCTGAAGCACGGTTTCAAACAACAGGCAGGTTAGTAATGTGCCATCAGCAAGGGGCAATTTCGCATTGTGTTTGTGTTGCAGTGGGCCATTGTGTTTTTATATTTGGCTCTCTATCTGGGAGGACATTTCTATGTCAGAAAATTAGTCTAATGTCTACAAGTGACATTGCCTTCTTGTGGCCAAGCGTGTTCCCAAACACGCGCAATTGAACCATGCAGGTATCTTTCCAGATGGTATTAAGCAATAATCCATTCCTTTACTGTTTTCTCAGAGCAGTTACTTCCCACGATGACGATCTTATAGTGAAAGGCATTTTGAATAGTTCTATCTTTCCGCCTCACTCAGGAGTGCAGGAGTTAGCACAATTTGGGAATAACATGGAAAGAGGCTGAGAGTGGAATTCAAAATACAAAAGGACAGGAAGCCATACATCATCCCACAAAGTAACGTTATGACTTGGTGGCCTTAGCAAGGCCTTCTCCAGGGCTGTGAGCTGGAGCCAAAAATACTGCAAGAGCTGGAACTTTGAAACTGACTGTAAACTTGTCTTGAATGGCCCCCAGACACCCTGGCCTTTGTTTATAGAAGTCTTTGTTTTCCCTTGACAGTACCAGGAACCTAACATTTTCCTAGTTAGGTGTATTTCTGTATTCATTGTCCCCGCAACGCCAGGTTAGGTTGACAGCTTGACAGCTTGGCTGCATGAACTATTCTTTATTGACCATCTTCCTTATCCTTTTTCTCTGCCTATTAAGTTGAATTCAATTTTATTTCATTTTTTCCTGGCCAGCCCGGTCTAGGCCTACACCCTCTAGGAAGTATCAGAGAACTGAACTCGGTCTAGGCAGCTGTGCTGAATTTTGTGGCGAGTCAGGAATGTTCTCTCAGGATGCAAGTTACAGTGGTTTGGCTCGACATGGGTTATTCGTTTACCAATCCTGGCCTGTCTGAAAGCTTGCTGTGTGACTTTTGGGTAAGTCATAACCTTTCTGTTTTTAGTTTCCTGAAAAGTGGAGATAAGGCTGCAAGGCTTTTCATCCATCTCCCTTGGAGGAGTTTTGTGAAGGTTAGTTAATTAATTGTCAAGTTGTCCGCATATGGGATGCGTAAAAGGAATGTCAAGTGATAGGTCATGCCAGGTAAAAGAGAAACGGGGTGATTGTGGAATAATTGCTAATTTTTCAACATCTTTGAGTTTCTAGGGCAGTTGTCAGGAAAATTTCTTAAATTTGATTTCTCTAAAAAAACACTGAGGTGTCAGAAGAGCTATTTCTAGCTTCATTTCCTTCTATAGGATTCTGTGTAAGAGTCTGTGAGTTCAATGGCTGTCTTTGAAGCTTGGGAAAGTGGAACGATCTTGGGAGATGCTTTTACCTATAAATGTGAGCTTCATTTGACCATAGCTTTAGGGATATATTCAGTTCAGTTCAGTTCAGTGGCTCAGTCATGTCCGACTTTCCGCGACCCCATGAATCACAGCACGCCAGGCCTCCCTGTCCATCACCAACTCCCAGAGTTCACTCAAACTCATGTCCACAGAGTCGGTGATGCCATCCAGCCATCTCATTCTCTGTCGTCCCCTTCTCCTCCCGCCCCCAACCTTCAATCAATATTAATGCAAAGGAAAAGATGAAATCATTTTCTTTGGGTGTCCGATTGCCTCTGGCCAGGCTGGCAAACTTTGGAAGAATTGAAGAAGTTGGAACAGAAAGATAGCACTTATTAAACACTTAATTTACTCCAACAACTTCACTTATGTTGTCTTTTTTACCAAAAAAGCAACCCAGTGAGGGGAAATGATGGTTTCTGTCCCCTGATGGCTCTTTTATGTATTTCTTTGGCAACAACGTCTAGAACTCTAAGACTGTAGCCATGGGTCATGACCAGTGGTCTTGGACTTGAGAGGCATAGAATGACTCTAGAGATTAAAACCTGTGGACCATTCTGACCACTTTAGTGTCATGTTCTGAGCCACTGATAACAAACATGGGAAACATATAAACAAGAATTAAGTTCAACATAAGTGACCAGAATGTCAGCGAGCTATGAAAATTCCAGAATCTCATTCTTAGAAGGTAGCATGGGTTGGAATGTGTATATAAATATATATATATATATATATGAATCCAAGACCTCTGCAATGGAAGTTTGGAGTCTTAACCATTGGACTGCCAGGAAAGTCCCTATATTTTAGTTTTGAGGATGTAAATATTCCTCAAACTGGAGACATATTGGAGGAGGGAGGGGAATGGAGAATAATGGAATCTGCCAGAGCAATTGTTTTTTTTTTACTTGTAGACAGGTTTGGTGGAACTAAGGAAAAAGATAAGAAAGATTATGTGTGAGTGTATGTGTGTGTTTGTGCATGTGTGTGTGTGCCTGTGTGTTGCTTATTTATTTTGTCCACCTTTGGGTAAATTGGAGGAAAGTCTGGACCAGAAATCTGTCTTCCTTCTAATGTGAAAAATAACCAGTGACCTCACATGACTCATAATGAGTCAATGCCCAAAGTCCCGAGAACTGGATTGTGGTGATCACTGTAGCCTGCTTTCAGATGGCCCATTCATGACCACAGGGGTTAATGACTTGGCCAGAAATGGAAATCCATTTCTCTGACTCTTGACATCCAGACTATCACCTACTAAAAGTGAAAACAAAGTTCTTTACCAAGTGAGGTGAATTAAGGTGGTTTGTAGAAAATGCAGTCTTGTAGATCAATATCCTATAAAATCAGTGTATAGACTATTGACGAAGAGCTTTAAAACAAAGCAGTTGGTGTATTTTTAGACACATGTAAACACACCAAAGAATGATGTTTTTTTCTTTCCTTCATCAAATGCTGAGCATCTCTTCAAGGCATTTAAGAGGAGGCCTTGCTTCCAGAGTTGACAGTGTGGGTGGAATACATCCAGAACTCAAAGCTCAAATAAAAATAACAACAACAACACACACACCCCCAGCTCTTCTCCTCACTCATATGTTGTGGAAAATGTATGCGTGGGGGCCGTGACCTGCCGCGATTCATGTGGGAGTCAGAGCCGCCTGGATTGCTAGGTTCGAGGCCAGTGTAGGTAACTGAGCACAAACCCACATGCGCTCATCTATTTATAGCTCTTGGTGGTGAAAAAAGTAAAACCAAAATGCAGCTTCTACCTGCTGTTTCCCAACTGACGCTAACACAAAACGGATAAGACCTCCTTTTGGTTGCCTTTGTAGTTTCAACTGACACACACAAAAGTGATGACTTGGGTTGTCCCCACTTCTCGTCCTCCCCCTCCCCCCCAAACAGGTGAAACAATCAGAGAGGCAGCCCCTGAACCCTTCAGTCTTCCGTCTGGTCCAGAAGGCACCTCTAGCCATGCGAGATGCAGAAATAGAGAAAATTGTTTGTATTCCCTTCTTCCTTGCAAGAGCTGTCTCTTTCAGATTCATCCGAATGAATACCAAAGTACTACCTAAACACATTTATCTTTCAGGAGATCTTTTCCTCCTCCAGCTTGTGTGCAAGACACACACACACACATGCACACACACGGACACACACATACTGAATTGCAACTCTTCCCCAAATAACCACAAACAAAACCTAACCATTAAGAAGGCAGAATCATGCCTTATAAACAAGACCTAATTGCAGCATAGGATGTAGTCAGCCTTTTGCTGACCTTCACAGGCCTTCTAGCCTCCCTGGATCCAGGTAACTGAATTTTAAAGCCCTTATTAGCATCAAAAGTTCAAAAGCGGTCTTTTCTTAAGGAGGTTTGCAAGGAAGGGCTTAGAATGCCCTATTATAAATTGTTGACCAGAGCTTTTGAGGATCTTTTTATTCAAAGGCAAACCTCTGGAGAGGAGAGAAAGTAAGGTCACTTGGCGGTGCAGGTGGAGGTGAGGTGGCGGTGGCATCGACCCCCCAACCGTGTGGTCCCCGCGGGGGGCTGGCAGCAACCCAGCGAGCGCAGGTTAGGCAGGAAGCTGCGGCGAGGCTCAGCGGCTCAAAAGCTACTGGAGCTAATAGATTGTGGTCATGAGGAGAGCGCAGTATCTCGGTAGTGATGGGAACACGCAAAAGCATCGTCAAAACAGTTGCAGAAACACGCTGAGCTCTGCACTCCGGAGCCGCGCCCCCTGGACTCGGCTGGAAGCTGCAGGCTCTGGGCGCTTCTGCAGCTTGGCCCCGCTGTCTCTACCTCATCTAGTCATCCCCACTCCGGTTTCGGCGGCCCCAGAAGAGGGGACTGAGCTTCCAGAGAGACTGGAGCCTGATCCCGAAGCCAATTGCTCCTTCCGCGATGCTCCTCCCTGCCCCAGCTTGCTCTCCGTCTATCAGACAGACCCAGAAGCTTCCACAAAGGAGTGTGTATCGTCACTTTGGTACAATTAAAATAAGGCGTTTTTAACTTCCTCCCTCCCCTCCGTTTTTTGGTAAAGGGAAGGAGACTGCAAAACTCGAAGGGGTAAGAATTTGAATTTTAGCATAATTTTTTTTTTCCTTTTTACTCATTTTATTTTGCACTGTGAAAACAACAAGGACGACTAGGAACATTGCTTTTTTTTCACATTCATATGAATTTTAGGAAGTTATTGCCTTTTCCCCTGAAGAAATAACCTAGAGACAAAAAAGAAGTAACACTACACTGAGAAATCTGCAAATCCCACAAGTCAACAACTCGAGGAAAACCCCAAAGGGCAGGGAACAACGTAAGTGTCACCAGAGAAAGACCAGCAGATATAAGCCAACAAGCTGGGGTGACGGCCATTTCAATGCCACTGACCCAGGCAGGGGGGTACCCTTTCTCCCTGGGCACCCACTGCCACCACTTCCAGGGGGGTGATTTCATGGAGATTTTTGATGGTTAAAATTACTTGGACCCGTAAAACTTGAGAGGACCTTAGTGACCCTTTCATCCAAACTCCTTCATGGAATGATGAAAAATAATCCTTAAACACAGAAAAGCCACACAGCCATGTCTACTGTCCCCAGAGCAGGAAAAACAGGCGTAAATCCCTGACCTCATCAGGCTTGTCAATGCCAGATGCTGCTGAGTACTTCACAGGTACAGGCACGTTTAACCTGTGAACAGTGCTGAATGGTGTGTGGTGGTGTTATCCACACTTTAGAAATCAGGAGGCCCAGGAAGGAAGTGGCGAAGCCTGGATTCAAATGTCAACAGTCCACCTCTTAGTGGATGAAGCAATATTACCTCTGTGTTCACACATGCGTGTGTATAGTTATGCATTTATTCATCCTGATAGCCGTCATCTCACACAGGCTTCTTGATGCTGCCTCCAAAGCTCTTCATATCATTTGACACCACCTCATGTGCCTAAAGGAGGGCATGGCAACCCACTCCAGTATTCTAGCCTGGAGACTCGCATAGACAGAGGAGCCTGGTGGGTTATAGTCCATAGGGTTGCTAAGATTCGTACACAACTATAGTGACTTAGCCTGCACACATGCATGTGGCTTGAAGGGGCTTCCCAGGTGACCCTAGAGGTAAAGAACCCACCTGCCAATGCAGGAGATGTAAAAGATGCTGGTTCAGTTCCTGGGTTGGGAAGATCCCCTGAAGGATGACATGGCAACCCACTCCAGTATTCTTGCCTGGGCAATCCCATGGACACAGGAGCTGGGCAGACTATAGTCCATAGGATCCCAAAGAGTCGAACGTGGTGAAGTGACTGAACATGCACATACATGTGCCTTAAAAAAGATCTGTGTGGAAGATGGTCTTCTTCTTAGGAACCTGCCCTGCAGTCCACATCTTTCACGAAATAGCTACACTAGCTCTCAGTTGCACCATTAGCATTGACAAAGCAGGTTTGTGGACTTTCTCTGGGCTTCGGCTCTGTTCTTTGAAGTAGGTAGCATTACCTCTGCTCGGTCACCCAGTAAAGTGGGAGCCATGCCCAGGCTTTCTGTCTCTGAGTCAGGAGAGGCCTTCCTAGTAGTAACAGAAGGTCTGTTCATTCACAGAGAAATAAATCGGCCCTTCCTGGATGAAGACAGAGTGTTCCCAACCAGGAGGGAAGCAGGCAGGTTTTTAACTGTGAGGACAGTACATTGCCATCCGTATGCCAGTTTATAACATTCTTTCTTATTCCTTTTCAAATAATTTTAAAGAATGCTTCCCACTGGAGATGCAGGAAGATTCCTTGCTGTGAACTAGGAACCTGGGAATATTAACAAAGTGAAGCATTTTCAGGTAACCTCTGACTCTATTACTTTTTGTTCTTTCTGGCTCTGAACTGCAGAGTTTGAGAGAACAGAGCAGATGTGACCTTGCTTGTGCTTTCCTGAATTAAACACATTTGTGGGAGAAATGTGGTAGGAAAATGATGAGGCTAGTTTCTTTGTTATAACATTCTCCTGCCAAAGTGTAGACAACTATTGACTTCCTTGCAGCATAATTGTTAGCTTCTGTACAAATGAGCTGTGAAGAACCTTTCCTTTTTTCCCTTCCCTCCTTCCAGTTATTCCCCCTAACACCCACCAAGGGCTTCCCTGGTGGCTCAGTGGGAAAGACCCTGCCGGCCGATGCAGGAGACACAGGTTTGATCCCTGGGTCAGGAAGATCCCCTAGAGGAGGAAATGGCAACCTACTCCAGTACTCTTGGCTAGGAAATTCCATGGACAGAGAAGCCTGGCAAGCTACAGTCCATCGGATTGAAGAGAGTTGGATATGACTGAGCCACTAAACAATGACCAATGACAACCCCCACCAAGGACCGTTTCAGAAAAAAAAAGTTTTTTTTTGATGGTGTTTGCTATTTTGCTCATTCAAATTTTAAGAGGAGCTTTATTTGGTCTCATGGGGAGGAGGGAAATGTATTCTTATGATTTTTTTTTTTAATAAGAACACGTCTGTGAAGTATTTGAGCTTTTTTTCTTTTTTAGTCAGTGAACTATTCATACCTAGCTATGTATGAAAAATGGTCAGAGGAAGTCACTGCCTCTTACTTGGAAAGGGAAGGTTGAAGCACACGGATTATTCATCGTGGGTTCCGGTGCCCCAGAGACGGTGTGGAGCCCGCAGACTGAACTTGAGGGGCTCAGTGGGGAGCATCTATCTTCATCCCTGACTGACTAGGTCTGCCTCCTCTGATTTCTGTTGAGTGCCCCCGCTGTTGACTTTTGGTGACAGCACATGTGTAGAAATAGTTCCACCTGTGATCTCACGGCAGAAAAGCACACCTCTTAGAGAACCCTCTAGAACACTTCAGGGCAATAAGAGCTCTGGCCTTTGAGATTAAACAAACAACACTAAACAAACCCCTTCCTGAGTGGGTGTGACTTTGGAGTTCCTTCTGGGTTCCTCGAATTAACTAACCTGAGCCAAGTTCTCAAACTGTGAATGTCCCACAAGCCCCTTCAACAGTTTCCATTGTTTTATTTAGTACACTCATCACCAGTACAAATAATTCACTTGATTTTGTGGTTAAAAAGCACATAACAAGAATTGCCCTCTTAATAAAATTTTAGGTGTACGGTGTTATTACTATGACCACAATATTGTACAGCAGGCCTCTAGCAGTTTTTCATCTTGCATAACTTAAACGTTATTCCCATAGAATAACATCGGCTCACTTCCTCCTCCCTTCAGACCCTGGGAATCACGATTCTATTCTCTGCTTTTTTGGGTTTGGTGATGTTGGATTCCTTGTGGAAAACGGTATGGCGGTCCCTCAGGAAATTACAACTGGAACCACCCTCTGGCCCTGTAATCCCACTTCTGGGTACAAGTAGTTTAACATCTTTATTGTTAGCCCTCTGAAAACAGCATGTTCATGTTCCATGGGTTTGGAATGACCTTTGGGCAGAGCTGACAGGTTCCTTTGCAAGGGGTTAGGTAGTTTCATGGCCCAGACTATAAGCAGTCAAATGCCTTTAAAATAATTTTATGAGGGTTTTCTCTTAATGGAAAGTGTAAGTATTGTTTCATCATGAAGATGTTAAAACTCCAAATTAGAGAGTACAGAATGAAGAAACAGTGGTCGTGGCATGGGTTCTCATGCAGGAAAAATGAACCGGATATCAAACGTTATGACTTCATGTTTTCAGTGCCATTCAAGATGATCTCAGCTGGCCTTCTGTGAGTTTATAAGGGATGTCACTTGAGTTTATATCCATATATGTGAAAAGTCATTCACTATGGGTTTGTTGTTATGAGTGAATGACCCTCAGCTTGATCTCCCCATGGAACGAGCGCTATATTCCTCTCTCAGCTTGAAAAATGTGTTTAAAAATAAAAGCACACTCCCTGCTTTATCTTCTTTTAAAGAGACGAAGGTATGAGTCCCATTTGTGAGAGAAAAGAGAAAAGGCATTTTGGTTTCCCCTCTCAGACCACTTCCCACAGATAAAAATGGATTATGTACCTTCCTCTAAACACCTGTGTTGCCACAATCACATTTTTTTTTTAACATTCATCCCTTTCACATCTCTGCTTCTTGTGGGTATTGTGTCAGGAAGAGAGAGTTAACTTTTACTGGTGCTTTCCATTTGTAAGTTTTCTCTTTAATTTCCTTAGAGTCATTCTCAGAGTCATAAATTACTCTTCTACCCTTTCCTGCTCATCCACTACCCTCCGTTTAGAACGTGCATCCTCTCTATAGTGCTCAGCTGTCTCTGGTCTGAGTTCTTTTCCACCTCTGCTGCTCGCGAGCTGTGTGGCTTTGGACAAGTGACTCCATCTTCCTGGGTCACTGTTTTCTCATCTCTGAACTCTGGGTGTTGGGCTAGAAAGGCGATGTCTAGACTTAGACATCCCTTTGAAGTCTGAAAATTGTTATGCTGTGGGACCAGGTGTTCATTAGAGCTGGGGATGTGAACCTAGTACCAAGGACACAACTTCACAAGATCTTTATTTCAACAACTGGAACTCATGGGTAAGTTTTCCAAAGAAAAGCTTAGAAAGAGGTCACGATGGATGGATTTCTGGAGAGAAGAATTCAGTCAACTCTTCATGTGTTAGACGGTGTTTTTGTCACCCTCACTTGGAGCAGGTAGTCTCCGTCTTATGTTTTCAATCATTTTAGAAAAGTAGCAATCATAGTCAACTCTGGAGGCGTCTAAATCAAAATAGGTGGACGGGGAAATCCGTCAGAAGTGTTAGAGAGCATTTGAAATGCCTCTGCTGAATTGAGAAGGTGTTCACAGGTATGCTACATCATCAGTATCCACCTGGAGATGCTTCTCCATTACTTCTCCCCCCTTGGAGGGGCCATCTCTTGAGCGGTCAGAATGGAAATTGAAGTGATCGTTAATAATTTTTGACTTGAATCAACATAGACTCATCTGTTTTCCTTAAAACCTCATTGAAAGGCTATAGTTTACTTTTATTTGAAGAGGAAGGAGGCAGATAGAGGGGGAAGTGGAGGATAATAATTCATTGTCCTTGTTCAGTGTTAACTTATTCAAATATCATTTCAATGAATTCTGTATTACTCAGTGAAAGTGAAAGGAAAGTTGTGTGTCCTGGAGAGTCACTTTAGTATTTGGGAAATTATTGGGCAGAATTCGATTTGTAGACAAGTCTGTCTAAAAGTCGATCTTGTCAAGGGATGCAATGAAGTTTGATTAATTCCTTGGCCTTGAGCATAGCGTGACTGCTAGCACAGCATAAGTGAAAGCTTAGATAATTTCTGGATGCAGTTGGTTTGACATTTCTTTGGGATTGGCGGTGTGATTAAATCCACACAGAGTTTAACTTTGTTTTGAAATGGAAAGGAACATGGCAGAGTGGGAAAACTGTGGTCTCTGGCTCTGAACTGAAGCAATAATGACCAAACTTCTTCTCTTTGTAGGATGAATAGCGTATTTATTGCTTAAGGTTGCTGTGAGAGTTAAAGTGTTAGTATTTGTAACAGCTCAAAGAGTGTTATTCTCCTTTCATAGGGAAGGAAGCATGGGTTAAAGTCTGAGGACAAGAAATCTAGCAATTAGATATTCTGATTTTGTCTTTGCTAATCAGTTTGCTTGAGACCGTGCTCGCCGGGGTTGCAGGAGAAAGATAAAGCACGGATCATATTGGTGCCACTGGAAATTAATGTCATGAACCTCAAGTGGGGTGTTCGAGCTCTGCCATCCTCCTGTGCTTCCTGGGTCACCTTGTCCTCCCACTTTGTTTGACTATTTCAAATGTTCTCCGCTCTCAAACCTCTTATCCTCCTTCCTCACCTGCCGCATCTCATGCTGTTCCTTCTGTTTCAACCAGTGACCCTGACTCTTGCATCACAGACACAATGGAAGCTATCACATGGCAACTTCTCCATTTTCCTGGTGTACAAACACGAAGACATCTGCCTAAATGTGTTCTTTTTTCCATCCCTCTAGTTCCATAGCCTGTCTTCCAGCTCAAACAGATCTCCCCATCTTTGCTTTTCGTGCCACCGTGTTCTGCCTTCTTGGGAAACATGTTATGACTGATCTCTCTTCTCCCTGGTGTTTCAGACAGTAAAGAATCTGCTTGCAATGCAAGAGAGCCAGGTTCGATCCCTGGGTCAGGAAGATCCCCTGGAGACAGGAATGACAACCCACTCCAGTATTCTTGCCTGGGAAATCCCATGAACAGAGGACCCTGGCAGGCTACAGTCTGTGGGGTCACAAATAATTGGACATGACTGCAAGGAGATCCAACCAGTCCATTCTGAAGGAGATCAATCCTGGGTGTTCATTGGAAGGACTGATGCTAAAGCTGAAACTCCAATACTTTGGCCACCTCATGTGAAGAGTTGACTCACTGGAAAAGACTCTGATGCTGGGAGGGATTGGGGGCGGGAGGAGACGGGGACGACAGAGAATGAGATGGCTGGATGGCATCACCGACTCAATGGACATGAGTTTGAGTGAACTCCGGGAGTTGGTGATGGACAGGGAGGCCTGGCGTGCTGTGATTCATGGGGTCGCAAAGAGTCGGACACACGACTGAGCGACTGAATTGAACTGGAGTGACTAACACTTTCTTTTTCTCTGTAGCCAACATCTTCCTCTGTACCAGACTCTGTTTTTAGGTGTTGAATTACACTCACTTCATAGCTCAAATTCTTTTCCGTGAAACTCCCCATCTTGTCCACCCTTCCACTTCTTTCCTTTAAGGCATTCTTTATACTCCATATTTACCTACTAACCCCTCAAACAAACCCCATTGCTTCAATGAGTCAGCATTCCTTAAAGTTGCCAGTGACCCTCATAAAGTTAAAGCCGGTAGTGACTTTTCTCTCATTCCACTTGAGTATCTCAAAGACCCTTATAACTCAGCACACCCAAAACTGAACTCCAGACCTTCTCCCCCAAAACCTGCTTCTCTTTCGTTCAAACCTGCTTCTCTCCCTAATTTACTTGTTCTTACTGTGTGGCTCCAGTGTTCCTTGTTTTTCTCTCTTGTTGAAAATACATTATCATGTTCCTTTTAGTTTAACCTTCCATATATATCTTGGATCCATCCACTTTTCCCCATCCCTGTATCCTTCTTACTGTCTCATCATCTCCATCTTAGATTTTTACAGTGTCCCCTGATCTGGTCTCCATGAAGTATTCCTTCTATTCTCAGCAGTGGAGCCAAAGTGATGTTTCTGGAATACATGTTTCATCATGATAACCTCTTGCTTAAGACATAATAGCTTCTCACTGCTTTTAGGATAAAGGAATCTGCTGTTGCCTTTGCTTTAGATGCCCTTTTCCCTTCTTGCTTCTGTCAGTTGATTCTTTTCAGAATTCACTTCAAATAAGACTTTGCTGAGCCTTTCTGGACTCTCCAGACTAAATTTGGTTGCCACTGCCTTTATCACTGTGGTGGTTTCACATTTTGGTGATGATTGGATGTATTTAGACAGACATCATGCTCTGAGGTGGATTTAAGTTTCTTTGGCTCTTCACTGAATCCCCATGAAAGAATACCTAAAATGTCTGAATAATATAGATCACGAAAACTGTACACATTTTAAGGACAAAGACAGAAGAAAGAGAACACAAACATCTACTTAGTATTTCATTAAAATGGGGTAAAATTGTCCTTTTGCAGTAGAGACATTTTGCTGTCTGCCACAAGTTCCTGTCACCCTTCGATGATACAGAGTGATTGCTCAGAGGGGCTGTTGCTTTGCCAGATGTTACATTTCTTAGTCCCTTTTCATTCTGCTGTGGTCATGTGATTAGCTCTTGCAATGAGATATGAGTGGAAATTATGAGTTTAATTTCCAGGAAACAGTTCTGTCTTTTTTCCCTGTTCCCAAGTGATAAGCAAGGACTCTGAGAGCATAGGGAATGGTGGAGCTGCAGGACAAAAACAACATAAACCTCGATATTACAAGGGAGAAGGATACCAGTAACCGATGACATCTGTATCCATCATTACATGAGCAAGAATCCATCAAGTATCATGATGGTGGGGGATGCTATTCTGGCCCTCCACTTCTTTTTGTAAATAAAGTTTTATTGCAACACGCAGCTTTGTCCACTTGTTTACCTATTGTCTATGGCTTGCTTAGCATTACAAGAGCAGAGTGGCTATAATAGAGACTGTATCACCTTCAGTGATTAAGACATTTACAATTTGATCCTTTATCAAAAAATTTTGTGACTATCTGGTCTCTTGCATTAAGTGATTGTAATTTGGAGTTTAATTGTTGAGCAACCAGCATGCCCTTAACTAGCATATCTTTTTAAGCATAAATATAGCTTTCTGCACCTTTCCATTAATTGATGCATTCTTTCCACTACTAGTTCTTGATCACCTCATGTGTTCTTGGTAATGGGGATACAAAGGTGAATAAAATGTGATTCCTGCTGTCAAGAAGCTTATAATTTTGATAGGGAGATAGAAGAATCAATTGGCAATTAAAATATGAACACAGTGGTGGAAAATACAGGTATACCTACTGACCCCTGTAGGAGGGTTTCTTATCCCCGGCGTGGGAGAGGCACGTGCTGAGGTCAAGTCCTCTGAGGTGGATATTCATGTGCTGGAAATATATCGTGGAGTGTTTTCAGGAGCAACATCTGTGGAGAAGGGAAGGAAGCAGGAATAGGCAGAGGGGGAAGTTGGGCGTTTTCACAACAATGGCTTCAAGCAAGCGTGAAAGGGAACTCTGAACCTTAGGTGGCCCTTTAGAGCTGGGACAGGGGATGTGACCTCTTGCAAGGAGGTTCTCTTTAGCTGAGTACTGTTCCTGAAGAGAAGGTTGATGGCATTTCTCTTAGCTGGGGAAATGTTCTTCGGTCCTGAGGGCCATCCAGGGGTACACACAGAGGCCACAATGGGATGGTTCCATGACAGTCCTTGGGACACAATTAGGTCTAAGTTTATATCTCAATGTTGAGCGGGAATTGTCACCTTGAAAAAGGTGGGGGCAGGAATGGCTAGTGGAGAGCATACCAGGCAGAGGGAATAAAACGTTCAAATCACTAAACATTAGAGAGGACATGGGAAGGTTAGAATGAGTGACCAGCAAGTTTTCTGTGTGCAGACTTTCTGCTTTTGTGTGATGGAGAAAGATAGGAAAGCTATCAAGAGACATCTAATTGATTTGAAGTTGTACAATATAGTCATCCCTGGGTATCTGCAGGGAACTGGTTCTAGGACCCAACTCCCCTACCCCCAGCATTCCAAAATTCCTGGATGCCCAAATCACTTATGTAAAATGGTATAGTATTTGCATATAATCCACACGCATCCTCCCATAGACTTTAAATCATCTCTAGATCACTTCTAATACCTAATACAGAATGAATGCTAACACGCACAATGTAAGTGCCATGTAAATAGCAGCTGGTGTGGCAAATTCAAGTTTTGCATTTTGGAATTTTCTGGATTTTTGTGTGTGTGGAGTATTTTTGATCCATTTGGTCTAATTCACAGATATGGAGCCCACAGATGCAGAGGGCTGACTGTACCTGTACATTCCAAGAAGCTGCAGGTCATAATTAAATTTATCTTACATGTTTTAAACTAAGTATCCTGTATACAGGGACAATTTAACTAAGCCTGCAGCATAGGATCAGCTTTATGAGATCTGTACTAGGGATGTGATATCTTTATTCTCACATAGTTTGAGTTAATTATCTTGAGTCAGTGGTTTTTCATCCAAATCATGATTTCTCTATCTCCTGAAATTCTCCATTCTGTTTAGAAACCTATCTGGTACTTACCAAACAACCCTGATTGACTAGTGCAAATGTGACTGGAATAGTCAACTCCTCCATCCCAAAGGAAAACAGATTTATAAACACAAACATATGGCAAATTTGAACAATTAAGCAGAGTAAATGCTAAGGTGATTGGATTTACAGATCAAAACTACTAAATGTGGTTTGGTAACCTAGAACAAATGAGTGACTAACTCTAGAGCAGAAATGTTCCTCAAAATGTGTTGTTGCAAATGCCTAAAAAGGATCTATATATTTGAAGTCCCGCATTTAACATGCCATATACCTAAACATATCAGCCTACCAGATTTTTGGAGTTGATAAGTAGTGAATATCTTTGTAAACTTGGGATCATCATTTTCTGTTACATTATTGTATTACTAGTACATGACATTCAATTAAGATAGAGGTTGAAATTTGGGAATTATGTAAACATTAGTGTTTTTTTTTTCTTAACAGAATGTTTAATACTGTGAAATAAACATATGGAAATTTAAACATGTTGACTGTGTGTTATTCATAAGTATAATAAGCTAAATGTAAGTATCAAGCACGAAAATGAAAACAAATATCCTCTAACTGTCCACTCACCTTAGGACCAGAATATTAGAAGTTCCGGCTTCTTCCCAATCCCACACTGATCTCTTTCCCTTCTCCCCAAAGTAGACATGACTCTTAACATTCATCATTTCTTTGTCAGTATTTAAACACAAACTACACATATATTTGACCCAATTAATTTTTCTTGTTTTGAGTATAGGAAAAATAATGTACTAAATTTTATCTTCTACAGAATTAAAAAAAAATTCAGCTTCATATATCTAAGATTCATCAGTGCTTTTGCATATTTAATTCATCCTCACCACTATATAGTTTCCTGTATGAGTAAAACACAATTTATCCATTTTTTTTTACATTTCTCAAAAATTTTTAATTGAAATATAGTTGATTTACAATATCATGTTAGCTTCAGGCATACAGCACAGCTATTCAGTTATATATCTATAAATGTAATATATATATATATATGTTCTTTTTCAGAGTCTCTTCCCTTACAGGTTATTACAAAATATTGCATATAGTTCCCTGTGCTATACAGCAGATCCTTGTTGGTTTTCTATTTTATATATAGTAGTGCATCTGTTAATTCCAGTCTCCTAATTTATACCCCCCTACTGGGAGGCCTGGCGTGCTGTGATTCATGGGGTCGCGAGGAGTCGGACATGACTGAGCAACTGAACTGAACTGAACTGACTCCCCCTTTCTCTTTGGTTACTATAAGTTTGTTTTCTATGTCTGTTGAGTCTTTCCTTTTGGAATTAAGTTCATTTGTATCTTTTTTTTTAGATTCCATATTTAAGTGATATCAGGGTATTTATCTTTGTCGGGCTTACTTCACTTTAGTATAGCAATCTCCAGGTCCATCCATGTTTCTGCAAAGGACATTACTTCATTCTTTTTTATGGTTGAGTAATACCTCATTTTCTTGTCGCTTGACATTTTTTCCACTTCTGTTTTGGTAACAGATCGTGGTGTTCTGAACAGCTTTTATAGGCCTCCAGAAACATATGCATGAAAGTTTCTGTTCGATATCTGTTTATATCTTGAAGCAGAACTGCTGAGTTGATGGGTATGCAGATGTCTAACTTTATAGGAAAATGAAAGCTGTTTTCCAAAATAGTGGTACCAATTCAATTTCCATAAGCAAGATACAAGAGTTCCTGTTGATCTCCAGATTTGCCAATACCCAGTGCCATGAGAGATCTTGAGTGGACTCTGGAACCAAAGTCCAGGTTTACAATTCTGCTCTATCATTGACGAGCTGTTTGATTTTGGACAAAGTCTTTAACTTCTTACCTCTGCTGCTTTCTTTGCAAAATGGATATGATAATCTAAGGGTTCTACGAGAATTAAATGAATGAATATATATATATAGCACTTAGAACAGTATCTGAGTACATAGCAATACTGTAGAAGTAATTTCTATTATATTATTTTCTTAATATAAAGTATTTCTTAATTTTGAAATGCAAAAAATCTTATTTTCTTAAGAAAAATCAATTCTTAATTTATTATATTATTTTCTTAATTTTACATCTGATAGATGTAAAATAACATCTCATTGTGGCCTAATTTTCTATTGCCCTGTTTACTAATGTGGTTATTTATTGACCTTTCTTCTTTTATATCTATTATATCTTTTGGTCATTTCATTACTGGATTGTTCATCTTTTTCTTCTGTGGTTTGGAGTTCTGAATGAAAAAAAAAACCTGTTGATTCTACTTTTTTCTTTGCAAAATATTGATTCAAGTTTGTAGCTTATCTTTGTAACTTTAAAAATGTGATCTTTATTTCTTTTTGTGGTTACTGACTGTTTTAAAAAATTTGGGCATCATATTTAAGAAATGTTCCCAATTCTGAATCATAAAAGATTTTTTTTCTATCTGTTCTTCTAATACAATTAAAATTTGCCTTTTTTAGTTAAGTTTGTAATTTAACAGGAATTTGTCTTAGTGGTTAATCGGAGGTAGGGAATACATTTCACATTTTATGTATGCACACATGATTATCTAAGCATCATTGACTGAATTATCCTTTTTTTTTTTATAACCTTTTCTCTAGTGAACAACAGGGACATCTGGTCCATTTAACAAGTTTCTGTATGTGCACTTATCTGCTTTTGAGCTTTTTATTCTGTTTCATTGGTCAGTTTGTCTATCTTCGCAACAACATCAGTGTCTTAATTACTACTATTTGATAATATATTTTGGTATTAGGTATAAAAAGACCCCCCCAACTCTCCTTCTTTAGTCTTTAACAGTGTCTAGGGTATTCTCAATTCTTTGCTTTTTCTTATACATTTTAGAAACAACTTGTCAAATCCCTTGAAGAATTACCTTTGAATTTTGTTGAAAATCACATCGAAACTAATGATGAATTTAGAAAAAAAATACTACAAATTAATATCTCACTGATATTCTTATCCATGTACTTATATATTGTTTAAGTATTCTGTAGTGTGTATTTCAAGAAATTTTAATTTTAATTTTCTGTAAAGGTCTTGCGGTTGTTTGGTCGGGCTTATTCCTTAGTGTGAGATTTTGTATTTACCTTTGGGTAGAAATGCAATGGAGAAGGAAATGGTAACCCACTCCAGTATTTTTGCCTAGAGAATCCTGTGGACAGAGGAGCCTGGTGGGCTGCTGGCTATGGGGTCGCACAGAGTCGGACACGACTGAAGCGACTTAGCAGCAGCAGAAATGCAACAGATTCTATATATTGAATATATATTCTGCCCCTTTGTTAAATTCTTTTACTAATTCTATCTAATCTTAATCTGTATATATTTTTGCTTTGCTTTCCATATAGACAGTCATGATCCAATAAGGACATTTAAAAAAATTATTAATTAATTCATTCGTTTTTGGCTGTGCCGGATCTTTGTTCCTGTGTGGGCTTTCCTCCGTCTGCGGAGGGCGGGAGCTACCCCGTAGTTGTGGTCTGCAGGCTTCTCACTGCAGGGGCTTCTTATTGTGGAGCACAGGCTCCAGGCATGGGCTTCAGCAAGCATGGCTCTCGGACTCTCGAGCACAGGCTTAGAAATTCTGGTGCTCCGGCTTAGTCGCTCTGAAGCATGTGGGATCTTCCCAGATCAGGAATCGATCTCCTGTCTCTTGCATTGGCAGGCGAATTCTTTACCCTTGAGCTGCTAGGGAAGCCTGACAATTTTGTTTTACCCTGCAAAATTCTTGCCTTCCAGTTCTTTTTTGGCATCTTGTGCCAGTATGGATTTTCAGTATTGATTACTATGTAATTTCCTTCATAACATTCTTCTCATCTTGCTTTTATTTTTGAAAGATGTACTAGCCTTGTTGAACTGCTAGCAGTGACTACTCACTCATTTTCTTTTCTCTGAAGAGTTCCTGTGTCTGGCAATCCACTCCTTGAAAATTTGTTAGCACTCACCTATCATTTTTCTAGCCCTGGTGGGCTTTGCTTTGTTTTGTCTTATGGGACTCTTTCAAACGACTGAGTCATCTTTCCTCAACTGACAATTCTGCCTTCTTATTTCTTCTTGAGTCACTCTTGGAAAATTATATTTCTACCATTTTATGTTTTCCATTGGTCTCTCTTTTCTGTTCTTTTTTCTCTGCTCTTATTTATTACTATTTGAATTCTTTGTTTTCCAAGTTCCCTAGCGGCCCACGGGTTAGGGCTTGGCTTTATCACCGCTGTGGCCTGGGTTCACTCCCTGGTCGGGGAGCTAGAGCCCTGCAAACTGCATGGCCAAAAAAGAAAAGTAGAATCTATGCATGTATAAAATCTCTTAAAGAGGTACACACACATGAATTGCCTATTTTCCTTATTCATTGTTTTAAAAATGGAAATAAATAGAATATAAAACTTAGAATGCACGATAGTTACATAAGATTAAGTATTATTGTAAGCATTTTTGTTTGAGTGATTGACAAGTAGGTTTCTGTTTGTTTTTTTGTTTTTGCAGTCTAAGATGTTTGGAAGATGTCGCTTTAGGGAAAGTCTTTGGTAGTGAACCATTTCAGTTTTTGTTGGTTTAAACGTACCTTCATTTTGCTTTTGTTTTTGACAGTCTTGCTACCCAGTTGCAGGTGGTTAGTCAGTCTGTCTTAGCAGTTTGAAGCTCTGCTTGCTCTGTGTAGGCTTTCCTTGTTGTGATGTTTACTGTCACTGCTTTTAAGACCTTGTCTTTATCTTTGCTGTTTCGCAGTTTCACTCTGATGCATATATTTATTTTTTTAATTTATTTTGCTGTTTTACATTGAGCTTGGGGATTCACGTCTTTTATCATTTGAAATCCGTCTCAATCATTCTTGCTTTGGGTATTTCCTCTGCTCCATTTTGTCTTTCCTTTTGCTCCTCTATTTAGATTTATATTAGACTTTTCCACCTTTCCTCTGTTTTTCATAACTTTTAAGACTTTTACATTTTAGATAATTTCTTCAAATATCACCCCATTTACTAATTCACTCTTCGTGTCTAATACAGTAACTCAATCATTGATATTTTAATTTAAAACTACTATGTTTTTCATTTATAAAATTCTATTTGATCCATTTGTACATTTGACCATTTTGTTTTAATTTAGACTCTTCTAGTTCTTTAAATGTTTCATTCATAGATTTTTCCATATTTTGTCTCATAATTCCAATATCTGAAGACTTATTGTCTGATTCTGAGTCTAAACCTAAACCTGATTTTATTGTTTCTGTTGATTATCACTGATGGTGACTTGTTTTTGTGTGTGTTTAGCAGTTAATGATTTTGAGTTCATGTTTGCTTGCTCATCCCAGCTGTGTAAATTGGGGATGCTTTCCTTCATAGAGAGTTTACATTCACTTTTGTTGGGAGACTGTGGGAAATTGGACTTTTTTGTTTTGTTTGCATCCTTATAGAAACATGGAATCTTTGCTCAAACTCCCACACTCTGTAAAGGGCCAAAACTATTATCCAGTTGCTAGAACTGACATGAGGATTTGTTTTCAGAGCAATCTAGCTTTTTATTTCTACTTTTGGTTTCAGCTCATTATTATCTTTTAATGATTTTATTTATTTATTTTTGGCTGTGTTGGGTCTTCTCTAAGTATGGTGAGCTGGGGCTACTTTCCAGTTGCAGTACTCCGGCTTCTAATTGCAGTGGTTTCTCTTGCTGTGGAGCACAGCCTTTAGGGCACATGGCTTCAGTAGTTGCGGCTCCCAGGCTCTAGAGCTCAGGAGTTGCAGTGCACCAGTTTAGTCGGTTAGAGGCATGTAGGATCTTCCCAGACCAGGGATCAAACTCATATCTTTCCATTGGCAAGCGAATTCTTTACCACTGAGCCAGCAGGGAAGCTGCATTATAATTTCGTTTATTCGGAGAGTTCTCTTGTCTTTAAGCCAGCAATACATTACAAAATATGTTTCTTAGAATTTATCCAGGACTTAGTTGCAAAGGATTAGGAGGAACTTTGCGAAAATGTGGTCTCCCATACTGTTAGAAGCAGAAATTGGACAGCTATGTTTTGGTGATGTTGATAATAACTGTTGTTAGAAAGAGCAATAGGAATCTTATCCTATTTGTGCGGCATCAGTTAGTTTCCTAACATCTCTGTTACAGGCAGACATTTTATAAATATGGATGTTATTACCCAAGATATTTAGAGTCTAATTCACATAAATTGTTAGAGTCAGAACCAGGGTAAAAGCCTAGATTTCCGGCTTCTATTTTGTTGATTAGGAAAAAATATAACCTGTGTTGAAGTTTCTGGTCTTTTTTGCTTCAGTTTTCCTGTAAAATAAATCATGATTTTAAGGGCTGAAGAACAAGCCCCCAAGTTCATCAAGTCTCTGAATACCACAAGACTAGGAAATATTGTTGCAGAAGACTCCCAGAATTTTCTCCAGTAAGCTATTTTAGGACCTAATAATTCTTCTGTAATGACTTCCTTTGCTTCCCTTGGTTTCTTCCTGTTGAATTATATGTTCATTTCCTGTCCTTTTCTTCATTGCTGTCTATGTTACACTTCCTTTTTTCATGATAATCACCTCTGAACTTATTCAGTATCATTAAATATACATTGATTCCATAAAAAAAAATTGTGGTCCTAATATTTGCCTCAGTTTTCTCTTCTTTGGAATAAAGATATACTCAATTTCCTTAGTGTTAGAGATATTGTTTGCCAACCTCATGAGCCATTTTGGTCATTCTTTTCTGTATATTCTTGAGTATTTCCACATTTCCTATAAGTTAAGAAAGTCTTCTAGGTTGCTGAAGGCCAAGTTTTCCTTGACCATAGGTTTCTAATTTCAAGCCTAGAAAAGAACTGGAAATCACCCCAGCCCTGAGCTGGCCATTCTTTCCTATACTAAGTGTTTAATTGATTAGGCCAGTGATGAATGGTTCTTTTCTAGTGCATTCATTTTAAAGTTAATTAATTTGAATGTATCAGATCTCAGTTGTAGCATGCGTGATCTTCTGCTTGGAGGCATGGAGTCTCTATTAGTGGGGCTCAGTAGGTGCTACACACAGGCTTAGTTGCTTCATGGTATGTGGGATCTTAGTTCCCTGACTGGGGATTGAACCTGTGTCCCCTGCATTGCAAGGCAGATTCTTAACCACTGGACCACCTGAGTGTACTCTTGAAGAACTCTCTCCTCCATTGTTTTCTTCACTAGTGGAACAGATATTTTTAATTTGGGCTGATAAATCCAGTCAAAAGAAAGTCAGTGATTTCAATAACCATTAACATGTATCTCTTTAAAGAAACAGAATAAACATGTTCTATCAAATTCTGGCGTATGTGGTCATATTTTCCTTTGTAAATATGAAACTTGGCTTGGAAAACTACAGCAACAATAAAAATAGCAATAACAAAATCTCACTTAAACCAAGACTAATTTGTCAAAAATATATATTTAGATTCAGAAAGAAAAAATCATCTGAGGCAGTTTGAAACTTAACTTTCAAATTCTCCTCCTCATCACAATGTCTGTTCTTGATGTACTTGTTAGATTCAAGTATACATTGTTTTATTTGCTATCTAGGTACAAGATGATCTATGGAACGGAATCAGATCTTGTTTTCTGCCCTATGTATCAGTTGAATGTAATATTATTGGAATCAACCCAACTGTTCTTATATATAAAAAAAAAACAAAACTGGAGCATTTGTACTTTGGTTACATTACTTTCATTGCTTCTTGCATTTCTAGACAGATTTTCAAATTAACTCCACCCCAGGCTGACTGGCATCACAATGGTTTTCATTGTCAGAAGTGTGCTGGGGTGTCAGGCTACTCATGCTGGAAATTGAGCCTCTGGGGATCTGTTTCTGAAGACATGGGTGTTCTCCTAGAATCTATCCTGACTTCCACACTGCCTGCCCCAGATTTGTAGATATCTGTGAGGCAGGTACCATACATATGTTATCAGGCAGGTCATTTGCCTACAAAGGTCCATGTAATCAAAGCTATGGCTTTTCCAGTAGTCATGTATGGAGGTGAGAGTTGGAACATAAAGCTGAGCACCAAAGAATTGATGCTTTTGAACTGTGGTGCTGGATAAGACTCTTGAGAGTTCCTTGAACAGCAAGAAGGCAAACCAGTCAATCCTAAAGGAAATCAGTCCTGAATATTCAGTGGAAGGACTGATGCTGAAGTTGAAGCTCCAATACTTTGGCCACCTGCTGGGAAGAGCCTACTCTTTGGAAAAGACCTTAATGCTGGGGAAGATTGAAGGTAAAGGGAGTAGGGGATAGCAGAGTATACAATGGTTGGATGGCATCACCGACTCAATGGACATGAATTTGAGCAAACTCCAGCAGATAGTGGAGGACAGGGAAGCCTGGCATGCTGTAATCCATGAGGTCACAAAGAGATGACACAACCTAGTGAATGAACAAAGAATAACAAGTCATTGGTTAAATGTCACTCTTGGTCGGACTCTTTGAAGGTCTGCAATTTGCAATATGCAACAGCTCCTTGTCACGTTTTTGACATCCCCAAGTAAAAAATAAAATAGCACCAAAGTCAGCCACTGTTTGAAACTGAGCTGACAACCAGTTAGCTATCGATAACTCAATGAAGGATATAAAGAGGAAAAGGACACAGACAAAAAAATTTGGGTCGATTGGAGGAGGCCATCTGGGAGAACAAGGAAGGTGATTCAAATCAATCTTATTTGAAAGCAAGTGTTTCTCCAGAGGTTTCAAACACCCTTCAGTTGGCTGGAAAAAATCAGCAGATGGTGTTTGTAACAAAAAAATATGTCCTGTGGAATGGAGTTTAGATGGAGATACAGAATGCAGGAAGGCTTTATCTGAGATGTACTATCTGAGGAAGTCTTGGGGCACAGGTAGGATTTGGAAGATGAACGCATAGAGCTGTGAAAGAAGGGGGCAAGGACATTCAAGGTAGAGGCAATGGCTCGAGATTCAGACATCACAGAGCTGCTGCATAGTGAGTAGAGCAAGCATTTGGGTTTAGCGACGCACTCCAGTACTCTTGCCTGGAAAATCCCATGGACGGAGGAGCCTGGTAGGCTGCAGTCCATGGGGTCGCGAAGAGTTAGACACGACTGAGCGACTTCACTCTCACTTTTCACTTTCATGCATTGGAGAAGGAAATGGCAACTCACCCCAGTGTTCTTGCCTGGAGAATCCCAGGGACGGCGGAGCCTGATGGGTTGCCGTCTATGGGGTCGCACAGAGTCGGACACGACTGAAGCGACTTAGCAGCAGCAGCAGCAGAATTCATGTCTGGCAGAGGTCAGAGACGGTGGTTAGCTCACAGGTAATGGGGACTGGGTTTGGTAGGCAGGAGGGAAGAGCTTTGATGAGCCAGAGAGATGGCCAGAACTTTGCTTCAGGAAGACTAGGATGACAGAGTTTTTGACTTGCTAGCTTTTGTAAAGACAAACTCCAAGCTTTCAAATGCCATTAGAGACTTGGCATCCCTCTTGTTAGCCCTGGACCTTGGAGACAAAGTCAGGATTGGGTTGATGAGACCTGGATATCAGTGGTAGATGTTGGACCCTGGGTAAGAGGATCCTTCCTTGAGTGAGATCTGGTCTTTAGTCTTGGAGGAGTCATCTACTGAGGCTATTGTCAGCTCTTCTTAAAAAGATCAGAGAACCAGACTCCCCTGTTGCCCCTGTTTCTACATGACCTTTCTTAGTGTGGCTTTTTAGTTTTGACTTTGGCTTGAATTCTGATCTTGGTTTGACTGTGTGTGTGTTTCCTCTTCAGGCTCAGACTCTGCTCTCTTGGGTGCTGAACACGATCTCACTTTTGGATCACGAGGTCTTTATCCCAGGTCCCATTTTATGCATTGTGTGCTCAGTCGCTCAGTCTTATATTGTGGCCCCATGGACTGTAGCCTGCCAGGCTCCACTGTCCATGGAATTTTCCAGGCAAGAATACTGAAGTGGGTGTCCACTTCCTACCCCAGGAGATCTTCTAGACCCAGGGATCAAACCCATGTCTCTTGTGTCTCCTGCATTGGCAGGCAGATTCTTTACCACTGTGACACTTGGGAAGCCCATTTTATGCATTTCTTCCTCTTTTTGGTTCTGAGCTCTGGCTTCTGACTAGGAAGCAAGAACTATTTATAAATAGTGTCTATCCCTTTAAAGAAGAATTGCAAGTGTTCTCATGTGACTTTTCCACTGATGCATTATTTATGTTAACTTTACATTTATTCTACATCCATTCAAAATGCTGACTTTGACTTTAGCGTATAGCCAATTGCCATCTTATAATTCTGGGGGAAAGTATTTGTGTACATATAAGAAATATAAAAAGATCTTGTGTATTAAAATTGCTTATTACCATGATCACCTGGGAAGCAGTTGCTGTTCTTCAGTTGCTAGGTACTGTCCAACTGTTTGCAACCCCATGGACTGCAGCATGCCAGGCTTCCTTGTCCTTCACTATCTCCCGGAGTTTGCTCAAACTCCTGTCCATTGATTCAGTGATGCCATCCAACCATCTCATCCTTTGTCACCCCTTTTTCCTGCTGCCTTCAATTTTCCCAGCATCAGGAGTTGGCTCTTCACATTAGGTGGTCAAGGTATTTGAGCTTCAGAATCAGTCCTTCCAATGAATATTCAGGGTTGATTTCCTTTAGGATTGACTAGTTTGATCTCCTCGTTGTCCAAGGGACTCTCAAGAGTCTTCTCCAGCAGTTAGGGGCTATTTATTAACTTCTGAAGCTTGTGAGTGAGAAAACTGACAAATTACTTTCTACCCCTACAAATGCTTTAGTCAAAAATGAAAGACACTTTGAAGAAAGCATTCCTGATTCTACGGATGAATCCTCAGCTTTTCTGTTGCCGGTCTGGAAACCCAAGAATTTAATGTTTACCTTAGAGAAGGATGATTAAAGTTCCGACTTAGATATAATCACTTTCTTCAAGATTCGTGTGTTGATACCTTACTCTTCGGGGTTTTCCTCAATGTTTCCATGTAAGTTATCTATCTGTCCCTCCTCCTCTGACCTCTATACACTGGAGAGAAGTAAAACTTCTTGTATTAGCATAACTTTAAAACCTGACAGGTAGTATTTAGACATTGATTTATGGCTATAAACCTACATAAGTTTCCATCCCTGTCCACACATCTTAGAGACCCCAATGAATGCCATAGATGCACATTTTTTAATGGATGTGAACTTAACCATTAATATAACATCACTGGTTTAATGCAGATACTTTTGTTAAATGACAATATAATTACCAGTCACCGGCAAACCTCAAAAAGGTTGGAAGGTTGGATTCAGTTAAACACCCGAGAGCTGAGATGCTTATCTGAAGTTTACCCCTTGAATTGAGCAAGTCCAGGCTGGAAAATGCTCAAGACCGATCTGATACCCGCATTAGTAATTCTGTGTTTCTGTGTCTCCCTGTCAGCATTTCTATGTTTCATCCTTGACCTATTGATGATGTAAAATGTAACACGAAAAAGATAAAAGTCATCTCCATCAAATCAAGCCGAATAAAATTTTCACAAGATGCTGAGAACAGTTAAACATCCTTAATTGCATGACAAATGCTACCTTCTTAGAATGCTAGGAAATATTTTGCCTATCTCCTTCTCCTTGACTCTTGTTTAAAGGGTTTATTGCTACAGAATTTTCTAGTAGTTTTCCCTGACATCAGATTGGGGGTGGGGGGAATTGCTCAAGATGACTCAGATGAATCATATTTGAAAACAAGTCTTTTTTTTTTTTTCCTAGAAAAAGCATTAATGTGTAAACCCTTTCAGTATGCTGGGGCAAGCCAGCAGGTTGTGTACTTTAAAAAAATAATTAAAATACTTTCAACACCATGTGTTTTGTGTTTAACTTAGGAAGTCATTGCATTGGTGGTGGTTTTTCTAGTTTTACATTCCTCTAAATGACCTTCTTTGTCCTTTTCTTGTCTTTTGTGTCATAAAAAGATTTTGTGATGAGGAAGAACTTCAGTTTCTTGGATACCTGGAAAACTGACACAGAAAAATGTCCTTTGCCAATGGCTGCAGTTTGGTGATTTTTACTTCCTGTATGAAATCAAGACTTTGGGGTCTGTATGCAGCCTGAACACTAGGGGCCATGCATTGCTTGATCCTCTGCATGCCAATCATGGTCTTGTAGTGAAAATACTGCATCTTGAGGTCCTAGTATAAAGGAAGTTAAAATTAAAAGAAGATCAACTTTTAGGAATGTTGCCATTATTTCTGGGAAGTTTTAGCCTCCATTGAATTCCAGTCTTCCTGAATTGGAGAAGTGTCTTGGTCCCACATCTGTGAGGCAAGTTTTTGAGCATACAAGTGTGTCAATTTCTCTTCTTATGTAAAAGGATGAAGCTGGATATGTTTGATTCATTTTCACAAGTATACTTTGAATAGCCTCCGTGTGCTTACATTGTGTGAGTAACACGGGTAGCGGGGGAGGAGGAGAGGAACGAAAAGACGTTTCCAGTCATCAACCCATTGATGCGATAAATCAAGCAACGGCACATTTTCTGGAGTAACACGATTATTACAAGAGCCAATCACACAAGCCAGGTTATCATATTCCTTTACTGAGTTTTCACTCTGGGAAACTTCACATTGCCTTTATTTCTTTTTTTTTTTTTTTTTATTGGAGGCTAATTATTTTACAATATTATATTGGTTAGTTTTGCCATACATTGACATGAATCCGCCCTGGGTGTACATGAGTTCCCCCTCCCAAACCCCCCTAAAAGCTTTTTAAGAGGCATGTCAATACTGATATAATTTTAAAAAGTAACAGATGATCGCTGAAATGAAAATGTTGGCATGAACTTAGAGCCCATGTGTAATTTTGACCTCGGTAGAAAAGAACAGATACATGTATATATATATAGCTGAATCACTTTGCTGTACACTTGAAACTATCACAATATTGTTCATCAGTTACGCACCAATAGAAAATTAAAATAAAAAAATAAAATAAATGCACAATCAAGATAAAGTCAAATAAAAAAGTTTAGGGGACATTCTTAGATAAACACAGGTTTTAAATTCAGAATATTATAATATACCTATTCTAATAATGACTCCATAAAGAAAGCAAAATGTGGGCTTTGTGTTTTGAGTTTCAATAAAAAACCATAAAAAAAAAAAAATCCCAAACAGGTTTTAATCCCCTAACATAGGGTCTAGCACACAATATTATTATTGTTTAAGCTTTATCTACTTATTCCCACCATACTATTGCTTGATTTCTAGTAACCTGAGGCCCATTTTGTTTCTAGAGATTTACCTGGGCTAGGCCATGGTGGCCTCTCTCTGTCCTTAGAGACAGCGGATTCCTGCCTTGTAAGACATTAGGGCGACACTGACTAGATAGAGTTTGGCTTTTGCGTCTTGCAGCCAAAGTTCATCAAGTCATCAAAAATATCTTGATTGGTTATGCATATCAACAAGAGCCACTCACAGTATTTCCAGAATGTTGGCTTACATAATCCACTGGGTACATGGCATCTTTACTAACCAGAAGACAACAGATTCCTTAGACCTCTACCACTCTCAACCGGATTAGTTAATGGGGATCCTCTCCACCAAAGACAGGACAAGCCAGAAGCCATTGTCCATCTGGAGCTTGTTTGCACTATAGTGATGCCTGAGTGTCGCTCTCTTGGGTTAGGTAGTAAATGAGGGGAAGGTAAGCCTGGTTCCTTTTCTGGTTGAGCATCTTTGTTTTCTGTGGCAGGGTTTAAAAGCGTATTCAGTCATGCATCCAAGGAGGGTTTTTCCATCATTTAAAAAGGGCTCATTAGACACTGCAAATTGACACAGTACAAACAACATTGAGAGGGTCTGGGTTCCCACATAAATTAGCTCGGTTTGTGCAAGATGAAAAATGCTTTGGCCCCAACTGCCAGCCCTACAAACACAGCCAAGCTTGGAGAAAAAACAAGGTGTGCCACTGTGTCTCTTACATCACCAGCAGTCATAAAAGTGCTGTAATTAAAACGTAGCTGACAATTTGCTTAATGATGTGCAAGGCAGGGAACCCAAGGGGGGCTCCCACATGGGGCTGGCTGTGGTCTCTGCCTTTTCAGTGGGAGCAGTAGCTGGCATCTTCTTCACTTGAGAACATGGTGACTAATCTGAAAAGCTGGTGGGGTGGATGGGGGAGCCAGGCCAGCTGTTTTAAATCATCAAGACCATTTTCACAATAATGAGTTTGTGTGAGTGAGAAGATACTTAAGGTGTTCTGGAACCATCCTATAATGAGCTAGGTCACACTGAAGAAAATTACCCTATTCCCCACAATATCACTTAGCCCAATTAACAACTTAATTAGTTCATAATAATAATATGAGGTAGGACTTCTAATTCTGTCTTCTCACCTCAGAATGACTATTATTATATAAGAAAATAATCTTTTTAAAGTTTGTGAGCCAGGAAACCTCAATAAGAAGCATTGTGTATGCTCTGAGTCTGGATCTCTGGATAAACTCTTTGATCCGTTTTCTTCCACAGACTCACATTTGACCTTCAGCCAGTCCCTTGACCCCATAGTTTTTTTTTTTTTTTTTAATCTGTAAAATTAGGAAGCCAACTGCGTGTACAGATGATTCAAATTTCGTTCCTAATAAGCACTATATGCTTGAAAAATTTAGAAACATTCTAGATAGATTTAGGATGTATCTAGATGGTTAACGATTGGAATACAAGATGGTACTCAACGTTTCCTGAATGTTTCTTTAATAATTTAAAGATACATTTGCTTAAGTATGCTTATGCTAAAAAAATTATTGAACCACTAGGAGACATTTTCCTAACACAAACTGTTAAACATTTAAGCTAAAAAGTTTATATCAATGCCATTTCTAAACACCAGCCTACCATTAATTCATAGACAAACCCTCTGTCTATATCTTTACAAAATTTCAAATTGAACTACTTCTAATAATTCTTTTCTCTAGTTAACTAGCCAGAAATAAGGGAAAAAGGGGAACTTTATGTAAACAATGCCTCTTCCCCCATATAAGGGAAGGTTTAAAAGTTAAAATCAATATTTAATAATATGAAGAGACAAATAGGAGGCAATTCTCAGAATCTGGCATTCATTCTCTTCCTTCCTCTGCTACAAGCTTCCAAATTATTTTATTCATTTATCAAAATAAACCTCTTTTTTTTTTCGGAGTCAAAACTACTGGAGTGCTTTTTTGATTTTGTTAGTGTGGATTTCTTAGGAGTGTTCATTTGACTTCAAAAGCTCACGAACTGCTTTGTTCAGGTAGCTCTTGAGATATTACACCTTGAAACATACCCTGTACAGAGCTTCCACTGTAAAGTACGATGCCAAGGTAATTAACCTGCTTCTACTCCCCTCTATTAAGTGGTAAAATAAAATGGAGTTTTGTTCAATCCAAGAACTAGAGTCATATCTGCTGAGATTCAAAACAGCTTTATGTATGAAGATCAAAAGAACATTGTTGGGACTTTGTTCCACATCTTGAAAATAGTGGTAAATGGTATGCTTTGTTCTTTTAGTCACCAAGTCATATCCAACGCTTTTGTGACCCACCAGGCTCTTCTGTTCATGGGATTTTGCAGGCAAGAATACTGGAGAGGGTTGCCATTTCCTTCTCCAGGGCATCTTTGACAACCTAGGGATTGAATCTGTTTCCTGCATTGGTAGGTGGGTTCTTTACCACTGAGCAGCCAGGGAAGCCCAAAAATGGCATGTCTAGGGCAAAACTATACCCAATCCCAGAAGACCAGAAACGGCCCACGTTCTAACTATTTCCTTATGTAATACCATGGGATCCTAATAAAACAGCCACTCCAGTGCTTTTACTTATTTATTTTGCTTCTGCCTTACGGTCCAACAGTCTTTACTAAGTCATTTGATTTCCCAGCTGCACTGCTAGAAATAAATGGATGAAGAAGAAAACTTTTCCTGGCAAGGTATTTGATGCGTTGTCTTCTCTAAGGCCCTTCCTGATGTAGTTACTGAGAAATGGCATCAGCAGAGCCAGTCTCAGAGACACATGCTCTCCTTACCAGTGCTCCACTGCCCAGGTACCTAATATTTAATTTAAGTGGGAGATCATAACAGAAGCACAGACCATTGGCTTGCAGGAATGGCAGGACGGCATTTGTTTCTATTGTGATTATTGAAAGGAAAGAACTTTGAGAGGTTACTAGAAACCAATTGATTTTTTTCTTTTTTATTATATAGCTAACAAATGTAAGCCATAGATCTGGGTTTTGTCATTTGTGGGGGATTTATTGATGAAATAAAGGACCCCAGAAATCAAATATGTGGGTTCTCCACCTAGGTATTCCTTTAAAGGAGGAAAATCAGACTTATGAATCTAGGGTCAGTTTCTACTTAGCTGGAAAAAAATTGCTTTCAGAATATTCTCTCTTCATCCTTTCGTTCCTTCTTTCCTTCCCTCCATCCTTCGCTCCCACACCCCCTTCCCCCTCCTTCTCATCCTCTCTGCCATCCTGCCTTTACTCCCTCTCCCTGGCTTTCCTTTCTTTGTAATTGTGCCTCTCTTCCTGTCCAGCAAGGTCTTAGTGAAGCTGTAAGCCTGTATGGTGCGCCCTCCATGGGTCAGACGCTATTTGGATAACCCCCCTCCATCCCCTCCACGGGTGACCAATGCTCTAGATTCTGCCTTTAGTGCCTCTAACACCTGGACCTTCCTTCAAATCTATGTAAAATGTTCCCCCTAGCTTCCACTACAGGTTTCTCTAGCAAATAGCACATTCCAGTTCAGAGGAAAATGATGCTCTGACATGGCTGGTATTTGCCCAGGTGGGAAGGGCAAGCTATTTCTCACATTTGAAAATTCAATAAGGAATTTATCACCACCCCCCCACAAGTCAACCCTGTTCATATGTTGTTTTGTGTTGAGTTTCTCCAAGGGGAAGAAACCTTCCTTTGTGAATCTTCCATCTTCTTCATTCTTCACTTTCCTTGGAGGACCTCCAGGGAAGTTCTGATGGGCCTTGCTTCTGCTTTTCTTTGCAGGGCTGGTGAGGTCATAGACCAAGGAGGAGTCATTTTGGAAGAGATGAGTTGAGGTGTCTTCTCATGGCTTCTTGGGAACACGAAGTAATTCGGCAAATGAGGAACCTTCGACAGCATAACTGGGGAATGAGTCAGGATGAAAAGAATGACTTTGGAGGACAAATAAGAGAGGGGGTTGAAGCCCTCAGGTTCCGTCAGGGCAAGGGGAATGTAGGTAGAAGTTCACCCAAGAAGTTCCTGAGTCAGAGTATAGGGTTGGAGAGGTGATCCCTCCCCTGGGGAGACTCCTGTTTGAAAATTGTAGGTTAGGGGATCAATTTCATGGGATTCAGTTTGACTTGAGGGCTTCTGAATTTAAATTTAGAAAGCCATTTGGGAGGATTCTTCTATATCAAGTAGAGCACCTTACCCCAAGGTAATCTTCCAGAGGTGAGCAGAAAAGCATAATTGTGCAGCCTTGTGATGAGACAGCAGTGTGCTTTTCCTCTCGAGTCCCTTTAAACGATATTGTGTGTGTGTTATCTGAAAAGCATTAAGCATTTTTTTTAGTTGATGTATAATTTATATATATATGTATACATGTATAAAACATTATATTAGTTTCAGGGATGATGTCTGAGTAGCTTTTAATCATTAAAGATAAATGATAAATGAAAGTGGCTTTTTCTTTGTTTCACCTAGACACTGAAAGTGTGAAGTCTGTGTTAGGTCTAATGACAGATCCAGGATTTACTTTTGGAGCTTTCCATGAATCTTCTCTCAAAAATCCAAGAAGTTGCTGTGGCTAATTATGGAAATCTGAAATAGGAGAGAGCTTTCCACCCTTAAACGTTATGGAGACATTCACTTTGGAAAAGATAGTTTTGACTGCATTAGAATTAAGATTTTAATGATCACAGTCTTTTTAGATAAACAAAATTAGAGGCTGAAGAACAAGCTGTAAAGATATTTATAATCAATGCCATAGTCAAATATGTGTGTGTTTGTTGCTCAGTCGTGTCTGACTCTTTGTGACCCCATGGAAAACATTGTAACCCGCTAGTCTCCTCTGTCCATGGGATTCTCCAGACAAGAATACTGGAGTGGGTAGTCATTCCCTTTTCCGTGGCGGATTCTCCCGTCTCAGGGATTGAATCTGGGTCTTCTGCATTGCAAGCATATTCTTTTATCATCTAAGCCACCAGGCAAACCCCAGTCAAATATAGAAAGTTCCAATATATAATATTCCATGTATACATTGATTTGGAGAACAGTAATATCTTAAGAGATGATGGATGAATTATAACACATTTTAAAATTATGAAGATAGTTAACAACTATGAAGACGTTTTTTCACTTCATGAAGACTTTAATAAGAAATGAAAATTAAAGAAAGAGGTTTTCCTATCCTGCCTCCACTTGATTTTTCATCTGTCGGTAGAATTTTTGTAGATGAAATCTTGAAAATTTTACCTTGTGTTGAAAAGTCAACAGTCAACAGCATCCTAGTGACACTGAATCTACAAATTATCCAGATAAAAATTTCAAAACCTCATTTTTGTGACAGGAGATATTGTTTAGCTAGAGGTAGCTCCAGAGGAAAAATGTTTGTTTCTCCTTTATTGTAGAATAAGTATACTTGGAGGCAGGAGTCTAACTTTTTTCTCCTTTATATGTATGTATTTTAAAGTCAACTTTTTGCCTCCCAAAACAGCCAAATCTCCATTAAAAAAAAAGTCATTACTGCATTTGTTCTTTCCATTATTAGTCTCCAGCAGACATTTTCGGGTAATTGACATTTGTCCTTTTGGTTTTCACCAAATGTTGAGCATTAGCTTCTCTTATTTATTTATTTATTGTTAACTACTGTGTGCAGCAAGCAAAATCTTAGTTCTCTGACCAGGAATCAAACTCGCGCCCCCTGCAGCTGGAAACATGAAGTCTTAACCACTGGACTGCCAGGGAAGTGCCTCCCTTGCCTTTTCACTGAATATAAGCTAACTGATTTTATTTGGGAATTGTAACTGAATATTACTACTTAAGTTCTGTACAAACACTTATCAGCTACCCTACCCAAGGGGCAAAAACAGCACGTGACAGGGGACAACATGCAAATTTAGGAGCTAAAACAAACTAATCATGAACTGTTTTTGTGACCCAGGTCCCATCCTTGAAGTTTTAGGATTCTTATTAAAAAAATAAGAATAATGATCTTACCTACTATAAAAGAATATTACTATAAAAGAATATTAATAAAAACAACCCAATGAATTGATTGAGTGGAGCTCAGAAAAAAAAAAAAGAACAAAGTGCTCTAAAAGTGTTTAATAATAAAGGACTAAAGGATAAAGAATTTCACTCTGGGGCTGTTAATCTGGCACCTTTTATAAGCACTAAATTTATTTAAGCTAAATAAAAATAGCACATGACAGGTCATATTTGTGTGGGAAATCACAGAGAAAACAGCAAAGACATTGGAAAATTGCATTTTTTCAGGTAATTAAAGGTCATACTATTTAGTTGAACCATAATCCATCACAACGAGCAAGGCATTGATTACTGCTCTGGACCACACTCATTTTTAATTCCATTAGTGAAATAAATGACAGCCTTTGAATTTGCCACTTTCTTGATACACAGCAATAAGAACGGCAAATTACTCTAGAATCCAGAATAGCTGAATAGATAAGCTTCTTTTCTTCTTCTTTGGCATCCCACGCTACAAAGTTTTAAGCAGCAACAAACATAAAAGCAATCTTCTCCAACGTGTTGTAATAGCAGCTCTTTGGTGATCTGAGAATGTTCAAAGTCAAGTTATTCTCATGATTTATCCACTGGGGAGCCTCAGAGATGAAACACCGTACACAAGCGACCATCCTCATTCCTCCGGGGCAGAAGTTGACTTCCTCCAGGGCCCCCGAAGCTAATGGTTCTCATTCAAACGACAACACAAGTGTCCTGAAAATAGACTGAATTATGTTTCAAGGTACATGTGTCGTAATGGCTGTCAAAGAGAAACACTCAAGAAGATTATCTGCTTCCCCATCTTCTTCAGGTGTAATGTAGTCATTCACTGTGTTAAGTCTCTCTTTGTGTTTAAACACAGAGGAGACCACAAACTGAAAAATACACACGAGTCTATTTTTGCTTTCTGTTGCTGTTTGTGGGAGTAGTTGTTTCAGACTCAGTGAACCACAAATGAGTTTGTGTTTGTATAAGAACTTTTAGGAGAACAGAGAGGTGTTATTCTTGCTTTCTACATGAGGAGATGAGGGTTCTTTATGTGTGGAGGACGGTATATGTGTGAACGTGTTGGACGAATTCTCCACAAATACATTCACTCGGATTCTTGCAGGGTAGTCTAAATGGGGGTAGTGTCCCTTTTCCTGGTAATTACTTCTATGGCACAAAACCAGTCTTGCAGAGGGATTTAAGCTTATCATCTGTGCTTTCCCCTACTCAGTTTTTCACTAGAAGGACCCGTCCCCACCCTTACATTTAAGCCTTCACTAGCCTCTGTCGTTCTAGACTAGCCAAACCTCTGACCACTTTTTCATATCACCATCTAATCATTGTTACATTCAAATACAGCTAAGCCTCTCTTATCTGAGTTCTCATTGTTAGTCTCCTTAAGCTACCAATGGAAGAAAGCCTTGCCTAAAAATTCTCTAAGGCACCTGGGAGATTGCAGGAAACTTCACAGGACACCTTAAATAAAATCACTGTAGTTCTTACTCCCTATCTACTCTTATTAAGCTTAAAAAGTGTGATTCTTCTGTACCATTTTTCTAGATTCAATATACATATATGTTATGTTATTCAATATATATATGTTAATATACAATATTTATTTTTCTCTTTCTGACTTACTTTGCTCTGTGTGACTGACTCTAGGTCCATTCATGTCTCTAAAAATGACTCAATATTGTTCTTTTCTGGTTGAGTAATATTCCGCTATAGATATGTAGAAGGGCGAGAGGAAGGTCCAGGAAGAAGGGGATATATGTACACAAACAGCTGATGCACTTTGCTGTATGGCAGAAGGTAGTACAACACTGTAAAGCAACCATACCCCAATTAAAAAAAAATGAAGACATTCAGGATAAAAACAACAACAACAGCTGTGGTTCTTGGTTTTCAACGAGGAGAGGGCTGTTGCAAAGGCCCTCACAACAGGAAGTAACAACCAAACAGATTCTGCAAACTTTCTCTGTAAAGAGTCAAATAGAAAATATTTTCAGATGTGCAGTCAATAGGGGCCCTCGCAAATACACCTCTCTGCCACTGTAGCGTGGAAGCAGCTGTTGACCATAGGTCTGTGAGTGAAACGGTGAGGCTGTGTTCTAACAAAACTTTATTTGTAAAGTTAGACAGCTCACAACTACGGCTCAAGAGTCATTGACAATCTCCAGTGTAAAGTGAGGTCCCACAGAACCTATCATCCGGGTGGAAGAGAAGAAAGGTAGAAAAGCCACTGCACAGAGTGTATTTTCTTATAATATTCTAGTAATTTTTTCTGGCACTCTGGAGTGTACTTTGTTTAAGAGGCATTGTGGAAGGATTTCTATCCTAAACCAATTTTAAATAATTTCACTGCACTCTTCAAATGATTTAGATAAACTCCTTGTCTGACCTACTTCATCCCACGAAGAACTAAGGGAAGGAAATTAATATACTACATATTTATGGGCATCGGTCTTTCTATGACTTTTTTAAAGACTTAAAGTAGTGTTGAAAAAGCAAGTTGAATTTGTTTATTTTAATTTAGGCCATTACTTGCAGGCCCACTTTGAGGTTAACCTAGACCTCTTTTTTAGACTTTGATAAGTGCTAATTTGCATAATGAATTCCCTCTTCCTGAGTTCCCCACACAGCACACAAACACGTTTATAGATACACACACGCACACACACACACACACACACACACACACACCCACAACCACATATATACCACAAATAAATGCCCTGTGCACTGGCACAAGAGATTTCAGGGACAGGACAACCTCACATTTCAGTCTGGTTGAAATTTTTGTCATTAAGAAACCATCTGCAAAGCTCAAGATATAATTTTTTGTATATCTTTAATTACTGTTATTTTCTTTTTAAAAAAAACTAAATAGATTATTTACAATGCTGTGTTAGTTTCAGGTGATTCATATATATTATTTTCCAGATTCCTTTCCATTATAGATTATTCCAAGATATTGAATGTAATTTCCTGTGCTACACAGTTTTTTTGTTGTTGCTTAGTCACTAAATTGTGTCCAACTCTTTTACGATCCCCTGGACTGCAGCCTGCCAGGCTCCTCTGTCCATGGTATTTCTCAGGCAAGAATACTTGAGTGGATTACCATTTCCTTCTCCAGGGGATCTTCCCCACCCAGAGATCAAACCCGCATCTCCTGCATTGTACACAGTAGGTCCTTGTTATTTATCTATTTTATAAATAGTTGCATGTATCTGTTAATCCCAAACTCCTAATTTATCCCTTCACTTTCCTCTCTGGTAACCATAAGTTTGTTTTATGATATTTATGATGCTTGTTTATTGATATTTTCTTTTTTCAATCATTCACTTACAGGAAATGTGTTTCTCCTGAGACAATCCATGAGCCTCCCTCGCCATAGAGTACAGAGTGTCTTACTAGACATGAGGTCTCAAGAAAAATATTCTGCTATGTGGTTAACCAGGGTTTGTAATATTTCAAGAGCAGGAAAAAAACTGCTGGATCATCACTGACAACAAGTCTGTCTTGGTAAACTGAGATAAAATGAAGAGTAATTATAGGTAATCTTAGGCTTTGGGGCTTCAGCTGATCACTCAAGCAGGAGTTGAGAAGGAATTTCTCCCTCCCAGCAGAAAAATATTGTGCAAGGACCAGAGTTCAGGAAGGAGCCTGAAGAGTGCTAAGATCGTGCCTGAAGCAGGAAGTCTTGCTGGGGACAGTCTGGTTCTACCTGGAGAATCCTTGGTCCCTTGGCATTTTTCTGAGCCTACAAGCAGATGTGTGTCTTGTTCTTTGTGCTGAGGTGCGCTGTTTAATTGCTCCCTTGGTTTAGCTGCTCATTGTTCTTACTCAAAATCTGAGAAAAACAGTGATGAAAGGCGTTGTTGTTGTTCAGTCACTAGGTCAGGCCCCTCTCTTTGCGACCCCATGGACTGTAGCACACCAGACTCCCTTGTCCTTCACTATCTCCTGGAATTTACTCAAATTCATGTTCACTGAGTCAACGATACTATCTGTCTCATCCTGTTGCCCCTTCTCCTTTTGCCTTCAGTCTTTCCCAGCATCAAGCTCTTTTCCAATGAGTCCACTCTTCCCAGCAGGTGGCTAAAGTATTGGAACTTCAGCTTTAGCATCAGTCCTTCAGGGTTAATTTCCTTCAGGATCAACAAGTTTGAGTTCCTTGCAGTCCAAGGGATTCTCAAGCGTCTTCTCTAGCCAGCACCACAATTGGAAAGCCTCAGTTCTTTGGCGTTCAGCCTTCTTTATGGTTTAGCTCTCATAGCCATACAGTTCAGTTCAGCTGCTCAGTTGTGTCTGACTGTTTGCAACCCTGTGGACTGCAGCACACCAGGCTTCCCTGTCCATCACCAACTCCTGGAGCTTACTCAAACTCATGTCCATCGAGTCAGTGATCCCATCTGACCATCTCATGCTCCGTTGTCCCCTTCTCCTCCTGCCTTCAATCTTTTCCAGCATCAGGGTCTTTTACAAATGAGTCAGTTCTTCACATCAGGTGGCCAAAGTATTGGAGTTTCAGCTTCAGCATCAGTCCTTCCAATGAATATTCAGTGTTGGTTTCCTTTAGGATGGACTGGTTGGATATCCTTGCAGCTCAAGGTACTCTCAAGAGTCTTCTTCAACACCACATTTTAAAAGCATCATTTCTTCAGCACTCAGCTTTCTTCATGGTTCAATTCTCACATCCACACATGACTACTGGAAAAACTATAGCTTTGACCATCAGGCCCTTCGTCGGCAAAGTGATACCTCTGCTTTATGATACATTGTTTAGATTTGTCATAGTTTTCCTTCCAAGGAGCAAGTGCCTTTGAATCTGATGGCTGCAATCATGTCCCCAGTGATTTTGGAGCCCAAGAAACTAAAATCTGTCATTGCTTCTACTTTTCCCCCATCTATTTGCCATGAAGTGATGGGACCAGATGCTATGATCTTAGCTTTTTGAATGTTGAGTTTTGAGTCAGCTTTTTCACTCTCCTCTCACCCTCAAGAGGCTGAAATTCCTCTTCATTTTCTTCCATTAGAATGATGAAAGGTACCACCTCATTTATATTCTTTTGCTTTCAACTCTGATATTCAGCTATACAAAATACTATTCTCGGAACACAGACATAAACTGTACAACATTTTTGCTGTTGTCTTTGGGCAGAAAAAGAAACTAGATATTGGGCTTAACATACTGGTTTAACTTCTGGGATCTTGTTCCTTTTTCAATGTACATATAAATATATATATATACTTCCGTTCCGTTCCGTCGCTCAGTCGTGTCCGACTCTATGTGACCCCGTGGACTGTAGCCTACCAGGCTTCTCAGTCCATGGGATTCTCCAGGCAAGAGTACTGGAGTGGGTTACCGTTTCCTTCTCCAATATATATACTTAAAACTACATAAAATGAATCTTAAATAGTTCTGCTGATTTAAGTCTTACCTTTAATTCTATCTAGCTTAACCCAGGTGTAAATACTGGGTGTTAATGAATTAATCAAAGAAGAGTAAGAGAGAAGAAAAATGATGTGGTGGAAATCCCGAGGAAGAGACAAAACACAAGAAAGCATATACAGATTCTGGAGTCAGAATACCTAGAACTGTGCCAGAAGTCTAGTGAGTTCTCCATCAATAATAATCACCAACTCTATAGTTCCCTTTGGGATGGAGAGTATGTCTTACTCATCTTAGCATCTCAACATCTGGCACCATTTCCTGCACATGGTAGATGCCTAGTAGTGTGCTTTCCAAACGGATGAGAGGGACAGTGGCCGGAGGGAGAGGCCAACAGGAGGAAGAGATTCAGAGAGGAGGATGTGGTCATGTGTCAAAGTGTCCACCAGCTCTGGCAGTTAGGAAGTCATTCGGGACCTGAGGGACAGTAGTCTCCGTGCAGCAGTGGAGGGGGAGTGGAAGCCAGGCTGCTGCGGGGTGAGGGATGAGGTGCAGGTGTGGGGGTCTCCCCTGCCCTTTCCTGTAGCTGGGCTCTGGGGAAAAGAAGAGACACTCAGGTGAGCAAATGGTCACTGTCCCTGAAATGAGGGCTATTAGGAAATGGCAGCCCACTCCAGTGTTCTTGCCTGGAGAATCCCTGGGACGGGGGAGCCTCGTGGGCTTCCATCTATGGGGTCGCACAGAGTCGGACACGACTGAAGCGACTTAGCAGCAGCAGCAGCAGCACTGATGCAGGGAAAGACTGAAAGCAAAAGGAGATGGGGGCGGCAGAGAATGGGATGCTTACATAGCATCACTGACATGATGGGCACAAATTTGAGCAAACTCCAGGAGATAGTGCAGGACAGGCGACCCTGGCATGCTCCAGTCCACGGGGTCGCAAAGAGGCAGACACAGTTTAGCAACTGAACAACAACAAAATTAGCATTGGAAGAAAATCCTGTAGAGGTCACCTGGCTCCTGCCCTCTTTCCCTAGTCTGGGAACTCTGTCTTCAGCACCCCAAGCCCGAGTAGAAACTGGTTGTTCCCTAACCTTTGGGTACCAGGCTATAGAAAATCCTTAGTGATGGAAATGCCAAATTTGTCTCCATCTATTGTTTCTACTTTTGCCTTCTGGAGTCACAAGGCATGCTAACTGGTTAATTGTAACTGTTCAGTTTTTAATAAGTCATGAGTTTTTAAAAAAGAAAAAGCCTGTAGATGCAGGCAAGTTTTAGTCCGCGTTCTCTGCCTTTCTTCTTGAAACTATGGAAACTACTTTGATAGACATGATCAATCAAAAATGTTCTCTCAAAATCTCCAGCAAACAGGTGCTAAACTTGTGAAGTGGGAGCATTTCTAGGGAACCTACAATTGAATCCCCAAAAAATCTTTGTCTGAGGACTCTCAGGGGCACAGAAGAAAAAGAAGCTTCATTAAATTGTGCCCATTGGAGTGAATTTACTGAAGTAAACTATTTATTAAGGCAAAATCAAAATTAGTCTCATAAGCAAGAGGAAACAATATTTCTTTCCCTTCTACCCTCAATTTTTTTTTCCTATTGGGAAAGAAAAATAAATAAATTTAGTTCCAGGAAGTTGTGATTTCAGTACTTAAGTTTTCAAACAGTAGAGGGAACGTCCCTGATAGTCCAATGGTTGGAACTTCCCCTTCCAATGCAGAAGTTGCAGGTACAATCCGTGGTTGAGGAAGTAAGATCCCATATGCCTTGACGCTGAAAAACCCAAACCATAAAACAAAAGCAAAGCTGTAACAAAATCAGCAAAGACTTTAAAACTGGCCCACATCAAAAAATCTTTTAAAAAAATTTATTTATTTTTGAATGCAGGATAATTCCTTTACACTATTGTGTTGTTTTCTACCAAACAAGAACGTGAAACAGCCATAGGTTTACTCATGCCCCCTCCAACTCGAACATCCCTCAAAACAGCTAATCTGTCAACCAAAAACATTTACTTAATAAACTATTGAAGCTTTAAAAACATTGGTTTATTTGATTTAATGCTAGACATACATTACTGCTGTAATTTTAATTGTGGATAATTTATCTTTGTAAAGCAAAACTTGACAACTTATTTTAAACTTAGCTTGTAATATTTGTTCACGGTCCAGGTTCATCTCATTGACGATCCTTTGGTATCTACTAGTTTATTTTTAAAGTTTTTTAAAAAGATTTTTTTTTAACGTGGACCATTTTTAAAGTCTTTATTGAATGTGTTACAATATTGCTTTTGTTTTATGTTTTGGTTTTTTGGCCAAGAGGTATGTGGGATCTTTGCTCCCCCACCAGGGATGGAACCCTCACCACCTGTGTTGAAAGGCAGAGTCTTAACCACTGGACTGCCAGGGAAGTCCTGGTGTCTACTACTTTAGAAGCAAAAATTACAAGTTGATCCACTGCAAACTGAAAATAGATCCATTTTTCACTTTAAAACAGATTATCACGTAGGATATATTCAGAACAAAGTTTCAGAAACGCTAGTCTGGTTGTCAGCATGACTTGTAGTGACAGTTGTCTACAGTTTTATAAAATCCAGGCTCCACTGCCCTAGAAACAGATTCAGTTCAGTTCAGTTCAGTCGCTCAGTCGTGTCCAATCTTTGCGACCCCATGAATCACAGCACGCCAGGCCTCCCTGTCCATCACCAAATCCCGGAGTTCACTCAAACTCATGTCCATCGAGTCGGTGATGTCATCCAGCCATCTCATTCTCTGTCGTCCCCTTCTCAGTTCGTCACATGAGGTGGCCAAAGGATTGGAGTTTCAGCTTTAGCAACAGTCCTTCCAAAGAACAACCAGGATTGATCTCCTTTAGAATGGACTGGTTGGATCTCCTTGCAGTCCAAGGGACTCTCAAGAGTCTTCTCCAGCACCACAGTTCAAAAGCATAAATTCTTCGGCAATCAGCTTTCTTCACAGTCCAACTCTCACATCCATACATGACCACTGGAAGAACCATAGCCTTGACTAGATGGACCTTTGTTGGCAAAGTAACGTCTCTGCTTTTTAATATACTATCTAGGTTGGTCATAACTTTCCTTCCAAGGAGTGTCTTTTAATTTCATGGCTGCAATCAGCATCTGCAGTGATTTTGGAGCCCCCAAAAATAAAGTCTGACACTGTTTCCACTGTTTTTCCATCTATTTCCCATGAAGTGATGGGACCAGGTGCCATGATCTTTGTTTTCTAAATATTGAGCTTCAAGCCAACCTTTTCACTCTCCTCTTTTACTTTCATCAAGAGGCTTTTGAGTTCCTCTTCACTTTCTGCCATAAGGGTGGTGTCATCTGCATATCTGAGGTTATTGATATTTCTCCCAGCAATCTTGATTCCAGCTCGTGCCTCTTCCAGCCCAGCGTTCCTCATGATGTACTCTGCATATAAGTTAAATAAGCAGGGTGACAATATATAACCTTGACGTACTCCTTTTCCTATTTGGAACCAGTCTGTTGTTCCATGTCCAGTTCTAACTGTTGCTTCCTGACCTGCATATAGGTTTCTCAAGGGGCAGGTCAGGTGGTCTGGTATTCCCATTTCTTTCAGAATTTTCCACAGTTTATTGTGATCCACACCGTCAGAGGCTTTGGCATAGTCAATGAAGCAGAAATAGATTAACATGTGGTTAAGTTCTGGCCACAACACTTACAAGGCCCACTTTCCAAGCACTGTTCCATTTTTCAGTTTTTCCTTGCAGTTTCTTGTTTGTGGTCACAACTGCACTAGTGTTTTTGCACCTTATCAGAGACCTGGGTTTCATGAGAAGTCTTTAAAAAGCTGTGTGAGAGGACAGAGCCCCTTCCAGCAGCAGAGAGTCATGAGTCACGCACAGATCTGGTATTTTCCTCGGGCCAGGCTCTGGCGGTGGTGCGTGCATCCTGCACTCAGCTCCTGGGGCCAGACCCCACCTGGCCCAGTCATTTTGCCAGGGGGTTTGGAACCTGTTCTGAAGTGGTTTGGAAAGAGCAGAGGGTGGGGTCCCTCTGGGATACTTCACCGGCCTTACTGCCCGACCCTTGAACACTTTTCTCCCCGTTTAAACTGGTCAGACTTTTCTCCTTAATCCTCAGAGAGAAAATCAAGCCTTATCTCTCTTCTCATGTGGAAAAATACCTTTCCTTCAATCTGCCCACATTCATGGAGAAGTAAACTCTGCGGCGCTAAGGGCTGGGGATGAGCCTGGAATGGATTTATTTCACTTGGCAAATATGGAATATCTGTTGTGGGTCACTGATGTGGTTGGTGCCAAAGATACCAAATGTCAGTGTGCAGTGCTCACAAGTGGTTCACAGCTTAGCACAACAAATAAAACCATTTATCACCATTAATCAAAGGCCAATAATTTTATGTTGACATAGTGATATAAGCAAAGTGCTATTGGTGTGAGAGGGAGGTGTGCTTGTTAGGGGGCTAAGGATGGGGAATGACAGAAGACTTCCTGGAGTGGGTGACACTTGAGATTGGTCCTTCCAGAATGTACAGAACTGTCCTACCAGAGAATCAGAGATCCTGCTTTCGAGGTTCTCTGAGAAAACAGAAAGTGTGGCTGAAGCATCGGCTTTGAGAAGGTTTGGGGTGAATTTGATGGAGTCAGCATCTTATGGATTTTGATGAGCAGATGATATTTGGAACAAGACCTTCAGTTCTACCATCAAACATCATCCTGGTGTGTTAATGAACGTCCCTGGAGGGAATTCTTTATGTTGAAAACTTGATTTTTCAATCATTTCTCATTTAATTTTCAACAGGGATGGAAAAGAACCAACCATCTCTGAACACATAATACATATTTTGTTATTTGAAAGCTTCCTTAATATGATTATTCACTTAAAAAGCAAGCTATAGAATATAGAACATGGAAATTGCTAATAAACGTGTGTGTTTATTTTTTATTGTATATATTTAAGGTGGAGGCGTGACAGCTGGATATACACTTAGATAGTGAAATAATGATTATAGTCAAGTTTCTTAATATACCATCTCCTCATATAGTTTTCTTTTTTTTGTTTGTTTTGGGGAGTCACATATTTTTACTGAAGTATAGATTTACAATATTGTGTCAGTTTTAGGTATACAGAAAAGTGATTAAGAGATATATATATATTTCAGATTATTTTCCATTATAGGCTATTACAAGATACTGAATAGAGTTCCCTGTGCTATACAAAAAATCTTTGTTGTTAATCTATTTCATATACAGTGGTGTGTATCTGTTAATCCCATATTTCTAATTTATCTCTGATACTTACATAGTGAAATGATGACTACAGTAAAGTTAATTAACATATCTCCTCATATAGTTTTATTATTATTATTTTTGAATAGAGCATCTGAAATGTATTCTTAGCAGAATTCTGGTATTCAGTATAATGTTATTAACTTTAGTCACAGTGCTGTACGTGACCAGATATTCATCCAACACAATTGCAACTCCGTAACTGTGACCGACATCCTCCCATTTCCCCTCCTCCCCACTCCTCGGGACCATCTTTCTACTAACAAATGTGTTTAAGTTGATGAGCATAACATTGTTCCAGACCTGGACAAAAATACAAAATGAACTAGAGTCTATAACCCAAGATCTACCATAAGGCACGTACTAGAAAATTAGAACAATTCCACGTGGGCATTTAGCTTTTTTTTTCCTTTTCCATTGCATGTGCATTCGTAATTACAATGACAGAATTTCTGATTTTGAGGATCCCAGTGTGAGTGTGTGCTCAGTTGTGTCTGACTATTTGCAACCCCATGGACTGTAGCCTGCCAGGCTTCTCTGTTCATGAAATTTTCCAGGAAAGAACACTGGAGTGGGTAGCCATTCCCTTCTCCAGGGATCTTCCTGATCCAGGGATTGAACCAGTCTCCCACATTAGCTTTACCTGGAAAGCACCTTGAGGATACCAGAATACCTTCTATATTGTCTTTCATAATTAGTCTTCTAGCCTAAACATAAACCACTATGGCCAGAGGCAACATACTTCATATTAATTATTATAAGCCTATTAAAAGGAAGGTCCCCATGGAGGGTGAAAGGCAGTGCTAGGGTTGGTAGTAGGCTGTGGGGTCTTGTGCTTGGTGATCTTCGCAAGGGTCCATAGTTATCCGGTAAGCGTGGTATGCATGGGGTGGGGTGTTCAGTGAAATGACCCCGACAATTAGTTCCCTCCCTTGGGTTCCCAGGAGCCTTCCAAAGTCACAGAAGCTTCTGCTTGATCACTAAACTGAGTCCACTCTCTGGAGAACACTTTTCAACAGTAACTCAGAGACTAAATTTCAGCGTGAGCCAAACATCACATTAGTAGTGATCTCACTTCCTCAGCAATGATCAGCTTGTGTCCTCTAAAGGGGGAGGAGGAGGGCAGAGGAAACCTGTTCTGCTTCTTTGCTCCAGTGGATCAAGAAAGCAGCACATCATCACCGCACAGGGTTTGGAGATAGCCCCAAAGACTAACGATGAGTCTCTATGAAGCTGTTGTATCTTCATCTGTAAAACAGAGATAAAGGTAATTGACCCACCTGCCAAGAAATTGTGAGGATTGACTAAAAAAATATATTTAGCCTACCTAGTACACAGTAAGTGCTCCATAAATGTGACTCTAAGGGGAAAATCAGACCCAGCCACTGCTACTTCCAAATCTCTAATCCCCAGTTGCTGTATCCCAGGCCTAACATCAGCACAGAAGATGCAAAAGGAAGAATGAGTCAGTCATATTCTGTCTTTAAGGAGATTAGAGTCCTTGGGAGGTGGACACAGAAAGAAGTCAGAGCTGCTGGCTTCATGGAGAAAAACTGGAGGTCCAGAGGGGATGCTCTATAAATGCTCAACACATTAAAAAGGGCATTATTGGAGGCAGGATTCTAAATGGGTTTTGACTGAGCCAACTAAATATGCATAAAAAATGCAAGAGCAAATGAAGATTGGCATACGTATGGGATTTTGACAATTTTATGGGATTGGAGTGAAGATGGAAATAGTGAGAAATTAAGTTCGGATAAACTTGTCTTTTTTCTTTTTTTTTAATTTGACTGCACCACACGATAGATAGAATTTTAATTCCCCAATCAGTAATTGAACTGGTGGCCCCTAGAGTGAAAGTGTGGAGTCTTAACCACTGGACTGCCAGGGGAGTCCCCAAACTTTTCTTTCTCCTTCCCTCTCTTCCCTCCTTCCTTCTTTCCTCTCTCTCTTGTTTTACTTTCTTTCCATTTGACTTTCAGAATCAGTTCAGCTCAGTTGCTCAGTCGTGTCCAACTCTTTGCAGCACGCCAGGTTTCCCTGTCCATCACCAACTCCTGGAGCTTGTTCAGACTCATGTCCGTTCAGTCAGTGATAACAACCAACCATCTCATCCTCTTCTCCTCTTGCCTTCAATCTTCCCCAGCAACAGGGTCTTTGCAAATGAGTCAGTTCTTCGCATCAAGTGGCCAAAGTATTGGAGCTTCAGCTTTAGCACCAGTCCTTCCAATGAATATTCAGTGTTGGTTTCCTTTAGGATGGACTGATTTGATCTCCTTGCAATCCAAGGGACTCTCAAGAGTCTTCTCCAGCACCACGGTTCAAAAGCATCAATTCTTCAGTGCTCAGGTTTCTTTATAGTTCAACTCTCACATGCCTACATGACTACTGCAGAAACCATAACTTTGACTAATGGACCTAGACTCCAGAATGAGGGTATATTATTTTGCTAGGGTTGCCATAACAAGTAACCACAAAATGGGTAATTTAAAGCAAGCAAAATTTGTTGTCTCACAGTCATGGAGCTGAAAGTGCAAAATCAAGGTGTTGGCAAGTTGGTTCCTTCTGAAGTTTTTAGGGGAGGACCTGTTCTGGACTCTTCCAGCTCTTGGTGGGCCCAGTGTCCTTGGCTTGTGGCTGAATCACCTCGGTCACTTGTCTGCAGGTTACATGGTCATTATCTTTCTGTGTCTCTATCCTCACACTGCATTTTTTCCTGTGTATCTGTATCCAGTTTTCCCTCTTATAAGAACATCAATCATACTGGATTAGGGCTCACCCTAGTGACTTCATCTTCACTTGATTATATCTGCAAACACTATTTCTAAGTAGAGTCACATTCATAGGAACCAGAGGTTAGGACCTAAACATATCTTTTTGGGGAACAAATTCAAACCATTATAGGATGATTCATCCTGAAGTCAATAGGAGGGGATGATTGTATTTAATAGGAGATGTATGTTAGTTGGACACACAAATAGTGGGGCTTATGGAAATCAAGAGACATTCTAGGATAGAGATGCTGCTGCTAGGTTTCTGTTAAGTTGCTTCAGTCGTGTCTAACTCTGTGCGACCCCACAGACGGCAGCCCACCAGGCTCCCCCATCCCTGGGATTCTCCAGGCAAGAACACTGGAGTGGGTTGCCATTTCCTTCTCCAATGCGTGAAAGTGAAAATGAAAGTGAAGTCGCTCAGTCTTGTCTGACTCTTTGTGACCCCATGGACTGTGGCTTACAAAGCTCTTCCGTCCATGGGATTTTCCAGGCAAGAGTACTGGAGTGGAGTGTCATTGCCTTCTCCGAGGATAGAGATGAGCTTCTGAGAAGAAATGATAACCGTTAGAGAGAGCATGATTATTTATAGAATCGTTTAGAGTACAAGAACCAGGGCCGTGGACAGAATTTTGAGGATTCTCACCTTGTAATGGGGTAACTCATGACTGAGTTGTATTAAAGCATCAGGGAGCTGCTATGAATGCTGGTTGTATTGTGTTGAACATGATGGAAAAGCCCCTAGTCTCATGGAGCTCAGATGCCAGGGCTGGAGACAGAGGAACTTGGGGAATGGGGACCAGTGAGAAAGAAAGACCATGAGGGGTCAGAGGGACCACAGAAGTGAAAGGAGGAGGGATGCAAAGAAGGAGAGTGGCTCACAGGGTTAACTGCCAAACAGAGGGAGGAAGTGTGGGATAAGAACCCAGAGCTGCCATGAGCTTTAGCAAACCCCCAGGGAGGATGGTTTTAGTGGAATGTCGGGGGCGGGAGCCAGACTGTCATTGGTTGAGACGTGTATTTAGCCTGTTCTTAGAGAAAGTGAGGGAGCCTTAGATGGAGAAAGTATGTTTTAAGATGGAAGATCCTTGAACACTTGTGTCTATGAAGTTGAAACCTTCCAAAAGTAAGAGATGTGGCAGCTGGATGGATGTATGAATGGATGGACAGATAGATTGACAGATCACTGAAGGAGAGGGATCCCTGAACAGGGGACCAAAGCATTCGAGGATGAAATAAGGTTTTATTTTGTAAATGTCTGTGTAGGTTCTGGAGCAGAGGAAGGAGCTCTGGGCTGGGGGCTGCGGGAGAACCGCAGGGCTGCAGGAGGAAATGTACAGAGGATGATTGCAGATGGTGATAAATCCATAGGTGGAGAAGAGGTGAGATGCAGGAAGTCCCTCTTATCCTCAAGTCACAAATCAAATGCCTCCTCCTCAGGAAGCCTGGTCTGAGAGCTCATCAGGATGTGCAGTCAGCCTCGGTCCTCCTGGGCGGTTTGCCTTCTCTGCTCTGCTTCCATAGTGCTCAGCAGAGTCCAGATCACCCAGGGCGCCGCCTCATTCCTCTCTGACCACGTGTGGCTTTGCGCTGCCTGGAATGTCAGTGTGGGGGGCTGTGGGGTGGTGATGACTGTATCCTGTTCCTGCTGGGCCCTTGACCTGGTTTTGCCTCAGACTAGTTGGGTGATCTTGGGTCAAGTCATTGGGCTTTTCTGGACTTCAGTTTTCCCCAGCTATCAAATTAAGCAGCTTGGCTAAAGCCTCTGAGCCAAGAGTCAGCAAACCATGACCTGGAGGTCAAATCAGCCCGCTGTTTTTCCAGAATCTGGAAAAGAATAGATGTATGTATATATACAACTGTACCCTTGAAACTAACACAGCATTGTAAATCAACTATACTTTCAAAAAAGTTCCCCCCATAGTTTTTTGGCAGCTTTGTGATGCCATCCCCATTCACCAGCTACCATGGGAAGTAAAATATGTATCTGCATACATACGTGCTCAGTTGTGTCCCACTTTGCGAACCCATGCACTGTAGCCTGCCAGGCTCCTCTGTCCATGAGATTTCCCAGGCAAGAATACTGGAGTGGGTTGCCGTGCCCTTCTCCAGGTGATCTTCCCAACCCAGAGATCAAACCCATGCCTGAATTGCAGGCAGATTTTTTGTACCATTGAGCCAGTAGGGAAGCCCTAAGGAATTATGGAGGGAGTGCCAAAATGTCTCTGCCATAGACTACTTATTTATTGTCTTCTGTCTCTTAGTTTTTACCTGAAAAATTAAAGCTCTAAACTAAATAATATTTAAGCTCTTTTAATACTAAGTTCTGAATTAACCAAAAGGTGAAGGAAGCTGTTGATGCTTATATCTGTAGGCACTTTAAGTGCCTTACATGCTATAATAAATTGGATTTTTTCCCCCATGCTAAATATGTTTGTAGCAAAGCAGACTCCCTGGCTTCTGTCCTAGCAGCACTAAGTCCTGTGAAGTTCTCTTTAGTCAGCAAAAGCTAGACAATTAGCAGAAGCCTAAGGTCTGGGCCTTTGGTGGAATGAGATCAAGGTTTGGATTCTGAATGGCACTGTGCTGTCTGGGTACAGCTGGACCATCTGCCAGTCAAATCCCTCTTCCATCTTTTTAAAAATGATTGAAACTACGGTCTCTCCCAGAAGTAACAACTTAGGAATCCATGGTTCTAAGGTCTGTATAGTCAGAACTATGGTTTTTCCAAGTAGTCATGTATGGATATAGCATTGAAACATAAAGAAGAAGGCTGAGCACCAAAGAATTGATGCTTTTGAACTGTGGTATTGGGAGAAGACTCTTGAGAGTCCCTTGGCGTGCAAGGAAATCAAACCAGTCAATCCTAAAGGAAATCAACCCTGAATATTCTTTGGAAGAACTGATGATGAAGCTCTAATACTTCTGTCACCTGATGTGAAGAGCCGACTCATTGGAAAAGACCCTGGTTCTGGGAAAGATTGAGGGCAGGAGGAGAAGGGGGCGACAGAGGATGAGATGGATGGATGGCATCACTGACTCAATGGACATGAGTTTGAGCAAACTCTGGGAGACTGTGAAGGACAGGGAAGCCTGGCGTGCTGCCATCCGTAGGGTTGCAAAGAGTCAGACATGACTTAGTGACTGAACAACAACAAATGGTTCTAAGGGTTCCTGGAATTGGCTGATTCCCTAGAAAGGCTTCTGGAGACCAGCTTTGTTCTTGGCGTAACACTGGTAATGATGGAGGAAATGAGAAAAGACTTTGAAGAACAAATAGAAAAGTATACAAGCAACTTCCAAACAAAATATTGGCTTATTTGATTTAATATTAGATGTCCTTTACCACTATAATTTTAATTGTGGATAATTTATGATATCTCTGTAAAGCAAAGCCTGAAAAGTTATTTTTAACTTAGCTTTCAGTATTTATTCATGGTTCAGACTCATGTCCGCTCCAAAATTCTGACTCCATAACTAAACCTGAAATGGCTTATCCTCTTTCTCTCTTGAACAATACCCAATGAACCAATGGAAGCAAGTCAGACTACTCTGTTGGTGGCATCCAAGGTCACATCACCAATTTCTATCTCTTGATGATTGGAAGATGGCAAACACTAAGAATAAGTTGTGTTTCTGGAATAAGGGCTGCACCAGGGTTCAAAACAGCCTCCAAAGATTTCGAGGATAAAATGAGATTTTATTATGTAAATGTCTATGCAGGTTCTGGCTCTTATTAAAAAGAAAACAAACAAAACAATTGGGGATTTTGGCAAAGAGCCATAAAAACAATTTAAGTTTACTCAATAAGTAAATAGTAGTTTAAGATTCTCTTTGGGGATTGTTGAGAAAGTGACTCCAAGAAATAGAGATGGAAGAGTTTTTTTTTTTTTTTTTTAAATACAGCTTTCCAGGGGAAGTTCTTTCTTTCTGGATTAAAAGGTCAAATGACAATAGCACTAATGATAAATTATACACTCCCAGTGCCTTCTCTTAACCTTTTAATAGCCTTGTGAAGAGTGAAGACTTGTAGCATTCATGTTCAATATGATTCCTATTGGAATTACAACTTCCTCCAAGCCACCTGTATTTACTGTGAGGATCCAAGAATGTAGATTCTGACAATTGAAATAGAAGGAGTCTCTGTTGCTGTGGTTGTTATTAAGTTGCTAAGTCATGTTTGACTCTTTGCGACCCCATGGCCTGCAGCATGCCAGGCTTCCCTGTCCTTCACTATCTCTGGTGTTTGCTCAGATTCATGTCCACTGAGTCCATAATGCTACCTAACCACGTCATCCTCTGCCACCCCCTTCTCCTTTTGCCTTCAATCTTTTCCAGCATCAGGAACATTTGGATAATTCACTTTTTAATCTTTCAATAATAATTATCTTAAGCTATGTACATAGCCAATGTATTCTTACTTTTATTTACATTACCGCCTGCCTTTTATCTCTCTCCCATTGTACCAGGACGAAATAAAATCAACTTTCTTTTTCACTCTCAGTATGGCGGCTTTGTTTCTCTCGGATGTTTGGACTTCTGTGTATTTGCAAGGCTTATTTTTCAACAGAACAGTCAGGGTTTACAGAGTAAAGGAATTTTCATTTCCATTACTGTTAGGTTGCTGCTGAAATGACTGTAAAATTGGGAGGGGGTATGCATTAGTTATTGCAGATGAAGTTGCTTCCTGCCCATCCAAACAGAAAGATGCTGGCCCCCAGCAATGACTGAATTCAGGAGACTTGGGCATCTCCGCATCATTTAATTACGGCCCAAGTCACTTATCCCACCTCTTTCTGGGCTTCCCCTCATGGGGACTTTCTATGGGTCTTGGCTAACACACAGGAATCTGATGTTTAGAAAGTCACTTTCCTGTCCTTATAAACAATTCTACCATCATAACCTGGCTTCTGGCAGCAGAGGTTCATTTAAATTTTGCTCAGCTTGGTTTACAATTAAGATTTAATTAGTAAACTCATTACAAAGACAGGAAATCACTGACTTTCCCCTAATTCTCTTTCAGGCCCCAGCAAGGACCCAGCTTGTCCCTTTGGCTTCAGACGTTTGCAGAAAGTTTTCTCCAAACATTGTTATTTATGTTAACTTTAATTTCAAGATAAAATATTGTTCTTTGCTTTGGGAAATAGCTGGAAGTAAGCTAGGCATTTAGAATTCAGGGTTTCAAGTTCTCTATTTAGAAAATACGCCCTGTGCATATTTTTAAACTTTTTGGACTCTGAGAGTCTGTTTAGATTCTCTGAGCTTTTCCCAAACAGTAGAAATAAAGACTACTGTTGGGAAGTGGGAGAGGAAAGGCCCATAGGGATGATGTAAGACCAGAAAATAATCACAGCATGGTGACACCCTCAAAATAATTCAAAACAGTGTGAATCTCATGGCAACTCCAAGAGCACAGAAGGAGCGGTGGCTGAACCCTGTGAGCTAAGGTGAAGCATTTGTATTTCGCTAAAACCAAAAAGCAGTAAGGAAGCGTTTGCCAAAAAGCTATGAAAAATGAGGGATAAATGGGTACTCCACTGAGACAGAGCTTTCCAGTGTTAGAAACTCGGGAGGAAAACATTTTAGCTGATAATATTTCTATTGGACAAAAGCTATTAATATATAAATTTATCCTGAGAAAATGAGGTCCCTTTGGGAGAACAAGGGAAATTTTGTTTCAGAGCTTAAGTGTTATTGATATACTTAAGGCACCAAGATTCACTTGAAACACTTACTTTGACCACACAAAGATGATTCCAGGACATTTAAAAGAAATTTCTTTCCCTTTCAAATTACTCCTATTTTGTTTCATGTGACTTTTGACCCTTAAGGAAAGTTTTATATGTTTAGATGAGTGACTAAGTTTTGGAAATTCAATCTTTCAAAACTTACTTTTTTAGAAAGTAACTATAAGTTGTCTCTGATGTTAGATGTATTTTTGAAGTAATGAATTAAAGATTTTTTTTTTTAAATTGACAGTGATTATGATGGAACTTTATTCTTTAGTGATTTCTCTATTCATGCTAATTTTTTTTTGTTGTTGTTCTGACAGAAGAAGAAAATACAGACCAGAAAGGTTAAGTGACTTTTCTGAGGTCACACAGCAAACTTGTAGGCAAGGCAGAAATAAGGTCGGTTTGTTTATTTGTTTTAATTATGTGTGGAGTTCTGGGCAAACTCAAAGGTAAAAGTTACTAGAAGCTGTAAAAATCAGGACCCATAATGCTTAATGGGTGTTACTCTCAGGCAGTCTCCCAACAGCTTTTATGAGGCTTTGGAATGTGTCAGTAGATAGCACAGTGACCCTCTGGGAAGGGGCAAATCAAACCCTTTCCTCTGGGAAGCCTCAGCCAGTTGCTCCTGGAGATTTTCAGTCAGAGGAGGAAATGCCAACTTTGCTTTCAGAATGGCTCAGAAGAGTTTGGAGAACACACAACTCAATACTTGTATGACATATATTAAGTTAACCTTAAAAATGCATTCAGAATACTGTTTGATTTCATTTATACGAGGTACTTAGAAGAGTCAAATTCACGGAGTTGGAAAGTACATTGGTAGATACCAGGGCCTGGGGAATAGGAGGTGGGGACGCATGATAGTTTAATGGGGACAGAATTTCAGTTTAGGAAGGGAAAAAATTTGGGAGATGGATGATGGTGAGAGCTGCACAATAATGTGAAAAAAATGTACTTAGTGCCACGGAACTGTACAGTTAAACATGGATAAAATGTTTTATATTATGTGACTTTTGCCACAATTTAAAAAATTAAGAAAAGAATGTATATATATATATGTGTAACTGAGTCATGCTGCTGTACAGAAGAAATGAACACAACATTGTAAACCAACTCTACTTCAATAAAACGGGGGGGAAAAAAAAAGGATACAGGCCAAATGACCGAGAAGTGGATAAAGCCATCAGACACCTTAACAGGAGGGGTGGCTGAACTCTGCTTCATCTCCTGTCTCGGTAACAGGAGTTCAGGTCTTACCTGTGAGATGTCAGGTGCCAGACCTGATGGTAAGAAGGGCAGGGAAAAGGAAGACGGGACAAAGATGTCTAAAAGAACAATTAAACAAAGAAAGCGGGCTTCTCAGGTAAAGAATCAGCCTGCAATGCAGGAGACCCCGGTTCAATCCCTGGGTCAGAAAGATCCACTGGAGAAAGGATAGGCTGCCCACTCCAGTATTCTTGGGCTTCCCTTGTGGCTCAGCTGGTAAAGAATCCGCCTGCAATGCGGGAGCCCTAGGTTCGATCCCTGGGTTGGGAAGATCCCCTGGAGAAAGGAAAGGCTACCCACTCCAGTATTCTGGCCTAGAGAATGCCATTGACTGTGTAGCCCATGGGGTCGCAAAGGGTCGGACACAACTGAGCCACTTTCACTTTCACTTCACTTCACTTTCAAAGAAAGTAGGTATACTGATAACTCAAAGGGATATAAAACTCCCAGAAACTTCAGCACAGAGGCTGGTGGTGACTGGTCCTCAGAGGTTACTGTTCTCAGTGGAGTTTCCACTTAATGGAAATAGAAGAACTGGAAACCACAGCAGATGTCTGTCTGAGCTGTGTGAGGAGTGGCTGAAGTCCACAGAAAGGGCTCTGAGCAGGGCTTCCCTAATTTCTCTGGTTAAGGAATTCTATTTGGGAAGCCATGGGGGCGGGGGCTTTAGCAGTTATCAGAACCAAATGCAATGCTCGGACTTTGACTGATTCTTATTTGGAAACTAACAGCTATCAAAAATATTCTTGGTACAGGGGCTTCCCTGGTGGCTCAGTGATAAAGAATCCGCCTGCCAATGCAGAAGACACGGGTTCGATCCCTGATCCAGGAAGATCCCACATGCTGAGGAGCAGCTAAGCCCCCGTGCACCACAACTATTGAGCCTGTGCTCTTGAGTCCAAGAATCGCAAATACTGAACCCATGTGCCATGACTCCTGAAGCCTGTGCACCCTAGGGCCCATATTCCACAGCAAGAGAAAGTGTGAAAGTGTTAGTCACTCAGTTGTGTCCGACTCTTTATGACCCTGTGGATTGTTGCCTGCCAGACTCCTCTGCCCATGGAATTCTCCAGGCAAGAGTACTGGAATGGGGAGCCAGTCCCTTCTCTAAGGGATCTTCCTGACCCAGGGATTGAACCCGGGTCTCCTGCACTGCAGGCAGATTCTTTACCGTCTAAGCCACCAGGGAAGCCCAGCAACAAAAGAAGCCACCACAATGAGAAGCGTGACAGTTAAAAAGTAGGCCTCATTCTCCGCAACTAGAGAAAAGTCCGTGCAGCAATGAAGACTCAGCACAGCCAAAAATAAATAAAATTATTTTAGGAAATTATTGGTATAATTGGGTACATTTAAATATGGATTAGATATTTTAATAGATTATATTATGAAATTAAGCTCCCTGCTGGCTCAGATAGAATAATTATAGAATTATTATAGATTTTCCTGGATGCAACTAGATTATTGTGGTCAAGCAGTTTACCCGTACTCTTAGACGATGCATCCTAAAGCTGTCAGAAACTTAGAAAAAGTTCTGTGTATGTGCATGCATGCACACATGTGTATGTACATGGATACGTGTGTGTGTTTGTGTACATACATATATTTATGCAGAAGATGGTTGAAAGAATCATGGAATCACTCGGCTTCTAGATAGTTAACTCCCTGGCAACTTGACATCATTAGTAGATTAAATACGAATGGCAAAATCTGAACCAGGGCAAGCAAATAAAATATTTTCAATGTTAAAAAAGGAACAAGGCTAATCAGAAGTATCTTCGTATCTTAACGTCCAACTGAACACGCTTTTGAAAATCCTCTTAGCAATTCAATCAACTCTAATGCAAAATGAAAGACATTTTCTACAACGCAACATTTGTCATTGTTATGGGCTGAACTGTGTCACCGTCCCCCCACCCCCTGCCAATTCACGTGCTGAAGTCCTTACCCCCAGAACCTCAGAATGTGCCCATATTTGGAGACTGTACTTACACTCAGTTGTCCAGTTGTGTCCGAGTGTTTGCAACCCCATGGACTGTAGCGTCTCTGTTCATGGGATTCTCTAGGCAAGAATACTAGAGTGGGTTGCCATTTCCTTCTCCAGGAGGTCTTCCCAATCCAGGGATCAAACTTGAGTCTCCTGGGTCTCCTGCATTGGCAGGTGGATTCTTTACCACTGTGCCACCTGGGAAGGCCTATATTTGGAGATACTTGGTATTTAAAGAGATTACAAAGTTAAACTGAAGTCTTTAGAGTGGGTCATTGCTATTTTAAAAACATGCAAATTAAGTGTCATAAAATACACAGAAAAAAAAGCATAGCCAACACCAGGCCCTTTTCCAGGTGCTTTCTGTGTCTGATGCACGTCCTCACTCCACTGTCCCTAAGCCACAGAGACGTTTAGCTCCCCAGCTGTCAGGTTGGGGAGAAGGGAGCCACCCAAGGTCACACAATATTCATGCTATCGGAGCTGAGATTCAAATCCAAGGGGTCTAACATCCAGAGGTTTGTTTTTCTCTGCTTTATCATACTTCTTCTACAGCTTTATACATACAAGTGACTAAAGCGTAAATGTTATTGTGTTTGTTGGACTAAATTCTACAATTTACCCTAGTCAGAATTCCAAGTTCAGAGCCAGGGGGGATGCCTGCATCCAGAAGTGATAGGAAAGAAATGATCCATCCATAGAACAGAGTATAGATTTTGTGGGTATAGTTTTCCACCTCCCTCAGAAGAAAAATTACGGACTAGATCCCCAAAGAGATGACCAGTATTAATGTGTCTTGTCAAAACACACATCCTCAATCAAGTCAGGGGACATAGTTTTAGCAGTTCTGTACTCTTTGTGTGTGCTTCTCAAAAAAGACAGAGAGAGAGACCCAGAAAGAGAAGCAATGGCCCAACAGGAAAAATTTATGGAAGTTTGTAAGAATAAAATATAGTGTTAAATGCTTTAAAATCTGCCAGAAGCCCTGGATGGCACCCCTTGACTCTTCCCTTAGAACATGTCTGGTAAGTGGGCTGAGTGGACCAGACTGTCTCTGAGCTCTGTCCAGATGCGTACCTCACTGTATTGACTTCCTTTGCCTTCCTGTGTGTCCAGACACACAAAGCCCTCAACTCTTGACCTTTTTCTGTCTTTTTCTCCTCTTGTTAACATGTCTTGAATGAAGAGGAGACTCAGGAAGCTGTGCTGTTTTGTCTTTTGTTTGAGCCCCAAAGACAGAAGCTACTGAGGTGAGGAGACTTGTCCTCCGACTTAAACTCTCAGACTCGGAGCAAAATTTCACCGAGGTCCTTCCTCTGCCTTCCCAGGGACAGTCTGTAGGCCCATGGAGGGTTCCGGGGTCTCCACCCGACCCCCAGTGGTTTCTTTAAATGGACACCTGGAGTCCTGGAGGGAATGTATCTTGCCCCAGCCCAGGGGCACTCACTTGACTCCTGCTGACACTGGCCTGCATGGAGATGCTTTTAGTTTCAGCTTTTAGACAGATGCTTGTTTCTCTGTCCTCTGTGCATCCATAGGCCTATGGTAGGCAATCATTCCTTGCCCAGCTTTGAGCACACATCAGGTTCCCAGGTCCAGCTGGGTGGGACATGCACTAAGATGAAGAAGCTGAGCTAGTCTGAGTCCCGCTCCTTCAGAGCATCTTACATGACCCAGATCATGTTTTCCCACCTTTGCACCATGCATGTGTAGTGTTTGTGCTCAGTCACTAAGTTGTGTCAGACTCTGCAACCCCGTGGATTGTATCTTCCCAGGCTCCTCTGTCCATGGGATTCTACAGGCAAGAATACTGGAGTGGGTTGCCATGCCCTCCTTCTGGGGATCTTCCCAACCCAGGGACTGAACCCTTATCTCCTGGGTCTCCTGGAGACCCAGCAGGTAGGTTCTTTACCACTGAGCCATCTGGGAAGACCCACCTTTCCATCAGAAGCACTCTTCTTTTTTAAAAAAATATTTTTCCTGTGTGGACCATTTACAAAATATTTATTGAATTTGTTGCAAATTTCTTCTGTTTCATGTTTTGCTTTTTGGTCATGAGGCATGTGAGATCTTAGCTCCCCAACAAGCTCCTCAACCTGCACTCTCTGCTTTAGAAGGTGAAATGTTAACCACCGGACCACCAAGGAAGTCCCTAGAAGCACTCTTTGAATGCCATCCCACTTACCTCCGATTTTTGAAAGAATTTTGTCTGTCCAATTAAATAAGCATCACCTTTTGCCCCATGCAACTCCAGAGCTGAGTGATCTGAGCTGACAGCCTGGGTTAAGGGTAGGGCTTGGGGAAGCCATCTTTCTCTCTTACCTCATCAATGGTGTTACCTCTAAAGCTTGGTCTTGCAGAACCAACTTCCCAGAGACCAGAGACCCACTCTTGGTTCGAGAATCTTTAAGTGGCTGAAAATTCATTTAAGCTTTTAAAATTCATTTGCAGGAAATTATGATTCATTTCCTCATTTTTATTATTCACAGTGAAAAAATTGAAGACGGCATGATGAGAGCAAACAGCAGAGGACAAGAACAGCAAAGGGATTGATTTAATAAGATGGTGGACAGCCTGTGTTACATCATGCGTCCACTTCAGAAACAACCCCACTATTTCCAAGAGGTTCTTTGAACTGTTGAAGGGTTATCAAATTTCCATTAAAATTTTGGGATTCAAAGAACCTAGTTAGGGAATCTCTGTGGTATAATTAAAATAAATAAGATGCCCACACAGGGGTGGGTGGGTGGGGGACTACAGTTCTTTTGCTCTTTCATTTTGTCACCCAAATCAATCATTTTTGCTTCCTTGTGGCCCATCATGAATTTGAACAGTGAAAAAGTATGGTTGGGCTTCCCAGGTGTTTTGGTGGTAAAAATCTGCCTGCCAATGCAGGATATACAGGAGATGTGGGCTTGATCCTTGGGTAGGGAAGATCCCCTGAAGAAGGGAATGGAAACCTATTCCAGTATTCTTGCTTGGAGAATTCCATGGACAGAGGAGCCTGGTAGGCTATAGTCCATTGGGGTTGCAAAGAGTCAGGCATGACTGAGCATGCACACACGCAAAAACTATGGTTAGAGTCCTAAAGATTACCCTTACCAAGTGTCGGTGCTTTGGAAAAGTAACAATCCAAGAAAACTTTCCCAACTTCAATTGGGTTGTGGGATATGTAATGGTGTCATACAGGGATATTCCATCTGGAGATGGTTTGGAAAAGCATTTATTCTTCACACATGATCTCTTATTTGAAAAGAATAGGACAAATACTGTTTTCATAGTACAAAGAGCACAAAAAACCTTTACAAAATTTGCTGTGAGGATTTGAAAAACTGTTTCCCATCTGAGGACATAATTTCAACAGAGGGGATTATTGGAGTTTAGCAGAAAGGTATGATATTTTCATCTTTATAGGAAGAGGGCAGGAATTTACCAAAAAAAAAAAAAAATAGCTAAACAAAATGGATCTAAGGCATAACAAAGTCTATTAAAAAAAAAAAAGAAGTAGTCTGTCTTGCTTACTGGCAAGAGGAAGTGGCAGCATATCAGTCTGCAGTATCCAGAAAAATAGGAATATCAAAGCCTGAACATTTTCTGAGAGTAGAGTAAATCATTACAACTGGCATACTCAGTCAGTTTGTCAGCAACTTTGAAGACACTGAATTCTTTCAACAGCATAAGATTTACTTCATGGACTAGTTGGAAAAAGTGTTTTTCTTCTTTTTTTAAAAAAATTTATTGAAGTATAGTTGGTGTACAGTACTGGAGAAGACTCTTGAGAGTCCCTTATACTGCAAGGAGATCCAACCAGTCCATTCTAAAGGAGATCAATCCTGGATGTTCATTGGAAGGACTGATGCTAAAGCTGAAACTGCAATACTTTGGACACCTCATGTGATGAGTTGACTCACTGGAAAAGACTCTGATGCTGGGAAAGGTTGGGGGCGGGAGGAGAAGGGGACGACGGAGAATGAGATGGCTGGATGGCATCACCGACTCTGTGGACATGAGTTTGAGTGAACTCCGGGAGTTGGTGATGGACAGGGAGGCCTGGCGTGCTGTGATTCATGGGGTTGCGGAGAGTCGGACACGACTGAGCGACTGAACTGAACTGAACTATATGTTACAGGTGTACAATATAGTGATTCATAATTTTTAAAGGTTGCGCTCCTTTTATAGCCACTATAAAATATTGGCTATATTTCCCATGCTGTTCCATTTATATGAGGCACCTAGAATAGTCAAATTCACAGTCATAAAATGCATTAGTAGATGCCAGGGGCCAGGGGTGGGGCGAGGGATGGGGTCAGTTCAGTCAGTTCTGTCTCGTGTCTGACTGCAGTCATGTCTGACTCATTGCAACCCCATGGACTGCAGCATGCCAGGCTTCCCTGTCCATCACCAATGCCCGGAGCTTGCTCAAACTCATGTCCATTGAGTCAGTGATGCCATCCAACCATCTCATCCTCTGTTGTCCCCTTCTCCTCCTGCCTTCAATCTTTCTCAGTATTAGGGACTTTTCCAATGAGTCAGTTCTTTGCATCAGGTGGCCAAAGTATTGAAGCTTCAACTTCAGCATCTGTCCTTCCGATGAATATTCAGGACTGATTTCCTTTAGGATGGACTGGTTTGATGTCCTTGCAGTCCAAGGGACACTCAAGAGTCTTCTCCAACACCACAGTTCAAAAGCATCAATTCTTCAGCGTTCAGCTTTCTTTAAGGTCCAACTGTCACATCCATACATGACTACTGGAAAAACCATAGCTTTGACTGCTGCTGCTGCTGCTGCTAAGTCACTTCAGTCGTGTCCGACTCTGTGTGACCCCATAGATGGAAGCCCACCAGGCTCCCCTGTCCCTGGGATTCTCCAGGCAAGAACACTGGAGTGGGTTGCCATTTCCTTCTCCAATGTGTGAAGGTGAAAAGTGAAAGTGAAATCGCTCAGTCGTGTCCGACTCTTTAGCTTTGACTAGATGGACTTTTGTCAGTAAAGTGATATCTCTGCTTTTTAATATGCTATCTAGGGTGCTCATAACTTTTCTTACAAGGAGCAAATGTCTTTTAATTTCATGGCTGCAGTCACCGTCTGCAGTGATTTTGGAGCCCAAGAAAATAAAGTGTGTCATTGTTTCCCCATCTATTTGCATGAAGTGATGGGACCAGATGCCATGATCTTAGTTTTTTGAATGTTGAGTTTTAAGCCAGCTTTTTCACTCTCCTCTTTCACTTTCATCAAGAGGCTCTTTAGTTCCTCTTCGCTTTCTGCCATAAGGGTGGTGTCATCTGTGTATCTGAGGTTATTGATATTTCCCAGCAATTTTGATTCCAGCTTGTGCTTCATCCAGCCCCAGTATTTCTCATGATGTACTCTTCATACAAGTTAAATAAGCAGAGTGACAATATACAGCCTTGACATACTCCTTTCCCAATTTGGAACCAGTCTGTTGTTCCATGTCCAGTTCTAACTGTTGCTTCTTGACTTACATACAGATTTCTTAGAAGGCATGTAGGGTGGTCTGATATTCCCACCTCTTTAAGAATTTTCCACAGTTTGTTGTGATCCACACAGTCAAAGGGTTTGACATAGTCAGTAATGCAGAAGTAGATGTTTTTCTGGAACTCTTTTGTTTTTTTGATAGCTCAAATGATGTTGGCAGTTTGATCTCTGGTTCCTCTGCCTTTTCTAAATCCAGATAGATTGAACATCTGAAAGTTCTCTGTTCACTTACTGTTGAAGCCTGGCTTGGACAATTTTGAGCATTACTTTGCTAGCGTGTGAGATGAGTGCAATTGTGCAATAGTTTGAACATTCTTTGCCATTGCCTTTCTTTGGGATTGGGATGAAAATTGACCTTTTCCAGTCCTGTGGCCACTGCTGAGTTTTCCAAATTTGCTGGCATTGAGTGCAGCATTTTAATAGCATTGTCTTTTAGGACTTGAAATAACTCAACTGGAATTCCATCATCTCCACTAGGTTTGTTTGTAGTGATGTTTCCTAAGGCCCACTTGACTTCACATTCCAGGATGTCTGACTCTAGGTGAGTGATCACACCATCGTGATTATCTGTCATGAGTATCTTTTTTGTACAGTTCTTCTGTGTATTCTTGCCACCTCCTCTTAATATCTTCTGCTTCTGTTAGGTCCATATGATTTCAGTCCTTTATTGAGCCCATCTTTCATGAAATGTTCCTTTGATATCTCTAATTTTCTTGAAGAGATCGCTAGTCTTTCCCATCCTATTGTTTTCCTGAATAGAAAACAATAGAATGGAATGGGGAGTTAGTGTTTAATTGTGACACGGTTTTGGTTTAGGAAGATGAAAGATTCAGAAGAGGGTGATGGTGAGAGTTGCACAGCAGAAGTGTTTTTCAAATAAAGAATGTTTTGGCCTCTTCTTTGAATTCTGATTTTTTTTTTTTTGGGTGCAGTGTTTGCCAGTGATTCAAGTGTGTTCAACCTTAAGTGAAACTTCATTTTTCAAATTGTACATGCCTGTGTCACAGAATGCTCTGGAAAGAACTTTCCCAGATCTCAAGTCCACACACATTTCGACTTGGCCCATGAGAGATTTCTCTGTTTTATGCCTGGGCCTATAGTCTTCACTTTACATTTGCTTTCAGAAACAGAAAATGTAGACTTTCAAAATCCGCTTCCCGCCTCAGTAGTTATCAACATTCAAAATATTTCAAGTGGAATGCCTTGGTGGAACAGAACTCTTCCCACACTGATTATTAATAACCCTTTGATCATAAAGCTTTGGTGTTACTCTCACTTAAGATGGAATAGTATTCTGGCAAGGAGGAAGAAAGGGACTTCCTAGATGGCTCAGTGGTAAAGAATCAGCCTGCCCATGTAGGAGATGCAGGTTCTTTGGGAAAATGCCCTGAAGGAGGAAATTGCAACCCATTGCAGTATTTTTGCCTGGCAAATTCATTGGACAGAGAGCCTGGTAGTCTACAGTCCACGGGGTCACAAAGAGTCAGACACAATGGAGCACACATGCACAAGGAGAAAGAATATATCATCTAAAATACTGGAGTGGGAGATTGGGATTGACACATGTGCACTAGAGATACTGTGTATGAAATAGATAACTAATAGGAACCCACTGTACAGTACAGGAAACTCTGCTCAGTGCTCCATGGTGACCTAAATGGGAAGGAACTAAAAAAAAGAGGGCATACATGTATGTGTATAGCGGGTTCATTTTGCTGTACATTAGAAACTAATACAGCACTGTAAAGCAACTATGCGTGCATGCATGGCATGAGTGGTGTTTGTGTGTGATGTGCGTGCTAAGTCGCTTCAGTTGAACCCAACTCTTTGCGACTCTTATGGACTATAGCCAGTCAGGCTCCTCTGTCCATGGGATTCTCCAGGCAAGAATATTGGAGTGCTATGTCCTCCCCCAGGGGATCTTCCCGACCCAGGAAGCGAACCTGCGTCTCTTATGTCTCCTGCAGTGGCAGGTGGATTCTTTACCACTAGCGCCATACTCCAATAAAAATCAATAATAAAAAATATTGTAGGGGGGAAAATCTACGTTTTTTAAAAATGGTGAATGATAGAATGAGTATTTTAGGTCTTTGCCTCCTGCCCCCACCCAGGATGTGGAGGGAACCCTTAAGAAAAACAACTCCATGCTTTATGTTTCTCAGCAAACAATACCTGTCCGGCCGTCTCCTGGTGACTTTTGTCTTCCTAAATCTAATCCCGAGATAAATCTTGTTTCCTACACTTGACGGGTCCCTCTTTCACTCATCCTGGATCCATCAGGCACATTGTGGTTGGCTCATTGTGAAGAAACAAAACTGACAGCTTCCTTCCTCCAAGTAAACAGCACTGCTACTTAGACACAGTTCAAGGAGTTTATCACCCCAATGTGGCTCTTCTTCTAGGCAGGCAAAGGAGAGTCAGCTCAAAGTTCCAGCTCAGCTGCTTCATCCCCTGCCAATATTTCCAATTTTCACCAACAGAAAAATGTTGCAATTACTGTCAGTGGCCTGTTTTCACAGCCTCCACTGCCATTTTCCTCCTGTTCACTGAGGTAACCATAAACCTCTCATCGTAGCACCACTTGATTGCCATTTATGGTCATGACACAGTAAAGGAACGGGGGACCCTATTGATGCCATGTCAGCATTGGATTTCTCTCTGCTTTAACCCTGGACAACTGAGGTGGAAACCAGTCAGCGTGGGGTCTCTTTGCCCGGCCCTCCCCACAGTCTAGCAGTTTCCATCCTGTCGGTTCACTGGAGGAGAGGTCAAGAAATTCAGGGGCTCCCCCAGCAGGACACCGGGACAGGAGGGGCTGTGATGTCACGCCGGGTGCTTACACAGGACCCGGTCAGGGAAACCACGTCCTGCCACCCAGCAGTATTCCCCGTTCTCATGCGTCTCCAGAAGACAAATCATTCCCACTTCCCATTGTTTCTGCAGGCACTAGCTTCCTCTTGTTTGTCCCACTTTCATAAACCAATGAGTCATGTCACGTGCTTGAGCGATTTCCCTCCTGAAGGTCATTCCAGGACCAGCCCCATCAGAGATCTGAAGAGCAGCTGGGGCAGGAGTTCTGTTTGGGGTTTTGATCTATAGGTTGGGTTTTGTTTGTATCATTTCTTACAGAGGAGTGTCTGAAGGAAAGGGCTTCTTGGGTCATCTTTTTTTTGGCTTTTTTGCTAGCAAACAGCTCAGAAGTGCTGATCTGAATCCCTGTGTTGTTCAGGACTCCAAGCAAGATGTCTGGGGATACTTTGTTTACACTGTGGAGAGGAGGACGGTCCTCCCAAAACATCCATTGTGAGAAACAGCTTTTCAGCCTCCTTAGGGAAGTGCTGTCACCAGAGAGGAGGGCAGTGGCATCCTCAGAGTGTGCCCTGGGGCCCCTGGGTATCGCAGCTCCCTGCACACCTCCCTTCCCGAGAGGCAGCAGGTTTGAACAAAGGCCCTGCTGAAAGAATGGTTGAGGAGCTCGCTGAGATGGCACTGCTAGTGTCACACGAAAGTGGGTTGGCCCGGGGCAGCTGGTGTGGAGGTGACCAGAGCCTGCTGCTGGCCTGGATGCTCTGCAAGGGGAGTGCTTCTATAGGAAGTGGCGGTGGAAGGGAATGAGAAAACAGACATTTTAAAGGCATTGTGATATGTGTAAAGAGGAGACATGTCACTTTCAGAAAGGCATTTCCTTTGTTTGTTCTTAAGGGTACAAGGGATTTACCAGTTTACATCTCATCCACCCAGGGTAACGCAGGATTTCCAATGACCTTGTACAAAAAAGACCTTCACAACAAAGATAGTCACAATAACGTGATCACTGACCTAGAGCCAGACATCCTGGAATGCGAAGTCAAGTGGAAGCATCACAGCAAACAAACCTAGTGGAGGTGATGGAATTCCAGTTGAGTTATTTCAAGTCCAAGATGATGCTGTTAAAGTGCTGCACTCAATGCCAGCAAATTTGGAAAACTCAGCAGTGGCCACAGGACTGGAAAAGGTCAGTTGTCATTCCAATCCCAAAGAAAGGCAATGGCAAAAAGTGTTCAAACTATTGCACAATTGCACTCATCTCACACGCTAGCAAAGTAATGCTCGAAATTGTCCAAGCCAGGCTTCAACAGTCCATGAACAGAGAACTTTCAGATGTTCAATCTGGATTTAGAAAAGGCAGAGGAACCAGAGATCAAATTGCCAACATCCAATGGATCACTGAAAAAGCAAGAAAGTTCTAGAAAAACATCTACTTCTGCTTTATTGACTATGCCAAAGCCTTTGACTGTGTGGATCACAACAAACTGTGGAAAATTCTTCAATAGATGGGAATACCAGGCCACCTTACATGCCTCCTGAGAAATCTGTATGCAGGTCAAGAAGCAACAGTTAGAACCGGACATGGAACAACAGAGTGGTTCCAGATTGGGAAAGGAATACGTCAAGGCTGTATATTGTCACTCTGCTGATTTAACTTATATGCAGAGTACATCATGAGGAAGGCTGGGCTGGATGAAGCACAAGTTGGAATCAAGATTGCCGGGAGAAATATCAATAACCTCAGATACACAGATGATATCACCCTTATGGCAGAAAGTGAAGAGGAACCAAAGAGCCTGTTGGTGAAAGTGAAAGAGGAGAGTGTAAAAGTTGTCTTGAAACTCAACATTCTCAAAACTAAGATTATGGCATCTGGTCCCAACACTTCATGGCAAATAGATGGGGAAACAGCAGAAACAGTGACAGACTTTATTTTTTTGGGCTCCAAAATCACTGCAGATGGTGACTGCAGCCATGAAATTAAAAGATGCTTGTTCCTTGGAAGAAAAGTTATGAGCACCCTAGACCGCATATTAAAAAGCAGAGACATTACTTTTCCAATACAGGTCCATCTAGTCAAAGCAATGGTTTTTCCAGTGGTCATGTATGGATGTGAGAGTTGGACTATAAAGAAAGCTGAGCACTGAAGAACTGATGCTTTTGAACTGTGGTGTTGGAGAAGACTCTTGAGAGTCCCTTGGACTGCAAGGAGATCCAACCAGTCCATTCTAAAGGAGATCAGTACTGAATATTCATTGGAAGGACTGATGCTTATGCTGAAACTCTGATACTTTGGCTACCTGATATGAATAAGTGACTCATTTGAAAAGACCCTGATGCTGGGAAAGATTGAAGGCAAGAGTAGAATGGGACGACAGAGGGTGAGATGGTTGGATGGCATCACCGACTCAATGGACATGGGTTTGGGTGGACTCCGGGTGTTGGTGATGGACAGGGAGGCCTGGCATGCTGCAGTCCATGGGGTCGCAAAGAGTCAGACATGACTGAGTGACTAAACTGAACTGAAGCTCCTTGCAACACACTAGATACTCAACAAATGTCAGTTGAGACTTAAATCAAATTAGTAATAATAATAGGTACTCTAGATAATGAACAATTTGATTTTGTTGTTGTTCAGTCGCTAAGTCGTGTTTTGCTCTTTGTGACCCCATGGACTGCAGTACTCCAGGCTCCTCTGCCCTCCACTGTCTTCCACAGTTTCCTCATTTGTGGCCATTGAGTCTGGGAGACTAACCATCTTGTCCTCAGCCGCATCCTTCTCCTGTTGCCTTTGATCTTTCCCAGCGTTAGGGGCTTTTCTAATGACATCGCTAAGAGAGGTGTTATTATTCCCAAATTAGAAAATTTTAAATTGCGTCCAAGTTTCACGTTGTGTTTCCATTGGACAGCGATATTCTATCAGAGCTGGAAATGCTTCTTTCCTGGGATTAGGACTGGCTTTTAGAATGTGTTTATGTACAAGCCAGCAAAACTATGTAACCACAGATCACACTAGCCAAAACTTCAAATACTTTGAATCCATGTCAGATGGTCAATCTGGTCCAATACTCTGTGTCAAGAAAACTGAGAGAAGATGACAGTGCCTTCATTATGTACAGAATCTCTCGTGCCAAGATTTGCTGAAACAACTCAGAGGAAAAGAAATAGTGAGATCACAATGTCAAAAAGCGAAATGGAAGAATTACAAGCTCACCACTGTTTTAATGGTTATGGCTGAAATGGGGGATGCTGGAGAAGGTGACAAATGAGCTCTGTGTCTTTTAATGTGGGAAAGTTGGTTGATTTTTTTTTTTTCTAATTAATTCTGTACATTCCAGATACTGACTAGAATTGAGTACATTTATTTTGTGACCTTTATATTTGATATATAACAAATTACTTTGTCCATGAAAAAAAAAATGAGCTGACACATACCTTAGTTCCCATATCTAATTTATCACTATGTTGGCAATAAGCAAACCATCCATTTAATTATTTATTCATCACGAAATCTCAAGAAATCCCATATATAAGTTTGTTCTTTTCACACAATATCTGTGTTCAGAAGTTAATCCCCCCTTCAGTTTCCTCTTCCCCTGTAAGCCTCTGAATCAAGTCGGGGCCTCAGGGGAATAGGTGAGACCCTCTGACTTCTCGGAGTCCATCCCCAGGTCGGGGTGGTTCCTCGGGGGGCACACCCTGCTCCTTTCCTGGGGCGTGGGTCCCCTGGTGGCTGTCCAGCTGGCACATGGCAGTAAGGCTGGACCGAAAGGGGGATGGGTCATGTCTGGCTGACTCTGTCCCCTACTGCTCTGTACTGGCTTCACCCCTCCACAGCCACCTCCTAGTCCTCCGGTTGCTTCAGAGGGTCATGCTTCCGATACCTAGGTAGGTGGCAGCTTGGTGTCCCGAGCCTTCTCAGCCTCGATGGGACCCCCGCTGCTCTGTCTTCATGACGGAGGCTCCCCCACTCTCCATGATGTAAAGGTGCACTGGTCCAGGGCTGCCACCAGGTGCAGACTGGTCTCCTTCCTCCCCAGCATCAAGGCTTGGGGGATGGGCACGGGGGGTGGGGGGGCGTTGGGGTTAGTCCAGGACAGAGCGGATCTCTTCTTTGCTGCTGGCACTGACCACGGGGAGCAAGAACCGGTGGCTCCTGCAGCTCGGGGCAGTGTCTGTGTCTGTCAGAAGTCTTTCCTATTGGCAGCCTCAAGCAGTTTATCATTTTCAGGAGTGCGGCGCCCGCCCCTGGCCGTGCCAGGGGCATAGGAGGGCAAGGTGTGGTGGGGAGAGGGGAAGTGTGAGGTCAGGCTGGGCTGTGCCCCCCAGGGCTCTGGGTCCAGGATATAAGCCTCCTCAGGTGCCATCTCAATCATGCAGCTGAGGGGTTCCTGGTCTAGGTCCATCCTGTAGAAGTGGCTGGCAGTGGTTGCATCCAGGAGGTACCACCTGGGGGCCAGTTCAGGGCCTTGATCAAGGATGTGACTTCCTGACCGTTGAGCTCCTGCTGGAGCTTCTGGATGTGGGCTCAGCAGAGACTCTAGGTCACTGTCTCCCAGGACCAGCACCATGCCCAGATGCACGGAGGCCTCTGTAAGCTTCACCTTCTTAAACTGGGCGTCATGGTTGTGCGTGCTGCCTGCTAACCTGGATCCAGCCACAGCTGCTCAGGCACCCACTGCTGTTGCTCTCTAGGGGCGGCCCCTGCCTCTGCTAGGTCTTTTGCACCCTGGTGGGCCGCTTGCACAGGAAGGTGCGAGAGCCTGAGGCTGCCAGCTGGCTTGGGTCCCCATCCGCCTGCACCGGGATGGCCTTGACCGTGGCGAGCACCGCCTTGTGGCCTTTTGTGGGCTCACACATGAGGCGCTGGCTGGGACCCCACGGAGGAGCCAGAGACCTCGCAAGGGCCGTCATCCTGCCCCGGGGGCTTGCTCCCCAGGGTGGCCCCAGGAAGGATGCCTGAGTGGTACCCACTGGTATTCAAGACACCAATGCCCTGGAGTTTCAGGTCTGAAGCACTGAATTCTTCTGAAAGACCCCACTGGGGCAAAGAAAAAGTGCACAGATCCTCACTTGGGTCTGGAAGATGTGCAAGCAGATAAAGATGATTAAAATTCAACTATTGGATGGAACTTTGCAACTCGAAGGCATTCTAACTAAAATGAAAGTTTTTATTTCCTTGCTAAACTCTTTATACTAAGGTAATAGAGCACGTGACCACAATCAGAAAGAAGTTTTTCTTAAGGTTCTTTAGCCCACCCAGCATAATGCCTCCACATGCGTCCCCTGGTTACCACCACTGACCTTCTGAGCAGTTGGTAGTTGACTTCTTACCTCTGCTGAGTCAAGCCACTTTGCTTTCGGGCCCAAGCAGCTCTCTCATCTGCTTTTTACACCAACAGCAAAGTTGTAAGTTGAAGTATCGGTGAGTCAAATGTCACAGCAAAATAGAAGGAGAATGCCATCTGCCCACACTGAGCCTCTGAACTAACTTCCTGGAGGTCATCTGAGTTACTAAGTCCCCTGGGCATTTTCCATTACCTCCTTGACGTTTCCTCTTGCATTTGGCACTATTTACCTTTCTCATCTCTGGCTGCTCCTCCTGGGTCTCCTCTTTAGACTCTCCTTCCACTGATCATCCTTGAAGTATATTCATATTTTAAATTTTTATTTCAAGACTTGAGCATTTCTGTTTGAAAGTGAGAAGCAAAATAATATTCAGAAACTGATTCCTGAAATAACACAAGCTAGAATGTGTTCTGATAACTTTCTGACATAGTGGGAAGATTTTCTTTTTCTATACTGGATTGTGTGGTGTCTCCAAGTATTACCCTGGACAATAGGAATTGGCTCCTGTGTGCACACACATCCACACCCACACACACGTCTATCTGCACATACTGGCTTAAGCCAAACTCTTGTCTTACAGATGCAGAAACTGTTGCTTTGTTTCTCTGATAAAACTGGTTTTAGACAAAAAATAGGGATGATGACTCTCTTGGACCATGTTCATATTAATAGAAAAGAAGCATTCTTTTCTTTTTTCTATGTGAAACTTGAAATGAGGAAAAAGCAAGTCTAGCATAAATCATGCAAGCTTTATAATTAGCATAAATAAGAAAATTCAAGAAGATTCAATCACTGCATAGAATAGCAAAGAATGGACAGAGGAACCTGGTAGGCTATAATCCACGGGGTCTGACATGACTTAGTGACTAAACCACCACCACCCCGTTTCTTGTATCATATTACTAAACAAACTTTGCAACGGACAAAAAATATAGAAAGAATATAATGCTGATGGTGCCCAGATTCTAACCTTGGTCTTCTTGTCACTGCACACATTTCCCAGGTGAGTCTTTCCCGGGAGTAGATGCATTTCAACTCTGTTTCTAGCTTAGATTTCTCTCCTGAGTTCCAGATGAAAGATACATAATTGCCCACTGGGTGGGCATCTGTGCTTCTGGGCGCTTTGGGAACCCAAATCTGGAAGCTCAAGCTGAAGTCATCCCCCTTCCATTCCTTCCCTGTCTTCTTCTCCTCTCTTCCTTCCTTGGTGAATGGCATCGTGTTCTACCCGTTTCCCAAGCAGGAATCTGTAGTCTCTCTTAACATCTTCGTTATTTCAGTTAGCAATTTTGCTAATCGTCATCTGTTTAAAAGTCTTCCATTTAGAAAGCAGATAAAGTGCAGTTGAGAAACCCCTAAAGGTGTTGACCTGCATTATTCTCATTCAGGGGATGAAATAGTGGCGCACATGATTTGGTTTTTGAGTAAATGGTCATGACCGCATCTCAGTTTTATGTTACCCTTCACCTCCCAGTTCAGTTCAGTTCAGTCACTCAGTCGTGTCTGACTCTTTGCGACCCCATGAATCACAGCACGCCAGGCCTCCCTGTCCATCACCAACTCCCGGAGTTCATCAAACTCACATCCATTGAGTTGGTGATGCCATCCAGCCATCTCATCCTCTGTTATCCCTGTCTCCTCCCAGCCATCTCCTTCTCTGTCGTCCCTGTCTCCTCCTGCCCCCAATCCCTCCCAGCATCAGAGTCTTTTCCAGTGAGTCAACTCGTCGCATGAGGTGGCCAAAGTATTGGAGTTTCAGCTTTAACATCAGTCCTTCCAATGAATACCCAGGATTGATCTCCTTTAGAATGGACTGGTTGGATCTCCTTGCAGTCCAAGGGACTCTCAAGAGTCTTCTCCAAAACCACAGTTCAAAAGCATCAATTCTTCGGCACTCAGCTTTCTTCACAGTCCAACTCTCACATCCATACATGACCACGGAAAAAACCATAACCTTGACTAGACGGACCTTTGTTGGCAAAGTAATGTCTCTGCTTTTTAATATGCTATCTAGGTTGGTCATAACTTTCCTTCCAAGGAGTAAGAGTCTTTTAATTTCATGGCTGCAATCAGCATCTGCAGTGATTTTGGAGCCCTCAAAAATTAAGTCTTCCACTGTTTCCACTGTTTCCCCATCTATTTCCCATGAAGCGATGGGACTAGAGGCCATGATCTTAGTTTTCTGAATATTGAGCTTCAAGCCAACCTTTTCACTCTCCTCTTTCACTTTCATCAAGAGGCTTTTTAGTTCCTCTTCACTTTCTGCTATAAGGGTGGTGTCATCTGCCTATCTGAGGTTATTGATATTTCTCCCAGCAATCTTCATTCCAGCTTGTGCTTCTTCCAGCCCAGCATTCCTCATGATGTACTCTGCATATAAGTTAAATAAGCAGGGTGACAATATACAACCTTGACGTATTCTTTTTCCTATTTGGAACCAGTCTGTTGTTCCATGTCCAGTTCTAACTGTTGCTTCCTGACCTGCATACAGGTTTCTCAAGAGGCAGGTCAGGTGGTCTGGTATTCCCATCTCTTTCAGAATTTTCCACAGTTTCTTGTGATCCACACAGTCAAAGGCTTTGGCATAGTCACACCTTTAATCTCTTCACACTGTCATCAGAGTGTGTGATTCTGTCATCAGAATCAAGTGACGTTTGATTCTGTCACTCCATTGCTTAAAGGTTTCTAGTTTTCAGGAAATAATCCAGACTGCTTAAGGGTTCTTCATCAGCTGTCCTGTCCTTGCCTATCTCTTTGGTCTCATCTTTGAGATTCAAATTCTCCTTCCCTGCCCTGGGAAGCATCTTGAGCTCTCATTCTGATCCTTCTCTTGACTTTGTGCTTTCAATACATTTCCCACTTACAGCCCCAGCTTTGGCATAAAAAACTCTTCTTGCTCCTGCTCAGTCATGTCTGACTCTTTGCGACCCCTTGGGCTCTAGCCCCCCAGGCTCCTCTGTGCATGGGATTCTCCAGGCAAGATTACTGGAGTGGGTTGCCATTCCCTTCTCCAGGGGATCTTTCCGACCCAGGGATCAAAACTGTCTCTTCTGCATTGGCAGGTGGATTACCACTGTGCCATCAGGGAAACCACTGGGCTTATTAAATGCCAGGCACTCTATTCTGGCCTTTATACTGTACTATCTAATCACATTGGTCACATGTCTGACCCTCACAGTTTCCAGGTTTAGAATGCCAAAATAGTTTGCTTGGTCACCAGCTAGTGAGATGCAGAGCTGGATTGAAATTCAGGTCCTTCTGAAACTCTAAACAAGCCTTCCTAATATGTCTGAGCTTTTACATGAAGCTGTTTATAAAAATCCCTCTTGAAATAATTACATTACAGATGCTATTTTCTTCTCCTTCTTTTTCCCCTTTTGCCTGATAAGTAATGAAACTCATGACCAGCGGCATGTGTTGTCACAAAATAAGTCATGGGTTTCGTACCCGGAAGCTGAATCCAGCTGAGACCAACTCACTCCTGTCAACAAAGTCTAGAACAGAGACCATGCATTTAAAATGTGGCTCTAAATCAAACCTGACGAACAAACATAGAGACTGCATAGAATTTTATGCAATCAATGCAGAGTGAAAGTAATCTTTGGATGGGAGGGGAGTTTGGGGGGAAAATGGATGCATGTATAAGTATGGCTGAGTCCCTTTGCTGTCCACCTGAAATGATCGCAACAAACGATGCTGGGATAACTGGCTAAAATAAAAAGTTTAAAAAAAAAATAAAACGAAACAATCCTACCTATCGCCTCTTTTTCCTTTTCTCCAACCCCTCTTATTTTCTGATTCTTTTTATCTTGAGGAGACGGTCCAATGGAAATTTGCTTTGGCGGGAAAGGACACGGGTCAGAATACATGCCCTTGGGTCTCTGCTCTGCTGCTCTGGGCGTGAGGCGGGGCAGGTACAGGAAGGGCTGGGAGGGGCCGCAACAAGAGGGTAGGGCGGGGCTCGCGCGCAGAGGAGGCAGGGTGGGGTCACTTGGCTGCAGCAGCCACTCCTTTGTCTGGGACTGTCCTGAAGATGAATTCCAGTGCCCCAGAAGTAATGACAGGGCAGCGTAGTCCTGCCATCTCTCCCGAAAAATGTATACCTTTTGCTCCACACTCTTGGGGGCAGTGGTTTTGGTTAGAAGTAAATAATTGTGTTTAGCTAATGTCGCCTCCAGTGGTGGGGGTGGGGTGGGATGGGGGACCTTCTAAAGACATTCTGAATGACTGAGATGTTTGCTGGAGGTAAGAGGCAGGTGAAGAACTGCCCCTGATCCTTGCAAATTTGTTTGGGTTTTTTTTTTTAATTTTGAGGGGCTGAAATCTCTTACTAGCAACGTATTTTGTTATGCAAATGCATCATCACCTCACACCCCCTTCCCCGACCCCGCCCTGCCACTGTCCTTTCCAGTCCCCTCCAGAATTCCTAAATTAGAGAGCAGGTAAATGGTAGTTGCTGCTGCTGCTGCTAAGTCACTTCAGTCGTGTCCGACTCTGTGTGACCCCATAGACGGAAGCCCACCAGGCTCCCCCGTCCCTGGGATTCTCCAGGCAAGAACACTGGAGTGGGTTGCCATTTCCTTCTCCAATGTGTGAAAGTGAAAAGTGAAAGTGAAGTCGCTCAGTCGTGTCCGACCCTTAGCGACCCCATAGACTGCAGCCTACCAGGCTCCTCCATCCATGAGATTTTCTAGGCAAGAGTACTGGAGTGGCCTGCCATTGCCTTCTCCTAGAAAACGCTTAAAGGAGTGGAGCAGTAGTGCTCTTGTTCAGAGGGCTGAATTTTAGTGTGTGTTAGAAATTTTGAGTTAAAAAGGAAGCATTTTCAAGCATCAGTCTTTGGGAGAGTCTTCTTTGGTTGCATATTTGAATCAACCCTTATTCACTGAGTGCTTCTTACCTGAGTCAGGAAGCTGCTGGAAAGAAAATAGAAAGAATCACAACGACCTCTGCCTTAGAAGTATACAGACTCTGGGAAGCCAGGCTGTTTACCACCACAGACTGGGGACGGCTGAAGCCAGGGTATGTGCTTACTTAGCTTTGTGTTCCCGCACCTGCTAAGCAATTCAATATAGAGTGATTGACGAAGAAGTGGCAAGCATAGTAGGAGAACCATCTGTGCTCGGTGCCCAGTGAGAGATGCCTTCTAAAGATGCTCCAGAAAAAGGAAGTAATCCCTGTGGGGTGATTGGACAGACAAGGCTTCCCAGAATATCTGACCTAGTTCTGGCAGAAGGAAAAGGTTAAAAGACATGTTCTCTGGGGCTGGGAAATGATGGGCAAACTGAGAACGGACCAGTCTGAGCTTGAGAGAGTTTGTGCTGGAGAGCGAGGGATTACAAAATAAATAAATAAACACCCTGAATAGTAAGTACCATTTGGCTCAGGAAAATTGTAATTAGTTTTTCTTTCTGTTGAAGGTCTACCGTGGGATGAGATCAACTACCATTGCCATCTTGTTTACTATTTGGAGCTGGTATGATTCTAGGTTTGGTTGGAAGGCTGTTGGAGGACATGGCTATTGCTAGAGAGACTAGAAGTTGCTGCTCCACTGAGGGTGAGAATGGCAATGTCTTTGCCTCGAAGAATGTTGCTTTCATTCCTTTAGAATGTTGCATTCATTCCTTTCAAGTGTTTTACTAAAATTGTTGCTGTTCAGTTGCTCAGCTGTGTCTGACTCTTCGACGCCCCATAGAGTGTAGCACATCAGGCTTCCTTATTTTCCACTATCTCCCGAAGTTTGCTCAAATTCATGTCCATTGAGTCGGTGATGCTTTTTTACAAAAATCTTTAAGCATATTTCCTTTCCTTTGACTTCTTGCTATTTTTTTTTTTTTGCTGCTGTTGTTATTGAATGGCTGCCTCAGTTGAAGAGTTTATTTGGTCAGTGTTTGCAGTAGGATGTGGGTATTTTCCACATTCTTAACTTGTGAAACCATCTTGGAGCAGTCTTCACCTCCCATGTCAAACGTGTGAATTTGCAATATGGACAGAGGTAATGCAAAGGGCAAACCCGCCTCTCCCAGGTGCCCAAAGTCATCCTATCAGGAGCATCTCCAAAAGGTTTCAGTATCCTCCTCCATCTCCCCAGACAGAGAGACTGTTCAAAGAATATAGGTGCTGCTGCTAAGTTGCTTCAGTCGTGTCCGACTCTGTGTGACCCCATAGACGGCAGCCCACCAGGCTCTGCCATCCCTGGGATTCTCCAGGCAAGAACACTGGAGTGGGTTGCCATTTCCTTCTCCAGTGCATGAAAGTGAAAAGTGAAAGTGAAGTTGCTCGGTCGGTCGTGTCAGACTTTTTGAGGCCCCATGGACTGTAGCCTACCAGGCTCCTCCATCCGTGGGATTTTCCAGGCAAGAGTACTGGAGTGGGTTGCCATTGCCTTCTCTGAAGAATATAGCAAAACAGACAAATACAGGTAAGAAACCAAAAATCAGGATCAAGGGAAAGGATCAAGGAGCTTGAAATTAATGAGGATTCAGTATATCTTGTCTGCAAAGGGGGAAAATAGTTCACGTTTCTAGTGGATTAGTATACAAATATATACAAATCAATGAGATGCAAATGAAGTCCATAATTTCTGAAGGGAGGCCGAGCAGAGGAGATAAAATTGTGTGCTTAGGGGAAAAACATCCCAAACATAAAATGACTCAAGTGGATGCATTTTTGTTAGTATGTTTGGAGACCAAAAGGTTCTGACTCAGAGTGGAAAGTGAATAATTTTTTTCTGAGTGTGGATAAGTTACAGCCACATAGCCAGAGGGAGCCCTGAGCTATTGGGGGGACAGGAAGTAGGCTGTATTCTTTGCTCCGCTTGACCTCCTGTGCAGAAACACAGGATTTGCATGAAGCTTTTCTTTTCCATTTTGTTGGTTGCTCTCAGTCATGTTCTGTGAATCAGTCATGCCAACCTTTAAACATTAGGGAAAGAAAGCTGTGAAGAGAGAATGGAGATATTTCTAAACTCCACTGAAGCTCACTGGATTAGAAGAGCTGCAATGATAACAGTATTTCTTATTTTGCTTCCTTGACATCTTTCAGTGAACTCAAAGCATCTTATAGATGCCATCTCATTAATTCTCTCAACATCCTAGAGACGGGGGTGGTGCCAAGGATAATTTATTATCACTTTATAGTTTCAGAAATGGGACCAAGAGACTTCTCAGAAACTGATCATGATTATGATTCGAAAAGGTCACCAAAGGTTTTTGAGTCCATTTCTAGAGTCTTCTTATTGAACCCTCTCTCATCTCTTCATGTCTCTTTGATCAGATGTCTGAAACACCAAAAAGAGAGAATAGATACATTTTTTGACAGATATAATCTTCTTAGGGTTTCAGCATTGGGTTTACTTTATACTTGAATGTTTGCACGGAAAATTCTCTAACCTTCAGAAAATGGTCTGTAACAGCCAGTATGTCTGAGCAAGACTTTTTGTGCTTTCTCTGCATCCAGGTTCTGTGTTTCTACTGAAGGCCTTTTCTTTTCAACACTATCATCCTCTACCTCCTTGACTGTATCATGAGCTCCTGTTGCAGGAGGGTGAAAGAAATTGTGGGGTTTTTAGTTTTCTATCTCCTAGGACCCAGCACAGCATCTTTTCCAAGATAGACATTCAATGACAGTTAGTTGGAGAAGGAAATGGCTACCCACTCCAATATCTTTGCCTGGAAAATTCCATGGACTGAGGAGCCTGGCAGACTATGGTTCATGGGGTTGCAAAAGAGTCGGACATGACTGAGAAGCTAAGCACCCACACACGAAGGGCATGTGGGATATTATTTCCCCAACCAGGGATGGAACCCACACCCTTTGCTGTGGAAGCACAAAGTCCTAACTGCTGGACCACCAGGAAGGTTCCTTCAGTCAGTCAGTCAGTCAGTTCAGTCTCTCAGTCGTGTCCGACTCTCCGCGACCCCATGAATCACAGCATGCCAGGCCACCCTGTCCATCACCAACTCCCGGAGTTCCCTCAAACTCATGTCCATCGAGTCGGTAATGCCATCCAGCCATCTCATTCTCTGTCGTCCCCATCTCCTCCCACCCCCAATCCCTCCCAGCATCAGAGTCTTTTCCAGTGAGTCAGCTCGTCGCATGAGGTGGCCAAAGTGTTGGAGTTTCAGCTTCAGCATCAGTCCCTCCAGTGAACACCCAGGACTGGTCTCCTTAGGGTGAGCTTTTCTTGGTTTTCCTGACTGTTGTTGTGCTGGTCACTCAGCTGTGTCTGACTCTTTGTGATCCCATGGAGCCCACCCGGCTCCTCTGTCCGTGGAATTCTCTAGGCAGGAATAACTGGAGTGGGTTGCCATTCTCTTCCCAATCCAGGGATTGAAGTCGGGTTTCCTGCACTGTAGGCAGATTCTTTATCATCTGAACCACCAGGGAAGCCTGACTGTCAATGGCTAAGAAATCTGGCCTTTCTCTGGTCGTGGTAAAGCAGGCCTTGCAGTGATGAGAATCAAATGGACTTCTGATCACAAAATCAGCAGGCAGACGATCCCTTTGAGAAACTGTGCTTGTATCACCAATGACCCTCCGCCTGGTTAGACCCTTCGGAGCCTGGAATGGTTGTGCCTTTCCTGGCTGCCCAGGGGGCAGCTGGGCCATAAAGGGTGGGTGGAGGTGGGATGGTGAAGGTGGGGATGGGGGGTTGGGGGTGGGGGGAGAGGTTCTGGTCTCAGGGAATCCTTGGGGCTTTTGCCTTGGGTGGTTTCCCCTTTCCTTGTCCATCCCTGACTTTTAAAGGACATTGTAACTATTTTCTGGGCCAGGGATTCTGAACTTCGGGTGAGCCATAGAATGAATTTAAATCAGGTGAAAAAAAAATGTGACCAGGGAAGGACTCCCTATTTTTAAGTTTCTGAATGCTCCTGGCCTCCCCAAGAAACTTCCAAAGCTTTTGAGAAACCCCAGGGATCTTAAAATGCGGATGAAGACTTGCTCCCACTGGGCATGTGAGATTCAAATTCCTTCCCAGAGTCTGGAAAAGTTGGTTGGTTTCAGCTTGTCCCTTCAGGAAACTCAATTATGTTGTACCAGGCAGTTTTCCCCCACCTCCCCATTTTATTAATTTGTGGGCTTACTGTGGAAGAACTGGCCCTGTAAGAACATAGGTACTAGCAAAAACCTTGTGATTCATTTACAGTTAAACACTTTTTAAAGAAAATGACATTCTTTTTAAATCTGTGATGCAGGCTCCCCCTCCCCTCCCCGCCCCGTTTCATTTTCAAATTTTTAGTTTCGTTTTGGAATCTACCTTTAGAGCTGCGTTGGTTTCCCTTGGCTGCCTGTGGTTTGTACTAGTTTTGTGGCTGGGATGTTACTCTGGTCACCTTGGCAATGTGAAATATTTGTGAAAAATAAAACAAGCCTCTTGCTTTCTTTTGCACCTTGTTGAAAAAAGGATGAATTTAGTATATACCTGTCAAAACCAGAAGCCCATCCTGTCAATAAGGAAGGGTCTTTCCTGTCCAGGTCTCCACTTCCTCAAAACCCTCGAAATAACTAGCAATAACTTATCTGATCACTTTATTTTAATCTAAACCAAATCATGCCCCTCTCCCCCAACTTCTTCCTTTTCTCTCTTCCCCTCTTCCCCCAAAGCAGTTATGCTCATCCAAGTTCAGCAGGAAACACAAGGGAGGGAGTTATCCCCCTCATTTGACGCAGGAGGACAGATGCGCGATAGAGCAGCAGGGGGATACGTTCTGGAGTCAGAATGATGTGAGTTCTGGCTCTGCAGCTTGCCAGCTGTGTGAGTTTAGAATTGCTGCTTGACTTCTCTGAACTCATGTCTTCTCTAAGATGAGGATTTAATGTGACCTATGATTGAGGGTCCCTGCAAAGTTAAATGAGATGGAATATGTGAGCTTAGCACAATGCCTGGTACAGAGTGAGCATGCAAATGTGGTCAGCAATGTTTATTATCATTATTAATCTGAAGAGCATTAGTCCTGTGAGATAGTCACTGAAAAAGAGTCATGGGCAGCTAAGGTGGGAAGACAGTGGATGTTGGTCCACCTCTTGGTGGATATTATAACAATATTCACATAATAAAGGCTCTGAGAAGAATACTTGAGAAATTTATTTATTTTCTTTGATCCATTACTTACGCCAGTTATTTGTCCATGGAAGCATCTTTCTGCTTCATTAATGTTCCTTGTAGCACACTTGGGAAAATGATGAACCAGTGTGATTTTTAACCCTTCTCCTCCAGTAATTACAGAAGTTTGTACTAACCTTCAGTAGAGTTAATTACATAGGCTATTGTTGTTGTTGTTTAGTCTCTCAGTCGTGGCCAACTCTTTGCGACCCCATAGACTGTAGCCTGCCAGGTTCCTCTGTCCATAGGATTTCCCAGGCAAGAATACCGGAGGGGGTTGTTACTTCCTTCTCTAGGGGATCTTCCCGACCCAGGGATTGAACCTGAGTCTCCTGCATTAGCAAGCAGATTCTTTATTGCTGAGCCACCAAGGAAGTCTGATTATATAGCTATGTAATATATAAATCCCACAATTTATACCAAAATTTTGTCAGCTTGAGAAACACAAGGGACCATGCTTTGAGACCATCTGGTAATGTGATGTGTTTTCACATTTTTCCCTTCCTTCTTGTAGAATTATTGGTTTATTACAAACCAAACATAGCTAAAGTAAGTATCTAATTCTTAGCCAATTTTTGCACATCAGTCTAACTTATTACCCAGCTTAGAGAAATAAAAATTAAACTATAGAAATGGAAGAGGCAGAGTTCTTTAGATGGCCAGTGAAGCTAACTAAATACATAGACCTCTTTCAGGGGAAAATGTTACCAAGCATTATGGTTATTGTAATAAAGGAATCATTGTTTCTTATGGGTCAAGGGTTCTGATGGTGACAAATGTGTTCACATGCAGAAGCACAGCAGTGACTACCTGCTGATTATTTTAGGCAATGGGCTCAAGAACAAAACCAGCACAAAAATAAGGGAAGAGCTTTTGTCATTCCAAGTTAGGAGACTTCTTCATTCAGAAGGGTTAAGACTAGGGTTTTGCGGCAAAAGCAAGCTCTGAACCAAAATTAGATTTGGGAAGAGTCTGAGGCTGAGGGGCTAGACTAGGATCAGGGGGCGCTTCCAAAGAGGGACTGGGTGTGGAACATAATTGTGTGTGTCCCAGAGGAAAGGCTTCTGGAAGGGCACTGTGTCCCGGGTTTGGTTCCAAGTTTTTTTTTACAGCAAAGTTTAAGGTCGAGTTTTGGTGACGTAGGATTACTGGGACAATCCCAATCCTAAATATTGTGTTCCATTAGCTCTATGCAGAACTCTTGACGATGTCAGAATCACATCTTGATCTTAAATTAAGGCCACGGTCACTTACAACTTCCAAGGAAGAGTCATAAAAATCTGTCCTATTGTTTCCAAGCTATGTTTTATTTCTGTGGCGTTTACTTCTTCTCTGGGTTATATTTTGCTTCTTTATAACATGACGCCGACATCATTTTGAGGTTCTAGAACAAAGCTTTTGGTGCTGAATGACTTGAGACAAAGCATTTGATTGCTACTCTGTCATTAGAAATTGTTGCTATTACTCTCTGTGAAGTGCTCACTATTTTCTTGGCGGTGATTTTTAATTTCCAGAATGGCGTGTGTTCCTCTGGATTTCAAAGCCCCACCCCTAACTCTGAGAACTGCCACCACGCTGGGTGATTTTTTGACAATGTATGCTCCAAGTGACAGTGACAGTGAAGTCACTCAGTCGCGTGCGACTCTTTGTGACCCCGTGGACTGTAGCCCACCAGGCTCCTCCGTCCATGAGATTCTCCAGGCAAGAATACTGGAGTGGGTTGCCATTTCCTTCTCCAAGTAGCTGGAGTAATTACTTCTTGTTTAGTCAATAGCACAGTTGGTATTGAAAATGTCAACAACTTAACAACCCACCAGGTCCCTTTTCTAAGCTGCCCTGGAGGCAGACAAGCTAAATGCTATCAGTTTTGATCTTTCATCTAAGCCCAGATCTCAGCCCAGTCCCGGTGTTCGAACAAAGCTTGTAGAAACAAGGACACCATCCTTTGTCAAAATGGGGCCAAGTCTTGGGAGATACTATTAGGAACTTTATTTAGTTTTTTTTTCTCTTCTGCTGTGTGATGTTTTGTTTGTCCTGCGGTACCATAAATAAGGGCTTCCCAGGCCCAGGCTCATGTAAATGAAGACTGTGTTCCTTCAAGGGAGGCTACATTTACAAACAGAAGCCTTCAGATTGAGTGAGCCATTATGGGTGGCTGTGGGTAAATTCCATCTGAAGATCACTTTGGCCCCAGAGGTGAGAGCTGACAGGTATTCATCTCCTAATGCCAGAAGGGAGATTTCTCATCTTCGGCTTTCACAGCAATAATTCAGTTAAATATTCTACTTCCCCGGGTGGAGAACCTGGGTGCAACGGGTCTCCTCTGAGAGACCGTTCTAAATGGGGTGAGAATCTAAGCTGAGCCAGAGGTGAATGAACATTTGCTTGAGGATTTACCCAACTTTAGGAGAAAAATTGAAAGTAAACCTTTCTACTCTTACCCATTTGGAAAGCTCCAAGTGATCCTTCTGAGCTAGCTCATTACAACCTCTGTGATATCTTCTCTAATTATAGAATATTTAGACTTATTGCTGCACCCCTTCCAACTTTGCCTGTCATTTTTAAAATTTTGAAGATTCACTTTCTTGATTTTTTTTTATTGGTGTTGATTTTGTCACCTGAATTGTATTTACTGTTTACAGAGCCTTGTTTAGAAATTGTTACAGTGAAAACCACTGCTCATTTTTTTTCATAAATTAATCTTTGTCTCTATAAGCACTTGTAATGGTAAATTTTGCTCATAGGCACATTCTTATATGCCTGATTATTTTGAGGGGAAATTGTTGTGCTGTGCACATTATTGTTTTAACCATTATTATAAAGGTCTTAAACATTGTTTCAAAGGTCTGCTATACATATGTGTGTGTGTATGTGTGTGTATTACATTACATATGTGCATGTTCAGTTGTTTTCAACTGTTTGCAACCCCCTGGACTATAGCCCTCTAGGCTCTGCTGTCCATGAAATTTTCTAAGCAAGAATATTGGAGTAGGTTGCCATTTCCTCCTCAAAGGGATCTTCCAAACCTAGTGATCAAACCCGAGTTTCCAGTGCCTCCTGCATTGGCAGGCAGATTCTTTACCACTGTGCCTGCTAATGTGTATATACTACCCCACCAAAAAAAAAATATATATATATGTATGCTGCTGCTGCTGCTAAGTCGCTTCAGTCGTGTCCGACTCTGTGCGACCCCATAGATAGCAGCCGACCAGTCTCCGCCGTCCCTGGGATTCTCCAGGCAAGAACACTGGAGTGGGTTGCCATTTCCTTCTCCAATATATATGTATGTATACATATATATACTGTATGTGTATAATATACATATACTGTAACAGTATACATACATATATATACATATATTTTTTGGTGGGGTAGGGGGAACAGTGCTCCCTTATTCTTTCTCCAGAATTTGTTTGAAAAAAATGTCATGGACTAAGGTAAGAAATAGGATCTTGGGTAGCAGCAAAGAAGAACCTAGTCTTTCTAGACTTTCTGCTGTTATCTTAAATATCTTTCAATGCTTGTCTCAAGTTCCATAATCTTTACAAAGTCTTCTAGTTCAATGGCTGATATTCCACCAAAATCTGTTGAGTCATGGAGCTAAGTTCTGGCCGGTGGAATATAATCTCTAGTGATGTGTACCACCTCCGGCTTAAGCCAGAAAACAGTGTACACATGCTTTTCATGCTCGTTTTCCTTTGAGCTGGAACACTGATAAGCTGCTGATGACCAGCTTTGATCCTAGAGATGAAGCCAATCTCCTCTAAGATTACAAAGACATCTTCTAGAAGAAAGTTGAGTCCATGAATGACCAGGTACAGTAGACCTGTTCTCCCCGTTGCTCTGGGTTATAACATGAGAGAGACATCAACCTCTCTGTTACTTAAAACCCCGCATTATTGATTTTCCCCCCCACAGTAACTAAGACTTTTATTAAAGTTATGTAAAAATTGGTTCTTGAATACAAATGTCATTGAATCTGATGGAGGTATAGCAGATACTGTAGTCTGCAAAACTTTGTTATGACACAGTAGATCTTTGCACAAATGAATCCATGTTCTCCCCTCAATTTTGATCCATGTTGGTCTCTGCTGAAATTCTATAGCACTTTTTGTTTGAACCTTACTTAGTTCTTTATGTAATTAGCCAGCACATTGAAGGAGTTCTTCATATTCTGTAATAATAATCCATTACATTTGAGGAACTTCTCTGGTGGCCCAGTGCTTTAGACTTAGACTTCCAATGCAGGGGATGTGCGTTCAGTTCCTGGTCAGGGAGCTAAGATGCCACATGCCTCTGGGCCAAAAAATCAAAACATAGAACAGAAGCAATATTGTAACAAATTCAATAAAGACTTTAAAAAAAATGGTGACGTCAAAAAAACCTTTAAAAAAATAATCCATTACATTTGCATACTGCTTTATAATTTTTCAAAATGCTTTTACATTTCTTAGTGTGTTGAACCTTCACAAAAATAATGAGAAATAGTGGATTTCATTTCATCTATTAATAATTAACATTCACGGGCCATGTAATGGGCTGGGTTTGCTGTCGACTTATCAGATTGATGCTTTTATCTTGGAAGTGGTTTCACTTAAGACCAAATTAGAAAGATAGGTAGGTAGGAGTCTCAGGTGAAAATAGTTATCCTGAGTTTTTTTTTTTTTTTCTTTTTTTTGCACTTACTACTTAAGACCCAGGGCTTCCCAGGTGGCTCAGTGGTAAAGAATCTGCCTGCCAATGTAGGGGATGCAGAAGACTCAGGTTCTATCCCTGGGTGGGGAAAATCCCTTGAAGGAGGAGATGGCAACCCACTCCAGTATTCTTGCCTAGAAAATCCCAGGGACAGGGGATACTGGCGGGCTACAGTCCATGAGGTTACAAAGAGTCGAACATGATTGAGTGACTGAGCACAAACCAGACCCAGGACATTAAATGATGAGCCCGAAGTTGCAAAGCTAGTTAATGCTTTATCATGGAACCAGTACTACTCAACTCTCAACAGTAAAGTACCTAAAATTTCTACAGTGTATTTAAGCTTTGTAAAGTGTGTTTATGAAATAATTAATAATAATTTTGGTTACATGTTCTCATCCATTTATCATAACAGTGAAATGAAGAACAAATTGTATTGTTCACTCTGAGGCTGTAATTCAGTCTGCCAACACTGAGTTTATTAAATTCTTAGAGTATAGGGCATGACTGCTTTTGGTGGCAGAGTGTTGTGAACCAGTGAAAACTTGCGACAGACTGGAAACAGCCCCTGAGCGATGGTTGGATTATATTGTTTCTCAGAGTAGCTCATATAGCACCTTTTATCATGTTATGACTCAAAGACTGATGGATGATTTGATTTCTTCACGGGTCACCTTGCGGAGGTAGAGAAGCATGAGCCTGACAACAACTGGTGGGGGTGATAACAAAATAAAACATATGACAGGGAGGAGGCATCACCAGCGAAAAAGGTGGTGGTGGTGGGTGTGCAGAAGGAAGAAAAGAGCATGTTGCGGGCTTGATCTGGGGGAACAGGATCCTTAAAAAGACTCAGGGCTTGTGAAAAAGTGGAAAACAGTAAAGGAGAAGAACTAGTAAGGTTAGGTTTAACCAAAATTAAATGGATGGACAGTAAATGAGAATAGAGTGAGAAATTCCTTTGGATCTAGTGGCATCCTTAACTGTAACTTGAAAATACAGAGACTTCCCTGGTGGTCCAGAAGCTAAGAATTCACCTTCCAGTGCAGTGGGCGTGGGTTTGATCCCTGGTCAGGGAGCTTAAAATCCTACCTGCCTCACAGTTAAAAATCCAAAACATAAAACAGAAACAGCATTCCAACAAATTCAATAAAGACTTTAAAAATGGTCCACATCAAAAGAAAATCTGTAAAAAAAAAAAAAAAAAAAAGAGGTGGGGAGGAAAATACAAAGACTTTAGATCCTGAGAATTAAAAGACAGGGAATTTGATCCCCAAGGAGCTACTGAGTTCTTACTCTGTGCAAAACCCTGAAAGTTTGCATGTTGAACAAAAGAAAGGTAAGGTAATTGCTATCATGGAGCTCAGAGGTGAGGTGATCAATGCAGAGTAACATCCTACGTTCTCACATTCTCCTCTTGGCTTGAGTCCACGGCAGCTCTGAGGAAGTGGGCTGTCTTTCTTCCACCTTAGGGGTTGGCATAGACTGAGCACTAAAGGATTACAGGCTGTATACCATAGGGTTTTCTAGGTTTTGTTTGCAGTCTCTGTCACTTTGATTGCCTGCTAAAACAGGCACCAGGGTGACCCCCGTCACTGGGTCTGAGCTGGAGAAAATGAAGGGACATGTCTGCCTCCTTGTATCAGCTCAGGACAGAAGAGCCCTTGAGCCTGAAGGTTTTGGCTTGACTTCTGTCTAGAAAGTGGCCCCCAGAGCCTCACTATGGTTTCAATTGGTTTTGAAGTGTCGCTGAAAGAATTCTTTTGTTTGTACTTCGGGCTGGCAGGTTTGCACTGTAACGATATCTGCTTTTCTACATCTCTGTTTGACACTGAGTTGACCTCTGCTTACCTCATACTTGCTAAAAAGAAACATATCTAATACCATCCACCTCTGTGATAAGGGCGAGAGAAAACAAACAGTGGAAAGACCCTTTAGGAGCGGATGACCTGCCGTTGGCTGGAGGAGCCACGCCACAGGAGAGGGGTCTGTGGATGACCCCGAGGGCTTGTGACAATTCGGGAGGAGACAGCGTGTGGGCTCCGGGGTTAGAACTTTGGAGCAGAGTTCTAGGCTTCCTCTGGGCACACGTAGGTTGTGTGAGATATAGTTAATGGATAAATAAAGTGAGTTAACAAGTCCACCTTCCCCTTGGAGTCACTCACCTTCACCTCCTCCTCCATCTTCTTTTGTTTTCCTTTTTAAAAATTTATTTTATTGAAATATGTTGGTTTACAATGTGATGTTCACTCCTGCTATACAGCACAGTGATTCAGTTATACATATATACATTCTTTTTCATATTCTTTTCAGCTCCAGGCTGTTGAGTGTAGTTCCCTGTGCCATATGGTTAAGACCTTGTTGTTTATCCATCCTATGTATGGATACAGTAGTTTGCATCTTCTAATCCCGAACTCCCACTCTAACCCTCTCCCTCCTTGCCTGCCCCTGGGTAACCACAGTTGTGTTCTCTATGTCTGTGAGTCTGTTTCTGTTTTGTAGAAACAAACTACTCAGAGGTCACCAAAACACTGCTTGGCTGTTCTAGGAATAGGATTTGGGGCCACTTCTGTGAAGCGAGGTTAAAATGCAAAGATAAATATCATATAAGATCACTTATTTGTGAAAACTCACAAAATGATACAAATAAACTTATTTGCAAAATAATCTTATGGTTACCAAAGGCGAAGGGAGAGGAGGGCTAAATTAGGAGTTTGGGTACACACTATTATATATAAAATAGATTAACAGCAAAGTCCTACTCTAGAGCATGGGGAACTCTCTTCAATACCTTGTAATAATCTATAATAAAAAAGACTGATAAAAGAATATATTTAATATATATATATAATTGAACCACTTAGCTGTACACTTGAAATTTACAACATTGTAAATCAACTATACTTCAATTAAAAAAGATAGCCTGTGTGTGCCAGTGAATCATCAAGCACCCAGAATAATTTTAAAAGGGTAAACTGGTGGTGATTTTCCTTGTCTCTGGTACTGGCACAAGTACCATTGTCTTCAGTCAGAAAGAAAAGCAGATAAAAAATAATTTTGAGTTTAGCAAATAAATCCTCTTTCAATTTGCATAATTATTTTCATGTATATGTCACAATGAAGTTACTGACAAATTGTCTGAGTTTAAAGACTTTTGAGAACGGTTTTAGGTCTAGAAAGCCAAGGCTGCGGATTAGTGAATGTATTGGAGGAAATAATCGTCAAGGAAGGGAATTAAAAATGACTGCAAAGATATAGAAAGGGACCAGAGAAATGTAGATTTCTGGAAATAGGTGGAATCCAAAGGTTTCAAAGAGGGGGAAACCTTCTCTGTGAGGGAAGTCTCCCAGACTGGTTGCTTATGTTTTATGCCTTCACTGCTGGGTAGCGGCATTTCTCTTCACCATATGTAGTTTTCTCAGGTGAACTCACCTGGGCTCACGGCTTCTTTATGCTGAGGACTCATGACTTTTTGCCTCCAGTTTGGTCTCTTTCCTGTACTCCATGCTTCTTGAACTATTCTCTTATGTTTCCATTTGGATATCTAATAAACATCTTGTTGTTGTTCAATCACTAGGTTGTGTCCAACCCTTTGCGACCCCATGGACTGCAGCATGTCAGACCTCCTATCCCTCACCGTCTCCCGAAGTTTGCCCAAGTTCATGTTCTTTGGCTCAGTGATGTCGTCCAGCCATCTCATCCTCTGATGCCCTCTTCTCCTTCTGCCCTTGATCTTTCCCAGCATCAGGGACTTTTCCAATGAGTTGTCTGTGCGCGTCAGATGATCAAAATACTGGGGCTTCAGTTTCAGTCATTCCAGTGAATATTCAAATAAACATCTTAACATTTACAAAAATAGATCTTTTTGTTCCATCTTCATTGGAAACTTGTTTAACCCAGTCTCCCACAAACCTTCTACCATTTCCCACCACACCAGCCTTCCTCCCTTTGAGGCAATTTCTACCTGTAATTCACCAGCACTTCTGTTGACTCAACTTTTTAAATATCCATTTTTAAAAAAATCCAAGCATGGACTTCCCAGGTGGCGCTATTGATAAAGAACTGGCCTGCCACTGCAGGAAATGTAAGAGATGCAGGTTTGAACCCTGAATCAGGAAGATCCCCTGGAGGAGGGCCTGGCAACCCACTCCAATATTGTTGCCCGGAGAATCCCTTTGGACAGAGGAGCTTGGCAAACTACAGTTCATAGAGCAGAGTTGGACATGACTGAAGCAACTTGGCACACAATCCAAGTATATCACATATTATCTGGACTAAGATACTAATCTCAACATCTGCTTTTCTCTCTTACTCAGTCCATTAACAGGCAAATGACCCTGAGACTAAGTACTTCCTTAAATTTTGTACCCTACATGCAGAACTGGCCGTATCCTCCTCCCAGTCCTTGTAATAATCTGGGTTACAGATAAAGCAGTTGTTTGCACTGGATAACAGCCCTGGAGGTGGTGAGAACAGATCTGGACTGATCACAGGGGGTGAGTGGGAGAAAGAGGCATCAAAGATGACTTTCAGGGCTTTGACCTGAGCAAGCATGGAGTTGCTGAGATCTGGGAGAGATGACTGCAGAGGAGGAGGCGTCAGGGCCCCGTGTGGAGGGGAGGAGTTCAGGTTTTGACACATGACATTTGAAATACCTTAGACAGGGACTTCCCTGGTGGTCCAGTGGTTAAGACTCTGCCTTGGAGTTCAGGGGATGTGGGTGTTTGATCCCTATTTGGGGAACGAAAATCCCGCATTCTGTGGAGTTAACTAAACCCGTTTGCTGCAACTAGAGAGTCTGTGTGCCACAAGGAAGGATTCATTAGGATGCAACAAGGATCCTGCGTGCTGTAACTAAGATCTCACACAGCCAAATAAATAACTAAATAAAATGAGCCAAAAAAAATCTAATGAGTTAAAAAAATACATCTTAGACATCTAGTGGAGAGGCTGAGGGGCAACTGGATAGAGCAGGTTGGATTAGTGACGTCAACGGTCATCCTAGACGATGAGCATCTTATTGACGCGTTAGATCTTTTGCCCTTCTTGTTCCCTCTGAGCCAAATATTTTCTCCCATATCTTCAAAGTCACCTGTTTCATGAATGTAACAGTTCAAACGTCAGCTTTTGAAGTGAGAGGTCTTTCCCAATCACCTTATCTAAGATTGGTCCTTCTTTCTCCTGTTTTCTTTTTCCTTTCTTTCTTTTCTTCTTTCCTTCCTTCTCTCTCTTCTTTTTTTATTTTTATTATTTTTAAAATTAATTTTTATTTAATAAATGGTACAAAGCACAATGCCATAAACATTAACAGTTAAAATTTCACCAAATAAAAAAAAATACTATAGAATACACAGTTGCAAATAGCTAGGTTAAGTTATTTTACAACTGCCTCAAGATGCAAAAAGAAAAAAACCCGAATGCCATACCTAAGTTATCCCTCTCTCAAAATAATGCCATTTATATTATAAACCACGAGTTCCCCATCAAAAGACGGGAACCGCTTTTGTTAATTCACACATATATATATATATATATGACTGTATCACTTTGCTATACACCTGAAACAAACACAACACTGTAAATAAAATATAGTACAATATAAAATAAAAATAAGTAACAGATCTTAGGGGCTTTACACTGAGTTAGAGTTCCTATCAGAGGGATAACAGCACCACAGCCGCACTGAATCCTCATGAAGGAGGCACACAAATGACTGGATTACAAGAGTTACAGGAATGAGAGCTGCTCATTTCCCAGAAACTGCAGCTCACAGCAAACCAACAAAGGCACGAGATACAGACCATTCACTTATGAATGTGTAAAACTCAAGAAAGTCCACATCACTCCTATAACATGTCGAAAGTGCCTCAGAATTCACACAATTACTATTCTTAAGTAATCTTCTAAAACTTTGAACAGAGTTACAGATTTTGCCATTTGTTATAAACTGCTATATGTAATTTAACAAGAACCATGAGAAAGTTGGTATTGTGTGATTTCTTTTTTTTTTAAATTGAAGTATAGTTGACTTACAATGTTGTTTCTCCTGTTTTGTTTTCTTAATCAAAACCATTTTTTATTTACCTACTTACTTGTTTGCTGTCCACTCACTTTAGAATCATATAAGGTTCACAAGAGCGTGGATCTATGTGTCTTGACCCTTAGTTTTTAGCTTTTGTCAGTAAAAGTTGAACCCAATTTCTTACAGGATCCTGAAGTTCATCAAAGATCAAAAATAAAACACTTCACATAAGTAGAGTATTTCAACCAAGGTTCTGATATGACTTGACAGTCAACGGTAACCTAAAGTTGGTTAAGATCATTGTCCAGAGTCAGTCTAGGAACATGAGAATCCAGTCAACGTAGCAGAAAATGTTGTGGAAAGTGATCTGGACTTTGACTCAGAAAATCTGACTCTGGCTCTAACACTTCCAAATTGTGTGATCTTCGCAAATTATTTGGCCTCTCTGTTTCTTCTTATCTGTAAAAAGAAATGATACCTATATGACATGGAATCATAAGAATTAAAAAATAGAATGTGTGTTAATATGTTTGGTAGATTAATACCTACCTTACCGCATGCACATGTTACCTGTGAGATATTCAAATTGTTTTAAAAGATTCCAGGTGCTTTCAATTGAGTGATAGTGTCTCCTAAAATTATAAATCCCTGAAGTATGTGATTTACTTCAATTATATTAAAAAAAAAAGATCCTTTTTGAGTCGGTTAAACTGTTTAGCTACAAGTGGGAGAATGCTCAATTAAATGGATTTAAACAAGTCCTTAGGGTCGCAAAGAGTTGGACACCACTGAAGCAATTTACACACACACACACACACACACACACACAGACAGACAAAGAGGAAAGATTATCTTATATAAGAAAAAATGCATTGTAGGGTGGTTGCAGCTTTGGTTTCATAAATTCCTCAGGGGTGAGTGTCTGTCCATCTTTCCCCTCCACTGGGCTATCTTGGTCTTTTGGCTTCGCGTCTGGCGGTCCCACAATAGCTGCTCCGGTTGTAAAGATCACATCGAGACAGAGTCTGAGGCACCAGGGAGGACAGCCTCTCTTGGGAGGCTCCCATCAGGTTTCTGTTGTGTCCTTTTCACCAGAGCTGCGTGGGCATAGTTGGCACTAAGCTCACTGCTGGCAAAGAGGTCACTGAACTCTTAGAGCCCACGTTTTCTCCCTGGACCTGGGGAGGGGCCACTTTCCATATGACCCCCTGGTACTTGGACAAAAATCGTGTTCTTTTGGCAAGGAAGAAAGTGGGGAGAGGGAGGAAACGATTGTGATGTAGGTCACCAACAGTGTTTTCACACCGTCCTCATCTTTTTTGAAGGGAGGAGGGAGTTAGTGGTTATTGCAAAGCTCAGAATGGAAGAGCATCATGATGGCTAAAATGTTGGAAATTACAGTTGTGTGGGCTTTGCTGTCAGTCACTGACCATGTTTCATTTTTAAATGGCATTGGTTACCTGGCCAAAATACACGATGGACACACAAAAAAGGCCAATATTTTAAAAAATGGCTAAATCACTCTAATATTTTTGTATTTATTTATTTTTTAAAAATAAACCCATCAGTTATGTAAATTTGATTGAATGGATGTAGAAACTAGATCTTGACCTGAGGAAAGAGACAGTTTAATATAAAGAACAGGAACTAAGAGGAAGGAGGTACTTAGGAAATAAAAACATCAGAAGACACGGTGAAGAGGATTTAAAGGATTTTTCCCCTGAGTAAGTAGAGTGGAAAAACACAAGGTAAAGATCATTCCGTGATATTTCTCATGACCTGGGGTCCTTTGTCTGTTCTTCTAGGATTACCCTCTTATTCTCTTAACATTACTTCATTTTATATCTGAAGAAGAGCTTGTGTTTTATTCGCTTGTGTTTTTAATAGCATTTTAATCATTGTAAATGATCATGCAATGCCTGAAGCACATTGGCTGGAAAATGGTTTATAAATAAAATTATTGTTATTATTGTTATCTTGATCTCTTGTAACAATACTCATTATATTCAGATTATATCTAGGCTAGAAAGAGTTCAACATATGTGATTATATGTAATCAGTCTCTTTATTTTTTCTTGCTCTTTTAAAAATGCTGTGGCTCATCACTCAACTTTGTTCTTATCGCTAAACAAACTATGGCTTATAAGTTGTTAGGGACTCTGGGTTTGCTTTGAAGAGTCATTCTTTGCAGGTCTCAACAAGAGTTTGCTCCAGGTAGGATTGAGCTACTAACACTTTCACTTTTTTCAGGACTGGGATCCAAAGATATTCCTTGTTCCCAGTGGCCACGTCTTGATAATAGGAGTGGCATCCTGTGAAGATGGAATTGCGAGAACTTTCACTGGAGCCCAGCACCCTGAGGATATCCAGAGGCTAAAACTATGACTAATAGGAAGAACTATTAGGAAAACCTATTTTAGCTTGATGGTAGAAATAACTGAGTAAATACTAGCCATGTCCACGTACAGATTAGGTACCAGTATAAGTCTTTGAAGCTCTCATCACCTGCAGGTACTCCAGCAGATTCTCAGGTCAATACTTCGGGGTGTTGTGATGAGAATTCATGTATTCTGTGGAGGGTGACATTCAGCAACCTGGTAAATGGCTTCCTTTCTAAGGTTCAATGCTTCTAAGCAGATGGAAGTGTGTTAGTTTATCTATGTGGTCATCACAGAATTGACGGTAGGACCATTATTCATCCTTCAAAGGCAAAAATTCAGTGTGCCTTCTAGTCAACACATTTCCACATGCTCCAAGGAATATGAGGGTATGCATCTGTCTTAACGAAGGGGTAATAGTTGTCTGAAGTTTCTAGCTGGGTGGTTTTGAGGGTGAGAGGTTCAAGTTTAGGAGATCAAGGTTTATATATCTGATTCTCTATGTGGGTCAAAGCATTTTTTTTTCTCTTTGTGCCGATGAACTGATCTGAAAGATGTAAAATTTTGGTAAATGGAACATTAAGTCGTTAAAAGTATTTTTATTAAGGCCATGACTTGTGTCCCTTGCAACTGATGAAAGATTTTGTGGAAGCAGGCAGCTGTGGGTATCAAAATTGACCAGACAGGAGTATAAACAGTGCAGCCACTCAAAGCATTGGTTGTCATGCCAGGTCATGACATTCTAGATTTCAAGCAAAACAAGGAATGTTGTTCCAGACAGCAGTGAGATGCTGACATGCACCTGTGAGATGAAGATTTGGTGGAGATGCAGTGTAAGAACCCTCTCAACTTGAACCAACAGTAGACAATTTAAGAAGCAAAAGAAGGGGTGCTAACTTCAGACTCAGGACTTACTCCTCCCAGAGTTGTCCAGTTTTTATTCCCCTTTTGCCTGATGGATGGGGTAACGTGGATGAGGGACCCCCAAAATCCCTTTCGCTAGTCCAACATAGTTGTGCAGCTCCTAGAACTTGGATGTGATGTGTCATCTTTCACTCAACTGCAGAGTGTTGGGACAGATGGGGAGTCACAAACCGACTCCCCGATCCTGTCCTCCAACATCACATCTGAAGTGGAGCCTCTGTGGGGCAGCTGGGCTTGTCTTTGCTGGCTCAGAGGTTTTCCCCAGGGAGGGTGCAGCTCCGTCCCACCTGACTGGAGGCTCTGTCTGCTGGAAAGGTCTCACTTCTGATCGCATAGTCCTTACGTGCTTATGTGTGCTCAGTCATTTCAGCTGTGTCCGACTTTTTGAGACGCTATGGACTGTAGTCCTTGGGATTCTCTGGGCAAGAATACTGGAGTGGGTTGCTATGCCCTCCTCCAGGGAGTCTTCCCAGCCCAGGGATCAAACCCAGATCTCCTGTGTGGCAGGCTGATTCTTTACCTGCTGAGCCACCTTGGAAGCCCAGAGTCACTATAGGTCAGATTTAATAACACCAGAAGGAAAAGAGTTGGGTGTAAATTGCGAAGAGCTATTCTGGCTGAGTGTTTAGTATGTTCAGTACGTTTCTTAGGCCATGGGAAATTCCTTTTCACTCAAATGGATTTTCTCCTCTTATTTTTCTTTCTTACTTCTCTCACTATTTTAAATTCAGGTGATCCAAAGTTTCCTTTTTCATTTTTTGAGCAAAATGAAGCTAAAAAGAGGGTTTTGTGTGTTTACTTTGCAAGACTTCCCTTTTGTCGCCCCATTCTATACTTCTTTCTTGTGTAATTACCAATCTTTGATTTCATGAAGAACGGTGTATGCCAATTTAGACTAAGCTTGGTCAGTTCTTTTTCCGAGTCTTGCCCTGGAATAAACACCTTGTTTCTAAGTAATGCTGGGCCAATTCAATCTCGTAGTGGCTTTCTAGTGGTGTTGAAAAAAGAATCTCATTTATAGAATTTGAAAGTTAAAAATAATGCTGATAGGCATTCACTGGCTTAATAATCCGCCCCCAAAGCAAATTAGTCAGCAGGTATTAAACTTGTTACTTGTCATTAAAGTTTTAATTTCCTTAACATAGTTACATAGAACATCAATATTAACTTCTAATTTCAATACTTAGCTAGATGTATGCTTTATTAGGTTTTCATATTAATGCTTTCTATATTGTAGTTTAATCTTCCACAAGTATGTTCCTCTTTCTATTTTGATTCTAATTGCTTCCGACACCTCTTTACCTGTCATATCTATTGAAAGAGCTTCCCAGGTGGCTTAGTGGTAAAGAATCTGTCTGCCAATGAGGGAGACGTGGGTTCAATCCCTGAGTCAGGAAGATCCCCTGGAGAAAGAAATGGCAACCCATTCCAGTGTTCTTTTCTGGGAAATGCTGTGGACAGAGGAGCCTGGCAGGCTACAGTCCGTGGGGTTGTGGAGTCAGACATGACTGAGTGTACATGCGTGCCTGTTGTAACCAGCAATGGCCTGAACGTGACAGGCATCCAGTATGTTTGCTGGGTCCACTGATAAATGTGTGCAGAGAAACAAGTTGTGCTCTGTATCGGAATATCTTTTTCCTGCCACCAGAGATTGTTTCCTAGTCGTTTTGTTTGAGCAGCTTGTGAAAATCTTGGTGTATATGGTAAGATAACAAAAATAGGAAAGTGTAAACCCTGGGACGCTCTCTTGTGGAGTTTTAAAAACTTACCAAAAGCATTCTTTTATGGGGAAAAAAAAAAGTAGAAACTAATTTTCATTCCATCCTCTAAGGCAGAGTTTCTCAACCTCGGAAAAATTGCCCTTCGGTCCAGATCATTCCTGGTTGTGGAGGGTGGTCTGTGAGCCATAGGAATTTATCCGTGGGGTGCCAGTAGCAGATGTGACAACCAGAAATGTTTGTTGACATTGGCACATGTTCTCTGGGATGGGGGGTGCGGGGGAGTCACCTCACTGGAGAACCACTGTTCAAGAGTGACGTCCATACTGGGATTATCTTTGATACAATGAGTCAGTTGAAAGCACAGAGATTCTTGGTGCCACATTGTGTTGCTGATATTTGAGGAAAGTGCTCCCAGTCTTCATGAATCCCATCGTGGGGCAGAATGAACCCCCCAAATGTAGCTCATTCTTTCATCTCAAAGGGGCGCTATCAAGGGCTCCAGACCAAACCCACATGTTCTGGGTGTTGTTGAAGGTAACTTTCCCAGGCTCCCCTAACTGCAGAACCTCTGGCTTGTTCCAGAACAGGCTGCTTTGTCCATACCTATGTTGGGTGTCTGGACTGGGGCTCATCTCTAGGAAAATATCCTGGAATTTTATTTACTTTTGCCACGGAGGCATGGAAGAAGAGTCATCAGACATAGCAACAAAGCTATTGAGAGTGCTTATGACATTCTGGAGTTCCTTTCTCTCTGCTTGTCAAATGTCACTTTTTTCCTCTCTGGCCCCCAAGTTCTATACTGGTGAGATGAGGGTTTAACCATTGGACAGGGTTGACACCATTCATCCACAGGACACTTGAACAGACCACTTCTCAGTGATCAAGTCTGCTGAGCCTCTGGACTGGGGGTGGGGGAGGAAGTGTCAAGCATGCAGCTGAAAGTCTGAAGAGCTGCCAATCAAGAGAAAATTTGCAGAGGTTCCCCACTGACCCAGATACTCTGCTATCTTGAGAGCTTTATCTTCTAAGAGAATGTTGGCTAACAGCTTTCCTTTTATTCTTGTTTCTGTTTTGAAAGAATAATAAATACGCTTAATTCTTCACCAAATCTTCAGCAAATGCCTTTTAATCCAACACAATGGTAGTTATTTTAAGAAAGCTGGCAAAGAAGGACGGAGGCAGTTTTCTATTTTTCAGTCTGGGCTTTTCCCCTTGTACAGAAGCACTTGATCGCATTTAATCTTGGCTGCACTAACCACATTAACTTTGTTTGCATAGAACTGATATCACTGCCTTTCCCTCTTTTAGTCTTTTTTTTTTTTTTCATCTCCCCAGAAAGCCTTACACTCAGGAGATTAATAAATATTGGTATCTTTGCTCACTGTAACTTCTGGGACTTGATTCCACACCCAAGCTGTGTTTGTTGAAGGAAGAAATAATTTGTTAAAGCACCGTGTATACATGAAAAGAAAAAGTTCAGGAAAATATCTGAATAAAATGATACCTTGCAGAGGCTGGAGACTGGCTCCTTGGTGCAAAATGACTGTGGTCTTCTCTGCCCAGCAAAGGTGTTGAGGATTCTGTTCTCTGGAGATCAGAACAATCTAGAGATGGGTGATCTATGTTACCAAAAGGATGGGTCCTCTGCACATCTCAGGTGGGACTTCCTCTGGTTTTTATCAGCCACTTAAGACCAGAATTTATGAATAAGCTCCTTGATGCATCTGCAGCTCTGAGTTTAGTCTTCTCATCTCCCCGATTCACCCCATTCCTTTTCACTACATTATTATTGTGAAAACGTTTTCGGTTTAGGGAAAAGGTGAACGGATAATGCAGGGTTCTGGTCTAACCTTCACCCAGTTTCCTCTGGTATCAGTATATTACATGACTTTGGAACTTTTACCCCATTTTCAGAGTTCATTTCCCTTTCCACTCCAAAGGAAACCACAGATTTGCTTTCTGATCACAGTAATGCTGAGAATAAATAAGATACTTAGTATTTCATCAATTGCTTAATCATTTCCAACTGGAGTTTTCTCTGCATCATTTTAAGAAGTAAACTCTGTATTCAAGTTTATTCTCATATGGGCAAACTGGAGTATAACAGGGAGATGATTTTCTTAAAGAAGAGCAAGTAGGAGTTAGACCAAACCTTATCTGCCTCTCCGCTTTCATTGTTGTTCAGTCACTCAGTCGTGTCCGACTCTTTTGTGACACCAGGACTGTAGCCCGCCAGGCTCCTCTGTCCATGGGATTTCCCAGGCAAGAATACTGAAGTGGGTTGCTGTTTCCTTCTCCAGAGGATCTTCCCAACCCAGGGGTTGAACACACATCTCTTGGGTCTCCTGCATTGGCGGGCAGATACTTTACCACTGAGCCACTGGGATGCCCTCTCCTGCTTTTAGATCTAGAGTAACACTGATGGATTAAGTCATCTCTACTTTCTAAAAAATCTTCAGTGATTTTCTTCAGTGTGTGTGTGTGTTAGTCAGTCGTGTCTGACTCTTTGTGACCCCATAGACTACAGACTGCCAGGTTCCTCTGTCCATGGGATTCTCCAGGCAGGAATACTGGAGTGCATTGCCATGGCCTCCTCCAGGGGATCTTCCCAACCCAGGGACTGAACCCGCTTCTCTTAACATTTCCTGCATTGGCAGGTGGATTCTTTACCACTAATGCCACCTGGGAAGCCCAATGTCTAGTACACAGTAATTATAAATAATATTGGTTTATCATGATTTATTTCTTGGTGTGGAAGTATAAGTCATGAAGCCTCTAGAAAACCCTAAGTGAAGTGAGTGAAGTCGCTCAGTCGTGTCCGACTCTTTGGGACCCCGTGGACTGTAGCCCACCGGGCTCCTCCATCCATGGGATTCTCCAGGCAAGAATACTGGAGTGGGTTGCCATTTCCTTCTCCAGGGGATCTTCCTGACCCAGGGATCAAACCCGGGTCTGCTACATTGCAGGCAGCAGCTTTAACCTCTGAGCCACCAGGGAAGACCCTAGAAAACCCTGGGTGGCATATTTATTCGGCTAATAAAGTGATTACAAGGAATTAGAAAAGACTGAACTGGGAAAGTCCTCTCTGCTATGATTTGACTCCAAGAAAGTCATGCGTGTCTCTTGTTTGTCGTCTTCCTTCTGGCCCTGAGACGTGTGGGATCTTAGTTCCCAACCATGGATTGAACCTGGGCACCCTGCAATGGAAGGGCGGAGTCTTAAACACTGGACCACCTGGGAAGAAGTCTTCTTGAAGCTGCGGAAAGAAGGGCACAGGTGAGAGATGGCCGTTGTCAAGGAATTGTCTCTTTCACCACGTGACACTGCTTTTTAGGACAAGGAGGGAGAAGTTTTCAGGAAGCACTTGGGTCATGAGCACGTCACTGTGAGGTCACTCTGGTTCAGATCCAGGGCCTGGGTGTGGAATTCCCCAGCGCGTTCACACTTTTGCAGGTGCATTGTCCCTCCCTTTTCTCTCCTCTTCTTGCTCATTTCCACTCCTCAGTGCTTCCCTCTGAAAGATCTTGTTTGTATGTCTAAGTGAAAAACTCTAGGTGAAATGAGAGAACGCCACTAGAGAGGAAAGGTGGAATTGAGGATATCCAGAGGGCTCAGATTTTCTCCATACCTGCTTGAAAACAGTGAAAGTGAAGTCATTCAGTTGTGTCAGACTCTTTGTGACCCCATGGACTGTAGCCTACCAGGCTCCTCTGTCCTTGGAATTTTCCAGGCAAGAGTACTGGAGTGGGTTGCCATTTCCTTCTCTAGGGGATCTTTCCTGACCCAGGGAACAAACCTGGGTCTCCTGCATTGCAGGCAGATGCTTTACCATCTGAGCCACCAGGAAAGCCGTAACTGCTTGACTGTAGTTAATAAAATGATTGTCTCTTCTAATCCTGGGGAGGAGGCTTAAATCAATAGGAATAGTGTATGGAAATCAGCCTTGTGTTCCCTCGTCACAAACTGTCTCATCCAGAAGAGCGGAACCAGTGTACTGTAGACTTGCATGCTTTTCAAAGGAAAACAAAATAGAAACCTCAACTTACCATTCCTTTTGAGGAGCTTTCATTGAATAAATTTTGACAGAACATTCTCATTTCACATTGTATCATGAAATTATCACACCCATCTCATATCCTATAGAAATCCATACGAAAACAGAAGTTGGTATGGTAGCAAACCTTTGCTTAGTTCAAAATGAGATAGCATCACTGACTCAATGGACATGAGTTTGGGCAAACTCTGAGAGATAGTGAAGGACGGGGAAGCCTGGCATGCTGCAGTCTAGGGGCTTGCAAAGAGTCGGACATGATTTGGTGACTAAACAAAGACAACAAAATAAGAAAGAAGATTGGGCATGAACTTGTGAATTAAGGCTGTTAACTGAGAAGGGCAGTTTCATTTCTAAAGTGGGCTTTTACCCTAATAGAGATCCTGGCCATAAAATGAGTAAAGTTGTGGCTGCTCTGTGGCATACAGAAGTCATGAATAAATTACCCTAAAGGATCCAGTTGCTCTTGACCTGGGTGACAAGTACTGTTTCTCTGCCAGCTCTCTAGTTTAGTGTCTGCTATATAAGTTCAGGGCCAGGAGCAAATGTTAATTCTCCGTTTTAGGTTTTCATGGGGTTCCCCAGTGCCTCTCCTCTTCAAAGCCTCTGTGATTTCCAGTGTCTAGCCCAACCCTGGCCACCACGGTCATCTCCTTCAGTTCACGGTGATTGTCATCACACCACAGTTTGAATACTGGTGTGACTGGCTGGCCTGGGATAACATGCAAGTGTTGTAACGCTCATCGAGGCTCAGGTCTCGGCTTGCTCGGCGGTGGGTAGTGGGGTTGCTTCACACAGCACTTCAGTTCAAAGCAAAGGCAGGAGGGAGTGGAGATTGTAGATCATAGATCACAGAGCAGATGCTCACCCAGAAATGCCAGCGCTCCTCCGTCGCAGAGCAGACTTGCAGGCACACGAATTACCCATGCAGCTCACCAACATGTGTGTGGGGAAAGTGAAGCCAGCAGAACAACTGCAGGAACCCATCCAACTAATAAGAAGCTTATAACTCTTTGGCAATTTGTTTAGCTCAGGAGTTACTGCAAAGTCAGAAAGGTATTGGGCCCGGGGATATTGGCAAGGTGACTGGGAGTCTCCCACTGTGAAAAGAAAGCTTTGCCAATGTGTTTTTTTTTTTTTTTCCTTCAGGTGTTCAGCGTTGAGTTTTTCAGGCCAAAGACTTCTGGAAAAAGTCACATTAATCACATCGGCAGCTAAGGTTAATGGGACTGGTGGCTGCACAAACCCCCCCACTCAAAAATGTGCTACGAAGATCTTTCAGTTTAGATGGTCTGATTCATTTGTTCATTTACTCATTCAACAAAGGCTTACAGAAGTCTTACCATGAGTCAGGAGCCACTGCAAGTATCAGAAGACAGACCCCTCTTCTGAGATCACTGACCCCACATCCTGCATGACTCCCTTCCTATGTCCTTACTGCTTTTCTTTCTGGTTTTTTTTTTAATGTGAACCATTTTTAAAGTCTTTATTGAATTTGTTATAATATTGCTTGTGTTTCACATTTTTCTTTTTTTTTGTCCTAAATGCACGTGGAATTTTAGCTTACTGAGCAGGGATTGAACCTGCACCCTCCCCTGCATAGGAAAGAGAAAGTGAAAGTCGCTCAGTCATGTCTGACTCTTTGCGACACCACGGACTATACGGTTCATGGAATTCTCCAGGCCAGAATACTGGAGTGGGTAGCCTTTCCTTTCTCCAGCGGATCTTCCTGACCCAGGAGTTGAACTGGGGTCTCCTGAAGTGCAAGCGAATTCTTTATAAACTGAGCTATCAGGGAAGCCTCCTATATAGGAAGGTGAAGTCTTAAACCCCTGGACTACCGGGGGTCCTTTTATTGCTTTTCTTAGCTGTTGATTCTGGAGTTCTGATGTAAAAGAAGAATATAGGGAAAATCCTCACAAGGAGAAAGAAGTTGAAAGTCCTTCTGGTTTATTTACTTATTTATTTAAAACATGGGCTTCTCTGGTGGCTCAGATGATAAAGAATCCACCTGCAATGTGGGAGACCAAGGTTCAATCCCTGGGTTGGGAAGATCCCCTGGAGAAAGGAATGGCTACCCACTCCAGTATTCCTGCCTGGAGAATTCCATGAACAGAGGAGCCTGGTGGGCTACAGTCCTTGGGGTTGCAAAAAGTCAGACACAACTGAGCAACTAACACTTTCACTTTTTAAAACATAAGTATCTGTTATATGCAAAGTTCTCCAGAAATAGGTGATCGGGACAGACTTTCTATAAAGGAAAATTTTGCCTATCCACATTTCAGATAATAAATAAACTTCCTTACGCAAAATGTCTGGGACTTTACAGAAATAGTAATTGACTGTTGTCTGTATACTAAGAAAACTCACCTTCCCTTTCTTGTGGATCTGGGAAGCTGGATGAACTCTGACCTAGGAGTGGTCCCCAGGGATCAAACACTCTCCAAACTCCTTATTCTGCCCTCTATCTTTATCATCTCTCTCTAACTACTAGCTGGGTCCTGGCGATTCTATCTTCATCATGTGTTTCTTATGTATCTTTCTTTTCTTTCTTTTTCAACCTGCTATTGCTTCACTCCAGAACACTTTGTGACTCTTGCATAAATATCATTCCAATGGCATTCAGGTCAAAGATCTCCTTTTTTCCAGTCTCTCCCGAATCCTGATCGCTTTCCACATGGCAGTCACACTTACCTGCTGTTTTCTATTTGTCCTCGCCTTAAAAGTAACATCATTTCTCTTGCTTCTTAGACGAAGCATCTGTTTCCAAACAAGGTGTCAAATGTCACATCCCAAACAAGCAGAGTTTTTAAGAATATGGACCGAGGAATCTGAAATGACCAGTGTTAAAATCGCAGCTTGGCCAGTTAAGCCTCAGTTTTTTCATCTGAAAAATGGGGATGATTCTCATACCTCTGCTGGCAGTAAAGGGTAGACTAGGACAGGGGGGCCTACCTGGGATCTAATGCCTATGGTCTGAGGTAGAGCTGGTGTGATAATAACAGAAATAAAGCACACAATAAATGTAGTGTGCTGAATCATCCCCAGAACATCACCCCTACCCTGGGTCCATGGAAAAATTGTCTTCCACGAAACTGGTCCCTGGTGCCAAAAGGGTTGGGGACTGCTGTACTAGGACATTTGAATTCTTGGCACATTAGGCACTCAACAAGTAATATTTATAATAATATGATAACAGGTATTATTAAATTTCATTGCTCCAGTCTGATTCAGCTTATCATTTCCTGAAATGTCTTTTTCCCCCACATTTGCTCATGTAGTGTGTTCTGTGTAGAATGCCCTTTCTCTCTCTGCCCTTTGATAGTCTTTTATGTTGGAAGTTTGTATGTCATGAGGTCTTTTTCTGATTCTTCTGGAAACAAACGTTTTCCTCCCTTTCATTAATGCCTTGTCTGCCCCTCTCACTGCCCCCTATTTTGTGTCTGGGATTGTGGTCAGAACGTCTCCATCTTTCTCTTTCTCCCTTTCTTCTCGGTTGCAGAGAGAATTTACCCTGCTTTCTCCTCCTGCACATAGTCTGCAGGGAGGTCTCTGTACCCTGGTCAGAGGTGCATGTGGACTCTGGTCTTTGGGGAGAGCCAGGGTTTGAGGTGGACAGCTACCCATCTTGGTATGCAGCTCGGCTCTCAGCGGGCATTGTCTTGTGTAGCTCCATAATCCCACGAACTCCCAGTCTGCTCACAAGCCTCCTGCTCACAGATGTTCCTGGCTTTCAGGATTTCTTGGATTTATCCATAAAATTACTGAATTACAGAGCTGCAAGAAGTCTGGGAGAGACGTGGAAATCTGGTACTTCAGCTTCTTCATTCCTGACCTGAGCTTCTGCTGAGGTGTCCTGTTCCTTGAGAAATGACCCCTAAACTCACCCTGGATGGATGAATCATTCCATCTACTATTTGCTAATGCACTGTCCATCCCTCTGCTGAGGTATGGCTCACCCTGGATTGCAGTGTACATAGCCATCTCCTGCCTGGAACTTAGGTGTCTGGAGGCAAGGCAGTAGCTTATTTATCCTTCCATCTCTGGCACTCAACTTAGTGCCCAATGCATGCAGAAGAGTCGATCTGCATCAACCAATTCATAAATATTGACCAAACTGAATGGAACTTAAAGAGGCTAAGTGATTGACTTCTTATGCTGCATCTCCTGTTTTCCAGGCCCATCTACTATCTTTTCAGGGTACCAGGCTGGTTTACCTCATCAAATTTTTGCACTTTTCATCCTGGAGGCCTAAGAAAAAGGCTGGTAGGTAACTTGATGGTTAAAAGATTGAATATAGACTCTTGAAATTCTAAGAAATATCTCTGAGCAGAGAGAAATCACTTACTTCTGGCAGGAAAAAAAAAAATCAAGAGAAAAAGTGATTACTTTGATTACATTGGTAGGTAGCAAAAGCCACATGAGACGCCTACAGGTGTCCTAACAGTTTTTCCTCCCTGAATATCAGCTCTGTGGCACTTGAGAGGCGAGGGAAACCAGCTCCCTTGCTGTATCCTGAAGGTGGTGGTTAGACTCACTTGTGCGGTTAATAAAGGCTGAACTCCAGCTTCCGTTGGTGGTTAACCCCCTGCCCTTTTCCTGGTTCCTGTGAGACACCTGGCTGATGCCTTGGGTTGCAAATGTGCTCAAGTTCACCAGTGCTGTGCGTGGTGCACAGACTCTGGGATAAGCCAGTAAGTTGAGAAAAGAACAAAACTCACAGTGGGATGGCTTTGCATCCTCATATAAATTTAGAATTCATCTCTGCATACGAATTGGCTTGCCCCTGAGTATGAGATGGTGAGGATGGACCAAATGAAAGAATTCATACCAGTTGGAGCAGGAAACAAGGAGGAAAAAATGGACTTTTAGCTACAGTATGGCCTGAGTGTGGGTAAGCCATCATTCCGTTCCGTTCCGTTCCGTCGCTCAGTCGTGTCCGACTCTTTGCGACCCCGTGGACCGTAGCCTATCAGGCTTCTCCGTCCATGGGATTCTCCAGGCAAGAATAGAAAGGCAGTTTATTCTAGGTCTTGGCATTTGTGATTAAGATCCTGCATGCCAAGGCATCTTTCTGAACCCCATGGGCCAAACCGTCTTAGAAACAGGGCCACATAATCGCCAGAGTCATAGAATTGTAGAAAGGAATTCTGTTGGCCCCTCTGGTCAGATGTTGCCAAATGACATTCCTACAAAACTTCAGACGCTTCAGAGGAGATGAAATGACTTCTAAAAGTCCTCAGCCAGGCTTAGGACTCAGTGGATCTGGAGGTAAAGATGACCTAGATTTGATTAAGTGTCCATTCCTTTCTAGATGAAAGTCTTTGGGGGAAGTTATAGAGGTAAGTAGTCCCTGGGGCATCCCTGGGAAGCCAAAGTTGCTGAAGCTTTCTTATCTGTCAGATGGAGTCCAAGATGCCTTTTTTAATGGTCGGTTGTGAACAGTACTTTGGGTACCAGATTAGTCAGGATTCTCCAGAGAGCTGATAGGTGGTATACACACATGTGAATTGAAAAGTGAAAGTTTCAGTTGCTCAGTGGTGTTCTTTGCTCTTTGTGACCCCATAGACTACAGACTGCCAGGCTCCTCTGTCCATGGGATTCTCCAGGCAAGAATACTGGGGTGGGTATCCATTCCCTTCTCTGGGGGATCTTCCTGACTCAGGGATCAAACTGGGGTCTCCTGCATTGCAGGCAGATTCTTTACCATCTGAGCCACAGGGAGGCCCACATGTAGAGACATTTATTTTAAGGCATTAGCTCATGTGAAGATGGAGGCTGGCAAGTCTGAAGCTGGTAGGACTGGAAGCTGGAATGGAACCTTGGGCAGAGTTTCCAGGTTGCCAGCGGGAGGCAGAATTCCTTCTTCCCAGGGCCACCTTGGTCTTTGCTGTTAAGACTTTTTACTAATTGGCTCACCTACATTTGGGAGGATAATCTACTTTACTCAAAGTCTATGATTTATTAATGTGTTAATTACATGTAAAAGGAGAGAGAGAAGATGAAGTGCCAGAGGGAGTGAGAGCTCTGTGGGGTCCCTGCTCTGCTTAAGGCATCTTCACACACAGCACATTTGATGGTTAATTTTATGTATCAACTTGTCTAGACTCTGGGCTTCCCTGGTGCCTCCGATGGTAAAGAATCTGCCTGTAATGCAGGAGACCTGGGTTTGATCCCTGGGTTGGGAAGATCCCTTGAAGAAGGGAATGGCTACCCACTCCAGTATTCCTGCCTGGAGAGTTTCATGGACAGAGGAGCCTGGCGAACTACAGTCCATAGGGTGGCAAAGCGTTGGGCCCAACTGAGCGCCTAACACTTTCACTGTCTAGATTGCTTGGCCAAACACCAGCCTGGACTGTATCTCTTTGTCTCTCTTTTCATTTTAAACAATGCTTTCTTTCTTTCTTTTTTAAGGCCACACTATGTGTCATGTGGGATCTTAGTTCCCCAACCAGGGATCGAACTCGTAGCTCTCTGCAGCGGGAGTGCAGAGTCTTAACCGCTGGACCTCCAGGGACGTCCCTCTTTCTCTGTCTGCCCCCTTTCCCTCCTCTCTTCCTCTCTCTCTCTCCATCATGCTCCCCCTTCCTTCTATGATGGACTCTATCTGCCTCTTTCTCTTGTTTTTCTTTCCCTGCCTACTTCCTCTCCTCTCTCTCCCCATCAGCTCCACTTTTCCTTTTCTATTTTAGTTTCACTTTCCCGATCAGGGTCAAGTCTTTAATCTCTTAATTTTCTGCCTCATTATCACTTTCGGACTTTGCCTTTTCTGATCGCCTCCTTCCCATGCACTCCTCACCACACTCAAATCTTCTTTGCCTCCTTCTAAAAATACTCTCGTAATCCTTCCTCTCCTCATTGCAAAGCCCCTGACTCTCTCTCTCTCCAGCCTCCAGCGCTCCTCCTCCTGGAGCTTGGTGGAGTGACAGCTCCAGGGCTTGGGTGCAGCCTCATGCTGGGGAAAGTCACCCCTTCCCGGGCTGGCTAACTCCACAGCCCCAGCGGGAACCCCAGTCTCAAGTCAGACTCTCACCTACTGCTCTGCTCGGCCCGCTGCGGTACGGATGGACTTAGGTGCATGCCGGGCAGCCGACTTGGTCAAGGCTGCGGCACCTGTCACGGTCACGGGCAGTGCAGGGAGCCACCCAGGGCGCTCGCAGATCACATGTGGAGAAGGACCCAGAGTGCTAAAGGGGAGCAAGTTCTCAGAAAAACAGCAGCCAGCAGACACTCCTTTTAGATTTTAAAGGGATATTCCTTGGAGCGATCTGGGGGCTCCCAAGTAAATTTTAGGTTTCCTAGGTGGCTCAGTGATAAAGAATCTGCCTGCCAATGCAGGAGACACAGGTTTGATCCCTGGGTCGGGACGATCCCCTGGAGAGGGAATGACAACCCACTCCAGTATTCTTGCCTGGAGAATCTGATGGACAGAGGAGCCTGGCGGGCTATAGTTCATGGGGTTGTCAAAGAGTCAGACATGACTCAGCGACTAAATGACAACAACGAAGTACATTTTACATTTGAGGAAAACTAAAGCTAAAAGAATAGGAAAAGACATCTTGAATTCATGTCATGGAAGGCTTCAGATACAATTGGAGAGTCTTTGAGCCCAGTGAGGACATTTTCAGATGAAGAGTTCAGAAAGACTAGCCCAGGGTCACATAGCTGGTTTTGTTTGGTCACAGACAGGAACTAGGTCTCCCGACTTTTTTTTTCCCTTGCATAGCCTCAGCCTGTTTCTCAGTGAGAAGCAGAAGACTGGTATGTCTGGCAGCCAGAGAATAAGTTCCCCGGTAAGTCCCTGTGGCTCATGTCCCTTCCCAGAAATATAAATACTGCAAGTCATCTTTCAATAGAGGGACCACGAGGCCTGGTGTCTTAAGACCAGGGTTGCTTATGAAGGACTGTCTTTTCTAGTCCTGGAAACACCACTGTTCACCAGAATATTATCTTCTTAGTGCCAGATTTTAGGGGGCAAGGAGGTCTAGTCATCTTATTAAACAGAAATTGTCTCCCACAATTTTTTGGTGTAGAATTATTGGCAATCAGTTAAAAATGAACTTTTAATAAGCTCCATCATCAGGCTCCTATTTTCCCAGAATTACTTTTTACCCTTTCTCCCCACACGTTTATCCACCGAGGATGGTTAGGACCACAATCATTTGCTCTGAAGACTGTCTTCTCCTTTTCTACCCTTTTCCTCTGCTCTCAGACAGCTGTGTGCATCTATCATTACCCACTTGGGCTGCTGAGAATATTCCATCTGTAATCAATACTGTCTTTCAATTTCTCCACTAACCAACATTTCCAGGAAATCTATAAAAATGAAAAGAAAACAAAAACTCCTTATTTTTGCTAAAGCTCCTTCAGATATTTTGCTTGATTTTACCTGAAAAAAGTAACAGTTAAAGTGTTAGTCCTTCAGCCATGTCTTTGTGACACCATGGCCTTTAGCCCGCCAGGCTCCTCTGTCCGTGGGATTCTCCAGGCAAGAATACTGGAGTGGGTAGCCATGCCCTTCTCCAGGGGATCTTCCTGACCCAGGAATCAAACCTGGGTCTCCTACACTGCAGACAGATTCTTTACTGTCTGAGCCACCAGGGAAGTACTGACTTTATCTAGGTTTGAGTCAATAATAGGGTGACAAGATTATTTCATCAAATCTGTAAAATTTCTAGCTCCACCATCTTGAGTAAGTTTTCCCAGAAACCCCAGAAAGCTAATTTCATTTTGAAGGACTACCTATTATTATCTAGGACAGTTTCTTCAGAGCATCACTTTTTTGCATAAGCACTTAATGATTGCTCTGCCTGCCCTTCCTACTGAAATGATGAGTTCATTGTGTGGGGATTGTGTTCAATCTCATTTTTTATAATACTCATTATTGGGAATGAATGAATGTACCACAGTTACACAAACTGTGTACAGTGAAAACATTGACAAGGATGCTTGTTGAAGGTCCAGGTGGTGACAGGTTTTCACATCCGTTATTCACACTCATTCTTACACACACTGAGAGGGAAGCATGAGTCCCATCTATAGGTGAAAAGACTAGACTGAAAGATTCACAGTCTCCCAAGGCCATCCAACTGGAAGGAGAGCCCTCAGTGGACCGCAGTTCATTGGCCCCTGATCTCTCTGCTGAGCTCAAGAGCACACTGCCTGCAGTAGTCATACTCACCTTTGCCCAGTTGTGTCTGGTGACATGTCCCTTTCTTTACGTTGACATGGACCACCTCTTCCTAAGGTCTGCTGCAACAGGACTCCATGTACAAGTGGTCAGGAAAGGGGGAAGCCACAGGAGGTGAAGGACCTGGGTTAGGGATTTGATCTCATTACTTCCCAAAGTGAATTTCTCCTTTGGAGTCTCTGCCTGATTGAGCTCTGTTATCATCACACTTCAAGGTAACTCTAGGGAAAGGAAATGGGCTAGCCACAGATGGAAGACAGGGTCTCCCTGCCCTCTTGAAGGACACAGTGTCCCAGTTACCTATCGCTGGGTAACAGACTGGCTCCAAACCTAATGGTGTCAAGTTAGGATTGTCTCTGATGATTCTGGGCTCCGCTAGGTGGCTCTCCCTTGGGAAAATCTCATGGGAAAGCTCTGTCACTTCTGTGTTTGACTCTGAGCTGGGGAAACACAGACAACTCTGAGGCTGGACTGCGGAGATTCTCAGATGTCTTTCTTTGGTCTCTCCAGCGTGTTGGCTTTGGGAAAACCAAAATTATTATATGATAGTTCAGGCCTCCGAAGATGTTTGGAGAGATTGAGATAGAGATAGATCAGTTCAGTTCAGTTGCTCAGTCGTGTCCGACTCTTTTCAACCCCATAGACTGCAGCATGTCCCTGTCCATCACAGCTCCCAGAGCTTACCCAAACTCATGTCCATTGAGTCGGTGATGCCATCCAACCATCTGATCCTCTGTCGTCCCCTTCTCCTCCTGCTAGATAGATAGATAGATATGGTGGATAGACAAACAGATGTTAGATAGATTGATAGATGTGATGACTGGATAAATAGACAGATATTAGACAGATAATAGATAGGTAGATAAGATAGACAGATATGTGAGACAGATATAAGATAGACAGAAATGCACAGAAGCATTTGACCATTCTCCACCTCAAAGCCATCACTAGGAGACAGGAAATAGGTCCCACTCCTTAAGGGAGATGTGACTAGGTCCTGAGCGACCAGCTGGGGTCAGAAATGCTCTGCTAACATTTTTGGAAAATGCAGCCTGCTGCACCCAGTAGCTCCTCAGCACAGCCCTCGTCACCTGGTCTCAGTTTCCTACTCCGTGAAAAGGATCTAAGAGGCTCCGAAGATCATATCCTCGGTGGCCTTGTAGCTGAGCCAGTCTCCTGGTCAGAGTCCATGACCCGAGACCTCGGTCCTTGACAAATCTGCCGGAAAGCACATCTTCTGCCATGGTTGCCACACCATCCCGGCCCCTTTCTACATGTTTGATCTGATGGCTGTCCTTTCTGTGGCTATTCCCTGGAGGCTCCCTAGATGAACAGAGCTATGGGTGAGGAAGTTCAAGTCAGGTCCTTTAATGGTGGGAGGACACCTTTAATCGTATTAACCTAGCCTGGCTCTGCCATTTTGCAGATAAGAAGACGAAATTTCGTAATAGAGTATATGTGCCGAGATGCTTAACAAGGGAGAGTATTTAGAAACAGGCAATTAAGATGGGGAATAATTTTAAAAATCTTGTCCTGTGAGGAGTGGTTAAAGAAATTTTAGCCTGAAGAAATAAGACATACTCATTTTATCTTTAAATATTTGAATGTGTCTCATATGGAAACAAAAAGAGATTACATTTGTTTGGAGATTTAAAGGATGATTTAAAAGCATGCCTGAAATTTGATCTGCAGATAGAATCCAGCTTTTATTTCTAACAATCCTATATATGTTAGTTTTGCCTACAGTATATACTTCAGTTTTCAGGAAGTGGGTTATGTATTCTTTGACTATACAATATGTAAGGATATGTCTATATTCATCTTTCACCCTTTTCCAGCACCAAATAATATTCTGGGCACAGAATAAACTCTGAATAAGTACTGATCAGTTGATACTAATTGATTCTTGGAGTATTTTTAAAAAATATTTATTTATTTGGCTGCTCCAGCTTTTAGTTGCAGCATGTGTACATGCTAAGTTGCTTTAGTCATGTCTGATTGTTTGCTACCCTTTGGACTGTTGCCCACCAGGCTTCTCTGTCCATGGAATTCTCTAGGCCAGAACACTGGAGTGATTTCCCATGCCTCCTCCAGGGGATCTTCCCAACCCAGGGATCAAACTTGTGTCTCTTATGTCTCCTGCATTGGCAGGCAGGTTCTTTACCACTTGTGCCACCTGGGAAGCCATTCGCAGCATGTGGGATCTTAGTTGTGGCATGCAGGTTCCAGTTTCCTGACCCAGGGATGGAACCCTAGCCCTTAGCATCGAGTATCAGCCACTGGACCACCAGGAAAGTCCATATCTGAGTACTGAGGGATACTTAGCGGTCACATCCTACTGTTGGTTAGACTGTGGTATTAGCACAGCCTGATGAGTTTTCTAGCCTTCTGCAGCTCCCATTTGAATGAGTGCATTTTCGCAGATTAAGAGAATTCTTCCCCTTGTTGCTTTTAGCACCAGGAAGCTCCTTCTAGAGGCCATGCTGTGCTTTCAGGCATGTTGGGTGATAAAGGGCATTGTCAGTGCCAATCTCAGGAGAGACGCTCACCCCTCTCTAGGAGTGAATGTGCGCAAGGAGAACTTGGTTCCTTCCAAATCAAGCCTTTTTATTCCACTCCACACGCCACAAGGGGCTTGAGAAATGGTGGGAGGCGATGCTAGGGGCGTGGGGCTGCAAATATGCAGGGCCTTAGTTCCAGAAACAGGACTTTGAGAGCAACCTCCTCATGCAACCAGCTTCTTGGTGTGGTCACACCTGCATTTTCATAGCAGAGAAAATGCAGCAGGCCTGCACGTGGTTAATTTGATGCAATCAGGACATTTTCTGGGTTCAAAACCAAGAGTGACCCCACAATTTTATTTGACCCGTTTATCAGCCTCTACCTTCCTGGGGCTGCAGGCCTTTCCAGTGCTGGGAGCCCTCCCTCTGCATGGCAGTCCTTGTGCTGAATGGCAGTGATCTTTCATTCTTTGTCAGCACACAGTTCGGCTTGGTCGACAGAGGTAGGCAGCTGTTTCTCACTATGCTTGTGGGTGGTGCAGCTGCTACCCCCGCCCCCAAAACACAGAGAAGGAGATGACACTGCCAGGCCCCAGGGCTACCCTTCTGATGCTGCGTAGAGAGACTGTGTACCATGGGGCCCAGTTAAGACCTTCCTCTCTCTTCAGATCTGGGTTTTATGAAAATACACTTGCCAGTCATGGAAAAACTAAAAAGCTCAGCTATCAATCAGTTATCAGTGAAGTCAGAAGATGAAGGACTGTAGTGTTTACAATGCTCATCATAATCATTTTTTTTAGCATCCTTAAGTGGTAACATAATGACGACAATGTTAAGAAGGGAGTGACAAGCATAGAAGCTGCATTTTAGCAGCTCTGTTTTGTTATAATTAGTCAGACTCTCTAAAGGGACAATTTAGGAACCATGTGGCCCCAGGTGATCCTCTCTATTCTCTGAACTCAAACCTTCATTCTGGTACATTAATTTACAAAATGGTCATTTGACAAAATTGTAAACAAAGTCGTTAAGATATAAAAGTATGTCTGGGAATTTCTGGCGGTCCAGTCATTAAGACTCTATGCTTCCAATGCAGGGGGCACAGTTTGATCCCTGGTTGGGGAATTAGATCCCATATGCTGAAATTTGTTCTTTGGGTAGATTCTAGTTTTTATTTCCAATGATTCTACATTAGTTTTGCCTACAGAATAGACTTGAAAGTTTTTATTCAGTGACTTAGGCACTAAATGTTGAATAAATGTTGGACTTGCTTCCTTGGATGTTTGATGTGAGGTGGATATCCTGTAAAGCACAAGCTGGGTCTCCTTCATGTGGTGAAAATTGCGGTGACTTAGCTATTATGTTGCTTCCAATTTGCCAGCTGCGTTTTATAGGGATGCAGTGAAATATGCTCTGTTGGTTGTCTATTTCAACCATATATTGTTAATTAGAGGCCTATCATAAATAAATCACTCATTTTTATGGCATATGAGCCCACTTGATTCAGAAAGTTTGGCATCTGCTTCTGATTATGTCTCAAGGTATTTCCGTGGAAATTCCCCCCACCCTCTCTTTCTTCACCTGTTTGAGGAGAGCAAGGATGGAAACTTTACTTCTGCAGAAAAAAGGTAAGGGGGATTTCCATCATTGTAAACGGGGTTATTTGGGATGAATAGGGCAAGCTGGACAAGTATCCGTGGCATCAGGACCCTAGGGAGGATTTCCAGGGCTTGTAAGATTTTACTATTTGTTTGTTTTTTTGTTCTATCTGTGGAAACTGTCAAATGATAAACTTTGTCAAAATGTTTGTGTAATGAGGCAGAGTAAATAAGTAAATATACTCTGTGTATAGCAAAGTTGGGGGAAAGTATTATTCCTCTCTAGGGAGGTCTAATTATAGCAATGAATTATGTTTTATATACTGACCTTCCTAAATTTTAAAAAATTTAATTGTTTAAAATTGCTTTATCATGTTGTATTAGTTTCTGCTGTACAACGAAGTGAATGAGTTATGTGTGTGTGTATCCCCTCCTTTTGAGCCTCCCTCTTACCTCACCTCTCCGGTCCACCCCTCTAGGCCATCACAGGTCACTGAACTGAGCTCCCTGTGCTGTATATGCTCGTCGTCTTTGTTCTTGGTTCAAACGTAAATCAATGGTCAGCATATCATTGATTACATATGAAGAGCTTCAGAGAGGATCTCAGATTGGTGACCTCTGGGTTTGTATGACCTCTATGAGCCTCAGGTTGTCTTTCTGCAAATTGGACTAGAAGACGATCAGAGGCTGTGGGAAATGGTTCTTTGTTTGAAGCTGGCCTTGATGCTCTTCCTGATCTCAAAATGCAAAAAAAAAAAAAAAAAAAAAAATGTTATTATGAGAAATAAGAACTGGATGTTTTCCCGACGAGGCTGAGGAACTTGTCTCCTAGTAGACACGAATCCATAAGAGATCCTAAAAAACTTCCTTTAGTCACGTGTTTATGAACAAAGTATCTGTTTAGCGTGATTAAGTATGAGCCTCTGTGCTCAGAATGCCAAGAAGTACGATGCTGTGCAACGTTGCTGCTGTGAGGCGGAGACGCTCCTCAGCCTGATTTATGGAGCCTCCAGATGGGAGGGTGGACCGCTGAGCTAGCTTTGGGGTTTGGAGGGAGAGCGCATCCCCTCCTCCCGACATGTTTCAGGAGGTGGGATAATGCTGTTCCTGGCTTTGGTGAATCCTTGGGCTGATTCAATATGGTACTTTGTATATTCTTGTGAAGTTTCTGTTTATCATCCTGCTCCATATTTCTAAATCATAACTGACCCAATAAATTAATTATTCGGGCAATATCCTGTCAATATATTTGATTTCCATAGCAGGTTACTGCAGAACCGATGCAGTCTCTTGTCTTGATGCTGATTGCCCTTGTAGAATCGATCTGTGGTGATCTATACAGATATCTGATATGGCTCAAAGTGCTGGTCCAGCTGAGACATGGTCCTGGTTCTTTTTAAAAATTCAGGTATCGTTGCAAACCTCTGGATTTATATACATATGTATGCGATAAAATATATAATGTTCTGTGTCAGTCGTGTCCGACTCTTTGTGACCCCGTGGACTGTACTGGAGTAGGTTGTCCTGTCTTCCTCCAGGGGATCTTCCTGACCCAGGGAGTGAACTCGCATCTCTTACATTTCCCTGCTTTGGTAGGCGGGTTCGTTACCACTAGCAGCACCGGAGAGCCCCCAGATTAAACACCCAGGCAGCCAGTTCAGCATCACTATATTGTTCCAGCTTTCTTTGGAGACATGCAGCAGTGTCTTACTTGAACCTGCCCTTACTTTACCTTCCCCAACCCTCGTTTGTTTGTTTTTTTAACCAGAAATTGTTTTGCTTTTGTTTTTCCTCTTTTTCTCCCACTTCCGAGTTTGGCCTTTTTCTCCACCAGCAAAAGGAAAGTTTCTTCAGAGGTTAAAGCTCTTCGTTACTTTGGTGGGTGGCTCTGTTTTTAGGACTATCGCCTACTTCTCTCCTTAGATTAACTTGGCTTCTTTATTTTCATTTTAGCTTTGTTTAGCAAAACTGGCATTTCCACACCACATTGGGTTGTTCCTGTTCTCTTTCAGTTTTTTTTCCCTTTTATTCAGTCAAAATATCTTATTCATAGAGGAAATATTGAAAGCAAGATGATGTTTCTTCCCATTTCTTCCTTTCCGTGTGCTTCTATCTTTCTTCTATATGCTTGAAATAGTGAGAACAAAATGCATTTCTGGAACTGCGATGTGCCTTTCAATGCAGCTTAGAAAGGGAAAACCTACCTGATTGTTTCCTGCTGAGCCGGGAGCAGGGTTGCAGGAGAGGCATCAGCTCTCAGGAAAAATATTTCTCTTGAAAATATTCCATAAATAGGCAGGCAGTACTCAAGCCCCAGCCAGCTAATACAGCGAACTGGCCAAGAACAAGACTCAGAAGCCAAGATGCTGGGTTTTTGAAGCCTGGCTCTGCTGCTAACCTAGGGCATATCACCTAATAATCCCTCTGAACCTCAGGTTTTCCAACCTGTAAAATTGTAATAATAGTAGCTACTCAATAACATTATTGCAAAGGGTCTGTGAGCTAATGCACAGGGTTCACTTATGTCTGATACACATTGCAATAAAACTGGGCTCTTATTGTAACTCTTTAAATAGAACATTGTAGCTGGGAAACTGACTGAGCGACTTTACTTTCTCTTTTCACTCTCATGCATTGGAGAAGGAAATGGCAACCCACTCCAGTATTCTTGCCTGGAGAATCCCAGGGACAGAAGAGCCTAGTGGGCTGCTGTCTATGGGGTCGCACAGAGTCGGACACGACTGAAGTGACTTAGCAGCAGCAGCTGTGAAACTAATGGCTTTTGCTGCTTGCTCCTAACTCCAATAAATGCCCAAATTGGCGCCTCCAAGAATGTCTTTTCCTTGCTGCTGTTCTCTATCTGCATGTCCTTTCCCTCACTTCCTGCTATTCGTTGCTCCCTGCCTTCCCTCTTAATATGCCACTACTCTCCCTACTTCTAGATCCCCGAGTCTGAATTCCCATCTGTGGTTAATTCTAGCTCTCGTCATGCGTCACGTTGTGTGTGTTGGATCGGACTTTCTTCCAGCACCTGATTTTGGTTCTGCTTCCCCAGCGGCTGCTCCACCCCAGGTGGTGAGTCTAATTCTTGGTCCTGGCTGCTTCTGGTGCTGGAAGCATTGCCTTCCTTCTTGGAGAGAACCTGTTCATTCAGATACGAAAGTTGCCGTTTGATCACTCTTCAGAGCCGTGCCACCAGAGAAATGAGCCCTTTCAGTTGGGTCTCTTGGTGTGTCAGCAGTCCTCATGTGTTTTCCTCATGTACCCATGGTTCATCTTGGACTCGCAAATGTGCGTTCCTCCTTTCCACTGGGGGGTGTTGGGGGTGAGTGGTGGGGGGGATGCTCCTCGAAATGGTGTTAAGTTAGAAATTAAATATGCCTGAATTTTTATTGTGTAAAAGTATGTTATTGATGCACATCAGTAAAATGATAGAGACACATTTTACAAACGTGAATCATGTGAAAGAGAAAACTAAGGACCATTGGAGGACCGGCGAGGCATCTGATAAGAGAGCTGTGACTTGTATGGATCAAATTACTTGGGTAACAGAACTATCAAAGTGGTGTTTACTATCCAGAGCATGGGAACCTAAGATTATGCTACCAACAAGTATTCCTTACCTGACATAGAACTTTATAGAAAGACTTAATAGGTTTTTACCAGGTCTTTAAAAGTTCTCGATGACATTTTTGAGTCTCAAATATGCAATCTGAATTTCTCTCTTTTTCATTGACTATCTCAGATAGGTTTCTTCCTGCAAAGTACCAGCCAGATATAAATGTGATCACGTCTAGATACCACAAATAGCACAACCTGCTCCAAGGCTGTATAGAGAAACTCAATGATTTTTCCAGGTGGATAAGTGAACACTTTAGGGGTGTATTCTAAGTAGGTCTTCCTTATGAAGTTGGCAATTTTATTGCTGGTGAATTTTGATGTATAACACATAAAGTATGAGGATTTGTTCTTATAAAAATAACAGCTTTAAAATCCAGTGAGTAATGGGGGAAAAAAAAGCATATTCAATGAAGAAGAATAATCCAACTTTTATTAGATAAGCTAGATAGTCTGAAGTTAGTTCATTGTCTTATCAAGATCACATTTTGACAAAAAATGGCAAATATTTAAAATGCATAAAGAATAAAGCAAAATTCACATATCATTTCTCTATCTAGAGCTGACATTAGTTAATTTGGTTTATTACATTTTAATTCTTTACTTCCCATTATTGTTCTGAAATGTTACATTTTGCATAAAAATAATATGAGTAATTAAGGAAACCAGTTCATTATCAGACTAATCAGATTTATGCTCCCTCAAACCTCTTACTTTTGAACATCCAAAGACATCTTTGGGAAGACCTGACACTCCTATCCCAGTGTCAATCTTAAAGGGCCACAGATGACAAGATTTTCTTCTTCATCAATAGTCTCGTCATGGATCTATCAAATAATATCTCATGGTCTTCTGTAGAATATAGATTGCAACAGCATTAAGTAGGAAGACTGTTACGATGAGAACCAATATTGGGACTCCCTAGGTAGTCCAGTGGTTGAGACTTCACCTCCAGTGCAGGGCGTGCAGTTTCAATCGCTGATAGGGGCGCTGAGATCCATCCCACATGCTTCACAGCCAACATAAACAACAGAAGCAATATTGTAATAAAATTGAATGAAGACTTAAATGGTCCACAAAAAAATTCTTAAAAAAAGAACCAATATCTGTTGACCGCTTGCTATGTGTCATCTTGTGGAATCCTTACCCAAATCTCATAAATGAGATAAAACTACACATATCATTTGAATTAACTGGGTACAGAAATGTTAAGAAAGTCACAAAGTCTCACAGCTAGTAAGGCACAGATCTGGCATGTAAGAATGTAAGTTGTCTGACTCCAGGGTTTGTAACCCTCAAAAATGATGCAAAGCTAATTCTAGATACTTCCAAGCCAGTATTCTGAAGGGGGCATTCCAAGGAAGATCTTGCAAAGAACATATCTCCATTTGACTGTGTCCAGCCATACCTATTTTCAAATTCCACCACAGTCTTCATTTCTGCTGCCAAAAAGTTCATTAAATTTAGTCTATTTCATCTCAGTTAAACCCCAAATTTGCCCATAGACAAACTGGAACATGCACATTATATTCCAATAAGAATCGTAACACTTCTACTTTTCTTTTTCAATTGTTTTCACTAGTTCACTCCTTATAATAATTGCCTCCCATGGTTGGAGACACTCAGGTTTTTTTTTGCATTTGTCCCCAAAGTGCCACCAGAGAAAGGTCACTAAGCATGCGTCAAGATCCATCAGCCTCAGGTCTGAGCCTGTCCCACAGGATGTCAGTTTTTCTTTTCTTTTTTTACATAGACTACTTTTAAAATTTTTATTTACTTTTGGCTGCGCTGGGTCTTTGTGGCCATGAGTGGGCTTCCTCTAGTTGTACTAGGGTGGGGGCTACTCTCTAGTTGCTGTGCTTGGGCTCCTCATTGTGGTGGCTTCTCTTGTGGAGCACGGGCTCTGAGCTGCATGCGCTTCAGTAATCCTGGTGCGCGGGCTTCGTTGATGAGGCATGTGGAATCTTCCCTGACCAGGGATCAAGCCCATGTCCCCTATATTGGCAGGTGGATGCTTAACCACCAGACCACCAGAGAAGTCCTCATATCAGTTTTTCTTGTATGGACCCTTCCGACCTTCTGAGACGTTAAAACAATTCTCTAAATTTCCTATAACTATTTCTGGGTCTTCTTTCCATTTTACCATAGTTTCATATTTTCTTTAGTCCTTATGTAAACATGTCTTCCAATTTCTTTATGTGTTCAGTTCAGTTCAGTCGCTCAGTCGCGTCCGACTCTCCGCGACCCCATGAATCACAGCACGCCAGGCCTCCCTGTCCATCACCAACTCCTGGAGTTCACTCAAACTCATGTCCACAGAGTCGGTGATGCCATCCAGCCATCTCATTCTCTGTCGTCCCCTTCTCCTCCCGCCCCCAACCTTTCCCAGCATCAGAGTCTGTTCCAGTGAGTCAACTCGTCGCATGAGGTGGCCAAAGTATTGGAGTTTCAGCTTTAGCATCAGTCCTCCCAATGAACACCCAGGATTGATCTTTAGAATGGACTGGTTGGATCTCCTTGCAGTCCCAGGGACTCTCAAGAGTCTTCTCCAACACCACAGTTCAAAAGCATCAATTCTTCGGCGATCAGCTTTTTTCACAGTCCAACTCTCTGTGTAAAAGCACGTAATTCCATCTCTAGTTCATTCCACAGATTTATGGAGCACTGTCCTAGGCAATGAAAACACAGAGATGAGGAACACAGCGTGTGTCTTAAAGGAGACCGACCTGGACAGACATGGCAACACAGCCTAACTGAAGCTACGACTCGGCTGGGGAAGGTGGCAAAGCAGCTGAGAGGGTGGGCTCTAAAATGTGGCTGTGACAGGGAAGCTGCTTTCTGGAGGATAAAAAAAAAAAATCACTGTATATATTTGTTTATAGCATGACTCTCACTTCTATTCTTGAAATTATCTTTTTTTTCCCCAGCTCTGTAACCTCAATGACAACAGTATGCACACGAGAAAAACACAGGGGGAATGGAAAACTGTGCTCCAGAAAATCAATTCAACATTTCTTTTGAAAATAATGAAAAGAAATATATCCCCAAACTCAACAGAACACATTTTATTAATAGAAACAGCCGCATACAACCCTGGATGATTTGATATCAAAAGGGAACAAGCATTCTACAAAGATACAACATGACGAGGAGTTCATCGTTTGCCTGCTCTGCACACCCTCACAGGCCCCAGACTGAAAATGAAAATACAGTCAGTCAACCCTGGGGAGCGATTTGTGCCCTTTTCCTAAGGCGCTGGGCTGCGGTGTAATTTCATGCTGCTAGGCATCACATACCATGCGGTGTACCATCCCTACTGGAGGAGTTTTCTTTCTGCAGAAACTCAGCGAGAACTGCCATTCTGGAAACTTCTTCCTCCTGGGAGGGGCAGTCCAGAGGGAATCTGAGGGATGGTAGTGATCTGTAAAATGAATTCCCAACAGCTCCTCACTTCTGTTTTCCTGAGAAATGTTCAGATCACAAAGTGCTCAAGTGGTGAGCTTCATGATATTATTAGTACATGTTTAATGGATCTTGGCTGTCTTTCCCTGAGATGAGGGGCCACTGAGGGAAGGGAGGTGCACTTTAGTTAATTTTTTTTTTTTTTGGTTAATAAAAATTAGAAAAAAATGTCATTCTTTTAAAAAACCGTGTTTTCAGTATTCATCGCCTCACCTGGGCTCAGTTCTCCCAGAGCATCATTCTCCCCTGCTGCCTGTCTCTCTGTACTTCCTTGGCATGAACAGCCTTTGAAGTTAACAAGAGTCACCACAGCTGGGTCAGCAGAATCGGGTGTGCAAAGGCGGTTCCAGGGAAAATGGGCGTCAGCTTTCCTTCACCTCCTTCACTCTGTCTCGAGCATGAAAACACAGCATATAATTTCCTTGACAGGATGAGTCATCAAAACATTAACTTCAGCCTGTTTTAAATGCCATACTGAATTTTAAGACAAGACCACTTGGTGACAGTGGTTTGTATTTACTTTATTGGGCATTTAAGGGTCTGTAGAATTTGGGGAAGTAGAGGGGCGCAGTGGAGCAATTCAAGACATCAATGAAGAAATAAAGGGAGAAACGCTGATGGGAGTAGTTGGGAATTTAAGATTTGAAAAGTAGTGTGAAATCAATGGACGCTGTGTCTTGAAAAGAAGGAGGTTTAGTTTAGGAGTGGGAGAAAATAGAGAGTCATGGGAGGTTTATGAATAGGAAAGTAACAAGATAAAAGGTACTCAAGTAAGCTCCTGTGTTGGTGACATGAAAGAGGGGAAGTGAGGGGGGAAGGGTGAACATATTCAGTAATTCGTGTTTGGAAGACAGTGAGGGTCTAGTGTGGATGGGGAGGAAAGGGTGACTGTAGACTTGTGATAGGAGAGGAGAATCCACACTGTGTGATTTCTCACCTGATCCAGGAAAGAAGGAAAGCGACCTAGAGGGACCTCAAGCTTTGAGTTTGGGCAGAGAAAGAGGCTGCTGAGTCTTGCCTGGAGACGGTGGTGTTAGAAGGTTGAAGGGATTTAGTGTGGGCAGAGGACTATCCAAACCACCACCAATGATGTCAAAAATTTAAAAAAGATATGGCTTGCACATGCGCAATGAGATGCTTTTTTAATGGGCTTCTCTTGTAGCTCAGTTGGTAAAGAATCTGCCTGCAATGCAGGAGACCTGGGTTCAATCCTTGGGTTGGGAAGATACCCTGGAGAAGGAAATGGCAATCCCCTCCAGGATTCTTGCCTGGAGAATCCCATGGACAGAGGAGCCTGGCAGGACATAGTCCATGGGGTTGCAAGAGTCAGACATGATTTAGCAGTTAATCACCACCACCAGGGGATAATTGAGCGTTGGACAGGCTGAAGGTGAGCAACTGATGGACCCTCAGAATGTCAGCGTCACCAGGTTATTCAATAACCTGAAGTCATCCACAGAGAGAAGAGGAAGTGACACATATAAGAAAGATCAAAAATCCTGTTCTCTCTCTAGCCTGAGATTCCAAGGAAGACGTGGTATTTCTGAAACTATAAGTTCCAAGTAATGAACAACTGACCCTTATCAAATCCTCTCCATGAATAACTGATTTCTGCTCACTCTTAATTATTGTAGCAAAGCTTGCCTAATTGATCTAGGACACATTTGATGCAGAGATCCAGGGGTAACTCCTCTTCCTGGCAATCCTGGGAGCAGTTCTAGCCCTTTGGGGTTGGAGCTTTGTCTTACAGAAGGGCCTGCCTATAACTTATCAATCAACATTTTCCTGATAAAGAGCTGCATGGACACAGTGACAGAGGTGGGATCAGTACCAACAATAGTTCTCAACCCCGAGTACTTACTAGAAAACTCTGGGGGTGTTCTTAAGCATCCCTGATGGCTGACCCATGGAATCCATGTCTCTGAGGGTGGTGTTTGGATGTCATTGTTTTCTGAAAGTTCCCCAGGTAATTCTAGCACATAAGCAGGGCTGAAACTGACAGACAAGTGGAAGCAGTGATTCTGAACCTTAACGGTACATTGGCATCACCTTGGGAACTTTCAATAATACGTGGATGTTTGCATTGTACTCCCAGAGGCCCTGAGCATCAGAAGTTTTCCAAGGTTTCCAGGTGATCCCAGGTGAGGTGGCACAGCCAGAACTCGGAAGCGCTGTCCTATTCCAGCTTCATTCTCTCAGTGAAGCTTTCGTACCTGTCCAGGAGGGCAGAACTGGTGCAGCAGTGGGAGAATGTGCTGGATATTTTTGCCGTAGGCATAACGAACTCAATTGTCAGCTAACGTTTGATCACAGTCTTTCTTGCTGGTAGTGACGATGTAAGAGGCAGAAAAACTCCACTCGCATTTTCAGATCCCAGGTTGACTTTGCACTGTTGGCAGCTGGCAAATGCATGTTGTAACTTGAATTGATTTTGAACTGAAATCACAGAGACAATAAATGTCACTTACAGGTGCTTCTCTTGGGGGAAAAAAGAAAACTTCTTTCTAAAACTCTGTCACATACTGAAATGTATACATCTGCAAATCATAGTCAAGGACTCCAGCGTAACACAGAAAAATGTGGGGTTTACCAGATTCTCCTCCAATATTATAGGAAGAGGGCTACGTGTGGTACCATCTCACTCATTTTTTCCCCTAGCTTACATAGATACATATTTCTACCTCCCTGAATGTATACCTGTTCTAGATTTATTCTGAATATCTTTAAAAAGTAACACAGATATGTTTTTCAAGTTATTTTTTTCTTAAATCTACCTTAGAAAGTAAAAGGATAAGTCACTCAGTCATGTCCAGTTCTTTGAGACTTAATGGACTGTAGCCCACCAGGCTCCTCTGTCCATGGGATTCTCTAGGCAAGAATACTGGAGTTGGTAGCCATTCCCTTCTCCAGGGGATCTTCTTGACCCAGGATTCCAACCTGAGTTTCCAACATTGCAGGCAAATTCTTTGCCATCTGAGCTACCAGGGAAGCCCCTAAATCTAGTATTACCTGGAGCTTATTTAATATGTTATCAATCTGTGAATTGCTGTGTTGTCGGAAGGGAATTCTACCCCCTGCCTGGAATGCCTTTGTTAAGTAAAATGCTGTGTCCCCTTGGTTTGGTCAAATCACAGCTCTTCTGTCCTCTTAGCTCAGGCTGCTGGAACAGAATACCAGGCACTGGGTGGCTTAACGACAGACGTTTATTTATTTCTCTCCATTCTGAAAACTGGTGAGTCCGGGATCAAGGTGCTGGCTGATTCGGTTCCTGGTGAGGGCTTTCTTCTTGGCTTGCAGGTGGTCACCTTCTCACTATGTCTTCACATGGTGGATAGATGGGGAGAGAATGCAAGCCCTCTGGTTTCCTCTTAAAATATATATATACAAATTATTTATGACCGTGCTAGGTCTTCATTGCTGCATGGATATTTTCTAGTTGCAGACAGTGGAGGCTACTCTCTGGTTGTGGTTTTTCATTGTGGTGGCTTCCCTTGTTGGGGAGCACAGGCTCTGGGGCACGCAGGCTTGAGTAGCTGTGGTGAGAGGTCTCAGTAGTTATAGCCCATGGGCTTAGTTGCTCCGTGGCATGAAGGATCCTCCTGCACCAGGGATCAAACCCATGTCCCCTGCATTGGCAGGTGGACTCTTTATCACTGAGTCACCAGTGAAGCCCTGGTCTCCTCTTATAAGGGCACTGATTCCATCCCGAGAGCCCCAGCTTTATGACTTTACCTAAACCTGATTGCCTCCCAAAGTTCCCACCTCCTCACTCTGTCACACAGGAGCTTAGAATGCCAACACGTGAATCTGGAGGTGGGGACACCTTCACTCGATGCATAGCACCTGTGAGACATTCCTGCTCCTGTTTTACAGTGCTCCTTCCTCTTTATTCCGACTTTTCTTCTGGATTGGAAGTCCTTGGAGAGCGAGGTGAGGTATGTCAATGTATACATCCTCAGCCAGTGAAATGCCTCCAACATAGGAGATGCTCAGTTTCTAAGTGTTTGTGGGTGATGGATTACCTGGTTTTGCCCTGTGATTTGAAGCAGGTTGCCGAACCTTTCTAGGGTTAGTTTCCTTATCTGTAACATGGAGGTGATGAAACAGATCTCGGAGAGCTGCGGTGAGGATTTAGAGGTGTAATATACACAAATTGCTTAGCAACTTGGGTACTTTGAGCGTCGTATGAGTGATGACTAACTGTTAAACAAACTGACAGCAACTGAGGGAGTGAGGTTTTTCTATCTCCACAGGGCAGGGAAGGCGGGGCCAGAGGTGCTGGCCAGGGATGGGAAAGTGGAGTCCGGACCTTGAAATGAGCAGTCAGGGCTGGGTTTCATGGTAATTTCATCTGAGAAGGGATGAGAAGGAAGTGATGCTATAAGCTGTGCAGAGACCTGGGAACAGCCATCTGGATTAAGGGGCAGCAAGTGCAAAGGTCCTGAGGTAGGAATGCACTTAGCCCAATGAACGAAAGGTTTTGAGATCAGTGAAAGAATGTCAGACTATTGCCTGCTCTTAGAGGAGGAACCATCTGCCATGGGTGGTGCATAAAACATAGCTTCTGTAAGCCAAAATGTAATTTTTGAGAACAGGGACATTTTCCCCCAAAGTACTGCTGTGTGTGCATGATAGTTTGATGCTTTTCAAAGTGATAGCGATGGGAGGAAGCTGCAGGTAAGAGCAGGCTGGCTTCAGTGTTAGTGGCCAGAATGTTTTGGCCATTATGATTCATTTTACCTCTGTCACTTGTAGAGTCAGCCCAGTTCTAGGCGTTTCACTGCCTTGTCTCTCAACACCAGGTGGAATCCTCCAGAAACCATGACCTAGCTTGAGAATGACAGCCTCATCAAATTCAAAAAAGATGGGTTTGAATCAAGACTGTTTGAACAGGTTTTTATTTTCTGTGTTAATTTCCAAATAGACTTTCCTAATCCCAATAACTTAAATAGAGCTGCTATTATTTATCTTTTTAAAAGATTTTTTTTTGATGTGGATCTTTTTTAAAGTCTTTATTGAGTTTGATTTTGGAGAAAGCAAGAGAGTTTCAGAAAAACATCTATTTCTGCTTCATTGACTATGCCAAAGCCTTTGATCGTGTGGATCACAATAAACTGTGGAAAATTCTGAAAGAGATGGGAATACCAGACCACCTGACCTGCCTCTTGAGGAACCTGTATGCAGGTCAGGAAGCAACAGTCAGAACTGTACATGGAACAACAGACTGGTTCCAAATAGGAAAAGGAGTACATCAAGGTTGTATATTGTCACCCTGCTTATTTAACTTATATGCAGAGCACATGATGAAGAACACTGGGCTGGAAGAAGCACAAGCTGGAATCAAGATTGCTGGGAGAAATATCAATAATCTCAGATATGCAGATGACACCACCCTTATGGCAGAAAGTGAAGAGGAACTAAAAAGCCTCTTGAGGAAAGTGAAAGAGGAGAGTGAAAAGTTTGGCTTGAAGCTCAACATTCAGAAAATGAAGATCATGGCATCTGGTCTCATCACATCATGGGAAACAGATGGGGAAACAGTGGAAACAGTGTCAGAATTTATTTTGGGGGGCTCCAAAATCACTGCAGATGCTGATTGCAGCCATGAAATTAAAAGATGCTTACTCCTTGGAAGGAACGCTATGACCAATCTCGATAGCATATTAAAAAGCAGAGACATTACTTTGCCCACCAAGGTCCGTCTAGTCAAGGCTATGGTTTTTCCCGTGGTCATGTATGGATGTGAGAGTTGGACTGTGAAGAAAGCTGATCGCCGAAGAATTGATGCTTTTGAATTGTGGTGCTGGAGAAGACTCTTGAGAGTCCCTTGGACTGCAAGGAGATCCAACCAGTCCATTCTAAAGATCAATCCTGGGTGTTCACTGGAAGGACTGATGCTAAAGCTGAAACTCCAATACTTTGGCCACCTCATGTGACGAGTTGACTCACTGGAAAAGACTGATGCTGGGAAGGATTGGGGGCGGGAGGAGAAGGGGACGACGGAGAATGAGATGGCTGGATGGCATCACCGACTCTGTGGACATGGGTTTGAGTGAACTCCGGGAGTTAGTGATGGACAGGGAGGCCTGGCGTGCTGTGATTCATGGGGTCACAAAGAGTCAGACACGACTGAGCAACTGAACTGAACTGAACTGAACTGTTTGAGTTTGATACAATACTGCTTCTGTTCTATGTTTTGGCTTTTTGGCTGCAAGGCATGTGGGATCTTAGCTTCCCTACCAGGGATCGAACCCACACCCCCTGTATTGGAAGGTGAAGTTGTAACCACTGGACCACCAGAGAAGTCCCCTAGAGTTTCCATTCTATAGACAAGATGACTGTTATCAGCACCACTCTATAGACGAGATGACTGAGACTCCATGATGCTTTTCCCAAGTCAATTCATATAACTGATTGTATTATATAAGTGATTTAGAGACAAGTGATTTTTGTATATGATAAATATATATGAATCCACGTAAGTTTTGTCATGAAATTCTATCATTTCAATGCAAAAAAAACACCTTTCAAGAGTTACTTTGACTGTTAAAAGATTATGCAATCTATTTAGAATACTTTATCAAATTGATATGTGAAGGTGGCCATTGGTAAATTTGACCTAAGTTTGAGAAAATTTAGTTATAAGACTGTAGTGTTATAGCATCTAGATCATTCAGGAAAACAACGTTGAAAGATATATAATGTTAGGGACTTCCCTGGTGGTCCAATGGCTAAGACTCTGATCCCAATGCAGGGGGTCTAGGTTCAATCACTGGTCATGGAACTAGATCTTGCATATTGCAGTGAAAACCTGGACAGGTTTTTAAAAAATAAATATTTTTTAAAAAGAGAAGTAAAAGGTATACAACATGATGATTTATTTTGCCTGTGACATCTGTAAGGGTTAATTGTTACAGTTCATTTAGTATGCACTTTCAAAAATAATGTTGGACCTAAAGGTGTAAAAGATGAGGAAGAAGCCCAGACACATTTTTTTTCCCTCCCCACAAGGAGCTCATCCAGAGACCATGACATCAGTCACAGGTATGGTAAGAATTGCTGAGGGGGATTATAGCGACCAATGAGATCTTTCCTGAGATATTGCGCTTGCAAAATCAACCCCCACAGACTCAGCAGCTACTCCGAAGATCTCTGATTTTTTCTGAATCATGCATTTCAGCCCTGTGATTTGCAACTGGACCTTAGGGTGAAAGTGAAAGTGTTAGTCGCACATCATGTCCGACTCTGTGACCCCAAGAACTGTAGCCACCTGGCTCCTCTGTCCATGGGATTTCCCAGGTGAGAACACTGGAGTGGGTAGTCACTCCCTTCTCCAGGAGATCTTCCTGACCCAGGGATCGAACCCAGGTCTCCTGCATTGCAGGCAGATTTTTTTACCATCTGAGACACCAGGGAAGCCCAAGGACCTTAGGGTTTCTAGGGCTATTTTATGAAAAGCAACTCATTTTGCTTATCTATCTGTGTTTTTTATGCATTTCACTTATACTTTTCTTCCTTATCTTTCACACTTATGGCTTAAAGCCCTATTTATTTCTAAAATAAAAGCAAGTCCCTTTCCAGTTGGGGTGAATAAGGAAGTACGTAGCAGCATATTGGGGCCATGCAGCCAGCCAGCCAAAGGCAAAGAGAAGTAGAAAGATACAGGGACTGAGGCTCGTTTCTCCAGGCTGCTGAACAAGCTTGACTTCAGGCAACTTCTTCAGTTATAGAAAGCGAGTGTTCCCGTCCTAGTCCCTGAAATGGCAGCAGCAGAACCAAGAGCCGCGGCAACAAACAGTCCCTCTTTTCTTGAAAAGAGGGGCTACTCTTCTAGTTTTCTTAAGTTTTCTTCCAGTTGTCTGTATTGAAATTTTACAAATTCTATAAGTTTTTTTTTTCTGATGCTTGTTTTATGAAGTCTAGAACTCTATGAAAATTTTTTTTTTCTTTTATAAAACACTTTTAGGGACTTCCCTGGTGGTCCAGGGGTTAAGACTGTACTTCCAATGCTGGGGCTCAGGTTCAATCCTTGATCGGGAAACTAAGATCTCACATGCCATATGGCATGGCCAAAAAAGGAAAAAATAAACAGACTCCCTCCCCCACCATCACCAAAAGAGAGAAAAAACTTTACTTAAAAAAAATTGAGGTATAGTTAATTTATAGTGTTGTGTTGGTTTCATGTATACAGCAAAGTGATTTAGTTGTACATATACATCTATATTTTTTGGATTCTTTTCCCTTGTAAGTTATAAGATACTGAGTATAATTCCCTGTGCTATACAGTAGGTTCTATGTAGTTCTTCACCTATTTTATATATAGTAGTGTGTGTATGTCAATCCCAGATCCTAAGCTCCTAATATATCTCTTCCCTATCATTCTACCCGCTTTGGTGACCATAAGTCTGTTTTCTATATGGACTTCTTTTTTTTTTTTTCTTTTTGCCTTCAGCCTAGCTAATTAGAAAACAATTTGGTTCCAATAATTTTTAATGACAGGTCAGACTCATATATTTTGAATTTTATCTCAATTTTTAATGACAAGTCAGACCCATATATTTTGGATTTTATCTTTTTTTAGTTACTGATCATATTCTACATTGGAAAAAACCCCCAAATCTAAATCAATATTTGTGTTCTAGTCTTTCTAAAAGAGGTAACAAAATAATTCATATGTATGCATATATATATACATATATATATCCACATGATAGTCTTGGTATGTTAATGGGATCATTAGTGATATCAAGGATTAAAATCCTTGTGTTGATAGTACAATGGAGGTGTTCAGCATCCTGAAGTTATCTTTGCTCATTTTCCTCTGTTCCTTTGCCAGTAAGTTCCATCACCTAAACAATGTCCTGAGGCCAAATTCAACACCTGGAGAGGAAAAGTACAGAAGTTTCATATTGTCAGTATCTCCAGGAAACTCCATCCAGAGGTTCTAAAGCTAATAATTCATCCCTCACTGATCTTCCCACCCCAAATGTTCACACACAGACACTCCCTGAATTAATAAGGAAAGACAATAGTATCATTCAGAAGTTTAGCAATAGCATAAGAGACTTCTGTGGGTAAACAAACAAAAAGTTTATTACACAAACAATGTTGACTGGAATTTGTTTTTTATTTTTTTTTAAAGAAAGTAATTCTGGGCTTCCTTGGTGGCTAGAATCCACCTGCCAATGCAGGAGATGTGGGTTTGATCCCTGGTCCAGGAAGATCCCACGTGCTGTGGAGAAACAAAGCCCGTGCACCACAACGATTGAGCCTGTGCTGTAGAGTCTGGGAACCACAATTAAGCCCAAGAACCTAGAGCCTGTGGTCCACAACAAGAGAAGCCACCGCATGAGAATCCCTTGCACATAGCTAGAGAATAGTCCCACTTGCCGTAACTAGAGAACGCCTATGCACAGCAGCGAAGACCCAGCACAGTCAAAATAAAATAAATTTAAAAAACTAATAAAAAGAAAGAAATTCCAAAATAACACCATTTTAATAAATTTCTGCCTACATGCAATGAAAAATTTCCATGTTTTTTTCATTGAAGAAATGTGAGTTTTATTTCCATGTGCAGAATAAAATTATCAGAAGCATTTTCTAAAGGTGACCAAATATGTGAAGGCAGTTGGGACAGAGGAAGGCTTAGCAGTCCAGAGGCAGGAGTTTGGCTTCAAACTACCTGGGTTCATATATATGGCTCCATAGTTATATACTTTGTGACGTTGGGCAAATTACTTAATGTCTCTGTTCCTTGGTTTCTCACAGGTAAGAAAAAAGTCCTTCAGTTAGAGATGTGCCTAAGCCAAAACAATTTATTGCAGATACAAAGACCCTATATCTAGTATTTTAATGCAAGAAATTAGGATAGATTGATCAGCAAATTCAATGAAGAGGAGTAAGAAGTTGAAGGAGATGCAACTTTAGATTAATTGTTTCAACAGATCATTTCAGATAATTGTGATGAAGTGAAAAGTGCAATACAGAAATTATGGGATCTGGTAGCACAGGGTTTGATCTCTGGGTTGGGAAGATCTCCTGGAGGAGGGCATGGCAACCCACCCAGTATTCTTGCCTGGAGAATCTCCATAGACACAGGAGCCTTGTGGGCTACAGTCCATGGTGTTACAAAGAATCAGACATGACTGAGCAACTAAGCACAGCATGGCACAGCACAGCACAGTACAGTTTTGAGTCTCTACTGGTTCAAAGTAGGTAAAAGGATAGTTGAAATTAACCTACCTGATGATACAGAATAGAAAAAAAAGTACTAAATGAGTTAATTTCCTATCAGTTAAAGCAAAGGGAATTGTTGAATAGATCTCATGAAATAATATAATGCAATTAAATAGTACCTAACTAAACGCTCTGTGAATGTTGGTTATCATTAGATTTGTCATATTTATGTTGTTGTTTAGTTGCTAAGTTGTGTCAGACTCTTGTGGTCCCACGGACTGTACCCTGCCAGGCTCCTCTGTTCATAGGGTTTCCCAGGCAAGAATACTGGAGTGTGTTGCCATTTCCTTCTCTAGGGGATCTTCCCTACCCAGGGATCAAACCCACATCTCCTGCATTGCAGGTGGATTCTTTGATACCGAGTCACCTAGGAAGCCCATACTTATATTCATATGTTTATATAAATATATTTATATCTATATGTTTATAAAATATTTTTATATTTTAAAATTTATGTAATAATATATATTTTATGCATTTGTTTTTGTGTATATATTAATATCATATTTATATTAAAATATGCTAGAAAACATATATCAATGACATTATTTAGGGAACTGGTGTCAAAGCCTGGGCAGATGAAAAGATGATAACTTGAGCATTATCATCAAATATAGCTATCTCATCCTTAACTCTTCCTTGTGCCTAGAGAAAGTGCTAGTGGACAATGTTGTTTTAACCATTGAGAGTAAAGAAGATGTCAGAGATGTTCCGTAGAACGTAGCTGGGATTCCTCCTGATAGACACAGAGGGAATTACGCCACCTACTGAAGTTCTTCAAAATTTATCTCTTCATCATGAGAACTTAATGATCATAATAAACTTAATAAGATGTAACACTTCATAATCATTAATTAGTTAATCTGCAAAACATCTTTGTGAAGTAGAAAAGGGTCATTACCCTATTAGGATTACTCACAGGATTGACCGAGAATGCAGTGGAGACTCAAGTCATGAATGCCCAACATCAACTGTTCCACTTCCTTGAGTGACTCAGGAGAAATTCTGCCTAGCCGTAAAGATTGGAACACAGTCTGTTTGAGGAAGTCCTCAAGCACCTTATTACATCTACACTCTCTGCTTCTATCGGCCTTAGGGCCACTGATCTAAGTTCACAGCTGGTCAATTCTTACTAAGAGAATCAGAACACCCTAGGAGGGAAGACTTTCCTTTATGTTGCTTGCATGGATGATCCTACACATTATGGGAGTCTTCAGTGGGTTTTTGCATATGTTCTCCTAGCTTTATGGAGAAAATAGACATCCTATTTCTCTCTTTTGAAGGTAAAAGGAATTGGATCACTCTCCAAATTGCTCAATATTTTGCCCAAATTCATGATCATAAGACAAGTTTACTCCAGATTGCTTTACGTTGTGTTTTAGATATATTCTCCTCTAATAAGTCTCATTTAGAGATCTTAAAATACTCATCCTCATTCCTTCTGTCTTTATTTTTGTTCTTATGCGTGCCTGCCTGTATGCTCAGTTGCTTCAGTCATGTCCGACTCTATGGACCGCATTGACCAAGAATGCGACCCTATGGACCGCAACCTGCCAATCTCCTCTGTGCATGGGATTCTCCGGGCAAGAACACTGGAGTGGGTTGCCATGCCCTTCACCAGGGGATCTTCCTGACCCAGAGATGGAAGCCTGCATCTCCTGAATCTCCTACATTGGCAGGAGGATTCTTACCAACTAGCACCACTTGGGAAGCCCTTATGTCTTTATATGTTGTAGTAAGCATAAGGGGAAAAACTTGATCCACAGCTTTACTGCATGGAGGTTGATCTCACTGGGTAAAGTTTACTTCATAACAGCTGACCAGACACAAATTCTGTTTTCTCTGAATTGCTTTTAAGTCCAACCTGTAAAGTAGTTTTTCAACATGTACCAAAATCAAAGCAGAGACATTTAGGCACAGAGTGTATTCAGTAAAGTTTAAAATACCCACCTTTTTCTTTATTTAGCCTTTGTCAATTATTTATTTACTTGATAAACATATATTTAAAGACTTCAAACCAGGATATGTACCCAATATGAAAAAAATCATATAACGCCTTCAGTTTATAAACAGATTCATGTGGGTAATCCATCGGCTTTCCAGGCAGCTCAGTGGTAAAGAATCTACCTGCCAATGCAGGAGATGAAGGTTTGATCCCTGGGTCAGGAAGTTCCCATGGAGGAGGAAATGACAACTCACTCCAGTATTCTTTCCTGGAACCTTCCATGGACAGGGGATCCTGGTGTTCTTTAGTCCATGGGGTGGCAAAGAGCTGGACATAACTCAGTGACTGAGCACACACAGCACAATCCATAGCTGAAGACAGATAGAGCAGACTATTGGTTAAGAAAGGTGATTTAAGGCTCCTTTAGTCTAAATTCAACTCTCCACCTTGCTACATATCAGATCTGTGGAATTGGAGAAAGTTGTTTTGTTTCCCTGTGCTTGAGCCATCTGTTAAATGGACAATAAAATCTCTTTGCCATGTTGTTATTAGGAAGATCAAATAAAATAATAGCTGAAAAGCAGTCAGGGCTTCCCTGATAGCTCAGTTGTAAAGAAGCTGCCTGCCAAAGCAGGAGACTTGGGTTCGATCCCTGGGTCAGGAAGATCCCCTGGAGAAAGAAATGGCAACCCCCTCCAGTATTCCTGCCTGGGAAATCCCACAGACAGAGGAACCTGGCAGGCTACCATCCATGGGGTCATAAAGAGTCGAACATGACTTAGCAACCAAACAACAAGAAAAGCAGTTAATGTATTATTAACATTTGAAATGCTGTAGATTAATAAAGGCTAGTTTTATTTTTAAAATTTAGGGATTCCCTTTAGACTAGAATTTACTTAGAAACAAATCTTAACCTGACTTAGTACATCTTTGAGCCAGAAACTTCAAGCTCCCTTTATATCTGTGATGCATTGAACAAAATTGCCTGAAAGTGTCTCTGGGTGTTTGTTCTGGATTAACTAGATAGTTACCTAGGACCAGGAGCTATCCCCACTCCTCATGGCAGAGACTGCTCCCAAACTCAGCTTCCTACCAGGCCTGAGGTATCTCCCAAAGTACGCATACCCCAGATCCCATTTGCCATCTGGACTTCAGGTGCCGGGCAGCTGGCAATACCAAAGGAGTCCAGTGAACAGCTGGTACTGCATTTCAAGTCACCTGTGTATAGTCCCACTGACGAGGCTGCCTTTTCACTTTTGCCCTATGAAAGGCTTAAGTGACAGGAAGCAATAGCCCTCTAGTGGAACGCAGACCCACATGCCAGGAACAGAAGCTCTCTGGACCAGGCGTTCCTCTCTGTGGGATGATGGCAGTTGACTCACACCTTCTCTTCTCTTGCAGATCCAGTCTCACAGGTTTTCTTTGCCCAGTAAAGCCCATGATGTAGAAATCGTCTTGAACCCAGTGCCCCACAGGTGGTGGCCCAGAAGAAACTCACTGGACGCAATACCTCCATGCTTCGTTTCTTAAAGGATTCCTTTTCAGTTTGCTGAGATTCCCAGTGGGAATGCTAACACAATTGGCAGCAATCCTGGGTCCTCTGCATTCTGGAATTTACTGTTAGAACATTTCCTTCCGTCCTTCCTGGTATTAAAAAGAAAAAAAGCAAACCGGTTATTATATTCATCCAATCAACTGTTCAGTGAAAAAAAAGGACTTTTCTTCACAAAAAGTTTATGGATTCATAGATGGCAGACATCCTTGATTAAAAGAATGCAAATAATTTAGAAGATTTAGAAACACAGTGTTTTTAGTTCTGTTGCTCCTGTATTAGTGAGATAATTTGCTTTTGCTTTCTACTCTCATGGGTAAAATAAACAATGTGATACTAATCATGTTCACTATTTAGTTTAGAGATATAAATAATCAAAGCTATGGTAACATATTTTTCTTGTGTTATAAAATTTTTTTTAAATCCCTGTAGCTTGATGAAATATGTGTATCATGTCTCTACTACATGTTTTATTAGGTTAATAAGAGAAATATTATAGCACAATGAAAAAAACAATTTTCATTTCTTTGACACAGGTTGGACTGAAGTTTTTCTTTTTTGTCTTCATTGGTAGTTTTTATGTAATCTTTTGTGAATTGCTTCTTAATATTATTGAAATAGCAGGCATAATCTGAGCATATTTTTCAATTTGAAAATTCTTTTTATATTGACAGTTTAAATCAATATCTTCAGATATTTTATCATCTGGTCATTTCTCCACTTGATTTGTTTATATTATAAAATTTATGCACAGAAGAATTTTGCATTTTTGTGTGAAAGTGTGTCAGACTCTTTGCGACCCCATAGGCTGTAGTCCACCAGGTTCCTCTGTCCATGGGGTTTTCCAGACAAGAATACTGGAGTGGCTAGTCATTCCCTGCATTTTTGTATAATTCAGCCTTTTTTTTTTTTTTTAAGAGTTTCTGTTTTGTTTAGATTTTTACTTCATCCTTCCCTAATCCAAGATCACAAAAATATTTATCTATATTTCTTTGTTTTTAAACAAATTGTCTACTTTACATTTAACTAATTTATGCTATCTGGAATAAATTTTGCTTTAAAATGTAAAATAAAGATCTCTTTTCTCCCCACTAATTCAGGCATTCTTCGCATAGTAATTTGTTGAATAATCTTTGTGTAAATGTTTTAGATTTGTGTCACCCCCTCCCAGCTTCATTCTGCTCAGAAGTCTCCTTTCTAAGAGGTACATTCTGTCTGCCTGAATTCCCCTAATTATGATTCTCATCCTTCTTCTCTGTTTCACACTTTTCATTACTTGACATTATACTTGACTTTTTGGTACATTTATCTGAGTTATTGTCTCACTCATGAGAATGTAAGTTCCATGAAAGCAGGAACTTTTATGTCCATTCATGATTGTATCTCAATGCTTTGAAAATGTCCTTCTTATTAAAAAAAAAAAACAAAAAAACTCCTTATATTGTTATCAAATAAAGGGATACTTAGATACAATGCAGATTTTCTGCCTTTCATGTTATCTGACTTTATAAATACTTTCTCCTTGTACTTTAGCTTTCTTTACACAATGGATCTTTTAAGATGGGATAAATGACATTTTTCTGTTTGTGCCTCTTCAGAGTAACTGAGTTCAATTGTTTGCTCTGAATGTCTCAATTTTTTTATGTAGATAGAAGCTCTGAAAAGGTTTACATCTCATTAGATTGTGACTCGGTGTTCTTTTTCTAGAGATTGGTGAAGGAAATGATATTAACTTTATGATTTCTGATGCTCTTAAGAAAACAAAAACAGCAAACATGAGTTTGCTGAGAAAGGAAGCTTAGCATATTCCATCTGACTTTTTTTTTAACTCCACATAATATAGTTTTATCCTGAGATCTTTAGTTTTAATTTTACTTTCCATGGACTCTATCTGCCCTTAGAAACAGTTTGGCAGCTCATGGCATCTTTTCCCCCCTGCCAGTTCTCAGTCATGTCAAATCATGATAGAGGAAGAGAAGGAAATTGGTTGATGGTCTCCACGATGCTAACTGGTTGCTGAGCACAGACTGTAATCTCTCCTGAGTTCCTATACGCTTTCAGGGAGTGTTCGCTGAGCCGTAAGTAGTTTGCAGTTGGAATTCCGCTGCACTGGTGTCTCCGGCTAATTGGCTTTATATTATCACAACTGGAGGCCACTCAGGAAAGGGTGGAGCACACCAAGAACTGTGTGTAATTTATTAGGGTAAGGTCTGAGTGCCAGCTACACAGACCTCTCAGTTCTCTTCCAGATTAGTTGAGGATTGAAGCTCTAATTCATCTTACTAATTAATGGATTTAGCTTAATTGTCACAAGTTTAAATTTTGTGCAGGAGCCCAGAGACCTGAAAGGACTGTACGTGTCATAAATCAGTGATGCACATAAGTCAAAGCAGTTTTTGAGCTGCTTGTCTTCCCATTATGGCAAGCCACCTGGCCGTTGTCTCAAAAAAAAAAAAAAAAAAGAGACGGTGTCATCTTTATTCCCTCCCAGAAAAGATCCCTTTATTCCTTACCAGGAACGAGAAGGTGATTGAATCACAGGGTGCATCTGTGCACACCCAAGATCATTTCTTCTGCTTTTCATCTGTTTCAAAAAACATTTTAACTGTGCTGTGCCAAGCATTGGGCAATGTTCATAAATTTCATCGTACTTCCTCGTTGGCACACAGCCAAGAAAATGGAAACAGGGCTTTCTTGTGGAAAACCATCCAGCTTGGGGTTTGGGAGCAATAAAGTTTCTTTTCATGTGTGAGGTCTCGGAGTCCTTCAGTGCTTCCTGGTCTGGGGACGCCAATGTTCATCTCCAGTGAGACGTTGCAGATGGAATCTGGCAAAACTATACAGGGAGCCGGGAGTAATCAGGTCTCTGTAAGGTGGGCGGGACCAAGTCCCTGGCTCACGGGGCTCATGGCAGGCAGCTCAGAGCTGATGCTCACTCCTTTGTCCCTTCGGAGAAGACCTATCCCAGCTTCCTTCTGAGGCAGGCTTTGAGGAGGGAGTGGGAAGATATTTGGGAAGTTACTTCTCTTTTGGGTGCCTCCTCCTGTGTCCACGTCATTCTTTTACTTCCAATAATGTAACATATATGGGTTTCCCAGGTGATGCAGTGGTAAAGAATCCACCTGCCCATGTGGGAGACACAGTGTTCCATCTCTGGGTCAGGAAGATCCCCTGGAGAAGGAAATGGTAACCCACTCCAGTATTCTTGCCTGGAGAATCCCATAGACAGAGGAGCCTGGCGGGCTACAGTCCATGGGGCTGCGAAGAGTCAGACATGACTCACCAATCACAGAACGTAATACACAGAGAGACACTAGAGGTGGGACACTTTCCCCATCACTCCTAAGTAGGATGAAAAATCCCCAAGCTGGACAATGTTTTTACTTGAATCCATTGGGTTTACAGATCATTGGAGGATATATCCTGTTGCCATTTGAGGTCCTCTGAAAGAGAAAGGGGAAAAGGCATGAAGTAGATGCTTAGTCTAACTTACAGACTGAAGGACAGTGTTTCCCTTGGCTTCCTGGGGGAATGAGAATATGCTTCGCAGTTAGAGAAGGTACAGTCTCAAGATAAGGTAGGAAAAATGATTCCCTTAACCAGACGATTAAATCAAGCAAATACTGTCTTAGCACTAGTGCTAAGTAATGTTTTGGTGTACAGTTCCATGAGTTTTACACACACACAGATTATTGTAACTACCACCACAAACAGGATACAGAAGGATTCCAACTAGTCCCAAATCTTCTATCATGCGGACCCTCTGTGGGTAGATGCTCCCCCCACCCCCCACCCCCATTCCATCTCTGGATTTGGCAGAGTTCTTTGATACATCTGACACCAGACACTAACAACAAAGAAAAAAATTAATACATTAACTTCATCTAAGTTAAAAAGCTTGTTCCTTGAAGAGCACAGTGAGGAGTGAAAAACTAAGCCACAGACTGGAAGAAACCACTCGCAAATCACCCATCTGACAATTGTTCAAGGTACTTGGAGTGAGAGGAAATTGAATAAGGCATGATCTTTTTCTACAAGAAACTGTAGTCAAGTGGAGATAGAGATCAATAGGTAATAGACTATACATGAAGAAGGACGCAATTCATGCTAACATATGGGAAGGGAAATTGCTCCAACTTGGGAAATTAAGGATGGCTCCATCGGGCATGGAAGCTGATGGGAAAGGCTATTCTAGAAGAGGGATTCAAGGAAGAAAAGCTATAGAAGTGAGAAAATGCAGGGCATAAGTAGGAAAAAGCAAGTAGTCCACTCCAGTGTCACTTCTGTGTCAATGACAGCTTGATGAGAATGAATACAGGCCTTCTCAGCTTCTAATATTTTCAAATGAACACATCCTTCAATATTTATCCCTTCCTGGGCTATAAGTATACAAAGTAGCTGTCTTATAAGTAGAGGTTGCTCCCTGAGAGTAGATTCCCTGGTTGTGCTGAAACATCGAAAACTGTGAAGGGTCATTTAAAACCAAGTGAACTGTCAGGATGGTTGATTAGAAATGCAAATGTTAACTGTGCTGTGATAAGCATAATAAACAAAACAATGAAACCAATTAGAAGGTACTTTTGAGAACTTCAGGCTTCAATTAGTTATAAAGGCAGAGAAAAAGACTTCAACTGTTTGATCTTTTTTGTCAGCAGGTGGAGTCAATAATCTGAATAGTTTTGAAAGGTCCTAAATGTCATGGGTCACTTAGACCCTGGTCATTGTTCCTTTGTTGTTAGACAAGCTGCATTGAGACCAGTCTCCCCAAGTCATTTTTCCTGTGTACCACCAGACTTAGAAACGAAACATAGTCTTCTGTAATCTTTCCTACTGGGCGAGTGTGCAAGCTAAGTCATTTCAGTCGTGTCTAAATCTTTGTGACACCGTGGACTCTAGCCCACCAGTCTTCTCTGTCCATGGGATTCTCTAAGCAAGAACAGTGGAGTGGGTTGCCATTCCCTCCTCCAGGGAATCTTCCAGACCCAGTGATTGAACCCGAATCTCTTGTGTCTTCTGATTGGCAGGCAGATTCTTTACCACTAACGCCACCTGGAAAGCCCTTCTACTGGGCAACATTCCTGAAAGAACTGAATCTTTTGCTGTTGGTCAACTGTTGAAATGAACATAGAATTAGCATTTAAATTATGTTAAACAGTGGAGGAGTATCAGAATATAAACTTATGCCACTTTCACAGTTACAGTTTTAAAGCCTGCTTTATTAAATTCTGTTTTGTAGCTTCTTTAATTAGATAGGATGCATTGGAAAGGTCTGATTCTTGTCATTTGTATTCATTTTCCTTCAGATATATTCAATATGAAAGAGATTTTTAAAAATTTTGTGTTTACTTTTTTGTGTGTATGTTTTTGTGAATTTTAACATGCACATTGGTTCTTGTAATAAACACTACAAACAAGATACCGAATAGCCTCAACACCCTTAAAGAATTCCCTCTTTCTGACCCTTTATAGATAAGCCCTCCCATGGGTGTGGCAAATAATATCCATAAAGGAAAAATTGATAAATAGAAGTTCATCAAAATTTTAAAAATTTGCTCTTCAAAGAACATAGTTAAGAGGTTGAAAAGACAAGTGACAGATTGAGAGTAAACATTTGCAAATCACATATCAACCAAGATCTTACATTCAGAAAAAAGAAATCTTGAAACTCAACAGGAAGTGAATAAACAACACAATTAAAAAATGAGCCAAAGGTTTGAACGAGACTTCACCACCAAGAAGACAAAGGGTGGGAAGAGAGGCAGATGAAAAGATCAGTAGCCATTAAAGCCCCATAAATTATAACACACCGTGATATCATTATGCGCCTATTAGAACAAATATATAAAAATGACTGATGATACCAAATGATGAAAAATGTGGAGGAACTAGAATGCAGAGTGGTGCAATTACTCTGGAAAACAGTCTGGCAGTTTATTTAAAAAGTCATCCCATGTGACTCCACAATCACATTATTTAAAAAGACATCCCATGTGACTCTACAATCACATTACTTCATTATATTACTTTATCACTTACTGGTGGCTCAGAAGATAAAGAGTCTGCCTAAAACGCAGGAGACCAGGATTTGATCCCTGTATCATTCCCTGGAGAAGGGAATGGCTACCCACTGCAGTATTCTTGCAGTAATCCCATGGACAGAAGAGCCTGGCGATTACTTTAGTTTAATAATCTAAAAATGTATTTAAAAAAAAGCAAAAACGAAAAACACTGTCCCAAATTGAACATGTCATTTCCTACCTTCTGCTATACCCCACCCCCTTTTCTTCTTCTTTTGACTCTCAGTTAAAGCCATTATTCTCCAGACTAAACACTTCAGAGTCATCATTCTGTCCTTTTAATTAATTTATTTTTAGCAGTCTTCATGTACAAGTAACCTTTGAATATCTTGACTTCTAATTCTCCATTATCTTTGCAATGAGTAATTATTGAAGAATGAATGGAATAGGTGAACAATTACTTCTCAAATTGTATAGAACTATAGCAATGACAGATTTTATTTTCTTGGACTCCAAAATCACTGTAGATGGTGACTGCAGCCATTAAATTAAAAGATGTTTGCTGCTTGGAAGAAAAGGTATGGCAAACCTAGAGAGTGTGTTAAAAAGCAGAGACATCATTTTGCTGATTGAGGGTCCTATAGGCAAAGCTGTGTTTTTTCCAGTAGTCACGAGTTGGACCATAAAGGAGGCTGAGTGCCAAAGAACCGATGTTTTTGAACTGTGGTGCTGGAAAAGACTCTTGAGGAGTCCCTTGGACTGCAAGGAGATCAAACCTGTCAGTCCTAAAGGAAATCAGTCCTGAATATTCATTGGAAGGACTGATGCTGAAGCTGAAACTCCAATACTTTGCCCATCTGATGCGAAGAACTGACTCATTTGAAAAGACCCTGATGCTGGGAAAGATTGAAGGCAGGAGGAGAAGGGGACGACAGAGGATGGATGGTTGGATGGCATCACCGACTCAATGGACATGAATTTGGGCAAACTCTGGGAGATAGTAGAGGACAGAGGAGCCTAGAGTGCTACAGAGGAGCCATGGGGTCACAAGAGTTAGGCATGAGTGAGTGAGCATACACAGAAACACACACATACACACACACGCACATACACGAATATTTACTGGGGTCCAATCCCTGCTTCACTGTTTACTCTGTGGGTGAACCTGGGCAGCTTTCTCAGTCTTCTTGAACATCAGTTTCCTTATCTGGAGTTTGAGAGTAGCATCATTTTCTTGTACCTAATTTTGCAAGAGTTAAACTATCCTATATCATTAATGTCTAGTACAGAGTCTGGACTCAACTAGGCACTTTCAGCTGTAAGCACTTGTACTCACATGATTTCCTAGTACATCAATAAGAAAAGAATACACACAAAACCACACACTCATTAAAAGTAGGATTCCAAATTGAAATAATTGTGTCTTAGTGTTGCTCACTCGCTCTCCAATACGATGACAAACCAACTAACCAGCCTTAGGTGGCTGTAAAATAAGTTTACCATCAGAAATAAGACGCAGAGAAAAATCAATAGCCTTGTGGTCAATATTAATCTCCCATCAATAAAAGCCCATATCTTTCACTGTTTATGGTAATTGTCCCAGTGATCTGCTTAAAGTGCTTACAGTACTTAGAGGGTCCAGCTGATAGTATCTTATCCAGGCTCTGAGCAGCAGTGTCAAGGAACACACAAGGCTGGGACTGGTTCTCCTGCTGGTTAATTTGACAAAGGGTCCTTGGTTGTCACAGATACCAGACTGTGTTCACTGGTAGATCTGACTTCCCTCCCTCCTCTCTGAGGTAAGAGTGGCTGTCCTTTGGAGGTGTTCAGGGTTCACTGAAACAAAATAGGCCTGCGCTCAGCTCACCACTTAAGCCAGCGTTAGGAATCTCACTGTATGTACTCTAGGAGGCCTTTGACGTTAAATCACTCCGCTGGCGGCAAAGGAGACCTGTCTTCTCCATGGAAGTCTGTTAATATGCACACATAGAGCTTATTGGCATTGAGGGCCATTGTCCAAATAGTTGTTTCACTTCCCAGTAAAAGTCTACTCTTTCCATAGAAATCTTGCTTCCATCAAGTGACTTGCATTATTCCCCAAATTAACATCAAGTTTAAGAATTTATAGATTTTCTGTCAGTGTGTTAATTTTGGTTCAAGGTGCTTTTTTGGAGAATGAAGACATGGCCTATGAAGGGTGATATGCCCGTTCCTAGCTAAACGTTGGCTTCTTTTCTTTTTTTGTAGCCCGCCCTCATGCCCACCTCAAACACCATTATTAGCACCTTAGAGGTCATGAAGGCAAAAATGCTTCCTGAGCTTGGTGCTTCCAGTAATTGCGAAAAAACACACTTATCTCTGAAGCTGAGAACCCATAACTGAACAGTGATGCCCTAAGTATGGGCTTCCCTGGTGGCTCAGATGGTAAAGAATCTGCCTGCAATGCAGGAGACCCGGGTTTGATCCCTGGATTGGGAAGATCCTCTGGAGGGGGGCATGGCAACCCACTCCAGTACTCTTGCCTAGAGAATTTCACGGACAGAGAAGCCTGGCAGGCTGCAGTCCATAGGGTCGTGCAGAGTCAGACACGACTGAAGTGACTAAGCAGCTGCAGCATCCCCAAGCATAACAAAGATACACACACACACACACACACACACACACATAGTTGTGCAAAACTTTGTCTAATGCAGTTGATAATTTTCAAAATTGCCTTTTAGATTGTATTTGAGCGGAGTAATTCAGAAATTTACAGGACATCTTACTTTATACACTCCTACAGTCTATTTTAGCCAACCGCATCTTTTTTTAAATATATATTTTAGCCAAACCTTTCCAAGTCGCACATGCTGTTTGAAATCATAATGACAGACATTACTTTGATGTTACTTTTTATCCTTAACTTAGCCATCATTCACAGCTGCTTCTGCTTCGATTGAACAAGGCACTTAAAAAAGGGAAGATATTATATAAATTAAATTTTCATTGCTCTGTAACTTATCAAAAGATTGCACCATTTCTGATTTACAGTTAGGACTGCAAATTAACTTCAAAAGGCAAGAAATAGAAAAGTGGAGGCATAGTCTTTCATGGTCTATTACTGAGAAGGAGAAGTGATATAATGATAACAAAAAGGTTTCTTCTCTTGAACAATAGAAGAAATATCCATTCCTCTTGTACCTGTGTGTTTATATCCACGTATAAGCTTTGTCTTTGACAAAGCTCTTAACTCTTTGAACTCTTAACTACAATGCAAACAACTCCTGAAAGGCAATCATTATAGAACTGTGGCCTAAAAAAATTAGAGGTTGGAGATACACCAAGCAATCAAAAAAGGCCAGCCTACTGCTTTCAGGCCGATGTAGTATTAATAGAACCATTTCTAGATATGACACATACCAGGGAGTTTATCTGCCCAACTTACACCTGATTAGTGGTAAAGCACACCTGGAACCAAGTCATCTCATTCATCTGAGTTCAGTGTTTGTCCCATCCCATACAGGACCTAATTCTGTAATATCAGTGCAAGAGAGGCTCATTCGGCAATAGTTGAGTTGGAGCCCCCGGATTCTGAGACCTTCTGGATTCTTGGTTTAACTGATTTTTATTTCTGTGCTGCAGAGTGACTTTTTTTTCTAACCGAACCTCATCACCCTGCTTTGCAAACTTCCATCTGCATACCTAGCCTTGTCATTCAGGCTCTCTTTCAAGAGTTCACATTTGATAAAACCCATCCCAAACACCCCTCTTTACTGGACGTCTCTTCTACTCTTCTGTATCCACTCCTTTTTTTTTGCTTTCTAATCTTGTCCCCCTCCAATTCTTCTCTCTTGAGTAGAAGCCAAAAATCTACACCACTGGCCACTCAATAAGATTCTAGACTCCATTTTTTTTTTAATACTATCTTTATTCTCTGATGACCTCCACCTTTGACTTAGTCATTTGCTTCCCTGAGAGCACAAATCTCATAATGTCAATGGCCCCAGGTGCTTTTGACAGTGTGGGTCCCTTCCTTCATTAAAAAACATTAAAACATATTTTATGACTGCTTTGGTATAAAGTTGAATATAATCTTCCACACTGAAAGTTCATTTTTCCTCTCTCTGATCTTAAAATAAATTAATACATTTTCTTGGAACCCCTGAAAGTATGAGAAGCAGTTGGCTCAGTATCTGCTCTACCTGATGGATAAATTGGCCTGGGAGTAAGCCATGGAAAAGTACAGATTTGATTCTGTTCAGAATTCACTTGGACTGTAGGCTTTGAGAGCAGCCAGGGAGTCAGTTGATGTTTATGCCCTAATACTTATCAGGATAAACATTTTCTCTGTGCCTTCTATTTCCACTTTCTTTTAGCTTCATAGTTAAACTGGTTTATCCCATTTGTCTCCATGCTGTCTTCACCACATCTTTTCTTGGAAGTCAATTTATTGATTTTTAAGATGTATAATGCATGTTTACTCTAAAAATAAGAATATATTGGACATATTATAAAGAGAACACAGATTGCCTATCATCTCATAATCAGATTCTCTCTTGAACCCTTGCAACTTTGGGTTTCACCACTTATCACTTTATTCATCCCTGATTTTCAAAGTCAACATGACTCTTTTCAAAGAGTAGAGACAGGCTTCCATTTTGTACAAGTCTGTCTGTCTTTGTTTTGACTGGGTATCTTGTTCGGAAACATAGACAGAGAGAGATGGGAAAAGACAAAAAGGGTTGAATGGCCATGTTCTCTGTTTCACTCATCCATTTAATTGAATCACTTGTATACCGTAACCTCTTCTCCCCTGTCTCCTTTTCCCCTCCACAGCTCCCCTGGTACCCAAGATCCTCTTTTTTTTTTTAAAGTAATTTTTATTGAAGTATAGTTGCTTTACAATGTTGTGTTGGTTTCTATTGTACGGCATAATGAACCAGGCATCCATATATATGTGTGTGTATATTTATCCCCTCCTTTCTGGACTTCTTCCCATTCAGGTCAGCACAGAGCATTAAGTAGAGTTCCCTGTGCTCTTTAGTACATTCTCATTAGTTATCTATTTTATACATAATATCAATAGTGTATATGTGTTAATCCCAATCTCCCAGTTCCTCCCTTGTTAGCCATACAAGATCCTCTTTTTTATTATTTGTTGGTTGCAGAAGTCCCATCCTGACTATTGGCTTCAGTTCCCACCATCAGCTGAATAATTCTCAATCTGCATCCCAATTCATGTTCTTGAGAAAGATAATCCGGTCGAAAACACTCACCCTTTTCTTTGCTTATTTTCGCGAAGTGATGACGGGAGAACCTAGTCAGAGTGTGAGCCCTTAGTTTCCTACTGACTTTTTAATTCCCCCCTTACCCTGTTTCGGGCTTCCTTGGTGGTTCAGATGGTAAAGAATCTGCCTGTAATATAGGAGAACTGGGTTCAATTCCTGGGTCAGGAAGATCCCCTGGAGAAGGAAATGCTACCCACTCCAGTTTTCTGGCCTGGAGAATTCCATGGACCGTATAGTCCATGGGGTCGCAAAGAGTTGGACACAACTAAGTGACTTTCACTTTCTGTCATCCTGTTTATGGGATTGCTTGAGAGTCAAACTTTGGGATTCTCTTATTCTTTTTTCTTCTCTTTTTCTGCAAAATTCTTTAAATCTGACCTCTCATATCACACTTCCAGTTTCTCAAGTCATTTTCTGGATATTGAGGTTGAATCATTCTGAAGTCAACCCAGATATGAAACTTGGAGGTCATCTTTGCCGTTTCCCCCTTTATTCTAGTTTCTGATTCTCTCTTTTTCCTTATCAGTATATTTGGTATTTCTCACTCACACATACATATAAAGACATATCCATATTTTATTGAATGACACAACTTGGATAAGGAAACCAGGGGAAAGTGAATTTTTATTTTCTGTTTTTGGCGGGTGAGTGCATCAAATTCCTCATAGTTTAATAGGAAGAACATTTGGTTTGGAGCTAGGAAAGCTTGATTTCAGTCCCAACTCTCTTATTAATTAATTGAGTAACCTTAGGGAAGTCATGTCTTCTCTGGATCTCAGTTTTATTATCTATCAAAGGAGCCCAACAATACTTTATTTGCTTAAAGGGAAGAGGTTAAGCAATGTGATCTTTTGAAAGCCCATCCCATCAAACGTTGTCTGATGCAACAACTGCAGTGAGTAGGTGAATATATTTAATGACAAGGACTACTTATTAATTTCTAAGTTATCACTTGAAAAATATATCATTTCTACATAATGTCATCTGTGGGACTTACTATAATTACAGTTCCAATGTGGACATTTATGGATACATATATACACATATATTTTGTAACAACAATTTTGTGTGGTTTATGCTATGTTTGGGTTCACATTATGTATTTTTTTAAGTTGCTAAAATCTATTTAACATACATATTTGAAAGAGTAATTAATCTTGAGTATATATTTGTTTGAAAAGTGTGCTATTTGTCCCAATCTTAGTTCACTTATAATGTATTTTGGTTTCTTGATTGTAAATATCAGATTGTTTCTAAACATAAATTTTCTATAATTTGAAATTCAATTTTAGGAATGTTTAATATGTGTCTAAAATGTGCAAATTACCTTCTAGAGGCTAAGCATAGAAAGATGAGCAAAGTACTTTTCTAGCAGAACAACGAGATGCAAAAGACTGTGAAACTGGACTAAGTGGCTATGTTGAATCTAGGAGTTTTAAGAATTGAAGAAAATTCATTCTTTGGTAAGTATTACTAAAGACAGGTAAACTATTTGTTATTTGTTGATTTCTGATTTAAAATGTTAACACCCATTTATTGCAAAGAATGTATACTTGAAAATAATGTCAAAAGTACTTTTTAGGGACTTCCTTGGTGGTCCAGTGGTTGAGATTCTTTGCTCGCAATATAGGTTGTCTCAGGTTTGATCCTTGGTCAGGGAGCTAGATCCTGCATACTGGAATTAAAACATTCTGCATGTTGCAACTAAGATCTAGCAGAGCCAAATAAATAAATAAATAAATATTTTTTAAAGTACTTTTTAAACTGATTATATTATTTCATACCCCCTCACCTACATATGGAATTGCTAATTTCTCTTATTCTTTCAACATTGGCAACTATCACACTTTTGTGATTTTCAGTGACATTTTAATTGGATAGAAGAATACTATTTGCTTTATTTTTTATATCTTTATTAGCGCTGTTTGAGATTCTTTATATATGCTATTTGAAATTCTTTTTGTTTCTTCTTTTATAAATTGCCTGCTCACTCTCTCTGCCCATTTTACCATTGGAATACTGGATTTTTTGGCACAGTTTTACAACAAAACTAAGAGGAAGGACAGAGATTTCCCGTGTACCCTTTGCCCCTACACACGCATACTACATCACTTGACAGATTGGCTTTTTTTTTTCTTTAACCAGGAATGAAACTTCATTAAAACTTGATGATCCCTCAAAATCCATAGTTATCCTTAGGGTTTCCTCATGGTGTGCACATTCTTTGAAAAAGAAAGTGAAAGTGTTAGTCAGTCATGTCCAACTCTTTGCCACCCCATGGACTGTAGCCCCCCAGGCTCCTCCATCCATGGGATTCTCCAGGCAAGAATACTAGACGGGGTTGCCATTCCCTTCGGGGGATCTTCCCAACCCAGGGATTGAACCCAGGTCTTCTGCTTTGCAGGCAGATTCTTTACCATCTAAGCCACCAGGGAAGCCCACAAGGGTTTTGGAAAATGTACCATGAGATATATTCATCATTAAAATATCATAAGACTATTTTCACTGCCCTAAAAATCCTCTGTGCTCTGACTATTCAGCCCTTCGTCCCTTGGCAACCACAGATCTTTTGATTGTTCTTGAAATTTTGCCATGTGGTCTGTATTTTTAACCACTTATGTTACTAAATGTTTCATTCTGTCTACTAGTTTTCAAGTTATTCTGAGTAGAGAAGCATTCCTCTCTAAATAATAATTTTATCTTTTCTTCAATATGTGTATGTTCCTTTAGATTTTCTTGTCCTATTTACTTGTCTGAAACATACAGAAATATATTAAAGATCAATCAATTCAATGAGATTTTCTCTGATATTTCACTATTAATTATGTTCAATACATTTTCTTCTATCATATAAAATCAGAAATAGATATTAATTTTAACCAATGCCTTCCTGGCATCTATTAAGAGTAGAACATTATGTGGAAAAAAGAGCAGGTTACAAAATATTACATAAAAATGGTTATCTGTGAGATATGTATTTTTTTTGTCAATTTTATCTATTTTCATTTTTAAATAATTAACCAGCTGCTGCTGCTGCTGCTGCTAAGTCGCTTCAGTCGTGTCCGACTCTGTGTGACCCCATAGACGGCAGCCAACCAGGCTCCGCCATCCCTGGGATTCTCCAAGCAAGAACACTGGAGTGGGTTGCCATTTCCTTCTCCAATGTGTGAAAGTGAAAAGTGAAAGCGAAGTTGCTCAGTCGTGTCCGACTCGTAGAGATCCCGTGGACTGCAGCCCACCAGGCTCCCCTGTCCATGCGATTTTCTAGGCAAGAGTACTGGACTGTGTTAAAAATAAAAATACACCCCAAGCATTCCTTGGGTTACTAAATAATTTTAAGTGATATTTATGCATTATGTGATCCTGTCTTAAACATTTATAATAATTATTTAATAAATTGTCCATTGATGGAATACTTAGTCTTTTTTCCCCCAATATAAATAAAGTTGCACTGAATGTCTCTGTGTATAATGATTTATGTACATTACCGATTCTCTCCTTAGGACAAGTTCTCAGAATGATCTTACTAGGGGAAAAAGTATAAATCTTTTAAGGTTGACTAGGTACATTTGCCAAATTCCCTTCCAGAAATGCTATAAATTCTAATTCCTGCAAGGTATATGAAGATACCTACTCTTATTCATCTTTACCAATTTAGGAGATTAAAAAAAATATTCCTTTAATTTTAGGGGAGACTCATGGGGTCACACAGAGTCGGACACGACTGAAGTGACTTAGCAGCAGCAGTAGCAGCAGCAAGTGGTTGCAAAGAGTCGGACACGACTGAGCGACTGAACTGAACTGAACTGAATGGCTGAAATAGCTTCTAATCATTGTTTTCTTTGACTTTTCTTTCACTTTTAGTGAGGCTAATCATTCTTTCACATGTTCTTTGACCACTTAAAAGTTTTTTTCTAACTTATCTATTCATATCTTCAACTTTTCCCTTTGTTTCATAACTGGTAAGTTTTCTCTCTCTACCTCCTTCAGAGAAAAAGCCTGCATTTCTATAAGCTTATAGAGGCCTATTAAGCCTCTATTTTATTCTCATTGTTTTATATTTTTGTCTCTTAAATTTAACTCTTTAGTTGAGGGGTAAGAATTTTGATAGGTAAATAAAGAACTGTTCTTTGGAATAAAGCGTCAATATAAGGCAACATGTTGGATTATATAAGACATACAGCGGAAGTATGCTGCTAAGTCACTTCAGTCGTGTCCAACTCTGCGCAACCCCATAGACAGCAGCCCACCAGGCTCCCCCGTCCCTGGGATTCTCCAGGCAAGAACACTGGAGTGGGTTGCCATCTCCTTCTCCAATGCATGAAAGTGAAAAGTGAAAGTGAAGTCGCTCAGTCATGTCCGACTCTTAGCGACCCCATGGACTGCAGCCCACCAGGCTCCTCCATCCATGGGATTTTCCAGGCAAGAATACTGGAGTGGGGTGCCATTGCCTTCTCCTTATTCATAGGTAATGCCTGATATTGAGGAAAGAGAGGTAAGTAGACAAGAAAGAGATTCACAATTCTTTAGCACAGGGGAAGATATTTCAGGATCTTTCTAGTGAGCTTCTACTCTAAACATCCAGCTATGCCTCTGCTGTATCCACTTGGAGGTCCCATGTCATACTCACATTAACACTCATATTCAGCCTTACACTCATTCTCACTCAACTTGCTGAAGATTGAGAACCCCACAGCCCTCTCCTCTGGTGTTTCCAGTGTTTTCCAGCTATTGCTGAAGACCAAAGCCCCAGTGCTGTTCTTGGTCTGACTGTTTCAGAGCCCAGCCACACTAGTGTATTACAAACTCCTGTCAATCCCAATTCCTTGATAGTGCCTCCAAATGTCCAGTTTTCTCCATAATGACCCTACCTCTGTCCATTACCTTAACACAGATTATTTTCCTCTCACCCAGACTAAGGCAACCATTTCCTATGGGACCTCCCAGCTTTCTGTGTTCTCTTCCAAGTTATACTTCTCAGGGCAGCTGTGGTGAATTTCTAAAACGAAACCTTCAGTTCAGTTCAGTCACTCAGTCGTGTCCGACTCTGTGTGACCCCATGAATCGCAGCACGCCAGGTCTCCCTGTCCATCATCAACTCCTGGAGTTCACTCAAACTCATGTCCATCGAGTCGGTGATGCCATCCAGCCATCTCATCCTCTGTCGTCCCCTTCTCTTCCTGCCCCCAATCCCTCCCAGCATCAGAGTCTTTTCCAGTGAGTCAACTCTTTGCATGATGTGGCCAAAGTATTGGAGTTTCAGCTTTAGCATCAGTCCTTCCAATGAATACCCAGGACTGATCTCCTTTAGGATGGACTGGTTGGACCTCCTTGCAGTCCAAGGGACTCTCAAGAGTCTTCTCCAACACCACAGTTCAAAAGCATCAATTCTTCAGTGCTCAGCTTTCTTCACAGTCCAACTGTCACATCCATACATGACCACTGGAAAAACCATAGCCTTGACTAGATGGACCTTGATCACTATTGAAAATTCTCCAGTTGTTGGAACCAGTTACCCTTAAGATGGGGTTTCCCAGGTGGCACTAGTGGTAAAGAATCCGCCTGCTAATGCAGAAGACACAGGAGATGCGGGTTCAATCCCTGCGTCGGGAAAATCCCCTGGAGAAGAGCATGACAACCCACTTCAGTATTCTTGCCTGAGAATACTGTGGACAGAGGAGCCTGGTAGGGTCTAGTCCATAGACTCGCATGCATGCACGCACACCTTTAGGATTAAATTCCTTTAAGTCTTTCATCCTATCTAAGATGGCGCTCTATTCACTCAATCCCATCTCCTCAGTTAATTTTTTTCATAATATTTTCTTCACTTTACATGGTATTGTTGACTCATTGACTTTTAATAAATACAATCTGGGTCTCTTTTGACTAAAACGTGAAGGTGATGAGAACTGGGTCCAGCTCTCTTGTTGATAACTCTACACCATCATGCAAAGTGTGGAAGGGTGGCCGGCACACAGGTAAAAGTGAGTGTTAGCTGCTTAGTCGTGTCCGAATCCTCACAACCCTGTGGACTGTAGCTCGCCAGGTTCCTCCATCCATGGGATTTCCCAGGCAAGAATACTGGAAAGGGTAGCCATTCCCTTCTCCAGGGGATCTTCTCAACCTAGGGATTGAACTTGGGTCTCTTGCATTGTGGGCAGTTTCTTTACTGTCTGAGCCACATACAGGTGATACCCATAAATGTGGTTTTGAAAGTCCTGCACGTTCCCTACTTCCAGCTGCTATGGTTTATTTATATTTCTGCTTCCTCCAACTCCAGGATCTCTGTTCTCATTTGATTCAGTTGTTACTGATCCTTTAGGACTCAGCTTTGAGGTTGTGACGCTAGAAATCTTTTCCTGATTCTCTTCTTATCAGTGTGTTTCCATAGCAAGCACTGTACTGCCTTGTCGCAGCATCAATCACTTTATTTTGTAAGGTCTGTTTTATCGTGGTTTCTGTGGTAGACAGCAAGCCACCTGAGGAGAGGCTCTATGTCATGCTTATCGTCATATCCTCAGGACTTGGCAATGTGTTTGGCACATCACAGAAGCTCAGTGCATGCTTACCGAAAAAGGAAATTATAATATATAATTAATATAATGTTTATAATGGAGAAGATTCTTGAGAGTCTCTTAAACTGCAAGGAGATCAAACCAGTCAATCCTAAAGTAAATCAGTCCTGAATATTCATTGGAAGGACTGATGTTGAAGCTGAAACTCCAATCCTTTGGCCACTTGATATGAAGAACTGACTCACTGGAAAAGACCCTGATGCTGGGAAAGACTGAAGACAGGAGAAGGGGACAACAGAAGATGAGATGGTTGGATGGCATCACCAACTCGATGGACATGAGTTTGAGCAGACTCTGGAAGTTGGTGATGGACAGAAAAGCCTGGTGTGCTTCAGCCCATGGGGTCACAAAGTCAGACATGACTGAGTGACTGAACCGAACTGATAATGTTTACGTTTTTATATTATCATGATTTCTTACTTATAAATATAATATTTAATGAACATCACACAATTGTTCATTATAAGCAACTAAAACAAAACTAGTTAAATTGTGCAGAATTTTTAAAGAAAGTGTAAAAAATAGTTATAAGTAATGTTTCTCATGCAAGTTGTTAATATGAAAGGATAGAATTAAACTTCAACAGTATTGGCTAGTTAAGTTACAATTCAATAGATCATGCTATAATAAATACAATCGGTTATTATAATAAATACAATAAGTTTAATATAGTAAATCATATGATTTTACTGTCTTTTGTAACAATTGGTATCTGCCTCATTCCTTCATTGTCTCCCTAAAAAATAGGAACTCAAATGAGGATACCTATGGGGCAAAATATTATAGCCAAGAAGTGCTTGGATATTGGAAAGAAACCTTACTGCTGAAACTCCGCTGAAAATTGTTCTGGACGTTTTGAGATTTAGTTTTTGTTTTTTTTTTTTGGGGGGGGGCAGCAATTTTCTGGGTCAGGATCTCTGATTTGGAAACTCATGGCCTATCTAGTTGGTGATATTTGGTGATCTTCAGCCAATGAGCTGAATCACATTTGAATATTTTGGCTTCTTTTTTTTTTTTTAATTCTGCTTTCTATGGGTCAGTTCCAACTTTCTTGATGAGATAGGCGAATCTGAATAGAATGTCCCTTTCACTGGGTTGGGGACTCATGTAACTATACACAGATCTATGTGATAATGAAATCAATGACAATGGAGATAAACATCTAACAAAAACCTTTAACATTATCCCATACAACTATAAACCATGACATGTTAGTTTTTAAAAATATATTAACGTTCCCTTCCTCAAACATCCATATGTTCTATACCTATAATCTATGCTCTTGGAGTCTTTGGCATAGGCTGCAAAATTTAGGTTTACCTCTAGTTTTATTTGTTCAAAATAATTGATGTGCCTTCTATTTTAACAAAGGAGAATGCTCCCCCCAACCCCAAGAGATAGTTATTTATTAACAATTTATGTATCAGGAAAAAAAAATGCTACTTATTTGTGATGCTAGAAGAACTATCAGGGAAGAAGATAGATAAATAGATTGATAATGTCTTTTAAGATCATAATTGCCATCATCAAAGTTAGCAAATTTGACAGGTTAGTATATTAAAAGCCATTAACAAACAGCTGTTTGGCTGTAGGGAATTGCACTCTCTAGGCTGAATCCAAAGGTATGTGTTGGTATTTATTCAGTCATCAATCACAGAAAGAAAAGGCCTTGAATTTTAGTTGGAAGTTTTTATTTTTATCCTTTTCCTTACTCCTGGTCTTTAAACCTGCTCTGAGGAGAGCTATACATGCCAGGCTAGTGCTCATCAAAAGCAAGCAATCATAGCTAAATCAGCATGCAAAATGCCACTCAACCTTGGGCCTTTATTAAAATTTGCTGGGACTCAATTTGAGATAGCGATCATTCTTATTAAAAAGCAAAATGTAAGATAGTTTTTTTATATAAATCTCTGGATGGAATGGAATTGTTAATCAGCATAGGCTGATGTGATTTCTCTGTTGCAAATCCTGCCGAGGGCTCAGAAGTGGCACATTACCATAATTCGTAGGCTAGAGCTGGCAGCTTGAAAAAGACCTGCAAGAATCTTTAAAATGCTTAAGCAAAGCTGCAAGTCACAGCAAAACAACACAGGAAGAGCTGCTCCTCGGTGCTTCTCCTGTTATATAACCGAGTTTTGGCCTCTTCCTCATCACTGGCTCTTCTCGGTGCTCCTCTTGTTTAGGTTGCCGGGCGCTGTTTATCAACGAGCCCTCGGCGCAGGGTTTTTCGCCGTCAAATCCGTCCGCTTACCATGTTCTGGGTTTGCTGTGGAGGTTGATTGAAGGAGTTTGGGCTTTTCTTTTAGGACAGGAAGTGGAGCCAATCAATTAACCACATACACTCAAGCCATTGTTTGTCTCCCCTCCCGTAGCGCTTTTCCCTGTTCGACATCACCCTCTGTAATTTCTGGGCTTGAGAAAAATAGAGAAGCGTCTGAAAGAAATGGAGCCCGTGTTGGTTTCATAAGTGCCTGCTTATTTAATGCCTATTTTTCATCTTAAGAGACTATTGCTTGATGGGAAAACCAATCCTTAGATTGAGTAAAGTCAGAATTGTATATCATTTTTCCCCACCAAAGGAAGGTTACACTCTCTCCTTTATGGAAAAACCCATGGCTTACCTACTAGGATGTCAGCATAAACTGCAGTCATGTGGTTGGTTATATGGTGGAAAAATTTTTTCCACAAAGGTCACCAACTTTATGTGACCGGAGGACGATCTGACCTAATTGTGACTATTTAGGAGAATTTCGTAGGTGACTGTGTGCAGACAACACAATAGACCCACCTTTCTTATGAAAAGCTGAACTAGCTTGGTCAGTTGTAAGCCAAATTGCTGTCAAATATTATGCCTGTTTAGAAGACTCTGGGTCTGAGGAAGAGAATTGCTCAATGTCCGTGGATGTCCTGCAGGTGTTGTATACCATGGAAAAGAAGTTCTCTCCATCCTCTGAATTACAGTCTGAATTTAGACTGTTACATTGAACCTTAAACTACAAAAAAAGTGAATGGTTCAACTGTTCATCAGGGATCAATCATAGAATCCTACTGGCTCATCCTCAAGGAGAAGTCAAATGATAGCTTTTCTTGATGTACGGAGGACACAGTGGACTTTCTTTACTAGAGAGGTATTATTTTTCAGAGGGTATTTAAATGCACACATGTAAGTGACAAGCACATGGGTTTTAATGAATGAATTACATCCTCTCTTTTTTCACAGCAGCTGAGTTTTGTGAACCTTGATTTGACTCCTCACGTGTACTCAGGGCTCAGGAGTCTTTGATGGAGCAGGGTGATGTCTAGGTGTTAGAAAAATCTGAATCTGTTCAAATTGGAATGGACATCAATTAAATGTGTTGCAAATTTATTAACTAGTGGTGGGGAAATACATTGGGCAGATTTTGACTGTAACACAAGATGTGGGTTCAGTCCCTGGGTGGGGAAGTTCCTCTGGAGGAAGGTATAGCAACCCACTCTAGTATTCTTGCCAGGAGAATCCCATGGACAGAGGAGCCTGGTGGGCTACAGTCCATGGGGTCACAAAGAGTCAGACACAACTGAAACGACTTAACACGCATGAAAAACGAGGACAAAATGAAGTAAGACCCAGGGAAGAGACTAGCCAGATTCAAGGAGCTGTTCAACCTGACGTCTCCTTTTGACATCTCATCTGAATCCCTCATTACAGCCACAGAGCTGGAAATGGCTTTCTAGTTAAACACCACAATCAGATTAAACAGATTGGACGACACACGCACGTTTCAAGTCCGAAAACACATTACGCGGGCATTGTTTCAGAGCGCGGGCACTGGGGCTCGGCTGCCCCCAGCCTCTCTTTCCCGTTTGCTCCTCCAAAAAACGACTATGATTGCTCAGCGTCACCGAGCACAGCTGGACTCCACACCCCCATTTGCAGCCGACGCTTCATCTGAAATGCTGGGTAGTATTTGTCAGCCTCGAAGTGTCTTGAGGCTGCTTCTGGGAGATACAAGGAGGAAACTGATAAGAAGAGCATCAGAAGGGCAGTTAATTGCCTCCAGTCTCTCGGTGCCGGGAATATTTAAAATCTATGGGATTAAAGGCAGATTAAAAACTGTGGAAGCAGGGGCCCAATAGCGCTGAAAGATCACAATCAGCAAGGGTAATGGCAGAGAAAAAATGAATGTGGCAAATAAAATGACAGATAGGAAATTCAGATCCGCTTCTAATGCTCCGAGTTCCATCTTGTAAGCACAATTCATCTACGTGTAAATCATTTTTTGGCTTCAAGCTTATCAGCCAATCGGTGAATTAAAAATGCTCTTTCCTTGGAGGATTAAAGAGGTTGATTGAAGTCACTGTGAAAACTGGCTAATAAGTCTGGAAATGTCAGGAGGGGGCTTCAGCGGAACTCAGTGTACTTTTTTTTTTCCCCTCTCTCTCTCTCAGGGCTATGAAACAGGAAGTTTGTAAAGCTGTGGTGAAGTTCTGTTACTTTGAGAAATACTTTTGCATTTTCTGAGGGTGGCAGAAGTGTCAAGATGGAGTGCTTGGATTTGTAGGGTGAATGGGGGATATTTACACTGAAGACACATATGTAGTAAAATTTGAATGAAAACAATTGCTACTTACTGATGAAAACCATTTCTCCAAAGGAAAGCTGTTTAAACCTGGGTCCATAAAGTGATCACCATGAGGTATCTATTTTAAATTATAGCACTGTGACAAGGAGTATTCGATTTGGGGACCATCAGTTTAATTTAAAAAATGATGCCTATTTGGGTTCTTGGATTAAATAGAGTTGTTGTTGTTTAGTCACTAAGTCGTGTCCAATTCTTCATGGATTGTAGTATGCCAGGGTCCTCTAAGTCCATGGGGATTTTCCAGGTAAGACACTGGAGTGGGTTGCCATTTCCTTCTCCAGGGAATCTTCGTGACCCAGGGATTGAACCCAGGTCTCCTGTATTGGCAGGTGGGTTCTTTACCACTGATTTACCAGGGAAGCCCATCGAGGTGCTAGAACACACCTGAAATGACCCATCTATTGTCTTACTGGAGGAGTCTTAGCAAAGTTCCTTCAGCTCTTTTTCATCATTGATCTATAAGATGTTGTTAGTAACAATTTGTTTCATGGATTAATGTGCTCCTGTACACTCAGCACTATTTTAAAAACCCAACTATCTTGGTAAACTAACACATTCTGTTCCGATTACTTTAATCCATACACAATTATTAGGATGAGGACAGAAAGCCAAAAAGGAGGAAGTTTGATCTTACCCCGTCTCCCCAGAGTCAACAAGATCGTCTCTGCTGGATTTCATTCATGATTCCAGTCAAAGTCTTTACTTTGACCAGGTCTTCCTTTCCTTACCTACTAAATGAGGTTAATCATATTTATTTTTCTCTCATTTCACTCTTCCCCAGACATTCTCAGACTGGGAAGAGTCATTAGGTGTTTTGGTTTTGAGAGTGTGCATTGGGTTGGCTCTTGGTAGAAAATTTGGTAGTGGACAGAGTTTGTCTTGGCTCTTCCACCTCCATGCTAGACAAATGTTTAATTGCTAAGTCATATCTGACTCTTTGTGACCCCATGAACTGCAGCACACCAGGCTCCCCTGTCCCTCACTATCTCCTGGAGATTGCTCAGATTCATGTCCATTGAGTCAGTGGTGCTATCTAACCATCTCATCCTCTGCTGCTCCCTTCTCCTCCTGCCTTCAATCTTTTTCACATTCAGGGTCCTTTTGTGGGGATGTTCTTTTCTGGAACTGATTTCTTGTCCAGCATCTCAAATTCTCTTCCCAAAGTTTTCATTCTTCTAACATTTTCTTAATCCTTACATATTCAAGCTGGGAATTGATCAGGGTCAGCTACCGGCAGAGAAAGACTAACCAGATCAAATAGCATTTTTTCCCCCCTACTAACAATTCCTTGCTTAAATCTCAACTTCTCTATTTTTGGACTAGAATTTGGATAATTAATCTTGACTTACCTCTGAATCTAGAAAAATGGTATAGATGAACAGTAACAATTACTGTTTTCTCCTGTTTTGAAAGCATTATGTTTGTTATTGATGGTTTGGAAACTTTATAAAACTATACAGAGGAAATTGAGTCCCTGCCATCTTGTTACCATCTTGGGAATATATACATTTTGTAATTTATAGTCAAATAGAACTATATTTACTTTAGTTTTAATAAATGTGGAATTAATTTTTATTTAGTGTTGTTACTTAATTTTCATGCACTTTGTCATGAGTATTTTCTTATGCCAGTTAACATTCTTCAACATTACACTTTAAAATCATAGGTACATAATTGTAATATATGGATGAACTATACTTTATTGAACTAATTCCTATTTAGGGACTCTGTTTTCTCTTTCCAATTTTTTTATTGTAAATAAAATACAAATGGTTATCCTTTTACATAAAACATTAATTAGTCTTTTCTACATTTTTATGGTCCAAGCTAATCATGTTTATTGTAGGGAATTTAGAATATACATAAATGGAAACAAATTAAAAGAACTGTCATAATTTCTATTGAGCCATTCACATTCATTGCATATTTTTCCAACCTTTTTCTGTAGATTATTGGTATGTATGTGTGTATATTAACGCATATGTGTGGAATCTAGAAAAATGGTATAGATGAACTTATTTGCAGGGCAGGTATAGAGATGCCCAATGTAGGAAATAGACATGTGGGCAGTGGGGAGGTGACAGGGAGGGTGGGATGAATTGAGAGTTTAACACTGACGTAGGTACATGACCATGTGTAAAATAGAGAACTAGTGGGAAGCTGCTGTGTAGCACAGGGAGCTCAGCTTCGTGCTCTGTGATGACCTAGGAGGGTGGGAAGGTGGTGGGGTGGGAGGGAGGTCTACAGGGAGGGGATATATGTATACACATAACTGATTCACTTCATTGTACAGCAGAACTAACACACATTGTAAAGCAACTATATTCCAGTTAAACAATGGGGCCTCAATATTGACTCTTGATGCTATTAATAGATAGTAATATCTGTCATACACTATGCTAAGTGCTTCACATAGGATAATTTATTTAATTAAATTGATATCAATTCAATAGTCTTATGTGGTATTACTCTTGTTATCCCCATTTCACAGGTGAGGGCACTGAGGAACAGAGAGGTTAATTTAGGAAGTGGTAGAACCAAAGTTTACCCATAGAGTGTGGCTTTGGATACTAGACTCATGTTCCCAGAGTCACAATGAGTCTTGGGTTAGCAGCTGGAAACAAGAGCCTGATCAACATGTGATTCTGTAGTGACTTGGATTTCTGGACAGATAGCTTGAGCCTAGAAGAATGCCTTTGGTCTGTCTTCCCCATTCCTGGGGAAGGAATCTTAGGGACTTCTCTAGTGGCTCAGATGGTCAAGAATCTGTGTGCAATGCAGGAGACCTGGGTTCCATCCCTGGGTTGGGAAGATACCCTGGAGAAGAGAATAGCTACCCGCTCCAGTATTCTTGCCTGAGGGATACCACGGATAGAGGAACCTGGCAGATGATAGTCCATGGGATTGCAAAGAGTCAGACATGACTGAGTGACACACTGGTCCCCATTCCTGGGGAAAGTGGCCCTGTTACACTTACGTGTCCTGTGCTTCATTTCCTTAGGGCTATGAGAAGGCAATGGCAAGCCACTCCAGTACTGTTGCCTAGAAAATCCCATGAATGGAGGAGCCTGGTAGGCTGCAGTCCGTGGGGCCGCTAAGGGTCGGACACGACTGAGCGACTTCACTTTCACTTTTCACTTTCACACATTGGAGAAGGAAATGGCAACCCACTCCAGTGTTCTTGCCTGGAGAATCCCAGGGACGGGGGAGCCTGATGGGCTTCCGTCTATGGGGTCACACAGAGTCGGACACGACTGAAGTGACTTAGCAGCAGCAGCATGCTCTGCTAATCTGATGAACTATTCTGGGCTAATGTGTAGCCCCTCAAGGGTGAAAACATATTTATTTGTTAAAGGTGGTTTCTAGAAGCTTCTCCATTTCATAAGTACTTGGAAAACTGGCAAGGGAGTTTATTTAGGGAGTTATTTAGGGAGAATAGATTTTTTGCCCCCAGTCTCTGAAATGGCACAATTTAACTGACAAGGTTCTCAAAAGTCTGGTTCTTGTATACAAAATAGAAGATTATATGAACACATCAGGCTTCCTTGAAGACCTTCATTCTTCAAATGGCTTCTGCATAAAATTTCATTTTAGTAAAAAGACTCAGGAATTCCCCTTACATGGAAGTGATACCCTAAGAGTAGAAGGGTTGATGCTTAGGCATCTCAACAGAAGGTTCAAAGCTGAAAAAAGATGAAGTGGACAATCTTAGGGGCATGAGTGTTTTGTGATCTCAGACTATGACAACAAACTAAAGAAGAAATACTTTTCTTTAAGAATAGAGCCTAGGAAGTAAAAACCATTGTCTCATCCTCTTTTTCAACGCTTGTGAGAGATTCATAATGGTCATTTCTGTTTGGTGATTTGTAGATAGGAGATATTCCTCACTCAGACAAATAGAGAGTATTTCTCTCCAATGATAGATTTGGGCCATTTTACAGCATAGATGAGGTAGGCAAGAAATAAGCTCAAGGGGAAATTTAAGGAGAGCTCCAGTTCCCTTTGTTCTCAGTCAACTGCGCCTTTGCAGGTCAGCTTGTGGAATGATACTGATGTTTTATAAAGTAAACAAGATTGCAGAATGTCCCAGTAAATAGTTCTCCCAACAGCAACCACCACTTTGCTTTCCATTGCCTTTAATTATAACCTTAGGTAGAAGGGCAGGAATTATAAGGGCTAAGAATTCTTTTGCATTTGCATCACAAAAATCTTAAGATCTCAGGAATTTTTCATTTTTTGCATTCTGGTGAAGTAGCTTCTGCCACCCGCACAGGGACCAATGTCATTGCTGATTTCTTTTAGTCCTGAAGGAAAAAGTCCCAACGCACAGTGAGCGTGGGGAGCTGGCATCCAGAGCACACATTTGAGTGAAACTCTCTTATTGTTAATGAGGTCAGAGGGACATTCTGCAATTCCAAGGGAAAATGTACTCATCTCTGAAAGCAGAGAAAAGGGACAGAAGAGGGCTGGCGAAGAAGAGCCTCATGAATCTGTACTCCAACTGCAAATGCAGGCTCTTGGAAAGAAGTACCAGTTATGCTGTACAGACAGATGCCTGGTTGGTCTGCTGCAAAAGTTAAGGTAAGTCCTAGGTCAACCACTGTGTGAATTTCTCAACATCATCATCATCAACTACCAAAGACAGACCTTTATTTTCTCTCCTCCAAATCAAAGTACTTATCCTCATTCCTTCTCTCACTCACTGACACTAACTGGAGAATTTTCGAGGCTGAGATATACCCCTCCCCTGCTTCCCCACCCCCAGCCCCCCACCATATTGTCAGCTCCACCAGACACCCCATGGCCCCAGGACAGGCTCTGATAACAGGAAGTCAGTAGCAGTAGCTGGCCACTCCATCTAAGTACACGGCAGGCTGAGCCCCACCTGTCGGTCCTTTGTTTTTCACTTGCAAAATGAAAATCTCTCTAAACTCTATCATCTTTGACATTGTTTTTTTTCTTTTTTAAAGTAGTTTTAGTGATAAGATGAACCAAGCAGAATGGCAGTCTGGCATGTGTGGCAGGGCTATATTCTTGACCCCATATTTTAAAACTTCAGATGCAAAGACATATCTAAGTAAAGTTGTGCCTTGCCTGCTAAAAGGGAAGATTAATATCCAATAAATTACATCCCCAAGTCCTTCAGCCTGAATTTCAGTTCTTAATGCACAATATTGTACTCCATCATGGAAAATCAATTCATATTCTTATTCTATTTTTCTCTTATTTTTGATGAATGTGTTTTTATTTTCACAAATGCTTCAAAGGTCCTTCATATTATGAAAATTTAAATATATTACTAATAGTTGATTTTTTTTTTTTTTACCAAAGTCACAGAATCTTCCTCTCTGAATATTTAAAAGTAGACTAGAGTAAGGGATTATCGTTTGAGAATTATTTTGATCCAATCCTTTCTGGAGGCAGTAGAATTAATTTGACCTTCAGACCTATGCTTCTCTAAAGCCATAATCTAAGTAAGGTAAGAGACAGCCAAGTCTCTGCTCAAATGCGGCATAATAGACATACAGTAGGTGCTTAATTAAGTGACAAAATAATCTTAATTTAAAAAATTGTAACTAGATCAAAATGAAAGATAATGCCTTCTTTCCTTTTCATATTTCCTTTTGCTTCTAGGGTCCAGTAATGAATACATTATAGAGCTGGTCACCAGAATATGGATTGTTTTCTCATTTGAATCTTTTCTTGTGAACCTAGGATCACAGGGAAAGATTTAACTTTGTCTGCCTCATTTCTTCATCTATTAAATGATGGAAAGTTTATTATTTTTCACCTTTTAAAGCAGTGTAATGTGCCAGAAAGAACTCAAGTTTTGAAGTAAGGGCTTCCCAGGTGGCACAGTTGTAAAGAATCCACTTGTCTATCAGGAGACACAGGTTTAATCCCTGGCTCGAGAAGGTCACCTGGAGTAGGAAATGGCAACCCGCTCCAGTAGTCTTACCTGGAAAATTCCACCAACAGAGGAACCAGACAGGCTACAGTCCAGTGTCTCCTAAAGAGTCAGACGTGACTGAACACACAAGCAATGTACTAGAAAAAACCAGAGTTTTGAAGTCCGGGATACCTGAATTTGGGGTTTATTTTTCCATCTTAATATCTTAATTCTTTAACATCTCGGAGTTTTATTTTCAGTTCAGTTCAGTTCAGTCGCTCAGTCATTCCGACTCTCTGCGACCCCATGAATCACAGCACGCCAGGCCTCCCTGTCCATCACCAACTCCCGGAGTTCACTCAAACTCATGTCCACAGAGTCGGTGATGCCATCCAGCCATCTCATTCTCAGTCGTTCCCTTCTCCTCCTGCCTCCAACCTTTCCCAGCATCAGAGTCTTTTCCAGTGAGTCAACTTGTCGCATGAGGTGGCCAAAGTATTGCAGTTTCTGCTTCAGCATCAGTCCCTCCAATGAACACCCAGGATTGATCTCCCTTAGAATGGACTGGTTGGATCTCCTTGCGGTACAAGGGACTCTCAAGAGTCTTCTCCAACACCACAGTTCAAAAGCATCAATTCTTCGGCGATCAGCTTTTTTCACGGTCCAACTCTCTCATCCATACATGACCATGGAAAAAACCATAGCCTTGACTAGACGGACCTTTGTTGGCAAAGTAATGTCTCTGCTTTTTAATATATTATCAAGTTTTATTTTACTCATTGTAAAATGATATAATTATATTTTGATCTCAGTTTTATTATGAGGGTTTAATGAGACTATGCCTACTTCACAGGCATAAAGTAGATGCTCAGTAAATGTCAATTTCTTTTACCTACTCTTCCTTCCCTTAGATTGTTGCATCTGGGATTTCCCTGTTGGTCCAGTGGCTGGGACTCTGTGCTCCCAATGCAGGGGGCCTGGGTTCTATCCCTGCTCAGGGAACTAGATCCCACATGCCACAACTAAGATTTGCATGCTGCAACTAAAGATCCTGCATGTTGCTGCTAAGATCGAGCACAGCCAAACAAATAAATTAAAAAAAATTTATATAAAAAAAGATTGTCGCATCTGACAAAGGTTTATGACACTGAACAGCACAGCCAACACGTCTTTGGCACTTGTGTGGATCACAATAAACTGTGGAAAATTCTGAAAGAGATGGGAATACTAGACCACCTGACCTGCCTCTTGAGAAATCTGTATGCAGATCAGGAAGCAACAGTTAGAACTGGACATGGAACAACAGACTGGTTCCAAATAGGAAAAGGAGTATGTCAAGGCTGTATATTGTCACCCTGCTTATTTAACTTATATGCAAAGTACATCATGAGGAATGCTGGGCTGGAAGATGCACAGGCTGGAATCAAGATTGCCGGGAGAAATATCAATAACCTCAGATAGGCAGATGACACCACCCTTATGGCAGAAAGTGAAGAGGAACTAAAAAGCCTCTTGAGGAAAGTGAAAGAGGAGAGTGAAAAGATTGGCTTGAAGCTCAACATTCAGAAAACAAAGATCATGGCATCTGGTCCCATCACTTCATGGGAAATAGATGGGGAAACAGTGGAGACAGTGTCAGACTTTATTTTTTTGGGCTCCGAAATCACTGCGGATGCTGATTGCAGCCATGAAATTAAAAGACGTTTACTCCTTGAAAGGAAAGTTATGACCAACCTAGATAGCATATTAAAAAGCAGAGACATTACTTTGCCAACAAAGGTCCGTCTAGTCAAGGCTATGGTTTTTCCAGTGGTCATGTATGGATGTGGGAGTTGGACTGTGAAGAAAGCTGATCACCAATGAATTGATGCTTTTGAATTGTGGTGCTGGAGAAGACTCTTGAGAGTCCCTTGGACTGCAAGGAGATCCAACCAGTCCATCCTAAAGGAGATCAGTCCTGGGTGTTCATTGGAAGGACTGATGCTAAAGCTGAAACTCCAATACTTGGCCACCTCATGCGACGAGTTGACTCATTGGAAAAGACTCTGTTGCTGGGAGGGATTGGGGGCAGGAGGAGAAGGGGACGACAGAGAATGAGATGGCTGGATGGCATCACCGACTCGATGGACATGAGTTTGATGAACTCCGGGAGTTGGTGATGAACAGGGAGGCCTGGCGTGCTGTGATTCATGGGGTTGCAAAGAGTCGGACATGACTGAGCGACTGAACTGAACTGAAGGTTTAGGTAATTGGCTCAGCATTTGATATATTTTGTTAACTCATTCAACCCTCATAATGCCCCAAGAAACAGAAGCCCAGGTCACCTGCTTCTGAGGCCCTGAGTTGTTCAGTCACTCTCCTGTAAGACACCAGTTATAAGCTTGGCTTACCTGACATGGGTGGTCCTAGTGAGAGAAGGAAGGCCTTTGAAAAGGACCCTAGTAACATGCCTGGCTTGCCTGATCTGGGTGGGCCTAATGAGAGATGGAAGGCCTTTGAAAACTCTGCTCCAGTGCTACCCAAATTATTTCAAACACACATAGGATTCTTGGGGAAATATGTTTGGGAAACATGGATATTAGATCAGTTTATTTCTTGTAAAACTTTTTAAGAATGTCTCAAAGAGTCATTTTGAGAGAGTTAATTCTTAGGCAGGTTGATAAGAAGTCCAGGGTCCCTGAGGAGGAGCAAGGGGTCTGGGGCTCTCGAGGAGGAGATAGGGGTCTGGAGTTCTTAGGGAGGAGCAAAGGACAAACTTATTTCCCGTTTAAACCCAGAGCTGATGATTACACAACAAAGCAACTCAGCTTAAACTCTGTACTAAAGATTATATAACAACAATGTATCCTGCTTGAGGACATGTTTCTCCTTCTTGAGAACCTTCTGACTAATCTTGTTATTTTAAAATGTATATTGTGGGAGTGCGTCTGGTAAGACCTTTACAACCTTGAGACTTTCTTTTGATTTACTGTAATAAGCAATTGAAAAAGTATATAGCTCCATTGCTAAGACTAGGGGCTGGGGTCACTCTCTGTCCCCCTTCTGATGTCTGTGTCAGAAGCTTTCTCTGTTTCTTTTTCACTTTAATAAAACTCTGCTACACAAAAGCTCTTGAGTGATCAAGCCTGGTCCCTGGTCCCGAAACTAAATCTTCTTCAGAGATCACGTATCCAGCATAATTCACCATAAGCTATCAATTTGATATACGAATGCATATTGCAAATCTCCAAAAATGTGCTCTGTGTGTGTGTGTGTGTGTGAAATTCAGTGATACACACAAATTATTTTACCACACGATTCTTTTCAAGAAACACTGAGTAACACTTCTGAGGTGCGCAGTTTAATCCACGTGAATATAATCCAATTTGTCTCCTTTTCCGGATGGGTACATGAATATTCACAGATAGGATGAAAGTTGTTCATATTGCAAACAGAGTTGGAATAGACTCAGGACTTTGCATTCAAATCCAGCACTCTGGCCACAATACACCATGAAATAGTGCCCTAGAATAAGGACTACAGCATTAGTAATATTTTCCGACATTCCTGTCTCATTTATTTGGCATATGGGCTTGAACTGACATGTAGCTTTACATCATATTATTTTGGTTTTTCTTTAAAAGCAGGCAGTGTTGCTTACATGTGCTTAAGCACCAAAGTCTATGATGGTATGTCTGTCTTCCCATTCCTGCTTCTGAAGCTCTGTGTGGAGTTCGGAAAAACCCCACATCAGCCTGAGGGGTGGAACTTGGTTGGTTACCCTGCTCTGAAGTGCCTGGAGATCACATCTCTAAAGCACTCTTCAGAGAAGTGGGTCATATGAATGAAACAGCTTTGAAACAGGACTCTAAAATCTCTGAGATAATTTTAACCTGACTAGAGATTTGAATATGACACTGGGCTAATCTAACAAACACAGGGTGCTATTGTCTTTTTAATGAGAAAAGGGGAATTCTGAATAGGGAGTGGATTGATAAATGTGGCAGGTCAGATTATACAATGATGTGAATAGAATGTTGGTAGTTCTTGTCATACTGTAAAACCAAATTTCTGAATGTTAAAGAACAGTGGAACTTGATTTGAAGCAGCAGTTGTTGTTTAGTTGCTAAGTCGTATCCGACTCTTTGTGACCCTGTGGACTGTAGCCTGCCAGGCTCTTCTATCCATGGGATTTCCCAGGCCAGAATACTGGTGTGGATTTCCATTTTCTTCTCCAAGGGGATCTTCCTGATCCAAGGATTGAACCTACGTCTCCTGTGTTGGCAGGCAGATTCTCTACCATCTAAGAACCACTAGCCATCTACTACCCAGTGACCATCTGCCTGTCCTTAATTTGGGGAGAAATTGTTTCAAGGGAGAGAAGGTACATTGCAGCCAGTTTTCCGGATGCCCTAATTCTCCATGATGACAAAGCATTTCAGTGGAGTCACTTCAGAGTCTGTTGAGGCACCCTGCATGGTCAAATGAGGTTTCGGTGATACGGGAAACTCAAAGATTCATTGTTGGAGGATCCTGTGCTGTAGTTCTAATTTTAGGAGAGAAAACACTTAGGTTAAAAACTGAACCAATCAATCAATTAAACCCATGAAAACAGGACACATGAAAGATCTTGATTTCTGGAGGCACGAATCTGAATAGGATATGAGGATAATCCCCTGTCCCCCATTCTTCCACCATAATCACGGTGGGTTTACAGATGTTTCTCTGCAGCTCCAGTGGGCAACTGGTTCTATAACTGCCTGCAAGTGATGGCTGTGAGGAGCCTGTTTAAAATGATATATTTGATATGCAAATGACATGAAAAGGCATACAAAGGAGCAGGCTGATAAGACTCAAGACCAATTTCAAGTGAGGGTCACCATGGGGGGATAAACAATGATCAAATTCATGAATTAGACTTATGTTTACCCTGCCTTTGTCAAAACTAAATATTTATTAATTAAACTGAGCAAGGCTGGTGTGGGCCGATGAGCCAATTAGCACATCAAAACCTGGGATAAGAATTGTGGGAATCACAGACCAAGGGGAGACATCTGGGAAAAGAAAGAGACACTGGAGTTGACAGTTTATTTTGATATTAATCAAGTAATATCCGAGTGATTTGTTACATCCAAGGCAAAAACATCACCTAACAGATTGTATTAAATAGCTTAGAGTAATACTTTGGCCACCTCATGCAACGAGTTGACTCACTGGAAAAGACTCTGATGCTGGGAAAGGTTGGGGGCGGGAGGAGAAGGGGGCGACAGAGAATGAGATGGTTGGATGGCATCACTGACTCTATGGACATGAGTTTGAGTGAACTCTGGGAGTTGGTGATGGACAGGGAGGCCAGGTGTGCTGTGATTCTTGGGGTCGCAGAGAGTCGGACACGACTGAGCGACTGAACTGAACTGAAGTGTTACTTTCTTTTCTTTTATCGGCAGGATGTTCTAAATACATAGAAAATATTGGCAGGATATTTGTTGTAATTGAAAATTCCAGCTCACCAGCTCTTGCAAGAATGGAGCCAATGGACAATAGAATTTTACACAAAGTTGGTGAACTTGGTGAAACCACTATCTATGGGGAGTCCCTTACTTTTATTTACATTGGGATTTTCTTAACTGTCCTGTTTTGGCATTTCAAAGTTTTTTCTTCTGCCTGGCTTCCCCCAAACTTTAAACGTTCACTCAGAAGTTTTACAGATATATTTTCCTGAAGCCAGCTCCCTGATTTACCCAGAGCTGGGTGATAAGTGATTTAAGTAGGATTTATTACATTTTCATGGGGAACCAATGCAATATTGCTCTTTACAGCTTCAGATTTTACTTTAACAAACAGACACATCCATAGTTGAGCATCTTTTCCACTTTGGCCCATCTGCTTCATTCTTTGCTAAGTCATGTCTGACTCTTTTGCTACCCCCATGGACTATAGCTTGCCAGCCCAATGTCTATGGGACTTCCCAGGCAAAACTACTGGAGTGGGTTGCCATTTCCTTCTCCAGGGGATCTTCCCAACCCAGGTATTGAACTTGCAGCTTCTTCACTGGCAGACAGATTCTTTACCACTTATCCAGCAGGGAAGTCTTTCTGAAGCTATTAATAATTGCCATCCACTCTTTCCCAGTAGCATATCAGGCACTTTCTGACCTGGGGCAGGGAGGGGGGGAGGGCTAATCTTTTGGTGTCATATCTTTTTGCCTTTTCGTACTGTTCATGGGATTCTCAAGGCAAGAATACTAGGGTGGTTTACCATTCCCTTCTCCGGTGGACCACATTTTGTCAGAACTCTTCACTATAACCCATCCAACTTAGGTGGCAATGCACAGCATGGCTCATAGTTTCATTGAGTTATGTAAGCCCCTTCACCACGACAAGCCTGTGATCCATGCAAGGAGATCAAACCAGGCAATCTTAAAGGAAATCAATCCTAAGTATTCACTGGAAGGCCTGATGCTGAAGCTGGAGCTCCAATACTTTGGCCACTTGATAAGAAGAGCTGACCCATTAGAAAAGACCCTGATGCTGGGAAAGACTGAGGACAGGAGGAGAAGGGGGCGACAGAGGATGAGATGGTTAGATAGAGTCACTGACTCAATGGACATGAACTTGAGCAAACTTCGAGAGATAATGGAGGATAGAGGAGCCTGGTGGACTGCAGTCCATTGGGTTGCAGAGTCAGACACAGCTTAGCGCCTGAACAACAGCAACATGGGGCACCCCACCCCCACCATCTTTTCACCGTCTTTATCCCTGGTGGGGAGTGGAGTATTCGCTGGATGCTGGTGAATGTATCCACATTCTGGGAGTATCTCTTTGAGGATCAAATGAGAAAACCTGTCTAACCAAGTCTTTATTCTCAGCAAGAGTGAGACCAGTGGGAGGGATGGGGTAAAGAACCTTTTTCAATTTGATACAAACTTTCCACTTTCCCCAGAACTAGAAGGAAGGAAGGAGGCAGAGTTCTCAGCTGTATCCTCCTGGTAACCAAAATGTTTATCATTCATTAAGCAGTATTTTTCTATACAGTACCTAGAAGTCCTCAGAGGATTTCCAGTCTAAAGGCTGAATGAATAATGATTGATTTTTTTTTTTTTAAATGCAAGGCTAGCTTAGAATGGAAAGGCATTGAGGTTAGAATGTGGTAAAGGAAAAACACAGGTAGGGAAAGAAAATCTCATGCAGAGAGAGTATGTGGCTACTTCCTGAGACTGGAGGAGATTTGTGGATCTACAATATAACTCACCTTCATGGACCAGTGTTAAAGCCCCTCCCAGAGCTAAGATGCCCTATGAGAGAAAGTCAGAGTCGCTTGGGTTGGGTTTGGCAGAATGAAAAGCCCATAAGCTGTAGAGTTAAGAGTCAGGCAGGCTTGCGCTGGAATCCTGAAAAGCATTTATTAGCTTTGCGATCTTAGGGGATTTATTTAACCTCTAAAAAGGGACATTTAGACTTACAGAAAAATGTTAGCATGAGGATTAGATAAAACAATCCCTGTGAAAACAGTGCTTTGAATGTCTGTCACACAGTAGAGTGTTTGTGTGTCTATATCTTGTCCACTTTCTACCAAGAAGTGGTCAGAGGGTTCCAGGGTGCTTTAAATTCCAAACATTCTAGAGGAAATAATATATTCAGGCAAAGATACCTTCATCTTGGTCTGAAATATCCTTGGATTGTTAAGTTGCCTCCTTTCCTTCTGAATGGAAAGGGTTGAAGGAATATGAAGACATCAGAGGATGAATTAGGGGCAAGAGTGGAACAATGGGAAGCGGATGGCCTGCGTGTTGGAAAGCAGGAAATGTTTGGGTTAAAAGGCATAAGGAAAGGACCTCATCTTGAGACCTGGAGGAGAACTAGTTTTATATTGTTCTTTTAAGATAGAGTAGTCTTATCATGACCTGCATACAGGTTTCTCAAGAGGCAGGTCAGGTGGTCTGGGATTCCCATCTCTTTCAGAATGTTCCACAGTTTATTGTGATCCACACAGTCAAAGGCTTTGGCATAGTCAATGAAGCAGAAATAGATGTTTTTCTGAAACTCTCTTGCTTTCTCCATGATCCAGCGGATGTTGGCAATTTGATCTCTGGTGCCTCTGCCTTTTCTAAAACCTGCTTGAACATCTGGGAGTTCACGGTTTACATACTGCTGAAGCCTGGCTTGGAGAATTTTGAGCGTGACTTTACTAGCGTGTGAGATGAGTGCAATTGTGCGGTAGTTTGAGCATTCTTTGGCATTGCCTTTCTTTGGGATTGGAATGAAGACTGACCTCTTCCAGTCCTGTGGCCACTGCTGAGTTTTCCAAATCTGCTGGCATATTGAGTGCAGCACTTTCACAGCATCATCTTTCAAGACTTGAAATAGCTCAACTGGAATTCCATCACCTCCACTAGCTTTGTTCCTAGTGATGCTTTCTAAGGCCCACTTGACTTCACATTCCAAGATGTCTGGCTCTAGGTCAGTGATCACATTATCGTGACTATCTTGGTCGTGAAGATCTTTTTTGTACAGTTCTTCTGTGTATTCCTGCCACCTCTTCTTAATATCTTCTGCTTCTGTTAGGTCCATACCATTTCTGTCCTTTACAACTGTTAGAACCAGTCATGGAACAACAGACTGGTTCCAAATAGGAAAAGGTGTACGTCAAGGTTGTATATTGTCACCTTGCTTATTTAACTTATATGCAGAGTACATCATGAGGAACGCTGGGCTGAAAGAAGCACAAGTTGGAATCAAGATTGCTGGGAGAAATATCAATAACCTCAGATATGCAGATGACACTACCCTTATGGCAGAAAGTGAAGAGGAACTCAAAAGCCTCTTGATGAAAGTGAAAGAGGAGAGTGAAAAGGTTGGCTTGAAGCTCAACATTCAGAAAACAAAGATCATGGCATCTGGTCCCATCACTTCATGGGAAATAGATGGAAAAACTGTGGAAACAGTGTCAGACTTTGTTTTTTTGGGCTCCAAAATCACTGCAGATGCTGATTGCAGCCATGAAATTAAAAGACGCTTGCTCCTTGGAAGGAAAGTTATGACCAACCTTGATAGTATATTAAAAAGCAGAGACATTACTTTGCCGACCAAGGTCCGTCTAGTCAAGGCAATGGTTTTTCCCGTGGTCATGTATGGATGTGAGAGTTGGACTGTGAAGAAAGCTGATCGCCGAAGAATCGATGCTTTTGAACTGTGGTGTTGGAGAAGACTCTTGAGAGTCCCTTATACTGCAAGGAGATCCAACCAGTCCATTCTAAAGGAGATCAATCCTGGATGTTCATTGGAGGGACTGATGCTAAAGCTGAAACTCCAATACTTTGGCCACCTCATGAGACGAGTTGACTCACTGGAAAAGACTCTGATGCTGGGAAAGGTTGGGGGCGGGAGGAGAAGGGGACGACGGAGAATGAGATGGCTGGATGGCATCACCGATTCTGTGGACATGAGTTTGAGTGAACTCCGGGAGTTGGTGATGGACAGGGAGGCCTGGCGTGCTGTGATTCATGGGGTCGCGGAGAGTCGGACACGACTGAGCGACTGAACTGAACTGAACTGAACTGAGTCTTATCATGTAAAGGAGCTTTATGATGTCATTTCTAAGTGGGCTGTTGCCTCAGTTTGCTTAATGAAGTATAGAGGAAAAATGAAATTGTGGATTTTATTAGAAAGGGTGACTTTGGTAAATAAGAAATCATTTCCATTCAACTATAGTCAAATCAGACTTTGGACTTCACAGGTAGTTCAGTAGTAAAGAATCTGCCTGTCAATGCAGGAGACATGGGTTCGGTCCCTGGGTCAGGAAGATCCCTGAGGTAGAAAATGGCAACCCACCCCACTCCATTATTCTTGCCTGGGAAATCCTCTGGGCAGAGGAGCCTGGTGGGCTACAGTCCACGGGGTCACAAAAGAGTCAGACATGACTTAGGCTCTAAACAAAGACAACAGCAAATCAACCTTGTCTGAAAAACTAAATGCTCTAATTTGAGACTGGTTTAAATCAGTGTTCAGAGTGCCTAGTAGAAGCTTAAACCCTGCATCAAGGCTGTGTCTTAGTCTGTTTGGGTTGTTATAACAAAAATACCTTAGAGTGAGTGACTTAAACCACAAGCAGTTATTTCTCACAGTTTTGGAGGCGGAGAAGTACAGGATCAAGACACTGGCAGTTTCTCAGTCTGGTTAGGACCACTTTCTGGTTCACAGATGCTGTGTTCTCACTGTGTCCTCATGTGGTAAAAGGTTGGACGGGAGCTCCCTGGGGTTTCTTTTATAAGGACACTAATCTCATTCACGGAGTCTCCACCCTCATGACCTCATCACCTTCTAGTCATCACACCTACCAGCCATCACACTGGGGTTTAGGATCTCAACATATAAAGTTTGGGGCAATACAAACATTCAGTGCGATAGGGCAGTCTGAATCATCTTGATCATACCAAATTCATCCACAGTTGTGAAAGCTTAGTCTCAAATCTCTGTGGTCAATAATATACATATATATGTTAGCTTTTCTCTTCTAACGACCACGCTGTTTTTTTAAGTAACCCCTGATCAAGGTTTTTAGGATACAGAAATAAGATTTTTGAACCTGATTCCTTAAATTTGAACAGAACTGATTTTCATGAATGTAGCTTTTTCAAAGCCTGGATCTTTTGTACAGATCATCCAGTTATCTTGAGACCAGAACACTTAGACTTTATTGCTTTTTTGTGAGGTATCATCACAATAAGCATTTAATAAACGATAGAGGCTGACTGTGTAGGAGTGACTAGGAAGCGACTGAGTTGCACATTTCTGATGTGTGGAATGTCTACTTTCCATGTACCTGTCAATGTTTAACAATGTCAGACAACACCACCTGCAAGGAAGCTCAGGACTCAGAGGTGTGGCCCCAGCTGGAGAAGAAAGGATACTAAAGAAAGCTGCCCGGCCCAGAGCTTGGTGCTCATCCTGCTTGTCTCTGTTCTGTAAGGAAGGAAGAAAACATATTCATGGGAAGAACAGGAAAAGTATGTTCCCACTTGACAGGCAGAGGAGGAAATGGAATCAAGGTCAAGTGCTCTAAAGACTTCGAGGTAACTCCTTTCCAAATCATCTTAGTGAGTTTATACTCAGCTTTCTTCCTCATGCCTCAAGATGCAATTTGAATAGTATAGTTGATACATTGGTTTTCTGAGGCGATAAGCCATATGGATGATTCTTTTTTGGCCATGGGTGGTTGTCTGCTAGGCGTTACCTCTCATCATCACATTTCATTTCAGGTATTTAAACCAAGACTGACTCAGTTAAAAGTATCAATTACCTAGGGGAATTTTCCTAAAGCTCTTTTGGGTTCTTTAATTCCAGGGTTGGCCAGGAATGAATGTATTTATCTAGGAATGCTAAATATAGTGGCTCAGTATTAAGTGACAAGACATCAGAGGCAGTTTACTTTGAGATTATCAGCTGTTTATTGTAGTCAGGAAAGCAGTGAGAGAAACTTCAAGAAATATCTCCAGGAAGATTTTCTTGTGGCTTTTCTTTTTCTTCTCTACATGCAGATCTAGTAAGACTGCTTTGCACAGCTCCATTCCCAAGGTTCCAAAATATCCAAAAATACTTTTTTCCGGGACAGAATTTTAGGCTTCCCTGGTGGCTCAGAGGTAAAGCGTCTGCCTCCAATGCGGGTAGACCCGGGTTCGATCCCTGGGTTGGGAAGATCCCCTGGAGAAGGAAACGGTAACCCACTCCAGTATTCTTGCCTGGAGAATCCCATGGACAGAGAAGCCTGGTAGGCTACAGTCCACGGGGTCGCAAAGAGTCAGACACGACTGAGCAACTGAACGGAATGGAACGGAGGGTCCTTCTGTTGACTTAGAACCTCCAGATTTTCAAGTCTTTATTGCATTTGTTACAATATTGCTACTGTGCTGTTTTATGCTTTGGGTTTTTGGCTGCGAGGCAAGTGGGATGTCAGCTTCTCGACCAGAGATTGAAGCAGAGATTGAGCCTGCACCTCCTGCACTGGAAGGCAGAATCTTAAGTGCTGGACTGCCAGGGAAGCCCCCAGGTTTTATTTTCTGTACCCTTTTCCTCCACATGGGCCTAATACTGTATTCTCCCCTTTCTCTCTTTCTATCCATATTTAAACTGGGACATAAGTTTGGGGTAAATGATTGTCACTATTTTAAGTGCAGTCCTACCTGGAGATATTTACATTTTCACAGAGAACCAAGCTTTAAGCCAAAGCAATGGTATTTTAATGGTATAATTTCAGCCATTAACAAATGAACTGAGAGGTAGGTTTTGGCAGTTGGAGCAGCTGGCTGTCCTGAAAACCATGCCAGACTTATTTACTAAGTCAAACTTCGGTGAAAATAATGTATTTACAAAATTTATGATGGCTGAAAGCATTATAGTGGTTTATAGTTTACATCTAGTGGTTTACACTTGTAGTGACTATAGAGCCACTTCTCTTCCAGGTCAGATTTTACTTTCAATGTTCATTCTCAATTTTCTTCCTAAAGAGTCTCAAAGTTCAAAAAATTCCAATTTAAAAATTCATAATCAAGTTAATGAGATTGCCAAAACTTAAAATAAAACTATGCCCAATAAACAAAAGTCCACTGTTAGATTATGTTTTGCAACTAGGCATTCAGAAAATACAGACATCATGATTAACTTTTTCTAATGATTTGCAAAGTTATCTTTCTGGTGAATTGAAGCTACTAACAGGTTGTGTCTTTAAGCCCAGTGACAATGTTTTGAAGCAGTCCACAAATGTTAGTTTGAGACCCATGTATCTGTTAAAAGGAGATGTTGACACTGTGTATAAAATAGCTCAAGGAACTCTATTCAGTGTTCTCATGTGTCCTAGATGTGAAGGAAATCCAAAAAAGAGGGGATATATTTGCACAGATGGCTGATTCACTTTACAGCACAACGTTGTAAAGCAACTATACTTCAATGAGAATCGATTTTTTTAAAAAAGGAGACATTTTTTCTAGTGGAAGTTAGATGTGTCCCAGCCCAGGTTTTTGAGGGTTTGTCAGGATGCATTTACCCATGGAAAGGAGACTTCTGGAAGTCTTTCATAAGTGTTCGCATCATGTTTACTTAAGTGCACTTTTTCCTTCTCCTCACTCACACTGTTTGTGGTGGAAATGTGAAAAAAAACAATCAATAATAATAATAAGATGGCAAGACTTGTTCTTAAATTCAGCATTTGATCAGACAGCCCTGTGTGACTTAAGTGTAACTTTGGATTTTATGCAAATATCATTGACTGACTACCTACTACACATCTAGCATTCAAGACAAAATTTAGAGATAGAGATACAAGCTGTAAAATGACTCTGCTCTCCAAGACAGTGGAGGAGAGAGGTAAGAAAATGAACACTCCACCATTGTGCTGTAGAAATGGAGTAGAGGGGGAGGGGGGTCTGCAGAGATGTGGATGGACCTAGAGTCTGCACACAGAGTGAACTATGTCAGGAAGAAAAGTACCACATACCACATACGAAAACGGGATTCCAGTGTAGGTTTATTTCACTCATGACGTCTCAGAGCCCTGACGGAGAATCTAGGCAGGTCACCATACCTTGCTGTGTTTCATAAGGTTGCCAGGTATACTGATCGTCCCCTAGAAACAGCATAAACAGTACAGTAGGACTGGTGTTTCACTGCAGAGAAGATCATATGATAGAAGGTATCTGAAGACAGAATGTACTGGCATTTTAGGAAATGTTGTTGCTGTTTTAGTGGTTAACTTGAGTCTAACTGTTTTGGGACCTCATAGACTGCCAGGCGTCTATGTCCATGGGATTTCCCAGGCAAGAATACTGGATGGGTTGCCGTTTCTTTCTCCAGGGGATCTTCCTGACCCAGGGATTGAATCTGAGTCTCCTGTATTGGCAGGTGGATTCTTTACTTCTCTTCTTTTTTTTTCACTTTTATCCTCTTTCAAAAGGTCTAGGAGCTCCTGATGGCCTCACTTCAAGCCAAGACTTGAGAAAGCCCTTTTTCCTGAGACCCCTAAGTCTCGTTGAGAGCCCATTGCAAAGGCATCATTTCATCTTCCTGGCTCCACTCGCAATGTCTCAGAAGTAAGTCTGACTTTCCAGAGATCTGCCTGATTCCTCATGTGAAGGGGTTCCCAGCTCTCTAACAAAGCCCTGAATCTATTTCTAAAGGCAACTCAGTTTGCATACTAAGGATGCTTAGGGATTTGGTGAGGGCGCTGTCCTGAGTGTGTGCCGTGGTTGCTATTCCAAATGAAAGAGCTAGTTTGTTTGTGTTTTAATTATCTCTTCTAACAAGATCTACCCAGCAGTATTGCTTCACATGGCTTGAAAGAATTTAATTAAGCAAACAAACAAAAAAGCCCTGCTTTTGTGTTGTTGTTGTGATTTGCTGGAATGAAGTCAGACTATGGTTGTGCCAATGCGTGGAGATTTTTTTCTTAATCTACTGAAGAAATTGCCCTTAAGACTAAGGACATAAACACTTAGGGTCACAATGCATTTGTTTATTTATTTATTGTGGATATTATGGAGGGTGTCCCTGTTTCCAACAGACCAGAAGATTGTAGCTTCCAAGAGATCGGCACCCTTCTAGATGGAAAGGACCAGAACTCTTTAGGATAACTGAGATAGAATGAAAGCCTTTCTGGAGAACATGAGTGTTTTTAGTTCTCCAGAAAGGTCACGTAGAAATAACAGAAAATGTTTGTAGTAGCACAAAATATCAGTTCTGGAAATAATTGTGAGACCATCTGGCATGATTGTCAAAAGGTAACAGGGAAGGAACCAACCAAGAGTGGCTAAGTGGCCTAGTGGAGTTTCTTGGCTAATAATGGCATGAGACTTTATTCACAAAGGAAAACATCATTGTCTTTTAAAAGAGGGAATATTTCTTTGTGGAAAAGTGATTAAATATAGACAAGCAACACATGAAGATTCCTCAAACACTCACAGCATCGAAATCCCTAGAAGATCTTACCATTAGATTCTTTCTTTTTTTGTCTCGTCTTCTTTCATCTCTCCTTGTCACCCCATCAGAGGCTTGCAGAGGAAGAGAGCAGATGAAATTGAAAGCAGACACTGATGCTCCTGAGCTGCTTAAAGTGTCTGCTGCAAAGGTGAAGTCGAGAGAGTCTTGATAGAAGCAACCCAAGGTAACACATTTCTATGAAACACATCCTGTGTGCAGCCCAAAATTCAGAATGTTTGTGGGCATAAAAAAAAAAGAATGAATAAAGCATTGTACTTGCCTACCTTCACGGTACTTATAATCTGGCTGACTCCATTGCTAGAGGAGTGTGTATTTTTAAAATACTGATGTCTTTGGAGGTATTTTTCATGTTTGAGACACAGGAGATATGGAGGTGGGGCAGAAAAGTTCATCTCTCTTTCAGTTTCAAATTCTCAATTGTAAAGGTTTGGGTGGTATTTAAGAGTTCAGGGAAAAAGAAAAAAGGGCAAACATTGATCTTAGGTATTTCTCTTAGCTACTTTTATTTTGTATGTGATTCTTTTCCACGTCACTCCAGCCTAGATGCCAACATGTAATAATCATTTCCTTGCGGTAATAGGTTTTTTTCTGCACTGAGGAAAAGTATTTGCAATTAATACGGTTTAATTAGCAAGCCTTATTAATAAGGCTTTCAGAACTAGTAAAAAGGTATTGACATGTTCAATAACTTTTTTATTCCTTCATTCATCAGATAGTTACTGACTTTCTACAACAGTTTAGGTCATAGGTACCAGGTGTTTTGTAGGGAAAAAACAGTAAAGCTCTGCTCTCACAGAACTTATATTTTGTGATCAATTCTCTATGGTATAGGACAATGGAAATATAAATTAAATCTTTTAATTATAGGAGAAGCATACATTGCCTATATATGTTAGTTGAAAAGCACTTTTAAACTAAAAGGGATAATATTGGATCATTTGCAGAGACGTGGATGGACCTAGAGTCTGTCATACAGCATGAAGTTCCGTTCCGTTCAGTCGCTCAGTCGTGTCCGACTCTTTGCAACCCCGTGGACTGTAACCTACCAGGCTTCTCCATCCATGGGATTCTCCAGGCAAGAATACTGGAGTGGGTTACCATTTCCTTCTCCAGGGGATCTTCCCAACCCAGGGATCGAACCTGGGTCTCCTGCATTGGAGGCAGACGCTTTAACCTCTGAGCCACCAGGGACAGCATGAAGTTAGTTAGATACAAATATGTATAACACATATTAACACAGAAAAATGGTTTAGATGAACCTATTTGTGGACCCAGGATGGGGAAGGAGAGAGGGAGTCGAATTGAGAGACTAGCACTGACATACACACACTGCCATGTTTAAGACAGATGGCTAGTGGGAAAACTGTAGAGCACAGAGCTCAGCCTGGTGCTCCGTGATGACCTGGAGGCTTGGGATGTGGGCTGGGGGATGAGGTGGGGAGGAGGTCCAAGAGGGAGGGGCTATATGTCTACATACAGCGTGTTCACTTCATTGTGCAGAGGAAACCAGTACCACTTTGTAAAGCAACTGTACCCCAATTAAAAAAATCCTTCGCCACTGCCCCTGTAGAGATGCCCCAAATTCCTCCAACTTTGCTCCTTACAAGACACAGACATCTTTGAGGCAGACAACCATTTAAGACTTAGTGGCTGCCAGTAAATCAGTAGAAACCTTGTAGGTTCTTTCTAACCATAGAGGTGGCTCTCGACTGATCAACTGGGTAGCAGGTGAGTTTCAACTGAAGGATGGTGGCAGGTGGCAAGAAAGGTGAAAGGAGGAAGCCTTAACATCCGTGCTTGGGATGACAGACTCAAGGAGGGGAAGACAGAGGCTATGGGGCACCAGGAGAAGGGCACTACAGATAAACTCATGCAATCGCTGCTCCGTTTGGGGTTGACCTTGATTTTCTTGGGCCTTTCTGTCAGACCGCTCAGCCGTTGTGCATCCAGATGACACAGAGGCTTGCTGCAGATCACCGAGAAGAAACCACACTGCCCGATTGACCTAAAGGTGTGGTTAGAAGAACAGTGTGACAGACCTATGACTGCAGTGACAAAATACCTTCTGCCCTGCCCTCAAAATAAATGTTACAATACAGCTTCACCTGCAGCTTTCCAGAATGACCATATTTAGATTCTTCTGGTCTAATTATTTAACTGATCATCTCAGCATCCCACTTTTGCTTTGATGGTGCACTACAGTCTTGAAGTCTGAAGTTGCAGAGTCTCAGGATATAATTCTTTACCCTTTGAAAAAGTCAGTCCCTGGCATCTTTTCAAAATTTGAATCAACCGAACACAGGTCCTCCAATGATTACCCTACTTTCCCAATTGGAAGCTGAAGGATTACTATTACTTTTTAAATGGACTGTGTCCGCCCCTTGGAAGCACGGGTTTATAATTGAAATGTTGACACAACCTCAAAGTGTCACAGCATGAGTGGTGTTGTTCTAATAAATCTCGTCCCTAATCCTTGGAGAGAACCTTGAGCAGAGATTCACTTTCTGTATCAGGTTTCATTTACTGAAAGGCTTCTGAAGATAAAGCTCATAAACTATGAAGGGACAGATACAATGTGGGCTAAAGGGTTAAAGGGCTGGAGAAAGCTCGGTAATTCTCAGAAATGGGAAACAGATGTTGTTTGACATTTTGAAGCAGTTTCCTTCTTCTCTGTGCACTTTTCTGCTATCACAGTTTTCAAAGCTAAGACGTATAGCTCTAAATGAGAATTGCCTTGCAATGAGCTTCCTGCCTCGAGAACAGAGGGACCTAATATTAAGACTAATTTTTATTTAATATAGTGTCTTTTCACATAACGGAATCACAAATTGCATTGGAAACAGCAATGGCATTGGTACTGTTTATCAGGAAAGCTTGGGAATTAAGCAACACCTCATGAAAATGAGTAAATATAATTGCAAAGAAACAGTGCCTGAGCCTGGAACTCTCCTACATATTAATTTTTGTTGCTTGGGGGAACCGTCCTGATTTGCACTGACTTCTGGTGACTTCTGAACAGATAAACACCTGCAGCTTCAGCCTTGCAGGTGCAAATAGGAAATCAGGACTTGGTATTGTGCTTCCAGAAAGAATTGTGGTAATGGTAAGTGATGAGCACAGGGGACCTGGGGAGGCAAGATCCCAAATGAAACAGCAGGCAGATAAAGCCTCAGGTGAGCTCTGAGCTCCCCCAGATGGAAACTGGGAAAGTAGGGAGAAATTTTCCCAGCTGAGAGATTTCCTGGATGGTGGGGAGGGACCACACGGAGGAGAGCCAGTGAAGGAACAGAAGGAGAAGCAACAACACTGGGGTTTTATCAGCTGCGGAGAGCAAACCTCCGCTCCATCTATTTAACTTGTATTTCTGCTACCAGTTGGGATGCGCTTCCCTGGTGGCACAGACGGTAAAGAATCCACCTGCAGTGCAGGAGACCCAGGTTCGATCCCTGGGTCAAGAAGATCCCTTGGAGAAGGGAAAGGCAACCCACTCCAGTATTCTAGCCTGGAGAATCCCATGGACCGAGGAGCCACACGGTTGCAAGGAGCCAGACATGATTGAATGACTAACACTTTACTAAAAAGTAAACCCACTTTGCCCGCTGTGATAACTATTTTGGCTTATTGAGATGTAAAGCGTGAATGATTGCTAAGTTGACTCTTTTTGTGCACTGTAGACACATCTGTGGTTCCAGAGGGGCATCAGATCAGAGACAAAGGTATCAAGATGGATTGAACTGAGTGAGGTGTTGACAGCTTGTTCTGGACGTGTTCCCAAGGCTGTGCAACACCATGCTTCCGCAAGAGGTGTGGATTTTCTGTGTTAATAAAGCTCAGTGTAAGTAACTACATTTAATATTTAGGGAACTAATGAGTTTGAGTGAACTCTGGGAGTTGGTGATGGACAGGGAGGCCTGGCATGCTGTGATTCATGGGGTCGCGGAGAGTTGGACACAATTTAGCGACTGAACTGAACTGAACTGAAAGATAATAAAGCAATAATATGAGCAATAGTATATGCTGAATAATGTAGCTATTTGACTAAAAGGCTTCCCAGGTAGCTCAGTGGTAATATTCTGCCTGCCAATGCAAAAGACAAAGGAGTCATGGGTTCGATCTCTAGATAGGGAAGATCCCATGGAGGAGGAAAATGTTACCCACTCCAGTATTCTTGCCTGGAAAATCCCATGGACAGAGAAGCCTGGCGGGCTACAGTCCATGGGGTTGCAAAGATTTGGACAGGACTGATCGACTGAGCAACACACACATGCATTTGACTGAAGCTACTGTGGCAAGTCAAAAGAAAAAGACATTTTTGGTGGGGAGGAAAGGGAGTAGGAGGCTAAATTTTCACTAACTCTACTTTTCACGGACGATGAAAGAAAGGTGTATTCAAAAACTGTATCTAGGCTTAAGCCACATTTTTGTTGTTCAGTCACTCAGACATGTCCATCTCTTTGTGGCCCCATGGACTATAGCATGGACCCCCTGTCTTTCACCATCTCCCAGAGTTTGCTCAAACTCATGTCCATTGAGTCAGTGATGCCATCGAACCATCTCATCCTCTGTCGTCCCCTTTTCCTCCTGCCTTCAATCTTTCCCAGCATTAGGGTCTTTTCCAGTGAGTCAGCTCTCTGCATCAGGTGGCCAAAGAATTGAAGCTTCAGCTTCATCATCAGTCCTTCCAGTGAATATTCAGGACTGATTTCCTTTAGAATTGACTGCTTTGATCTCCTTGCAGTCCAAGGGACTCTCAAGAGTCTTCTGCAACATTGCAGCTCAAAAGCAGCAATTCTGTGGTGCTCAACCTTCTTTATCCTTCCTGAGGAATTCTCAGCCGCCCCAGCTCACCACAGCTTGTCTTTCCTGTATTATCTTCCAAAGCATCCACTTGATGATGAGGATATTGTCCAAATCAAGCGAAAAACTGAACAAAAAGAACACTGAAGTCAAACACACTGTGGAAACTCACTGCTGAGGGGAGCAAGCAGCTTGTAGCAAATTTTGGATGCACTGCTCGTGCTCCTCAAGGCAGTTGTCTTACTCCTCAGGTCACAGTTACATGTTCTATGGGGCTCCAGGACCCAAAGCAGAACCAAGGAGCATGACAATGATATTACAGCTTTTCTCCAAGGTGAAAGCAAAAGCTTTTGTCTTCATGGCATGTAAACATACTGATCCCACCTAAAGCCTTGCAGGATGAGGGTCTGAGTGCTCCTAACAAGGTGGCTTATGCTCTGACTTTCCTTCACACCATTATCCCTGTCATCTGAGCTCTATCAGTTGCCAGGATTTTGATTTCTACCAGCTGGTAACACTGCCTCGAGCCTTCTCATGTCCTAATGAGGATGAAGCAACATGGAAGGTGGGGTGGGATGCCACCTCCGCAGGACCGTTCTCAGGCCTGTTTGGTGAGGACAGAGAAGCAGCTGAGGCTGGGTCTTCACCAGGAAGAATCCAAAGGCACAAGCCTGCAATAGGGGTCAAGCAAATCTAATAACCATGCCTGTGGGCTCACTCAGCTGTGTCCAACTCTTTGTAACCTCATGGACTACAGCCCGCCAGACTTCTCTATCCGTGGGATTTTTCAACAAGAATACTGGAGTGGGTTGCCATTTCCTCCTCCAGTGGATCTTCCTGACCCATGGATCGAATCCATGTATCCTACGTCTCCTGCATTGGAAGGAGGATTCTTTACCACTGAGCCGCCTGCAGAGTCCAAAAACCATAATAAAGTGTGTTCACTGGTATTACTGTTGCTTCTTTCTCAAGGCTACAGATTACTGCCCATGTCCTTAGCTGTATGTATCAAAGATCTGATAGCTTGTGCCCTTCCTCTAAAGATATGGTTAAGCAGTACGGTTTTATATTCTCACCTGAGAACTGGAGACTCTTGGTGGAGGTAGTTATCTACCCTGGTTATCTGCCTTGGTCAACTTAATAAGGACTTGTTGCTATTAATAGTATGGAAAGCACACCGTGGTGTTGTTGAGAAACTCCTGAATTGTAAGAATCGGGAGATAGAGTTCAGATTCCACAGTCTGTCATCTGTATGACCCCGAGTCAAGTGAATTCAACTCTCTGCATTTAGGTCTACAAAATATAAAAGATGTATTAGATTAACAAGTTCTTGCTTACCCTAAAATTCTTTTTAAAATGTTTTTTAATAATAATTTAAAAATATTATTTACTTATTGATTATACCATAAAATCTTTTTGATATTATTTATTTATTGGCTGCACTGCAAGGCTTGCAGACCTTAGTTCCCCGACCAAGGATCAAACCCGTGCCCCCTGCAGGGGAAGCACAGAGTCTTAACCACTGGACCACCAAGGAAGTCCCCTGCCCTAAAATTCTAGATTGCTATAATATTAACGTGAGAATTTGTTTGTACTCCCCAGCTCCCCATTGGCAATTACTAGCATGCAGGCAACAGAAGCAATTCACCAAAGCAAGGATTATGAAGAGCTCTTTGCTCTGCCGTGACTTATCTCGGTGAGCATTGCACAGTGTTCAGTAAGAACTTCAGTGCTTTTCATTACCATGTACCACTTCTGCCAGAAGATGCTTCCCTCCCAAGAAAGCCTCATGGCTTGTTCTTTCACCTCCTTCAGGTTTTTGTCCAAGGTCACCTTCCACAGGAGTCTTTCCCAACCCTCCTCTGAGGCAGAGCTCATCCTCAACTCAGCCCTTCCTCTCCTCTTTCCCCACCATCTGACATCTGTATCTACCAGGATCCCTTCAAGAGACAGAAACCACATGATTGAATGAAAAGAGAGCATTAGTATAAGAGAGAGTCTTAACCAACTATTAGAAAACTGAAAAAAAAAAAAAAAAAAGACAGTTGAAGGTTTGCACTGATGGGAAGTGTAGGAAGCAGCTAGCGCTGTGGGGGCTGAATTGTGTCTTCCCCCAAATTCATATACTGATGTTTTATATCCTAGTCCTTCAGAATGTGGCTGTGTTTGGAGACGGAGTCCTCAAAGAGACAATTAAGTTAGAATGAGGTCATTAAGGTAGACCCTTATCCAATAAGTCTCCTGTCCTTATAAGAAGACGGGGCTAGGACTCAGACCCAGGGGCGACTTTGTGAGGTCATAGGCAGAAGTCGGCACCTACAAGACAAGGAGAGAGGCCTCAGGGGAAACAGCTCCATCCACACCTTGATCTGGAACAGCCAGCTTCCATAACAGGGAGAAAGTGAATTTCTGTATGTAAGCCCCTCGGCCTGGGGTACTTTGTTATGGCAGTCCCAGAGGACTATGCCTCTCTACACCTCAATTTCATTATAGAATAATGCATTAACTATGCATGTTGTTGTTATGTCACCAAGTCATGTCTGACTTGTGATGCCCATCAGGCTCTTTTGTAGCCCGCCAGATTCCTCTGTCCATAGGCTTTCCCAGGCAAAAATCCTGGAGTGGGTTGTCATTTCCTTTACTGGGGGATCTTCCTGACCCAGGGATCAAACCTGTGTCTCCTGCATTGCAGGTGAATTCTTTACCTCTGAGTCATGTGGCAAGCCCATGGCACATAGTTACTATCACAGTTATGGATTTATTATTATTATGACTCTTCTGTGTTACCTTCTGTGAGAAAAACAGCTTCTACTGCATGGAATAGAAAGAAACATTAACAATGTTGCTGCTGCTAAGTCGCTTCAGCCATGTCCGACTCTGTGCAACCCCATAGATGGCAGCCCACCAGGCTCCTCCGTCCCTGGGATTCTCCAGGCAAGAACACTGGAGTGGGTTGCCATTTCCTTCTCCAATGCATGCATGCATGCTAAGTTGCTTCAGTCATGCCCAACTCTGTGCGACCCTATGGACAGCAGCCCACCAGGCTCCTCTGTCCACGGGATTCTCTAGGCAAGAGTACTGGAGTGGTTTGCCATTTCCTTCTCCCACAGTAACAATAAAAAATAGCAATAATAATTACTATTTCTTGATATCTCATGATATGCCAGAGTCTGTAGAATATTTTATGTAAATTAGTTCATATCACTCCCAACTATCCCAAGAGGTAGGTAATGTTACCCTCCTTTTTTTGGACAGGAAATTGAGGCCCAGGTAAATTAAGTAAGTTGCCCACTATTATCAGTAAGAGACCAACTCAAGTTTCACACACTTAAATCTGATTATAGAATCTGTGTTCCTTGTCTGGACCCTCAATCATCATGTGCTTGCTCTCTGCAAAGTAGGCTGGGGCAAATGGTCCAGTATATTTCATTTCTTTATAATACCTCATGCTAAGAGTTGACTCACTGGAAAAGACTCTGATGCTAGGAGGGATTGGGGGCAGGAGGAGAAGGGGATGACAGAGAATGAGATGGCTAGATGGCATCACTGACTCGATGAACATGAGTTTGAGTGAACTCCGGGAGTTGGTGATGGACAGGGAGGCCTGGCGTGCTGTGATTCATGGGGTCGCAAAGAGTCAGACACGACTGAGCGACTGAACTGAACTGAACTGAATGAAATATACCATATACTTTTTAAATACCTTACATTTGTAAGTCTTTTCTTTTGCATTATGAAATTACTTTCAGATGATTTGCCTCATTTTCGGGTGTATATGCCAAAGTTCATTGGTATACAAAGCAAGTAAGTCTTTTGAATCCATAAGAAAAATTCACTCTAGGCTTTGTTAATATCTACGAGTGTGACTTTTTTTTTCTCCCCTAGCTCTGACCTGTAAATTTTGTCCATCTGTTGAGCATGGAACTTTCAACCTGTGGGTTATGAATGAAGTCTGTGACTAGTGGAGGTGGAGTTCGGGGAAGAGAAAAAAGTGAATGACAGAAAAATGAGGCAATCAATGTTTAAACAACAGCTCACTGTCAACAAAAGAAATCCCCCGTGGGCTTCAGAAGGCTGCTTTGTGTGGGAGGGGTCAGAGAGACCACATGGGTAAGCTGTCTCCTGTCTTTTGAATCCGTCTTGGCAAATTAGCTACTTGAAGGCTTTCAGATGCTTTTGGGCAGCTTGTAGTTGTAATGACTGACAGGCCAGGGAACTCTGGACCTCTCTGGAATAATGGTTTTGGGGAAGAAAAAAGAAAATGTTCTGATTAGATGCGACTGAAGGTTTTATTTGTTCACAACACTAAATTATGAGGGTGCCAACCTGACTTGATCTATTAAAAGGTCTGAGAATGACAATACAGGTTCTTATATAGCTAAGCCTAAAGTGAAGGGAGTTTTCATCCAAACTGGCTGGGGAGTGGGGGAGGTTAAGTTTGGTGTCAGGTTTGAGCACTGGTCTGATTCCAAAGCCATAAGAAAATTTCTAAAGAGTCTTAAACCGAGACATCACTTATTATTTGTGATAATAAATAATCTTTCTGGCCCATTCTCATTTCATGTCCCCTTTCATAAACTTAAAACATCTTTTGGGGGCAGTCAGATACTTGGGGGAAATGGACATCAAGACCTAGCTAGTTTTGTTTCTTTATAACAGGAAATGACATTAGTGTTCCACACGTTATTACAAATATGCCAATCTGATAGACAAATATTTTAAGACTAGTGAGAGAATCCCATTTAACCTCCTCTCCTGAGACATGAAAGGTTATTGTAGATCACAATGCTAGAGATGTTTATATTTCAGTTCAGGCGTATTTTGTTTCATCATCCAGGCAGTAACCATGGTTGACAACATAATATTATTGTACTTAGCTATGCAACTATTTTTTCATATAGCCTTCCTGTGTAGCATCTGCTTTAATATCCAGCTGAAATGGAGCTCCTAGGAAAGGGGGGAGAGCAAAAATTTTACATATGATAGTTTAGAAACTAATTGTGGCATTGGAGAAGACTCTTGAGAGTCCCTTGGAGTACAAGAACATCAAACCAATCAATCCTAAAGGAAATCAACCCTGAATATTCATTGGAAGGACTGATGCTGAAGCTGATGCTCCAGTACTTTGGCCACTTGATACGAAGAGCTGACTCATCGGAAAAGATCCTGATGTTGGGAAAGACTGAGGCAAAAGAAGAAGGCAGCAACAGAGGATGAGATGGTTAGACAGCATCATCAACTTAATGGACATGAATCTGAGCAAACTCAGAGAGATAATGAAGGATAGATGAGCCTGGCATGCTGAAGTCCATTGGGTTGCAAAGGATCAGACCTGACTTAGCAACTGAACAACAACGATAAGAAAGCAATACATACTGATTTTTATTAAAAACATTTCAGTGTTTCTGATAAAATATGTTGCATTCCTATGATCGTAGTGCATCAAGTAAGAAGTATATGGTGGAATGATTTTTCTTTCAGTATTTAGAATTTGCATAGTGTTTTTACACGCTATCTCAGTAATGATCAAAGTTACTTATTTGTTCCAAATTTAGAGATGAGCAAACTGAAATTGATGGGGCAAGTAGCTTAACTAATATCATTAGCTGACAAACAGACAAAATCCAAACCCTCATTGTGACTCTAATATTAGTCAAGCTGTTTCCTTATTGGGTGAAGACAGCAGAACGGGAAAGCAGGGTGATTTCGGCAGATAGCCAATCATTGGAGGTGAGCCAATGACCACCTCCCTACAGAGAAAGCAAGATGCTGCTCACTGAACTCAAATTCAATTCAGAAGAACAAAGAATTTTCTTCCCAGATAAGTTACCATTACCTGTCATGATAATCATTTTCCTTTAAAGTCCTTTCTGTCCTTCTAGTTAAAATCGCCATAGATGAGATCTTCACTTTGTGTTTCCAGCAAAAAGGTTCAGATTTTTATGGGTAAATACCCTCAAAGTTTCCTATGACTCCCAGTTTACCCAGTGAAGCTGTGTAGCATTACCCAGTGATATGCTTACAGAGATGGACACACCATACAATTATTGGGAAGAGCTATAATTTCCTCTGTCTTCTAAACCACAGTGTAGGATCCTTGTACTACTTCCTTTTGAATGTGATAGAATTAATCGCTGTTATTATGTTATTGTACAGCATTACCTAGTAAACCCAGTTTAGCTACCTAGTAACATGAGAGTCCTTGCATAACAAAGAACCAGATACCTGGGTGTGAGATCAGCATGGATGAAATATGCTAACTGCCTTCACCGTCAGATTCTTGTTGCTTGCCTCTCAGTTCAGCTCACTTCAGTTGCTCAGTCGTGTCCGACTCTTTGCAAACCCATGAATCGTAGCACACCAGGCCTCTCTGTCCATCACCAAGTCCCGGAGATTACCCAAACTCACGTCCATGGAGTCGGTGATGCCATCCAGCCATCCCATCCTCTGTCGTCCCCTTCTCCTCCTGCCCCCACTCCCTCCCAGCATCAGAGTCTTTTCCAGTGAGTCAACTCGTCGCATGAGGTGGCCAAAGTATTGGAGTTTCAGCTTAAGCATCAGTCCCCCCAATGAACACCCAGGACTGATCTCCTTTAGAATGGACTGGTTGGATCTCCTTGCAGTCCAAGGGACTCTCAAGAGTCTTCTCCAACACCACAGTTCAAAGCATCAATTCTTTGGCACTCAGCTTTCCTCATAGTCCAACTCTCACATCCATACATGACCACTGGAAAAACCATAGCCTTGACTAGACAGACCTTTGTTGGCAAAGTAATGTCTCTGCTTTTTAATATGCTATCTAGGTTGGTCATAACTTTCCTTCCAAGGAGTAAGTGCCTTTTAATTTCATGGTTGCAGTCACCATCTGCAGTGATTTTGGAGCCAAAAAAAATAAAGTCAGCTACTACTTCCCCATCTATTTCCCAGGAAGTGATGAGACCAGATGCCATGATCTTTGTTTTCTGAATGTTGAGCTTCAAGCCAACCTTTTCACTCTCCTCTTTCACTTTCATCAAGAGGCTTTTGAGTTCCTCTTCACTTTCTGCCATAAGGGTGGTGTCATCTGCATATCTGAGGTTATTGATATTTCTCCCGGCAATCTTGATTCCAGCTTGTGATCTTCCAGACCAGTGTTTCTCATGATGTACTCTGCATATAAGTTAAATAAGCAGGGTGACAATATACAGCCTTGACATACTCCTTTTCCTATTTGGAACCAGTTTGTTGTTCCACGACCAGTTCTAAATGTTACTTCCTGACCTGCATATAGGTTTCTCAAGGTCAGGTGGTCTGGTATTCCCATCTCTTTCAGAATTTTCCACAGTTTGTCATGATCCACACAGTCAAAGGCTTTGGCATAGTCAATAAAGCAGAAATAGATGTTTTTCTGGAACTCTCTTGCTTTTTTGATGATCCAGCGGATGTTGGCAATTTGATTTCTGGTGCCTCTGCCTTTTCTAAAACCTGCTTGAACATCTGGGAGTTCACGGTTCACATATTGCTGAAGCCTGGCTTGGAGAATTTTGAGCATGACTTTACTAGCGTGTGAGATGAGTGCAATTGTGTGGTAGTTTGAGCATTCTTTGGCATTGCCTGTCTTTGGGTTTGGAATGAAAACTGACCTTTTCCAGTCCTGTGACCACTGCTGAGTTTTCCAAATTTACTGGCATATTGAGTGCAGCACTTCCACAGCATCATCTTTCAGGATTTGAAATAGCTCAACTGGAATTCCATCACCTCCACTAGCTTTGTTCATAGTGATGCTTTCTTTTTTTTAATTTTTATTTTATTTATTTATTTTTTGCAAATGCAATAATTTTATTTTTGAGAACAAATATTTTAATAAGCATTTTTAATTGAAAGGTTAACAAGGATTTAAAATGAAGCTATAATCTCTAAGTAATTGATAGGCATAGTTACTGCTCCAGGTAAATCCTGTAAGAACTTGAGTGATTATTTGAGAAGCATAATCTACTACAGCTACCATAAAATTGCTAATAGAATTATGCTGTTATTATAATTTGGGGACTTTTCTTTTTTTTTTTAAATAATTTTTAAAATTTATTTTTATTTATTTATTTTTTTATTTTTTCAAAAACAATTTTAGGAATCTTTACTTAAAAACAACCTTATCTTAAAGTGAAGTAACTTTGGTTTTATGAGCAGCAATCAAAGTGCAGAAGCTAAAATGCATTACAGGATCATTAAGTTCTACATTAGGTCACAGCGTCTAATCTGAAATCACACCCATAATATCATTTTTCAGGATATCTGGGAAATAGCTATTTCCCAGGATGTCTGAACCATAGCTACTCTATTTTGACTTTTAATTGTAAATAAAAAAAAATTTTTTTTAATAGCCAAAGCAGATTTCACCATTAATGACGTCAGTGTTTTTCTAGGTATGAGAAAATACAAGATTTGGAACTCATAAAACCTTTTCCTGAAAAGATCTAACTATCTGAAGGCCTGTTCTGCCAGTTTTTTTTTTTTTTTCCGGAGCACAGAGTGCCTCATTCCTGATTTTCACCCTGAACTTCTTTCAGGGGGTATTGAAGGTCAGCAGCTTGCAATGGTCATGATGTAATCTTTGTAGAGGCAGCTGGCAAAGACCAGCTTCCAGTCAGCAGGGTCCCTTCATAGCCACATATCTGACCATGTGACACCATTTCATGGCCATTGTGTCCCGTGGTGCTGGGAAGGCTCATTCCCAGATCTGGGGAAGCAATGGGCCACTCAGTGTGCTAAAATTGGACCAGGCCTTGTGAGTAGCAAAAGCCTCTGGACCACTGTCTTACTAGCCTCCTGGTCCAGGAAAATATTTCCTCTTGTTGCTTTTTCCCATACCCAGAGACACATTATTACAATTACTGATCTCATATGGGACTGTCAGTTCAGCATTATATCACAGGCTCAGTGAAACAAGTGACATAGAAAATAATATAGCCATAGCTAGCAGTTATTAGTAAAATAAGAATTATAAGTCAAGAACTTTCATTAGATAAAGACTGGTATACCCCAAGTCACCTGACTTCATTCGTTAAATGATTATAGTCTGGTATTAATCTCCTGGTTGTACATTATGGAACATCCGACCTTTATCTGAAGACTGGTTACTGAGATAAGCCTTAGACACTAACCTAGAGTGTCCTTTTTAATAATTTAATTAAATCTTTTAGCAGTATCATGTAACAAGGAACTGTCTCATCAGTGAGTCTTAGTAAACACTAGACATTAACAAAACTAGAAACTTAATTTAACAATTTACAAAACTTAATATTCCATGATTTTTCATTATGGAGGCCCTGTAGCCAGGGAGGCTTTAACCCATCAAGTAAAAAATGAGGTTTGTCAGGGAGCTGGGAAAAGCCAAGCAGCCATCTTGGATTTCCCATAGCCCTGACTTTGATTTCCAGCTATTGTTTTTAATTTTCCAATTTAGAAGCAGACTGTTGCCATGGTTTAAGGACATTAGGATGGCACGAGTCTAACAGAGTTTTTGTATAAGCAGAATGAGCTTTTACATGTCTACAAACCCGACAATTGGATTAATTTCTAAAACTAGCATAGGATCAGGCCTATGATAGAAAAGTATTTGATTTATATGCAGAGGGCTAAGAAGTCAAGAAAACATTATAAATGATCATACGAATCAGGTCCAGCATCTTGGGCAAGCTGTCTACCTCTGATGTCGTCGTCTTCTCATCCTGGTGTAGTGTAGTTTCTTCTGAAAAAAGTCCTATCCAGGTTGGAGACAGTCCTTTAAATTATGTCCTTTTTTTTTTTTTTTAAGTCCTGGTTGCAGGTCACGAGGCATCTGATTTTCATCCAAAGATAGATCACTGAGATAAACTTCAGAAACAAACTTAGGGTGTTCTTTAAGAATTCAATTAAATTTTACATTACTATCACATAACAGTAAGGAACTATCCAAGAAATGAGTCTTACTACCTCCATTGGTAGACCGCCATCAACAAACTGGGATTTAACATTTATTGAAACATCCTTTTCTCCCTAAAATCACCCTCATTTTTACCAAATATAACCAAATTAAGACTTGTTTAAAAAATAGATCTGTTCTCAATAAACTTGACCTGATTATTTATATAACCATAGACCCTTTTTTTTTTTTGCTGAGACTTTTATAGAGTCTCAAACTTTATTTTATTTATTTATTTTTTTTTATTGGAGGTTAATTATTTTACAATATTATATTGGTTGGTTTTGCCATACATTGACATGAATCCACCCCAGGTGTACATGAGTTCCCCCTCCTGAACCCCCCTCCCACCTCCCTCCTCCCTTTATCCTCCCTCTGGGTCATCCCCGAACACCAGCCCCGAGTATCCTGTAACATGCATCGACCCTGAACTGGTGATTCACTTCACATATGACAACATACATGTTTCAATGCCATTCTCCCAAATCATCCCACCCTTGCCCTCTCCCACAGAGTCCCACAGACTGTTCTATACATCTGTGTCTCTATTGCTGTCTCATATACAGGGTTATCATTTGCATTTTTCTAAATTCCATATATATGCATTTAGTATACTGTATTGGTGTTTTTCTTTCTGGCTTACTTCACTCTGTATAATAGGCTCCAGTTTCATCCAGCTCATTAGAACTGATTCAAATGCATTCTTTTTAATGGCTGAGTAATACTCCATTGTGTATATGTACCACAGCTTTCTTATCCATTCTTCTGCAGATGGACATCTAGGTTGTTTCCATGTCCTGGCTATTATAAACAGTGCTGCAATGAACATTGGAGTACATGTGTCTCTTTCAATTCTGGTTTCCTCAGTGTGTATGCCCAGGAGTGCGATTGCTGGATCATATGGCAGTTCTATTTCCAGTTTTTTGAGGAATCTCCACACTGTTCTCCATAGTGGCTGTACTAGTTTGCATTCACACCAACAGTGTAAGAGGGTTCCCTTCTCTCCACACCCTCTCCAGCATTTATTGCATGTAGACTTTTGGATAGCAGCCATTCTGACTGGTGTGAAATGGTATCTCATTGTGGTTTTGATTTGCATTTCTCTGATTATGAGGGATGTTGAGCATTTTTTCATGTGTTTGTTAGCCATCTTTATGTCTTCTTTGGAGAAATGTCTGTTTAGTTCTTTGGCCCATTTTTTGATTGGGTCATTTATTTTTCTGGAATTGAGCTGCAGGAGCTGCTTGTATATTTTGGAGACTAATCCTTTATCAGTTGCTTCATTTGCTATTATTTTCTCCCATTCTGAAGGCTGTCTTTTCACCTTGCTTATAGTTTCCTTTGCTGTGCAGAAGCTTTTGATTTTAATTAGGTCCCATTTGTTTATTTTTTCTTTTATTTCCAATATTCTGGGAGGATCCTGCTGTGATTTATGTCAGAGAGTGTTTTGCCTATGTTCTCCTCTAGGAGTTTTATAGAATCTGGTCTTACATTTAACTCTCTAATCCATTTTGAGTTTATTTTGGTGTATGGTGTTAGGAAGTGTTCTAGTTTCATTCTTTTACAAGTAGCTGACCAGTTTTACCAGCACCGCTTGTTAAAGAGACTGTCTTTTCTCCATTTTATATTCTTGCCTCCTTTGTCAAAGATAAGGTGTCCATAGGTGCATGGATTTTTCTCTGGGCTTTCTATTTTGTTCTATTGATCTATATTTCTGTCATTATGACAGTACCATACTGTCTTGATGACTGTGGCTTTGTAGTAGAGCCTGAAGTCCAGCAGGTTAATTCCCCCAGTTCCATTCTTCTTCCTCAAGATTGCTTTGGCTATTAGAGGTTTTTTGTATTTCCATACAAATTGTGAGATTATATGTTCTAGTTCTGTGAAAAATATCGTTGGTAGCTTGATAGGGATTGCATTGAATGTATAAATTACTTTGGGTAGTATACTCATTTTTGCAATATTTATTCTTCCAATCCATGAACACGGTATATTTATCCATCTATTAGTGTCCTCTTTGATTATTTTCACTAGTGTTTTATAGATTTCTATGTGCAAGTCTTTTGTTTCCTTAGGTAGATATATTCCTAAGTATTTAATTCTTTTCGTTGCAACAGTGAATGGAATAGTTTCCTGAATTTCTCTTTCTATTTTCTCATTATTAGGTGTAGGAATGCAAGGGATTTATGTGTGTTGATTTTATATCCTGCAACTTTACTGTAATCATTGATTAGCCCTAGTAGTTTTCTGGTAGAGTCTTTAGGGTTTTCTGTGTAGAGGATCATGTCATCAGAGAACAGTGAAAGTTTTACTTCTTCTTTTCCAATTTGTATTCCTTTTATGTCTTTTTCTGCTCTGATTGCTGTAGCCAAAACTTCCAGAACTATATTGAATAGTAGTGGTGAGAGTGGGCACCCTTGTCTTGTTCCTGACTTTAGGGGAAATGCTTTCAGTTTTTCACCATTGAGGATAATGTTTGCTGTGGGTTTGTCATATATAGCTTTTATTATGTTGAGGTATGTCCCTTCTATTCCCATTTTCTGGAGGGTTTTTTATCATAAATGGATGTTGAATTTTGTCAAAGGCTTTCTCTGCATCAATTGAGATAATCATATGATTTTTATTTTTCATTTTGTTAATGTGGTGTATTACATTGATTGATATGTGGATATTGAAGAATCCTTGCATTCCTGGGATAAAGCCCACTTGGTCATGATGTATGATCTTCTTAATGTGTTGTTGGTTTCTGATTGCTAGGATTTTGTTAAGGATTTTTGCATCTATGTTCATCAGTGATATTGGCCTGTAGTTTTCTTTTTTTGTGGGGTCTTTATCAGGTTTTGGGATTAGAGTGATGGTGGCCTCATAGAATGAGTTTGGAAGTTTCCCTTCCTCAGCAATTTTCTGGAAGAGTTTGAGTAGAATAGGTGTTAGCTCTTCTCTAAATTTTTGGTAGAATTCAGCTGTGAAGCCATCTGGACCTGGGCTTTTGTTTGCTGGAAGATTCTTGATTACAGCCTCTAGTTCCGTGCTTGTGATGGGTCTGTTCAGATTTTCTATTTCTTCCTGGTTCAGTTTTGGAAAGTTGTACTTTTCTAGGAATTTGTCCATTTCTTCCAGGTTATTCATTTTATTGCCATATAATTGCTGATAGTATTCTCTAATAATCCTTTGTATTTCTGTGTTGTCAGTTGTGATCTCTCCATTTTCATTTCTAATTTTATTGATTTGGTTCTTCTCCCTTTGTTTCTTGATAAGTCTGGCTAGTGGTTTGTCAATTTTATTTACCTTCTCAAAGAACCAGCTTTTGGCTTTGTTGATTTTTGCTATGGTCTCTTTTGTTTCTTTTGCATTTATCTCTGCCCTAATTTTTACGATTTCTTTCCTTCTACTGACCCTGGGGCTCTTCATTTCTTCCTTTTCTAGTTGCTTTAGATGTAGAGTTAGGTTATTTAGTTGACTTTTTTCTTGTTTCTTGAGGTGTGCCTGTATTGCTATGAACTTCCCCCTTAGCACCTCTTTTACAGTGTCCCAGAGGTTTTGGGTTGTTGTGTTTTCATTTTCATTCATTTCTATGCATATTTTGATTTCTCTTTTGATTTCTTCTATGATTTGTTCATTATTCAGCAGTGTGTTGTTCAGCCTCCATATGTTGGCATTTTTAATGGTTTTTCTCCCATAATTGAGATTTAATCGTACTGCATTGTGGTCAGAAAAGATGCTTGGAATGATTTCAATTTTTTTGAATTTACCAAGGCTAGATTTATGGCCCAGCATGTGGTCTATCCTGGAAAAGGTTCCATGTGTGCTTGAGAAAAAGGTGAAATTCATTGTTTTGGGGTGAAATGTCCTATAGATATCTATTAGGTCTAACTGGTCTATTGTAACATTTAAAGTTTGTGTTTCCTTGTTAATTTTCTGTTTAGTTGATCTATCCATAGATGTAAGTGGGGTATTAAAATCTCCCACTATTATTGCATTGTTGTTAATTTTCCCTTTCATACTTGTTAGTAATTGTCTTACATATTGCGGTGCTCCTATGTTGGGTGCATAAATATTTACAATTATTATATCTTCTTCTTGGATTGATCCTTTGATCGTTATATAGTTTCCTTCTTTGTCTCTTTTCACAGCCTTTGTCTTAAAGTCTATTTTATCTGATATGAGTATTGCTACTCCTGCTTTCTTTTGGTCTCTATTTGCATGGAATATCTTTTTCCAGCCCTTCACTTTCAGTCTGTATGTGTCCCTCGTTTTGAGGTGGGTCTCTTGCAGACAACATATATGGGGGTCTTGTTTTTGTATCCATTTAGCCAGCCTTTGTCTTTTGGTTGGGGCATTCAACCCATTTACATTTAAGGTGATTATTGATAAGTATGATCCCGTTGCCATTTTCTTTATTGCTTTGGGTTTGAGTTTATACACCCTTTCTGTGTTTCCTGTCTAGAAAAGATCCTTTAGCATTTGTTGGAGAGCTGGTTTGGTGGTGCTGAATTCTCTCAGCTTTTGCTTGTCTGTAAAGCTTTTGATTTCTCCTTCATATTTGAATGAGATCCTTGCTGGGTACAGTAATAAGGGCTGTAGGTTATTTTCTTTCATCACTTTAAGTATGTCTTGCCATTCCCTCCTGGCCTGAAGAGTTTCTGTTGAAAGATCAGCTGTTATCCTTATGGGAATCCCCTTGTGTGTTATTTGCTGCTTTTCCCTTGCTGCTTTTAATATTTGTTCTTTGTGTTTGATCTTTGTTAATTTGATTAATATGTGTCTTGGAGTATTTCACCTTGGGTTTATCCTGTTGGGGACTCTCTGGGATCCTTGGACTTGGGTGATTATTTCTTTCCCCATTTTTGGAAAGTTTTCAACTATTATCTCCTCAAGTATTCTCTCATGGTCTTTCTTTTTGTCTTCTTCTTCTGGGACTCCTATGATTCGAATGTTGTGGCATTTAACATTGTCCCAGAGGTCTCTAATATTGTCCTCATTTCTTTTAATTCGTTTTTCTTTTTTCCTCTCTGTTTCATTTATTTCTACAATTCTATCTTCTAGCTCACGTATCCTGTCTTCTGCCTCTGTTATTCTACTCCGTTGTTCCCTCCAGAGTGTTTCTGATCTCATCTATTGCATTATTCATTGTATATTGACTGTTTTTTATTTCCTCTAAGTCCTTATTAAACCTTTCTTCCATCTTCTCAATCCTTTTCTCCAGGTTATTTATCTGTAACTCCATTTTGCTTTCAAGATTTTGAATCATTTTCACCACCAAAATTCGAAATTCTTTATCAGGTAGATTCCCTATATCTTCCTCTTTTGTTTGTGTTTGTGGGCATTTATCTTGTTCCTTTACTTGCTGGGTATTTCTCTGCCTCTTCATCTTGCTTATATTGCTTTGCTTGGCGTGGCCTTTCCCTCTTCTGGCCGTTTGTGGAGTTCTCTTTATTATGTAGTTTCCTCGCTGTGTGTGGGGTTGGACGGGTGACTTGTCAAGGTTCCCTGGTTAGGGAAGGTTGTGTCGGTGTTCTGGTGGGTTGAGCTGGATTTCTTCTCTCTGGAGTGCAATGAAGTGTCCAGTAATGAGTTATGAAATGTCAGTGGGTTTGGAGTGACTTTAGGCAGCCTGTATATTGAAGCTCAGGGCTATTTTCCTGTGTTGCTGGAGAATTTGCGTGGTATGTCTTGCTCTGGAACTTGTTGACCCTTGGGTGGTGCTTGGTTTCAGTGTAGGTATGGAGACGTTTAATAAGCTCCTATTGATTAATGTTCTCTGGAGTCAGGAGTTCTCTGGTGTTCTCAGGATTCGGGCTTAAGCCTCTTGCCTCTGGTTTTTGGTCTTTTTCTTGGAGTAGTCTCTAGACTACTCTGTCATTTCTAAGGTGGTTCCCTCTGTTTTAGCTTCTGTTTGCTGGTCTCTTCAGTGTCTAATTTCTGCCCTGACACTAGGGTGCGGGTGGACACTTTTTAAAGGCTCAGTTGTTCAGTCCTGTTCTGGGAAGGGAGGAACGCTGCAGATGAATATCTCTGGCATCTGTGGGGAGTGCTCGCAGCGTCTCGGCACACTGGGTTTGCCCCTGCTCACAGCGCATGTGCTGTCCCAGTCTACACTGCACAGGCTCTAGGTTGCTCTGCCAGGAACTGTCTGAGGCCAGCGCTGGATTGTATGCACTTCTCAGGTCTGATTAGCTCAAGTTCAGGTTTTTGGATACTCCACAAAGGCGCAGACTTGGTTGGGCCTGTGTTTTGTGCCTTCCCCGGACTGAGCAGCTCAAGTGACTAGGTGTTTGGCGAGCATGGTCGCTGCGACTTATTGCCTCCCCAGTCCCTGCCACTCGGTTTTCTGGGTTTACACCCGGCGCACCTTCTCAGGTGGATATCGACCGGCCCGAGCCCAAGAAGTCTTGATTAGCAACGAAGTCTGCCTGCAGTTTGGTATTGGATGCCTTTCTGGGGCTGCGGTTGCCCCCTCCGGCTCTGGCTGCCCTCCCTGCCTGTCTTGGCAGGGGATGGGGGATGGGCCAACTGCAGCCGGCTCGCTCTGCTCATTCCTTTGTTCTGTGAGCGGGGCTGGTGGAGTCTTAGGTTAGAGCTTTCCGCATTTTCGCGGGGAAGCTATCCCAGTCTGCTTTGCTATCTCCAGTTCTCTCAGACTGCCCTCGCTGCATTCAAGCCCTGTCCTCTCTATAAGCAGTTCAGCAGACTCCTCCCTGCCCAGCCCCCACTTGCTAATGGCGTATGCAGGCGTTTGCACTGCTTCTCTGCTGGGAGTTACCGTTTGGTGGGTAATCTGTGGGTTTTAAAAAAACCTTAAAAAAAAAAAAGAGGGTTATGTGGCCCTCTGAGGTTCCAAGGCTTGCCACAGATTCGCCAGTGAGAGTGTTTCCTGGTGTTTGGAAACTTCTCTCTTTTTAAAGCCTCCCTTCCCGGGACGGAGCTCCGTCCTTACTTCTTTTGTCTCTCTTTTTATCCTTTATGTTTTTTCCTCCCTCCTTTTGAAGACAATGGGCTGCTTTTCTGGGTGCCTGATGTCCTCTGCCAGCATTCAGAAGTTGTTTTGTGGACTTTACTCCACGTTCAAATGTTCTTTTGATGAATTTGTCAGGGAGAGAGTGGCCTCGCCGTCCTATTCCTCTGCCGTCTTGTTCCTTCCTCTCCATAGTGCTGCTTTCTAAGGCCCGCTTGACTTCACATTCCAGGATGTCTGGCTCTAGATGAGTGATCACACCTTCGTAATTATCTTGGTCGTGAAGATCTTTTTTTTTTTTTTGTACAGTTCTTCTGTGTATTCTTGCCACCTCTTCTTAATAAAATCTGCTTCTGTTAGGTCCATACCATTTCTGTCCTTTATCGAGCCCATCTTTGCATGAAATGTTCCCTTGGAATCTCTAATTTTCTTGAAGAGATTTCTTGTTTTTCCTATTCTGTTGTTTCCCTCTGTTTCTTTGCATTGATCACTGAGGAAGGCTTTCTTATCTCTCCTTGCTATTCTTTGGAACTCTGCATTCAGATGCTTATTTCTTTCCTTTTCTCCTTTGCTTTTCGCTTCTCTTCTTTTCACAGGTATTTGTAAGGCCTCCTCAGACAGCCATTTTGCTTTTTTGCATTTCTTTTCCATGGGGATGGTCTTGGTCCCTGTCTCCTGTACAATGTCACGAACCTCCGTTCAGAGATCATCAGGCACTCTATCTATCAGATCTAGTCCCTTAAATCTATTTCTCACTTCCACTGTATAATCATAAGGGATTTGATTTATAGTCTAGTGGTTTTCCCTACTTTCTTCAATTTCAGTCTGAATTTGGCAATAAAGAGTTCATGATCTGAGCCACAGTCAGCTCCCAGTCTTGTTTTTGCTGACTGTATAGAGCTTCTCCATCTTTGGCTGCAAAGAATATAATCAATCTGATTTCAGTGTTGACCTTCTGATGATGTCCATGTGTAGAGTCTTCTCTTGTGTGGTTGGAAGACGGTGTTTGCTATGACCAGTGCATTCTCTTGACAAACTCTATTAGCCTTTGCCCTGCTTCATTCCGTGCTCCAAGGCCAAATTTGCCTGTTACTCCAGGTATTTCTTGACCTCCTACTTTTGCATTCCAGTTCCCTATAATGAAAAGGACATCTTTTTTGGGTGTTAGTTCTAAAAGGTCTTGTAGGGCTTTGCAGAACCGTTCAACTTCTGCTTCTTCAGTGTTACTGGTTGGGGCATAGGCTTGGATTGCCATGATATTGAATGGTTTGCCTTGGAAATGAACAGAGATCATTCTATCATTTTTGAGATTGCATCCAAGTACTGCATTTCGGACTCTTTTGTTGACCATGATGGCTACTCCATTTCTTCTAAGGGATTCCTGCCCATGTAGTAGATATGTGTCATCTGAGTTAAATTCACCCATTCCAGTCCATTTTAGTTCACTGATTCCTAGAATGTCTACGTTCACTCTTGCCATCTCCTTTTTGACCACTTCCAATTTGCCTTGATTCATGGACCTAACATTCTAAGTTCCTATTCAATATTGCTCTTTACAGCATCGGATCTTGCTTCTATCACCAGTATTGTTTTGCTTTGACTCCAACCGTTCATTCTTTCTGGAGTTATTTCTCCACTGATCTCCAGTAGCATATTGGGCACCTACCGACCTGGGGAGTTCCTCTTTCAGTATCCTATCATTTTACCTTTTCATACTGTTCATGGGATTCTCAAGGCAAGAATACTAAAGTGGTTTGCCATTCCCTTCTCCAGTGGATCACATTCTGCTTGCCTCTAGCAGGGGATTACAGCTCTCATGGGGCTTCCCTGGTGGCTCAGCATCCAAGAATCTGCCTGCCAATGCAGGAGACCAGGGTTTGATCCCTGGGTCAGGAAGATCCCCTGGAGAAGGAAATGGCAACCCACCCCAGTATTCTTGCCTGGGAGATCCCATGGACAGAGGAACCTGGCGGATCCATGGGATCCATGGGGCCACAAAAGAGTTGGCCATGACCTAGTGACTAAACAACAACAAACAACAGCTCTCAGGAAAGTCTTAGCTGGTAGTGCAGTGTCCTGAGTCCAAGACTTGGAAACACCTATAATCTCCAGGGGACTGAAACCCTAGCATGGTTGACTACATGTTGGAAAGTTGCTCAGAGTACTGTTTGTGCATGTTTAGCAAGAGAGCTTAAGACTGGATTTCAGTACGCACATAAATGGACTCAGGGCATTTGGGAAGGAGCAGGTGTGGCTTTCTGTTCCATCAACAGGTGAGCCTATTATACTGGTAACGCTGTGCTGTGGAGAGAGAGAACTGGTTTGGAAAAGTTGGAGCCCATGTTTATCCCACTCACACTCTATCACCTAGTTTTTTTTGACATATCTCTAGCCAAAGTTCAGAACATTTTCTCCCTCCTTGTAAGGCACGTTTGAGTCCTGAAATAACAAACAGCTATCTTTCCAATTATACCTTGTACCTGGATCCGTCGATGGAGCTTGGTATCAGTCTATCTGTGTATCTTTGTATCTGTGTATGTGTCTACTTGTGAACTTGTGTATCTCCTTTTATATCTTTATGGGACACGCTGGCATGAATAGGCTCAGATTACTAACTCCAGCCTGGAGTTCATGGATAACAAGAGGAAACTCGAACAGGACCTAATAGTTCAGAGCCTGAGGCTTTCTGGCTTTCCAGAAATCCTACAGCTATTTTTTCCCCCTGAAATATGTTGCTCCTGTGATGTCTTTCACATCTGTCTGCTCCAGCTGCTACCATGCCAGCTCCATTCTTCATTAACCATCAAGTGGACCATTATAACAGTTTAATAACCAAGCTCCCTGCACCTTCTTCTCATCCATCCTAAACCACACACCCTGTCTCCTGTTCAGACACAGCCAATGCTTTCCCCAAACTTGGCTGGTAGTTCTAAGCCCTTTGTGTACATCCTTCTGTTTACCTTTCTAGCATCTTTCTCCTTTTTTCCTCCCTGGTGAGGGCCCTTTATTTAAGTCCCACTAGGGTGCTTGCAATGGCAATCCACTCCAGTACTCTTGCCTGGAAAATCCCATGGGTGGAGGAGCCTGGTGGGCTGCCGTCTATGGGGTTGCACAGTCAGACACAACTGAAGCAACTTAGCAGCAGTAGCAGCAGCAGGGTGCTTGCTATTTGTGAGATGTTAGCCATCCCCTTCCTGGATCTGTACCAGGTTTTATGGGAGTCCCTCCAACTAAAATACTCTTTCCCCCCATTTCAGCACTTGAGCTCATTTGAATGACATTCTGATATTTAAAAAATACAACAACAACACTGATTTCCTCCAAAGGAAGTTACCTCGTCTAGGCCATATATCCTCTAATTGATTGTAATTCTGTTGCATTCAGGGTTTCTTTCTGTTTTATTTACTTATTTATGGCCGCACCACACAGAATGTGGGGTCTTAGTTTCCCAACTAGGTATTGAAACTGTGTCCCCCTGCAGTGGAAGCACAGAGCCCTAACCACTGGACTGCCAAGGAATTCCTCTTTTAACTTTACAATTCTTTTTTAAAAAACTTTTTATTTTGTATTGGAGTATAGCCAATTAATAATGTTGTGATTGTTGTAGGTGGACAGCAAAGGGACTCAGTCATACATATACATATATCCATTCTCCCCCAAACTCCCCTGCTTGCTATCCATTTTTCATCTGAAACTCCCCAACTATCCCTTCCCACATTCTTCACCCCCCAGCAGCCATAAGTTCATTGTCTAGTTCTATGAATCTGTTTCTGTTTTTTAAATAAGTTCATTTGTATAATTTCTTTTTAGATTCTGCATATAAAGGGGATCATAGATATTTCCCTTCTCTGTCTGACTTACTTGATGCAGCATGACAATCTCAAGGTCGATCCATGTTGCTGCAGATGGCATTATCTCATTCTTCTTCATGACTGAGTAATATTCCATTGTGTGTATGCACCAAGTCTTCTTTGTCCATCCCTCTAGAGGATGATCTCTTTTCTGCAGTATGGCAAATGATATTCTTTGTCTTCCATCTTCCAACCATGTGCATACATTGTGATCTTAGTGAGATGTTTAAAACACTAGTATGATCATTATTACCCCTGACTTAAAATCAGGTCATAAGAGGAAAAAAATTGGGTAGATGAGTGAGGGGAAGCTCTTGCATTAGCCTTAATATTTTAAAATAAAAATGCAAATTCTTTTTCTACTAGAAGCAAATCCTTTCTTTGTTCCTTGCTTCCTATAAACTGGAAATCAGTCTCTTTATCATGACATGGAAATTCCTTTGTAACTGAACCCATGACAAGGTGGAAATTCATGTTTCTTTGGATACCAATTTCTAAGATGCCCTCTTTTTTTTTTTTTAAGTTTTTCTTTATTATTGTTATTTTGGCCATACCACAGGGCACATACATGGGACCTCAGCTCCCTAACCAGGGACTGAACTGTGCCCCCCACAGTGGAAGTATGGAGTCCCAAACACTAGACCATGAGGGAAGCCCTGAAGGTACATTCTTGATGCTTTCCTTCATCATAATGATTTGAATGTCGGCACCTGAACCCTGGCACAGACCATGCTTCATCTTGTCTTGTGTCCCTGTCAGTGTGGAGGGATCTCCTAGTCCTCAATGGTCAGGAATCACCTCCTCAGTGTAGTTTATCTCCCCAGGCAAAACGTGCCTCTGTTTCAGTACTCACCACATGGCCTTATACTGTTCATTGCTATTTCCTTACAGATCCCCCCATCCCCACAAAAAGATTTAAGGTTGTTCTGAAGCCCAGAAATTTGGTACTTTAATTTTGTATTCTGGGCACCTAGTTCATGCCAAATTATAGAGGCTATTATAATTATTTTAATATGGATTTGTGGACCAGTTTGAAAAGAAACATAAAAGCTCGAGTTGGAAGAATAAGTAGTGACTATTTATATAAACTTTTTACAATGCAATTGAGGGGTCTAAGGTTTTTTGGCTTGCTCCTTGGAAGGAAAGTTATGACCAACCTAGATAGCATATTGAAGAGCAGAGACATTACTTTGCCAACCAAAGTCCGTCTGGTCAAGGCTATGGTTTTTCCAGTGGTCATGTATGGATGTGAGAGTTGGACTGTGAAGAAAGCTGATCACTGAAGAATTGATGCTTTTGAACTGTGGTGTTGGAGAAGACTCTTGAGAGTCCCTTGGAATTCAAGGAGATCCAACCAGTCCATTCTGAAGGAGATCGATCCTGGGTGTTCATTGGAAGGACTGATGCTAAAGCTGAAACTCCAATACTTTGGCCACCTCATGCGAAGAGTTGACTCACTGGAAAAGACTCTGATGCTAGGAGGGATTGGGGGTAGGAGGGGACGGGGACGGCAGAGAATGAGATGGCTGGATGGCATTACCGACTCGATGGACATGAGTTTGATGAACTCCGCGAGTTGGTGATGGACAGGGAGGCCTGGCGTGCTGTGATTCATGGGGTTGCAAAGAGTCGGACACAACTGAGCAACTGAACTGAACTGAAGGTTTTTTGGTCTCCTTAGCATCCAACACAATTTGTTGTATTTAAATACTTTAGTGTTTTATTTTGAAATAAATGTTAACAATCCAAGTTTGTGTTTATATAGATTTGTCTGTTTTTCTTTCGGAATGTCCTCTTCTGTCTCCTCATTGAGTTGTTTCCAAGTAGAAATCTGCCGCCATTTTAATCTTTGTTTCTTCATCTTTGATCCTTTTAAATATATTAAGATATGTAGATTATTTTTTTTCCTCTGTTTTTAAGATTTTCTTTCTATCACTAGTTTTAAAGAATGTGGCTAGCATGTGCCCCAGTGTTATTTTCTTCATATTTCTAGTGATGGGATTTGTAGAACTTCCTGGATCTATGGGTTTACAGTTTTCATCGAGTTTTCAATGCTTTCAGCCATTATATCTTCACACAATTTTCTCCTTCCTCCTCTCCTTTGGAGACGCCAATTACACATGTATTTGGCTGTCTGAAATGTTCTCACAGCTCAAGGATGCACTATTGTTTTTGTTTTTAGTTTCTTTTCTCTATGTATTTCATTTGCATACACTCCTCTTCTGGTTGCTACGAGCCTGAAACTTACTAGTTACACATCCATTCTTTTGGGGCAATATATTTGATCAGAATTATCACTCCCCTTTCAACTTGCTGTTATTGCAGAGAAAGAAACTTAATTCTTAGAACTGTTAGGACCTTAGCTGCATTTTCCTAGCAGGGAGAGAGATAACAGGGCATGGAGGAGATGTTACTTTTCCATGAAAATGAAATTAAAAGACTCTTACTTTTAAGGAGGAGAAGGGGACGACAGAGAATGAGATGGCTGGATGGCATCACCGACTCGATGGACATGAGTTTGAGTGAACTTTGGGAGTTGGTGATGGACAGGGAGGTCTGGCGTGCTGTGATTCATGGGGTCGCAAAGAGTTGGACACGACTGAGCGACTGAACTGAACTGAACTGAGGAGACTGTTTGGGTGGAGGACACAGGACCTGTTAGGAGAGGAATCCACAGTGATTCAGTGTGGCTTGGATGGCCCGAATGTAGAGATTAAAAGCAGATGAAAGTAAACACAAGAGGACTGAGAAGATATTGAAATAAAACATCTCTGGTTTCTCACTGTAGCTGAAAGCCACGTCTTAGGACTCTTATAACTCAGTAAAGGTGCTGGACTAGGTACTGTGCTTCTCAGCCCACTCTATGCTCTGACCCTACACCTCCATTTGTCCTGGCTGAAAGAATGGAGAAGAGGTTTGGGTGTACGTATGGGTGGGGTGAAGACCTGGACCGTTGCTATTGTCAAGGTGGAAAGAACATGCGTGCATTCATACATGCTCAGTCATCCAGTTGTGACTCTTTGTGATCCCATGGACTATAGCTGTCCAGGCTCCTCTATCCTGGGAATTCTCCAGGCAAGAACACTGGAGTAGGTCGTCATTTACTACTCCAGGGGATCTTTCTGACCCAGGAATCAAACATGCATCTCTCACACTCCTACATTGGCAGGGAAATTCTTTACTGCTTCGCCAATTTCCATAGAGGCTTTTCCTTCTATGTCTGTGCTCAGGGCAGGAACCCTGGTCTCCATATGACCCAAGATCCCGTCCAGCTATACCATGCTTGGATTCTGTAAACTCGGCACAATATTCTTCGCTGTAGGTGTGCTAAGTTCATCTGTTTGAAATGTGTAACCATGAGTATTTGCAGCAACTTAAAACCTAGACGGTGCATTAAAAAGCAGAGACATCTCTTTCTGAAAAAGATCCATATGATCCAAGCTATGGTTTTTCCGGTAGTCATGTATGGATGTGAGAGTTGGACCATAAAGAAGGCAGAGTGCTGAAGAACTGATGCTTTCAAACTGTGATGCTGGAAAAGACTCTTGAGAGTCCCCTGGACTGCAAGGAGATCAAACCAGTCCATCTTAAAGGAAATCAACCCTGAACATTCATTGGAAGGACTGTTGCTAAAGCTGAAACTCCAATACTTTGGCTACCTGATGTGAAGCGCTGACTCATATGAAAGACCCTGATGCTGGGAAAGATTGAGGGTAAGAGGAGAAGAGGGTGACAGAGGATGAGATGGTTGGATGGTATCATCAACTCAATGGACATGAGCTTGAGCAAGCTCCGGGAGATGGTGAAGGACAGGGAAGCCCGGCATGTTGCAGTCCATGGGGTCGCACGGGTGAACGACTGAACATCAACAGCTAAGAACACCATCTAGGTACATGTACATGTGATGTGAGAAGCAGCCAATTACCAGTACCACACTGGAAAAACAAACCCAAACAGAATTCAGCATGTCTTCCTCACTTGTCTCTTTATTTCAAGTGTTTTAGGGTCTGAATCATCTATGTGAGTTGTCTCAGCATTTCCCTTCCATTTCCATGTGGAGGTAACTCCGATTACATTGCCCCCAGTCTCTTTTAAGCTTCAAGATAATAAACACTTCCTAACAATTTTAAAAATTGAGATGCCCTTTTCACTTTGACCATACAGATGGGAAAGTTGTAAATAATGGATGCTTGACACTCTTCAGAAATAAAATGTGATGAAGAGTTCAGTCGTCTGATTAAATTCCCCCCATAAAATCTCACCTAGCCTATTCTTCCCCCAGGGAGAAAAGACTGTGCACACTATGGACATTATTTTTCTTTTGAACGTACTTGTATCTTGTCAAGATGTCATCAATACAAATACTTGGACATTTTTAGTGCCATGATGGGGAAGCAGGTTGAATTTTTCAATCCTCCCAGCCAATATAAGTCAGTCTGAGATACTTAATTTCTATTTGAGATCCTTCGTTTCTATTATAAACAGATCCCGCAGTGGGAGATAAATTTCATGGTAACAGTTTGGACTTTTTTATGAACCACCTGCAAGTTTTCTGCAAACAACATGTTTTATGGAAGCTCAAGGCAATGTTCACCCATCAAGACTCGACAGGAAAAGGAGGATGGATGGGGCCTTATCTCAGGCACACATGTAACCTTCTCTGTCCCCTGGCCTGACCTCCCTCTGCACTCATTTATGAAAATGATTCATCTTTAAAAAGCTTCCTTGCTCTGCCTGCGGGCTGTAGATCTCTCTGCACTGGACTTGCGGAGGCTGAGGTTATAAACTTCAGTGGGGGAAGTCCTTTGGAGGGGCTTCATTCTGAATATCGAGAAAGCAGCATGCACAATATCTGTGTTTCCTTAAAGAAACAGTCCTGGATGCTTTTCTACAGGAAGATGCTCCCTAGGGATTTCATTAAAAGAGCTTTTTGGGGATGTGACTTTTATATACGTTGCTAACATATCGCCACAGTTAACACATTTAAATAGAGGATCGCCAGAGCGTGGCCAGTCGTGCCAGTGACATGAACACGCCACCCTCCATGTGGAGAAAGAGACCCTGTACTTTGCATTTCGTGCTTGTAAAGGGTGCTGCAGCAGGAGTTATTTGTGTCAGGACTGGTGGGAACCGCTCTCATCCCTTAGAATAGTCCTTTGAACTGAAAAGCCTTAGAAGGTGAGCGTCGGAACTGTAACTCAGAGAATCATGAGCTGAACAGAAGCAGAAATAGGAAGAGAGAAGACAGTGTGAATTGATTCATCCTTTCAGGCTGAACTGAGCGCCTGAAAGAGCCAAGGTTATTTCCACAGTTCTTAAGAATTAAGTCATGTCTGCAATAGGGCAAAACACCCAAGGACATAAACATGCATGCAAGTTTTGAGTTAAGAGAGAGGGAGAAGATGGAAAATATTGATATATGGTTTTCATTTATTTTTATTTACTTGTTATTTCTTTCCCTTTTTTCTTCTTTGTATTGACTGAAAAGACTAAATGCTGTAGTGCTTTACAGTTTTCAAAGGTTTCATGTGATTTCCTATCATCCCCCAGTAACCCTCCCCCCACCATCTTCCCCCTTCCCACTTCCTTTGTCCACTGGTAACCACTAGCTTGTTCTCCATATCTACAAGCCTCCTTCCTTTTTGTTTTATTCACTAGTTGCTTGCATTTTTTAGATTCCGCATGCGATATCATACAGTATTTGTCTTTCTCTGTTTGACTTATTTCACTTAGCACAATGGCCTCCAAGTCCATCCACATTGTTGCAAGTGCCAAAATTTCCTTCTTTCTTTTGGCTGAGTAGTATTCCATTGTGTGCATGTGTGTGTGTGATGTATGTATGCACATATATGTATATACATATATTGCATCTTTATGCAGACGTACAGTTTTTTGTTTTGTTTTGTGTTTTTAATTTCAAAGTCTGACTGAGTCAGTCTTTATCTGCAGACCTCATTGGTAAAGACCTTGACCTTCTGTAGGAAAATTTAATCTATACAATTCTTAACTGTCACTTAGTCTAGACTTGCATACCTTAACCATTACATTCTTTCAGATGGGATTCCTTAATGTATAGAGATTCTTTATTTCTCCAAAATAAATTCTCATTAGAATAATTCTCTGAATGAAATGTGCTTTGGAACATACATTTGTTCCATAGTGTGAGATGGTCTGTCATTCAGTTCAGTTCAGTTCAGTTCAGTCGCTCAGTCGTGTCCGACTCTTTGCGACCCCATGAATCACAGCACGCCAGGCCTCCCTGTCCATCACCAACTCCCGGTCTGTCATTAGCAACATGTCTTGCTCTGGTCTACTTCTAAGATATTTACTTTCACACCTTTGTTCTTGGATTTGAAATTCTTGGCTTTGAAATGTCCAGTGAGCCAAGCCGCCACTTCACCATTGTTTTTATAACATCTGCTCAGAGCCTTTCTTCTTTCAAGTGGTCCATGCTTCAGTACAAAGATGCAGAGCTGTGTAATCGCTGGGTAGGAGCCAGCTGAAAAATTGACACAGTTATAGAAAACCCTGCCCAGGTACTGACTTTGAAAAAGCTTTTGCCTTCAGTCCAGTTTGAGCATTGACTGTGACACTCTAGAACTCACCTGGTGCTTTGCATCTTCAAAGTTCTTTGCCTGCATTGACTCATTTATCCTATGACACTCTTGCCAGGTAAAAGGTACAATCACGGTGGTAGAAGATTAGAGAATCTCGAAGTCCTTGCAAACTAGACCCTTAAGCCCCTCAATAATGCCTCCAAGAGAATGGAAACATATATATATATGGCTGAGTCCTTTGTTATTCACCTGAAACTGTCACAACATTGTTCATTGGCTATGTTCCAATATAAAATACAAAGCTTAATAAAATAAAGTCAGGTTAATAAAATTAAAAAAAAAAAGAATGCCCCTGAATAGTATCCCCTTCAGCAGTGACCTCCACTGCACTCTTCTCCCAAAGCAGATGCTGCCTTGACTGGTTCTAAATTTAAACCTAAAAAAAAAAAAGTGCATTTTGCAGGACCAAATACTGAATACCAGTAGAATATCTATCTACCTCTCTGAACTGCAAGCAGTGGTATAACTTTCCTTCAGTTAAAAAAAATTAAGGTGTACGTTACATATAATTCACCCTTTTTAGTGCACAGTTTCATGTGAGTTTTCACAAATGTAGACAACTGAATAACTGCCACCACATCAAGACATGAAAGACCATCACAACCACCATCTCCATGCCGCCCCCACCCCACCCTCAGCCAAGGGCAACGCTGTGCCTGGAGTTTCGTCTTGGCAAGAGTATCAAATAAATAGAATCATATAACTTACAGCGGCTGAATATTGTCACCCTGCTTATTTACCTTCTATGCAGAGTACATCATGAGGAACGCTGGGCTGGAGGAAGCACAAGCTGGAATCAAGATTGCCGGGAGAAATATCAATAACCTCAGATATGCAGATGACACCACCCTTATGGCAGAAAGTGAAGAGGAACTCAAAAGCCTCTTGATGAAAGTGAAAGAGGAGAGTGAAAAGGTTGGCTTGAAGCTCAACATTCAGAAAACAAAGATCATGGCATCTGGTCCCATCACTTCATGGGAAATAGATGGAAAAACAGTGGAAACAGTGTCAGACTTTATTTTTTGGGGCTCCAAAATCACTGCAGATACCGATTGCAGCCATGAAATTAAAAGACGCTTACTCCTTGGAAGGAAAGTTATGACCAACCTAGATAGTATATTAAAGAGCAGAGACATTACTTTGCCAACCAAGGTCTGTCTGGTCAAGGCTATGGTTTTTCCCGTGGTCATGTATGGATGTGAGAGTTGGACTGTGAAGAAGGCTGATCGCCAAAGAATGGATGCTTTTGAACTGTGGTGCTGGAGAAGACTCTTGAGAGTCCCTTGGACTGCAAGGAGATCCAACCAGTCCATTCTAGTGGAGATCAATCCTGGGTGTTCATTGGAAGGACTGATGCTAAAGCTGAAACTGCAATACTTTGGCCACCTCATGCGACGAGTTGACTCACTGGAAAAGACTCTGATGCTGGGAGGGATTGGGGGCAGGAGGAGAAGAGGACGACAGAGAACGAGATGGCTGGATGGCATCACCAGCTCGATGGACATGAATTTGAGTGAACTCCGGGAGTTGGTGATGGACAGGGAGGCCTGGCGTGCTGTGATTTATGGGGTCGCAAAGAGTCAGACATGACTGAGTGACTGAACTGAACTGATGTTGACTCAGAGCCAGGTAAAGAATCTACCTGCAATGTGGGAGACCTGTGTTTGATCCCTGGATCCAGAAGATCCCCTGGAGAATAAAATAGCTACCCACTGCAGTATTTCTTTCCTGGAGAAATTCATGGAAAGAGGAGCCTGGTGGGCTACAGTTCATGGGGTCGCAAAGAGTCAGACAAGACTGAGTGACATAGGGTGAAATAAAGAAAGAACTGTTCTTTGCAAGAAAGAGCGTAAATATAAGGCAACACGTTGGAATATGTAAGAAATGTGGGAGCAATATTTTGAGTGTCTACTGTGTGTCGGCCATTCTTCACGTACTGTTCTTGTTAATGATGTAAGAGAGAAGTGTGTTTCTGAACAAATAAAGATTCTTACTTGCTGCCTTTATACACCCTAACCAACCTCGAGCCAAAGTGTAAGGAAGACATTTGAAATGACAGGTCCTCCCAATGACACTGGAAGTTTGTCTGCTCATAGTGGAGCCAACGCTGGCTGCAGACTTTTCCAACTGAGACACTTTAGTGTTAAAATGACCTGGGCTATGATTATTTGATTTCCTATCAGCACACTTTAAAAATCACAATGACGCTCACAATGGTGATGAGGATTCTTCTCAGCAGTTTAAGTAACATACTTCAATAGATCTGTTGCCTTACCTGCCACCCCAAATAGTCTTTCCACTAAAAGATGACACAAATGAACATATCTACAAAACAGACCCACCGTCATAGAGAATAGACTTATGGTTGCCAAGGGGGAGGAGGCGGAGGCAGGGAATCTTTGAAAGTTTGGGGTTAGCAGATGCAAACGATATACAGGATGGATAGATAACGAGGTCCTACTGTACAGCACAGGGAACTATATTCAGTATCCTGTAATAAACCACAGTGGAATGTATATGAACATATATATTTGTTCAATCACTTTGCTGTACATCAGAAACTAACCCAACAATGCAAGTCAACTATATTTTAATACAATATATTAAAAATAAACAAATAAAGCAGGAAACCAAAGTGGCACTCCGCACACATGTGGCCTGTTTAAATAAGATGAAAATGTGGTTGTTCTAATTCACAGAAGTTTATTACGAAGATTTTTCTATTTTGCTATTCCTCTTGTGACCCACGAGCATTGCAAGCAAGAGCCCAGAAAGCTAAAGATGGCAAGGGAGATATTGGTACCGACCGCAGATTAGCATGTAGCTGGGTACTGGAAGAGTGTTCTGGAGACAGGCAGGAAGAATTCTGTCATGTGCTGTGCATATGAGATTGTGTTTTCTGGAATAGTAAGAATATGGAGTAAGGTGGAATTTTTTTTTTTTTTTTTTTTCTGGGGCCTGTGCTTGGGATCATAGCATCACAGTGTAGAGAGGAGGGTGGGGAGGGTCTTTAAAGGACTTTCAATTCACCTCTAAGCTAGAGACTCAGTTGATAGAGTGCCAGAGGTGAACTTTAGGAGATGTGCTACTTTAATGTCTTTACCCGGGGTGCCGATGATGTTGATAATAGCAGTGTTAATAATAACAATAATGCCAGCAGTCATAAGAGCAAACGTTTATTGAAAGTTTACAGCGTGCTGGCAGCTGGGGTGATTGCTCAGCAAGCATTATGTGATGGAATGCCTACAGCACCAACCCCATGAGATAACTACTGTTATGACGATGAGGAAGCTGTGGCTGAGGGTTGAGTGAACCGCCCAGGGCCACACAGCTTGCTCCACGTGGAGATCTGATGAACTACATCTTGTTCAGCTGATATAAAGACCAACAACGGACACTTCTTCTCAGACTGAAATAAACACAACATGAAAACGGTTGGAAAAACACTGCAATTCATAGTTCTTTCCAAATGATTTCATTTTCATTTTTTCCCACCTTTTTGATTAAGGGTTGGCAGAGCACTGATGGGTCAAATCTGCTGCCTGTTTTCACACGGCCTGAGAGATAAGAATGGTTGTACATTTTTAAGTCGGGGGGAAAAAATCTAAAGAAGAATGTTTCACGACACATGAAAATAGTATGAAATGCAAATTTTAGTGTCCATAAATACAGTTTGGCTGGGACACAGCAAAGTCCCTTAGTTTAGGTATTGTCCACAGCTACTTTGGGGTTAGAACAGCAGAGCCAAGTTGTGACAGAAACTATATGGCCTGCAAAGCCTAAAACAGTTACTATCTAACTCTTCACAGATAAAGATTGCCAAGCCTGCTTTTTGATTATTTGCAATAAAGCAGTTTACAGCAACGGCTTTGACTTCAGGCTACTGGGTTTGTATCCCTTACTTGTTGGGCAAGTGGAGGAAGGATGATTTGACATGCCTCCTCCTCAGTTTCCACATGTGTAAAATGGGTACGAGAGTAACAACCCCAAAGGAAAGTGAAAATCACTCAGTCGTGTCTGACTCTTTGCGACCCCATGGACTGCATAGTCATGGGATTCTCCAGGCCAGAATACTGGAGTGGGTAGCCTTTCCCTTCTCCAGGGGATCTTTCCAACCCAGGGATTGAACCCAGGTCTCTCGCATTGCAGGTGGATTCTTTCCCAGCTGAGCCACAAGGGAAGCCTCTGACTGAGCTCTTAAATGAGATACTCTATGAAGGACTTTATAAGAATATCTGGCCCATCATTAGTGCTCAAAGAAATGCTTGTTATTATCCTGATCACACCAATACATTCTCCCAATGATGGATATTAATAGATCTCCTGACACCTACTAGAACCATCACTGATCACTGAACCATCAGTTCAATTAAGGAGACTTTTCCCTACATCCCCTTGGCCTGCCTTGCCACTTCCCTTAGCAGAGCTGAGTGGGTTGCTGGGCTCCTCCTGCCTCAGGTCAAGAGCTGGTGAGACACAGATAACAAATCTTCACCTCCCATCACTTCAGTTACCGCTGACTCCAGCCCCACCACCCTTGGCTTTGGGCTCCATGAGGGTAGCTGTTAGGGTGGGTGTGGGAAACACCCTGTGGATTTGGAGACTGAGGCGTGACTTGGTAAGTCTGTTCGTGACCCCAAGAGGCTGTGACCCCAAGAGGCTGGAAGGTTTAGAAGGCTTCGCTTGGGTCTGCAAATTATTCTGAAGGCAGTGGGCTGGCTTATGGGTGAGGGGAGAGGGCTGGTGTTTCCAAGAGGTGGCTTTTAGGGTCTCCATCACCAGCTAGGCCATATCAACTTTATGGACCATCACTCTCCTTTCAGGGATTCATTACATCAGCAACAGGGGGTGGGGGTGAAGCAGGAGGGGCCACCAGGAAGAAAGAGTGCAGTGGAATGTAAAGAGAGTATGGACCCGAGCGTTAGCAGCCCGGCTGATTCTCTCCTTAGCGCTCCCAGGAGAGGATCTTTCTAGAGCATTTATGGATCTAACTCTTAGGCAGGTAAGCACCTGACGTGATGATTTCAAAACAGGTCATTACCAAGTAATTAGTCACTGTTACTGGATTCCACATTATCACAAAGCAGTAGGGAACCATTCTAGTTTCTTCCTCAAAACCCGCCATCTATATTTGTCCAGTGGTTTATTCTGTGTTTCGTTTCTTAGGGAAATTACACTAGAATGTAATCGGGAGACAGTTTTACAGGTCCTTAGCTTGTGACTCGGTTACTAAGTTCCAAGATGGCTCTAAATTTTTGAGATTGCCAGTTAACCCTCTCCTTAATCTCTAAGTAGATAGAAGAATTGCATCAACACATGGATTCCGGGCTTAAATTCAATTTATAACCAATTCTTATCATCATGATCTTGAATAAAGAAATTCACCTTTCTGTGCCTTAGTTTCCCTGTTTGTAAAATAGGCCTAATAGTAGCATCTCACTTTGAAGTTGTTGAGAGGATTAAGTGAACTGATTTAGGTGGAATGCCTAGCACGGTGAGTGTTACCAGGCTGTTATTATTGCGTTATTACCTTTTGTGACTAGTCATTCCACTTAGCATTGAATGTATTATCCCAGTGAATCCAGACAGCAGCCCTCTGAGATAGGGCTTAGCCCAATAGGTGAAATCCCTGTTCTGTGAGGTTGAGTAACTTGTTTAAAGCCAAACAACTGGTGAGAGAGTTGGCTTTCAAACCCAGTCTGATGATCTGTAGAGCCCAGGCACTTTCTGTCCGTACGTTTGCCATTCTAAGATTCATTGACTCTATACTCAAACTGGGTCTCAAACAACTTATATTAATTACCTGAATAATTAATAAGGTCACACACTGTCTCTTGAATATTGTTATGTAAAGTGCTTGTTTTATATCCTTTTTATTAAAGAAGAAAACTGTGCAGGATTTCCCTGGTTGATCCCATGGTTGAAACTGTGCTCTCAGTTCAGGGGATACAGGTTCGATTCTCTGGTTGGGGAACTAAGATCCTGCATGCTCAGGGCACGACCTGAAAAGAAAAATTAAAAAAAAAAAAGTAAAATGTAAAGTCAAAGAGCAAACGCTGTTTGGGATTAAACTCCATGACTTTAATGATGACATTTTTAGCTTTATTTTTTCCTACTTCCAGGCACTCAGTCAATCAGTTCAGTCAGTTCAGTCGCTCAGTCATGTCTGACTCTCCGCAACCCTATGAATCACAGCACGCCAGGCCTTCCTGTCCATCACCAACTCCTGGAGTTCACTCAAACTCATGTCCATCGAGCCGGCGATGCCATCCAGCCATCTTGTTCTCTGTTGTCCCCGTCTTCTCCTGCTCCCAATCCCTCCCAGCATCAGAGTCTTTTCCAGTGAGTCAACTCGTCGCATGAGGTGGCCAAAGTACTGGAGTTTCAGTTTTAGCATCAGTCCTTCCAATCAACACCCAGGATCGATCTCCTTTAGAATGGACTGGTTGGATCTCCATGCAGTACAAGGGACTCTCAAGAGTCTTCTCCAGCACCACAGTTCAAAAACATCAATTCTTCAGCTATCAGCTTTCTTCACAGTCCAACTCTCACATCCGTACATGACCACGGGAAAAACCAAAGACTAGACGGAATTTGGTGGGCAAAGTAATGTCTCTGCTTTTTAATATGCTGTCTAGATTGGTCATAACTTTCCTTCCAAGGAGTAAGCGTCTTTTAATTTCATGGCTGCAATCAGCATCTGCAGTGATTTTGGAGCCCCCAAAAATAAAGTCTGACACTGCTTCCACTGTTTCCCCATCTATTTCCCATGAAGTGATGGGACCAGATGCCATGATCTTTGTTTTCTGAATGTTGAGCTTCAAGCCAACCTTTTCACTCTCCTCTTTCACTTTCATCAAGAGGCTTTTAGGTCCTCTTCACTTTCTGCCATAAGGGTGGTGTCATCTGCATATCTGAGGTTATTGATATTTCTCCCGGCACTCAGTAGAAAAGCTATAGACATTTTACTTCTTATCTGTGTTCTCTGAGCGCAAGTGAGTGAATCCTTGAAGAGCTTGTAAAGTCTGAGTGAGTATGTGTGGCCGAGTGGAACACGTGATTGGATGTTGGTAGAGGTGGGAGTGAGAAAAGAGAAAAATATACTTAATTGCTACCAGAGGAAAAAGTTGAACTGGGTGGAGGTGCAGAATGATTCATCTGGATCTTTGACTCAAGTGACTTAATGAGTTTCTGCAACGCCTTCTGATAAAAATTTGGCCAAGAAGACGGGATATTTGGTTCAGGGTGTAACCACTTCAAGACTTGATTACTATTTAGAAGCAGTGACTGCCATCTTGCAAAATTATGATTCAAAGATTGCAAAGCCGAGGGGAATGGCTCACTGCAACTGGATTGCTGATTTAGGATCCCAAAAGGCACAAGTGTTAACTGATTACCCTATTAAGAGTTTAAAAAAAAAAAAAAGATATAAAAATACCCAGGAGCTAAACTGCGTTCTGTGGGGCAAAACAGATCAGAAGGTACAAAAATGGATCCAACTAGAGGAAACAAGTCTTTGTTAGAAAATCGTCCAACCCAAATAATGAAAAACAAGTGATGGCAATAATGAACTTGTCTTCCTATGAAAATAATGGACTCCACAGGCATCTGGGAGTCCACAGTAGGAGGTTTTGAATCATTGTTCTTGTTGTACCTAGCATCACCTGTTTAGTGCCCTGAACTTGGGAGACATACCCTGCTATTAATTTTTAGGCTAATTTAATTTTAAAAAATATTTTTTTTGCTATTTTTTTTAAATGTCTTTACTAAATTTTTATAGCACTGCTCTGTTTCAGGTTTTGGTTTTTTGGCCACGAGGCATGTGGGATCTTAGCTTCCCAACAAAGAATCAAGCCCATATCCCCTGCACTGGAAGGCTAAGTCTTAACCACTGGACCACCAGGGAAGTCCCTGATCTTCAGTTTTGACACAGCACTTGGCACACAGCTGTGGTCTATGACTTCTATGGCACGGATGATGCAGCAAAGGATCATGATGAACAATATACAGTCTCATCAATAGAAAAATACATAAATATTATCTAAATTTTAGAAATATTCATATTCCAATTAACCCAAACAAAGGAACATAATTTTTAAAAATCAGTAAAGGCTGGGATATAGGGAAATGTACATGCTTATATGACAGTCATTGGTGGCGTTTATAAATTGCTTTAACCTTGCTGGCCACAAACTGAAAAGATGTTATATGACATGTACATTTTTCTAGACCTAGAGCCAGTCATTCAAGTGTTAGCCATGAACACAAAAGAAAAATTTAAGTAAAGATATTCCTAACACTACGTATAAGACCCTCATATTTCAGGCTATCCAAACACCTTCAAATTAGGAAACTTGTAAATTAAATACAGTATTGCAGAATAAGTGAGTACTATGTAGGTTAAAAATGAAGATAATAGAACCATTGTTACTTACAAATATGTGAAAATAAGGGAAGTCAAAGTGATTTAGGATTGGTAAGGTTCTAGTGATTTTTAAAATTAGTAAATACTTCAGCTTGTAATTAAATAAATATGCCTTGAAAAGTTCTTTCCCCAATTATATTTATCTTCATAGATATATACACACACATTTTTATCAGCTACATTATTACTGAAATATTATTATGAAAGTAAGATAAATGATCTCTCTGTGGCAGCGATAATTCTGATGTTCATGGAGATAGCTGTTGGAACAAAAGAACATTTGGAACACAAACCACATCATCTGATGTTGTGGTAAATAAAGGAAGTGACTATCTATATAAAATCAAATAAAAATAGCATTAACGTTTTAGATTTTTCAGGTCAGCATCCTCATCTGCTTACTACCTCTTTTCTCATGCATATATTTATCTCAATGACCAGAGCTTTTGTGTAGAACAGTTGAAACAAACTAACTGAATATGGATTTTAATAAGAAAAAATAAACAGGACAGTGTCATACATTTTCTTTGAAAGTTTCCATGCTTGCTTGAATATTTGTTTTCTCTTTGATTCTAGGTACTTCCTCCTTTGTGGAAAACTGTGCTAATTTGGTGAATGCCATTCAAATTACTTCTACATAGCAAGCATTGGAATGACATTACCTAAGAAAATTCATGCTAAGGGCCACACGCTGTATGAAAGTAAAAACTGAAATATGTTGTGCTATAGCTCTCTCCTTTTATCCCCTTTCTTTCAAAATATGTTTCAAATTCATTAAAGAGATTTTTGTGTATTCTGGTGCAGTCAATTTTGACTCTCAGTTTTGACTGTCAGATCAGTCATTGGGTTTGGTGATTATTACTTTTGCAGTATACCATTGTACAGAGCTACAGGAATCTTTCAATTCCTTCTCTTAAGAGATGAAAAGGCTGTAGTGTTGAAAATGACTTGTCCAGTTTAAAAGAAAGAACCCCAGATGAAGGAACCAGAACATCCTTTGATCTTAAAATCCTGATTGGTTCTTGGTAGGGCATATTCCACTCTGCCTCCTGTCAATAAACACTCGAGCTTCTGCCAGAGGCAAATACAATGACAGTGTGGACCCATTATGTGACAGTGAAGGGAGAACGATGTACAACGAGCCATAATTCACAGGAGATTGGGGTGTGAACACTGGAGGAATGGGAGTACATCCTATCTAGCCTTTTGAGTGTCATCCGACTGCGAGACAATGTACAAAGTCAGGGATAACTGAAGATTTAAGAAGAGCAGTGCCTACCCAAGGAGTTCAGAATTGAAGCTGGGAGACAGTATATACTCATGCTTTAACCTCACAATATCACAATATTTATCTACAACATTCCAAAAAGTGAAAACATTGCAAATTCATTTAATAATTACATTGAGAAGGGATGCAGAGTAACGATTGCCCAGAACAGATTCACTGAGGGAACATTTCCTGAAATAAACATGATTGATAATATGCAACACAGCAGAAGAGGCGGGCTAATTCAGGATGAAGCGAGGTATGCACACAGGAAGGGAGAGTTAGTTGTTGCTGTTGTTTTCAAATTTACGGTGAGCGTATTATATGCCAGGTATCACAGATGGCACTCGGCAGCAGGAGTAACTGAGACACAGTGATGAACACTGGCCCTTTCCTGAAGATTTCCAGCTGCAGGGGTGCATAGGCAAGCGGAGTGTAAATACAAGAGAGTTGGAGAATGCATAATCAGGTTAAGCGTAAGGCGCTAGCCACTTGGCAGAAGAAGGTAAATAGGGCATTCTCCCAGGAAACCCTGACATCCAAGTTGAGGATTGAAGGCAGTGAAGGGGCTGATGTGGTTGAGGGAGGTCCTAGCTGATGTGGGAAGGATATGTGGTTTGTTGTACATCTTCCTTGCTGATGGAAATGGGCAGTCGATGAGAGATTGTAAAGCAGGGGTGGATAGGAGTCAATCTGCATCTTAAAGAAATCACTCTGGTTATAGAATAGATCATGAATTGGGTGACATACAACTGACTGTGGGCAGCATAGTGAAAAGACTGTGGCAGTCATCTAAGCCATGGATGGGTGACCTTGAGGTCTTGGGTATGGAGAGTCAGTGAGATGGAAAGGAAACAGAATTGGCAGGAATTAGTTCATCTTGAGGAAGAGAAGAGGGGTCAAGCATGATATCCAGGTTTTGGGTTTTGGCCACCAGGTGGGTGGTTCTGGAAGTCCCGAGACAGACAATAGGGGGAGAGTGGTAGGTTTCAGGATGGGAGGTGTGAGAGAGGAAGAGATGACAATTTAGTTTGGTTTTCTGAAATTTGAGATTCTTGGGGGGCATCTGAATGGAACTGTCTCAAAATAAAAGTTAGCAATGGAGAAGTGGTAAAGATCTGGATTTAAGAAAAAGGGGCATGACTTTGGGGACTATAAGAAGGAAAATGGGAAGGCCTGGAAGAGATATGGAGCCAAATTATGGATTCAAGATGTTATTTATACTTACAAAGGCACTGCAGAGAAGAAAGATGGATATTTTCAGTGTGTTGTTTTATATAAATCCATAAGAATCACAAGATTAATGGTGCTTAATAAAAAATTTAGAAAGAAATAGGAGACTCAAATATCAGGCTCAAAGCTACTATTAATAACTAGAACAGTAGAGGTGTTTCATTTTGATGCTTCATTAATTTTACTTCAATCATTTGTTTCTAGCTAACTTCAAACTTTCATCTATAAAGTGAAAATAACCATCTGATCTGCAGCATTGTTAAACATACATGGATCGTATCCACCTTAAAAGCGCAGCAGTCTTGATCATTTTAGGACTTGTCTAGATTTGATACGGGATCTTCAAAAGTCGTGTTTCATTTGCTTAACAATGGACGCCATATCCGTAAGGTAGTTACCTTTGTAAAACACTTTGAAAGACATTACATCATTTGACTCTTACAGTCAATCTAGTGAAGTAGGTAAGAAAGTCTTTATTATTCTTTCAGTTTTACACAGGAGAAAACTGAAGCTAAGGTAGGTGAAGTGACTTGTCCAAGATAAGTCACTATCTAGTACGTGGCAGATTCAGAGATCAATTGCAGGTGTCTGGGCCACAAATATGTTTATAATCTTTACAACTGCTTGCCAACAGTCCTTGGCTATATCTTGATGTCCGGATTAAATTATTTCAGTAGATCAGTGAAACTATTCAGATTATCTAGTATAATCAACATCAACCACATGCAAGGCATTGCGTAAACCATTGGACAGACTTATAGACACAGCTGACATCTCTGGGAACAGAAAATCTACTTGAGGCATATAAAATGGAAGTGCCTGCTGAATTTAGTAGTAATAGAGATACAAAATAATTGCTATAATCCAAGAGAATTTACAACGTGTGCAATGAATGATCAGGACTCTAGGGGGATTTGAAGAGGAAGCCATTTGCAAAAAAAAAAAAAAAAAAAAGCCATGGAAGAAGCATGACTGAAAGCTAGCTTAGGAGGTGAGCAGAGACAACAGAGGAAGCACCTGGTACCAGGACACAGTGTAGGCAAAAGGACACAAAAACAAAGAGGTAGGAGGGGAAGGTATTCTTGGCAGGCGGTAGACCAGGTTGGTGGGAATAGGTGGTTTATGCAATGATGCTATGTTGAAAATCTTGTTGAGGTCAAGTGGGCCAGATGGCAGAAGCTTTTGAAATGTCAACCTAAGAGAGTCAGTATAGTTTTTCTTTTTTTCCCATGAATTATTTTATCAGCCTAGTTTAAAAAATTGCTGTTTAATTCAGTGAAAGATGTCTGAAATGCCACTGCACTAATTGATTAACTTGGTCAAACTGGTCACTTGGATTCACTCTCCTAATCATAGTTCAGGAAAAGCTTTAAGCTCTGCGTGAGATCAACTGCTCTTAAGTACCAATAAAAGCTTAATATCAAATAGTTGTGCTATTTTCTATCATCACTAAGGTGTTTGAGAAGAAGTTCACTGAGGAAGTGTGAAAAGTATTTTGTCTGCTAATGGAGACACAGCTTTCAGATGTTTCTTGAGTCTTTCCTGAGAATTTCCATGGGCTAGCTCTCATTACAATCTCTGGGATTAAGGAGTAATGCATTAAAATCAGCAACTTTTCCATCAAGAGAAAGCGAATGTCAAACACTGGACCATAAAGTCACAAAGCATAAATCTTGGGCATCTAGTGGGAAGATCCCCTGGAGAAGGGTACGGCAACCCTCTCCAGTATTCTTGCCTGGAGAATCCCATGGACAGAGGATTCTGGTGGGCTATAATCCATGGCGTCTCGAAGAGTTGGACACAACTGAAGTGACTGAGCAAATACAGATAGTTAACACATATGAGGTCATATCTGAATGGTCTAGTGGTTTTCCCTACTTTCTTCAATTTAAGTCTGAACTTCGCAATAAGGAGTTCATGATCTGAGCCACAGTCAGCTCCTGGTCTTGTTTTCGCTAACTGTATACAGCTTCTCCATCTTTGGTTGCAAAGAATATAATCAATCTGATTTCGGTGTTGACCATCTGGTGATGTCCATGTGTAGAGTCTTCTCTTGTGTTGTTGGAAGAGGGTGTTTGCTATGACCAGTGCGTTCTCTTGGCAAAACTCTATTAGCCTTTGCCCTGCTTCATTCCGTGCTCCAAGGCCAAATTTGCCAGTTACTCCAGGTGTTTCTTGACTTCCTACTTTTGCATTCCAGTCCCCTAGAATGAAAAGGACATCTTTTTTGGGTGTTAGTTCTAAAAGGTCTTGTAGGTCTTCATAGAACCGATTAACTTCAGCTTCTTCAGCATTACTGGTTGGGGCATAGGCCTGGATTACTGTAATATTGAATGGTTTGCCTTGGAAACGAACAGAAATCATCCTGTCATTTTTAAGATTGCATCCAAGTACTGAATTTCGGACTCTTTTGTTGACCATGATGGCTACTCCATTTCTTCTAAGGGATTCCTGCCCACAGTAGTAGATATAATGGTCATCCGAGTTAAATTCACCCATTCCAGTCCATTTTAATTCACTGATTCCTAGAATGTCGACGTTCACTCTTGCCATCTCCTGTTTGACCACTTCCAATTTGCCTTGATTCATGGACCGAACATTCCAGGTTCCTATGCAATATTGCTCTTTACAGCACCGGACCTTGTTTCTATCATTGGTCACATCCACAACTGGGTATTGGTTTTGCTTTTGCTCCATCCCTTTATTCCTTCTAGAGTTATTTCTCCACTGATCTCCATTAGCATACTGGGCATCTACCGACCTGGGGAATTCCTCATTCAGTATCCTATCATTTTGCCCTTTGTTGCTGTTCATGGGGTTCTCAAGGCAAGTATACTGAAGTGGTTTGCCATTCCCTTCTCCAGGGGACCACATTCGGCTGTGGTCCATGTGATCAGATCAGCTAGTTTCCTGGACTAGATCTGATAGATAGAGTGCCTGATGAACTCTGGACGGAGGTTCGTGACATTGTACAGGAGACAGGGACCAAGACCATCCCCATGGAAAAGAAATGCAGAAGAGCGAAATGGCTGTCTGAGGAGGCCTTACAAATAGCTGTAAAAAGAAGAGAGGCGAAAAGCAAAGGAGAAAAGGAAAGATATAAGCATCTGAATGCAGAGTTCCAAAGAATAGCAAGGAGAGATAAGAAAGCCTTCCTCAGTGATCAATGCAAAGAAATAGAGGAAAACAACAGAATAGGAAAAACAAGAGACCTCTTCAAGAAAATTAGAGATTCCAAGGGAACATTTCATGCAAAGATGGGCTCGACAAAGGACAGAAATGGTATGGACCTAACAGAAGCAGAAGATATTAAGAAGAGGTGGCAGGAATACACAGAAGAACTGTACAAAAAAGATCTTCACGACCAAGATAGTCACGATAACGTGATCACTGACCTAGAGCCAGACATCTTGGAATGTGAAGTCAAGTGGGCCTTAGAAAGCATCACTATGAACAAAGCTAGTGGAGGTGATGGAATTCCAGTTGAGCTATTTCAAGTCTTGAAAGATGATGCTGTGAAAGTGCTGCACTCAATATGCCAGCAGATTTGGAAAACTCAGCAGTGGCCACAGGACTGGAAGAGGTCAGTCTTCATTCCAATCCCAAAGAAAGGCAATGCCAAAGAATGCTCAAACTACCGGACAATTGCAGTCATCTCACACGCTAGTAAAGTCATGCTCAAAATTCTCCAAGCCAGGCTTCAGCAGTATGTAAACCGTGAACTCCCAGATGTTCAAGCAGGTTTTAGAAAAGGCAGAGGCACCAGAGATCAAATTGCCAACATCCGCTGGATCATGGAGAAAGCAAGAGAGTTCCAGAAAAACATCTATTTCTGCTTCATTGACTATGCCAAAGCCTTTGACTGTGTGGATCACAATAAACTGTGGAACATTCTGAAAGAGATGGGAATCCCAGACCACCTAACCTGCCTCTTGAGAAACCTGTATGCAGGTCAGGAAGCAACAGTTAGAACCGGACATGGAACAACAGACTGGTTCCAAATAGGAAAAGGTGTACGTCAAGGCTGTATATTGTCACCTTGCTTATTTAACTTATATGCAGAGTACATCATGAGGAACGCTGGGCTGGAAGAAGCACAAGCTGGAATCAAGATTGCTGGGAGAAATATCAATAACCTCAGATATGCAGATGACACTACCCTTATGGCAGAAAGTGAAGAGGAACTCAAAAGCCTCTTGATGAAAGTGAAAGAGGAGAGTGAAAAGGTTGGCTTGAAGCTCAACATTCAGAAAATAAAGATCATGGCATCTGGTCCCATCACTTCATGGGAAATAGATGGAAAAACAGTGGAAACAGTGTCAGACTTTATTTTTTGGGCTCCAAAATCACTGCGGATGCTGATTGCAGCCATGAAATTAAAAGACGCTTGCTCCTTGGAAGGAAAGTTATGACCAACCTTGATAGTATATTAAAAAGCAGAGACATTACTTTGCCAACCAAGGTCCGTCTAGTCAAGGCTATGGTTTTTCCCGTGGTCATGTATGGATGTGAGAGTTGGACTGTGAAGAAAGCTGATCGCCGAAGAATCGATGCTTTTGAACTGTGGTGCTGGAGAAGACTCTTGAGAGTCCCTTATACTGCAAGGAGATCCAACCAGTCCATTCTAAAGGAGATCAATCCTGGATGTTCATTGGAGGGACTGATGCTAAAGCTGAAACTCCAATACTTTGGCCACCTCATGCGACGAGTTGACTCACTGGAAAAGACTCTGATGCTGGGAAAGGTTGGGGGCGGGAGGAGAAGGGGACGACGGAGAATGAGATGGCTGGATGGCATCACCGACTCTGTGGACATGAGTTTGAATGTACTCCGGGAGTTGGTGATGGATAGGGAGGCCTGGCGTGCTGTGATTCATGGGGTCGCGGAGAGTCGGACACGACTGAGCGACTGAACTGAACTGAACACATATGACTTACCAGGTGGTGCAGGGGATAAAGAATCCACCTGCCAATGCAGATTGAGACTCAGGAGACCTGGGGTCAATCCCTGGGTCAGGAAGATTCCCTGGAGGAGGATATGGCAACCCACTCCAGTATTCTTGCCTGGAAAATCCCATGGACACAGGAGACTGGCAGGCTACAGTCCATGGTGTCGCAGAGTTGAACATAACTATGTATACACACACACACACACATATCTGACAAGCACATCTGACAGTTTAAGTCACTTTTTTTAAAAAAACAACAAACTAACAAACAAACCAATAAACAAATGTCAGTATTTAAGGTTTCTAAACCTACAGTTACTTTTAAGTCTTATCAAAACCACTATCAGGAAAAGATGACACGAAAGTGCTGTGTGTTTACTGATCACTCCAGTCTCTATTAATGTCTGACAAATTATATAGCCAGTAGACAATGCTGTGTTATCTCCTGGTGATATCAGTGACATTACAACATTAAGGATGGCTTAGCATGAACGGTGACAAAAAGCTAAAAGCTTTTGTACTGACACATGATTATATAATGTTCACGACGTGCCAAAACCTCCTTATCCTGATGAATATTCTGAGCAGCGAAAAGGAAAATGCAGTATCTGTGCTGGGTCCTGAGTCGTGCTCCAGGAAACATAGTTCGCTGGTCCACAGACCCTCTTGAGGCTGGCAGCACTTCTTTGAAAGAAGAACACTTCCCAGCTAGACAAAGGGTTCCTTATCACCTGATGAAACTGAGTTAGGTGCTCTTTTGCAAGCAAATAGAGTCAAAGAGGCATCCACATGTATAAATGTCCTATCCTCGGATTCAACGGTAGAGGTAATTTCCACTCCTGGAACACTTGTGGACTCATAAGAAGGAAGGACTTCTTTCAACTCTAACATGAAGTGGAATTAAAATCTGAGATAATCAGTTTGAGGAATCGTTCTTTTAAAACTATACTTTTTTTTTTTTTAAACAAATCTGGGTCATATAATACAGGGTAAAAAAAGATTTTTGACTTGAGTTATATAAACAATCTTATGACTGTAGTTGGCAAGTGGTAATTCTGAAGAAAGATATTTATTTCTTGGTATGATGGATCTCTATTGGCTGTGGAGATCAGTTTTAAGCATATTTTCATGTACAGTGCCCCTCACTTCTTCGTGGAATGAGGCTTAAGTTCCAAGACCCAGAGGATGCCTGAGACTGAGGGGAGTACCAAATCCTACACAAACTCTGCTTCTTTCCCACCTATATACCCATGATAAAGTTAAATATATAAATGAGGCATATTAAGAGATGAACAACGACATAATAAAATAGAGCAATTTTAACAGTACACTGTAATAATCTCTCAAAATACCTTTTGTACAAATTCAATGCTTTTTTCCTATTTACTGAATGCTTATCATGCCCTGTGGTCGTAACTTTGGAGGTGTGGGGTTCAGACGGCAAAACGAACACATATTTCTCTTTCCTTCTTCACAGTTTCAAGGATGGAAGATGATATTTTTTTCTTCCTTATTAAGTTGAGAACTTTCATCTTTTCACTTGAAGGAAGCACGTCACAGCTTCTCTTTGGCACATCCATATTGCTGGCATCTCTACTCCTGTGCCTTGGAGCCATTATGAAAATAAGATAACTAAATACATTGGCTATACCTCATTAAAAAATCTTGTGGGTTAAGTGGTGGTATTCCCAATATACAGTTAGGGGAGCCGACCTAGGAAAACCTTCCTATTGCGTCCATGGTCACACAGACGGCGGAGGATAGAAGGGGGTTCCAGTCCGGTCTCTCTGGCTCCAAACCTATATTTCACCCATTTTACTTTGACAGAATGTGATAAATTATGACTGAGGAAGAGCCGCTGAAGTCCTCGATGCAACTGAAATGGGCATCGAGAGTGGCTGACACATCTCGAGCTATTCCATGTCCTGGGCTCTGACTCCAGCATCTCACTCACTTTCTTTAATAGCTCCAGGGAGGAACGCATTATTCTTCACATTTTAGAGCTTCAAGGACAATGTGCAGAGAAGGGAAAGTGTTTTGTCCAAAGTTGCAGAGCTGGCAGGTGTCACAAGCAGGATTGAAATCTCACTGAAGTCCCCTTGGGTCCTAATTCTGAACCCATTACTTCCAAGGTCAGAAAAAGAACCTGAGGAAATGAGAGCCCAAGGAAGAAATTGCTACTCAATCAAATCACTAGATGAAAATGTGTGAAAGTGTGTGTGGCAGAAGTTTGAAGTCAGGATTACATAGGAGAGTGCTGACCACCTGACCCAAATGTTCTCACCCTCTGATCAGCTCCCCGTTGAGAGACAAAAGCAGTTCTGGACAGCCCTACCTCCACTCTGGTTCTGGACCTGCTGAACCAGGAGGGATGCTACAGGGCCAGCAACTCTGGGCAAGGCCTCAGCAATAGCCAGTGACATTCTGCCCACGAAGACGGTGATCAGAAAGCTGATCATCCTTAAGCCAAGAAATATTTCTAAAATTGGTAGCTGTCATGATCAGTTTATTAAATAGGATTCAGTCATTTTACATGACTTGTCACAGTGGTGTTCACCTGCTTCGTTCTGCGGTCAGAGTTGTTTACTCTTGATGTCAGACCATGGGCAATCACCCTTGCCTACAAGGTGCTTTTTTCTGCCAATATTCTTTCTCCTTCCTAATTTGGGCTTCCAACTTGCTGTACTCTGAGAAATCAGATAAACATGACTGTTAGAATTCCATGTAAAACAGGAATGAGTAAGGCCTGAGTGATCGACTAGCAGCATGGCCAATGAAAATAAGATCTGATAGGAGCTTCCTGTGGCTACAGACGCTTGGGGAGGTTGGGTTATTAACTGTATCCCAAATGATGGTTCTCCTAAAGATGGGCTGAAAGAGATCATTCAATCAGGACTTTCCTGTTGTCCAGAGATTAAGAAACTGCCTGCCAATGCAGGGGATGTGGGTTCAATCCCTAATCTGGGAGGATTCCACATGCCATGGGTCAACTTGAGCCACGACTACTGAGCCCAAGCAACCTAGAGCCGATGCTCCACAGCAAGAGCGGCCACTGCAGTGAGAAGTCAAACACACTGCAGACGGAGAGTAGCCCCCACTCTCTGCAACTGGACAAAGCCCATTCACAGCAATGAAGACCCAGTGCAGCCAAAAATAAATAAATAAATAAAAACTAAAAAAAAAAAAAATAATTCGGACACCTCCTCTGACCTCTCCTGTTCTACAAGAGGAAACTGAATCGGCGCTAATAATAATGGCTAATATTGAGGACTTACAATATTCCAAACAGTATTTTACATTCTTATCTTTCATCACAGTCCTATGAACCAGACACTATGATTGTCTTCCTTTTATAGATAAGAATACAAAGGTATGAATGATAAGTAACTTGACCAAAGTTTCACAGCTATTAAGTGGTTGAGAAAGGATTCAAACCAATACAACTTGGCCAAGAAGAGCCCTTGAGGTGACGGGGCCACTTGAAGTGACTTGTCTGAGCTCAATCAGGAAACCAACAAAGGAGAAGAGGTTAGAATTAAGGTCTCCCTATATCAGGGTAGTGCGTGTAAACTGTGCCCTGATATTTAAGTCCAGTGTAACTACATGCACGCACACACACACACACAAACACGGTCATGCTGGCTTTGCATTTGTGTCATGTATATTCATTTACTCTTCATTTAGCAGTGTTAAAATTTTGCCAGTGTTTCCTGTAGAATATTTCTTTGGTCAGCTTTAGGATGTATGCTGGACTCATGTGTTTGGCATTTCAGATCTCAAATATTGTTTATATTAGAAAATGTTTGTTTGATTAAGGAAATAATGCCAGTTTTGGGGATTAAAAAGGTCAGTGAAACCTCTACTGAAGTCACCTAGTGAGTTAATGAATGTAGTTATTTTCTTGGGCTTAGGGCCTATCATATATTATATGCTATGAGAGGGAGATGGAAAGATTTTCTTCCATCCTCCTGGAGTATTGCCTTTCTTAAATGAGAACTCCTGTGGCCCCAGTGATAAGCTCTCTTTGGCAGGTCACTTTAAAACTGTGCAAGTACAGGCTTCCCTGGTGGTCCAGTGGTTAAGAATCGGCCTACCCATGCAAGGGACACAAGTTCGATCCGTGATCCAGGGAGATCCTACATGTTACAAGGCAGCTAAGCCCGTGTATCACATCTACTGAGTCCTCAAGCCCTAGAGCCCATGCTCTGTAACTAGAGAAGCCACCACTATGAGAAGTCTGCTCATAGCTATGAAGACCCAGTGCAGCCAAAATTAAGAAAAATAAAAAGTGCAAGAACGTGGTCAATTCAATCTGGCAAGAAGCAGCATGGGTCAGGCACAGCATGAAAGCTTCCGGAGCGGGTCCTTGGCTGCTTCATTTAGGGCACATATCTTCTTCATTTATTCTCTACCTTCTCAGGTGACATCTGCACCCAAAACACAGTACAAATGTGCATTGGGAGCAGGTCCCTTAAAAAGAAACATTGCCTCCTAGCACGCATTTGTGTTCATTTTTTATAAAATCTCGGCATGCCCCCATAGACAGGCATGCTCATACAGACACATACACAGATATGCACAAGCATGCAAGCACACAAACATACAGGCACGTATAGAATCACACTGTATGAAATACATGAACACATACGCACAACTTACGAAGAGACACACAGACCCATGGGTGTCGGTATAGACGGACACGTCCTCAGAAAGACACAGACATACATACAGATGGACACACGTGTTTTTGGACACACGCAGATGCAGATAATTGGGCTTCCCGGGTGGCGCTCATAGTAAAGAACTCACCTGCCAGTGCAAGAGACACAAGAGACTCAGGTTCGATCTCTGGGTCAGAAGATCCCCTGGAGGAGAAAATGGCAACCCACTCTAGTATTCTTGCCTGAAAAATTCCATGGACAGAGGAGCCTGGCAGGCTACAGTCCATGGGGTCACAAAGAGTCAGACACAACTGGGTATGCATGCAATATATAGACACATACAGATTCAGACTCACAAATACCGAATAAAGACAAAGACACACATGCATATGTCCTGCCAACTATTTCTATGCTGGTCTCAACTATTCAGTGAAACTCCTTTCTCTGTGTTGGAAATGGTCGCAGTGGCCAGAAATCAGGATGTAAGAATTAGATCAGGCGTTTTTACCATTTGCGTCTTCCATAACATGATTTGAGAAACAGCCTCTTGGATTGCTCCTGGAACCTAGTGATCATGGACAGCAGGACCCCAACTTTGTTTCAAAAGTAGAAGAGAGAAACCAGGACCAGAGCCGGTGGGACAAACACTTAGAGTTGTGAGCGGTTACCCTGAACCCAGCTTCTTTCTACGTAAGTCTGGGAACCACACTCCTTCACAGGCTTGGGCGCCTACTCTCCTTCTCTGATGGGAGGGGGGATGCTGCGGAGAAGAATATGCAGTGAATGTGCTCTCATAGTTCTCAAAACACATGGAGTTATGTTACTGAATCATAAATGTATTTGGATGGATCTTATCTAATTATAGTTACATGACTGTAACTTTCTTCTTTCAATGAGCGTGCCTATCCGAGTTTCCATCTTCGTATCTGCTCTAACAGATCTTTCTAAAACAACTTTCACCATCAGCTGTAAATGCTTCCTTTGAAAGCTGATGATTACATCCCGGGAGTACTATTTATGTACTTGCTATTTCCCAACTACAGTTCTGTTCAAGGTGTCACTTCCCAGCATCGTGGTTTGTCTTGATGGATGAGTGGGAACTTGGATTTGCTTTCTGAAGTGAGAGTAGACACCTAAGTGCAAGATGGATCTGATAGTGAGGAAGGCAGGGAAAATACTTGATAACAGATGTAAATAGCACCTTTCCATTTTCAGTCATCTATCCTGGATTGGCCTCTGTGATGGAAGCTTTGCACACATTATCTTAATCCTCACAACAGCCCTACGAGGCAGGCAGCTATTTCCCTGATGTGGATGAGGAAACCGGGCTCTGTCTTTCTTGGATATTTAGCGTATTTATTCACATGTGGCTTCAGATGTAGAAAATTTGATCCATGAATTTGGATTCACAGCATTTAATGACGGATTTTGTAAAATCACTTCTCAACTCCAGCTGTCACTTTTTCCACAACTCCTTGTATTTACACTTTTTACTTGGCTCAGACTGTATAAGTACGCTGACTGAACAGGACTTTATTAAGCAATGCTCCTACTTTGTTTTCAGGGGAACAATAGAATTAAGAATATGGATCTGGAATACAGCTGCCTGGATCTCAGTTCTGACTTTGCCACTTACCTGCTATGTGACCTTGGGCAAAACAATAAACTCTTCTGTGTCTTAATGGACTGGTTTATAAAATGGGAGTGATTATAGCACCCAGCTTACAGATTTATGACAAGTGCATCTGGGCAAAATTCTCAGAACTGTGCTTGGCATTAAAGTAAGAAAAATACTAGTCAGTATTTTTCTAGTCAGTAACTAAAATACTAGTCAGTAACTGCTGCTGCTGCTGCGTCGCTTCAGTCGTGTTCGATTCTGGGCGACCCCATAGACGGCAGCCCATCAGGCTCCCCCGTCCCTGGGATTCTCCAGGCAAAAACACTGGAGTGGGTTGCCATGTCCTTCTCCAATGCATGAAAGTGAAAAGTGAAAGTGAAGTCGTTCAGTCATGTCTGACTCTTAGTGACCCCATGGGCTGCAGCCTTCCAGGCTCCCCTGTCCCTGGGATTCTCCAGGCAAGAGCTAGTCAGTTACTATTATCATTTCTATTTTAAGTCACAGTTTTGGTTTCTCATTTCTTTACAAGTTATTGAAATGTCCTGCTTCACATGTGAAGAAGGAAAAAAACACAAACATATATTTTAATGCATGTCTTAATGGATGGAATTCTAAATAGAGAACATGTTCCAAGCAGCACTTTCATTATAAAAGGAAGGACAGAGAAAAAGAGTCTATGGTCCTAGAAGGACCCTCGATCTCAGACAACTGATTAACTGGCTTGTCCGGTTGAACCTGAGAGAGCAGCAAAAGTCACCGGAGTGTTCAGGGCGATTTCATTGCTCCTGTTTAGTGGGATAGAGGTTGACCAACTAGTAGCTGATGGCAAAATGTTAGTCAAACTGAGACTTGACTAACAGACTGATCATCATTGTGTAACGAGAAAAACGAGCAAGACATTTGAGTGGCAAGGTTGTGTGGGTGGGAGGCTTGTTGTTGAGGTCACTGATGTTCTAACTTTATTGCACTATTATTTCAGTCAAGGGAAAGAGCCCTGTGACAAGCCAAGACAGAGTTCTGGAACAATACATACTTACCGTTCTTTTCTCGTACTTTCTCTCTTTCTCTTCCCTCCTTCCTTCCTTCCCTCTCCTCCCTCTCTCTCCCCCCGTCCTTCACTGCTTTGTTATTCCTTTCTCTTGTTATTTTTCTTTATCTTGGGAAGTCAGCTCTCCTATATAATGGAGTGGTGATGGCCACTGAAATGACCTTGGTGACCCATGTATTGTAGGCAGCTCCCAAACTGTAGGTTTCTATCTGCCAAAGCATTAAAGAGACATTCCTGTCGGCGCTGAATGTGAAAAACGTGTGGTGGATAAATTGTCGGAACACATTAAATCAGTGTTAGTAACAGGCGTCGAATTGTGCAGAGTTTGGGCTAAAATGGCTAGACATAACAAAGGAAGTTTTTTTTTTTTTTTTTAAAAATGACAGGTTGAACGTAGCCTTCACTTCTTCATTAACTTTGTTTTTGCAAATCTGTGCTGACTTGTTAGAACTACCAGTACTGTAATAAGGGAATGGTACACAAAGAAAAGCAGAGCATAATTATTCAATGTGCTCAGAGAGTTCTTAAATACCCCATGCTTCATTCTTCAGATAGAAGTCAGCAAATTCAGCCCCAAACATTTCTACAGGGAAGGCATAGATCAAACTAAACAAACTAAACACTCAACAGAAGAAAGAAAAAACACATTTTAATAAATTTGTTTCTGTTGCCACTTCCTCTATGATGATGACCTCATCTGCCAAGCTTTACATTGGTTAGAGAGTAGTTTAAGTGAATTAAGGAGAGTTAGGAACAATGAGATGTTGGGTAAATTCTTAACTTATTCAGAAATACTGTCCCACCTCTAAAATCCCTCAGATCTTCAACTGCTGACAAGCCATGGTTTGTTTTTTGTAACCGTCTCACGAACCTGTGATCTCACTTTTCTCAGAATCCTGCAGAAGGTATTCACTGCTATTAGTTATATTTAAGTTGTACACCTTTAAGTTGTACTTTGAGTATAGATTGTACAAAAAAATTGTACTTTGAGTATATAGATTGTACAAAAAATGTGGTCACTTTTGTTTTGGTGAAGACTTTCTCTTGTTTCAATCTCATCTACTCATGGAGATTATAAGCTCCTTGAAGGTGGTAACTTACACTGATTTTTATCCTCCCAGCTGTCCTCTGCTCACATTGATCAGCCCTCAATCGATGCTTGAGTAATGGAACACTTAGACCAGCTTTTTCATGTGGGCTTATATTCAGAATGGATTTCTCTTTTCCAGGGGCTGCTGGTTGCCACTTTCTGGACTTTCTTGCTCTCCAGAAAAAGAGGACGAGATGCTGGGTTTGATTCAAAATTCCTCTGTCCTGGTGGTGTGAGATACGGGGTCTGACTCAGCCTTCTCTTGTCCTAGTGATGTGATGTCTCCATTCACAGGACTGTTTACAGTTGGAGCCATTCCTAGTTTGTTTTACTTGGGAGTCCAGGAGAAATTACGCCCTTGCCTATAAATTCTCACTGGGTTTTACGACACTGCCTGGCTCACACTGGTAGCCTGGTTAGGGTGGGGATAGAGAGGCGTGAGCTGATGAAGACTGAGCTTCTGTCTCTTCCCACTCTCTTGCAGCCAAATCCGGGGTAAATGAGACAGAGGCAGACATAGCTGGAGGGTTAAACCTTATTTTCACAACGAGGCCCTCTGGAGGTCTCCAAGTGTTCTCTCTCTAGAGGGAAAGAAAAAAAGCGGAGAGGCAGCTACATCTCCTTTTTATCTCCCTTTGGAAACAGAATTAAGACGCTGCCACTGCCTTCAGCCTATGAACATCATCTGGACAATTTTCCAGACTCTAGCTTTTCACTTTAAGGCCAGTCTTTGAGTGGGAATATGAAATCAAACACAGAGGTAACAAATAAGCAAACAGACAGGATTGAATTTATCACTGAGCATTCAGGTCACCTGCTAACCATTCCAGGTATCTGATTCCAAAGCAAACATATCATCTAGCTATTAGGATCCTCTAGAGGCATTTAAGCTGAGTGAAAGGGCAAGCAAAGATTTGCAGTATGATTGCCACTGAAGTCAAAATCACTGAAATTTCTGGAGGTGGAAATTACATTTTGTTACTTTCACATTCAGTTATTCATCATGGTTTTTTCCTTGTGCAGTTTTACAAAAATGACAATTATTTAATTGGATACACAGATAAAACTAACAATTACAGTCATTACTCTTCTCTCTCTGATGGCTACTGGGTCTTTCTGGATTATTCACCAGCCTCACTGATCCTACAACCTTGTCCAGCACCTGTGGGCATGTGCAAGTCAGCCAACTGTGCCTCAATTTCTTTGTAATAAGGTGATATGAAGACACTGATTTATTAAATATTATTATCTTCTTGGTACAGAGTTTTACCATGGTTAGAGGTAGTAGCAACTTATTAAGAATATTCTGGGAAAAATATCTAAAATAGTAATTGCATGATGCAATAAAAGCTTGCTCATCTTCACTCCACTGCTTCAACTATAGACATGCTTGGTGGAGACTGGGGATGGGAAAGGACATTTGACCTATAAGAAATACTACATTAGAGGAGCTTATATCACACAGAGTTTGAACAAACTGGCCCAACTGAACTAATGTTTTACCCCCCCTCACTTGCTTGTTTTTTAAACTAGTACCCAGGCAGCCTGGATGACTTCATATTCTCAATAAAAGATCGGCTATTAATCATTGAGGTATGTGGGGAAGTTGGGAGCAGTTTTCTTAATCAAAAGGTGAAACTAAAATAATTTTCACATTGCTCTACTTACTGACATTTCTTGACTTCAAAATGAATATTATTTTCAATACAGAAGTAAAAAGAGAAAGCACTCTGTTTTTGTGACTGCATGAATCTGTCTTCCTCAAAGCGAGTTGCCAGCCCGCATCTGTAGAAGTGTTCTTGAATGTCTACACAGATGCCTGCATGAACGTCTGCATGAAGACCCGCTTTGCTTCAGTTCACATCTGTATGACTTGTTAAAGTCACTGCAGTGGGGTGGACTCTGGTAAAATGCCGAGGAGCTCCTGGATAATTAGCTATCTTTGGGTGATTAAATAACTTTTCTCTTTCATTTCACATTATTGAACACTTTTTTGACGGCTACATTTCACAGTTTTGACCTTATCTACTTCCCTAATGCTTTGGAGACTGTTAATAAAAAATGTTTAGGCATGTGTGTTTGTGCCTGTTCAAATTGGACACGAGCTACTGGTTATCTAAATTTATACACTAGACCTCAGAAAGTTTCTGAGGAAAGAGATCACCATGTTTTGGGGGCTTTATGGTACAGATTGCTCTCTCTATTCTCCTTGGGCATTTAGTTTGTCAATATGTAATCTAGGCAGGTTAAGCTGGGTTTTCCAAACTCTCCTGACATAGGCATCACTTGGGAAACGTCTAAAAATGCCCATATTTAGGAGTTTTTTTAGAGAGTTTGATTCTATAGGTCCAGGGTTGTGCTCAGGGACATGTATTTTTAATGAGTGTCCTAGGAGGACTTAAGCAGGTTTGAAAACAGTGCTACTGAGTAAAGACTAGGGTTCCTACATTCTCAGAAATGAGAGAGTCATGCAGAATTTAAATGATTAACTGAGAAAACTTAAAATAATGTTAAATAAAAAATTAAATGTTCTACACATGTATTTTAAAACTGGAAAAAAATTATTTCCTCATGGTCATTGCAAAACCATAAATTCTTAAAGTGAAAGTCAGTCATGTCTGACTTTTTGAGACTCCATGGACTATAGTACATGGAAATTTCTAGGCCAGAAGATTGGTGTGGGTAACCTTTCTCTTCTCCAGGGGATCTTCCCAACCCAGGGATTGAATTCAGGTCTCCCACATTGCAGGAGGATTCTTTACCAGCTGAGCCACAAAGGAAGCCTAAGAATACTTGAGCCTATCCTTTCTGCAGGGGATCTTCCCGACCCAGGAATGAAACCATTGTCTCCTGCATTGCAGGCGGATTCTCTACCAACTGAGCTATCAGGGACGCCCACTTCTTAGAAGGATATCAGTTGACAGCATCAGGAACTCTACAACCATACAAATTTGATTCTCCCTACAGCTTGCATGTATGGATGTGAGAGTTAGACTGTGAAGAAAGTTGATCACCAAAGAATTGATGCTTTTGAACTGTGGTGCTGGAGAAGACTCTTGAGAGTCCCTTAGACTGCAAGGAGATCCAACCAGTCCATTCTAAAGGAGCTCAGTCCTGGGTGTTCATTGGAAGGACTGATGCTGAAGCTGAAACTCCAGTACTTTGGCCACCTCATGCAAAGAGTTGACTCACTGGAAAAGACTCTGATGCTGTGAGCGATTGGGGGCAGGAGGAGAAGGGGACGACAGAGAATGAGTTGGCTGGATGGCATCACCGACTCGATGGACATGAGTTTGATGAACTCTGGGATTTGGTGATGGACAGGGAGGCCTGGCGTGCTGTGATTCATGGGGTTGCAAAGAATCAGACACGACTGAGCGATTGAACTGAACTGAACTGAACTGAACAGCTTGCTAGCAGTGGTAAAGATTCTGCCTGCCGATATGGGAGATGCAAGAGACACGGGTTTGATCCCTGGAAGATCTCCTGGAGGAGAAAATGGTAGGGAATGGCAACTCACTCCAGTATTCTTGCCTGGAGAATCCCACGGACAGAGGAGCCTGGCAGGCTATATAGTCCATGCAGTCGCAAAGAGTCAGATATGACTGAGCAACTGATCACACACAGTATAGTTACTATAGATGAAATAGTCCCAGATTGGAAGCTAAAATGACCAATTTCACTCATTCTTTTGCCTCCTGGGCCAGATGATAGCTCAGTTGGTAAAGAATCTGCCTGCAATGCAGGAGACCCTGGTTTGACTCCTGGGTTAGGAAGATCTGCTGGAGAAGGGATAGGCTACCCACTCCAGTATTCTTGGGCTTCCTTTGTGGCTCAGCTGGTAAAGAATCCTCCTGAAATGTGGGAGACCTGGGTTCGATCCCTGGGTTGGGAAGATCCCCTGGAGAAGGGAAAGGCTGCCCACTCCAGTATTCTGGCCTGGAGAATTCCATGGACTGTATAGTCCATGGGGTTGCAAACAGTCGGACACAACTGAGCGACTTTCACTTCACCAGACATATGGACAGAAACAGACCCGATGGCCATTTTAAATTTCATTTGGTAGTGCTGATGCTTAGCTTATCAGTGAGACCATGGATTCTGTCTGGGAAGTGTGTTTGCAGAATTTTTAATCCCTCATGAAAATCTAGAATTACTCCAGCGCAGGATAGACATGGCTCTGCCTTGTTGGGTGACTTCATGAATATTGAACTGCTGTTTCTCCCTCCTTAGCACTCTATTGTGAAATCATGGCCAAGCTTGTTTTTCTTGCCTGAGTTCACCACAGCCAAGCCCAGGTGGAGAGAAGACCAAACCGACTTCTTTAAAGCACACAGAAAAAGTTGACTGGCAGTTTTCTTTTCAATTTTCACAATTTTATGAGTCTTTAATAAGCATTTTCTCAGAGCTTGGCAGTTTCTACATGTTTTAAAATCATTTTTACTAGCGACTTCCAAAACACACCCGTGTGAGAAGTCTGTACTCTTAGCCATGTTTTTACAGGAGGTATATAACCAACAGCACAAAGGAGAGAGACATTGTTTCACTTTCCTCCTGGCTTTAAACCACAGAGAGAAAATGGGAGGCCTTGCCTGTTTCTTCATGTTTGGGGTTATATAAATTGTTGAAGAGTTGTGGTTCCAATATGCAGGTGCTTTCTTTTTGTTTCCATAAAGAAAGCCTCCTCAGAAATACGGTGTGTGGTCAGTCTGGGAAAATAAATTCTCCAAGTTATAAGAATGATTGTGTGGCTTCAAAAAACAAAATGAAACAAGAACAAACTTTAAAAAACTTCTAGAAATGACAATGGAATGATAGTTGCTGAGTATAAATTCAGCACTGGGATTTTTCTATGAGGGCACATGACAAATTACAATAATGATTTGTGTACATCTTTTCTTTATGTGGAGGGTATTTTATTTACTGAAATATTGTAAGCTCATGATTATGACTGAGTTTCATTAGTAACTTTCTGATTCTTCAACCCACTTCTAGAAGCTGTTCCTTACCTTCGGCCTGCCAAAACACTCACAAAAATTAATTATCACAATTCCAAATGAGTTTCAAATATGTCATTATTTAACCCTTCTCTAACTCAATAATGTCCTCTAATCACTTAATCACATCATTTATTGGGCATTTGAAAACTTGAGTTTAAAGCCCTAATAACTCCCTTTATTCCTTACTCGTTTTTACAGCACTTCAGATACATAACCATGAGGAAATGAAGCTATTAACACCAAATTAATAAAGAATAGACTCACATAAAGTAGCTTCTCTACTAAAATTTATAAGGTTATAAAAATCATAGACTTTCTCCCTGCTCCAATCAATATTAAATTAATTGATACCAGTTCTTTGCTCATTAAACAATGTTTTCAAGAAGAAGCCATATTTTGACAAGGAGATGGGAAGACTCAAGTTTCATAAAGATTTGCTAAATTATTTTTATTATCATATATATGTATTTTTACTTTATTATTATGTGTATGATTTTTTAAAAATAAAATTGTAGTGTTATTTTGTGACATTTAGTGTTGACTTTATTCCTGTCTTAGTTGGACTGAATTTAAAGTCTTTCCTTCTGCTTCACCTTTTATGTATAAGGTTATAAAATACAGAGTGCACCAATGGGAGCCCAAGTCAGTGAAAAATCTCTAATATATGGAATGAATAAAAATGGAAAATATTTATTTATGCATAATAACTTAATTGAGGGAACTCATTTTCTTTATCAAAGCAAGAATAAAAATTCATATTTAGAAAAATCTACTTTTTCTGAGTGCATGGATCAAAAGCAAGAAAACATCTATTTTTTGAGAAATATAAAATTGCGTGCAGGCATCTGTATTTTTATATAAAGGTAAACTATATGACAAAATCAGTTAACAAGTTTTTTAATTTTTCAATGCAACCACATAATGTCAGGCATATTAGTATATGCTTATTTACAATGATAAGATTTTTACTTTACACGTTAAAAAAATCTTTTATATTTGTCTCAAATTATGGATTTCAAATGATGCAATAAAAAGTCTGCATTTTAATAATTATTCACTTTTGAACACTTTTGGGAACAAGAGCATGAGATAAGATCATTATGTCCAAAGAAACATGAATAAACTAAAATTTCTTAAGGGGGTTTGGTGAGGCTTTCCAAAATTAAATAGGGATGAAGTCGTTCTATGAGTTTTAGATCCAGGATGATGCACTGAAATGAATTGCTCTTTGTTGTCTACCTCTCTTTAAATTAATTCTGATCATCACCATCCTTACTGCAAAAGAAAAGATTCTTAAGACACGTGTTCTTACAGAAATTTCCTTTTACTTCAGGGGATGTGCCTGAGGGCTGGTGACCTATCTAGTGCTAAGACCGCTTCATGTCAGAGTGGCCTGGGTTATGACAGGTTTTCGACACATGACTCTTGGTTTAGGTTTGACTATTTTTCAATTTCATCTCTGGCATAACTCTGGAACTTTCAACAGTAAACATTCAAATAGGGACACTGTTTCTTTCTGTCCAGCTGAGTAAGAGAAAGGAATGCTGAAGCAAACTACCTTGTAGGAAAAGGGTGATTTCAACTGCAACTGGGCTTGGCTTTCACAGGATATGTCTAAGCTCTTCATTGCATAGTGAGGTGAAGGATTTTAGCTGTAAAGCAGAGATTTCTCCCAGTTATCATGGGATTTGATAGTTTAATGTGTCCTATGAGAAAGACAATGATAAAGATACAATTAGGCATCGTTGTAGTCAACTTTACTACACTCGCCCACAGTAACCCTATTTATGTTTTTCAGTATCTTGGAAGCTCAGGTCCAGTCTGTGAGAGTCAGTTTCTCAGGCAGGTCTTTCGAGTGAATGATCATTTCCCAAGGCAAAAGGGTCGAACTTGGAGAGGTAATTAACCTGTAGTCAAAAGCCTGATGGAATGAATCCAAAACGTGAAGCACGTCACAGTCAGGGACACAGGGTGGAAAGTGTCACCGAGACCAATCTGGTAGCAGTGATTCAAGGCATGGGCATCCACGCATCGCCCTGGACAGAAACACACTGAACCCTTCCGAAAATTCACTCTCAAGGCATGCACGTGCAAACAAAGAGAAGCCCAAGACTCACAGTTCATTTGAATTCACAAGCGAACATTTTCAGGATGAATGTTGCTTTCACGTCGTCTTACTGATGCAGAGGGAAGCCAAACCTGTTTTTAATTGCAAAGCCAAATGGCTTATGCGTGGGCTCTGCCATGCTTGTGGGAACATGTCTCTTTTATAGCCCCCTCCCCCTCTGTGAGCACGAGACCAGGCTTGCTGGCCCTGTGTTTGAGCATGGTCACATTGAAAAGGAGAAGCCTTGCAGGTATTTTGCAAGGGGTGGTGGTGGGGGTTGTCAATCTGTCAGAGATGTCACTGTAAGTGGATGTATCTGCCTATCTGTTACCACTTGCTAATTACGGATTTGGGTGATAATTGCCATAAATCTTGCCACAAAATGTGCCATGAAACGCATTTTCTGGGGGCAGAGGGTGATGTGTGGAGAGGGATGAAGTGCTTGGGATCAAGAGATCACAAAGCCTGGGCTGTTTCCCTGTTTCATACGCCAATGAATACACATATTGTTGCAAGTGTCAGGTTGCTCCAGGCAACATAGCTGGCATTCCATTATAGGAATGATGAGTGTACACAGAACAGACTCTGCCGAGAAGTTTCTCTTCATATGGCCAAAAACGGCCCTCAGGAGTACCCTGTTCTTCTCAGAACTTTCCTGGAGAGGACTAAGCAACCGAATAAGTGACTAATAAAATAAGGATCTTCTTTGTGTTTGTCAGGAGCAGACCAATCATGGAGAAGTGGCATCCTGGAAAACATTTTTGAGATGGGTCTTAAATATTTGTTGTTCCAGAGATGACTTACAGGTAAGGAAAACAAAAGCCCGAAAAGAAGGCCCATGATTCAAGTTGATGCTCTTCTGCAAAGAGGCTGCAATAAAACAAGGTGGAACCTAAAATTAGCATCTGCTTCTGTGTCCAGTTCTGGAAGTTACTGCTACCACCAGTTACTGACTCATTAATGGTCACTGTCACCTTATTTTTTTCCAATCTCTGTTTGTTGACTCTCAGAATGTGTGTGTGTGTGCGCGCGCCACCCCCCCTCCACACACAGAGCTTGAAATATTAATTTCACACAGTTTGCAATATGAATCCAAATGTTGTGTGTAAGAAGCCCATCCTACCCTTTCTGAAATAAATTGGTACCTTGGACTGATATTCTATGAAAGGTTGAGTTTTCTTAAGGGCAGGACATGGACTTATCCTTCTGTCCTCAGAGCAGGTGCTAAATAAATACTGAAGGATAAAGAATCTCTCCCCAGAATGCCTTCCTCTGAGAAGTAGAATTTCAAGAGACCAGGAACATCTGGCCATCAGGGGCTCAGGTGTGTTCCTGGACAGTGATGCTTACTGCTCCTTAGTGTAATTAAGCAAGCAGCTCTTGGCCTGAGAGAAGACCAGAAACAGAATAAAAAATACAATAAAAAAATTAAAAGAATTGGGGAAGGACTGGGGAAGGGATAGTTAGAAAGTCTGGGATGGACATGTATGCACAGTTGTATTTAAAATGGATAACCAACAAGGACTTACTAGATAACATAGGGAATTCTGCTCAATGTTATGTGGCAGCCTGAATGGAGAGTTTGGGGAGAATGGATACACGTATATGTATGGCCAAGTCCCTTTGCCGTCCACCTGAAACTGTCACAACATTATGAATTGGCTACCTGTCTCTTAGGTAGGATCAGATTATTTGCCCTGCATTTAGTGCAACAGGATAAGGAAAAGACTACTAAATCCTCTGCAATCAGGGATGAGGGGAGGATGGATTTTACTATATATGTGCAGGAAATTCATGCAGTGGGTGAGGAGGTGGGTATTGGGAGAGCAAGTTGTAATTAACGATGTTGGTGATTGGCTGCCATCCACAAGACATCAGGTCCAGGGTCTGGATGGGACAGGATGAATGACACAGGTTCATCATCTAAGCTACTCAGTGGTCCAGTGAGGAAGGGAAAATGCAGGAACAGAGTCAGCATGGAGTAAGAAATGATGTAGTGAAGCCCGCTGAGGACTCCACAAACACAAGGAAGGTAATCTAACCCAGCCAAAGGGAGGGAGGCTTAGGGAATGAAGGAACAGGTATGATGGGTCCAGTTGCTTCAAAGCAGCAGAAGGATAATCAGTCTCGTTTTCCCAAACACCCCATGAGTTCTCAGATCTCAGTGTGACTCAAGACATGTGGGGATGGACCCCAATAAGGAAGGGTTGCCTCAGGAACCCTCTTGCTTTCAGGCACGTGGACACTGTCAACTCGGGCCAGCTACTGAGCAGATCCAGTGCAAAATAAAAATGAAGGGCCTCCTGTTCAAAACGCAGGAGAAAAGTGTCATGAATAACACCAAGATGTAAAGTCATTTTCTTTCTTCTACAGACTCACTGTCTCCACCAATTACCTTGTTATTTGTTATTTAATGTCACTCCAGGTAAAGTATACATAAAAACTTAAACAATTAGCATGGATTTTACCATTCATCTTTATACTGTGTGATGCCAGTTTTCAATGCAAATATAAGATAATTTTATAATTTTTAAAAATTTTTATTTTTTAATTTTGCTAACAAAGGTCCATATAGTCAAACCTATGGTTTTTTCAGTAGTCATGTATGGCATTGAGAGCTGGACCATAAAGAAGGCTGAGCACCGAAGAAATGATGCTTTCAAACTGGTGCTGGAGAAGACTCTTGAGAGTCTCTTGAACATCAAGGAGATCAAACCAATCAACCCTCAAGGAAATTAATCCTTGACTTCATTGTAAGGACTGATGCTAAAGCTAAAGCTCCAATACTTTGGCCACCTGATGCAAAGAACTGACTCACTAGAAAAGACCCTGATACTGGGGAAGATTGAAGGCAAAAGGAGAAGGGGGTGGCAGAGGAAGAGATGGTTAGATAGCAACACCAACTCAGTAGACATGAGTTTGAGCAAAATTGGGGAGATAGTGAGGGACAGGGAAATCTGGTGTGCTGCAGTCCACGGGGTTGCAAAGAGTCAGATATGACTTAGTGACTAAACAACAAATAAGAATGAATCTGACTAGTATGCACAAAATTATATAACAAGTATTTCGTTGCTCATATATGCATATACAGTTTATTCCTACCAGAACAGTAGAAGTGCTGCACAAAAATAGCTCAACTGTTTCCTATTTTACTTCTTGATTCATGCACATTCCAGCAACTTGCTTACCTGGTACACTCTTTGAGTATCTCTGAATTCCATACATCATGAGTCACAAAATTGATACATGGATGAGGTAAAAAAATGTTCAGTTCAGTTCAGTCGCTTAGTTGTGTCTGATTCTTTGCGACCCGATGAATCATAGCACGCCAGGCCTCCCTGTCCATCACCAACTCCCGGAGTTAACTCAAACTCATGTCCATCGAGTCGGTGATGCCATCCAGCCATCTCATTCTCTGTGGTCCCCTTCTCCTCCTGCCCCCAACCTTTCCCAGCATTAGAGTCTTTTCCAGTGAGTCAACTCGTCACATGAGGTGGCCAAAGTATTGGAGTTTCAGCTTTAGTATCAGTCCTTCCAATGAACACCCAGGATTGATCTCCTTTAGAATGGACTGGTTGGATCTCCTTGCAGTATAAGGGACTCTCAAGAGTCTTCTCCAGCAACACAGTTCAAAAGCATCAATTCTTTGGCTATCAGCTTTCTTCACAGTCCAACTCTCACATCCATACATGACCACTGGAGAAGCCATAGCCTTGACTAGACGGACCTTGGTTGGCAAAGTAATGTCTCTGCTTTTTAATATACTATCTAGGTTGGTCATAACTTTCCTTCCAAGGAGTAAGCGTCTTTTAATTTCCTGGCTGCAATCAGCATCTGCAGTGATTTTGGAGCCCAAAAAATAAAGTCTGACACTGTTTCCACTGTTTTCCCATCTATTTGCCATGAAGTGATAGGACCAGATGCCATGATCTTTGTTTTCTGAATGTTGAGCTTCAAGCCAACCTTTTCACTCTCCTCTTTCACTTTCATCAAGAGGCTTTTGAGTTCCTCTTCACTTTCTGCCCTAAGGGTGGTATCATCTGCGTATCTGAGGTTATTGATATTTCTCCCAGCAATCTTGATTCCAGCTTGTGCTTCTTCCAGCCCAGCCAGAGTTCCTCATGATGTACTCTGCATATAAGTTAAATAAGCAAGGTGACAATATACAACCTTGATGTACTCCTTTTTCTATTTGGAACCAGTCTTTTGTTCCATGTCCAGTTCTGACTGTTGCTTCCTGACCTGCATACAGGTTTCTCAAGAGGCAGGTCAGGTGGTCTGGGATTCCCATCTCTTTCAGAATTTTCCACAGTTTATTGTGATCCACACAGTCAAAGGCTTTGGCATAGTCAATGAAGCAGAAATAGATGTTTTTCTGGAACTCTCTTGCTTTTTCAATGATCCAGCGGATGTTGGCAATTTGATCTCTGGTGCCTCTGCCTTTTCTAAAACCTGCTTGAACATCTGGAAGTTCACGGTTTACACACTGCTGAAGCCTGGCTTGGAGAATTTTGAGCATGACTTTACTAGCATGTGAGATGAGTGCAATTGTGCGGTAGTTTGACCATTCTTTGGCATTGCCTTTTTTTGGGACTGCAATGAAGATTGACCTTTTCCAGTCCTGTGGCCACTGCTGAGTTTTCCAAATCTGCTGGCATATTGAGTGCAGCACTTTCACAGCATCATCTTTCAAGATTTGAAATAGCTCAACCAGGATTCCATCACCTCCACTAGCTTTGTTCATAGTGATGCTTCCTAAGGCCCACTCATACTGAATGAGGAATTCCCCAGGTCGGTAGGTGCCCAGTATACTACTGGAGATCAGTGGAGAAATAACTCTGGAAGGAATGAAGGGATGGAGCAAAAAAATGTTCAGTTCAGTTCAGTTCAGTCGCTCAGTCTTGTCCGACTCTCCGCGACCCCATGAATCACAGCACACCAGGCCTCCCTGTCCATCACCAACTCCTGGAGTTCACTCAAACTCATGTCCACAGAGTCGGTGATGCCATCCAGCCATCTCATTCTCTGTCGTCCCCTTCTCCTCCCGCCCCAACCTTTCCCAGCATCAGAGTCTTTTCCAGTGAGTCAACTCGTTGCATGAGGTGGCCAAAGTATTGGAGTTTCAGCTTTAGCATCAGTCCTTCCAATGAACACCCAGGATCGATCTCCCTTAGAATGGACTGGTTGGATCTCCTTGCGGTACAAGGGACTCTCAAGAGTCTTCTCCAACACCACAGTTCAAAAGCATCAATTCTTCGGAGGATACTTACTGTGTGTGTCTCCTCTGTTCACACATATTCTCCATTATCTCACTGGTTGCCACTTACAAAATACCCTTTCCAAGAAACAATCATTAATATGAAATTTTTGAGATAGTGACAGCAGAGCCTGTATTAAGCAAAGGGTCCTTCTGAGCATGAGGTCTGGGATGATGGTACAGGTTTGAAAGCCCACAATCCTAGCCTTGCTATCATACAATTCCATCTTAGACAGCAAAGCAAGGTCAAAAGATCAGATAGGAATTCTCTGCTCTTTCACTCTATAGGCTGAGAGATCAACCATCCTTTATCTTGCAAACATCCAAACCAGGAATACAAACTGACAATTCAAAAAGAAGGATAAGCATTGCCCAACATTTATTAGGATGGACTTGGACAGGAGACCGGCTTGGGTGTACACTCAGAGGTTTGATCCTCCCGTCCGTCCTCCTGGTTTTCTGCACTGATGGCTTGTATTTCCTCGCTGATAACACCAGGGTAAGAATGAGAGTCTCCTGTCTTTCTTTTCTGAGAACTTAGAGGACAAGGTGAGGACTCTGGGAAATGGTAGAGAGGGAGCATCTAGGAACATGCTCCACTGCTCTCTTTTTCTCAGAATCAACATGCTTGCATAAACTGATCTTCCTGGGCCAGATTTCCAACCACAGGTACTGTCCCAGGCAACTTTTGGTTCAGTTTCCTTCTGGTCAATCATTCTTTATAATTTCATTCCCCAGTATACTGTATATATTGTCCTGAACATTCAAACTCTCTGGCGCTCAAATCTCAGTTGAATTATCCTTGGAAACCTCACATGTTTACAGATATTGCTTATTCTCCTCTAATGAGTCAGAGTTCAACCAATAATTTTAGATCACTAGCTCGATTTACATAACTTCTCAGGCCCTGTCTGAGCTCTCCACCATCTCAAAGACTCGCTTGATCAGACTTTACCAGCCATGGGTTTGTCAAGTCATCTGAGTGACAGGGAGACACTTTTTGTCCACACCTTCAGATTTATATTAAGAGTATGTGAAGATCAAATTCATTACAAATGCATATTTGAAATTTACAAGCAGCCTCATGAGAGTGATAGTTACAACCTTTATATTCAATATATATCAATAGTTATGAAAAATGTTATGTTATAGTAGAGTTCTCTCTTAGGAAGCAAAGGTCTGGGTTTACATACAGTTTAACCAATATTCAGTTAGGTGACCTTTGTGTTGGTGATGGATCCTAGTCTCCTCGCCAGTGAAATGGGAATAATAATATTACTTCTAGTATCTTTATAGAGATAGTGTGACAGCTCATTAATGTTAAGTATTATGTGTGGGATTGGAATGAAAACTGACGTTTTCCAGTCCTGTGGCCACTGCTGAGTTTTCCAAATTTGCTGGCATATTGAGTGCAGCACTTTCACAGCATCATCTTTCAGGATTTGAAATAGCTCAACTGGAATTCCATCACCTCCACTAGCTTTGTTCGTAGTGATGCTTTCTAAGGCCCACTTGACTTCACATTCCAAGATGTCTGGCTCTAGGACAGTGATCATGCCATCGTGATTATCTTGGTCGTGAAGATCTTTTTTGTGCAGTTCTTCTGTGTATTCTTGCCGCCTCTTCTTAATATCTTCTGCTTCTGTTAGGTCCACACCATTTCTGTCCTTTATCAAGCCCATCTTTGTATGAAATGTTCCCTTGGAATCTCTAATTTTCTTGAAGAGATCTCTTGTTTTTCCTATTCTGTTGTTTTCCTCTATTTCTTTGCATTGATCACTGAGGAAGGCTTTCTTATCTCTCCTTGCTATTCTTTGGAACTCTGCATTCAGATGCTTATATCTTTCCTTTTCTCCTTTGCTTTTCGCCTCTCTTCTTTTCACAGCTATTTGTAAGGCCTCCTCAGACAGCCATTTTGCTTTTTTGCATTTCTTTTCCATGGGGATGGTCTTGGTCCCTGTCTCCTGTACAATGTCACGAACCTCCGTCCAGAGTTCATCAGGCACTCTATCTATCAGATCTAGTCCCTTAAATCTATTTCTCACTTCCACTGTATAATCATAAGGGATTTGATTGAGGTCATATCTGAATGGTCTAGTGGTTTTCCCTACTTTCTTCAATTTCAGTCTGAATTTGGCAATAAGGAGTTCATGATCTGAGCCACAGTCAGCTCCCGGTCTTGTTTTTGCTAACTGGAGGAAATGTTGCAACTGACCAACAAGTAAGCCTATCAGAGTACTATTATGATCAACTACTGTAACCTCTATATTGTTAATGGAGCTGTTGTTTAGTCATGTCTGATTCTTGTTACCCTAAGGATTGTAGCCCACCAGGTTCCTCTGTCCACGGGATTTCCCAAACAAGAATACTGGAGCGGGTTATCATTTCCTACTCTGACAGATCTTCCTAACCCAGGGATCAAACCCAAGCCTCCTGCATTGGCAGGCAGTGTCTTTATAGCTCAGCCACAAGGGAAGCCTGCAATCTCTGTATACAAAGCGTGTTGAGGATATGATATTGAAGATATTGAATTTACACCCACCAACCCCTTTTTTATCCTGCCATTCTACTCTCAGAGATATTGATCAGATATATAGCTTTAAAAATATTTCCAGTGTGTACTTTCTCAATAAAACCTCAATTCTCTCTTTCGTGTCTTATATGTTCTATCAGTACCTGAAATATTTACTTCTGGAGTCTTGCTCAACTGTTTCAAGGAAGAAAGAGGCCTATAAATGGATTCCAAAGTTATCTTAAACAAAATCTAACTTGTTCTTCTTTACATAATACAAATTCCATTTAGTTGTTAGTTCGTTCCAGAAGGGACGTTTAATCTAATTGGCCACTTTAGAGTTAAGATTCTTTACCCAGAGAGGAGAGCAGACCTCTCCTTATCTCTAGGCCATGAGTTTGCATAAAAATAGTGGTGCAGCTGTTGGGAGGACTTTTGAGCTCCCACAGCATCTCATTCAGACAGAAAGACCACCAGAAGACAGGAAGTGGGACTACTCAGGAAATCCGTTCATGTTTAAGATTTTGGAAACTTCAGTCTCAGAGAAACTTGTACCAAGGCAATGAAGATCTTAGAACTGTCTTCCTTCTTAGGTTTTTAAAAATTTTTGTGAGGGATATTGGAAGCAAGTGGATACTTATGTCAACTCTGAGAATGTATCAAATCCTTTTAATTTTATTTTTTTAAGCAAAGTAATCTTTTTAAAAGAGGGGGTGATAGGGAAGAATAAAGAGCAAGACTCACCAAATTCAATAAATAGCACAGGGAACAATACTCAATAAAAAGAAAATAATTTCAATTTATATGCACTTAACAGGAATTTGGGGACAAGGTGTGAAGGTCATCTGTCCTCTAAACTTATGGCTGAATAACATTCCAGTGTGTGTGTATATATACATAATCACAGTTTCTTTACCCTGTCAACCATAGATGAACACTTAGACTGTTTCCTTATCTTGGCTATTGTAAATAGTGCTGCTGTGAACACAGAAGTGCAGATATCTTTTCAAGTTAGCGTTTTTGTATACTTTGGATATATTACCACAAGTGGAATTGCTGGATCATAGGATAGTTCTATTTTTAATTTTTTTGAGGAACCACTATACTGTTTCTCATAGTGACTGCATCAATTTACATCTCCACCAACAACATACGAATGTTCCCCTTTCTCCACTTCCACACCAATATTTGTTTTCTTGTTTTTTTTGATGTTCAGTTCAGTTACTCAGTCATGTCTGGCTCTTTGAGATCCCATGGACTGCAGCATGCCAGGCTTCCCTGTCCATCACCAACTCCAGAAGCTTGCTCAAAGTCATGTCCATAGAGTCAGTGGTGCCATCCAACCATCTCATCCTCTGTTGTCCCCTTCTCCTGCCTTCCATTTTTCCAACATCAGGGTCTTTTCCAATGACTCAGTTCTTCACATCAGGTGGCCAAAGTACTGGAGCTTTAGCTTTAGCATCAGTCCTTCCAATGAATATTTAGAACTGATTTCCTTTAGGATTGACTGGTTGGATCTCCTTGCTGTTCAAGGAACTCTCAAGAGTTTTCTTGAACACCACAGTTCAAAAGCATCAATTCTTCAGTGCTCAACTTTCTTTATAGTTCAACTCTCACATCCATACATAACTACTGAAAGACCTTTGTCGGCAAAGTTATATCTCTGCTTTTTAATATGCTGTCTAGGTTGATCACAGCTTTTCTTCCAAGGAGCAAGCGTCTTTGAATTTCATGGTTACAGTCACCATCTGCAGTGACTTTGGAGCCCATGATGATGGTGGCTGGCTAATTCTTATCTGAATCCACACATTCCATTCCTAACTATTCTATTTTCTATTCACCCTTTTCAATTTTCCTACTCTATCAAGCCTGTTATCTCACCCATCACTTTACAGGACCCACTCCCAAACCTATTTGAAACTGCTCTTTAAAAAATAAAATCACCTTATCTCTAAATGCTGTTCCCAAACTTATTTATTACCATGAGTTTCCACTCCCTGTATCTCATTTACCTGTACCTTCCAGATATCAAGTAAGGGATGAAAACATGGATGAGAACAGGCGGTCAGATATCATGCGACAGAACAAGAAGATGGATGGTTGGGATGAAACGATCATTTGAACAGCTGAGGAATCGGAGAAAATGAGTAGAAGATGGAACCAGCAGTCTACGGAGACACAGAACAAACAGATAATAGAAGCAGACGTGGGGCACCAACTAGCCGAGGTTTCACCTGGGAGAGCAATCTAGGCAGAAGTGGTGATGGTGGTCAGGTTATAACCCCTGTGGTTACTATGTTGCGTTTGGAACTATAACTCACATGCAAAGAATTCAGTTTAGTTTGGAGATAGGTCATTCACAAAGTATTTGTTTGCTGATCCATGTGTTTAATGCCAAGTAATTCTACGCAGAAACATTCTTTTCCCCCCAAATATATTTGCAGCAATTCCTGTGTAAACATATTCTTTATTACATATCTGCCTAAATTTATAATTTTACCTTTCATTTTACTCTAAGAATTTCAAACGATCCTAAGCCCATGACAAGGCTGGTTGCCAGTACTGTTTGTTGTCCTGGGTTAATGTTAAGCCACTGGCGAATGCTTTCTAGATGCCTCTGTCCAGTCAGCTGTGCACCCACTGAATAGCTGTGTGGCTGCGATTAGATCTCCCCAGTCTGTTGATGAGAATGTCAGGTAGGACAGAATCAAAGGCTTACAGCAGTCTAGAGAGATTACATCTATTGCATCCTTTTTATCTACAGGGCCTGTCACTCTATCATAGAAGGAAATTAAATTGGTTTGGCATGATTTGTTCCTCTAAAAGCCATGCTGGTTGCTGCCCAGTCCGTTTCGTTCTCTTAGGTGATTGCAAATTGATCATTTTGATGATTTATCTTAGTAACTTCTTTGGCACTGTGTTTTAGGCTGACTGATATTTCTTTTTCCTTCTTTTAAAGATGGACATTGAATTTACCTTTTTTTCTTCCTTAAGTCTTTCCCTTGACATGTATACATTAAAAAAAAAAATCATGTCTGGTTGAGGTCTGACTACATATTCTAAATAATGGGTTCGTACATTGTTACAATCTGTCATTTGTGTTATTTTTACCAATTGACTGTTAACTCAGTCCATATTAATTCATCCCAACTATCACTCTACTGAGTCGCTTACTCAATGTCTGTTGAGAATTTAGGACCTGAGAAAGCAATAAATATGTCAACAATGAATTCATAAGCCTTTATGAGAAATTTACAGTCAAATGCAAGAGACATATGGATAAAGAGATGATTATAATACAGTGCTGGAAGCATTGTAATAAGGGTGAGTAAGACAGAACACCTACAATAAATCAGGCAGTCTTCCCGGAGGAGGTGATATCTAAACTGAGTTCTCATGGTTGAGCAGGAATTCATAGGTGTTAGGGCAAGTGATGGGAAGAGGAAGTGTAGAACAGAGAGAAAGAGATTCTAGGCAGAGGGCATCGAATTTAACAAGACAAAGCTGTGAAGGACTTCCCTGGTGGCCCAGTGCTAAGACTTCACCTTCCAATGCAGGAGGCACAGGTTCAATCCTTGGTTGGGGAGCTAATATCCAGTATGCCTCAAGGTCAAGAAACAAAAAGATAAAACAGAAGCAGTATTGTAACAAGTTCAGTAAAGACTTTAAAAATTGTCCACATCAAAATATCTTAAAAAAAAAAAAAGACAAAAGTCAATTGAAAAAAAACAGATAAGTCTGTGAGGATGTAGCGAGTTTGAGGAATCATGGTTGACAGTTCAGGGAGATGAGAAAATAGACTTTCTGCTTCTAGGTCCTGGGGAGGCAGGTTGGTGATGGAGCTGAGGAGTGTGGTGCTGGCAGACCTAAAGATCTTGAAAGGCAACAAAGTCAGCATGGGATTCTTCCTGAGCACAGTGGAGGGTATTCAAGTCTCATTCAGCTAATTTTTAAATGAGTGACTATTATTTTAATAATATGATGGTCTTAAGTACCAGAAGGATATAGAAAAAAAAAAATTAGGGTATAATCTCACCTGGAAAACTACTCACAGAGTGAGGACTTTTAGACATAAAACAATTAAAATATAATATAAGTCACTTAGGGAAGGGCTCAATGGGTCTCTCAGAGAAGAGTTACAGGGACTTCTGAATAAGCAGTCTTGAGTTAGGATTGACCTATTTTATTTAAATTAAGATAAAGTAAGGAGTATCTTTGACTTCAATTATTTGGAAAGTTTCCAAACAGCACACGTTCAAAGTATAAATGATTCCTGTGTTCCTAGATTGTTCATTCCCAGCTGCAGGCTTGGTTTCCCAGTATTCTTTGTCCCCACTGCCATAGTAACAACTAAAAATTTTAAAAGAGGCAAAGGAAAATGCAAAAAGGGTTACTTTTTCTTTTGATAACAAAAAATAGTTCAAATCAACCCCTGTGCTAGCTGGGAAAAAGTTTTAAAAGTCTGCTTGAATGCAGTGGAGAGAGGAATAGGAGATGAATGACTGATCTCGGATTTGAGAGAAGATGAAAATTTAGGGTAAGAATCTCAATATCAGGTTTTTTTTTTTTTTAACCCTACTGTTTTTCCTTCTTTCTCCCCCAGATATCAAGAGAGAAAGTAGCACTTTTGACAGTGTTGTGAGACAGAAACACATATTGATGAGCAGGACTTATTCAAGCTATAGACACTTGTGAACAACTCTTACTCTAGTGAAGACCCTGAGGGCTGCATCCTGGGAATATGGATGAATCCAAAGTAGCTTCGACAACGAGATGAGCTCAGCTTTGTGCCGGCTCAGTCCACAATGTGCTTCCCAGTTGGCACTCGTGGTAAAGCATCCGCCTGCCAATGCAGGAGATGCAAGAGAATCCTGATCAATCCCTGGATCAGGAAGATCCCTTGAAGTAGAAAATGATGACCCACTATAGTATTCTTGCCTGAAAAATTCCATGGACAGAGGAGTCTTGTGGGCTACAGTTCATGGAGTCACAAAGAGTCGACATGACTCAGCACGCACAATACACAATATCAGATTAAGAGATTCCTGGAGTATTAGAACTTTCAGGCAAAAAGATCCTTTTTAGAAGAAGACAACATCAATCTTGGTCTTAAACTTTTTCTAGAACAATTTGAACAGGAAGACGTAAGACAACAAGAAGGAAAACTGATAGATATATCAGATAACAGAAATAGAACCATGGGTGCTCCAGATACTGGAGTGTTCAAATATAGACCCTAGTAGAGCCCTACCTGGAGAAGGAAATGGCAACCCACTCCAGTGTTCTTGCCTGGAGAATCCCAGGGACGGGGGAGCCTGGTGGGCTGCTGTCTATGGGGTCGCACAGAGTCGGACACGACTGAAGTGACTTAGCAGCAGCAGCAGCAGAGCCCTACCTTCTTTTTGCTCAAAAAGATAAAAGATAATTGGTAAACTTGATACAGAACTTGAAAAATGTAGCAAGAATTCAAATAAAAATTCTAGAATTGAGCTAAAGAATCTGAAAATGATCTTATATGGTTTTAATAATAAATTACATTTAGGTTAAATTGTGTCCAGGGAAGATCCCCTGGAAGAGGGCATGGCAACACACTCCATTATTCTTGCCTGGAGGATCCCGTGGACAAAGGAGCCTCGTAGGCTACAGTCCATGGGGTTGCAAAGAGTTGGACATGGTTGAAGTGGCTTAACATACACACATATAGCTTCAAGATACCACTGATAAAAAGACAAAAAAAATCTTGATGCAAGATTCAAGAAGCCCTATGAACACCAAGCACGATAATTAAAAAGAAAACCACACTTAGTTATACCAGAAGAATCTTACAGCCAGCCACAACCAGAGGGATCAAAAATGAGACAGGTTGCCTTTAAAAGAATAACGATTAGATTGACAACTGAATTCTCAGTTAAAAAAAAAAATTTAGAAGACAATAGAATGATTCACTTGAAGTACTTAAAAAAAATAACTCATAACCCAGACATCTATACCCTCTGAAAATATCGTTTAGGAGTAAAACATATTTTCAGAAGAAAGTGGAGATAATACATCATCAGTAAAACAGCAGGATGTTCTCCAAGTTGATAGAATAATAAAAAAAAATAGATGTTTTGAATTGAATTAAAATGAAAACACAGATACAAAACTTTGAGGGATATAGCCAAAGTGGAATTTAGATGAAACTTACAGAATTTAGCAACAAGTTAGAAATGATTTATCAGTTTATAGCAATTCATTGAGCTCAATATTTATGTTTTGTGTGTTTTTCTATATATATGTTATGCTTTGCAATTAACTTTTTTTAAGGGGTGGAAGAAAAGCTACAGAAATCAGGAGTATCTTAGGTGGAAATGACCTTGGGGCTAGATTTCTAAGCCCTCAGTTGTCTTCTGCCTAAACCACCTGTTTTCTCTCCACTTCCTTCTGCACTATTACCTGTAATTTCACCAATTACAACTGTATTCTAGCATACTAAATATTTTCTGTGAAAATATAAATACCTCTGGTACTTTGAAGGACTGTTGTCACAACTCTTATTTCCCGATTCCAGAATTCTGTCTAACAAATCTACAATGATTCATTTTCATTTTATGGGATAAATTGTCTTTCCTGAACCAGACAGGAACTTAGTTGTCATTTGTAATATTGTTTCTATAGAGATTAAATTCAGATTTTAAATTCTAAAACAAAGTATTGGAATGTGATCTATTTGTCATTTGGGGAAATGCAGATAAGGGAAAATTGATAGGATTTGAATTTGAATGAACTGGACTAAAATTTTATTTCTGTTCATTACTAGTTACATTTTACTGTGAGAAAAAGTATTTCTCAGTACACATTAATGAGACTCATTTCTCTCATTTGTAAAATGTGGACAGAAATAGCTATTCTCCCAAATGTCACGGGGCTCAAATGAGATAAAACATTGTATAAAGGTGAAAAAAAAGCTTTAAATTTACTACAGTAGGAATAAAATTGGATTTAAGAGACAAAACTGAGTAATAGGTGTCATGCATGCACTGGAAAAGACTCTGATGCTGGGTAGGATTGGGGGCGGGAGGAGAAGGGGACGACAGAGAATGAGATGGCTGGATGGCATCACCGACTTGATGGACATGAGTTTGAGTGAACTCCGGGAGTTAGTGATGGACAGGGAGGCCTGGCGTGCTGTGATTCATGGGGTCACAAAGAGTCGGACATGACTGAATGACTGAACTGAACTGAACTGAACTGATGCATGCTCCACCACACAACTCTTTGCAGCCCCATGAACTGTAGACAGACAGGCTCCTCTGTTCAAGGAATTTTCCAGGCAAGAATACTGGAGTGGGTTGCCATGCCCTCATCCAGGTGATAGTCCTAACTCAGGGATCAAACTTGCATCTCTTGCATTGCAAGCAGATTCTTTTACAGCTGAGCCACCATCAGGTAGGACTAAACCATCATTTCATTTATCTGGTATTCCATCTCTCATACTGCCAGTATTTTGAGCAATAGCCTCTTAATTAAGTCCTTGTAGCATTCTCAAAGGCTCAGAACATATCCATGGAGCATTTCTCACTTAACCTGTGTAAACCTTTGTGAATTGATCCTCCATATTTTTAACTAAATTCCTAATATGTAATTTCCATGAGGGAAAAGATAGTGCCTGCCTGGCATGTAATATATCCTTAATATTTGTTGAATTTGTTAAAAACTCTTCTTGAATCTTTGTATTTGCCTCCTGAACTACTTCTTGGAATGGAATAATCTGTCTAAGCCCTAGCTACTAACCTCTAAGTGTGTACTTCTATTTGTCCTATGACCACCTTATGTGGATTTAGGATATTTTTCCTAGAATTAGGATATAGGAAAAGTGACCCACATCATTTGAAGCCATACTGGACATTAAAGTAGGTTTTGAGAATTTTTCTTTGAAGTCCTCAAGCATGAGGCTACATGTATCTATCGATTTATTTATATAAAGTATTTGATATTTTTAAAAATAGAGATGATACTATTTAATGATCACAGACTTTATAAAGCCCTTGGGCTCCAAAATCACTGTGGATGGTGACTGAAGCCATGAAATTAAAAGATTCTTGCTCCTTGAAATGAAAGCTATGAAAAACCTAGACAGCATATTAAAAAGCAGAATCATCACTTTGCCAACGAAGGTTCATAAAGTCAAAGCTATGGTTTTTCTGGTAGTCGTGTATGGATGTGAGAGTTGGATCATTAAGAATACTGAGCACTGGAGAACTGATGCTTTTGAACTGTGATGCTGGAGAAGACTTTTGAGAGTCCCTTGGACTGCAAGGAGATCCAACCAGTCAATCCTAAAGGAAATCAACTCTGAATATTCATTGGAAGGACTGATTCTTAGACTGAAGCTCCAATACTTTGGCCACCTGATGTGAAGAACTGACTCACTGGAAAAGACCCTGATGCTGAAAACGATTGAAGGCAAAAGGGGAAAGGAGGCAGTGGCGGATAAGATGGTTAGATAGCATCGTTGACTTAATAGACATGGATTTGAGCAAACTCTGGGAGATAATGAAGGACAGGGAAGCCTGGTATGCTGCAGTCCACAAAAAAGTCAGACATGACTTAGCAATGGAAAAACAACAATAAGCCCCTATGGAATGATTACAAATCATGTCAAATTTGATTTTACTTGCCCATTTTGATTACCGTCTCAGGGACACTAGGAGCCTCCTGGTCAGGATGAGGAGGTATGCTGTGTTGAGAGTCAGTTTGCATGAGTCAAGGCTATCTGATCCATGGGTTGAATAATTTCATGTCCTGGCCCTTCCTATCTCAGTGCCCACCAAGTCACAGGCAGTGCCACAGATACTCAGAAACAGCAGAGGACTGGGGGCCACATGTGTATATTTTGTCTGTCAAAATAAAACCCTTTCACAAGGGCAATAGCTGCATAAATACATGAAATAAAATACAAATATTTAGCTTTTCTGTTTCTCTGAAATTTCTGTCTCACAATTTATGGGGCACAGCATCTCTAAACCCGTACATTGATCTTTAACCGCTTGAACTTGCTCTTCTCCTTGCTATGAGTGGGCAAAGGAAAGGTGAACATACACTGTAGCTTAGCATATCTGAAGGAGAGATAATATCAAGGATTGAATTAGCTGCATAGGTTTTTGCGCTCTAGTCCTCAGAACCATTTGGACAAATACAAGAATCAATAGGAGATTGACCAAGTGGTCCATTCTCTTGGGAATTTCCCAGCTGTCTTTCTGAGGCTCTTCCTAGAGATCTTTCAATCGGTTATCTAATTTACTATTTTAATTTAAACCAGAGGGGTATTTAACTCTTGGGTCCTGGCCTTGAGGACTAAATTAATCAAGAGCAAAGACGTGCTACATTGTCTGCATCCCTTAAACCCACAAAGGGATATCTTTTCTATCACATAATGATATTTTTGATATGAGAAAAAAGTCTTGATGTATTGATAACTCTTTTCACGGAGGATAGTTTATTTTTTAGGTAAGGAATGAGAGAGAGCTGGGAGAAGGGATAGAGAGCTGCCTCTTGGGTGGTTATAGATTTTGTACCTTTCCTGGAGATGTTAATTTTCTGGTTTCGCTCACACTGACAAAGAAATAACCCGGCTGTGGTTCTGTTGCCGTGGGTCCCAAAGGTCAGGATGGCTTGCAGATAGAAGCACGGTTGGTTTCGTGGTGACCCAAAATTATCCTGGACTTCAAAGGACTTCCTCTTCTCTCTGCATGAAGAACTCTTTAAAGAGGTCCTTTTTCCTTTTACAAGGTGAATGCTTCAAAGCACGTGGGAGGAGTATTTCCTTCTCAGTGTTTACCTTTCAAAGGTGAGGAGTTCACAGACAGTTCCCTGTTTGTACAGTAGAATCTAATCACTGGCTTGGAGGTGAAGGCTCTTCTTGCCCCTGCTGTACTGTCAGGAGTTTCCCTGCTCATTTTTCACTTACTGATGCACTAAAGAAGCTGTGCCAGGAACCAAAAAAAGCTGCATTTGATTCCTCTGGAGTATATTTCTGTCAACGTTGTATATCACCCAAAAAAGAACTCTGTTCTGTTTTCAAAGCCTTGCTTTCTTTCACAGGTTGCAGGATATTCACTGAACGGCCACAAGTGACAGGCAAAGTGGATGAGTGGGAAATGCTCACATTTTCTCCCAGGCGAATGAAGACTCTAAAGTAAGGCAACACTAGTAACATATTCACTTGGATTTATTCATCCAATTGAGTAGGTCCCCTCAGTTAAGAAAACCCAGAGGATGCTGCCTGCAAGATATAAAAAAAATGAGCAACTTGGGGGCAAAAATAGCTTTGAAAGCCCACTGAAATTGCATTCAGATGCTATGTTGCATTGTTTTATACCATCTGTAACCTTATATTTTCTGCCCTAGGAAACTCTGAGATGGTGAGGGCAGGAATTTGTACCTTGTTAGTCTAGATACTTCCTTTCAGGAATAGAACGATGGCTTGAACTTGGATAAAATATTTTTTACCGTGCTTTTCACATTAATATGGAAAAGTCTTTAATTTGTGAATGAAATGACTTTCAGAAAACAGCTAAAAACTATTGGAATCGAGTCTGGTAAAATAAATTATCGATCTGTAATACTATTTAGCAAAAGTAACACATAAATAAAAAAATAATTGCCATACACACACACACACACACACGTATGTATTTATATGGGGCTTCCTTGATGGCTCAGCAGTAAAGAACCCCACCTACCAGTGCAGGAGATGTGGGTACAATCCCTGGGTCAGGTAGATTCCCTGGAGAAGGAAATGGCAATGCATTTCAACATTCCTGCCTGGGAAATCCTATGGGTATATACATATACACACACCATAATGGTAAATAAAAGAATATCACACCTAGGAAAATTAATCCAAGAAAACCCACCAAAATGTTAATATTAGAGCCATCAGATTATGAAAAAGTTTTTATACATTTATTAGGAAAAAAATCAATTCACATTTAGAAAAAATTATGAAGCATTTTCCCTGGCAATTAATACAAATCTCTGCCTGAGGGAAATTATAAACAAGAAGATCAAAACTATTTTAGGCCATGGAATTGTCATTGCAGCAAATTTCTTAAAACCAGGATAAAGATAACTGCTGCTTATCGAAGAGCTACTGTGTGCCTAGTGCATTGTTCTATGCTGCATGCAAACGATCTCTAATCCAGAAAATACCACACTAGGTGAATATTTTAATTTTGATTTCCATTTTTACAGAAACTGAAGGGTAGAAAGATGAAGTGACTTGCCCAAAGTCACAGGGTGGTTTTCAGATTGATGACCTTTGGACTCTGAAGCCTGTGGTCTTTTGGTGACACCAGAATTCCTCTTCTGGTGTCCACTCAGACTCCCCATTGGATGAGGCAAATGCCCTGACGTTGGATGCCTGTTATAACCGGACCCCAGCTAATCTTTTTCTTGTCTTATTCTTTCTTCTCTCCTCACATTCATTTCCTCAGTTAGCCCTCTTCCTAGAAGACACTTTTCATCCTTGTCCAGCCAACTCAAGATCTCCAAAGTCATAAACATTCCTGGGCCTTTCCAGTTTGCTGAAATCCTGTCTCCCTTTGAATTTTTGTTGACTCTACTATTCAGTGGGCATCTTCTTTTTGGTGGCTTTATGTTTTTTCATATCATTATCCAATATTTTATGTATAATTGGTTTTCTCCACAGCTATAATTTTCCCTTCTTGTGTCAGGTTTACGTATGTTATTCAATTTTGCACTTTCTGTGGCATAGTGTGAAGGCTAAGAGAACAGAACCTGGAGTCAGGAAGTTAGTGGCTTGAACAATTTTTGACTACATGAACTGTATGAACAAGTGATCTCATTTCTCAGCATCATAGTTTCCTTGTCTGTAAACTATAGCTAACAATACTGATCACTTCGCAGGTTTATTGAGAAGATGACACATCATAGTAAATGTTAAGCATTCATGAGACATTGAAAGCACCTCAAAAATAACAGCAGCAGCAGCATCATTAGTGGTACTCTAATTAGCAAAAAAAAAAAAGTATAGAAAGCTATGTAATAAGAGAGCAAACGAAACAACCTACAAATCTTTTCATGTCTCTTTAGATCCTTTCAGTGTGCATAGGTCTCCTCATTTTATTAAAAAATATTTACAATGATTTAATTATATCTATGTTACTTAACGCATTGCTAAATGTTTAAAAAGCATTTGTGACGTACTTGCAAAACGCATACGAATAATGTGGCCACTCTCAAAGACGAACCAAACTAAGAGGCAAAATAAAAACAGGATAAAAAGAAAGCTGAAAAGGGGAACTTTCAGTATAACGTTGTGGTTGGTACTGGCACAGTGGGATGGATTGAAAAATTGAAGCAAATTGTCCAAATTCACTTAAAAACAATAAGTTCGGGAAGGGAGCAGGGGTGATTCTCGAATGTTTTGGTCTTTTTAAACTAGCAGCAACTTCCCTGGGAGTGATTCACCAGGAAATAGTAGGACTCAGTTGGTTTTCTGTCTTATCTGTTGGTGATGGTCAGTGACTCACATATGTTTCCCTCGGGGTGATTCTTGTTTGTGACTAATATTTCCAAGCTAATAGGTGCTTCTCAAACATTTTCCCAAGAATCAAGATGCTCAATGATGCTAACTCATCTCTTAAGAACTTCACTGGAGAACATAAATTATATCAGCATACTTCCTCCCCTACGGGCACTATGAGTGGTACCCTGTCGATGGAATTCAATTTCAGCTTCAACATTTGAAAAATGGGTAGAGCCCCAAGTGATTCTCTTTTATTGACTCAAAAGCAAAACTGCTCAGCAGTGCAAGAAGACAAGCAATCTTCAGTTTCCACCTGGTGTTGGGTGCCTGTGGGCTCCTTCTGCTTCAGGCTTATGCCTGAGGTTTTACTCCATCTGTAGATGGCAGAAGGGAGGGACGAGTTTAGGTTACAATAATGAGTAATGAGGGTGATCAATCACCTCTCGGGGCTGTTCCTGGAAACAGTCCAGTATTTAAAATACCGGTCAGAATTGTGCGGTTTCTCACAATGGTAGCCTTAGAAGAACCAGAAACCTCTGTGTATTCACTCCTGGGTATGTTTGAACAACATCAATAGCCAGAGAGCTGCCTTTCCCACATTAAATTGTCGTTTGATGCAGAATTGCTTCCACTGTTTCTCTCAATGAGTAGGATGTCAGTAACATAACTCATGACAAGTTAAACAACACACACGACACACGCAACACCTCAGTGAGAAAGAACTCACATGACAAATGCCCCCTAAACATGGGTTATGTGTTATGCCATGAAATTAAAAGACGCTTACTCCTTGGAAGGAAAGTTATGACCAACCTAGACAGCATATTTAAAAGCAGAGACATTACTTTGTCAACCAAGGTCCATCTAGTCAAGGCTATGGTTTTTCCAGTGGTCATGTATGGATGTGAGAGTTGGACTGTGAAGAAAACTGAGCATTGAAGAATTGGTGTTTTTGAACTGTGGTGTTGAAGACTCTTGAGAGTCCCTTGGACTGCAAGGAGATCCAACCAGTCCATCCTAAAGGAGAACAGTCCTGGGTGTTCATTGGAAGGACTGATGCTGAAGCTGAAACTCCAGTACTTTGGCCACCTCATGTGACGAGTTGACTCACTGGAAAAGACCCTGATGCTGGGAGAGATTGGGGGCAGGAGGAGAAGGGGACGACAGAGAATGAGATGGCTGGATGGCATCACCGACTCGATGGACATGAATGAGTGAACTCCGGAGTCGGTGATGGACAGGGAGGCCTGGCGTGCTGGGATTCATGGGGTCACAAAGAGGTGGACACTGACTGAACTGAACTGAACTGAATGGTCACTTTCAAGGGACCTTCCTAAATGGAGAGTCTGGTGGTGGCCCCATTCCGTGGCTTCTAGCTTTCTTCAGGACGTGAACCTAGCTCAGCCTGGCGGGAGACACCCCTCGGACCTGACTGCTTCTCCAGGGTCTGGAGCTCCATCTCCTCCATTCAACCACTCCTCACTCACCCCTCACCTTTCTCCTTCTGCCTGCTGACCCCTCGCTGCCATCCCTGTGTCCTGTTCAGACTCGCCTCCCCGCCTTTCTCCAGTTTCCTCTCTGTGTCCACAAGCTCTTCTCTGGAGCCCTCCCTCTTCTCTGACCTGTTCTTCTCTTAAATACCCTCTCACCTCTGCAAAGTCTTCTCTGAGCATTCCTTCTTTCCAAGAACAATTGAAGTTTTCCTTCCAGATGTGTCTGTAATTCTTTTCCTTCGAGATACAGTTGATATGTAGGACTTCCCTGGTGGCTCAGATGGTAAAGAATGTGCCTCCAGTGCAGGAGATGTGGGTTCCATCTCTGCATTGGGAAGATCCCTTGGAGGAGGGCATGGCTCCACTCCAGTGTTCTTGCTTGGAGAATTCCATGGTCAGAGGAGCCTGGCACACTACTGTCCATGGGGTCTCAAACAGTCAGACATCACTGAGCTACTAACACTGACATGTACCACTGTACTAGTTCCAGATGTACAGCGTAATGATTGGATATTTATATATATTGTAAAATGATTCCTGGAGTGAGTTTAGTGAATATCCATCACCACACATCAGTCTAATTTTTTTCTTGGGATGAGAACTTTCAGCTCTCCTCTCTTAGCAGCTGTCAAATATACGATACAGTATTGTTAACTACAGTCACCATGCTGTATATGCATCCCCAGGACTTATTTATCTTATAACGGGAAGTTTGTTAACTTTTGTCCACCTTCACCCATTCCCTTCCCCACCTTCCTCACCATCTCCTGTAACCCTGCATTCACCTGCAGCCTCCGTCAGGGCACTGGGCACATGGTAATATAACTCCTTGTTTGCCTGTGGGTATTCCCCGCCTCCACCCTTAAGGCACAGTTTAAGCAGAAGAGTTCAATAAATATTTGTTAATTGAATGCTCACAAGAACCCAGGCCAGATATTAATAGATTTTATCATCCTCCTTTTATGGATGTGAAAAACTTAAGTGTGGTGAGGTTAAATAACTTGTTCTAAATCATGCAGTTAGTACTTGGCAAGACTCTGATTGAAACTCAGATTTCTCCCTGTTGGTTTGCACAACACCCCCACTAACCTCTGAGTTCAGAGGCAGCTGGATGCATACAAACTGGTAAGGACGAAGCAGCTTGATTCTTCAGAAAACTGATAACTCATTTCATAAACATAACTTAAATGGGTTTCAGGCTAACCAAAGACCTGAACCCACTGATTGCGTCTGATCTGTGACTTTGCTAATGGAAATCTAGAATCTTGATTGGGGTGGGGGGAGGTTCTACAGGAAAAGGCCCAGAGTTCCTCTTGTGACAGCAGAACTTTTCCACCCTGCTCCAAGGTTTCTGCCTACTCTTAACATGCCACTCCCCACTGAGCAATGAGCTGGACGGCCTCCAAATTCTTCCAAGTCACCTTGCCAGCTGAAGCGTGGAGTGTGGTGATGGTGCAATGTGATTAGCAGGAACTGAAGGACAGGGCTGTGGAGCAAGGAGTTGGGGGTCTGGTAGGGTGGGAACCTCTTCCCAGTGGGAGCCCTGACGGTTTTCCCTAGTCAGACTTGCCTTCTTCCGCCACCTCTTTATTCTGAGTGGACAGACACAGCTTTCTCATTTTTCTTTAAGTCCTGTTGCCTCCGGTTGGTCATTTCCCTTCTCTTGGGCAATTGACTATAACCTTAATAATGGTGAAAGTCTGTCGCTAAGTTGTGTCCGACTTTTTGCCATCCCATGGACTGTAGCCCTCCAGGTGCCTCTGTCCACGGGGATTCTCCAGGCAAGAATACTGGAGCAGGTTGCCATTTTCTCCTAAAGAACATCTTTCTCGACCCAGGGATCAAAACCAGGTCCCCTGCATTGGCAGGCAGACTCTATACCACTGAGCCATGGGGAAGCCTCAGTAATGCTGAAACAGAAAGGGATTTTAAAAGATTTGTTACTATTTCTACAAGGCTGCCCCTTACCTTTTCTTTCTTCCACATCCGTGTGGTAGGCATTGGCCTTCCTTTGTGGTGGGGAGATGGGGCCTCGAACATAAAACATCCCTTTTGTTTCTGTGTCTTTAACCGAGTGTTCCCAGCGGGCATCTTGTTACGCAGAAGTAGCTGTAGTAAGGTTCACAGTGAGGAGCTCTCCCCACGCCTCCCCAGCGCCACCACCCTCACCTGTCCACTTAGCTACAGAGGCCATTCTGGTCTCTCAGTAGGGTGGAAAGTAGGGTGATGGGGTGTGGGGGTGGGAAGGGCTCCCAGTAGTAAAGGAGTTAGTTGTGAGGAGGCAGGAGAGTGAACGAAGGAGAAAGGCCCTGTTCTATAACCAGGGGGAGAAGGGCCTCCCTCTCCACAGCGAGCCACGTTCTTAGGATGACATTTTCTAGAGTGTTCCAAGGAAGGGTATGAATGAATAGCTCTCATATTTTAGTAGGTTTATCACTAGGAGGTTGTTCAAATGCAGATTCCCAAGGTTTATCCTTATGTTTCTGATTCAACAGGTTCAGTGGTTCTAAGAATCTGAATTAAAAAAAAAAAAACCACAAATGGTACAGATGATTTTATTTGCAAAGCAGAAATAGAGACGCAGGCTAGAGAAGAAATGTATGGTCGCCAAGGGCGAAAGGATCTGGGGTGGGAGGCATTGGGAGATTGGGATTGACATGTATACACTATTGATTTACGTATAAAATAGATAACTAGCTAGAACATACTGTACAGCACAGGGAACTCTACTCAATTCTCTGTGGTGACCCACTGAGAAGGCAATTCAAAAAGGAGGAAATATATATATATATATATATTTATACTTATGACTGACTCACTTTGCTGTACAGCAGAAACTAACACAGTATTATAAAGCAACTATAACGGAGAAGGCAATGGCAAGCCACTCCAGTATTCTTGCCTAGAAAATCCCATGGACAGAGGAGCCTGGTAGGCTGCAGTCCATGGGGTCGCTACGAGTCAGACATGACTGAGCGACTTCACTTTCACTTTTCACTTTCACACATTGGGGAAGGAAATGGCGGCCCACTCCAGTGTTCTTGCCTGGAGAATCCCAGGGACGGGGGAGCCTGGTGGGCTTCCGTCTATGGGGTCACACAGAGTCAGACACGACTGAAGTGACTTAGCAGCAGCATACTCCTATAATGGAGAAGGCAATGGCAAGCCACTCCAGTACTCTTGCCTAGGAAATCCCATGGATGGAGGAGCCTGGTAGGCTGCAGTCTATGGGGTCGCTATGGGTCGGACACGACTGAGCGATTTCACTTTCACTTTTCACTTTCACACATTGGAGAAGGAAATGGCAGCCCACTCCAGTGTTCTTGCCTGGAGAATTCCAGGGACAGGGGAGCCTGGTGGGCTTCCGTCTATGGGGTCACACAGTCGGACACGACTGAAGTGACTTAGTTAGCAGCAGCAGCAGCATACTCCTATAAAAATAGAATACCCCAGGTATTCAAGTATGGGTTTATGTTTAAAACTTCGAAACACATTGGCTGTCCTGGTCTTTCAGAGGTCTAAAATACTCATATGACCTTACATGATTTTCTTTAATGCAGGAAGTTATAGTCTATTAATTAAACAATGGCATTTAATTTAAAATATATACAGAGAACAAAAGACCTATTTTTCTACATCTAAAGCAGATATAATTGATCTTATTGTTGAAAGTTTTATAGTAGTGTTGTGCTTTTTCTCCAAATAATTGGCAGTGTGACATTCTACTATCTTCAGTTTTTAATGGTTTAATATGATTTTTCTCCCCTGTTCAGCTTCCTATTTAATCTGCTACTGCCTGTTAAATCAGTTTCCCTTCATGGCAAAGACTGAGGTGCTTTTGTTAGATGAAACATTCTTTTTTTATCTGACCCAGCTTTCAGCTTCATCTACTTAGTTCTATCGTTGGTTGGGAAACAGAAATTGCCAAGATGTCACCAGTGGGAAAATCAATTCACGAAAGAAGGCCCAGTGCTATGTGTTTCCTATAGAGCATCTCTTTTTCTTTTTCCAAGCGTATCTGTCTCAGCACACCTGGGTATTCCTCCCCAGGGCTAAGGAGCAGTTTGAATCACCCTGCTCTTAATTAGCAACATCCCTTTCCCCTTCTATTACAGGTGAACATGATTCATTTTCTTGTCTATATTCCTAAGAGAGAGACACATTGAAAAAGGACACTTCATTGCAAAATGAAGAGTTGGCCGGTTGTGAGGTGCTTGAAAGAGAATTCCTCTCCATTGTTCTGGTGGGTTTTTAAAAATCAATGTTTCTCATGATAGGATCCGACATCCAGCTAGGAGCAAGAAACGCTCTTGTTTCATGAATTTAGATGTTTCAAAGATACCACCTCATCCCCGTACACTGAGTACCTCCTGGCCTAGGCTTTGGTTTAACTCAAATTGGTCTTGATCTGTGTGTAGATATTTTACAGAGGACATTGCACAGATAGCCTTCATTTACGAAACTTCTAAAATTTGTATATGTGCATATGTGCCTTTTGGGGGAAATAATTTTTCTTAAATTCCATAAGCTTCTTCTGTGGAGTGTATGCCTCCAAAAAGATTAGGAGTCCTTGATGATATGTCCCAACATGTTGGTCTATAAAATAGTAATCCTGAGTTGCAGTATTTTCAAAGAGACTTGGAGTTAATTTCCATAGGAAGCTAAACTTAAAAGAGAACGTTTTTCCTCCTCAAAACTCTTATTTGAGCAGGAACTGCAAGGTGATCCCCACCACTAAGCCTAAGGGGGCCTCTATCTCTGAATTAGATTCTGTGAAGTGGTCTGTGATCACTCACACGAACCAATGGCAGGGTGTTTAATGGTAATTAACTCTTGTGCTCCATTTTAAAGTATAACTTTTTAAGTGCTTTCTGACTTCTGGTCAGTTTTTAAGGATGGGGAAAGAGAAAAAGACAAAACACAAACATTTGTCCCTGCTCCAATTGTATAAAATTTTCTGACACAAAGATTCCATATTTTTAAAATCATGCTATACTCCAAAGGCAGAATAATGGTTCTTGGGTAAAGGCAACAAATTTCAGATGAATTGAAGACAAGTGGGAGATCTGAATGATAGCAACCTTTTTTTTGTTACTATTTACTAGGTGAATTTACTAAGTTTTACCGTGAGAAAGTTATTTTGCATGCCCTAGAGAATATGGAGTGTGATAAAATCAAGTGCTTCAGTTTCCTCATCCCTAAAATGAGTATAATGATACTCTTCTTTGCCCAGGATTTATGGGAGGATTCAATAAAATAATCCAAGAATGATGTTTGGAATAGAACTTTGTTTAAGTGTGTTCAAAGCATGTTTGCTATATTTATATGGCAGTATCTGCTGAATAAAAAATTGAGAAATACAAAAATGAGATACTTAGCAGGTATTTTTCATTTTTTGTTTAATGTTCATTGGGTTTGAGTTTTTAATGTCTTGCTGGGTTTGGCTAAATATATAGATGACAGATCCTATCTTGCTGTGTTTCTTCTTTATTCTTTTCTTCTGATATCCTCATGTTAACTTCATATTTTTCTAGAATCCTTATTTGTTCTGCATTCAATTTCTTCACCATTCTATTACTTATAGCTAAGGGATTTTTAAAAAGTTGTTTGTCATCAAAACTGCTAAACATTTTTTACTACTTTGTAGTTGACTCACTGGAAAAGACTCTGATGCTGGGAAAGGTTGGGGCAGGAGGAGAAGGGGACGACCAAGAATGAGATGGCTGGATGGCATCACCGACTCTGTGGACATGAGTTTGAGTGAACTCCGGGAGTTGGTGATGGACAGGGAGGCCTGGCATGCTGTGATGCTGTGATTCATGGGGTCGCGGAGAGTCGGACACGACTGAGAGACTGAACTGAACTGAACTGAACTGAAGCTATGATAGGTTTTATGTCTTTCTGATAGTACCTGTACTTAATTAGGGCCTCTTAAAAAATTATGTTTATTGGGATGGGGGACTCTATTGGTAGAAATCTGGGGTGCATTAGGGAAGTTATTTAAAGACCAATAGGATGTTAAGCCCAAGGACTCTGTGGAAACATGATTCTGACCACTCATGGGCAGATCACACATCACAGAGACAGTTTAGGTCACCCTCTGGTTCAAGTCTGCCTGAGTTTTATATCCCAGCTCCAGCTTATAAGCTGAGTGATCTTGAACAAGTTACTTAACCTCCCTGTGCCTATATTTTCTCATCGCTATAGGAAGAAAGAGTACCTAGATCAGATGGTTGTTGTAAAAATCAAAGCCAGTATAATGCAAAGCACTTAGAATAATCAGTACCTGATGTGTGTGCTTATATAAATGTTTGCTCTTATTTCTAGAACAATCCTAATTTCCGGCCTGTTTTCACAAAATACATTTCTAATCAGAGACTAATCCTTTGTCAAACCAAGTATCTCAACTCTGAGTTCAGACTTATCAAGACATCTTTCTCTATGAAAATTGATTTTGTTTTCTCTTCATCTTTTGTACTAAGATGAAAAGGATCAAAGGTTTAGGTATAATTAAAATCACCTAAATTTTTACCTAAACATTATACATTGCACTATTGAATTATTCAAGTAAGCATTTGCCTTTGTGGTCATTTAAAAATATTACAAAAATATCTGAGACTGTACTCCTTTTCCCTGGTGGCACAGATGGTAAAGAATCTACCTGCAATGTGAGAGAACTGAGTTTGATCCCTGGATTGGGAAGATCCCCTGGAGAAGGAAATGGCAACCCACTCTAGTATTCTTGCCTGGAGAATTCCATGGACAGAACAGTCCAGGGGATATCAAAGAGTCAGACATGACTGAGCAACTAACACATACTCCTTTTCATCAGAATGGGCAACAAACAGATATGTTGCCACTCAAAGAAGCTGACATCAGCAGAGTATTTAGTGAGCTTTTTTTTTTTTCTTTTTAAAGCAATTCAAGTGCAAAAAGCAATAGGAACAAACCAAATTCCACCGTGTCATTTTATTAGATCTCAAATTGGGTACGACCGATTTCTTTAACTCAAAAATTTCTCTTCCAATTTATTTCCTTGATGCCTCTTTCTCTTGTCTTTCCTATATGGTTAGAGAGATGAGATGAGTGAAGATAAATTACTTGTCTAAGACTTTAAGTCAAATCAGATAAAGCTACCCACTTATGTGAATACTGGACCACACTCCAAATTTGTGTCTAGTCACCACCTCCCAAATGCTGCTATTCCCCAGTTTTTCATTTTCTCCTTTCTCAGGAGTATAGAAAACAGGTTTTATTGGTAACATCTTATAGCCACAACCTAATGAGCTGGGCTATCCCACGGTGCTGCCAATTTGCAATTAATCTGTGAAACCCACGATGCTAAGGTATTACACTGGCACACAGCATAGCATCTTTCTAACAGGGATTAAATATGTCTGTGTGAAAAAGAAGAACATTTGTGGTTGCTGCACTTTGGGTAAAATTACAGACCTATCAATCTTAATGCTGTGGAGCATGAAATCAGGAAGTATTTTTCCCTGCACAGAATATTGTGTGGTGCTGGGAAACTGGGACGTGCATTTGGGGTTTCCACGCAGGAGGAGAAGATGGAAAGTGGAATGCACAGACTGCGGCAAATTCCATCCACCTTCCAGTTATGATTTCTGCCTCAGCTCATAGCATGGATTCCCAATCTCTGTCCTTGGGGCACCGAGACAGATAAGTCACACCCAACTCTTTCCCGTTTCTCCCGTATGGCTATCATTTAAGATGTTGACACATGTCTCTATGACAACATGGAAATTACCCAGGCCATGGTTACGAGAAAACTTAGGTTTTGTTGTTGTTTGCTTACTTGAGAGGGAAGGAAAGGATGGAATTAATGATTTGATGACTATCCTTTTAGCCAAGTACTTTTGCTAGCTTAGAAGAGTAAGCTGTACTATGGAAACCAAACTGAGATTCTAGACTTTTTCTCTTTTTCTAATTTTTATTTTTTTTTTTACCTTCTGGGTTGGTATTGAGGTTGATTCACAGCTGGGCATCTTTTTTTTTTTTTTTTTTTAATGAGAACTGTTGGTACATTGAATACAAAGCCAATCTTAATATAAGAGTGTTTTTTTGTGGCTGCGATTTACAGAAAGTGAAGAAGAACTAAAGAGCCTCGTGATGAAACTGAAAAAGGAGAATGAAAAAGTTGGCTTAAAGCTCAAGATTCAGAAAACTAAGATCATGGCATCCGGTTCCATCATTTCATGACAAATAGATGGGAAAACAGTGGAAACAGAGAGAGACTTTATTTTTAGGGGCTCCAAAATCACTGCAGATGGTGACTGCAGCCATGAAATAAAAGATGCTTGCTCCTTGGAAGGAAAGTTATGTCCAACCTAAACAGCATATTAAAAAGCAGAGACATTACTTTGCCAACGAAGGTCCATCTAATCAAGGCTATGGTTTTTCCAGTAGTCATGTATGAATGTGAGAGTTGGACTATAAAGAAAGCTGAGTGCTGAAGAATTGATGCTTTTGAACTGTGGTGTTGGAGAAGACTCTTGAGGGTCCCTTGGACTGAAAGGAGATCCAATGAGTCCATCCTAAAGGACATCAGTCCTGGGTGTTCATTGGAAGGACTGATGTTAAAGCTGAAACTCCAATACTTTGGCCACCTGATGCAAAGAACTGAGTCATTGGAAAAGACCCTGATGCTGGGAAAGATTGAAGGCGGGAGGAGAAGGGGACAACAGAGGATGAAATGGTTGGATGGCATCACCAACTCAATGGATGTGAGTTTGGGTAAGCTCTGGGAGTTGGTGCTGAACAGGGAGGCCTGGTGTGCTGTAGTCCATGGGTTTGCAGAGTCGGACATGACTGAGTGACTGGACTGAACTGAAGTGATTTACAGGATACTAAGAGAAGCTCTAGGTCTGAGATATCCAGTACTGTAAGGTGACATTGGAACACAATGTGGCTGGTCTGAACTGACCTGTGTTTTAAGTTTCTATCGCACACACGATTTTTATAGGCTGAGTATGGAAGATATTTCAATCATTTTTATATTTATTGCCTGTTGAAATGATAATATTTTGACTCTATTGTATTAAATAAAATGGATGGGTATCCCTGATGGTTCAGGCAGTAAAGAATCTTTCTGCAATGCGAGAGACTGGGGTTTGATCCCTGGGTCAGGAAGATCCCTTGGAGAAGGGAATGGCTACCCACTCCAGTATTCTTGCCTGGAGAATTCCATGGACAGAGGATCCTGAAGGGCTGCAGTCCATGGAGTCACAAACAGTCAGACATGACTAAGCAACTACACTTTTTCATTATTGAAACTAAATGTCATATTTCTTTTTAAATATGGCTTCCCTGGTGGCCCAGTTGATAAAGAGTATACCTGCAATGCAGGAATCTGACTGCAATGCAGAAGATTTAGGTTCAATCCCTGGGTCAGGAAGACCCCCTGGAGAAGGGAATGGCAATCCACTCCAGTATTCTTACCCAGGAAATCCCATGATCAGAGAAGCCTGGTGGACTACAGTCCATTGGGTTGTAAGAGTCAGACGTGACTTAACAACTAAACCACCACTAAAATGTTTTAGTTTTTAACTCCTCACATTTGAGCTTATGTTCCACTTCTATGGAGCTGTGCTGTTCTAGACCAAGTCGTCTGATTTAGCAGCTCAGTGCAACTTAAAATCCATGCTGAAGCCAAGTACCCAAAGACACTTCTCAACATGGGGACAAGTCAGAACAATACTTGTATTTTTGCAGCTGGGAAAATCCAAAGTGACTTACTGCAAAGGACTTCCTTGGTGAAAGCGCTTCACATTTTCCAGTGTCACCTGTTGAATATGCACATAATAACAAAGAATACTTTTTTAAATTAAAATTCTGGAGGCAACATAGCTGCTTTGTGAAGATATGAGTTTCTCCTGACACACAACACTATTAGTTCGTGGGTAAGAGAATTGCTTGGAGGCAATCATTAGACAATGATGAATGGAGGGTGTGTGTGTGTGTGTGTGCGCGCGCGCCTGTGTGTGTGTGGGAACACAGGTGTTTCTGAGCATTTCTTGTAAATCTTCCATGAATCAAAACATCATGAGATTTTTCCATCAAGTCTTGGTGGTGAAAGAAATTTTTAAAAGTGATACAAAACGGGATAACTAAGGACTCATCCGAAAGTTAAGAATCAATGATCAGGTAACTTAAATTAGATAGCTGCCTACAAAGTTTGCATTACCTTAAAATAATTTTTCAATTAACGTGATCGTCACTATTCAACTGAAGTTGAGCAGCTAATTAGAAATATCCATTTAATATTCATGCAATTATGATGTAGTCCCTGTATTCAGTATGTCAATACATCAGATGGCGTTTGGCTCGTACCGTGAGCAAGAATGTATCAGGGCTAATGGCAATTTCAGGTGATTACAGACATCACTGTTCAAGATTTTATGCATATTCCAAAGCAGAGAATAAACTAGTTCAGACTTTCTGTTCTGCATCATTTGAAATGCCTGTGGGTAAATTCTGATGCAGTTCAATTATATTCCATAGAAGTTCAGGACATCAACTTCCTGAAATAATCAACATCCCAATATTACTTTTAACTTGTACCTGTTTTAGAGATTTAATAGTGACTTTTTTAAAGTAAATTGCCACATTTCTTGAATATACATTTTAATTACTGCTTGGGAAGAGATTAAAACCTTAAATAACACACTGATAACAGAAAGATAATCAAAAAGGAGAAAGCACATACAGCATAAAAGTATAACTGAGCATGGAGAGGCTTTGAGAGCTGTGAATTCTAACTGCAGTTTGCTGGTAGGTGAATATTTAACTTTTTGTCTTATTTTAAAATGTTGATAAACTTTGTTATCTAGTTCATGGAACTTTTGTGAAAGAGAGCTAATAAACCCCCAAAGGATTCAAGCATTTGGTACAAATAAAAGCCTTCTTTGCGATCCCATGGACTGTAGCCTACCAGGCTCCTCCATCCATGGAATTTTCCAGGCAAGAGTACTGGAGTGGGTTGCCATTTTCTTCTCCAGGGGATCTTCCTGACCCAGGAATCAAACCCACGTCTCCCACGTTGCAGGCAGATGCTTTACCGTCTGAGCTAACAGGGAAGCCCATAAAAGCCTTATATAAATCAATAATAGCAAAGTAGCGATTGATGTAATGTTTTCACCTTTGATTTACGCTCCAGGGAGATGGAAGGTACTGTCAGAGGACATCAGGCAGAGAAGTTTATTAAAGAAAGTCAAGAATTGTCTGTTCTAGGAGTCGCAAAAACTGTGAATAAACTCAGAGTAGATAAATCTACATTAACTGGAACTATGATCAGTTGACAGAAAAGCATCCTTTCCTCTAAGTTACAAGGACTGAAGACCAATACATAGTTTTTCACTTCTAGATATAAATATATGCATCATAATTATAAATCATAAGTTTCAAGGCCCCAGCTCCTGACATATCCAAAAATATAAGGCAGTGCTGATGCTGCTACTAAATCTCTTCAGTCATGTCCGACTCTGTGTGACCCCATAAATGGCAGCCCACCAGGCTCCCCCGTCCCTGGGATTATCCAGGCAAGAACACTGGAGTGGGGTGCCATTTCCTTCTCCAACGCATGAAAGGGAAAAGTGAAAGTGAAGTCGCTCAGTTGTGTCCAACTCTTAGCGACCCCATGGACTGCAGCCCACCAGGCTCCTCCTTCCATGGGATTTTCCAGGCAAGAGTACTGGAGTGGGGTGCCATCACCTTCTCTGATATAAGGCACTAGTATATTGTAATATGACAAGAATAGAAATTGTAAAAATTACCCTGACATAAGACAATTTATAGGGAACTCATATAGATAAAGGCTAAGAGGAGAAGAATCTATCAATCAACCAAGCAGTAATAATTAAATTCCTCCTTGGCACTGTGCAAAAGTTGTGGGAAGTCCTCATCTAGATGATGAGTCCTGGCAGAAGACTGTTAAAAAGCACAAGGCTGAATATAATTAAAAACCTGGGTGGAAAGTCAACTAATGTAATAATCAAGGAATTGGAGAGAGTGTTATAAGCAGAGGGAGTGGGAATAGCATCGGAAGGAACCAGGACCTGAAGTAAGGGGTTTCTCTGGTGGCTCAGCCGGTAAAGAACCTCCCTGCCAATGCAGGAGATGTGAGAAAGGCAGGTTGGATCCCTGGGTCAGGAAGATTCCCTTGAGAAGAAAATGGCAACCCGCTCCAGTATTCTTGCCTGGAAAATCCCATGGATGAGGAAGCCTGGCGGACACAGTCCATGGGGTCGCAAAGAGTTGGACACAACTAAGCATGCATGCACGAAGTAAAAAGGGCTATAATGAGATTCCGGGGTTGAAACAGCTCAGTTACTGAAATACTTAGTACCCAGGAAAGAGGCTTGGGGAGCATTAAGTGTCCTAGAATCAAGATACCTGGATGCGAGCTCAGGCTGCTCCCCTGTGCACTGGTAATAACAACTTGAGTGACCTCTTCACCAAGAAATCATTATTAGACTAAGTTGCATCATTGGTAAAATCAGAATCATAGAAGTCTGCCCTGCTGGCTTCAAATGTTGTGACTGTCACTGTCCCTACTCACTTCAAATGTTGTGATTGAATTCGGTGATAAGCAATCATACCCTGAAAACCATGCTTAACAGGGGGAGCCAGTTTGAAGTCCCAGCGGAAAGAATATGTGACTTGGGCAGAGTTTCTGCTTTTGGCAATGAGACAATCTAAGTTAATAGACCAACATTCCAGCTACAATAACTAGAAATGCTACATGAAATGTAACAGATTATTTTAAAGATGTCAGCTGAGCTTATAGGAAAGGAAGGGCTTCCCTGGGGGCCAGATGTTGGCACTGTAAGAGCTCTTTGAGCAACTTGAGAGGTGGGAGGTTGGTTCTAGAAACAGTTCAGGGCTGGGTTTTACTACCCATGCTGAAGTGGCAGATAAGACCTTGTGAAGAGGGAAGTGTAACAAAACTCCAGTTTTAAAGCCAGATTTATGAAGGGCTACCCAGAGCAAAAGGAAACTGGAAAAAAAATCGGCTCACCAACATAAGAGACAAAAAAAAAAAAAAAAAAAATCTTATTTCTTGTTGGTTCCTAAGCAGAGTCAAGTTCTTTTATCAGAAATCAGAATACCAGTTTTTTTTTTTTTTCCTGAAGTAGGGTTGGAGTTTGCATTTCTAGTGGAACAGTTAAAATAAAATTGGTCCAAAGTCAGTGGAACAATTCCTGGGACATCTGAAAGAATCAAGCCCAACATACCACCAGAAGGACCATCTCTACCAGGCACTTGGGACTTAGTGCAGAACAAAATCCATCACAAGTCAGGTGTCTACACATTCAACAACCGAGACTATTATCTGTTTACCCCCAGAATTCTACATAGTAAAGTGAAATCTGAAAGAGATTCTAAAATTTTACACATTTTTATTTTTTTTATTATTATTTTTTTTGTATTTTTATTTTATTTATTTTTTTCAATTTTCTTTTTTTTTTCCAATTTTATTTATTTATTTTTTTCAAGTTGAACAGACTAAATTTCTTTAAACAAACTTACTTATACTCCAGAGTCCTTTGAAAACTTAATAGCATTTATACATTGAAGGTATTTGATTTTCTTGTAACTAGCACTTCAAATGCAACAAGCGTTTGAAGCAACAAGCATTTGACCCAACAAGTAAAACTTTCTACAGTTCATAACTTTTATAAATAAAATAAATTAAATGTACAGTGAATAAGTTCTCTGAAATATTTCAATATTTCTGCAGGTTTAGTAACATCGTAAAATACATTTCAACTAAAATTCACAAATCTAAAAACCTGTTAGGCATTTTTAGGCGTTTTAAGATGGAAATGAAAACCAATGTTACATCATAATATGCCAATTACAAATAGTACTTCAAATAGCAAATACTACAGTTTGTCCCAAACTTTAAAAACTATTCATGAACTCAACACTGAACTATTGATGGCTATGAGAATTGTTTCCTAGCCTTTTTGAAAATTTCAACCCATTTACGTTTAAGGTAATTATTGATAAGTACGATCCCGTAGCCATTTTCTTTATTGCTTTGGGTTCAAGCTTATACACTCTTTCTGTGTATCCTGTCTATAGAAGATCCTTTAGCATTTGTTGGAGAGCTGGTTTGGTGATGCTGAATTCCCTCAGCTTTTGCTTGTCTGTAAAGCTTTTGATTTCTCCTTCATATTTGAATGAGATCCTTGCTGGGTATAGTAATCTGGGCTGTAGGGTATTTTCTTTCATCACTTTAAGTATGTCTTGCCACTCCCTTCTGGCCTGAAGAGTTTCTGTTGAAAGATCAGCTGTTATCCTTATGGGAATCCCCTTATGTGTTATTTGCTGCTTTTCCCTTGCTGCTTTTAATATTTGTTCTTTGTGTTTGATCTTTGTTAATTTGATTAATATGTGTCTTGGAGTATTTCGCCTTGGGTTTATCCTGTTGGGGACTCTCTGGGTTTCTTGGACTTGGGTGATTATTTCTTTCCCCATTTTAGGGAAGTTTTCAACTATTATCTCCTCAAGTATTCTCTCATGGTCTTTCTTTTTGTCTTCTTCTTCTGGGACTCCTATGATTCGAATGTTGGAGCGTTTAACATTGTCCCAGAGGTCTCTAATATTGTCCTCATTTCTTTTAATTCGTTTTTCTTTTTTCCTCTCTGTTTCATTTATTTCTACAATTCTATCTTCTAGTTCGCTTATCCTGTGTTCTGCCTCTGTTATTCTACTGTTTGTTCCCTCCAGAGTGTTTCTGATCTCATCTATTGCATTATTCATTGTATACTGACTCTTTTTTATTTCTTCTAAGTCCTTATTAAATCTTTCTTCCATCTTCTCAATCCTTTTCTCCAGGTTATTTATCTGTAACTCCATTTTGCTTTCAAGATTTTGAATCATTTTCACCATCAAAATTTGAAATTCTTTATCAGGTAAATTCCCTATATCTTCTTCTTTTGTTTGTGTTGGTGGGCAATTATCTTGTTCCTTTACTTGCTGGGTATTTCTCTGCCTCTTCATCTTGCTTATATTGCTTGGCTTGGGGTGGCCTTTCCCTCTTCTTGCAGTTTGTGGAGTTCTCTTTATTATGTAGTTTCTTCGCTGTGTGTGGGGTTGGACGGGTGACTTGTCCGGGTTCCCTGGTTAGGGAAGCATGTGTCGGTGTTCTGGTGGGTGGAGCTGGATTTCTTCTCTCTCCTTTAGAAGACAATGGGCTGCTTTTCTGGGAGCCTGATGTCCTCTGCCAGTATTCAGAAGTTGTTTTGTGGACTTTACTCCGCGTTCAAATGTTCTTTTGATGAATTTGTGGGGGAGAAAGTGGTCTTGCCATCTTATCCCTCCGCCATCTTGTTCCTTCCTCCCCAGAACACTGGATTCTTATATTCCACTTGGTCGTGGAGTATCTCTTCCCAGCTGCTCCAGCAAGGCGCAGCCGCTGCACCTTACCTTGGACGAGGGGTATCTCCTCAAGGCCGCGCCTCCTGCTTTGAATGTAGATCAGCTCCTCTCGGCCCATAAGGTGCCCAAGCAGCCACCACCTCCTGAACGTGGTACAGCTCCTCTCGGCCACCGCCCTAACCCTGGGCGCGGGGTAGCTCATCTCAGCCACGATTCTGTACGTGGTTGGTTGCGCCAGAGCCGGGCGTCTCCCGCACCTGCGCTGCCAGAGCCGGGCATCTCCCGCCTAAAATTTTACACATTTTTAAAGAGATGAGTCATTAGGCAGGTTGAAGACATCAAGTAGGGGCATTTTTACTAACCTTGATAGGTCCTGAAAGAGTGTTGAATTTTAGAAAAAGTATGAGGTGAATGTGACCTTGCTAGCACAATAACACTTATGTATAGAGAGAATAGGAATGAGACTTAAGATAGAAAAAATTAATAAAATAGGGGCTTCCCTGGTGGGCCAGTGGTTAAGTCAAGTTTCTAATGCCAGGGGCATGGGTTCAGTCCTTGACTGGGGAACTGAGATCCCACATGCCGTGCAGTATGGCCAAAATAGCAGCAGCAACAATAATAAACAGGAGCAGGCTGGTGCGTGGAGGGAAGATGACAACAGGCCCTGACCACAGGCTCCGAAGCCCAGTGGGAAGTATTGGGGCTCTGGAGCCCAGTGGCCTCATTTGCGTCCTCACTGACCAGGCCACTTTGGTCAGCAAGTTCCTTCTTCACTCCGTGTCTCAGTCTTCTCATTCCTGTGACCGTTCACCACATCCCCGCCTCACAGAGCGTGGGGAACCCCCACAGGGCTCGCCTGGTGACTGTCACTGTCTCAGTGGCCACTGTGCTGGGCTAACCACACCGTCCTTCTGTTAACAGGTTGAAGGACTCACTGTCCAGCTGCTGGGAGTTCCGCAGTCAGGAAGCCCTCCGAGGTCAGTACCTTTGGGGAAATGCCTCGTCTGGAGACAGCTCCCCCTCATCCAAGGGCACAGTCCATTCCCAGGATGGCCGGTACCCAGAATCCCAGATGGCAAAGGCCTGACTTCTGCCCCTGCTGTGAAGACGCCTGTGAAGGAACTGCTTCCCCCTGCCTTCCCCTAGGGAGGTGGCCTGCCTCACCACTTCTCCCTGCCCCATCCCACTTCTTCCTCTTCCCTTCCACACCCACAGAGCCCAAGCTCAACCCATACCATCTAATCTCCACCTGAGGTCTGTTTCCTGGAGCCCAGCACACAGCAGCTGCTATTAGCATTATCTGAGACATATGGTTAATTCAATTCTCTGAACCTAAGAGTTCAAATTAGACACACACAAAAAAAAGAAATACAAAAAGTGAGAAGGGAGAGAGATGAAAAAAGACAAGAAAACACAAGGAAACGCAAGTCACTTAAGAAAAGCAGATTTGAAGCAAAACCGAAAGAAATGTTGCAATGAAAAATATATATCATCATGGAAATGAATGCTCAATAGCACAATAACTAGTGACTTAGATGCAGTGAAGAAAGAAATTAACAGCAAGAGAATAAATTATAAATAAATTACCCAGAAGGTAGCATAAAGAGAGAGAGAATCTTAAGAAGTTGAGACATAAGAACAGAAAAAACTCAGATGTATGTCTACAGGAAAAAAGTTCAAAAGGAAACAATAGAAGGATGGAGAAGAGGAACATTAAAGCAGATAATGGCCAGTGATTTTTCAAAAGTGATGAGTGGTACAAATTGTCAGAATAAGAAAACACATCAAGTCCCAGAAGGACATGTAAAACGTCCCTATAGCCATCTACAGCTTAGGCTGTAGAACACTTCCCCCACTCCCCAAAAATGGGTTTTAAAAACAATTTGAAGGAAAAGACTTTTCTAAAAAAGGGACAGCTGTACTGACTGCAGACATCTCAAAATCAATTCAGTCGCTCAGTTGTGTCCGACTCCTTGTAAACCCATTGACTGCAGCATGCCAGCCTTACCTGTCCATCACCAACTCCTGGAGCTTACTCAAACTATGTCCATTGAGTTAGTGATGCCATCCAACCATCTCGTTTTCTGTTGTCTCCTTCTCTTCCTGCCTTAAGTCCTTCCCAGCATCAGGGTCTTTTCAAATGAATCAGTTATTTTCATCAGGTGGCCAAAGTATTGAAGTTTCAGCTTCAACATCAGTCCTTCCAATGAATACTCAGGACTTATCTCCTTTATGATGAACCTGTTGGATCTCCTTGCAGTCCAAGGGACTCTCAAGAGTCTTCTCCAACACCATAGTTCAAAAGCGTCAATTCATCCAACCAAACGAGATGGTTGGATGGCATCACTAACTCAATGGACATAGTTTGAGTAAGCTCCAGGAGTTGGTGATGGACAGCTTTCTTTATAGTCCAACTCTCACATTCATATATGACTGCTGGAAAAACCATAGCCTTGACTAGATGGACCTTTGTTGGAAAAGTAATGTCTGTTTTTTAATATGCTGTCTAGGGTTGTCATAGATTTTCTTCCAAGGAGCAAGCGTCTTTTAATTTCATGGCTGCAGTCACCATCTGCAGTGATTTTAGAGCCCCCAAAATAAAGTCTCTCACTTTTCCCATTGTTTCCCCATCTATTTGCCATGAAGTGATGGGACCAGATGCCATGACCCTAATTGTTTGAATGTTGAGTTTTAAGCCAGATTTTTCACTCTCCTTTTTCACTTTCATCATGAGGTTCGTTAGTTCTTCTTCACTTTCTGCCATAAGGGTGGTGTCATCTGCATATCTGAGGTTACTGATATTTCTACCAGCAATCTTGATTCCAGCTTGTGCTTCATCCAGCCTGGCATCTTGCATGATGTACTGTGAATATAAGTCAAATAAGTAAGGTGACAAAATACAGCCTTGACGTACTCCTTTCCTGATTTTGAACCAGTCTGTTTTTCCACATCCAGTTCTAACTGCTGTTTCTTGACCTGCATGCAGGGTTTTTAGGAGGCAGGTCAGGTGGTCTGGTATTTTCCACAGTTTGTTATGATCCACACAGTCAAAGGCTTTGGCATAGTCAATAAAGCAGAAGTAAATGTTTTTCTGGAACTCTCTCACTTTTTCGATGATCCAACGGATGTTGGCAATTTGATCTCTGGTTTCTCTGCCTTTTCTAAATCCAGCTTGAACATCTGGAAGTTCATGGTACTGTTGAAGCCTGGCTTGGAGAATTTTGAGCATGACTTTGCTAGGGTGTGAATTGAGTGCAACTGTGCGGTAGTTTGAACATTCTTTGGCATTGCCTTTCTTTGGGATTGGAATGGAAACTGACCTTTTCCAGTCCTGTGGCCACTGCTGAGTTTTCCAGGTTTTCTGACATATTGAGGGCAGCACTTTCACAGCAACATCTTTTAGAATTTGAAATAGCGCAACTGGAATTCCATCACCTCCGCTAGTTTTGTTAGTAGTGATGCTTCCTAAGGCCCACTTAACTTCACATTCCAGGATGTCTGGCTCTAGGTGAGCAATCACTGCATCATGGTTCCTGGGTCATGATGATCTTCTTTGTATAGCTCTTCTGTGCATTCTTGCCACCTCTTCTTAATATCTTCTGCTTCTGTTAAGTCCTTACCATTTCTGTCTTTTCTTGTGCCCATCTTTGCATGAAATGATCCCTTAGTATCTCTAATTTTCTTGAAGAGATCTCTAGTCTTTCCCGTTCTATTGTTTTCCTCTATTTCTTTGCACTGATCACTTAGGAAGGCTTTCTTATCTCTCCTTGCTATTCTTTGGAACTCTGCATTCAAATGGGTATATCTTTTCTTTTCTCCTTTGCCTTTAGCTTCTCTTCTTTTCTCAGCCATTTGTAAGGCCTCCTCAGACGGCCATTTTGCCTTTTTGCATTTCTTCTTCTTGAGGATGGTCTTGATCCCTGCCTCCTGTACGATGTCACGAACCTCTCTCTGTCCACAGTTCTTCAGGCACTCAGATCTAATCCCTTGAATCTTTTGTCACTTCCACTGTATAATCATAAGGGATTTGATTTAGGTCAGACCTCAATCAAGTGGTCTAGTGGTTTTGCCTACTTTCTTCAATTTAAGTCTGAATTTGGCAATAAGGAATTCATGATCAGAGCCACAGTCAACTCCCCATCTTGTTTTTGCTGACTGTATAGAGTTTCTCCATCTTTGGCTGCAAAGAATATAATTATCCTGATTTCAGTATTGACCATCTGGTGATATCCATGTGTAGAGTCTTCTCTTGGGTGTTGGAAGAGGGTATTTGCTATGACCAGTGCGTTCTCTTGGCAAAACTCTTTTAGCCTACCAGTCCAGAAACAACAAGAATTAACTCTTTATTGGGTTGAGGGAACATTACTGTCGGTTGAAAATTCTATATTCAGCTGTTGTTCAAGAGTAAGGGGAAAAATGAGTTTCTCAGGATGAGGGACTGTGTGCAGCCCACCTGGAAAGCCTATGAAGAATGATTTCAGGAGGAAATTTAACTGAGAAAGTAATTGTGGGCAGGAGTGCAGTAAGTGATCTTGGTCAAAGAAATTGGTGCTCAGATGGGTAGATTTAAATAAGCATTGACTCTAGTGCCAATAATGATACTAACGATAGCCACAAGATAATAACAGCACAGCAACAACAGTAACAAAATAATGACTGATTTCAGATGCTGAAAAGTTAAACATAAGAAAATGACTCATAACCAACGTAAAAAAGAAGAGAAGCTAGAACCAGTGTGTATATACACACACACACACATACATATATACAAATATGTATGTGTATAAAGCATACATATAAAAGTTATATGCAACCTATAACTAACCTATGTTGCTGCTGCTGCTTGGCTGCTTGGTTGCTTCAGTCATGTCCGACTCTGTGTGATGCTATGAACTACCATCGGCCAGGTTCCTCTGTCCGTGGGGATTCTCCAGGCAAGAATACTAGAGAGGGTTGCCATGAACTCCTCCAAGGGATCTTCCTGACCCAGGGATCGAACCCAGGGCTCCTGCATTGCAGGCAGATTCTTTACCATCTGAGCCACCAGGGAAGTCCAAGAATACTCGAATGGGTAGAGTATCCCTTCTCTGTGGGATCTTCCCGACCCAGGAATCAAACTGGTATCTCTGGCATTGCAGATAGGAAAGCCCAAGAATACTGGAGTGGGTAGCCTATCCCTTCTCCAAGGAATCTTCCTGACTCAGGGATTGAACTTGGGTTTCCTGCATTGCAGGCAGATTCTCTACCGCTGAGCCACCAAGGATGTCCATATATATATATATATATGTATATGTGTATATATATATATATATATAACTCAAAAGCCACTAAAATTATTGACCAAAGGATAGATTATTTAATAAGTAGTTCTAGGATAATCAACTCTTTAAATTGATGAAAAATGTCCACTTCACACATAAAGGCTTAAATATGAAAAGCAAAGCTTTTTTAAAACTTAGGAAATGTTTATGATATTTTGTGAGGGAACAATTTCTCAAGCAAGACTATATGAAACTAAAGCGACAATATGCTCTCTCACACACAAACACAGGGAAAACACATTGGCAACATTGTAGACATCTGGGGACCCTAAGTGTTACTGAGTATGTGGTGAAAAGATTTGCATGTTTTCCTAATGTACTTTAGTGAAACCACTTTGGAGAACAATTCTGTTAAATGGAAGATTTGCATATTTTTTATCTCAAATTCTACTTCTAGTTTTCTCCCAAAGAAAAATTCTAGGAACGTGCAGAAGAGATATGTAAAATCTTGCATTGTAAGTTACAGAATTATAAGCAATAGGAAAAAAAAGAAAAACAATGTGGAAACACCAGTTGTCCATCAGTGGTGGAAGTTCTGTTTCTTGCTACTCAGTTCAGTTCAGTTCAGTTCAGTCGCTCAGTCGTGTCCGACTCTCTGCGACCCCATGAATCACAGCACGCCAGGCCTCCCTGTCCATCACCAACTCCCGGAGTTCACTCAAACTCATGTCCACAGAGTCGGTGATGCCATCCAGCCATCTCATTCTCTGTCGTCCCCGTCTCGTCCCGCCCCCAACCTTTCCCAGCATCAGAGTCTTTTCCAGTGAGTCAACTCGTTGCATGAGGTGGCCAAAGTATTGCAGTTTGAGCTTTAGCATCAGTCCTTCCAATGAACACCCAGGATTAATCTCCCTTAGAATGGACTGGTTGGTTCTTGCTACTACACCGGGTTAAAATAAAGATACTAGATCTAGTGAATTAATAGGGATAGCTGTCAAATAAATGACATCAAGTGAAATACAGCCAGTTTTGTAAATGAATACATGTGATAGCATGCTTTCAGTTAAGTATTTAAACTAGTAAACCACGTAGTGTGCTGTTTGTGAATCGACCCCTGGGTTGGCCACCTGATGAGAAGAACTGGTTCATTTGAAAAGACGCTGGTGCTGGGAAAGATTGAAGGCAGGAGGAGAAGGGGACGACAGAGGAAGAGATGGTTGGATGGCATCACTGACTTGATGGACACATATCTGAGCAAGCTCTGGGAGTAGATGGTGGACAGTGAGGCCAGCATGCTGCAGTCTTCGGGGTTGCAGAGTTGGACACGACTGAGAGATTGAACTGAACTGAGAAGTCGAAAGAATGGAGCAGATAGCACTCTGTTGTGGTCATTTCTACTTAGACTCGTATATAGTATTTGGGGCTTTTGCTATTATTAGTAAATTTTTAATAGAAAAAAAGAAAAGTAAAAAGAAAAAGTGAATGAATGAAAGTTAAGGTAGACATGAAGTGTTAGTATATTTTTCATTTGGGTGATAGTTTAAAAGGATTTCTTTCTTTTGTATATTTACCTATGTTTCAAGGATCTAATAATTAAAAATAAAGAAAACATGATGCATGACACTGATTGACCTGAGTTGCCTCTATTATTCTCCCGCAATGGTAGTATTTCTAGAACTTTTAATCCTAATCTCAATGGCCTTCACAATGCTCTCATGTCCTAGGTGGTAAATTCCCACACAAGTATACACCCACATCATGTATAAACTCACCATGCTTTCCTTTCTTGTAGCGTACTTTTTTTTTTTAAATAAATAAGGACACTCAGTTTCCATTAAAAAAAAACCCCACCATATTTACTTTGTTTTCAGAAAATATTCTATATATAATATGCATTTGTTTTTCCTGACAAGTTTTCTATGATAAAATTATCTCTTTAGAAGTATCTCCCCTACTATGTTTTTATTTTTATCCAAATCAGTCATATTATCCATAAAACACTTTTTTTTTTCTTCTAGATTTCTTACTGTCTACTCAAATTCAATTTAAGTGTGTTTGGGGCTGGCATCCCTGAGTCACTAGCAAGGCATTTCCTACCTGTTCTTTGTAAAATAAACTCCCCCCTGCCAGTCAGAATGCTATCATCAAACCATAACTTTAACATGGGGAAAGACCCTCTGACTCTGTGTATTGGGATATTTGTTTTAGCATGGTGAGTTAGAAGGGCTTAAATTAGAAAACAAAATGTTGATTATTGCTGTACCATCGATTTGACTCATTGTTAAAAACTAGCTCCTCTTCTGAAGTCAGGCTCTGTGATGAAAAACAGAGGTTCTACCTCTGCCCTCAGGTCTCTGTTTCCTGACCTGAACTTCAAAGTCCCACGAGGCCCAGTGTGTATCTTTAATGACTGCATCATTTGTTCCTTGTGAGTCAGCAGAAGTGGGGAGTGATCACCGTCTGATTATTCCTGGCAGGCTTGCAGTCCCAGCTTGCATATGTGCACCAGGAAAATGGCAGAACTCCCATTTTCCTTCATAAGAACTATCCATATTTTTCTCCCTCTTCACTCAGGAGGGTGTTACCACCTACAGTTTCACTTTTTCTCCTGGGACGCTGGCATCCTTTTTCATAATTGCTGACACCTCCGGAATCAAATGTTCAGTGGAACACAGAATGAAATATCTTCAGAATATCACAGCTAGCAATAAGGAAGAGGCAGTGCTGCACATTACTAAGATCATGGGACCAAGAATCAGACAACTAGTGTTTGGTTCCGTATTTTTATCCCAGAGCAATGAGAAATCAATATCATTTTAAGACAAAATCCCAGGTCTTGAAAAAATCTCCAGCCTTCTGGAGTCTAGCACAGCCTATGTGCGTTCCTCCTCTTCCTGTTTGCCCCCAGACAGACACAGTGTCACACGTGGTCACTTGTCTTTGTTCTTAGTCACACGTTAGTGGGAAACTTTGATAAGCATTGACACGTGTAACATTTTTAGTAAACTGCAATATCATACATATAAAAATTCATATGACTGTCTTTATTTGTATCATAGGAAATCACTTTTTCTTCCTTTTTACCGTGCTATATATTTCTCACACACCATTCCCCTTTGAAAATTGCTTTCTTTCTGATTTTCTTCCTTTTTTTTTTTTCTTCTTGTCTAAGGCACCTTCATTGTAGTTAATAATATGAAGTGGTGAAAAGCATTATTTGAGGACTTTTTTCCTGTTTTAACAGGAAGAGGAGCTTGCTCCTAGCAACACATAGGATCAGTGGTCACCCTAGGCAGAAGGCTCAAGGCAGTCTCTGCAGCCACTACTCCTTTCCTATCTGTGTCCTCAGCTGAACTCACAATTTTAGCTTTCTGTCCCCCAACTCAACCCCCCAACCCCCACCCTGTGGACTCAACCAGAAAAGTGTTTGTCTTTGTTTGGGTCACAAGGTCTTACCCTATAGCACTCAAACGCTGGGGAGAAATTTTAGGTTGCTGGAAGAAATAATAGTCTGAAATCCGAAGTGCTCAGAATATTTCCACGATGCCGGCCAGGGTGATTCATAAAGGCAAACTCGCTCCCCATTACAAAGGTCTGAATAAAGACGAGGAAAACTTTTACTGTGGACAAAGACATGATTCACATCCATAAGACAGCAGTTGATGCATTCGTAAATGGTTAGTCTATGATCTGGTCAATACCATATATACGTACATATATATATATGTATATATCTGAGAATAGTAATAGCCAACATTTATTTCTTATTAGATGCCAAGAACTGTGCTAAATACTTTAAATATATTATCTCTCTCTTTGTTTTTAAATGAAAGCATAGTTGATTTACAACATTACATAGTTTCAGGTGTACACATTCATGATTCAATAGTTGTATAGATTTTACTCCATTTAAAGTTATTTCAAAGTAATGACTATATTTTATGCATTGTAGTTTGTATCTCTTAATCCTCTATGCCAATATTAATATATTTAAAACACACAGGAAAAGGGCCTTTTTGTTTGCTTGTTTCTTTGTTGTAAAAGTAATTACTGCTCATTGCAGAAAATTTGAAACACACAGAAAAGCATGTGCCGAAGCTGAAGATGAAAAAAAAAAAAAACTCAAGCCTTTGACTGCACCCCCAAGGGCAACAGAACCTTTACCGAGATAAGAGACCAGATAACGGGAATTGTGAACTAAATGCCAGGCATTGTGTGCTAATTACAGTGACCAAGTCAAGACCCAACTGGGGCAGTCTGGCCAGAGCCTGTGCTCTTAATCCCCTGCTGCTAACAATGCTTTCTGATAACGTGCTTCTGGGATCCTAGAGCAAACTTGGTGGGGGTGACAACAGTAGGAGTGTGCCTGAGAGCAGCATGAGCAGCATCTCTGCTAATCCCTCAGGAACCCGTCCACACTGTTAGTGCGTGTTTCTTCCTGAGCTTGGTGTACAGTGAGGCCAAACAAAGAGAAACGTCAGTTTGGAGCAGAGAAAGTTTTTGTTGCTGGGCCATGCAAGGAGATGGGCCGCTCATACCCTAAAAAGTCCTGTGCTCCTTGAAGGGTTTCCACAAGGCATTTTTAAAAGCCAGGTGAGGAACTGGTAATAATGATCTTATTTCTAAAGAAGAAATAGAGACGCAGACATACAGAACAAACATATGATACCGAGGGTTAAAGGGGTTGGGTGAGATAAATCGGGAGATTGGGATCAGCACACAGACACTGCTGACACTCTGAGTAAAATAGATAACTAATGAGAACCTACTGTGCAGCACAGGGAACTCTACCCCATGCTCCCTGGTGACCTAAATGGGCAGGAAATCTCCCAAAAAAAGAGGGGATGTGTGTATATGTATAGCTGATTCACTTTGCTGTACAGTAGAAACTAACACATTATTATAAAGCAACTATATTCCCCCCCCAAAAAAGCCAGGTGAGAGAGAGGGGTTGCAGGGTGTGTGATCAGCTCATGCACAGTTCTCTGATTGGTGGATGGTGAAGGAACAAGGTGGTGTCACAAAACTTAACTTTATCTAGTCCTTTAGGCTCAGGAGGCCTGGGATTGTGTGCTCACGGTCATCAAGCAGTTAACATCTTCCATTTGATGGTGGGGGGGTTCACATCTGTAAAATTCGGAAAACGTGCAAAAGTACTGTTATTTATTCAATAGGTACTTCACAGAGGAGCTAAAGCAGAGGACATGGGGGATGGTCTCTTTCTGGAAAGGCCCCTGGGCTCCTGTGCTAAGTTGCTCAGCTGTGCCCAACTCTTTGCGACCCTATGGGCTGTAGCCCACCATGGTCTTCTGTCGATGGGATTCTCCAGGTGAGAATACTGGTGGGTTGCCTTGACCTCCTCCAGGGGATCTTTCCCGATTCAGGAATCAAAGCAGCGTCTCTTGCATCTCCTGTACTGGCTGGCATGTTTGTCCTGCTTGGTTGGTTACAATTCCCCCCTTTTCTTTGATACTCCTCAATCTTGAGGAGAAAAAGTGTTAAAGAAGAAAAGGAAGAAAAGTTCAGATGAGGTTAATCATAAATGGACAGAGGTGCCCACTGGGTCCTTATCCCCGTTTGTCAGATGAGGAAATGGGCTTAGAGAGGTGACACGCTTGCTCAAGACCAAGTTTACACAGCCAGTGAGCAGGAGTGCTAGGGTTAAAACACAACATTCGACCAGAATCTTTCCTCTTGGGCACCTTGATGAATATGGGCTGCTTTTCTGGACTAACAGGGCTGAAAGGGATCTTAGCAGTCATCTTTCCCCAAATTGCTTATTTTATAGAACGGACAACTGAGAATCAGAGATGAGCAGATGGGAACAGAATAGGTTAATGACCATGATCATCACCCTGGTATTCTCTTTAGCAGCACCGAAGGGATTAATACCATTGAGCTGGGCAGTTTCTTTGAAGGGATGTATTTCCTACTAGTCCTTAAAAACATCCCTTTCCTACCTCATTTTCTCTGGTCATATTCAGTAACATGCACACACAAATTCTCAGATTCATTTACTTTTTTTTCATATGGTAGGCAATACCAGGAAAAATGTAGTTCTGCCTCTAGCAAGTGACACTCCAGTTCTAAGAAACTGAAGGCAGCATCTCCAAACCAAAATTCCAATCCCACTGAAGTCATGAAATGGACTTTGGACTCTCCAGTTCCAAATATTACTGTGTGGCTTATGTGCAGGGGTAGACCTAAAACAAGGGAGAATAGCCTGAAAATCATGTCCCTAACTATGGGGAGCTACTTTTCTTAGCACTGAAGAGATGATAGGTGTTGTTGATATTCAGTCGCTCAGTGGACTGTTCATGACCCCATGGACTGTGGCACGCCAGGCTTTCCTGTCCTTCACCTCTCCTAGAGTTTGCTCAAACTCGTCCATTGAGTCAGTGATGCCATCTAATCATCTCTTCCTCTTTCACCCCCTTCTCCTCCTGCCCTCAATCTTTCTCAGCATCAGCTTTGGGTGAAAGGTGACAGACACTTTAACCTTAGCTCTGGTGAGAGATCTGGGTGAAGTGTCTTCCTTCTCTGCATGGCTGCAGAGTACATCTATTTTCTATCCATTTTTCAATCAACAGAAGCTCCCCCAACAGAAGACAGAAGTGAGACACAAAGGCAAAGCAACCAGGCAGTCACGGAAATATTTAAGGTCACAAGGTGAACAAGTCTCAAAGCCAAGAAAAGAATTCCAAAGAAGTCATCTGAAAGAAACAATAGATTATGTCTTCTGCAAACAATGCTCCCAATGGAAAAACTCACGTCGGGCAATCTCCTTGAACTCTTTGTTTCCTACCTCTGCTGCTTACCCTTTTAGCTCTTACACAATACATGTCTTTAATTTCATACTTGTATAGAAGTGTAGGGGAAAGGCCCACAATCTCTATGGCTCCTCAAATTCTTGCTAATAGTTAGAAATAGGCAGCCCATTGAGGGTGTTCACCCAATGCAATATTAGACTCCCATGTGCCCCCTCAAGGACATAGCCTTCTTTTTGTACCTAACCACACCTAGAAATCACTAGCGGTAAAGAATCTGCCTTCCTATGCGTAGACATTCTAGGAATCAGTGAACTAAAATGGACTGGAATGGGTGAATTTAACTCAGATGACCCTTATATCTACTACTGTGGGCAGGAATCCCTTAGAAGAAATGGAGTAGCCATCATGGTCAACAAGAATCCAAAATGCAGTACTTGGATGAAATCTTAAAAACGACAGAATGATTTCTGTTCGTTTCCAATGCAAACCTTTCAATATTACAGTAATCCAAGCCTATGCTCCAACCAGTAATGCTGAAGAAGCCGAAGTTGAATGGTTCTATGAAGACCTACAAGATCTTTTAGAACTAACACCCAAAAAAGATGTCCTTTTCATTATAGGGGACTGGAATGCAAAAGTAGGAAGTCAAGAAACACCTGGAGTAACAGGCAAATTTGGCCTTGGAGTACGGAATGAAGCAGGGCAAAGGCTAATAGAGTTTTGCCAAGAGAATGCACTGGTCATAGCAAACACCCTCTTCCAACCACATAAGAGAAGACTCTACACATGGACATCACCAGATGGTCAACACCGAAATCAGATTGATTATATTCTTTGCAGCCAAAGATGGAGAAGCTGTATACAGTTAGCAAAAACAAGACCAGGAGCTGACTGTGGCTCAGATCATGAACTCCTTATTGCCAAATTCAGACTGAAATTGAAGAAAGTAGTGAAAACCATTAGACCATTTAGATATGACCTAAATCAAATCCCTTATGATTATACAGTGGAAGTGAGAAATAGATTTAAGGGACTAGATCTGATAGATAGAGTGCCTGATGAACTCTGGATGGAGGTTCGTGACATTGTACAGGAGACAGGGACCAAGACCATCCCCATGGAAAAGAAATGCAAAAAAGCAAAATGGCTGTCTGAAGAGGACTTACAAATAGCTGTGAAAAGAAGAGAAGCGAAAAGCAAAGGAGAAAAGGAAAGATATAAGCAGAGTTCCAAAGAATAGCAAGGAGAGATAAGAAAGCCTTCCTCAGTGATGAATGCAAAGAAATAGAGGGAAACAACAGAATAGGAAAAACAAGAGATCTATTCAAGAAAATTAGAGATATCAAGGGAACATTTCATGCAAAGATGGGCTCGATAAAGGACAGAAATGGTATGGACCTAACAGAAGCAGAAGATATTAAGAAGAGGTGGCAAGAATACACAGAAAAATTGTACAAAAAGGATCTTCACGACCAAGATAATCACGATGGCATGATCACTCACCTAGAGCCAGACATCTTGGAATGTGAAGTCAAGTGGGCCTTAGAGAGCGTCACTATGAGCAAAGCTAGTGGAGGTGATGGAATTCCTGTTGAGCTATTTCAAATCCTGAAAGATGATGCTGTGAAAGTGCTGCACTCAATATGCCAGCAAATTTGGAAAACTCAGCAGTGGCCACAGGACTGGAAAAGGTCAGTCTTCATTTCAATCCCAAAGAAAGGCAATGCCAAAGAATGCTCAAACTACCGCACAATTGCACTCATCTCACATGCTAGTAAAGTCATGCTCAAAATTCTTCAAGGCAGGCTTTAGCAATATGTGAACCGTGAACTTCCAGATGTTCAAGCAGGTTTTAGAAAAGGCAGAGGCACCAGAGATCAAATTGCCAACATCCTCTGGATCATGGAGAAAGCAAGAGAGTTCCAGAAAAACATCTGCTTCATTGACTATTCCAAAGCCTTTGACTGTGTGGATCACAATAAACTGTGGAAAATTCTGAAAGAGATGGGAATCCCAGACCACTTTGCCTGCCTCTTGAGAAACCTGTATGCAGGTCAGGAAGCAACAGTTAGAACTGGACATGAAACAACAGACTGGTTCCAAATAGGAAAAGGAGTACGTCAAAGGTGTATATTGTCACTTCTATGCAGAGTACATCATGAGGAACGCTGGGCTGGAAGAAGCACAATCTGGAATCAAGATTGCCGGGAGAAATATCAGTAACCTCAGACATGCAGATGACACCACCCTTATGGCAGAAAGTGAAGAAGAACTAAAGAACCTCGTGATGAAAGTGAAAAAGGAGAGTGAAAAGTTTGGCTTGAAGCTCAACATTCAGAAAACAAAGATCATGGCATCTGGTCCCATCACTTCATGGGAAATAGATGGGAAAACAGTGGAAACAGTGTCAGACTTTATTTTTTTGGGCTTCAAAATCACTGCGGATGCTGATTGCAGCCATGAAATTAAAAGACACTTACTCCTTAGAAGGAAAGTTATGACCAACCTAGATAGCATATTAAAAAGCAGAGACATTACTTTGCCAACAAAGTCCTGTCTAGTCAAGGCTATTGTTTTTCCCGTGGTCATGTATGGATGTGAGACTTGGACTGTGAAGAAAGCTGGTCACCGAAGAATGGATGCTTTTGAACAGTGATGCTGGAGGAGACTCTTGAGAGTCCCTTGGACTGCAAGGAGATCCAACCAGTCCATTCTAGAAGAGATCAATCCTGGGTGTTCATTGGAAGGACTGATGCGAAAGCTGAAACTGCAATACTTTGGCCACCTCATGCGAAGAGATGACTCACTGGAAAAGACTCTGATGCTGGGAGGGATTGGGAGTGGGAAGAGAAGGGGATGACAGAGAATGAGATGGCTGGATGGCATCAGCTACTCGAGGGACATGGGTTTGGGTGGACTCTGGGAGTTGGTGATGGACAGGGAGGCCTGGCATGCTGTGATTCATGGGGTCACAAAGAGTCGGACACGACTGAGCGACTGAACTGAACTGAATGCAAGAGGCAAAAGAGACATGGGTTCGATCCCTGGGTCGGGAAGATCCCCTGGATGATCAAAAGGCAACTCACTCCAGTATTGTTGCCTGGAGAATCCCCATGGACAGAAGAGTCTGGTGGGAGACTGTCCATGGCGTTGCATAGATTTCGACAGAACTGAAGTGAATTAGCACACACACAGGCACACACACCTAGAAATGGGGCTTTCTCCATGGTTCAGCATTAAAGAATCTACCTGCAGTGCAGGAGACACAGGAGATGTGGGTTCGATCTCTGGGTCTGGAAGATACCCTGGAGATGGGTATGCAACCCAGTCCAGAGAATCCCATGGACAGAGGAGCCTGGGGGGCTGTGGTCTATGGGGTTGCAAAGAGTCAGACGTGACTGAAGCAACTAATCACACACAGGTTTTCCAGTGTCCAAAATTTCTTGTCTCCTCCCCTATAAATGAAATAGCACCTGTTCTTTTGCTGATTATAAGTATGCTTTTCATTAGACATTGTTTTGGAGGCATTTCAGGAGTAGTTAAGCATCAGTTTTTCAAATGTGGGAAAGAAAAATCCCCCAATTACTTCACTTCTCATGTCAGGCTTTATCCATCAGGGTTAGAAACATTTTGTAGATGGAAGAGACTAATGTCAGCCAAACATGTATCATGTTTCTCATGATGTCAGTTGCATGATTTTCAGCAAAGAAAAGCCATCTAGGGGTTGATGAATACACTTGCCAATAATTAAAATAATACTGACTTTATAGACCAGTTTATGTAACCTATTAGAAAATGTGGTGGGTGGAAGAAAAGCCCTAATATCACAGACTTCGACATCGCCTAAGGAAAGTTCCAGAAGCTTCCTGGTTTTATAATGCTGTCTCTTCTGGTGCTCAGATCATGCTTATGAATCTGGCACAAAGTGACCTTCAAAGCCCACAGGGTGCAAAAGGCTACACTGTCGTTTTAAATATTTGATGGTGGGTTGATTTTGAAAAACCCACCACATGTGTGTTTCTCCTCACAATAGTTTATCAATTCCATTATCATTCAACTAAGTGGAGTAACCTAGAATTGCCTAGGCTTCCTGAGGAGTTAGAGATAACCATCGTCAATAAATATTTATTGAGCACCCTCTTTATGGTTAAGAGACTGTGCCAGGCACTGTACGAAATCGGATTACAACTGCACAGCCACTGCCCAAAGGGGCCTGCAATCTAATTAGAGACACCAGATGAGATAAACAGAGATGATGGGCTCAGGCCAGGCAACCCCATATTGTTCGTCTAACAGAGAGGAAAAGATAGTGTGCTTTATTAGGTTAAAGGAAAAAAAAAAAAGACTTTTCCCCTCTCTGTATATCCTTTGTGCTTATTTCAGTCTGGGTTTAGGAAAATGGCTTTGGTTTGGGTAAATGTTGCTGTCACCAAGGTGTTAGAGATGATACTGGAGACACACTTCATCATTTTTGTTGTCCTCTGCCTCCTTGCCTTACACACCCCCAGGGTGCAGGCATCACTTAATGCCATTTCAGTCAGGATCAATTGTCTCCAAAGTGTAGCCTTTTTAGAAGCAACACGCTTCAAGCCCTTCCTTGTGCTCTGAGTAACCAAGGTGGTGGGGAAGTCAGCTGAGAAATGTCAGGAGGAAGAGGGGTTAACAGACATCCTAGTCGGTTTCAGGGTGTCTCACTCTTTGTGAGCCCATGAACTGTAGCCCACCAGGCTCCTCTGCCCATGGGATTTTCCAGGCAAGAATACTGGAGCGGGTTGCCATGCCTTCCTCCAGGGGATCTTCCCCACCCAGGGATCGAACCTGTGTCTCTTGTGTCTCCTGCCTTGGCAGGCGGGTTCTTTACCACTAGCGCCACCTGGGAAGCCCATGTTTTATATCAGTCATCCTCAAAGAGGGTTTCCTGGACCAGTGTCACCGGGGAACTTGTTAACAATGCAAATCCTCCACCCCCATCCCAGACCTGCAGAATCAGCGCTTCCAAGGGGACCCGGCAGCCCGGACTTTCAACAAGTCGCGCTGCTAACGGTCGCACATGCCCTGGAGAGCCTCTGCTTTCTATGCTCAGCCATCAAAATGGGGCCAACTGGTGTAAAAACCCCAAAGCAGAGACTCTCCTGACTCTTGTGTAATTGGGGTTGGAAAGATGTCTCTGTAATTTTAAGATAAGAGGACTTAGGTTTTTTTTTAAAAAAAAAAGGAAATTTTTTGTTGGAGAAAGAGAGACAAAGGGGCTTTCTGGAGGGACTGGTTCCGTGGGTGGGTTCCAGTTTACTGTTGAGGAATCTGAAGGAAAACTCATGAGCAGGACCTCAGCTATTTTCTGAAGTGTCTGTGGGTTCCCACAGGGACCTCATTCAGTAACCTTGGCAAGTGCATTAGCCCCAGTGACCGACGATATGATCCATCAGTGATGACATTGCTAGTGGAAATAATCTCAGAGGGAGGAGAGGATTGCCTGCCAGTCCCTGTTGCCAGGAATTGCAAAACTGGAGGTCTCAGCCTCGGAAAAAGAGGAGATGACCAAGGCAGCACATGAGCAAGACTAATCAGAATAGCTGTTTGTTGTTTAGTTTCTAAGTCATGTCTGACTCTGTGATCTCATGGACTGTAGCCCACCAGGCTCCTCTGTCCTGGGGATTCTCCAGGCCAGAATACTGGAGGAGGTTGCCCGGCCCTCCTCCAGGGAATCTTTCCAACCCAGAGATCGAACCCATGTCTCCTGCCTTGTGGGCAGATTCTTTACTCCTGAGCAACCAGAGAAGTCCTATCAGGAGATTAGGAAGAGCACAAAACTCCTTCAGAAAAATGGAAGTGCAATTCTTATTCATGTGTGGTTCTTATTCAATGTACAGATTTATGACCTGGATATCCCAGAAAAGAGTGAAAGGGAGCGGGGAAGATGGAAAAGTTCAAGGACCTGTGAGATCTTGGGGGGCAAGTCAAGAGAGTGCTGACACCTCAGTGTACACTGTCTCACGGAGCCGCACACCTGGAGAATGTCAGTGACCGGCTCAAGATTTCTACAGCTTGTAAACACGGTAGCTGACCACACACCCTGTAGAAGACTAACAAGGCTGAAGTCCCCAGTACCTGTGAAGCCTCGAGCTGAGAACTGTAAATCTCACTGTAACCCCCTTGGGTGGTGATTATCACCCCAGTGAAGGAAACGGGCTGAGGGAGAGAGGAAGCAATTTCATTAGCAGTAACGGGGTTACTGGAGCAGAACCCTGCAGCTTACAACTTTGATGATAGCTTGTTGGGGAAAGCAGACCCCCAGAAGACATAAATCAGTGCTGGATTCAGTGAAGGGGAAATGACAAACTGAGTGAAGACAATTTATGGTATGAGCTAGGGAGACCTTAAATTCTTCTGGTTAGGTTTCTGGAGTCCAGAGAAGGACTTTGTCTTTAATGTCTCTGTAAATGCAGAATAAAATCTTCCATTCCAGGCTGCAGGTGGTTTATAGAGCTCAGCCCTACTCTCTCCTAAGTGGCTGCTGCTGCTGCTGCTAAGTCACTTCAGTCGTGTCCGACTCTGTGCGACCCCATAGACAGAAGCCCACCAGGCTCCCCCGTCCCTGGGATTCTCCAGGCAAGAACACTGGAGTGGGTTGCCATTTCCTTCTCCAGTGTGTGAAAGTGAAGTCGCTCAGTCGTGTCCGACCCATAACGACCCCACGGACTGCAGCCTACCAGGCTCCTCCATCCGTGGGATTTTCTAGACAAGAGTACTGGAGTGGCTTGCCATTGCCTTCTCCGTCCTAAGTGGCTACTTCCAATTAAAAAAATAGAGCCTACAATGACACCGGGATGGAAGACGGAGAAACTTTTCAGTTTAGAGTCTCAAAGATTCCTGGGCCTGGAGGAACTTGCTTCAGAGCAGGTGTATCCTCAAAGACCTCTATAAGGACTCACAAATTATCAAACCAATTGGGAGCTCTGGTATTTTTGCTTCTCAAATTATTTTTCACAAATAACTTCTTATGAGTGGGTAAACACTTCTGGAAATAAAAGACTTGGAAGTAAATAGGGCATTCTATTAAGAATTAAAAGAATCTGTGTAGTTAATTTCAATTTAGATTAATAGGGGTATATTATTATACACTGGTGTTCTAGAATGCTCAACAAGAACAACATTTAATTTTCAAATGAATGTAAAAGCTTCCCCCTCTTAATGTTTTATATAATGCAGTTAAAAAACTAATTCATGCAGCCATAATGCCTACATATATATTCCAACATAATTATGTATACATGCCACACAGCTATCCATTTATAGAATTAACTAGGTATAGTTTTACAGATTTAAGTCTATACAAATATAATATTTGCAAAGACTAATTAATATTAAGCATGCACATACATCTATGTATAGCATTAATATTAAAACAACATCTAAGGGCTGGCTGTGTGGTTTTCAGTTTATGCTTGGTAGTATATCAAAGAGTCACATTTTAAAGATTTGTTTGCTTGAAAATACCTCAGTAAAGTTATCTATTAATGGAGTACATCGGCTTCCCTGATAAAGAATGATGCCATTTAAAGAAATACTAGGTCATTATGTCCTACTGACAAGCATAATTAGGAATGTCTGTCTCCAGATTTCATAAGAATAGAGAAAAAGTTGTTGTTCAGCAGAGACAAATCATGCACTCTACTCCATGGAGTAATTTAAACCCAGGCTGAACTGGGACAGGGACAGGTGTAATTGGGCTGGTGTCTGCTCCTTCCCGCCTGGCAATTACCATAATAAGATGGACTACAGAGAGGTCAGAAGCTAACGGCCACTTTGGCTGTCGCCTCCTAAGACTGTCACTGGTGGAGAACAAGGAGCCCATTGGACCAGGAGGAAGAGCTCTATAGATGCTGGTAATTGGCCTAGTGACAGGAGTGTCTGCAGATGACAACAGAAACGGGCAGCAGCCCTGAAAGACGGGGCAGCAAAAATGAAGTCATATGGGATGAAGGACTTCAGTGAACTTACAGGCATATTCTAAATAAATCCGAGGGTGAGGGAGGGTGGCTGACTACTGGAAACGTAGGGACTGAATAGTCACTGAGAAATACAAACACGGAGCCATGTTTATATTGTAACACAAGCTTTCTTGATTTGTCCAAAGTGTCCTGGTCATCGTGCAAATCTCCGTGGATGAGGAAGCTCTACCTACCAGTGTCTAGGAGTAAGGACATTGCATAATACACCACTCTATGGAAGAGTACTTTAGAATGGGGCTCACAAGGGGGGGGGGGGGCTTTGTAAGCACATATTGCTTTTCTTTTCTGAAAACCAATGCTGGTGACACTGGGGTCTGGGAGGTGGATGTTCCCGGAGCAGATATTCTATCAAAGGATGGGGAATCATGTGGCCTTAGCTCTGATCCTATCAGTTTTGGATCTGCAGGAATCTTCCTAGAGTCTGAACCCTGAGTTCTCTAGTAACTGTTGCTGTCCCTGCTCAGTAACTGTTGCTGTACACCTGTTATCTTGGGTTCAGTTCCTTGTGTGTTTTAGAGCTTGAGGAACCCTTTACTGATACTTCTCTACCAGCTCTTCCCACTGAGTATATGAGTCCCACGTCAATAAGCATTTTCTTCCTGACGCTCCTTTTTGATAACTCTCAGACGATGACTAGTAGTCAGTATCATGCACTTTAATTCAGTGCCCACCAGTGTGCTGCTCTGGCATTTTGAGAGGCAGTTCCTCCAAAGTACCTCATGTGTTGGGGGGAATAAAAAAAGAATTGCATAGAGAAGGATGGAAGTTCTGGGTACTCTTCACTGTTGCCCAGATGAACATGATAATGACTTCATCTCTGCTACCCATTCATATTCTGTCTCCCACACATTTTATAATGCTTTATTTTACTAGCCATTGACTAACTGATTCTTGAATGAATGAATAGCAGGAAGAGATTTCTAAATGCAGGAGGACTTTTTGTGTGAGCATAGGGCAACCATTTGCTGAATGTTACTAAAATATTTTCTGGAAAATTTCTATCATCATTAGATACATATATGTGTATGTGATTGTATTTTGTGGTAAGTAACTTTGGTAGGTGATTGCCAGATTTAGGGAAAAACGAAACAAAAGAAGATGCCCAGTGAGGAGTGGTAGTTCATGTATAAGAGATGGAAAGGAGTTAAATCATGAAAAGATCTGTGAAAACATTTAAAAATGGATTAACATTGTTACCAAATGCTACTTCCCTTTAGGATACCACTTGACCTCTTAAAGATGGGGTTTCCATGGTGGGATTTATGGTTTTGTTTGGTAACTCTGGTGTACAGTTGCCAGACTTTAAAACAAAGAAACGAACAAAAAGAATAAGAACAGGAATTAATCCTGAATTTCAGGTAGTAAAGAATAATGTTTTGGCATGGAATATAACTATACTAAAACATGAATTGTTATTTATCTGATATTCAAATTTAACTGGTTTTCTCTTTCTGTTTTAGCTGACAATCCCAGCCTGGAGACCATGTGCATGGTGGATTTGGGGGAGTTAGGCAGGAGGCGTGGAAATCAGTTGGGTGGGCAATGAATGGCCTGAACGAGGGCAAGGGATGCAAGAATGGAAGTGGAGTCTGAGTCTCAGCTGAATGAAGCAATTTCCCCAAAGATCTCAGTTGGGCAGAACTCAACTGATGGCCTTCCTTGGCTCAGGGTCAACATTTTGTAACTCTTCTTAGCAGGTGTGGAAAGTAAAGAAGAATTTGTAAAGGGCTTTCTTAGCTCAGGATCAAATCGGAGGAACTTGTTGTTCAGTCTCCAAGTCATGTGTGACTCTTTGCAATCCCATTAATTGCAGCACACCAGGCTTCTCTGTCCTTCATTATCTCTTGGAGTTTGCTCAAACTCATGTCCATTGAGTCGGTGATGCCATCCAACCATCTCATCCTCTGTTGCCCTCTTCTCTTGCCCTCAATCTTTTCCAGCATCCAGGTCTTTTCCAATGAGCTTGGAAGAATTTAAAGGTGACTATTTACTCCCTTGCTAATGGAGAACATCTTTATTAACTTCCTACATTCTTGATGTATGTTATCCCACTTAACTTTCACATCTACTCCAGAAAGTAGGTTTTATTATTATCCTCAGTTTATAGAGGAGGAATCTGGAAACACAGATAATGTAGGTAATTCCCATAAGTAAAGAAGCTGGGGAGCTGTCAGTGGCTGGGGGGTGGGAGTGGATCCCTTTGATGAGTGTCTATCACCAAAGTGTTTGCATGTGTAAAGATGGAAATGAAAATAATTTAGAATCATAAAAAGTTGTCTCTGGACTTCCTTGATGGTCCAGTGGTTAAGAATGCACCTGCCAAAGCGGGGACTAGGGTTCAGTCTCTGGTGTATGAAGAGTCCACATACAGAGAGGCATCTAAGCCCGTGTGGCATAACTCCTGAGCCCATGCTTTGGAGCCTGTGCTCCATGGCAAGAGAAGTCACCACAGGGAGAAGCCATTGTACCGTAACTAGAGAGGGGCCTCTGCTTGTTGCAACTAGATAAAGCCCACACATGACAATGAAGACCCGGTGCAACCAAAAATAAAAAAATAAAATAAATTTAGAAAACTGTCAGGATTAACACCTATCTAGGTATCTATCTATCCATGGCTCAGTTGGTAAAGAATCTGCCTGCAATTCAAGAGACCCGGGTTCCATTCCTGGGTCAGGAAGATCCCTTGGAGAAGAAAAAGGCAACCCACTCCAGTACTTTTGTCTGGAGAATTCCATGGACAGAGGAGCTGGGCAGAGTACAGTCCATGGGATCGCAAAGAGTCAGACACGACTGTGCGACTGACTTTCACTTTCATCTAACTAACACCTGTCTACCTACCTGTCTTTTTATCTAAATTTATCCCCACGCTTCAAAATAATCATGCGAGCAGACCTCAAAAGTAAAGAGATATAGCGACGACTTGGGAAAGAGTTTCTCAGCTGTTTGAGCTAGAGTTCAGTTCAGTTCAGTTCAGTCGCTCAGTCGTGTCTGACTCTTTGCGACCCCATGAACTGCAGCACGCCAGGCCACCCTGTCCATCACCAACTCCCGGAGTCCACCCAAACCCATGTCCGTCGAGTCAGTGATGCCATCCAGCCATCTCATTCTCTGTCGTCCCCTTCTCCTACTGCCCTCAATCTTTCCCATCATCAGGGCCTTTTCAAGTGAGTCAGCTCTTCACATGAGGTGGCCAAAGTACTGGAGTTTCAGCTTCAGCATCAGTCCTTCCAATGAACACCCAAGACTGATCTCTTTAGGATGGACTGGTTGGATCTCCTTGCAGTCCAAGGGACTCTCAAGAGTCTTCTCCAACATCACAGTTCAAAAGCATCAATTCTTTGGCACTCAGCTTTCTTCACAGTCCAACTCTCACATGCATATATGACCACTGGAAAAACCATAGCCTTGACTAGACGGACCTTTGTTGGCAAAGTAATGTCTTTGCTTTTTAAAATGCTGTCTAGGTTGGTCATAACTTTCCTTCCAAAGAGTAAGCACCTTTTAATTTCATGGCTACAATCACCATCTACAGTGATTTTGGAGCCCAGAAAAATAAAGTCAGCCACTGTTTCCTCGTCTGTTTGCTAGAGAAGTTTACTTAAAAGGAGTGTTTGTAGAAAAAAAAAAAAAAAGATCCTCCCCTCACAGTCATCTTATGAGGTGAGCACAGGTTTTACAACCCAAACAATTCTTCATCAACTTTACTAACATTGTTTGGGGATGATATTTTTTAAACTCAAGGCTAATTTACTATCTATGAGCCAAATAGCATAATCACATTTAGTTCTATGAAGTATTCAATTATTACAAGGTAATTATGATAATGTGTGATTATAAAGTGATTCAGTTAAAAAAGTTATTATATAGTATCTACTCATAACATTTTTAAACCCGATTTTTTTTCTAATATAGTTGTCATTGTACTTTTATAATGGAACTTTTCTTAAGGTTCATCTCCCTTGAACTTCATCCAACGGGATTTAGTTCTCGAGTAAAAAAAATGGATGGGGTTTTAACTCTCGGACTTGTCTGCGTGGAGCCTCCAGTAATTGTCAGTTACAGTTCGGCTTCCTTCCCCGTGCAAGGTGCCCAGAGGTGCTGGAGAAGACTCTTGAAAGTCCCTTGGACTGCAAGGAGATCCAACCAGTCCATTAAAAAAAAAAAAATGTTATTAAATGTACTCTTTACTATCTAAGGTGTCCCTCACAAGCATCCTGGACCATGTAATGCAGAGGCTCCAGTATTATGTAGCTTTGATCTCGTGCTCCTTGTAGTAAGAGATTAACTAGATCAATGCAATGGGTTCAAAGAAATAATCAGATTAAAAATATATTTATATGGGATGACCAAACTGGTCAAGCTATATATATTTTCTATGCTCAGTTACTCGGTCACATGTAGCACTTTGCGACCCCATGGACTGCAGCCTTCTAGGCTCCTCTGTCCAGGGGATTCTCTAGGCAAAAATGCTGGAGTGGGTTGCCATTTCCTCCTTCAAGGGATCTTCTCCACCCAGGGATTAAACCCATATCTTGATATGTTGTTTTATTGAATGATCCAATTCAGTGAGACTACTCATATTCCCAGGTCTGGAGAGATGTAGTAACACAACAGATTAAAGCTACTTTTGGTGAAAATGGAGAAACTTTACCCCTCACATCAAGTAGCTTCACCTTGCCACACTTCCTTTGTATTTTACAACCCAAATGACTAAAAATTGCCTCAAAGTTCATTCTTGAAAATAAACCCATTCTTAGTGTTTTTTTTTTTTTAATAGCTAATTTTTTTTTTCTGTGAGTTAATAGAACCTATTTAAATACCACTTCAAAAAATAACAATCTCTACCCTTTGTTATCTGGGTAGTCTCCATTTGCTTTAAAACAAGATTTTATAACAAATTAAGAGATGAACTAAAACCTTTTATACATTTGTCTAGCAGTTCATAAAGAGTCAAAGAAATAAAATGAATGGGGCAAAAACGGTAACAGAACTTAGGTCTGAAGGAGGGCAGATCTGTGTTATTTTAAGCTTGGTTGCAAATATGGGTAATTTAATAAGACAGTTTGTTTCCAGTTTCCAGGACTATGCAGCCCCTGTCTTTTCCTTTTGCTGTACAAATTCAGAGGCCAACCCCAGGTCAACTTTAGGAGGACAAGTCCCGGTAATATAAATATGTGTTGCTGGGCAATGTTAAGAATGGAGAGTGAGATCCATGGTTCTGCCCTCTGGCTTTTTATTTCTTCATTTTTGGAGAGAATGTTGATTGAAGTCTTTAAAAGCATTTTAGGTTGGCGGGCTCTCAATTTCTCAGCCCAAGTGGCAATTATCTGGAGAAAAGTAGTTGATTACATCAATATAAGAGTTTTCATCTGGGTTTGCCAAAGCATTATTATTAAAACGAGTTAATTAAATTGACTTAAAGGTAGAATAGCATTTTTATTATGCCTAACGGGTTATGCTATGCCACTGGTTGGCTAGTTGGCATAATTCAAGATGCAGTTGTATGGTCAAAAACAGCAGTGTTTCTGGGGTCCAGATTGGATGGTCTAGTCCTAACTTCAGTGGTCTGAAGACAAAGACATACAGAAAGCAGTTCTATGAATAAGTTAACTACCATTATTTTCTCTTTACCCAAGACTTTATTTTTTGGGGCTCCAAAATCACTGCGGATGCTGATTGCAGCCATGAAATTAAGACGCTTACTCCTTGGAAGGAAGGTTATGACCAACCTAGATAGCATATTAAAAAGCAGAGACATTATTTTGCCAATCAAGGTCCGTCTAGTCAAGGCTATGGTTTTTCCCGTGGTCATGTATGGATGTGAGAGTTGGACTGTGAAGAAAGCTGATGGCCGAAGAATTGATGCTTTTGAACTGTGGTGCTGGAGAAGACTCTTGAGAGTCCCTTGGACTGCAAGGAGATCCAACCAGTCCATTCTAAAGGAGATCAGTCCTGGGTGTTCATTGGAAGGACTGATGCTAAAGCTGAAACTCCAATACTTTGGCCACCTCATGCGACGAGTTGACTCACTGGAAAAGAGTCTGATGCTGGGAGGGATTCCGGGCGGGAGGAGAAGGGGACGACAGAAAATGAGATGGCTGGATGGCATCACCAACTCAATGGACTTGAGTTTGAGTGAACTCCGGGAGTTGGTGATGGACAGGGAGGCCTGGTATGCTGTGGTTCATGGGGTCGCAAAGAGTCGGACACGACTAAGTGACTGAACTGAACTGAACTGAACTGATTTCTATATCTCAAACTACTCTTAGAAACTTGTCATGTCTTGAGATCTAGAGGAAAAAGTGAAAGTTGCTCAGTCATGTCCAGCTTTTTGCCACCCTGTGGACTATGCAGTCCATGGAATTCTCCAGGCCAGAATATTGGAGTGGGTAGCTGTTCCCTTCTCCAGGGAATCTTCCCAACCCAGGGATTGAACCCAGTTCTCCTGTATTACTATGGGGTTCTAGATGAAGAAAATTGGCCAAATCTGGCTGCCACCCTCCATGTTTTGGCAAACTGCCATAATTTGTGATACATTCCACCAGTTTGTTCTGAGTATTCTGATGCTTCAATAGCCATGCTAATGATGGAATATCTTTGTGGATAATTAAGAAGAAAAACATTCTGCTTAGATTTTAAATGTATTATGATAAATTTTAGTAACTTGTTCACCTTTCCTAATTGGACACATATCAATATGAGCTTGTATTTCTAGTTGTTTTTTTTCCAAACTTTAAACTTTTTAGTTTGTATTGGGGTGTAACCGATCCATAATGTTGTGGTAGTTTCAGGTGAACAGTGAAGGGACTCAGCCATACATATACATGTATCCATTCTCCCCCGAGGCTGGCACGTAACGTTGAGCAGAGTTGCATGTTGATCTTGCATTTCTGAACAGATATAACTGATAGAAGGAAAATAGGCATGTTAGAAGATATGGTTAGGGTTAAAAAACATCTTTCAGATAATTGATAAATTATTTAAGCCATTGAGATAAATGGGTGTTGATTCTATTTTTCTTGCTGTGCACACCAGGATATTAAAGAGAGGTAGTTTGTTTCAGCAGCTGCTCTGTGGGTTGCTGTAAATTGCAGAATCTCTGCCACTGATGAAATTTTCTTAATTTTAGCTGATGAATATGAGAAAAAAATTGGATGGTAATGCTAAATTTCAAAAAAATAGTAAGGGAAACATGATATGTTATTTGAGCAAGTGATTTATAAATAGAAATATAAGAAATGCTTAAGATGTTTAATAGAAAAATTCAGTACCCCTCCTGGAAAGTTAAATATGATTACTGACACATTCATTTTGAAGAAATGCATCTGGTATATTGCTTGCCAAGTTGTGACTCTTCATCAGAAGTCAGGGGTGTTTATACATCTAGGGTTAGGATTGAAGAAGGCTATGAAAGGGCATTTTACTTCCTTTAAAGAACTTCTGAAAATTCTCATCACTCGAGGGCCTACTTATCTATTGCCTTAAGACCGCAAACTTATCAGAGTTTCTCTTCCAGCCTTTTCCCCATCGTGGCTTTCAGACAAAGATCTTGTCACTTGATTTGATGATTTCTTTTTATTAACAGTTCAAGAGGTCATGCTTCCTTTTCATTTAAAAAGTATTTTTATTACTGGTGGTTCATAGCTTTCTAAGATTTTATTCAGTCTCTAGCCTAGGTTAGCAATTAGGCTATTTGTTCACTTTTTTACAAACTTTCCCGAAATGACTATCAGGTGGCATGTTGAGTGGAGACAATGTGAGGTCTTGTTGGCACATCATCTGTGGGTGCAGTATGGCTCGGAATGTGTGGGGATGATCAGCAGGGGTCTCGGGGAAAGATTTCTAGAGTCCTATATGTCTGGAAGCTGGATTATGATACTAACTGACTGAGTGACCTTTGTTGACAGTCATTAAATCTACATGATGAGGTCAAGTGTATATAAGATGTGTGTGTATGTGTGTGTGTGCTTAGTCATATCCAACTCTTTGTGACCCTATGGGCTATAATCTGCCAGGCTTCTCTGTCCATGGAATTTTCCAGGCATAAATACTAGAAAGAAAAGTGAAGTCGCTCAGTCATGTCCAACTCTTTGCAACCCTGTGGACTGTAGCCTACCAGGCTCCTCCATCCGTGGGGTTCTCCAGGCAAGAATACCAGAGTGGGTTGCCATTTCTCTCTCCAGGGGATCTTCCCAGCCCACGGATTAAACCCACATCTCTTGTATCTCCAGCAGGTGGATTCTTTAACACTGAGCCACCAGGGAAGCCTAATATGTAAGATGGGGTTGTCCTAGTGTCTCATGCAGAATAAGTGCAACTAAAAGAATACTGGATCCAGTTTCTTTCTCTGGAATCCTCTGTGATTATCATTATTGCAAAGATACTGAATCTGAAGGACAGAATGAATTTGTGGGTATACTAATTAAATGCTGACAATCAAGACAAAGGAAAAAAACAAGAAAAGAAAAATCAGATGTGTAAGTCAAAAAGGCAATTCATATTTTTAAGTGACACAATTGAGATATTTTTCTGTGCTTCACTCATGTAGCTCCCTGAGATTGCATTTAAATATGGCTGACCATTCCTGAAAGGACTTGACTGTCTTTGGTTGACATTTCTACCAGTCATATTTGAGTTCAACATATACAGTTTTAAAACCTTTGCATAGAATGTGGCAAGGACAGCAACTTTGGGGAGTTGGCTGCTCCTCTCTGGTTTTATTGATCTGGAATTGGCCCAAGGCCCTCCTGGTGTGTCACACATTTGGTTTCTGAACTCAAACAGGAAATGCTAAAGAAGATTCAAACGGAGATGGTAACAAAGTGGTATTTCCCAAACATGAATAAAATATTGCTTTAAAGTGGAGGGGATTTCCATTGCCAGAAACGTTTTTCATTTCCCTAACCCCGTCAGAATTGTTTTCCCAACCTGGAATTGTGATATTCTACTGACAGGCGCTGATGAAAGCTGAGGTGGAGATGAAGAGATAGCTCTGGAGGAGGCACGAAGCCAGAGGTGCACACCCAGGGGAGGGGCGTGGAGCACCTGAAGATTGTCCAGGTGCCATGGGGCTTGGTGTTCAGAGTTTTTTGTTTTGTTTTTAAAGAATACCTCAGTGGTACCCCATGTCTGTGGCTTCATGATGGTGCTCAGTACAAGGATTTGACTTATCATGTCTCCCTCCATCAGACCCGAGCCCAACATCTGGGGGCCGATTTTGCAATCCTGCCCTTACATCACCAGTGAAGAACTCTCTGTCAATATGCAGTACGCCAAACAGTGTTCCTTCATAGCATAAATAATTGGCCTGAACATTCTTTGTGGCATTTCTCTCAATGGTACTTTCCATTCAAGATGGAGTGCAATTAAGTAAGCACTTTCTGAAAAAGATCTTGTCATCCAGAAACTTCTTCCAAAGTCCTAAAATTTAGCAGGTTAAACACACAAAAGTGTTTCCATAGTTTTTAAAAAACAGATGATTAGATATGTAAGAAATAAAGAGGTTTATTCTGAGAAGCATGGCAGCTGAGCGCCTTGAAGACTGGAATAGTCTTTGTGAAGTACTTTAAGTACTGTGTCTACTTTGGGGCTTCCCAGGAAGCACTAGTGGGTAAAGAATCTGCCTATCCATGCAGGAAAATGTAAGAGATGTGATTCGATCCCTGGGTTGGGAAGATCCTCTGGAAAAGGACATGGCAACCCATTCCAGTATTCTTGCCTGGAGAATCCCATGGACAGAGGAGCCTGGCAGGCTATAGTCCATAGGGTTGCAGAGTCAGGCGCGACTGAAGTCTGACTTAGCATGCATGCATGCATGTCTACTACAGAAAAACAACCTAATAAAATTTTGTTTTTAAAATCTAAATGTTGAGCTCTTTGGTGGAGTTGGAAGTCCAAGTGGAGTTGCTTCACAGACTCTCTATTTCAGACACCTTGTAGTTAAGAGAAAAAAGTACATTTGTTAATCAATACTCTATCTCTTTATTTGAAGGGAATCATTGGGGCACATGCCCTATTTGTGGTGTCTTTTGTGACAACTGAGGAAAATGATGTCTTTAGGGAGAAAGTGGCTGAGGTTAATTTTGTGTTTTTCACCTGCCAGTTTGCTTCCCTTTTCAGGCTCGTGAATGCTGTTTTGTGAGTGTTCAAAACATAAAGGACCTGAGATGCACACAGCCCAAGGATTAGGATTCCATTTGGTTTTTCCATGAATTAATGGAAAACCCTTCAGTAAGTATGCAGTTCTAAATAAATGCATGACCTTACCAATGTCTGTAACCTTCCCATTAGAAAATACAGAGTGATCCTAATGTCAGACTCCCAAGTTGAATTTTTTTGTGTGCTCAATCTATCTAGACAAGTATTGGCTTCTTTCTTTCTCTCTTCTTTAGTTGTACACTAAGTTGACAACAGACTGGTTCCAAATAGGAAAAGGAGTACATCAAGGCTGTTTATACTCACCCTGCTTATTTAACTTATATGCAGAGTGCATCAAAAGAAACGCTGGGCTGGATGAAGCACAAGCTGGAATTAAGATTGCCGGGAGAAATATCAATAACTTCAGATATGCAGATGACACCACCCTTATGGCAGAAAGTGAAGAACTGAAGAGCCTCTTGATGAAAGTGAAAGAGGAGAGTGAAAAAGTTGGCTTAAAACTCAACATTCAAAAAACTAAGATCATGGCATCTGGTCCCATCACTTCATGGCAAATAGATGGGGAAACAGTGGTTGACTATTTTTTGGGTCCCCAAAATCACTGCAGATGGTGACTGCAGCCATGAAATTAAAAGATGCTTACTCCTTGGCAGGAAAGTTATGACCAACCTAGACAGCATATTAAAAAGCAGAGGCAATACTTTGCCAACAAAGGTCCGTCTAGTCAAGGCTATGGTTTTTCCAATAGTCACGTATGGATATAAGAGTTGGACTATAAAGAAAGCTGAGTGCCAAAGAATTGATGCTTTTGAACTGTGCTGTTGGAGAAGACTCTTGAGAGTCCCTTGGACTGCAAGGAGATCCAACCAGTCCATCCTAAAGGAGATCAGTCCTGAGTGTTCATTGGAAGGTCTGGTGTTGAAACTCCAGTCCTTTGGCCACCTGATGCAAAGAGCTGACTCATTTGAAAAGACCCCGATGCTGGGAAAGATTAAAGGCGGGAGGAGAAGGTGATGACAGAGGATGAGATGGTTGGATGGTATCACTGACTCAATGGACATGAGTTTGAGTAAACTCCAAGGGTTGGTGATGGACAGGGAGGCCTGGTGTGCTGCGGTCCATGGGGTTGCAAAGAGTCGAACACGACTGAATGACTGAACTGAACTGAAGTTGACTGTCTTTGAAACAAACTTAATGTAATTGTTGGCCTAAATCTAGAAAAGAAAGGGACTTTACAAGAACTAAAGAGGTAATTAGTTGGGAGAGCTAGGTATTAAATTAGTATTGAAATAAGACATGCCACTTTCTATGGTAGAGTTCTAGAGAATTCTCTAGCCTTTCCCTTATGAATGAGAAATACCTTATGTTGCACCTATTCCTGGCAATAAATAATACTTTCTTTAGATACAAAGGGGAATGATACTGTGTATGCTCTATCAGGGCATAGATGACACTGCCTGCTGTCACTGGGTAAAATAAAAAAGCTCAGCCTGGCCTCATAGGAGTCCATGTAACTCTGTTTAAACAGCTTCAGCAAAATGTATGTTATTCAAGAGAAAAATGGATCTGTTAAAAAAAATCCTTGACTGTTATTTACCTCCTGATTTCATTAACATTTAAGGATATTTGCTGCCAAGAAATAATATTATTTATGTTTTGAAATAGTTGAAATAAATAAAGTTAGTCCCTGTAAGTATTAACATCTAAATTTATATAAATTCCTTATAGCAAAAAGCAGATATGTTGGATCCTTTTTTGCCTCAGTATTGAATGTCAAGTAACAAACATTTACTTAGACCCCATAGGGGCAGATATTCTATGAAGAAGAAAATGGCTTTTTCCTCAAGTAACTTATAATTTTGTTGGAGAGAGGGAGAAATAAGATAAAACGAAATGTGGCAAGAGTTATAATTAGTTTCGTTGTTTGTTGTTTAGTTGCTAAGTCATGTCTGACTCATTTGTGAGCCCATGGACTGTGCTGGCCAGGCGCCTCTGTCCATAGGATTTCCCAGGCAAGAATCCTGCAGTGAGTTGCCATTTCCTTCTTCAGGGGATATTCGTGACCCAGGGATAGAACTCATGTCTTCTGCATTGGCAGGTGGATTCTTTACCACTGAGCCATCAGTAGGGCCCTAGACTTTTAAATAAGGACCCTAATCCTATTCATGAAGGTGGACCTAGTTACCTATCCCACCTCCAGAGACACATTGACAGTAAATTTCAATATATGACCCTTGAAAGGACATATTCAGTCCATAAAAGATGTATTTTAAGTTACTCTTCTGTCATTCTGTAACTGTATGATTGTAAAGATTATCTTATGACATGATTTGTGTTTTTTGATCCATCTTCCCTTCTTCACCATTTAAGACTATGTGTCATCTTGAGTCTCTGGGATTTTGTTTGTAGGTTCCAAAGGTAAGAGTTACTAGACTCCATCCAAGCTTTTATTTTCTTAAGCCAGAGCTCTTAAAGGGCTGTGGACTGGATCATCCTCAAGGACAGAGAAGAGAAGCATGGGTTTTAGAGGTGAGCAGGTGGAAGAAAGTTGACCACTTCTTTTAGTTGACTTCTTCTCCCCTGCCCATGATGATCACATGAGGGGCAGTCTACAATCAAAAGCAAATGTAGAAAGTGACATTTCTACAATTGGAAATGAATCTTATAATCCTCAATGGTCCCCACTGCTCCCAGAAAATAGCCTAAATTCTTTTCCATGGCTGATAGACCCTTCAGGATCTGAATTCAGCTAATTAGTTTGTATTTACCTCCAGTGCTAGTGTGCACAGTTGCTTAGTCATGTCTGACTCTTTGCAACCCCATGGACTCTAGCCCGCCAGCCTCCTCTGTCCCTGGGATTTTCCAGGTAAGAATACTGGAGCAGGTTGCCATTTCCTCCTCCAGGGGATCTTCCCGACCCAGGGACAAACCCATGTCTCCTGTGTCTTCTGCCTTGCAGGCGGGTTCTTTACCACTGAGTCATGAGAGAAGCCCCGTTGACCTCTAGCACACCCCATTAAATGCGTGCTTTCTCCCCTGCCCCCTGCATTTGACGCCTCAGTCACATCGTGCTCATCTCCACTGTAGCTTCTGTTTTTTCCTGTCCTGTTCTTCTCATTCAGAATATGTTTCTGGCTTTCTCCTCTTACTAGTTCCTACTGCCTCTCAAGGTTAGCTTAAGCAAGACTCTCTCAACTCCAGCTTTGATTAGTGGGCCTTTTTGTTGCACCCCACAATCACCCTGCTCTTTCCCTATCAGAGTGCTTATCACATTACATGCGCTTTTCTGTTGACGTGTATCACGTGCTAGACCAGAAACCTGGTGATCTCAGGGGACACAGCGTTTTCCCATTTCTTACCCATCTGAGTCATAGCAGCCCTCTTCACTTCACTGATACTGAACTGTGTGCAGTTCTGTGAAGAGTCCATGCCATCTTACTTCTTGCTCTTTGCACAAACAGTTCACTGGCCCAGTCAGACCATCCTTACACATCTCCCCCACCATCTCCATTCAGAAAACTCCTATTCAGTCTTTAGAACCCACCTTCAATATCTGCTGCATCTCAAGGCTGGGTTGGCTGTTCTCTGGGTTTCAGAATACCTCCTCATGTTCATCTCTGCTTAACTATATTACAATGCATATGGAAGTGGATTATAATGCAGAATAAGAAGAGCTCATCTAATGCAGTTTTTAGAACTTGTTACTGAGATGTTAATCTAGGATTTCTCTTAAATGGATTATTATTTTTCTCCTTTTATAAATAAAATATATATTTGTTATTTTTTTAAATCGAGCAATGGAAAAAAAAGACTGCAAATCACCACAAATCTTGCCACCCTAATTAAGCAGCATTGACTTTTAATGAATAGTATTTCAGACACCTCTCTGCAACCAGGGGGAATGAGGTTGTAGAACAGAATATGAATATCATAAGATTTGTAAAGGACAAGAATATCAACAGATAGCTAGTAATAATTATGCCAATGGGATCATTATATACATGCTTTTTAAAAAATACGAAGTTTTAAATTTTGCTTTAATAGAATTGGATAAAGATATTTTAAAAAGCCAATTTGTTTTGGTTTTTAATTAATTATTTTTTGACCACGTCACACTGTATATGGGATCTTAGATCCCTGACCAAGGATCCAATCAGAGTCCCCTGCACTTGGAATACAGAATCTTAGCCACTGGACCACCAGGGGAATCCTTATCATTAAATTTTAAAGATAATTTGGCTCCATAACCTGTTTTGCCCTCACACTTCCCCAGGGCACCTAAGTGCCGAAACATTGTCTTATGTGCTAACAGTTGCAGGAAAGTAATGGGATATTTTCCTCACTTCCCTGCTCCTCCTAACATATCTCTCTTGCAGTGATTTGCTTTTTTTTCTCACATTTTTTTTGCAGGATACATGAGATGATGGTAAGCAATGGTTGAGATTGTGTGTTTAGGTGTGGGAAGAATTAGGGGAGATATGTATATTGAAAAAAATGCTTTTATAGATTTATTGTGCTATGCTACTGTTTGTGACCCCATGAACCGTAGCCCACCAGGCTCCTCTGTCCATGGGGATTCTCCAGGCAAGAATATTGGAGTGGGTTGCCATGCTCTCCTCCAGGGGATCTTCCCAACCAAGGGATCAAACCCAGGTCTCCCGCATTGCAGGTGAATTCTTTACTGTCTGGGCCACCAGGGAAGCCCAAGAATACTAGAGTGGGCAACCTATCCCTTCTCTAGGGGATCTTCCCGACTGAGGAATTGAACTGGGGTCTCCTGCATTGCAGGTGGATTCTTTACCAGCTGACCTACATAGATGAGGAATATTATCCTGGCTTTAATGGTTAACTATGAATTCAGAGCAATGGAAGAGTTCTGGAAATTTCTTTTATTTTGGGGAGAGAGGTGGCAGAGAAGGGTGTTCAGGTTTTCTTAAATGAATTCAAGGTTATTAATTCTTCTGTGATCTATGGAAATGAAAACAAGAATGCATATTGAAATTAGTTCTAAATGAGGACTTTTAGTCATGATATTGAGCAGCATGGAGGGATTTATTTTTTCTGGGGAATCTATTACATTTCAGCCCTGGAATAATATTTCTGCCTCATATTTTCCTATTTCCTCTGTTACAATAAGAAATTTTCTCTTGCTAAAAAAGGTTAAGTTATAACTATAAATACAATTTTTTCCTTTAATGTTGACAATGCATTACTATTGTTGCTGTTTATTCCACGTGCATCTCCATGGTGCAACCATGAGGTATGGTATCATGGGCCTAGGAGCACGTCTTCAGTTACTTATATCTATTTATGAGACTTATTATAGCATAATTTTCCGTTTATAAAAGACAATGCATTTAAACCACTTAATATGAGCAGTGTTAATGTAAATGTTACATTTAAGGTTACAATTGAGAACATATTTGAAGACATAAATCCACGTAAGCACATTTATACAATTACACTGTTTACTTTTTGCTTAATGTTGTTGTCGTTGTTCAGTTGCCTGGTCATGTCTGACTCTTCGCCACACCCTGTACTGCAGCATACCAGGCCACCCTGTCCCTCACCGTCTCCCAGAGTTTGCCCAAATTCGTGTCCATTGCATTGGTGATGCCATCCAGCCATCTCATCTTCTGATACCCTCTACTCCTGCCCTCAATCTTTCCTAGCATCAGGGACTTTTCCAGTGAGTCAGAGGTTCATATCAGGTGACCAAATTACTGGTGCTTTAGCTTCAGCATCAGACCTTCCAATGAATATTCAAGTTTGATTTCCATTGACTGCTCTTTATGTCCTATGCTACTTTATATCTGCCCACTAATTCTTCATAGGGTTCAGCTTTTTTCTTGATTTGAGAAAAATTATCCCACAGGTTGCCTGATCATCACACCATATTGGGAGGTGTGTGTGCATGTGTGTGTGTTCAGTCATGTCCCACTCTTTGCGACCCCATGGACTGTGGCCTGCCTGGCTCCTCTGTCCATGGGATATCCCAGGCAAGGATATTAGAGTGGGTTGCCATTTCCTTCTCCAGGGGCTCTTTCCAACCCAGGGACTGAAACTGCTTCTCTTGCATTGGCAGGCAGATTCTTTACCATTGAGCCACCTAGGAAGCCCGTATTGGGAAGTGGATAAGGCCATACAAGACCTCACTGCTTCAGAAAGCCTCAGCATTGAAAAGTCTCCCCCAAAGCTTTTGTCACATATCAATTATTTCCCTTCATATCAGTCACCAGCAATCTCTTACTAGACTTGATTTGTGAGGTTTTTTTTTTTTTAATGATTACATTGACCTTCATTCTCTTTTATGTTTTTACTTCTGTGAGAATAAGCAGAAAGAGAAATATTACATCCTTAGATTATATGCAAGCAATGTAAATCTCCATAAGTTATGGTTATTTCTATTTTTCTACCTATCACTACATTTTCTTCCATGCTTATTTCTTATAAAAATTTTCTTCTACCATGCTGATGGTTCCTTGATATTGTTTAGGGTTCATGTATAAACTCTTCAACAATTCTCTGCTTTCCTTAGCTTCTCAAACTGGTTTCTTTCAAATAGGACATATTCCTTTTTCAAATGCTGTTATACTTCTTTAGCGTCCTTTTGAGAAGTTTCAAAATGCAAATTCATTATGCCACAGGGCCTCAGTTTATTAGAGAGAAACTATTTGTGTCAAAAATGATAAGATATTATGTTTTACTTCAACAGTTCTATATTAATGAGATAATCAGAGATATGGAAAAAGAGGCCTGTTCAAGGATATTTATTTTAGAATTAGTTTAAAAACTGGACCTCATTTGAATTTCCACCAATAAAAAGAGCTCACAAATGATGGCGACTTGTGTTATGGAATAGAATATATTTATTAAAGTCATATTGCAGAATCATTAAATGTGCTGCATAATGTTTACAATATTGTGCTAAGGAAACAAAGTCATTTGATTTCATTTTTATAAAGATATAGCTGTATCTAGCAAGGATGACTCAAAATTTTAGTAATCATGAGAGATATAAGCTCTGACTTTTTTAAAACATTGGAGTGTAGATGCTTTAAAATGTGTTAGTTTCAGGTATACAGCAAAGTGTTTCACTATCTTCAGATTATATTCCATTTTAGATTATTATAAGATATTGTGTATAGTAAATCCTTGTTGCTTATCTATTTTATATAGAGTAATTAATATCTGCTAAACCCATACCCCTAATTTGTCCCTCTTCTCTTTCTTCTCCCCTTTAGAAATCCCAAGTTTCTTTTCTATAACTAGTAGTCATTATTTCTGAATGGAGTTATTACTGGTGAGTTTTTTTAAAAATTTACCTAGGGTCTTGAAGTTTTGTGCACTGAAAATATATTACTTTGTGTTTCTTAAACAATTAACAAAAAATGAAACCGATTGACTTGGTTCACTAACTTTGGTTACAAATTTTTCACATTAAAATTTTTTTTCAGTTGATCTTTTGAAATGCTGCCTGACCTTACTAATAGGAAGTTCATTATCTCAACCTCTTCTAAAACCCAAGCTGGGTTCAAAGAGCCTGGCCCTCTTTCAAATGTCTGGCAGAGGAGAGAACTGAGAGTTCTGGCTGGTCCACTGGGGCCAGTTTTGAACCCAGCTGTGAGACCTGTCCAGTACCTTCAGGGAGTTGCTGTACATCCACCCAGATGTGGCTTGCCAGCCTCTGCTTCTCCCAGTAAGACAGAAAACGCCCTTGTGGTTCACACCCTCCTGGTGGATACTGTTCAGAGGTGCACAGCAGGCAGTCTGGATGGAGAGGTCATAGAGGCATCGTCTCCACCACCCGTTAAGACAGTTGGACAGCGCCAGACCTAGGCATGTTGAGCCCTGATCAGCAACCAGGCTCCCCCTAGCCCCCTCCAGGGACCATGGCATCCATTTCTGCCAGGGGAACTAAGGAGAGGGTATCCTCAAGGGCTACTCAACCAACGTGGACTAATTTCAAAATCTGCATCATTGAAAATGAAAGTGTTAGCCATTCAGTCGTGTCTGACTCTTTGTGACCCCATAAACTGGAGCCCATCAGGCTCCTCTGTCCTGGGATTCTCTAGGCAAGAATACTGGAGTAGGTAGCCATTCCCTTCTCTGGGGGATCTTCCCGATCCAGGAATTGAACCCAGGTCTCCTGCATTGTGGGCAGATTCTTTACCGTCTTAGCCACCAGGGAAGCCCATTGAAACCTCAGTGCAAATTGATCCTATCCCAACTTCTCTCTCCTCCTGCTCAAGCTGGGCAACAACACTTAGTGAAATAAAATATTCTACTATACTCTTTCTCCTGAATAATGGGCATCTACTTCTCTCATGTTTGCCTTCCAAGAGAGGCAACCTGGATTATTCTTCCAGTAAATTCTCTGCCAGGCTATATGCCTCTAAAAGGAAAAAGGTAACAGGGTTCACTTAACTTTAAAAAATTCTATTTTATGCATAAAGAATCAAGTAATGTTCTGAAACTAGAACTGAACTTAAAGACAGTTTCATTCAAGGCCCTACTTTTACAGATGACGGATCTCAGTCCCAGAGGTAAGTCACGGTGTTTCATAGAGCAAATTAGAAGAATCAGTGCCAGGGTCTGGATCGGCTATGACCCAGTCAAGTGTCCAGTTTTGTTTTGTTTCCTCCTCTTGCATGGTCAAATGTGGCTGAATGGAAAGTCTTCTCCACTTTCTGGCAAGAGCCACTGTGAGCTGTCACCAGCTTTAGCAATGGAGACTTTCTGTTCTATAGCTATATACATACCAAAATGTAAGATTGGGCAAGCAGATACACCTTCTGTGTATATAATTAATAACTCACGCTTGAATTTCTGTATCTCATTAGAGGTAGTTGTCTCACCTTTAACTAGAGAAGACAAGCTTTATTTTTGTAGTGCTTTGCCCTATTATATTCCACAAGAATAATTCACAGTGACAGATGTAATCCACCAAACTCATTATTTTCAACCCCGATCCATTTATTTTGCATTACCAATACACTGTTGATGCCTATCGTTCCCTGGACTGGAGTGCTTGATGAAATGTTTTATTGCAATATGTCAGAGTCTAAATAATTAACAGCAGGAGTAAGGCCGAAGCTTTCCAAAGTTACCGTGTGTATTATAAAATCGTATGTAATGCACTCTGTACTCACAAGAACATGTCCTAGAGATGTGGTTTTGATAAGATGATTACATTTAGGGAAAGAAGAATGGAACATCTCTCCTATAGCGGGTCTCATCTCTTCAAAGATGAAAAAATATGTGTATGTACTCAATCTATCAAAGGGAAAAGTAAAATAGGATTTGAGCCTTTTTCCCCTTTGCTGAGTTAAAATCTCCAGAATCTATTGTGAAAAATCCCACTTATAATTTAACATACTGTACTATATCATAAAAACAGTTTTCTTTCTTTGATTTGTATTCTGTCAAAATCCTAGGGTGGGACAGAAGGATATTGTTGTGTGACAGGCGACGTGGACCTATGTGACTTCCCTTGACTTTGAAGGCATTGCAGGGAAGTTTGAATTGCAGCTATTCAACCTTGAAGGGAGAGAGACTAAACAAAACAGCTGTTTTTCTGATTACTGCACCACAAGGCCTTTTAATTAGTTTGTGGAAATGGAAGTTTTAGCCATTGAAGCATATGGCTATTTTCCCCCAAGAAAATGGACACGTGACTACACATCACTAATTTGTGATTATTATTAAAATCAGAATATAATTTGAAATATTGTACAGTAATAGATATATTTTCTAGACTAGAAAAGAGCTAAATAAAAAAGCAGAAGAGTTAGTCAAAAATTTCCATCTTTCATATGAGCACTCCTGATTGATTGATGGTATAGTAGTGTCCAAAATATGTGTTTATTCATACTGAAATTTCCATTGCAAATGCTGAATAAAACTGTTGATCATTATTTTATGGGCATTCATTCTTCTAATCTAGTAGAATTTGTCTTTCTCAAAAATTTGGAGAGCAATAAATTAGTGTTTGAAACAAAAGCTAGAAAAATGGGAATGGCCAAGGTGAATATATTCTGAACATGTTTTCCCTATGTTGCTTTCATATACAAGGGCAGACTTTTCTCTCCCATATTCTAGTACTTTAGTTTGGGGTCAGAAAATTCTACTGGACTGTAAGGTAATTCCTCCACTCAGCTAGATGTCATCCTGAGGTCATCTTAAAGATCTCAACCCATTAATGTAATTGTAAGGGAAAGAGCAACAATTTGGCTTCTTTCTGAATTTTTGTAGAGGCCTCTGCCAAAAAACTGTAAACTATGTTTCTGTCAGGGGCTTCCCTGGTAGCTCAGATGCCAAAGAATCCACCTGCAATGGAGGAGACCTGGGTTCAATCCCTGAGTCAGGAGGATCTCCTGGAGAAGGGACTGCTGCTGCTGCTGCTAAGTTGCTTCAGTTGTGTCCAACTCTGTGCGACCCCACAGACAGCAGCCTACCAGGCTCCCCCGTCCCTGGGATTCTCCAGGCAAGAACACTGGAGTGGGTTGCCATTTCCTTCTCCAATGCATGGAAGTGAAAAGTGAAAGTGAAGTCGCTCAGTCGTGTCCGACTCGTAGCGACCCCATGGACTGCGGCCTACCAGGCTCCTCCGTCCATGGGATTTTCCAGGCAAGAGTACTGGAGTGGGTTGTTATTGCCTTCTCCCAGAGAAGGGACTGACTATGTATTATTACCTGGAGAATCCCATGGACAGAGGCTTCTGGAGAGCTACAGTCCACGGGGTTCCAAAGAGTTGGACAGACTGAACAACTACACTCTCACTTTTCAGAGTATATGTCATGGGCTGGAAGAAGCACAAGCTGGAATCAAGATTGCTGGGAGAAATATCAATAACCTCAGATATGCAGATGACACCACCCTTATGGCAGAAAGCTAGGAGGAACTCAAAAGCCTCTTGATGAAAGTGAAAGAGGAGAGTGAAAAGGTTGACTTGAAGCTCAACATTCAGAAAACAAAGATCATGGCATCTGGTCCCATCACTTCATGGGAAATAGATGGAAAAGCAGTGGAAACAGTGTCAGACTTTATTTTTGGGGGCTCCAAAATCACTGCAGATGCTGATTGCAGCCAGGAAATTAAAAGACGCTTACTCCTTGGAAGGAAAGTTATGACCAACCTTGATAGTATATTAAAAAGCAGAGACATTACCTTACCAACAAAGGTCCATCTAGTCCAGGCTATGGTTTTTCCTGTGGTCATGTATGGATGTGAGAGTTGGACTGTGAAGAAAGCTGATTGCCAAAGAATGGATGCTTTTGAACTGTGGTGTTGGAGAAGACTCTTGAGAGTCCCTTGGATTGCAAGGAGATCCAACCAGTCCATTCTAAAGGAGATCAATCCTGGGTGTTCATTGGAAGGACTGATGCTAAAGCTGAAACTCCAATACTTTGGCCACCTCATGCGACGAGTTGACTCACTGGAAAAGACTCTGATGCTGGGAAAGGTTGGGGGTGGGAGGAGAAGGGGACGACGGAGAATGAGATGGCTGGATGGCATCACCGACTCTGTGGACATGAGTTTGAGTGTACTCCGGGAGTTGGTGATGGACAGGGAGGCCTGGCGTGCTGTGATTCATGGGGTCGCGGAGAGTCGGACACGATTGAGCGACTGAACTGAACTGAATCCCAGATTTTTGAGGTGAAGGGCATGAGCTATTAGCAGCCCCATAATCATGTATTATAGAGTGTTTTTTTTTTTTTTCTCCTCAGCCTTGCTTTGGGCATAAAGGGCATTTGATAAGTAGTTGAGGTTTCAGTTTCTCTCTGAGAGAAGTTTTTACTGAATTATTGCTTAGCAATGAATGAAATAAGTGTAGGTAGCATGGTGGGAATATAATTATTTAAGAGCAAAAAAACCCTCCCAAATAAGAAAACAGCTTTACTATTAATAAACTGCAAGCATTCAGAGTGGCAGAAATGACTCAACTGTTGTGAAATTTGAATTTCTTTCATTGTTTATATCTAAATATGAAACATACCTGGCAACGGAATGAGACAGAACATGCCTTCTCATTTTCCATATAATTTACACCATGTGTTTGGCCAAAAGTGCTGATTACAAAATATGACTGCAATTGGACAGCATAGCAATATGGATTTCCACACCTATGGCATAAGGCTTGGTTTGTTTTGATTAAGGAAATAATTGTGATCCAATTTCATAACGTTGATCACAATTTCATCACCTGTGCCTGGAAGGAGAAGAAAATATATGAGGGGGTATAGCAAAGTGCAAACTCATTAAAAGTTGTTTGTAAGAAATTATGATCATTACATTTAAAGCAAAGGTGTGGTATTACGTTTAATTAAACAACATTTGCAAAGTGTTTTGTTAACTTTGCTAGGATTATGCAAACTTAGACAAGGTACTTTTTAAAAAATTACATTTAATGGAATATTTTGAGAACATGTAACTTGAAGAGCAAATGGATAAATTACCATGGGAAAACTCCTAGCATTGTATTTTGCTTAGCAAAAAGTCTTATTATGGAAATGTGAGGTACAAGGATGCCTATTCAATTCTTTAATGTCAAAATCAACATATTTGTTCATAAGATGTTTACAAAGGAAATAGAAAATACCGTAACATTTTTTTCCTTTGGTTATAAAATTGTTTCTTGGAAGATAATGAATAGTTAATAGATTCTTGAATTTTCCTGATATTTTGTGCCTAGACTCATTCTCAGTCAATTTTTAAAAAGCTAATACCGTAAATGAATCTGAGTCCTAGGAAAACATTGTCAAATTTCTCAATCTCCACTTCTTGTCTCAGTGGAGCTCTGTGTGTGTGTTTGGTTGCTTCAGTCATGTCGCACTCTTTGCAACCCCATGGACTGCAGCCTACCAGGCTCCTCCGTCCATGGGATTTTCCAGGCAAGAGTACCGAGGTGGGGTGCCATTGCCTTCTCCTCAATGGAGCTCTCAGTTCAGTTCAGTTCAGTCGCTCAGTCGTGTCCGACTCTTTGCGACCCCATGAATCATAGCACGCCAGGCTTCCTTGTCCATCACCAACTCCCGGAGTTCACTCAAAATCATGTCCATCGAGTCAGTGATGCCATCCAGCCATCTCATTCTCTGTCGTCCCCTTCTCCCACCCCCAATCCTTCCCAGCATCAGAGTCTTTTCCAGTGAGTCAACTCATCGCATGAGGTGGCCAAAGTACTGGAGTTTCAGCTTTAGCATCAGTCCTTCCAATGAACACCCAGGATTGATCTCCTTTAGAATGGACTGGTTGGATCTCCTTTCAGTCCAAGGGACTCTCAAGAGTCTTCTCCAGCACCACAGTTCAAAAGCATCAATTCTTCAGTGCTCAGCTTTCTTCACAGTCCAACTCTCACATCCATACATGACCACTGGAAAAACCATAGCCTGGACTAGAGGGACCTTGGTTGGCAAGGTAATGTCTTTGTTTTTTAATATACTATCTAGGTAGGTCATAACTTTCCTTCTAAGGAGTAAGCATCTTTTAATTTCCTGGCTGCAATCAGCCTCTGCAGTGATTTTGGAGCCCCCTCCCCAAAAAAGTCTGACACTGTTTCCACTGTTTTTCCATCTATTTCCCATGAAGTGATGGGACCAGATGCCATGATCTTTGTTTTCTGAAAGTTGAGCTTCAAGCCAACCTTTTCACTCTCCTCTTTCACTTTCATCAAGAGACTTTTTAGTTCCTCTTCACTTTCTGCCATAAGGGTGGTGTCATCTGCATATCTGAGATTATTGATATTTCTCCCAGCAATCTTGATTCCAGTTTGTGCTTCTTCCAGCCCAGCGTTCCTCATGATGTACTCTGCATATAAGTTAAATAAGCAGGGTGACAATATACAGCCTTGACGTACTTCTTTTCCTCTTTGGAACCAGTCTGTTGTTCCATGTACAGTTCTGACTGTTGCTTCCTGACCTGCATAAAGGTTTCTCAAGAGGCAGGTCAGGTGGTCTGGTATTCCCATCTCTTTCAGAACTTTCCACAATATATTGTGATCCACACAGTCAAAGGCTCTGGCATAGTCAACGAAGCAGAAATAGATGTTTTTCTGGAACTCTCTTGCTTTCTCCATGATCCAGCGGATGTTGGCAATTTGATCTCTGGTGCCTCTGCCTTTTCTAAAACCTGCTTTAACATCTGGGAGTTCACGGTTCACATATTGCTGAAGCCTGGCTTGGAGAATTTTGAGCATGACTTTACTAGCATGTGAGATGAATGCAATTGTGCGGTAGTTTGAGCATTCTTTGGCATTGCCTTTTTTTGGGATTGGAATGAAGACTGACCTTTTCCAGTCCTGTGGCCACTGCTGAGTTTTCTAAATTTGCTGGCTTATTGAGTGCAGGACTTTCACAGCATCATCTTTCAAGATTTGAAATAGCTCAACTGGAATTCCATCATCTCCACTAGCTTTGTTCATAGTGATGTTTTCTAAGACCCACTTGACTTCACATTCCAAGATGTCTGGCTCTAGGTCAGTGATCATGTTATCGTGATTATCCTGGTCGTGAAGATCTTTTTTGTACAGTTCTTCTGTGTATTCTTGCCACCTCTTCTTAATATCTTCTGCTTCTGTTAGGTCCCTACCATTTCTGTCCTTTATCGAGCCCATCTTTGCATGAAATGTTCCCTTGGAATCTCTAATTTTTTTGAAGAGATCTCTTGTTTTTCCTATTCTGTTGTTTTCCTCTATTTCTTTGCACTGATCACTGAGGAAGGCTTTCTTATCTCTCCTTGCTATTCTTTGGAACTCTGCATTCAGATGCTTATATCTTTCCTTTTCTCCTTTGCTTTTCTCTTCTATTCTTTTCACAGCTATTTGTAAGGCCTCCTCAGACAGCCATTTTGCTTTTTGAGAGGAGCTACCCCACATCCAATAGGTGGTGGCTGCGCGGGCGCAGGAGGGCTGAGAGGAGCTACTCCATGTTCAAGGTCAAGAGGGGCAGCCTTGAGGAGATACCCCTCGTCCTAGGTAAGGTACAGTGGCTGCGCTTTGCTGGAGCAGCTGTGAAGAGATATCCCACGACCAAGGTAAGAGAAACCCAAATAAGACAGTAGGTATTACGAGGGGGCATCAGAGGGCAGACACACTGAAATCATAATCACAGAAAACTAGTCAATCTGATCACATGGACTACAGCTGAATGTGGTCCACTGGAGAAAGGAATGGCAAACCCCTTCAGTATACTTGCCTTGAGAACCCCATGAACAGTATCAAAAGGCAAAATGATAGGATACTGAATGAGGAATTCCCCAGGTCGGTAGGTGCCCAGTATGCTACTGGAGATCAGTGGAGAAGTAACTCTAGAAGGAATGAAGGGATGGAGCCAAAGCAAAACTAATACCCAGTTGTGGATGTGACTGGTGATAGAAGCAAGGTGATGCAGTAAGAGCAATATTGCATAGGAACCTGGAATGTTCGGTCCATGAATCAAGGAAAATTGGAAGGGGTCAAACAGGAGATGGCAAGAGTGAACATCGACATTCTAGGAATCAGTGAACTAAAATGGACTGGAATGGGTGAATTTAACTCAGATGACCATTATATCTACTACTGTGGGCAGGAATCCCTTAGAAGAAATGGAGTAGCCATCATGGTCAACAAAAGAGTCCGAAATGCAGTACTTGGATGCAATCTTAAAAATGACAGAATAATTTCTATTCATTTCCAAGGCAAACCATTCAATATTACAGTAATCCAGGCCTATGCTCTAACCAGTAATGCTGAAGAAGCCGAAGTTGAATGGTTCTATGAAGACCTACAAGACCTTTTAGAACTAACACCCAAAAAAGATGTCCTTTTCATTATAAGGGACTGGAATGCAAAAATAGGAAGTCAAGAAACACCTGGAGTAACAGGCAAATTTGGCCTTGGAGTACGGAATGAAGCAGGGCAAAGGCTAATAGAGTTTTGCCAAGAGAATGCATTGGTCATAGCAAACACCCTCTTCCAACAACACAAGAGAAAACTCTACACATGGACATCACCAGATGGTCAACACCGAAATCAGATTGATTATATTCTTTGCAGCCAAAGATGGAGAAGCTCTATACAGTTAGCAAAAACAAGATCAGGAGCTGACTGTGGCTCAGATCATGAATTCCTTATTGCCAAATTCAGACTGAAATTGAAGAAAGTAGGGAAAACCACTAGACCATTCATATATTACCTAAATCAAATCCCTTATGATTATACAGTGGAAGTGAGAAGTAGATTTAAGGGACTAGATCTGGTAGATTGAGTGCCTGATGAACTCTGGATGGAGGTTCGTGACATTGTATAGGAGACAGGGACCAAGACCATCCCCATGGAAAAGAAATGCAATGAAGCTCTAGATGATGCTAAAGACAGAACAGAGTAAGCCAGATATCCTTTCTCTCTCAATCAGAATATTTGGCCTGAAAAATATTTCCAAGTTCCCCAGGGGAAATTAACAGCCTTTGTTGACAAGCATTGTTTTACAAAGTCAGACATGACTTAGAGAATGAACAACAAAAAACTGTTTTAAGCAGAATCTACATCCAAATTTGGGTTAGGGTTTGCTGTTCATATTGTATGGTATTTTTTCAAGACATAATTCAATCAGTTGTATGGTAAATTTTATTCTTTTCTGTTCTTTGGCTAGAACAAACTGAGGAGGAAGGGAGCAAACCTCATTGGTGGTGGTGATTGGCGGTGGTTTAGTCTTTAGGTTGTATCCAACTCTTGCGGCCCCATGGACTGTAGCCCACCAAAGGGAGGTATTAATTTTGCAATGCTATGGGTGAAGAGAAATAAAAATCAAAAGTGAAAACTTTAATGTAAATATTTTAACAGAAACTTAAAAATTTTAAATTATTGAAGTCATTTTGCAATATTTTTATGGAAGCATCTCTGGCCAAGAGGCTTGGAGAGGGGGAGAGAAGAAAGGATTATGAGCCATGAGTGACCATGCAAAGGAAGAGGCCATGTGAAATGAAATACAACAGGTAATGGACCTCATTTAGGTGTGTTCAGGAGACCAGTGAGAGGTGAACCAGAGTGGGCGATCATCAAGATGGTAGGGGGCTCATGACACGGAATCCCAGTGAGTAAAAACATCCTACAATGTAGGACCTAATGACAAATTTGAAATTGATGAATATAATGAATAGGTTACAGAAGCTCAGAGTTGGGAGACTCAGTTGAAGGGTTCGAGAAGGTCATAGGGAGAAAGTTGAATCTGAGTTGATTTTTAAAGATGAATCAATTGCAACAAGTTGGGGACAGAATCCTTATGCTCAAAGACGCAATTTTAGGAAAGAGGACAAACATAAGTAAGTTACACTTCATAGCTTTAGAAGACCCTGTGGCTTACGAAACATTTTCACAAGATTATCTCAGACAATTCTCACCACGACACAGTGATATCGCTAGGGTGATGGTTACTACACAATTTTACAGATGTGCGAAGTGCAGCTCAGAAAAGCTATCACAAAAGAGCTGCTGTTGAGTCTCACGCAGATGTGCTTGACTTTCTCTAGTTTGCTACAATAGCTAAGTTATAGCAAGGGGAATTTCTCAGTGCTTTTGCCTCAATAGAAAGAGCGTTGCCAGCAGAATGACTGAAGGCACCCAAATTCGTACAGAAATGGGAATAAATACATTTTCTTAAAAAGTCTGTATATAACCTGAAATAATTTATGAACTTATGATAATGACTAGTTAAAAGGCTTCCCTGTTGGCTGAGATGGTAAAGAATCTGCCTGCAATGTGGGGAGATGTGGGTTCGACCCTGGGTTGGGAAGATCCCTGGAGGAGGGCGTGTCAACTGACTCCAGTAGTCTTGCTTGGAGAATCCCCATGGACAGAGGTGCCTGGTAGGTTACAGTCCCTGGGGTCACAAAGAGTTAGACAGGACTGAACGACTAAGCACAGCACAGTAAAAATATATGGTTTCAACAATTCTTTTCAACTTAAAGCTAGGATGAATCTGCACAAGAAAGATGAACAAAAGTAAGACACACATGGCAAAACAATTGAAACAAAAAATCAAGATAAGAACAGTGGGACACATCAGGGTATAGTGGGAAGTTCTACGTGATCTGTATTTGCCAGCCTTTGCAGTCTCTGTATTGCAGTTTAGCTGCTGTAATTCAACGATCTCTATTCATTATGAGGCAGAATGCACATTTGACTATGGACCTGTGTGACCTGGATACCTGAAAACCTGTCCCCAAGCATAAGGCCATCTTTCCAACATGTCCACAGAAATAGGTCCTTAAAGCAGAGTGGCATATTTTTTTGAGGCCAATTTGTCTACCAACATGCATTCTCCTATCTCAGAACAACATACAGAGACGCAAGAGTTTAAAATGAATTAAAACATATTCAATCCATAATCAAATGAAAATGTTTGGGACTGGTGCCAGAAAGTGTTCCTGAATTAGACTTTCTTCAGCACCTAAATTTAGGCATCTGGCATTCTATTTTAAGAATCATTCAAATTTTTCAAATGAAGGATTTGCTTTTTGATTAAGAAACCGTAATTTCATTTAAATATGAAACATGCTGTCCTTGACTTGGAAAGCACTGAATTCTATGTCATGAAAGAGGTGACCTCATCGGCGTGTAATGAGGAGAGAAACTGTCAACCAGAAAAAAAAAAAAAAGAACATTGTTCTAGAATATTGGTAATTATTACAATGAAAATTATTAGTAAAAAATTTCGATCTTGTTATTAAGGGCTAAGGAATTATAAAACATGAGCAGTATACTGCAGGAGGTTTAATAAATTATTGATTATTGCTGGAAGAAGTCTGAAATATTGTTAAAAGATGTCATATTTTTGAATTTTATTTTCATGAAGATTATAAAGCATGATTGTAGTGGCATTTGCTTTTAATAAAATATTCTGATGTTATTACAAATACTTAAAAAGCTATGATAATTTAAATTCAGTTCAATACTACCAAAGATACTTGTGACTAAATTTCTTTAGAAATCTTATTCTACAATGTAGAACCCTTTTTTATTTCACATATACTATTGATACAATATTATTTGACTATAATGTTAGATATTATGCTAGGTGTTGAGGCTATAATCATGAAAAAGAGGAGCATAATAAGATCTGTCTTCCTGAAATGTACAGTCTAGTGGAAATTGTAGTGAAATAAACTAGCATTTAGTACAATATGGTTATGAGGTTCTGGTGTAGTGTGCTTACAAGGTGAATTTGTAAAGATACATGCTTCCAATTAAATTATTTTTAAGCAAACTGCTATGACTTGTCCTAATTCTCTATGTGGATTTAAGTTTTATTGTATTAATTATAATAGAGTCTTCTCTTTGCCAAGCGCCTTATTAAGACCTTGCATTCATTTACCCATTAAGTTCACATCAATGGCTGAAGCAGGTGGAATTAGTAATATTCTGAGAGACTGATGCTCAACAGGTAAAATAGTTCCCTCTGATCACACTTTGGCAGCACCCAACAGAACCTGTGACCTTCACGCTCTGTTACATTAGATTCCTACATTGCTTTTAGCACCCTGTGGAATAAGAATTCTTTATTGACTGATCAAAATTATTGATTACAAAGCGGCTTCCTTGTAAAGATATTGTATAAAAATAATTCAAAAATTTAAAGCAATCTTAAAGCCAAATGCATTCATTGTTGATTGCTACATAACACTTTATCTCAAAACTTAGTGGCCTAAACCCACAAACATTTTTTATCTCAGTTTCTGAGGCCAGGATTCTGTGAGCAGTTTAGCCAGGGGCCTCTGGGTCTGGGCTTCTCAGATGGTTGCAGTCATGACATCAGCCAGGGCTACAGCCTCGTCTGAAGGCCTGATGGGCCTGGGAGGACCCACAACCAAGCTCCCTCACATGGCCAGCAGCCTTGGCACCGCACTGCATTGACCTTGCCAATTGCGGACCAGGTCACAGCAGCTAGCTTCCCCAGAGCATGCGGGCAGAGAATGTGTGATGATACAGCATCTCCTGTGGCTTTTATAAACAAATCCAGAAGTCACTGTGTCTGAGTCTAGTCAGGAGAGAAGAACTACTAGGCAACTTGAAGAGGGAAAGTTTAATATAAAGAGTCATTAACCAGCACAGCAAAGGAAAACATAAATGAGTCAAAAAGACAACCCTCAGAATGGGAGAAAATACTTGCAAATGAAGCAACTGACAAGGGATAAATTTCCAAAAAATACAAGCAACTGGCCCAGCTTGATATAAAAAAACCAAACAATCCAATCAAAAAATGGATTGAAGAGCTAAATAGACATTTCTCTAAAGAAGGCATACAGCTGGCCTACAGGCACATGAAAAGATGCTCAACATTATTATTAGAGATATGCAGATTGAAACTACAATGAGGTATCACCTCACCCTGATCAGAATGGCTGTCATCAAAAAATCTATGAACAATGACTACTGGAGAGGGTGTAGATAAAAGGGAGCCTTCTTGCCCTGTTGGTGTGTATGTAAATTGATTCAGCCACTGTGGAAAGTAGTACTTCAGTTCAGTTCAGTCGCTTAGTCGTGTCCGACTCTTTGCAACCCCATGAACCACAGCACGCCAGGCCTCCCTGTCCATCAACAACGCCCGGAGTTCACTAAAACTCATGTCCATCGAAGCGGTGATGCCATCCAGCCATCTCATTCTCTGTCGTCCCCTTCTCCTCCCACCCCCAATCCTTCCTAGCATCAGACTCTTTTCCAGTGAGTCAACTCGTCACATGAGGTGGCCAAAGTATTGGAGTTTCAGCTTTAGCATAAGTCCTTCCAATGAACACCCAGGATTGATCTCCTTTAGAATAGACTGGTTGGAATTCCTTGCAGTCCAAGGGACTCTCAAGAGTCTTCTCAAACACCACAGTTCCAAAGCATCAATTCTTTGGCGATCAGCTTTCTTCACAGTCCAACTCTCACATCCATACATGACCACTGGAAAAACCATAGCCTGGACTAGACAGACCTTGGTTGGCAAAGTAATGTCTCTGCTTTTTAATATGATGTCTAGGCTGGTCATAACTTTCCTTCCAAGGAGGAAGCGTCTTTTAATTTCATGGCTGCAATCAGCATCCGAAGTGATTTTGGAGCTCAAAAAAATAAAGTCTGACACTGTTTCCACTGTTTCCCCATCTATTTCCCATGAAGTGATGGGACCAGATGCCATGATCTTCGTTTTCTGAATCTTGAGCTTCAAGCCAACCTTTTCACTCTCCTCTTTCACTTTCATCAAGAGGCCTTTGAGTTCCTCTTCACTTTCTGCCATAAGGGTGGTGTCATCTGCCCATCTGAGATTATTGATATTTCTCCCAGCAATCTTGATTCCGTCTTGTGCTTCTTCCAGCCCAGTGTTTCTCATGATGTACTCTGCATATAAGTTAAATAAGCAGGGTGACAATATACAACCTTGACATACTTCTTTTTCTATTTGGAACCAGTCTGTTGTTCCATGTCCAGTTCTAACTGTTGCTTCCTGACCTGCATACAGGTTTCTCAAGAGGCAGGTCAGGTGGTCTGGTATTCTCATCTCTTTCAGAATGTTCCACGGTTTATTGTGATCCACACAGTCAAAGGCTTTGGCATAGTCAATGAAGCAGAAATAGATGTTTTTCTGGAACTCTTGCTTTTTCGATGATCCAGCGGATGTTGGCAATTTGATCTCTGGTGCCTCTGCCTTTTCTAAAACCTGTTTGAACATCTGGAAGTTCACGATTCTAGTACTTAGGTTCCTTAAAAATACTACAAATAGCAACTACCCTGTAACTCAACAATCCCACTCCTGGGAAGATGCCCTGAGAAAAACATAATTCATAAACACACACGCACACCAATGTTCATTGCAGCACTGTTTACAATAGCCAGGGAATGGAATCGACCTGAATGTCCATCAACAGATGAATGGATAAAGAAGATGTGGTAGAAAATATGTAAAGGAATATTATTCAACCATAAAAGCAATTTAAATTGGGTAATTTGTAGAGACATGAATGGACCTAGAGCCTGTCATACAGAATAAAGTAAATCAGAAAGTGAAAAATAAATATTATACATCAATGCATGTATGTGGAATCCAGAAAAATGCTGCTGATAAGCCTATTTTATTGGGCAGGATTGTAGACACAGACAAAGGACTTGTGGAACAGTTAGCAGAATGGGCATTCTTCTCACTCCCTGAATCCCTTCTGCAAGTGTTTGCATCCCAGGAGACCATTGGAAGACACCTTGGAATATGGCTATCATACCAAGTCTTGGAAAAAATGTTTCACTCCTGATCATTTTTAAAGAAATTGTGAACATTCATCCCAGGAAACCCCAAGATTACAGTTGAAATGGCTTTGTCTTCTGTTTTGAAAAAAAAAAAAAAAGAGCTTTGTAAGTGTATGTGCAGTATTTTTTCCATGATTTATAATGGGATTTTCATAATTATCCAAGAAACATAATGATACACTTGGCACAAGAAGACACGTGTGATGTTAGGAGTTATAAGCACATTATGAAATAAAACTTTCAAGAAAAGTATTAATGAGTTCTAGAAATTAGTTTAGTTAATCTGGCTCATTTACACACACATAATGGTTACTTCTAATTTATTGCTCTGTGAGTTTTAAAAGTTTGCTTCTTTCATATCCTCCTTAGTTTTAATTTATTGGAAAACACTTTTCTTGGAAAAGAGGAACTACTTTGTTTTCTACCATCATTTACAAATTAATCCCAATTTAAGCAGCAAAAAGTCTGTGTTGCACGTTATTTTTCACTTCCATGAAAAAGTGAAAAACAGTTAGTTGCACAGTTGTGACCTACTCTTTGCTATCCCATGGACTGTAGCCTGCCTGGTTCCTATGTCCATGGAATTCTCTAGGCAAGAGTACTGGAGTGGGTTGCCATTTCCTTCTCCAGGGGTCTTCCTGACCTGGGGATTGAACCCAGAACTCTTGCATTGCAGGCAAGTACTTTATCAACTGAGTCACTAGGGAAGCCCGATATATTCCCTCCATACTCCCTTTTCAAATGATTCCATCCAGTAGATAACAGCCATAATTTTTAGTGTGCTTTGAAAAGCACAGCACATAAGATGCAGTTGAATATGGATTCTATGCAATGAGGAATAATGGAATGATGAACGAGTATGGGAAATTAATATGGAGGGAAAGCCATCGACAATCATGTAGAAATAACTTTAAAAAAACAGTATGACTTTTAATTATTTAAACTACCGCGTCACATCTATATTTTCAGTATCTTCCAATATTAGTTAACTTAGAATGTCAATTACTATAGTTTTTCGGAGGAGTAAGTCTCCTTTGAGAATACCATAAAGGCTATGACCACTCTTCTCCCCAAATGCACACATGTGGAATTCATGCAATTTGTGGATCACTGGAAGCCATAAGCAGAGTAAACTGAACTTCAAACTACTGACTAAAGGTGTAAAATTACTGAGTGTGAGGAGGGTCATTTATGGTAACACCTATTTCTTTATGCTACTATTGGTTGAAAGAGGTTTTTTCAATGCCAAAATGTGTAAGAATACAAGATTCTTTTCAAAATTTAGCCTCTACATGAAATCAGTTCAGTTCAGTTCAGTTCAGCCTCTCAGTCGTGTCCGACTCTCCATGACCCCATGAATCACAGCACGCCAGGCCTCCCTGTCCATCACCAACTCCCGGAGTTCACTCAAACTCATGTCCACAGAGTCAGTGATGCCATCCAGCCATCTCATTCTCTGTCATCCCCTTCTCCTCCCGCCCCCAACCTTTCCCAGCATCAGAGTCTTTTCCAGTGAGTCAACTCGTCGCACGAGGTGGCCAAAGTATTGCAGTTTCAGCTTTAGCATCAGTCCTTCCAATGAACACCCAGGATTGATCTCCTTTAGAATGGACTGGTTGGATCTCCTTGCAGTCCAAGGGACTCTCAAGAGTCTTCTCAAATACCACAGTTCAAAAGCATCAATTCTTCGGCGATCAGCTTTCTTTATAGTCCAACTCTCACATCCATACATGACCATGGGAAAAACCATAGCCTTGACTAGACGGACCTTGGTTGGCAAAGTAATGTCTCTGCTTTTTAATATACTATCAAGGTTGGTCCTAACTTTCCTTCCAAGGAGTAAGCGTCTTTTAATTTCATGGCTGCAATCAGTATCTGCAGTGATTTTGGAGCTCAAAAAAATAAAGTCTGACACTGTTTCCACTGTTTTTCCATCTATTTCCCATGAAGTGATGGGACCAGATGCCATGATCTTCGTTTTCTGAATGTTGAGCTTCAAGCCAACATTTTCACTCTCCTCTTTCACATGAAATACATGATAGTAAATTAAGTAGATTATGGGATACAAGATTTTGTCGGCCATACAGTCCAAATTTCTTATTTTAGGTGCATACACTGTATGTGACAATCAAGAGTGCTCCTCATAGCCCATCATACATATATATTTACTAATTATCTAGTTCATTCAACTCGTGTAGAAATCAGACTGAACAGATTAAGGCAAACTTCTTCAGAGGTTTCGTGGAATAGCTGAGTCAGAAATGCCATTTGGCATGCCATCAGGTACACCTTGTCTGATGTACAGCATGGAAAACCAAAAAAGGAAGGAATAAAATGCACAGAAAAAGCTAATTCAAATATCATGGAGTTAGCTTTTAAGAGAAAATTAGCCCTGCGAAGTGCAACAGAGAGCAAGGCAAGACAGGGCAGAAGTTTGCACATTCCAGCTCAAGTTTCCAGGCGGTCCTGTCCACGGATGTACCCTGAAAGGATGTGACCCAGGTGAGACTTACCTGCTGTAGGCAACTAATCCACAATGAGCAAATTATCCTCCCCTGCAGGGCAAGCTGTAATGGCAGGCACATGCTTCAGAAAGAAAAAAATCTTGTGTTCCTAGAAGAGGAGGAAACCAGGGGCTAGTGGAGGCTTGTCCAGGAGTAGGATTGAAACATAGGCTGAGAAATTTTAGTTGATTTAGAAGAAGAGGGTGTCCCAATCAGATGACTGAATGTTTCTGACAAGAAAGAGATTTTAATAAGGGAACAGCGGTGGCCTTGTACAGAAAGGAATTTAATAAATTTGGGCAGTTTAATGTGCCCTACGGAGATGAAGGATGAAGATGAACTTCCAAAGTTGGGGTTGATTTAGTTCCAATGTGGTATGGGATAGCTCAAAAAATCAATAAAGTGTAATGACCATCCAGTAGAAAATATCTCATTCCCCTGAACACGTTTCTCTTTAAACAATTGTGTGCACTTCACACTTATACATGCATTGTCCCAATCACAATACACAAACAGCCATACATCTGTAGAGGCCGAACAGTGCTGATATTTTTGGAAGGATGCCTAAAGATGTCACTAAAAAATGAAACTCCAGTAACTGAATCCAATAGAAAATCCAGCACATCCATGTAATATGCATATTTACGGATAATGATAATTGAAAGGTAATAACTTTATAATGTCATTTAATGTGGGTGTGAGCACATAAGCAAGCAAAGTGAAAGAGCTATGTCTGTATTTGGGAAATTTTGAACACTTCTTGTAGCTGCAGTGATGAGGTTAAGAGAATTGTAAAATAAAACAAAAATGCCATTTTTTAAAAAAAATTAGACACAGTCATTGAAATTTTTGGTTTATTTATAGTTTAGTAAAGCTGAAGATATTATTTTAAATCAGTGGGCCTATGTGAAGTAGATGACAGATAAAGGATCATGTTCTGGCATAACATTCCAGATATGTTTTGATAATGTCAAGTATAAACCACAAATGGCTCAACAGATAATGTTCATAATGACTGACCTTTATATCAACTTCTTACTTTTGTTTACTTGGTGTAAATATGTACTCTTCTAAATGATACTTTGTCTCTCATGGAGCAAGTTATGGCAGTCAGAGAGAAAAAACAGGACGATGAATTTAACTTGTTAGTATGGGATCACTAAAGCAGCTGCTTTGGATAATCAAATCTTTGGATAAATTAAGTAAGTTAAAATACTAGGTCAGAGAACTTCCAGGTCAGCGAAGATGGGGACATTTGGGCAGAGGTGTGCATCTGCTGAGAGCGCATACCCTCCGTGTATCCCTTCGACTGGATGTTTGTCTGAATCCTTTATCATAACCTGTAATAAACTGCTAAACGCAAACTAAAGAACTCTTGTGTACCATAGAGAGTAACTGCAGACTATGTTAATTGCTGTGAAGAAATAGTATATCATTCCTAGGGAGAGAGCAAGATGGTAGAGGAATAGGATGGTGAGACCACTCTCTCCCCTACAAATTCATCAAAAGAACATTTGAATGCTGAGTAAATTCCACTAAACAACTTCTGCATGCTGTCAGAGGACATAAGGCACCCAGAAAAGCAGCCCATTGGCTTCGAAAGGAGGTAAGAAAAAACATAAAAGATAAAAAGAGAGACAAAAGAGGTAGGGATGGAGCTCCATCCCAGGAAGGGAGGCTTAAAAAAGAGTGAAGTTTCTAAACACCAGGAAACACTCTCACTGGCGAGTCTGTGGCAAGCCTTGGAACCTCAGAGGGCCACATAACAGGGAGAAAAAAGAAAGAAATAATTAAAACCCACAGATTACCTGCCAAACGGTAACTCCCAGCGGAGAAGCAGCACAGATGCCCACATCCGCCATTAGCAAGTGGTGGCTGGGTAGGGAGGAGCCAGCTGAACTGCTTAGAGAGAGAACCCAGCCTGAATGCTGCAAGGGCAGTCTGGGGGAGCTGACTGGAGATAGCAGAGCAGACTGTGCAGTAGCTACCACGCGAAAAGGCGAAAAGCCCTAACCTAAGACCCCACCAGTCCTGCTCACAGAACAAAGGACTGAGCAGAGCTAGCCAGCTGTGGACGGCCCATCCCCCGCTGAGACAGGCAGGGGAGGGCAGCCAGAGCCGGAAGCGGGCAACCGCGGGCCCAGAGAGGCATCCGATACCAAACTGCAGTCAGGCTTCATTGCTAACCAAGACTTCATGGGTTTCTGACCTGTCAACATCCGCCTGAGAAGGTGTGCCAGCTGTACACCCAGAAAACCGAGTGGGAGGGACCGGGGAGGTGATAAGTCGCAGCAACTGCACTCGCCAAACACCTGGTCACCTGAGCTGCTCGGACCGGGGAAGGCACAAAACGCAGGCCCAACCGAATCTGAGCCTTTGTGGAGTACCCGAGTACCGGAACCTGAGCTGCTCAGACCTGGGAAGTGCATACAAACCAGCACTGGCCTCGGACAGTTCCTGGCAGAGCAACCTAGAGCCTGTGCAGTGTAGACTGGGACCACACATGCACCGTGAGCAGGTGCAAACCCAGTGTGGCCGAGACCCTGTGAGCACTCCCCACAGACGCCAGAGATATTTGTCTGCAGCATTCCTCCCTTCCCAGAACAGGACTGAACAAGTGAGCCTATAAAAGTGTCCACCACCGCCCCCTAGTGTCAGGGCGGAAATTAGACACCTAAGAGACCAGCAAACAGAAGCTGAAACAGAGGGAACCACCTTGGAAATGACAGATAGAGAAGTCTAGAGGCTACTCCAAGAACAAGACCGAAAACCACAGGCAAGAGGCTTAAGTCCGAGTCCTGAGAACACCAGAGAACTCCTGACTCCAGGGAACACTAATCGATAGGAGCTCATCAAACGCCTCCATACCTACACTGAAAAAAAGCACCACCCAAGGGTCAACAAGTTCCAGAGCAAGACATACCACGCAAATTCTCCAGCAACACAGGAAAATAGCCCTGAGCTTCAATATACAGGCTGCCCAAAGTCACTCCAAACCCACTGACATCTCATAACTCATTACTGAACACTTCATTGCACTCCAGAGAGAAGAACTCCAGCTCCACCCACCAGAAAACCGATACAAGCTTCCCTAACCAGGGAACCTTGACAAGTCACCCGTCCAACCCCACACACAGCGAGGAAACTACATAATAAAGAGAACTCCACAAACGGCCAGAAGAGGGAAAGGCCACCCCAAGCAAAGCAATATAAGCAAGATGAAGAGACAGAGAAATACCCAGCAAGTAAAGGAACAGGATAAATGCCCACAAACACAAACAAAAGAGGAAGATATAGGGAATCTACCTGATAAAGAATTTCGAATTTTGGCGGTGAAAATGATTCAAAATCTTGAAAGCAAAATGGAGTTACAGGTAAATAACCTGGAGAAAACAATTGAGAAGATGCAAGAAAGGTTTAATAAGGATTTAGAGGAAATAAAAAAGAGTCAATATACAATGAATAATGCAATAGATGAGATCAGAAACACTCTGGAGGGAACAACGGAGTAGAATAACAGAGGCAGAAGACAGGATAAGTGAGCTAGAAGATAGAATTGTAGAAATAAATGAAACAGAGAGGAAAAAAGAAAAACGAATTAAAAGAAATGAGGACAAAATTAGAGACCTCTGGGACAATGTTAAATGCTCCAACATTCGAATCATAGGAGTCCCAGAAGAAGAAGACAAAAAGAAGGACCATGAGAGAATACTTGAGGAGATAATAGTTGAAAACGTCCCTAAAATGGGGAAAGAAATAATCACCCAAGTCCAAGAAACACAGAGAGTCCCTAACAGGATAAACCGAAGGTGAAATACTCCAAGACACATATTAATCAAATTAACAAAGATCAAACACAAAGAACAAATATTAAATGCAACAAGGGAAAAGCAACAAATAACACACAAGGGGATTCCCATAAAGATAACAGCTGATCTTTCAACAGAAACTCTTCAGGCCAGGAGGGAATGGCAAGACATCCTTAAAGTGATGAAAGAAAATAACCTACAGCCCTGATTACTGTACCCAGCAAGGAACTCATTCAAATATGAAGGAGAAATCAAAAGCTTTACAGACAAGCAAAAGCTGAGAGAATTCAGTATTACCAAACCAGCTCTCCAACAAATGCTAACAGATCTTCTCTACACAGGAAACACAGAAAGGGTGTATAAACTCGAACCCAAAACAATAACGAAAATGGCAATGGGATCATACTTATCAATAATTACCTTAAACGTAAATGGGTTGAATGCCCCAACCAAAAGGCAAAGGCTGGCTGAATGGATACAAAAACAAGACCCCCATATATGTTGTCTACAAGAGACCCACCTCAAAACGAGGGACACATACAGACTGAAAGTGAACGGCTGGAAAAAGATATACCATGCAAATAGAGACCAAAAGAAAGCAGGAGTAGCAGTACTCATATCAGATAAAATAGATTTTAAAACAAAGTCTGTGAAAAGAGACAAAGAAGGAAACTACATAATGTTCAAAGTATAAATCCAAGAAGAAGATATAACAATTATAAATATTGATGCACTCAACATAGGAGCACTGCAATATGTAAGACAATTACTAACAAGTATGAAAGGGAAAATTAACAACAACGTAATAATAGTGGGAGACTTTAATACCCCACTCACACCTATGGATAGATCAACTAAACAGAAAATTAACAAGGAAACACAAACTTTAAATGATACAATAGACCAGTTAGACCTAATAGATCTCTATAGGACATTTCACTCCAAAACAATGAATTTCACCTTTTTCTCAAGCGCACATGGAACATTTTCCAGGATAGATCACATCCTGGGCCATAAATCTAGCCTTGGTAAATTCAAAAGAATTGAAATCATTCCAAGCATCTTTTCTGACCACAATGCAGTAAGATTAGATCTCAATTACAGAAGAAAAACTATTGAAAATGCCAACATATGCTGCTGAATAATGAACAAATCATAGAAGAAATCAAAAGAGAAATCAAAATATGCATAGAAATGAATGAAAATGAAAACACGACAACCCAAAACCTCTGGGACACTGTAAAAGCAGTGCTAAGGGGAAGGTTCATGGCAATACAGGCACACCTCATGAAATAAGAAAAAAGTCAACTAAATAACCTAACTCTACACCTAAAGAAACTAGAAAAGGAAGAAATGAAGAACCCCAGGGTTAGTAGAAGGAAAGAAATCGTAAAAATTAGGGCAGAAATAAATGCAAAAGAAACAAAAGAGACCATAGCAAAAATCAACAAAGCCAAAAGCTGGTTCTTTGAGAGGGTAAATAAAATTGACAAACCACTAGCCAGACTCATCAAGAAACAAAGGGAGAAGAACCAAATCAATAAAATTAGAAATGAAAATGGAGAGATCACAACTGACAACACAGAAATACAAAGGATTATTAGAGAATACTATCAGCAATTATATGGCAATAAAATGAATAACCTGGAAGAAATGGACAAATTCTTAGAAAAGTACAACTTTCCAAAACTGAACCAGGAAGAAATAGAAAATCTTAATAGACCCATCACAAGCACGAAAATAGAAGCTGTAATAAGAAATCTTCCAGCAAACAAAAGCCCAGGTCCAGACAGCTTCACAGCTGAATTCTACCAAAAATTTAGAGAAGAGCTAACACTTATTCTACTCAAACTATTCCAGAAAATTGCTGAGGAAGGAAAACTTCCAAACTCATTCTATGTGGCCACCATCACCCTAATCCCAAAACCTGGTAAAGATCCCACAAAAAAAGAAAACTACAGGCCAATATCACTGATGAATATAGGTGCAAAAATCCTTAACAAAATTCTAGCAATCAGAATCCAACAACACATTAAGAAGATTATACATCATGACCAAATGGGCTTTATCCCAGGAATGCAAGGATTCTTCAATATCCACAAATCAATCAATGTAATACACCACATTAACAAACTGAAAAGTAAAAATCATATGATTATCTCAATAGATGCAGAGAAAGCCTTCGACAAAATTCAACATCCATTTATGATAAAAACCCTCCAGAAGGTGGGAATAGAAGGAACATACCTCAACATAATAAAAGCTATATATGACAAACCCACAACAAACATTATCCTCAATGGTGAAAAACTGAAAGCATTTCCCCTAAAGTCAAGAACAAGACAAGGGTGCCCACTCTCACCACTACTATTCAACACAGTTCTGGAAGTTTTGGCCACAGCAATCAGAGCAGAAAAAGACATAAAAGGAATCCAAATTGGAAAAGAAGAAGTAAAACTTTCACTGTTCGCTGATGACATGATCCTCTACACAGAAAACCCTAAAGACTCTACCAGAAAACTACTAGAGCTAATCAATGAATACAGTAAAGTTGCAGGATATAAAATCAATACACATAAATCCCTTGCATTCCTATACACTAATAATGAGAAAATAGAGAAATTAAGGAAACTATTCCATTCACTGTTGCAATGAAAAGAATTAAATACTTAGGAATATATCTACCTAAAGAAACAAAAGACCTGTACATAGAAAACTACAAAACACTAGTGAAAGTAATCAAAGAGGACACTAATAGATGGATAAATATACCGTGTTCATGGATTGGAAGAATAAATATTGTGAAAATGAGTATACTACCCAAAGTAATTTATACATTCAATGCAATCCCTATCAAGCTAACAATGATATTTTTCACAGAACTAGAACAAATAATCTCACAATTTGTATGGAAATACAAAACCCTCTAATAGCAAAAGCAATCTTGAGGAAGAAGAATGGAACTGGGGGAATCAACCTGCCGGACTTCAGGCTCTACTACAAAGCCACAGTTTCAAGACAGTATGGTACTGGCATAAAGACAGAAATATAGATCAATGGAACAAAATAGAAAGCCCAGAGATAAATCCACGCACCTATGGACACCTTATCTTTGACAAAGGTGGCAAGAATATAAAATGGAGAAAAGACAGTCTCTTTAACAAGTGGTGCTGGGAAAAGTGGTCAGCCACTTGTAAAAGAATGAAAATAGAACACTTCCTAACACTGTGCACAAAAATAAACTCAAAATGGATTAAAGATCTAAATGTAAGACCAGAAACTATAAAACTCCTAGAGGAGAACATAGGCAAAACACTCTCCAACATAAATCTCAGCGGGATCCTCCATGACCCACCTCCCAGAATATTGGAAATAAAAGCAAAAATAAACAAATGGGACCTAATTAAAATCAAAAGCTTCTGCACAGCAAAGGAAACTATAAGCAAGGTAAAAAGACAGCCTTCAGAATGGGAGAAAATAATAGCAAATGAAATAACTGACAAAGAATTAATCTCCAAAATATACAAGCAGCTCCTTCAGCTCAACTCCAGAAAAATAAACGACCCAATCAAACAATGGGCCAAGGAACTAAACAGACATTTCTGCAAAGAAGACATAAAGATGGCTAACAAACACATGAAAAAATGCTCAACATCCCTCATAATCAGAGAAATGCAAATCAAAACCACAATGAGATACCATTTCACACCAGTCAGAATGGCTGCTATCCAAAAGTCTATATGCAATAAATGCTGGAGAGGGTGTGGAGAGAAGGGAACCCTCTTATACTGTTGGTGGGAATGCAAACTAGTACAGCCACTATGGAGAACAGTGTAGAGATTCCTTAAAAAACTGGAAATAGAACTGCCATATGATCCAGCAATCACACTCCTGGGCATACACACTGAGGAAACCAGAATTGAAAGAGACACATATACTCCAGTGTTCATCGCAGCACTGTTTATAATAGTGAGGACATGGAAGCAACCTAGATACCCATCTGCAGACGAATGGATAAGAAAGCTTTGGTTCGTATACACAATGGAGTATTACTCAGCCATTAAAAAGAATGCATTTGAATCAGTTCTAATGAGGTGGATGAAACTGGAGCCTATTATACAGAGTGAAGTAAGCCAGAAAGAAAAACACCAATATAGTATACTAACGCATATATATGGAATTTAGAAAGATGCAAATGATAACCCTGTATATGAGACAGCAATAGAGACACAGATGTATAGAACAGTCTTTGGGACTCTGTGGGAGAGGGCAAGGGTGGGGTGATTTGGGAGAATGGTATTGAAACATGTATATTATCATATGTGAAACGAATCACCAGTCCAGGTTCAACGCATGATACAGGATGCTCGGGGCTGGTGCACGGGCATGACCCAGAGGGAGGATAAGGGGAGAAGGGAGGTGGGAGGAGGGTACAGGAAGGGGAACTCATGTACACCCGGGGAGGATTCATGTCAATGTATGGCAAAACCAGCCAATATAATATTGTAAAATAAAAAATAAAACAAAAAAATAAAATACTAGGTCAGTACTTTCCTTGCCATCATGCAAAGCATGGGTTGCTCCATGATGACAAAAGTCCGGTCAGTTTGGCTATTATATACATACATGTACACATACAGAAAAATACATATAGATTTGTATGTGCATAGAGTTGTCAAAAATGCATGGGCTGTTCACCGTAAATTTAATTCCTTAAAGGAGCCAGAAGACACTTTACAAAATTAGGCATAAAAAATATATAGGCTATGTGATTTTATCTTTTATAATAGTTTGGTAAGTTAAAATATTCACATGAACATTTTAATTCTTTTCTATTCTTTTTCTAATTGAACCTTAGAATTATGTAATTCATCAGCTAAAATCTCCCTTAAATTACTGTGGATTTCCTATATGGCAGATAATAGTCAAATACATTAAAGAAGAGCCATTTTCATAGACCTCTTCCAGAACAGGCTTTCTCTACTTTGGCTTGTGAGTACGGTGGAGTGAAGAAATGCCCTTTAAAATTCTTAGAAGCCCTTTTGTTCAGATAGCAAAAAGTATGAGTCACTGACTTCTGTCATTCTGAGGTCTTTACCAAAAAACCTCTTTGACCCTGAAGGAATTCTTGAATTAACTGACTCTGAGGCCAAGTTCTATTGCCAGTCTTGTAATTGCTTTTTTCCTTAAAAATATTTTCCACTATGAGGAACTTTTGCTGACTGGAAACACTCCCCTGGGCCCTCTATATTTCATTAATTTTTGCTTAAGAACCAAACAGTTTCTATTTCTCTCTGACATACAGTTAAAGGAAGGATATAAGAAGTACCTTATACACAGCTGGAAGAAGAGAATTGGCACAGTTGACATTCTTTTCTGATATCTTCTTAGCCAAATATGCAAGTTTTGAGTTGCTTTCCTATCTTCTGAGTTAACTATTGATGGCATTTTCATTAATTTTTCTGCTTCCACATAACACTGGCTTCTATTTTTTTCAAATAGAGTTGTGCTGTGCATGTAAAACACACAGTAGATTTTAAAGACTTCAAAAAGAAAGAAAGTATCCTATTAATATTTATATAATGTATTAATTTTATATTAAATTAAAATTTATGTATTTTGCATTTGTTTATTTTATACCAAGTGATAATCTTTTGATTAAATTGAGCTAAACAAAATACTTATTAAAATTAATTTTACCCAATGTTTTCTTAGGTGTGACACTCAAAACACAAACAATAAATAAATAAATGAACTGGATTCTATTTATATGAATAGAATATCCTGGAATAGACAAATCCATCGAGATAGAAAGCAGATTTTAGTTGTTGCCAGAGTTTGGAGGGAGGAGGAAGTGGGCAGTGACTACTAATGAATATAGGGTTTCTTTTTGGTGATGAAAATGTTTTATAATTTGACCGTGGTTTTATAACTAGTGGTGGTGAGGGACTTCCCTGGAGATCAGTGGCTAAGAATCTACCTGACAAAGCGGGGCACATGGGTTTGATCCCTGGTCCAGAAAGATTCCACATGCCCTGGGGCAACTAAGCCCATGAGCTACAACTACTGAGCCTGCACACTCTAAAGCCCATGCTCTGCAACGAGAAGCCACTGCAATGAGACCATGCACCACAATGAAGAACAGCCCCACTCACTGCAACGAGAGGACGTCCACATGGAGCAATGAAGACTCAGCAGAGTAAAAAAAAATAATAAATACCAGTGATGGCTGTGAACCTTTGTATATGTGCTAAAAGTGATTGAATTGTGCACTATACAAGGGTGAATTTTATTAATGTGATTTGCAAATTATATCTCAATAAAGCTTTTATAGAAATTTAATGTTTTTCTTTTTAACCTAAAAAAAATGTGGCTACTAGAAATTTAAAATTACCTGAATGGCCTGCACTGTATTTCTATTTTTCAGGTGGTCAAAGGCAAGCATTTATGGAGGAAAGTGATAGGATGTCTAAATTCATTGGTGACTGCAGTTTGAATAGGGAATGGTTGTTTAAGAAGGATAATTTATTATGAATGTTAAAGATATTGTATGGCAGAAATAAAAGAGAATTTGTAGGAGATAAAACTACTAGTGTAGTTTCTAAACTACTCTGGTGTAGCGGAGTGTCTTGAAAGCCACAGGACAAAAGCTTGCATTCGAGGATCAAATTTTTATATTTCTTTCTTTTCTGTTTTACTAGCTGTTACAGGAAATATATCCACTTAGAAGACACTTCTTCAGTTAGTTATTTTATATGAATGCAAGGGTAGTTGCTTGAGTATGTTGATAGGATTTTCCAATATTTAAGTGTCTCAAAAACTCCCAAGTTTATCCTTAAAATAAAATGTTAAAAGGAAGCAATTGGTTGGGGTCCTCTGGCTGGAAGACCCTTGTCATGCAATAACTTGTGTCTGTTTATGTTAAAAATAGGATTAAGAATTGTTGCAAGAGAATGAAGAATTGTCCCAGAGCACGGATTTGTTGGCACAATGCAGGAATGAGAGGGTGGGTCGAATTGAGGGAGTAGCACTGACGTGTACACTCCCATGTGTAGAATAGACAGCTAGTGGGAAGCTGCTCTATGACACAGGGAGCTCAGCCGGGTGCTCTGTGATGACCTAGAGGGGTGGGGTGTAGGGAGTGGGAGGGAAGCTCAAGAAGGAGGGAATACATATATACATAGCTGATTCACGTCATACAGCAGAAACTAACACAACACTGTAAAGCAATTCTTCTTCAATTTAAAAAAATTTGAAGAGAAAAGAAAAAAAATAATTATCAGCATTGTCCATATAGTTTAGTCAGGGATATTATTTTTTGGCTTTTAAAAGAAAGATTCAAAGGAAAATTATTTGTGTGGAACTTCGAATTTGTTTCATGAATTGCCTCCTGTTTCCCCTTCACTTTCTCATACCTCTAGCTGCTGAATGTAGAGAGCTTCTGATGAAATGCTGACATTTAAAGAGATGCACAAACCTTTGTACTGTCATGCTCTGCTCAAGTCTGGATCTGCCCATCATATAAAACAATTCTTGAAAGGATCAGAGATTTAAAAAAATTCTTTTAAAGAAATTTGCAGTATAATAGTTATTAAGGTTCAAGTTTACGTAAATTTATAAAATAACCTATATAATTTCCTAATTTTCACTTGGTTCTGAAGCATTAGGAGCATTTATACATATAAAAGAGTACTTATCTATAACAATTAAAAGAATATGTCTGAAACTGAAATTCAATGTCAATGTGAAATGAAGTATTACACAGCATTCCATGAATATGCATATCTTATGAAGTGATCTGCTTTAAGAAATAGTATGCAGAAAATATCTTTACAGTAGACATGTAAAATAGTTCTAAAGTTGTATATTTCATAGTACATTAATTATTTAAACAATGGTAACCAAAAATAGAGTTTGAGGCAACGGTACTAATCTGAATTTTATTTGAACTAAAATACCCTAATTCTTGATCTTAAAGAAGAAATAGTAACAGATTTTATTGGTTAGAATGTTGCTAATAATTTAAGTATTCACAGTGTTTGTCTAGGAAATGAACTGAGATCATTCTGTCCTTTTTGAGATTGTACCCAAATTGGACTAGAAAGAAGGCTGAGCACCAAAAAATTGACGCTTTTGAACTGTGATGCTGGAAAAGACTCTTGAGTGTCCCTTGGGCTGCAAGGAGATCAAACCTGTCAATTCTAAAGATCATCCCTGAATATTCATTGCAAGGACTGATGATGAAGCTGAAACTGGGATACTTTGGCACCTGATGTGAAGAGCTGACCCACTGGAAAAGACCCTGATGCTGGGAAGCATTGAAGGCAAAAGGAGAAGGGGGCGATAGAGGATGAGATGGTTGGATGGCATCACTGACTCAATGGACATAAATCTGAGCAAACTCTGTGAGACAGGTAAGGACGGGAGAGCCTAGAGTGTTGCGGTGCCTGCGATCAAAGGAAGGATCTGTTAGGTCGTTTAGTCTCTAGTGTGGTTTTAGGGCCATTACTACCTCGTCAAAGAGCATCTGTATTTTACATCCTCTATTTGTGAATAAAATACATGTGCCCTGAGGTGGAAATCTGAAGCATCAGGACAGAATAGGGAAGATGATAGTGTCATGATTGTATGTGTCTGTGTGAGTGGGGATGCAGGGAGTGGGGCTTGTCGTGGGCTCAGCAGACAGTCCTAGAGGTGACTAAGAATTTTCAGAGATGATCTTTATATCCAGGGACTTCAGCAGAAGCTCATATTCCCAGTGCACAAAAGCACTTGTCATGTTTCATATTGAAAATAAGAAAATAACTGCAGTTGTTAGAAAAATAACATTCCCTGTTATTTAGGCAGATGGATCGCAGAAGAAAAAGCCCACGGAAGGTGAACACCTTTCCAGGAAGAGGGCATTTCAAGAAATACTCTCAGTACCATGGGAGGTAAGCTGGGTGTCCCATTTTACCGATCTGCGGCACACTGAGCAGGACCACCCACTGATGGGAAGATAAACAGGACCCCCCACAGAAGCAAAGAGGGGTGAGCAAGACAAGACTGGTGGCAGTTGGTGAGTTTCCCTCAGCCCCAGGCAGGGGAGGTGTGAAGACACGTAGAAGGATTTGACTCCCAGGAGGTGTCAGTGACAGCACAACAATATTTATAAAATAATTAGGCGTACGTTCTGACTGGTATTTGGGGGTATGGAATTCTGTCAGCTGTCATAAAAAGAACATTTTTTCATTGGTTAACCAAAGAACAACATAATTCTCTTGGAAGTGTGTGAGCCTAAGCACAGCCAAGAGATGTGCCAATGTAACCCACTCTGGGTGTCAGGCAGGGCTAGTTCCTCATCGCCACTGGTCCAAATAAAGAGAAAAGAATTTTCTGGCAAGAGAAAAGCATTGAACTGCAACTGCTTATAGTGTATAATTGTCAATAGTTAACACACTCGAGCACTTTTGTGTGAGTAAATACACCCCTTCCTTAACTTCTGCCCGATCTTTGGACACTCCCCTTTAAAAAAAAAATGGAGTAGAGTTGATTTACCATGTTCTGCTAGTTTCTGCTGTGAAGCAAAACGAGTCAGTTATATGTATCAATTCAGTTCAGTTCAGTTGCTCAGTCGTGTCCGACTCTTTGCAACCCCATGAATCACAGCACGCCAGGCCTCCCTGTCCATCAACAACTCCCAGAGTTCACTCAAACTCATGTCCATCGAGTCGGTGATGCCATCCAGCCATCTCATTCTCTGTCGTCCCCGTCTCCTCCTGCCCCCAATCCCTCCCAGCATCAGTCTTTTCCAGTGAGTCAACTCGTTGCATGAGGTGGCCAAAGTATTGGAGTTTCAGCTTTAGCATAAGTTCTTCCAATGAACACCCAGGATTGATCTCCTTTAGAATGGACTGGTTGGATCTCCTTGTAGTCCAAGGGACTCTCAAGAGTCTTCTCCAACACCACAGTTCAAAAGCATCAATTCTTCGGCCATCAGCTTTCTTCACAGTCCAACACTCACATCCATACATGACCACTGGAAAAACCATAGCCTTGACTAGATGGACCTTTGTTGGCAAAGTAATGTCTCTGCTTTTTAATATACTATCTAGGTTGGTCATAACTTTCCTTCCAAGGAGGAAGTATCTTTTAATTTCATGGCTGCAGTCAGCATCCGCAGTGATTTTGGAGCCCAAAAAAATAAAGTCTGACACTGTTTCCTCTGTTTCCCCATCTATTTCCCATGAAGTGATGGGACCAGATGCCATGATCTTTGTTTTCTGAATGTTGAGCTTTAAGCCAACTTTTTCACTCTCCTCTTTCACTTCATCAAGAGGCTTTTCAGTTCCTCTTCACTTTCTGCCATAAGGGTGGTGTCATCTGCATATCTGAGGTTATTGATATTTCTCCCAGCAATCTTGATTCCAGCTTGTGCTTCTTCCAGCCCAGTGTTCCTTGTGATGTACTCTGCATATACGTTAAATAAGCAGGGTGACAATATACAGCCTTGACGTACTCCTTTTCCTATTTGGAACCAGTCTGTTGTTCCATGTCCAGTTCTAACTGTTGCTTCCTGACCTGCATATAGGTTTCTCAAGAGGCAGGTCAGGTGGTCTGGTATTCCCATCTCCTTCAGAATTTTCTACAGTTTATTGTGATCCACACAGTCAAAGGCTTTGGTGTAGTCAATGAAGCAGAAATAGATGTTTTTCTGGAACTCTCTTGCTTTTTCCATGATCCAGCGGATGTTGGCAATTTGATCACTGGTTCCTCTGCCTTTTTTAAAACCAGCTTGAACATCTGGAAGTTCACGGTTCACGTATTGCTGAATCCTGGCTAGGAGAATTTTGAGCCTGACTTCACTAGCATGTGAGATGAGTGCAATTGTGTGGTAGTTTGAGTATTCCTTGGCATTGCCTTTCTTTGGATAGCTATATGTATACATATATGCTATACATGCATATAGGTCATGACAGAGCATCAGGTGGACTTCCCTGTGCTATCTATTAGGTCCTTATTAGTTATCTATTTTATCCACACTGCTGCTGCTGCTGCTAAGTCACTTCAGTTGTGTCTGACTCTGTGTGACCCCATAGACGGCAGCCCACCAGGCTCCCCCGTCCCTGGGATTCTCCAGGCAAGAACACTGGAGTGGGTTGCCATTTCCTTCACCAATGTGTGAAAGTGAAAAGTGAAAGTGAAGTCGCTCAGTCATGTCCGACTCCTAGCCACTGTTTATAAAATCCTTGGACACTCAAGAATGCATCCAAATTGTCCAGGATAGATTGAGAACTCCACATGTGTGTGTGCTAAGTCACTTCAATCCTGTCTGATTTTTTGTGACCCCATGGACTGAAGCCCTCCAGGCTCCTCTGTCCATGGGATTCTCCAGGCAAGAATACTGGAGTGGGTTGCCATTTCCTTCTCCAAGGGATCTTCCTGACTCAGGGATCGAACCCGAGTCTCCTACATGTCCTGTATTGCAGGTGGATTTTTACACTGAGCCACCTGAAGCCTGAGTTGGACTCTGTGACCCCATGTACTGTAATCCAAAAGGCTCCTCTGTCCATGGGAATTCCCCAGACAAGAATATTGGAGTGATTGCCGTACCCTTCTCCAGGGGAACTTCCCAACCCAGGGATCAAACCCAGGACTCCCTCATTATAGGCAGATTCTTTACTGTCTGAGCCACCAGGAAAGTCCAAGAATACTGGAGTGGGTAATCTATCCCTTCTCCATGGTATCTTCCTGACCCAGGAATCAAACTGGGGTCTCCTGCATTGTAGGTGAATTCTTTACCAGCTGAGCTACCAGGGAAGCTCACCCTTTAAAAATCACATGCATTGAAGGAACTTGCAGATGACCTGAAATAAAGTCTTCTTTTCCCCAGAATATTTTCCTCATCTACTTTGCAGCAATATTGAAAGTATCTCTTCTACCTTGGAGTCCGAGATGGGGATCCTACACCCCAGGAAGTAGAGGGCAGCATGCCAAGGGGTGTGTAGAAATTCAGGGGCAAATGTGCCAGAGATCCAAGAACTTTCAATTTCCTCCTAGTTTTGGCTAAAACATCTTTAAGATGAACAGAGATATTTTACAGATTGCCAAGGTAAATTATACATGAATTTTTGAAATAAAATCTGATACTTCCAAGATATAGCTTGGCTTCAGGTGGTTGAAAGACTTTTATATCTGTGAATAGAGGCTCATACTTTTCATTTGTTCATTTGTTTTTTCTACCATTAGGAGCAGGAAACATCAAAAACACTGCTTGGGAGAACTGTATTCCATTAGCTAAGCAGAGTCACAAGTGGGCCTGGCCAGGTTATCCCCAGAGTCACAAGTGGGCCTGGCCAGGTTATCCCTATGAAGCGGTGATGCATTCAGGACTCACACTTACAGTTTCTTGCCCATATTAAACTTCTTGATTTTCACATTTTCTTAACTCTTTAATTTGCACTCTACCATCTTTTCATAAAATATTTTCTGGATTTCTCTACATTATTTTCTACACCTACCTTCCTCCCTACACCCATCACCACATTGATCTCTGCCCCTGAACTTCACAATGATCACCCCCCCCTTCCCCCCACACCATCTTATAACTTACTTAGCTTCTTTTTTCATGTTTGTGACCTTGAAGGATGAAAGCATTTTTTTTTTTTTTTTTTTTTGGTCTCTTGGTCCTACAGTGTGCTGGTCATTGCTCTGGGCTGTATGTTCTGGGTCTCACTTAATATTCAGTAACCAATCTGTAGGTCCTGGGAGATATGTTCAAGGAACAGAATTACTGCATGGTAAATAAATAAGCTAAACCCAAGTCTCTCCAAAGCTGACACCTATGCCTGGCTCTATCGATTGGTGGGGAGCAGAGGGGTGGGGGTAGAAAAGAAAATTGGTTATTTACTGTGGTGAAAGAAAAAGAAACACGTCAAATTGATTGACAGTATATAAATTCAACAAACTAATTGAATTTATCACCTTAATAAGACGTCTGACAGCTAAGAAACTTGACAACGTGAAGTTGATTGATTTGGGCCATGATGATAAAATTAAAAGATGCTCATATACAAAGTGCAAATGTCAAGGGAAAGTTAAAACTAGACTCTCTGAATCACTGCAATATTCCATTCCCTGTGACTTCATGATGATTTCAGAATAAGTGACCTTGAGCCAAGTCAACTGAGAAATCCAAATAATATGCATATCAGGATATCTGAACAAAAAGACAAGTTTCAGCTTCCATCACTCAGGAATAACAATGATGTGGGTGACATCTGGACATTTTCCAAGCAATTTAGGAAGAAAAACAATTGCTTATAACATATATCCTTTAATAGTTAAAACATTTTGTATAAATTTGTGTTTTCTGTCTGAATATCTCGATTCCTCAGTGAGATGAATGGAAGAGTTGTTGTTATGTTATAGGACCAATGTTGTTGAAGCAAAACTTAAAACAGTCCTAAAGGAAATCAGTCCTGTCAATTCTAAAGGAAATCAACCCTGAATATTCATTGGAAGGACTGATGCTGAAGCTGAAACTCCAATATTTTGGCCACCTGATGTGAAGAACTGACTCACTGGAAAATACCCTGATGCTGGGAAAGGTTGAAGGCTGGAGAAGGGGACAACAGAAGATGAGATGGTTGGATGGCATCACCAATTCAATGGACATAATTTGAATAAACTCTGGGAGTTGGTAATGAACAGGGAGTCCGTGAGGTTGCAAAGAGTCGGACACAAATGAGCGACTGACCTGAACTGAAGCTTCTAGTGGGTGTCAGTCACTGGACAAGTCATCATCCTTGTTTGCCCTGATGATGTGAATTAGCCAGGGTCACACGTATGTGAGGGTCTTTGTGTGTATGTGTGTCCAAAAGAGTGTACATTTAATTAAGGGAGGGCTCCCCTGGTGGCTCAGATGGTTAAGAATCTGCCTGCAATGCAGGAGACCTGAGTTCAGTCCCTGGGTTAGAAAGATCCCCTGAAGGAGGGCATGGCAACCCACTCCTGTATTCATGCCTGGAGAATCCCATGGACAGAGGAGCCTGGCAGGCTACAGTTCATGGGATCACAAAGAATCAAACACAATTGAGCGACTAAACACACACATTTTTAGGCAAGTGCAAGAAGCCTCCTAAGAGCTTCGATTGGTTGGTGGAAGAAGCAGCAGTCTATTTATATGTATAGCATGTTCATAGTCAGAGTTTTGCTGTCGAGTCATGTGTTAAATTGTGTAAGGTGGTCACTAAATTCATTGAAAAGTATCTAACATCTTCACAAGTTCTATGGAAGTATGAATTGAAATACAGTTTGTAGGATGAACAAATGTTCAGTGTTATTCCATACAATAATAATAGTCATAATGAAATTGAAGCAGCTATTTTGTGTTTGGTTCTTTCAATGTACCAGGGACCCTTCTGACTACTTTATATTTACAAACTCATTTACGCCTCACAAAAATCCTCTTCGACACAAAAGACAGAGAATAGCAGCAACTTGTCCCAGAGATGATGTTAGCAACTTAAGCCCATCCTCTAGATCATGTCTACTCAGAGTTGGTATTTTTAAAGCTGCCTAAAAATTCCTTGAACCTGTGAAAAAATACTTTGAATCTAAAAATCATCTCTATATCTAGGCATTTTTCACAGTTAGATAAGGAAAACTATTCAAATTTTCTCTGGGAGACTCAGCCTGGGAAGTTTGTTTGTTTGTTTTTTTAAACAGTGAAAATTTTTGAGATTGATTGAAAATATTTATGATTCATAGGCTATTTTCAATGCTTGGTACCAAAATATCCGAAGATTATATGTAGTGTATTTTAATAATAATAATGATGAAAATATGGACACTCCCCTTCCTCATGCTTTTTCTTCCAACATTGCTAATGTCCTGTGATTTCTGCACTATGGAAATACAAATAAATCCACCACTGATTTCCACTGGGGTTTCTCTCTCCTCACTTCCCGCGTCCCAGAGCAAAGACTAATTTTGACTTTGGCTCCTTTATCTGACCTCAGTGATAAAGTAAACAGTGGAAAAAGTTTTTCTTTTTTTTTTTTAAATATAATGAAATCCCATTTTAATACAAGAGAATGCACGTTCTCTTATATTGAAGAAAAGCAGGCTCTTTAAACTTGGTTTTGCAAAAGGAACAATTTTACAGTAGGATCATATTAAATCACAGGCAATAAGCCTAATTGAATTACAGTCATTATGGGTTGAAAGAGGAAGAGCGAGGAACTTGTTTTACCAAATGCTATGCAATTTACCCCGTGTCTATTTAGACGTGATGTATAGACTCAGGTCAATTACTCTGAATTTCCAGTAGTTTAAAGCCGCCTGGTGGAGGAAAGGCAATGCTCAGGGAAAGGGAGTTGTCCTGTTTAAGCAGCTATTGAACCAACCTCTGGTGATGTGCGTAAAGGCAAAATAGTTCACTTTTATCTATCGAAACCCAACTGAAAGTGTGAAACAGGGGCTCCACTTACTATGAACATTTCTCTTTTTCGGGGGCTTCACAGAGTAGCAGAAATGTATTTAACTGCATCCTGCATCCTTAGTGATCAATAGACACTAAGTGAAGTGGGAAGTATTCTTGAGATCCCTGGGCGAGCAAGAAAGACCCCTCTCTTTCAGAAATTTTTAAAAATTTACTTACGAGAACTGACAACAGGATGTTACAAAAGAGAATGAACTTGGAGAATTTTATGAGTTGAAAATACAAACATACTGGTGAAAACATTCAGATACAACCACTCCACAGCAATCTTAAACAACATACACTGTACAGATTCTGTTAAAAGAAATCGTGGGTTATGGAAATATCCAAACAGTTGACCAACATACAAGAATCAAAGTATTTTTTAAAATTTTGTATTTAGTCAAAATGCAGATGTTTATCTGCATTTTTCTAGATTCTGTTAGCATCAAATAGTTTTTCTTAGTAGGGAGTTGTCCTGGTTAAGCAACTATTGAACCAACCTGTGGTGATGTGAGTTAAGACAAAATAGTTCACTTTTATCCATCAAAACCCAACCGAAAGTATGAAACAAGGGCTCCATTTACTATGAACATTTCGAGGGACAGAGTTGTGCCCTTCACATTCATGTGTAAATCAGTGGGTGTAGGACGAAGAATGCAGTCTCCCAGAAGCAGGGTGATAAAGGGAAGGTAGCCCTTTTGTGTGGCTTAGGCAGAAGAAATGGAAATTCAGGAACCCTGAGCTTCCCTAAAATTACCAATTCTGACATGGCTTCAGCCATGAATATCTCTGATCCCAATTTTTAGGTTCTTTTGAGTCCCCTTGCCAAGGGTTTTCGTATCCAAGCCTAGAATCCTCTGCACCTTGATTGCAAGGAACTGGAGAGTAGATGGGAAGGAGGGTCTGGGCAGTCCTGAAGCTTGAGAAGCTGAAGGTGGGAGTGGGCTGTATACACACCAGTAGCTCCCGACCAAGGAGGCCAGGAGCAAAGGATTCAGAGATGGCCGGGCATTACTGTAGTGGGGAGAAAGGAAAAAGGAGCAGCCCTTGTGTTCATCAAAATATCTGCTCACATTCTGAACCAAGTAGAAACAAATACAAGCTCTACCAAAAAATAAAAATGAAAAAGGCTAGAAAGTCCTGCCCTGCCTTGTCTCCATGTTAGTGTTTTGTCACCCTCTATAATCCCACCACTAGGAATGCTGTGACCTCTTTGACCTTGAGCCCAGGGCTGATGGGAAATGACTGTTCCCTTCCCATAATATTTGCTTGCCAAACTATGTGTTTTTATTCCAAAATTTGATTATTTGTTCCTCATGGATTTTTTTGTGTTAATTTTTTTAATATATGCATTAAAATACTTTTAATCTTGATACTCACTATTTTGGGCACCTCTTAAATTATGTGCCCCCATGGAATTTCCCTGACGCTTGGCCCTGCCAGAATTCATGTAGGGGTGGGGCCCCAGGTCAGATACGGTCTGCATTTGGAAATGTGCTGAGACCTTTGCTGTCAATCATGTTTTTAAGAGATTGAAGAGGGGCAGGGCAAATTTTTCAAGGGCTTGTATTCCTTTAAAGCTCACTGGCATCAAGTCGAGGTTTCACTTAGAGAATTCAGAGATGTAACCACATCCCCCGAGAAGGGCTGGTGGGGAAGGATTTAAATCAGGGCTTGTAAGGTGGCTCAAATGCAGTTCATTTCTAAAACAAAATTAAGCTCTGAGAAAAGGGAGCACACGTGCAGTGTAGAATTAGCCACAACCAAAAGCCTTGGCTGTGCCTTTAGACTGTGACCTGGAAACGTCAGTCCCCACTGTGGGAGCCGTTTAACACTCCAGATGAGAAATCAGAATAAGCAAGCATTTGCCATCTTCAGTCGTGCCTGTGCAGATGAAGCCGAGGGACAAACAAGAAAGAAGGTTTTCATTTTTAATGCTATGTTTCTCGTAATCAGTGAAAAGTATTTATTAAGCTTTAAAGTGCAAAGTGGAGTTTTCTCTAAGTGTTGTAACAATAAGCGGTATCCAGCCTCTTCATTGGAAGGACTGATGCTGAAGCTGTAACTCCAACACTTTGGTCACCTGATGCAAAGAACTGACTCATTTGAAAAGACCCTGATGCTGGGAAAGACTTAAGGCAGGCGGAAAACAGGACGACAGAGGATGAGATGGTTGGATGGCATCACAGACTCAATGGACATGAGTGTGAGTAAACTCCTGGAGATAGTGAAGGACAAGGAAGCCTGGTGTGCTGCAGTCCATGGGGTCACAAAGGGTCAGACATGACTGAGTGACTAAACAGCAACAACAAATTTACATTGTTCTATTAGCAAGAAAGGCAGATGTTTTCTGGATATCAGGTTTTTTTTCCTGGAAGGGCAGTGAATATTTTGAAATGAGAAGGCAAATACAGGAAACCACACAGAAGAAAACAGAAGCCTACAGGGTTGATCGTGTATTAGAACACATTTGCCCATTCACTTGCCTTTAGACTGGCTCAGGATATGGGGGTGATGGACCAAAAGTCATAACCTGGAGTTTTTATCATTGGAGAGGAGAACAGCCATAGTACACATAAATGTTCCAAATCTGAATAAGGTTATTTTAAAAAAGAATCTCAAACATTCTATAAATTGCATACCGTAATGAAAACTGGAATGTCTCCTTGACTAATTCTACCATGCTGTGCAAATACCTAGAGGAAGATTTTAACATTTTACAGAAAAAAGAAAAAAAGATATAAACATTAACCCAGAATTTAAATAATTTAAATATAGTCAGGAAAGCAAAAAATACCTCATTTGGAGAACAGTGTTTAAATTTGGTAAGTCTGTAAAAACAAACCTGACAAATGTGTAACTTTCGGATCATTTAGGATATCTGTAGTTATTTTAGTGTTGTGTTTAATAAAAATTTAGTTGTATGAAGTTGAATATAGTGAAGTGTTAAGATATTTCACCAGGATTAAGCTAATCCTTCTCTAACACAAGGAAAAATAGTTGCTAATAAACTCTCTTTTTAACAACCACTTGAGAGAGACAAGATGAGACTTATAAAAATCCCTTTCAAGAAGTTTTCCAGTACAAGAACAGTTTACACCCAATACACACAGAAATACATTGCAAAAACTTTGCCTCTGCCAAGTTACAAAATCTGACTTGTCAGAGTTACATCATGTCTTTAAAGTGTATTTGAAGTGAAGCTTGTCATACATCAGACTCTAGTGAATCTAGCAAAGGTGTCCCTGTTTTAGAAACTTACGGGGTGCATTCTCTTTGAGTTTTTCAAAGAATTATTTTAGTATCAAAATGCCACATGTGGAATGAAAACCAATGTTTTTTTTGGTGCAGTTTTTGGAATATCCAGTTCTACTCATTTTCAATGTACTATGCTCCACCCCCAACATGCCTCCCTTTATAATGTTGATATCAGTATGGAGTGCTAAAATCACCATGACTCTGATCCCTTCAATATGGATTTTCTGTACCATAGTGTCAAGGCTGGAGCTTGAAACGGCATGATCGTCACAGGAGAATCTGACCCTGGCTTTCAAGATCTGTTTGTGATAAAGGAAATTTAAATGCATGGTGCAGGTAAAGGACCAGAGATGAAACAACTCTGTAAGAGCTGCCTAACAGTAAGAATTAATTTGAAATTAAAAGATGCACCTATTAATAGAAATACATTAAAATTCTATTCTCTGCATGTGTGCCTTGCTGACATATATGCAATTATATATATCCAGAAGGTGGGTTCTGGAGACAGAATACTAGTGTTCATATATCCCATTCTTGCTTTAGAATACTGTGTTTTTGGAATATATTACCAAGCTTCCTTACGCCGATTTCTTAACATTTTTGTCACTTCCTAAATATTTCCTATGTAGAATTTATCACCATCTATAATTATATTCCAGCTGTGAAAGCTCAATTATTGCTTATCACTCCTACTAGAGGGAAAGCTTAGCGAATGTGGGTTCTGTTTGTTCATTATCATATGATCAGCCTCTTGCCCTTCATATCACCTTTTTGTTGGCATCAGTAGAAGATTGTTAAATAAATGAATGGATGGATGAATGAACAATATTTTCTGATATATCCATCTTTATAATACGGTTAAACCGGACACCAGGATGGTCTTACTGGTTATGGCTTTGGGCTGCCCAAGCATTTTTTTTTTAATGTAACCTTCATTTAAATTAAATTCTATTTTTTCCTTTGCTTAAAATTTTGCCCTGTTTGAATGGACATTGCTAAGGTTTGCTTTTGTGATTAAATTTCCTTAAGAGATGAGAAACCCCTTTCTGTCTACACCTTCTCTCTGTGGACATATGAATATGTACAATCCATTTGCTATCTAATCTTGCCTGCAATTCATTTCATCTTTTTAAGCTGACTCTGCATATTTTTGGTTGGATTCATTAAATTTTAAACTTTGTTTCTCAAATGCCATTTCCAATTAATTAAGCAGTAGAAATAAGTTTGAATGTTTCCCCTACAAGCAAACAATACTAGTGCATCTTTGCACTGTCTTTGTTTTGGCCAAAGATCTATATGTAGTGATAAAAAATAATTGAGTAGAATTGCATAAATAAGGTATACTGTAATACTAGGGCTTTATGAATGGTAAAGAATGATGAAGAGAAATTTAAAGGTAGGTTTGTGTCACCAAAAAGAATACAATTTTATATACTAGGTCATATTCCTAACAAAGTAAGTGGCAAATTTCTAGATGCTATATAATCCTGTACTAAGTTGAGACTAGTTGAAGCCTCTTAAACTAGCAACAAAATAAATAGCCTGGCAAATATTTTTAATTGGTTCTTCCTCTTTCATCTACTTCTCAGTATATGTTTTTCAATTCTGAATCTCAAGCTCAAACACGTCAATCTTAGGTTGTACATGAGTATCAGCATGTTTCATTATTTTAAGACCTCCTTTTATTGATCATTATTTCTGTATGGCCAACTTCTCAACCTTTACTGGTAAGATTATTAGGCAAATGAGACGGTTGGAAATCCATGAATTCTGGCTTAACTTCACAAGTTATTTGTAAAGAAGTGGCCTAAGACTCCTTCACAATTGCCTAAATTAGCTATCTTGATTGGAGAAGGCAATGGCACCCCACTCCAGTATTCTTGCCTGGAAAATCCTATGGATGGAGGAGCCTGGTGGGCTACAGTCCATGGGGTCGCTAAGAGTCAGACACGACTGAGCAACTACACTTTCACTTTTCACTTTCATGCATTGGAGAAGGAAATGGCAACCCACTCCAGTCTTCTTGCCTGGAGAATCCCAGGGATGGGGGAGCCTGATGGGCTGCTGTCTATTGGGTCGTACAGAGTTGGACACGACTGAAGCAACTTAGCAGCAGCAGTATCAGCAGCAGCAGGTTCCATCTGGATTACCTCTCTTGAAGACAACTGCATACCCTGGATAACACATGAAAAATAACTGTGTGAGGGGACTGGAAGAAAGTCCAAGGCAGAGGCAAATTGACACTAGGAGAAGGAAACTGCCTCATATGAGTGGCCTTCTTTTTTCTTAAAAGAAAAAGAAAAACAGCTGTGAGACTGTTGACAGTCTGGGTCTATATCATGCTTAGCTGTTAAAACTCAATGGGGAACCTCAGAGATGTTCTGGCTTGAGCAGCCGGAGTTCAGAGCTTGGAGTAACCCAGCAACAGATCCTGGGAACTGAGAAGGTAGAGGAGAGGCCAGAGTTTTACACACAAGCTTACAGTTTGTTATTGCAACTAGTAGATGACTTTTACAAATAGTCACAATGCAACATATTTTGGGAAAAGGTGCTATACCAAAATAGAGCTAACGGTGATAGATCAGTATCATTCAATACATGTGCCATATTGATGGCTGTCCAATATCTAGCATATCTAGTACTTCATGTGCTGAGAGAAATACAATCCCCTCTTCTCAAGTATGAAGGATGTATAAATACACATTTAAGATTTTAGACACAGGTTTCTTATTCTGTAAATATAAGTAATCCTTGGACTCCTGGTAGAGCAACCTGGAAACATCCATTTTGATGTACAGATTTTTAGAGTATAGTTTTGCCAATTCATTAACTAAAAAACCAATGTACCAGGCACAAACCCTGAGAGAAACATATATCAAAAAGACATATGCACCCCAAGTTTCACTGAAGCACTATTTACAATAGCCAGGATGTGGAAGGAGCCTTAATGTTCATCAACATATGAATGGATAAAAAAGATGTGGCATACACACACACACAATGGAATATTACTCTAACATAAAAAGGAGCAAAGTTGGGTCATTTGCAGAGATGTAGGTGAACCTAGAGACTGTCATACAGAGTGAAATAATTCAGAAAGAGAAAAACAAGTACTGGGTATAAATACATATGTGGAATCTAGGAAAATGGTAGATGAACCTGTATTTGCAGGGCAGGAATAGATATGAAAACACAGAGAATAGACATATAGACACAGGGAAGGGTGAAGGAAGGTGGAACAAACTGGGAGATTAGGATTGACATCTATATACTACCATGTGTAAAATAAATAGCTAGTGGGAACCTGTTGTAAAGCACAGGGAGCCCAGCTTGGTGCTCTGTGATGGCCTAGAGGACTGGGATGGGAGAGTACAGGTGGCAGGAAAGTCCAAGAAGGAGGGAGTAGAGTTGATCCACTTCATTGTACGGAAGAAACTAACACAACATTGTAAAACAACTATACCTTCCCAAATTAAAAGAAAATGTTGCATGTGACTTCAAGGAGATGTTTCTTCAAATAACCCATCACTATTTTTTTTTTTTTTTTCATTTCTAATGTCCACACACATCCTGGTTGTTGAGAAACCTTGTTTGGATTTCTAACACGATCCTCATGGGGCTTGACTTTTTTCATCCACTACATAACATGTCCAAAAAATGTGTCAGATGGCTACTCTGCTTCCTGACTTGATTTAATTGCATTTCTTTTGAAGCTTCTCTGCTTCTCACACCAAATGGAATTCATGCCCTTATACTCAGGTCAGCATTGTCCATTTCATTGCATTTACGTGGAGCCCAACCCAATGATGAGTGCATAAGAGATAGTTTAGGATTGTTGAACAAATGAATGAACAAATGCATAATGAAACTTCCTAGAAAAAGAAAAATAGTCTTTAAAAGACTAGAAAGGGGCTTCCCTGGTTGCTCAGTGTTAAAAAAAAATCTGCCTGCCAATGCAGGAGATGGGGATTCCAACCCTGATCCAGGAAGATCCCACATGCTGCAGAACAATGAATCCTATGTGCCGTAACTACTGAGCCCATGTGTTGCAGCTACTGAAGCCCATGTGCTTAGAGCCTGTGTCCCACAACAAGAGAAGCCTCTGCAATGAGAAGCCTGTGTGTGGCAACTGGAGAGTAGCCCCCGCTCACCACAGCTAGAGAAAGCCCACTTGCAGCAACAAAGACCCAGCACAGCCAAAACTAAACTAAACTAAATAAATAAAAGACTAGAAAGGCGGTGATTTCACTGGTCAGAATTTTTTTGGTAGATCCAGATGTCAGACTTATAACAGGTCTATGGGAAGAATTACAGAGTGTAGGATTCCTTTCCTCATTTTCTTGCAATACCATGCTCTTTGGTGTTCAGGGAAACAACAAGAAAACTCCAGCCTTTCTCCCACCTCGCTGAGTGGCAGACAACGGGCTCTGCAGGCAGACAGATTGGATTTCAATTTTGCTTCTGTCACTTGCCACCCTCATGCCTCATGCAAGTTACTGATCCTTGCTAGGTCTGCCTTCTTAATCTGTGAAGGAAATGGGCTCTTCTCGGGACTAGATGAGACAAAAACTTTTTATAGTAAAATAATACCTGGTTCAGAGACATTACTTTGTCAGCAAAGGTCTGTCTAGTCAAAGCTATGGTTTTGTAAGTAGTCATTTGTGGATGTGAGAGTTGGACTATTAAGAAAGCTGAGCACCGAAGGATGGATGCTTTTGAACTGTGATGTTGGAGAAGACTCTTGAGAGTCCCTTGGACTGCAAGGAGAGCCAACCAGTCCATCCTAAAGGAAATCAGCCCTGAATATTCATTGGAAGGACTGATGCTGAAGCTGAAACTCCAATCCTTTGGCCACGTGATGCAGAGAGCTGACTCATTTGAAAAGACCCTGATGCTGGGAAAGATTGAAGGCAGAAGGAGAAGGAGACGACAGAAGATGAGGTGGTTGGATGGCATCATCGACTCTATGGACATGACTTTGAGTAAGCTCTGGGAGTTGGTGATAGACAGGGAGGCCTGGAGTGCTGCAGTCCATGGGGTCACAAAGAGTCGGACATGACTGAGAGACTGAACTGAATATCTGGTGCAGAGCAGTCATTATAACTTGGTCTTACTGAGTTTTCCGATGTTGTAGGCACTTTATGCACATTACTTCAGATCATGCCTGTAACTGGTAGGTACTATTTTTAGGTTCACTTTACAGCTTTGTTTCAGGTTTGCTTTTTTTTTTTTTTTGTTAAGGGTTTATTTGCCAACCCTAAATAATTCAGACCCCACCCAGGCTTCTGGAATTGTGTTGCAAAGTTTCACTACTGCTCTTTGTTGTCTCCTTAGATGGTGGTTAGATGCTGGAAGCAGCCAGAAGCATCATCACTATAAGTATCTCACTCAGGACACAGCTGAGCACTGTCTATTCCTATTTTAAAAGGTGACTATAATCAAGTTCATGGAATTTGGAGGACTGGCATTTGAGAGATTAAAGCTGTTATTAACCAAAAGTTCGTAAAGATGTCTATGTGACTCTATCTCCTCTGTGAAGTTCACAAAGACCCTGTTTTTTCACAAGACACAAATCAGGGGATTGTTTTCTTTTTCCCTAGAGTACTATTTTTTTTTTTTTAAACTGCCTGTTAAGCCTATAATCTAAGGATTTATGTTTCTGTGTGTCATAAAGATGTTTAGAATATGCTTAATGAATAAGGATTCAACCATATTCAGAACAAGGTTTGTTTATTAAGAACTCATTTAAAAAAAACTTCTAGCGTTAACTACAGGACAACGTCAACTTGGAAATCTTAGGAGTTGGGTCAGTCTTACTAATATTTGAGATTCTGGTTCCAGGAAGTCTAGAGTTAGCTGACAGACTGGTTGCTCCAATTAAGGGTTGTCTTCCCACTTCACCCTTGCTTGGCCAATGCATATAAAGAGGGATATCCTGAAAAGTGACATTTTTTAGAGACATTACTGCACATTGCCTTCAAGGATTGCTTGATAGAAGACAAGCTCATGCCCTTTAACTCCACCTCTGCGCTCCAAGGCTGGGCCCATCAATTTTCTCCTTCCATAAAGATGTCTGAGCTGTCTCTTGAACTAATTTATGCTTCTGGTCTTATTTGGCAATTTACTTTCCTGCTTGAACATCCCAAACAAACAAAAGCAGCTCTTCTGGAAATTCTTTGTTATCCTTGTTTTATATCGTTTCTTAAAGTTTGAGTCACAGGTCTAAACAGCTTGTACTTCTTTATCAAATGATCAGATGCTTTCCTAATTTTGAACATGCTGTGGTGGCAGGATTTCCTGTTATCATGAGAAGCTCAGTGAAATTCAGCTTAGTGGTTTTCACGTGTTCAATATGGATACTGAAAATATTAAGTTTAGGAATAAAGACTTCAATTGCTTCATATTTCTAAAAATAAATATTATTAACTAACAATCATTAAAAGGTCAAGATGATGGTACTATTTTCAAATATAGGAAGATGTTTTGACTGGTTTCTAAGTGGTGGGGTCCTATTTTCATCCTATATATGATTAATGTTCCCCTACTCCTATTTACTAACTTTCCCTGGCTCAGATGGTAAAGAATCTGCCTGCAATGCAGGAGACCTGAGTTTGATCCCTGGGTCAGGAAGATCCCCTGGAGATGGGAATAGCTACCCACTCTAGTATTCTTGCCTGGAGAATCCCATGGACAGAGGAGCCTGGTGGGCTATAGTCCATAGGGTCAACTGAGTGAATAACACTTTCATTTCATTTCACAGTATTACATATCTAATTATGCCAGAGAGGTAAAAGGACTGTAAAAGTTTCTGAATTTTAACCTTACAGTTTGTATATGACATGGTTGGAAATGTGAGAAAATTAAGCAGTGTTTTGTAATTCTATTTTTCACCTTTGCAGCATGAGTTTATTGCAGTGTGGATACATTTTAGCAGGTTGTTGAGAAGAGAGCGAATAGAAATTGATTATTAAGCTACTGAAAACAGAACAGATATGCACCTTGAGAATTTATCTTTAAGGTAATTTATTTTATTTTGCTGTGAAATAATTATATATTATTATAGTCAAAGTTATGGTTTTTCCTGTAGTCATGTATGGATGTGAGAGTTGGATCACAAAGAAGGTTGAGCGCCAAAGAATAGGTGCTTTCAAACTGTGTTGCTGGAGAAGACTCTTGAGAGTCCTTTGGACAGCAAGGAGATAAATCAGTCAATCCCAAAGGAAATCAACCCTGGATATTCATATCAGATTATTGCAGATAATTTTTATTCCTGCTTTATAGATGCATTGATAAAAAATTATATAGCATTACAGAAAGGTTTATCTAGGATGGACCTTCTCCAATTTTTGTTCCCTGAGAACAATATACCTCATATCTTGGTGACTGCTTTCAAACAAAAATTCCCACAAGCAAACAAATTTGGAAAATGCTCTTCATAGGATTTAATAGTAAAGACTGGCATTTATTAAAAGACTCTGAGAGGGTCCAATATATATAATTAAATGAAGAAAAGATAGAGAAATGAAACAGGATAAAAGAGAGAAGCCTTCTGAAGGAGTAAATGATCAGACTTCACTGCACCAAGGTGAACATTCCCCAGCACACCTCCTGGTATTCTTCAGCTCCTTTCTGCAGAGTTGCCCTCTCACCCCATGCCCAAAGATATCCCTGGACACCAACGTGACAAGCCAGGCCTAGTGTCATCCACTAGCAAATGCACATCTACTGGGCTCGTGCTCTGTGCCAGCCACGGCGGTAGGTACTAGACATCTGATGTTGAGCTGGTACAGTCCCCTGCCTACCCCAAATGAGAGGAGAGTACTAGGGAAATAAACAATCAGATGGAAAGCGGGGAAAAGCAAAGGCTATTGGTGGAGTACATTGATGGCGAGTATTCTAAGGGAGATCAATCCTGGATGTTCATTGGAAGGACTGATGCTAAAGCTGAAACTCCAATACTTTGGCCACCTCATGTGACGAGTTGACTCACTGGAAAAGACTGATGCTGGGAAAGGTTGGGGGCGGGAGGAGAAGGGGACAACCTAGAATAAGATGGCTGGATGGCATCACCGACTCTGTGGACATGAGTTTGAGTGAACTCCCGGAGTTGGTGATGGACAGGGAGGCCTGGCGTGCCGTGATTCATGGGGTTGCGGAGAGTCGGACACGACTGAGCGACTGAACTGAACTGAACTGAACTTTCCACAGTTGGGAGGGAGCACGGAAGGCTTCCTGGAGGAGAAGATGTTTAAGCTAATACTTGACTGGTGGGTTCCTGTGTACCAGGTGAAGAACCTGTTACAGAGGAGTTACTTCGTTGCGGGACAGAAAGCCTGGAAGGAGACTCTTACAGTCAGGCTGGAGCTACCTGTGAGTGTTCTTAGATAGGCCTGAGAGTAGGACCAGACCCAGAGGAGCCTTGAAGAATCTTATTTTCCCTTTCAGTGAGAGTTTTTTTCCCTTGAGTTATTACTTAGTTTTTTCTCCTATAGACTAGAATGATGTACATGCATAATTAATGGACCTATTAACTCAGTAAGGGCAGCATCAGTGGCATTCAGTACTTCCTTCCAAGCCTGCATTGAGCCTCCAGAAGATTGATGGTGGCCAATCCTACTAACTGTGGGGTCCATCAAGGTCTTTTTAATGGTTCCATTTCATCTTAAAATTTTACAGAACTTTTATTGTCTTTCCACTTTAGCAAACTGGTAGATTCCAGTGTTAACAAATATCAAAGCCAGAGATGCCTGTCTACAATTTTGTTTGGCTTTTGTTAGACTTGAGAGTGTTATATGATTGTTCATTTAGCAGCAGTTGCAAGATAAGAAAATATTGCAACACATGCTTGAGGTTTTTTTCAATTAAATTTTAAATGGATGCAGAAATCTGGACAGTTTAAATGGTTTAAATTTTAACAATACATTTTGCATTGTGCAATAAAGAACCAGCTGTAAATGCAATGAATATTTGTTTATGATGTCTTGGTGGTAATTGGGTTTAGCAAGGCATGCAAAGAGCAGTTTTCTTCAAATGACTTATTGGAAATGTGAAAGGAGGACAAGTTTCCTTTCTACACCCAAGCTTCCTTTCTTTAGTCCCAGTGATGGTATTATGCATAAATTGTTGCACAGATTTAATACCAAGCATAAAAGACCATTGTCCCAGGTGCATGGACATAACTTATAATTACTATACTATGTAGAGGATGCTATTACTATTTGACTTACATTTGCTATAATTACTGAGTATTATTCTTCAAGTAACTAGGAATAAATGATCATTAACAGATGATGTCCTGTGTAATTCTGATATATGATAACCAGCACAATTTTATCCTTCTCTCCAGAGGTAAAATGCTTAGCTTATAATAACAATTTAAGAATTGGAGGGATAGGTTTGAAACGTGCTTCCTGAAAGATCACTGAAAATGTTATGCTGCTTCTATAAAATTCCACTAGTTTATTTATTTTCTATTAGCATGTTTATTTTTAACTGGCCTGTGTTTTTCTAGTGAAGAATCATGATCCATCAGACCCACTTTGCGCCAGCGGGGCTTCCACTGTTTTTTATTGCTGGAGGAAGACACAGAATGATACACAATTGTCTCTAAGGTTAGAGACTTCATCCATGACAACTAAGACAACTTTTTTTTTTTCCAGTGACTGAATTTTCACCTTCAAATCCCAGAGGTCACTCAAAGGTAATGTTTTCCTTAAAACATACCTATTAAAGTGACCTAATCCTTAACATAAACAAAATCTTTTAAAATGCAGGCGCCCGAAAAATCCAGGATTTCAGTCCTGGCTCCAGTGTTTGAATATGAGAAGGAGAGCAAGTCATAATGCAATTCCTTTTGAAGCAAGACTTGGTTTTAAAGAAGTAGTTTAATTTAATCATATATTCCCCCTTTCTCCCCCAAATGCATTTTCAGCTTAGATTTTCATTTTTTTTTATTGAAAAAAAAATTACTTGTCAACTGTAAATACTGAGTCTTACCAGTGATAATCTTTTCCCGTATAGTCCCATTTAATGTATTTCTACTGTGTTGACTATTAGGTTATTAAAAATGAAATAATTACAATCTTTTATAGCCTTGACTTTCCCCAACAATATTATCATATCTGTGATGCAAGCATTCCTTCCAGTTTGCTGACAATTTAGCTTGGCTGTAAAAATTTATGAAGACATGTTGTTTTAAGGTCTGGTTAAAATAAATAAGGAAAATAAAAAACTGTTTATTAAATGCCTACTATAACGTGTGTGCTTATAGATATATTTTACCTATTAGTCACTTTGTCTTGAAAAGGGTTTAGAAATCCTGCAATATTTTCCCGATCCTGTGTCTTAAGTGACTTGTGGTTTCCTGACCTTTGAGAAGTTCTAACAATCTACCTTGTAAATTTGCTGAAGAGTTGTTCGTCTCTGACCTGGAGCTGCCCCAACATGATGGACAGGAAATCATAAAGCCTGGATGGCAGGTGATTTTGGAGGCGGAACAAGTGCTTTCAGTTCCAGATGTGAGACCAACTAAACGAGAAGTGGAGTTAACTGCATCACGAGAAGGAAATGGCAACCCACTCCGGTATTCTTGCCTGGAGACTCCCATGGACAGAGGAGCCTGGTGGGCTGCAGTCCACAGGGTTGCAGAGAGTCAGACACGACTGAGCGACTGAACCACCGCCACATCATCCAAAATCACTCTGCTATATCTCATTAGTATGGGCTTTATTTCCACAAACAGGAACTGAATATCTGAAGATGCTTGGAAGGGATCTTCAGTGTTAAGGACTTGTTGTTCAGTCGCTAAGTCATGTATGACTCTTCGCAACCCCGTGGACTGGCGCACACCAGGATTTCTTGTCCCTCCCATCTCCTGGAGTTTGCCTAAGTTCACGTCCATTGAATTGGTGATGTTATCCAACTATCTCACCTCCTGCCGCCCTCTTCTCCTTTTGCCTACAATGTTTCCCAGCATCGGTCCTTCCAATGAGTATCCAGGGTTGATTTCCTTTAGGATTGACTGGTTTGATCATGATTATTTATCCTCGTAACACTTAAAAGAAGGGCAGCCAGTTATTTCGTTCTTATTTCAAAAAATTTTTTTTTCAGGTGCTAAAAGTAAAGCATGCACGTTTTAAAAAACATAAAGACATATAAATAAGAAAATTAAAATTGAGTATAATGCTGTCACCAGTAAATAACCACACTCATTTGGTTTGAGTATATATATAAACGCATGTTTGAAATACTAGCATACATATTTTGAAAATTGGGGTCATAATGTAAGCAGGACCACGTAAAAACTTACTTTCTTCGATTCTTTCTCAGATTTTTGTTTGCACTGCAGTTAGAGAAGCTCAAATTTTGACCTGGAAAGCCGCATAGTCACAGGGAGGATTTTTTTTTTTTTTTGTATACATTACTCTGAACCTCTCCCAGTGCTCTTATATATGCTTGAAAACATGATTTTTCATAGCTTCTCACTGTTTAACCCTATGGACATAATACAGTTTGTTTAAACATCCTCTGATTGTTGGACGTTTAATTTGAAACAGGTTTTTTGTTGAACACCCTTGGAAACTCTGAGAGGAACTTCCTGTTGTGGTTCAAGGCTACATCCAGGGTTGGGTCACACACACTGACCAGCACAAGACAGGTACTCAATAAAAATGTTTTGCCTTAGTTAGTATCTTTTCCTGAATCTCTTATCTCCTTGGGAAAGATTTCTAGAAATGGAATAGAAGTCAACAAACTTTAATAAGTTTCTGTACAGGGAACTGCTTTCCCCACTTGTAATAGCACCCCGGAAAGTGTGACTTATTCTCACTGAAGCTGCTGATTAAATGATAGCATTGACGGTTTATAATATAAACACGGCCTACAAATCCTCAGTGCAACAATGAAAGCCCTTCTCACCTTGTCATTCTACCTACCAGACGAACACCAACTCGATTTCATCTCTCTTTTTAAGATGTGCTTAATTTTTCTTGTCTTGAATTCTTCAACATTCTTTTTTTGGGGGTGCAGGGAAAAGATGATTTTTTTAATTTGACTTTTTAATATTTAGTTCTTATTGGAGGCTTACTCCCAATGTTGTGTTAATTTCTGCTGTACCTCAAAATTCTTAATGGTAATTCTATACTTTCCTTTCAATAAATTACTTCAGTTCAGTTCAGTCACTCAGTCGTGTCCAAGTCTTTGCGAACCCATGAACTGCAACACGCCAGGCCTCCCTGTCCATCACCAACTCCTGGAGTCCGCGCAAACCCATGTCCATCGAGTCGGTGAAGCCATCCTGCCATCTCATCCTCTACTGTCCCCTTCTCCTCCTGCCCCCAATCCTTCCCAGTATTAGGGTCTTTTCCAATGAGTCAACTCTTTGCATAAGGTGGCCAAAGTATTGGACTTCAACATCAGTCCTTCCAATGAACACCCAGGACTTATCTCCTTTAGGATGGGCTGATTGGACTTCCTTGCAGTCCAAGAAGCTCTTAAGAGTCTTCTCCTGCACCACAGTTCAAAAGCATCAATTCTTTGGCGTTCAGCTTTCTTCACCGTCCAACTCTCGCGTGCATACATGACCACTGGAAAAACCATAGCCTTGACTAGACGGACCTTTGTTGGCAAAGTAATGACCCTACTTTTAAATATGCTATCTAGGTTGGTCATAACTTTCCTTCCAAGGAGTAAGCATCTTTTAATTTTTGGCTGCAATCAGCATCTGCAGTGATTTTGGAGCCCAAGAAAACAAAGTCTGACACTGTTCCCACTGTTTCCCCATCTGTTTTACACTGTTTCCCTGTGTGTGTTGTGTGTGGCCAGCATTTCATATGGTGATGTCTTATTTCTTTAACTGGACTGTAGACTCACAGAAGACAGAACTCTGGTGACTGAGAGCACAAGTGTGCAAGTGCGAGTGTGCTCAGTCGTGTCTGACTCTTTGTGACCCCATGGACTGTAGCCCGCCTGGCTCCTCTGTCCATGGGATTTTCCAGGCAAAGAATACTGGAGTGGGTTGCCATTTCTTTTTCCAGGGGATCTTCCCAACTCAGGGATGCAACCTGTACCAGGTACAGGTACAAGGCAACCTGTACCTCTCTCTGCATTGAAGGTGGATTCTTTACCATTGTGCCACTTGGGAAGCCCACAGTGATATGGCTCTAGTTCTTAATGGCTCCATGACCCTGTACAAGTGACTTAACTCTCAGTCTTTTCATCTGTCACTGGGATTAATAACACCCCCCACTCTTGAATATTCTAAGGATTACATGAGAAAATGTAGGTAAAGTATTTATCACAGATCCCTGAATTTATTATGCCATGCTATGCTAAGTCACTTCAGTTGTATCTGACTCTTGGCAACCCTGTGGACTGTAGCCCACTAGGCTCCTCTGTCCCTGGGATTTCCCAGGCAAGAATACTGGAGTGGGTTGCCATTTCCTTCTCTAGGAGATTTTCTCAACCCAGGGATCGAACCCAGGTCTCTTATGTCTCCTGCATTGGCAGGGAGGTTCTTTCCCACTTGCGCCACCTGGGAAGCCCAATCAATGTGTGCTTAGTCACTCAGTCGTGTCTCTTGCGTGACTCTTGCGACCCCATAGACTGTAACCCACCAGGCTCCTCTGTCCTTGGGATTCTCCAGGCAAGAATACTGGAGTGGGTTACCATTTCCTTTTCCAGGGGATCTTCCCAACCCAGGGATCAAACCCAAGTCTCCTGCATTGCAGTCAGACTCTTTACTGACTGAGCTACAAGGGAAGCCCAGTTACTCAATAAATTTGGTCCTGTTTTAATCTTGTGCTTGTCTGGAATTACATAGACATCTTTTTGGAAATAGTCTACACAGTGAGCTGGAAATATGATCCATGGGATCAGCATTCACTGTCCTGTCAGGAAAAATGAAAGGGGGTAGGATGATGTAGAGTTTCCTGGGATTTACATTCCGACCCTACAATGGGGTCTACTACCATGGACCCACTAATCTATGATTCCTTTAAGGGCCTCTGCAGTAACCTGTAATCAGAAAAATGGGGAGGCAGGATATGCTTTCAATCAAGTTCTCAAAGCGTCTCTGAAGGCGCACCTCCAACCAGAGCACCTATAGGAACAAAGCTGGATGCAGGCTTGAGATCGGTCTTTCACTGAGGAAAACATTTTGTTGGCATTTCTTCTGGCACCTTTTTCTTTTTTTTTTTTGACCATTGGTAATACTGTCCGCAGAGTCGGACACAACTGAGCAGCGTCACTCACTAAATACTGCATTTACTCACTTTATAATCTGGTTATATTTATGGTTTAAACCTGTTTACCGAGATCCCGTTTGAGGAAATATTTGGGAAAGATTTATTAGGCATGAAGATCCTGTTTTCCACTCTTTGCACCTGCTGTCAAAGTACCATTCAAGAACCAGGTCCACTTTAAAAGCTCACTTAGCATGGATACCTCTCAGACTGGTATTCCCGCCCTGATGACAGAAGCCCAGAATGTAATCTGGAAAGTCACCTAGTCTAACAGGGAAAGAGCTTCAGTGCTGCTGGTTGCAGAGATTTAACAGTGATTGAGCAAGGTGGAAGAGATCTTTTGACAAAATAGAACATGTGGTAACTTGACAACTCAACATTGTGTGTTATGTTCATTTATTTTTGACTACTGAGCCACTAGGGAAACCCTACACTGTATTTTAAACACAAAAAATAATTTCCAGAAAGGATTACAAAAAACTTTGGCACCAAAAATGATAGAAGTAGAGGTAGAATAGAGGTAGAAAAATGAGAAGACTATCTAAAGGTAAGATTTAAAAATTAGGATCCATATGATAATCAAGATTTAGAGCTCAAACCTTGGGTTTTCCATTTTTATGTCTTGCTTTACAGCAAGCAGAAATAGATGTTTTTCTAGAAACATCTATTTTTGCTTTATTAACTATGCCAAAGCCTTTGACTGTGTGGGTCACCACAAACCATGGAAAATTCTTAAAGAGATGGGAATATCAGACCACCTGACATGCTTCTTGAGAAATCTGTATGCAGGTCAGGAAGCAACAGTTAGAATTGGACATGGAACAACAGCCTGGTTCTAAATAAGGAAAGTACGGCAAGGCTGTATATTGTCACCCTGCTTATTTAACCTATATGCAGAGTACATCATGAGGAACGCTGGGCTGGAAGAAGCACAAGCTGGAATCAAGAATGCCAGGAGAAGTATCAATAACCTCAGATATGTAGATGACACCACCCTTATGGCAGAAAGTGAAGAAGAACTAAAGAGCCTTTTGATGAAAGTGAAAGAGGAGAGTGAAAAAGGTGGCTAAAAGCTCAACATTCACAAAGATAAAAACATGGCATCTGGTCCCATCACTTCATGGCAAATATATGGGGAAACAGTGGAAATAGTGAGAGACTTTATTTTTCTGGGCTCCAAAATCATGCAGATGGTGACTGCAGCCATGAAATTAAAAGACGCTTGCTCCTTAGAAGAAAAGTTATGACCAACCTAGATGGAATATTAAAAAGCAGAGACATTACTTTGCCAACAAATGTCCATCTAGTCAAGGCTATGGTTTTTCCAGTGGTCATGTATGGATGTGAGAGTTGGACTATGAAGAAAGCTTAGCGCTGAAGAATTGATGCTTTTGAACTGTGGTGTTGGAGAAGACTCTTGAGAGTCCCTTGGACTGCAAGGAGATCCAACCAGTCCATCCTAGAGGAGATCAGTCCTGAGTGTTCATTGGAAGCACTGATGTTGAAACTGAAACTCCAGTATTTTGGCCACCTGCTGCGAAAAACTGACTCATTGGAAAAGACCCTAATGCTGGGAAAGACTGAGAGTGGGAGGAGAAGGGGACGACAGAGGATGAGATGGTTGGATGGCATCACTGACTCAATGGACATGAGTTTGAGTAAGCTCTGGGGGTTGGCGATGGACAGGGAGGCCTGGCGTGCTACAGTTCATTGGGTCACAAAGAGTTGGACATGACTGAGTGACTGAACTGAACTGAACTTACAGCAAGAGCAAAAAGCTTGCACTAGAAAAAGTTTCCAACTGGCCATTTTCCCATTTATTTCAAGTAGTTATTCTCCAATGGAAAATCTGTGAATAGACAGAAGTATGTATGTATATATCCAATTCCCATCTGATGGACCAATGGCTCAAACATCTAAGACCTAGAGGCTGAGAGGTTACAGGGCTGAAGAGCATCTCCTGGAGAAAGTACAAATGGGCCTTTGAGATGCAGCATCAGAAGTGACTTCTTGCTTCTAGCAATGTCCCGATGCTTCTCATTCTACTCTTTCTCTATCTGTCTGTAAAAAGTAGGATTGAAAAGGCAAGCACAAGTTTGTTAGAAATAGAACAGTCTATGTTGAGGCTGATTTTCATCTAAGAGAAAGGAATACAGAAAGACAGGGAAACTTTAAGCTTGCTATTTTTTTTTTTTTAATGGATACTGTTTATTGTTGACAAAAGGCTTTAAGGAGAAATAGCATAGAAAATGTCAAATAGATTTGACAGTTAAATCAGTCTTTAAAGTTTTGCTACAGATGGAATTCTGTTAGAAAGTAGAACTAAGACCAGCAAAAGCCAACACAACATTGTAAAGCAATTATCCTCCAATTAACAATAAATTAAAAAAAAATGACCACTGGGGAGAAAAACTTGGCAAGACACATATTCTCAATTGACCAGAGCCCTTTTTAAATTTATGGACTTGGCTATCAAGAGCCTAAAACAGCAATGGAACTAGGCATTGTGTCACTGTCCTTCACTTTGTACTTATGTCATCTCGTAAACAAGCAGATAAAATTGGATAGAGTGTACTATAAGGTCTTATAAAACCTTGCATGCATAGACACAGCTTCTGTCTTGCAGTTAATGACTGAGTTTAAACTTCTTGATGTCTGAATTCTAAAAGAAGCAGTGACAATTACTGTGTTATCATCACTGAGCAAATATACACAATTGTGCTGTGCATGCTAAGTCTCTTCAGTTGTGTCTGACTCTTTGCGACCCCTTGGACTGTAGACCACCAGGCTCCTCTGCCCATGGGATTCTCCAGGCAAGAATACTTGATTGGGTTGCCAAGCTCTCCTCCAGGGGATCTTCCCAACCCAGGGATTGAACCCACATCTCTTCTGTCTTCTGCATTGGCAGGTGGGTTCTTTCCACTAGCGCCACCTGGGAAGCCCAATACAGTGATCAGACTCCTGCAAGCCCTTCAGTGCTAATTGAAAGAGTGTCAGTATAGCAATGTTCACCCTTCACCTATCTACCAGGTGATAAAACTCAGGCCATGAAACAAAAAGCAAAACAAAACAAGATAGGCAAAAGACTGAAACCAAAACTCGACTCTTATCAGTGATATGGAGTTAATGTGAACTCTGAAAATCTGCTTAGGAGTTTGATGGGTTTTGGTTTGAATCTCTTTTCTGCCACTTATTTGGGCAACCTTTGTTAAGTCACTTAATGCTACAAGCTCCACGCCTGCTCTCTTTTCTGTTAAAGGAAGACAGTAATATTTCCCTTACAGAGTTATTTTAAGTGTCATATGAAATATACTTGAGATCATGGAAAGCGCTCGACTTCGTGCCAAGCATACAATGGACATTCAAAAAGATGACACATGAAATTTTATGCTAGTGTCCATTATTTGTCCCCCTTCCTTATTCAAGATTCCACATTGTATTTAGTTGCCTTGAGCAGCTTCAGCTGCATGAAACAAATTCTGGTAAATTCTCTTTTCATTTTCATTCTATCACAAATAGTTTCTCGTTTTCCTTGTTATAGCTTCTTGGATATAACCCTCATCTAAAAGTGGGCATTTAATTTCCAAATACATGAGATTTTTAAAGTATCTTTGATATTAATTTCTCATTTTGGTATTAATTTCTGAGTTAAATATTTTCTTCTCTGCAATCACCCTCTGTGTTTTTTCAGTCTTTTAACTTTATTGAGGCTTTCAATGGCTAAGTCAAAGATGTCTCTTAGTAAATGTCATACTGCACTTGAAAATATATGGGTTATTTTCAAATATTTTCGATATTGATTTCTAACATAATTTCACAGTAATAAGAGAACAGACTCTGTATGATTTCAATATCTTTAGGCCATGAAATTTTTGCACATTCTTTTATGTCCCTGGACATGTTCCAGTGTCTCCAGGTTTATAGCCTATGGGAACTTGAATAGAATTTGTATCCTGCTGTTGTGTGAAAATTATATAAATCTTAATTATGTTGAATTGGTTCATAGTGCTTGTCAGGTTTGCTGTATTCTACTTTTCTGTCCATTCACTCTATTAATTTTTGAGAGTTTGATATTGAAACTCCAACTAAAAATCTTTATTTAACTATTTTAAAAAGTTGTAATCTGATGCTGGGAAAGGTTCGGGGCGGGAGGAGAAAGGGACGACAGAGAATGAGATGGCTGGATGGCATCACTGACTCTGCGGACATGAGTTTGAGTGAACTCCGGGAGTTGGTGATGGACAGGGAGGCCTGGCGTGCTGTGATTCATGGGGTCGCGGAGAGTCGGACACAACTGAGCGACTAAACTGAACTGAACTGAATGTATAGTGGAACTATATATCACCAACTCGATGGACATGAGTTTGAGTGAACTCCGGGAGTTGGTGATGAACAGGGAGGCCTGGCGTGCTGTGGTTCATGGGGTCGCTAAGAGTCGGACACGACTGAGCGACTGAACTGAACTGAACTGAACTGATATGTAACTGTGTTCTGCATTTTCTAAGTCTCCTGTAAACATGTTATCATACTTTCATAATTTAAAAAGTAAAAGAGAAAGAAAAAAAAAAGATGCTGGCAATTATTACTATCTCCCTGACAATAGCCTTTCTTTAATATGAATGGATCCTGGGGTCATGGGTCTCAGAAAACATAATCCTATTCCCTTAATTATATCATTAAGTTTTAAGAAATGAGATATCATTTTTAGAATATTAAGAAAATACTATTATGACAGAATCTGCCACCATATTTCTACAGTTTGAATATGAAGAATTTGTTCACACAGGAGGTAAAACTCTATGTTGTTATTAGCTTGTCATGACATCCTCACAGAATGGATGGCTCATATATGATAATACTGAAGTTACTTCTATGCCTATTGAACCTGCCTGCACAATGTTTATCCAAAGAATGTCTGTAAATTAAGCCTGCCTGATTAGAAATGACAAATTATTACTGATTGATGAGTATGTCAATTTGCTAGTAATGCATAGAGAGGCTACTATTGCTGCTGCTAAGTCACTTCAGTCACGTCCGACTCTGTGCGACCCCATAGACGGCAGCCCACCAGACTCCCCTGTCCCTGGGATTCTCCAGGCAAGAAGACTGGAGTGGGTTGCCATTTCCTTCTCCAGTGCATGAAAGAGAAAATTGCAAGTGAAGCTGCTCAGTCATCTCCAACTCTTAGCGACCCCATGGACTGCAGCCTACCAGGCTCCTCCGTCCATGTCATTTTCCAGGCAAGAGTACTGGAGTGGGGTGCCATTGCCTTCTCTGATAGAGAGGCTAGACTCTGCTAAAAGTAAACTCAAAATGGTGTTCTTTTGAAGTATCAGTGATATTTTCTCATGCAATTGTCAAAAGGGAAACCTGCCCAGCCTTTGGTGAGAAACAGAGTGGACCTTCAGTCTAAGAGACACAAGATAATTTCCGTTTGACTTTGGCTCAATTAGAGATATTGACTAATAGTCTGGCTCTCACTTTTTTGGTAATAAAGTTCCTAACTTTTAAATTTCTTTTATAAAATGTAATAAGCACAAAGTATTATTATTTTGTGAATACTTAGGACTTGTTCATACTTCGTAGGACACTGAATTATTTTACTGTTCTTCCTCTATCACCATCCTTTTAGGTTTGTTAATCCTTTTTCACATTCATAAAATTAACATTTTAAGAGGCCTTCTTTTTGTAAGTATCTGTTTAGTTTACAACTGCTAATAAAGCTTGCGGAAAATCTTTCTAATGGCTGCTATTATTTTTTACAGGTTAGAAATAATGTTGCTTGCACTTGTAGTGACATCAAGTCAATGGTGTTTAATTTCTCTGGACCATAGGCCAGAGCAGCAAGAATTTGTTCTTTCTGGATCAGAAACTCATCACTGACTACGGGATTAGGTTCAACTTCTTTGAACCTTCTCTCTGGTCCATAGAATTGACAATATCTCCTTTGTAACAATACCAAACCCTGCAATGATGCTTATATGACATCTATAAAATTTTATTGTACTTATTAGAACATATCTATTTCTATATACTTACTATCCATCCATTCTGTTTACAGAGGACCAATTGTTTTTTAAAGGGATGTCTGTCCTAAATGTTTTCACACCCTTAGAAACAAGCACAACATTTGGCCGTTGATCTAGGTTGAAATTAGTAGATGCTCAGCGAATGAATTCTCTGGCTGTAACTAAGTTGGGAGCCTTTTGGAGATGGAACTTGAGTAGTGATCCTCCTTCTAGTTCTAGTGTTTAGCTTAGCATGTGATACATAGTAGGGCCAGAAAATGCTTTTAGCTGAAATAAATAAGTGAATGTGTTCAACAAAAAGAAAAAAAATTAAATTTAATTGTTATAATTACTGTTGGAAACTATTTGACTTCTAAATTTTGTTTTGGCTTTTCATCTTTCAATAGCAAAGCAAATAAGATATTCTTTAGTGTTCCTTTTCTGACAGTTCTCTATACGGGTTACTCCCTGCATCTGATGCAATGTTGGAGGAGGTGGGTCAATATTTATCTATACACTTGAGCTGATTTCTGTGATAGACTTCTGTTGTTATTTGGATAAAAAGGAGGAGAGCTTTTTGCACTGGCATTTGGTGAGAACATAGAAACAATACTTTTAAAATGGGATATGATACTACCTGGTCCCTTGTGCATTCACTGGTCAAAGACTAATGGAGAATCCAATGTTATTTGGCAGCCTGGATGGGAAGTGGATTTGAGGGAGAATGAGAACATGTATGGCTGAGTCCCTTTCCTATCTACTCCATTCATCTATAGACATAACTTTATGTTAGGACCACACATCTTGATACTTTTAACTTTGTTATAAATTCGAAATAAGGAAGTGTGAGTTTTTCAGTATGTTCTTTAAAAATTATTACTATTGTTATTATTTTGGGCTCTTTGGCTCTGGGTTCTTTGAATTTCTATATGAATTTTAGAATCAACTCATCAATTGGTACAGAAGAGGCAGCTAGAATTTTGGCGTGGATTCTGTTGAACCGATTGATCAGTTTGGGGCAGTACTGCCTTGTCAACCATATTATGTCTTCAAATCCATGAACATGGGATGTCTTTTTACTTCTTATGCCTATGTGCTTGCTGCTGCTAAGTCACTTCAGTCGTGTCCGACTCTGTGCGACCCCATAGATGGCAGCCCACCAGGCTCCCCCATCCCTGGAATTCTCCAGGCAAGAACACTGGAGTGGGTTGCCATTGCCTTCTCCAACGCATGAAAGTGAAAGTGAAGTCGCTCAGTTGTGTCCGACTCTTCGCAACCCCATGGACTGCAGCCTACCGGGCTTCTCCTTCCATGGGATTTTCCAGGCAAGAGTACTGGAGTGGGGTGTCATCGCCTTGCTTAGTCCAACTCTTTGTGATCCCATGGACTGCAGCCCACCAGGGTTTCCTGTCCTTGGGGTTTTTCAGGCAAGAATACTGGAGTGGGTTGCCATTTCCTCCTCCAGGGGATCTTTTTGACCCAGGAATCTAACACATGTCTCATGTCTCCTGCATTTACCTGCTGAGCCTTCAGGGAAGTCCTACCCTACCTCTTTGGGTCTCCTTTAATTTCTCTCATCACTATTTTTTAGTCTTCAATATGCACATCTTGTACTTCTTTTCTAAATTTATTCTAAGTACTTCATTCTTTGTGACACTATTATAAATTGAATTGTCTTCTTTGTTTCACTTTTCAGATTGCTTTTGGCCAGAGTGTAGAAATATAAATGAGTTTTATATATTGACCTGGCATTCTGCAATCTCCCTCAATTCCTTTGCTGCTGCTGCTGCTGCTAAGTCGCTTCAGTCGTGTTCGACTCTGTGCGACCCCATAGACGGCAGCCCACCAGGCTCCCCCGTCCCTGGTAATCTCCAGGCAAGAACACTGGAGTGGGTTGCCATTTCCTTCTCCAATGTATGAAAGTGAAAAGTGAAAGTCAAGTTGCTCAGTCATCTCCGATTCTTCAAACCCCATGGACTGCCACCTGGCAGGCTCTTCTGTCCATGGAATTTTCCAGGCAAGAGTACTGGAGTGGGGTGCCATTGCCTTCTCCTCTATTCCTTTATTAGTTTTAATAGCTGTTGGTAGATTCCTTATAATTTTCTATGTATATAAATATGGTGTTTAAACTTTGGTGTTGGAGAAGACTCTTGATTTGCAAAGAGATCAAAGCAGTCAATCCTAAAGGAAATCAGTGCTGAATATCCATTGGAAAGACTGATGATGAAACTGTAGCTCCAACACTTTGGCCACTTGATGCGAAGAGCTGACTCATTAGAAAAAACCCTGATGCTGGGAAAGATTAAAGGCAAGAGGAGAAGGGGACAACAGAGGATGAGATGGTTGGATGCCATCACCGACTCAATGGACTTGAGTTTGAGCAAGCTCTGGGAGATGATGATGGACATGGAAGCCTGGCATGTCACAGTTCATGAGGTTGCAAAGAGTTGGACACGACTGAACAACAACAAATGTATATAAATAAGTATACAGGTTTGTGAATAGACACTTTTGTTTCTTCCTTACCAATCTGCATTCTTTAATTTTATTTTTTTTATCTAATTGCTACAAAGCTTCAGCTCCTTGTTATTTATTTACATATTTGAAAGGTAGGAACTAGCATCTTAATTTAAACATCTTCTAGTCCTGAAGAATAGTATTTTTTTGTCATGTATTTATTGGATGCTTGTACTTCCTTAGCAAGTTTTTGGTACCATTTATTCACATATGCCATTTGTACTACTTATTGTATTAATTTGTAAGAAGATATAGATTAAGAATAATAACTCTTTGGTGGTAATATAAATTGCATATGTTTTCTAGTTTGCTGTAATTCCATTTACACTCTTTTGAATGTAAATGTATCACATGTCCTTGTAATTATATATGGCAGTCACTTGATATTTAGATTCTGCTTTGGGCATCAGACCTAGGAAGGCCTCCTCCACCTCTAAAATTGTGTAAGAATTCACTCATTTTTTTTTTTTTTCATATCCTTTTGTAAAAACTTTAGTTTTGAGAACATGCATTTGAATGCTAACAAAATGGTTCAGGTATGTGAGTGTGTGAGCCTTGATCGTAAATATAGTGGACTCTACTGTTAGGAGAAATGAGTTATCAGAGGAATCCTGAGGCTTAATTTCTGAGGCCATCTTTCCCTGTGGCAAGAGCCGAAAAGATGTTCCCCAGGTGGAGTCTCAGCAGTTTGCCTTGCAGTCAATTTCCTTTGAGAGATTGCCACCTTTGCTGACTCTAATCACAAATACAATCCAATTAAAAGCTATTATGTTAATGTGAATAGAGAGGGAGATAAAACAAGACAGTGAAATGTTTCATTTAGGCCCAAATGAGTTGATTTCTCAGGGCATAAAGAATCCCCATTAGGTCGGTTGCTACAGTGACACAAGAAACATGCAAACCAAGCTACTGATTAAAATCTGGGAAAGTGAGATAAAAGGTTTATCAGTGTGACAAGGGCTGTTTGATGGACTATTAGATGACACATTTGTGTGTTTGCTTTAAAACCTTTCGGCATCTGTCATGCATTGTCATTGAAAAAAAAAAAACTGCTCTTTTCTGTTAAGTTCATATAGAGCCTATCTGGAAAACAAAACTTATGTACAGTGCCATGAAAATGACAGCATTCTTTCTCTGGGCAAGTAACACTTTATTTGATGGAGGTGGCCTAGAGGAGGAAGATGTAGCAATTAAGGGAAGTTGGTTCCTTTTGCAAGATTGTAGAATTCAGTGATGTATTAATGGTATTACTTGTGAAGAGTAAAAATCTGGGTTGAAGAATAGACAACATGGATTTTAGAAGTTTACTTTTTTTTTTTTTCTTTTACATTTTAAATCACATAGCGATTGGTTTGGAAGAAACATTCAGGGTATTTTGTAACTTAAGTCTAAGGGAATAAATGAAAATGGTGTTAATTCTTACATATTTGTTTTAGAGGCTGTGTCTCATCCTAATTCCACACAAGATTGCAATTTCCAGCAAGTTAATGAAATAGATTTGTCATGTGAAATCTATCTTATTAGGTATCATTTGAAAAAATATTTTCTGTCTGTTTTCATCATGCTATCTGCCCCTCAGAGGGAGATACCATAAGTATCATAAGATACTTTGGTGGGGACTGCCACAAGGATGATTATCTACTAAAATCCATCTTACCTTCTTCCATGGAAAATACAAGTGTCCTGAAGGCTAGAATATGCTTCCCAGACTCCTTTGCTTCAGGTGAGGTCATGTGACTAAGTTCTAGCCAGTCAGATGTTAGAGGAATGGTCTGTGCTTCTTCTGGGTGAGACCCATACACTTCTCATGAGTCTTCCTTTTTGATAAGATCTGGAGATTCTGTTGCTGGGCTGTGGAAAGGATTGTTAATGATTTCAGACTGGAGACAAAGGGGGGTAAAAAAAAGAATAACAACGAGGGGAAGAAACATAATGACAAGTTCCTAAAAGGTCCATCAAGACCAACATAACTCATTCAAAAATATTCTATACCAAAAATTCTTGTGAAATTTGCTTCTGAGTCACAGCTTGAGAAATGCTTCCTGTTAATTGATAGATGAAAAGGTAGATAAAAGGGTTTTTCAATTGCCATGTTTAAAGATACTACTCATTTTATGTCCTAATGTGATATAGAACATTCAGAAGAAAAAAATAGAACATATTCACATTCAGTTCTTTTACTTATCTGAGGATCTCACATCTCCTGAATTTTTTTTTTTTTTTGCTATGTGTATTCTTAATTAATTTTGAGAAGTAAAACCAAATTTGCAAGCAATATTTCCACTATCAGTATCAAACAGTGGCACTGAAGAATGGAATCTTCCTTATTTCCAGATTCTACTCAAAAGCTTTAGATCCTCTGCTGGAATGAAGATGTTGTCATTCATCTCTTGGGTCTGAAATAGGAATTTCCATTTTGAAAGAAAAGCTTTGCATGCTAGGTTTCTTTACGAACCTTAGAGATTTTCAGGGTACTTGACCCTGTGCACCTCTACAGGGAAACTATGAGAGGACTCTCTGTCTCTGTTTACCGTTTCCCAGCATCCAACACATGTGTGTCACATAGAAAGGCACTCAAAAGGTGTTTCTTGACCAAAGGCACTAATACACACATAAAACAAGAAACAAAAGGCATCCTGTGTGATCTTGACTCTTTCTGTAGACATGGAGTTTAAACCAAATATTAAAGAGGAAGATTAGGAAGACGCAACCTCGAGTTGGAACAGAATGGATGGGAGTTGGCCTCACATTCACAGTGTCCTATGGGAAACGAGCAGAGTTGCAAGAGTTCACTGGGTGAGGGCATCAGTAGCAGGTGGAAGGCTGCTGCTTCCTGTCAGGAATTGCCACTCAGCTTCTGCTTTTGAATTAAATTTATGCATAGCCACTTGCTTCTGCAAAGACTTAGCCACACACCGAGTTTGTTTTATGAGGCCCACTGATGTATGCTGTTGTTGTTGCTCGGTCACTAAGTCATGTCTGACTCTTTGTGACCCCACAGACTGCAACATGCCAGGCCTCCCTGTCCCTCACTATCTCCTGGAGTCTGTCCAAGTTCATGTCCATTGAGTTAGTGATGCCATCTAGCCATCTCATCTTCTGACGCCCTCTATGCCTGCCTTGAGTTTTTACTAGTATCAGGATCTTTTCCAATGAGTTGGCTCTTCCCATCAGGTGGGCAAAGTATTGGAGCTTTAGCTTCAGGATCAGTCCTTCCAATGAGTATTCAATGATTTCCTTAGGGTTAACTGGTTTGAGCTCCTCAATGCCCAATGGACTCTAAAGAGTCTTCTCTAACACAACAGTTCAGAGGGGTCAATTCTTCTTTACCTTGAAATGTAGTAATTCTTCCACTCTTAAAGGTGACAAGGGTAGAAAATGCAGAACAAGGCAGAGGTGGACCTAGCTTGTTTCCAACCTACTGGATAGTCATCTAGGAAATTCCATTTTCAGCTTCCTTGGTGCATTTGCTTCCTTGGTGCATTTACAGGAGCTGATCAAAGCCACACTGAGTGAAGACTAGTTACAGCCAGAGTAGAGCTCACTGGATCATTCTGCTTTACATTTAAATTTATTCGTTCATTCATTCACTCACTGAGTCACTCATTTGTTCAAAAATATTTACTAAGCAAGAAATACGTGCACTGAATTTTGCTGGATACCACATAGCAGTACTTTCAATAGATTATGCTCGATTCAATGTCATTGCCCTCAAGGTGCTTCAAATCACATAGAGGAAACATCTCTACCATTAAATAGAATTTCTAACGGCCATAAAATCTGTATATACTCAATACAAGGGAGTTAAAGAGGTTTAGGAAAAACAGGTACCATCCTGTTGAGGGTGGTGATTGGTATACATGGAAATAAATGTTTGATAATGTACACTTTGAAGACATTCTTAACAGAAGGCACAAAGGGTATGACGAATATACATACCGTCTTTCCTACATCCTCACTGCATTGCGCAAATCTGGCAAAGCATCTCTCTAAGGCTTTGCTCAAGCTTTTTAAACACTCACTGCCTGAGTGTAGTCCAAAACTGCAGAGTATTCTGTTCTGCATTTGAAAATAAGACCTGGAGAGATACCTAACTTTGCACATTTTTTATCATATGCCTTTTGTAAGATGTAGGTCACATTTGTTACTTATAATATCAACTTACATTGTATAAACTGTATCTCGGGTGCTGTACCACCCACAGTGACACTCTGTGTCAGGGCACCCTGGCACTGCCCCTCTGGGTGGGATAATAACTGATAGACCTTGAGGAACTGTTGTATTTCAGAACCACATGCAAAGTCTGATTTGCGACGTTATAAAAGAATGTGAACTAGGTGAAAATATGGCTGCTGTTGACTCTACTAATCACATAATAACAGGGCAAAGTCGTTTTAAGGGTGGAACTCAATACCTGCAAATTGCTTCACAAAAGGCCAATTGTCTCTTTTGGGACTTGGGCCACTGTTTTAACAAGTTGGAGTTAATCTGCATTCCTAGAGCCCTGCCATGGAGTGCTAATTCCATCCCACCACTGAGAAAATATGCACTCTAGTCATTTATATCAAAATGGGCAGGCACCACGTGCCTGTAAGTCATCATTCTGTGGCTCACTGCATTGCCAAAGGGATGATGAACTGGTGGATTTCCTAGAAGAATCTAGGTGTGGAAAGAAAGAAGCTAAGGCCCCAAACTGCCAACTGAGGAGTGTGGTTATATATTGGATGACAAGGCAAGGAAAATAGAACACAAGGCATTTTGGAGAAAGAAATCTATACTGCCTCAAATTTCCACCGTGTGTTTAGGACAGGGAAAGAACAGCTAAGGTCAACAGCAGGTCAGATATATGGTATAATTGAGGAGGATGAGCTCATCTTCACTCGGTCACTTGACTTTGACTTCAGTTTCCCTCCTCAGCCTGGCTGAGAGTGCCTGTTACAGAGACCTGGACTGTCAGACTTGGAAGAAGCCTTGGGGATTGCCCAGTGACAAAGGATCTCTAAGTCTTCTTAATGCAATCATTCCCTGTCTTTCTCTGTGCACGAGGAATTCTGGAAGTTCTCTACCAACCTTTTGTAGCTCCAGGAGATGGCTAAACCATCTCAGGTCTTCTGTAGCTTCTCAGACTATGCTTTCTTCTGTTCGATGCTGCCACGCTGCGTTAATGGGGAGGGTCTCTGTGAGACATTTCCTCCTCCTCCCAAAGATCCACGTGGGAACTGAAGCCACAGTTGTACTTCAGCTTGCTCTCAATCCCCGGGGGAAGCTCCTTGTCTGCTTCCCGGGCCTCGAGACCTTGTTGGAGGAGGGGGAGGAGATTAAGGAACTTTCTTGAAGACTTCACCAGCGTGCTCCTTGCTGACTGTATCAGATCATGGGATAATGATGATGGGGCAGGTGCAGAAAAGTGGACTCTTCTATCATCAAATACATTTCCCATATCTATTATTTATGGCATAAACTTTAGCTTTCATACTAAAGGAAAAGTCAGGATTTTTAAAAATATAAAATATTCCCAAATTATTGTTCATGCCATCACTTTTGCCCATACTTCAGGGGAGGAGGTTTTACAGGGCTCGATTACCAGCAGTAGAATTTCTGATGATTCTTTCAGAATTCTGCTCACTCCACCTCCCCACCCTCAAGTCCTGTGCTTTCTGGGGACATTTTAATTCCATCCTTTACTGCCCTGTCCTCAACGTCCTACCCGATCCATGGCTCCTCAGAAGCAGCTGTATGAGAAAACTCCTTGAAGGACACCACAGTTGTGAGCTGCTTCTTTTCTTGGTCATGGATGTCTTCTATTCTAGAGGGCATTTGGGAGAAGAACAGAGGAAGTGTGTCACTGCAGGAGGGGACACCTGTCCTGAGAAAAGAGAAGCCATGTTAAGCTAACTGCCTGACCAAGTCTTTCAAAGGAAAGAAGAGACTGTAGCTTGCTGGAGTCCAGGTGCATGGCAGGATAAAAGAATTTTGCTTATGATCTTGTTTTACTTCACATGGATGACTGCTGTGAGCTCCTCTGTCATGACATTTTACCTGTATTTGCTCATTTTCAGTTGCACAATGACTAGGCAAATGAGTTCGCCGGCAGAAGGTCAACCTGGTCACCACATTCAGAGGTCAAGCTCCTGACATTATTCAAAGTTCATGACCTAATCTCAGCAAGTTTCCCCGTAGAAACCCTCTGAACTCACGAAACCAATTCTTGAGAAATGTAAATATTTTGTAAGATAGTTTTGGATTGTGTCATGGTTGTCCATGGCTCATGAAATTCATCCAGTATGGTTATTCTGTAACATTCTCTGTTCCACCTGTTTCTGACTAAAATGGTTTGGGATGGTGTCACGGAGAGACCTGATACCTCTTAAAGCTGAGAAAACAATACATTCTCTTAGAATTGAGTGTATGGATAGGCTAGATTAACTTTAAATTTCTTCTGAGACCTAACACTTTATCTAGAGTTATGTCTCTGTGGATACAAAGCTGTTTGTATCCTGAAAAAACGTGATGGTTGTGTCACGATGCAAAACCACATGGTGTGGGGGGAAAAAATCAATTGTTTGTTGAATATTCAGTTTACCTAGCATCAAATGCCTAAATAATTGCAAGATACCTTTATCTACATACACATCTCTGTCTGCTTCTATATATAGATGTGAAAGTTCTTATAGACAAAGCATTATTTGGGTTGCAGTTTGGATGGCAACTAGCAGTTTCTTTGGGGCCAAGCAAATTTAGAGGAAAATAAGCCACTCCAGTACTCTTGCCTAGAAAATCCCATGGATGGAGGAGCCTCGTAGGCTGCAGGGTCTGACACGACTGAGTGACTTCACTTTCACTTTTCACTTTCACACATTGGAGAAGGAAATGGCAACCCACTCCAGTGTTCTTGCCTGGAGAATTTCAGGGATGGGGGAGCCTGGTGGGCTTCCGTCTATGGGGTCACACAGAGTCGGACACGACTGAAGTGACTTAGCAGTAGCAGCAGCAGCAATGCTCACATGTGGTCTCCCAAACATATTTTTTCCTTTATCAGTTAAGTACATGATCACTGCCAGAGAAAATGCTTTTTGCTGCCAAGGTAAGTTCAACAAATGGAGCTACCCTGCTCACTCCTTCCTTGAGACTACACTGGTAGTGAAATTTATGAAGGTAATATATATTAATTCTCCAGCCTTAAAATACTCAGTTACCTTCTTCCGAGATTAACATGCTTTCCTCCTTTTCTATGGAAAACAACTTGGATTTTGTGATTTTGCCTGGCTGTGTGCACAGGTGCTCAGTTGTGTCTGACTCTGAGACCCCATGGACTGCAGCTCACCAGGCTTCTCTGTCTATGGGGTTCTCCAGGCAAGAATATTGGAGTGGATTGCCATTTCCTACTCCAGGGGATCTTCCCTGCCCAGGGATCAAACCTGCATCTCTTAAGTCTCCTGTATTGGCAGGCGGATGGATTCTTTACCACTGTGCGACCCGGGAGGGCCTACTGTGTCTAACATGGAAACAAATTATCAACAAGAATCCCAGCCCTGTGGGCAAGATGGGTTTGTCTTTTTTAACTTGAATAGTCACCTTGACAGTACCTGAAACCTGGACTGATATCTGAACATCTCTTCCTCTGTTTAGGCACAGTTTGAAAAGTTCTCACCATTAAAATGATTAACTTGGATTTTTAAAGGTTTCTGAATTTCTCTCTAATACCCATGAAGGGTGGTAGAGAAGTATTTTCAAAATATTTTATTTATCTATGTCTTTAGAGTCACAAATAATGTTACTCATAAAATCAACGTATATTAAAGATAACTATTAAAAATAGTAAAATGGAAAATAAAAATTATGTTCCCTACCTTTCAGACGCCTCTGTCCCATTACCTAGAAGCAGCTATGGTTAATACAGCTTGTGTTTCTTTGAAGAAATAAAGGTCTCCTTCTCTTTCTCTTTCCATCTCTCTAACACACACAAACACCACACACACAAAAAAGAATCATATTTTTATCAGTCAAAACTCATACAAGTTGTCCCTATTTATGATTCTTTTGGACAACTCACATAAACTAGACTCAGAATTCTGTCACTTCTCAGTTTCATTCTGCTCTGTTCTTTATTCAGTACAAAAAGGGAAATCATCTGAAGACATATCCTTTTTTAACTTTTTTGACCAAACTCCATGTCATGTGGGATCTTAGTTTCCCAACCATGGATTAAACTCAAGTCCCCTGCTTTGGAAGCACAAAATCTTAACCACCGGACTGCTGGGGAAGTCCTGTGGACATATCCTTTAAGCTGTTTATGTGAGAGGCATAGCACAACTGTAAAATGTCAAGGGCAAGTAGTGCACACAGTTTAGTTCTCAATACTCAGTGTCCCCTCCTGTTTACCAATACTGTTATGGATGATTGTTCAGTTCACTTCAGTTCAGTCACTCAGTCATGTCCGACTCTTTGTGACCCCACGGACTGCAGCACACCAGGCCTCCCTGTCCATCACCAACTCCTGGAGTTCACCCAAACTCATGTGCATCGAGTAGGTGATGCCATCCAGCCCTCTTATCCTCTGTCATCCCCTTCTCCTCCTGCCCCTAATCCCTCGCAGCATCAGGGTCTTTTTGTAGTGTGCTAAAATATTCAGGAGGCATATTATTGCTCCACAGTTGAGATTTCCAACTGATTTTGAAAAAAAGCAACTAAAATCTAGATGGCTTACTTGCAAAAAGTTCAATACAATTGGGGGACACCTATGCTGATTTATAAAGCAGATTTTTTAAGCACACAAATATTTTGAGAATCCTTTGATGATGGCATTTATAGCCACCTTAAATTGTGTATATAATAAAACTAATAAGACATTAAGTAAAAAGAATTAGGTCCTAAATGTGTAAGTATCTTGGGATTCTAATGAGAAATATACACCAATGTGTTAAAAGTCCATTTCCGAAAGATGGTATTATGGGAGGTTTTCGTTTTCCTAATTACCATTTTAATATATTCCAAATTCTCCATGATAATAAGAAAAACAATTCTTTATAAATTATCTTACAAAGTCTTATTCTTAAATTCTCTGTGGAAGAGTACTTATTTTCTTCAGAACTCATTCTGAATGATTCATGATACTTCTAATCTGGAAATTCCAGAGTATCTTTAAATGCAAAATGAAGTGACAAATTGAGACCATGCTGAGGATTAACCAGACTCAAAATGGTTACTCTCTGAACATCGAGTCAAAGTGTGGTTCAGGGACCAGCATCATTGACTTCACCTGGGACCCTGTTAGAAATGCTGGAACTGTGGTCCCTCTTTAGACTTATTGAATTAGAATCTGCATTTTAACAAGAGCCCTAGATAATTCATGAGTCTAAGGTCCCTGAGGTAGAACTTTGGGTTATAAGACTTTTAGCTGGCCTGCTTTATTATGTTGCCCTTGGGGTTGTATACTTGGAGCAGGCACTGTGAGTCAGGGCCATTTCGTTTTTTACTATCCATTAGTGAAGTTTTTTTTTTTTTTTTTAAGTGTGGGTGATCATTTCTCAACTCTAGGTTAAGAGCTCTTCCCAATCACATATTCATAATGCTGGATGCTACAGCTTGGAACGTTAGAGAATCTTGCTCGTCATCTAAAGTCTTTCCTGTACTTCTTTTCTCTTCTTAGTGCTACTGTACTAAGTACAAAAGTTAAGTGAAACAAAGCAACATAACTGACTGCAGAATATGTTTGCTTCCAGGCTACTGAGCTGGCTAGTGCCAGAGGCTGAATTCCTGGTACGCTATCTTCATGCTTTTGTTTGTACAGAGGCATGCCTTTCTTGTTTTTTGTTTTGTTTTGTTTTTGCTCCAACCTGAACACAAGGCCAGATTATATTGGCAGTTGGCATAACAGCCAATTACACCCCTATTTGGCCAAGGATATGGGTTGAGGAATAAATCAGGGTCTTGATGGTTTAGTTCGTGCCACTCCTGGTCATTAGATGTGTGTCACTGAGCAAAATTCTGATCAAAGCGGGTGGCGCGGCAGCGAGGGGTCACGGAGCATGCTCAAGCCTAATTGCTGGGGTATGTACAAAAGGAAGTTTGTAATAAGAGGCCATTAACTACTAGCTTTTCCGATCAGTGAAGCAAAAATACAGAGAAATCATGTTTCTCAACTGACAATACAAAGGAAAAGCCCCTGAATAAGTGTTTTTGCCTTCTCTTGCCATTCCTCACCTCAAAAAGAAAAAGAAAACCACAGAACATCCAATCAATTTAAGTTAGAATTCACAACATTTACTTTTTAGAGGATAAAGAAAAGGGTATTGTTTTCTCTGAATCATTAATATTTTCTTCTCTAAAGGATCTTATAAGACTCATCTAATTTATAAATGAATATGTGAAGGAAAAATTGTTGTTGTGCGCAGTGACAAAGAATGTGCCTGCCAATGCAGGAGGAGCAAGAGGTGCAGACTCAATTCCTGGGCCTGGAAGAGCCCTTGCAGGAGGGCATGGCGACCCACTCTAGTATTCTTGCCTGGAGGATTCCGTGGACAAAGGACTCTGTCAGGCTGCGGTCGGTGGATCACAAAGAGTTAGACATGACAGAGTAACTAAGTACCAAATGTACTTATTTTAGAAGAAATTAATTCCCACAAACCACTTGTAATGTGTGAAATATTTCCAAAATAGCTTGTTCCTGCTGTTTCTCATCAACATTTTTCCCTCTTCTGACACCCTTTTTATTCTGACAACTCCTCCACTCCCAAACTATTGGGAGAAAAAGTAGATAGAATCTTAGTTTTTAGACAGTCTTGTATCTGTTGTCACCGGTATTAAGTGTGAGGTCTCTTGTGTCTTCAGCTGTGAGCTGGGCTCCATACACACGCAGCTGAGCTGCAGATGCTGTGGATGGAGCAAAGCCAAGCTCATGCAGCAGCTTGATTAAACTCTGGCTGCCATTGTGCCCTTTGACATGAGTATTCGAATAATGGTCCAATTTATAACTGACTCATAGGCTAACCTTATTAAATAAATTGCCCAAATTATAGTTGTTATTTTCCTCTCAAAGTTTATGAGTGAATTATATGAATTATAACACAGTTTGTGCAATGGATTAAAATGATAGGTGCTGTGCTCTGCTTAGTCGCTCAGTCGTGTCTGACTGACTCTTTGTGACCCAATGGACTGTAGCCCACCAGGTTCCTCTGTCCATGCGGATTCTCCAGGCAAGAATATTGGAGTGGGTTGCCATGCCCTCCTCCAGGAGATCTTCCCAACCCAGGGATAGAACTCAGGTCTCCTGCATTGCAGGCAGATTCTTCACCAACTGAGCCACCAGGGAAGCCCAAGAATACTGGAGTGGGCAGTCTATCCCTTCACCAGGGGATCATCCCAGCCCAGAAATCAGATCAGGGTCTCCTGAAATGAAGGTAGATTCTTTACCAGCTGAGCTACCAGGAAAGCCCAGCCGAGACATGGAGGCAACCTAAATGTCCATTGCCCGAGGAATGGATAAAGAAGATGTGGTACGTATATGCAATGGAATACTACTCAGCCATTAAAAAAGAATGAAATAATGCCATTTTCAGCAACACAGATGGACCTAGAGTGTCATACTGAGTGAAATAATTTAGACAGAGGAGAAATAGACTGTGATCCCTTATATGGGTAATCTGAAAAGAAATGATACAAATGAACTTATTCATTTGTATGAATAAGGAACAGATTCATAGACTTAGAGCAGGAACTTATGATTACCAGCAAGGGAAGGATGGAGGGAAGGGATAGTTAGGGAATTTGGGATCGACATATACACACTGCTCTATTTAAAGTGGATAACCAACAAGGACTTACTGTACAGCACAGGGAACTATGCTCAGTGTTATGTGGCAGCCTGGATGGGAGGGGAGTTGGGGGAGAATGGATACATATCCATGTATGGCTGAGTCCCTCTGCTGTGCACCTGAAACTATCACAACATTGTTTATCGACTATTCTCTAAAATAAAATAAAAAGTTTAAAAAAAAAGCACTTTGTGTGGAAATCTTAACAAGGTGGTTATGACAATGGAAGAATCCCACCATCCTGCTGGCCCTGCAGAAAACCCATCTGTGGCCCAGGATAAAGGTTGAGCCAACCCTGGCTCTTCTTAGTTTCTCTCATGGGACTTAGATGCAGCCCCTAAATGCCCACTGTCTTAGGTGGGGCTGTCCACAGTCCTCAAGTTCAAGTCCACATTCATCGCTAGGGTGAATGTTGAGACAAACTGCACTCCACACTCGTGCATGCTGCATGCACCATACATGTGCCTCTCACCAAGGGACACATGTCAGACACCATACGTGCAAACCTCACATACACACACACCCAGCACAACACAGACCACATATAAACATCACATACAAGCACACCACACTTTGCACACACAAATACACATGCCCACTCCCTCCCTTCTCTCTGCTTCCCAGGTCTGTGACTTCACATGTCTCTAGAAAAAGGTCATTTTTTTTTTTTAAATTTTGGATACTGCTGACTTAAGCTTGGTGGCCAGATGGACAACTTTGGATAATTCAAGGATCAGTGAAAACAGACCTTTATTTCTTTTCTTTTTGTTGTTGTTGTTTTAAGTATTGTGACTTCGAAGAATTGATGCTTTTGAACTGTGGTGCTGGAGAAGACTCTTGAGAGTCCCTTGGACTGCAAGGAGATCCAACCAGTCCATTCTAAAGGAGATCAATCCTGGGTGTTCATTGGAAGGACTGATGCTAAAGCTGAAACTCCAATACTTTGGCCACCTCATGCGAAGAGTTGACTCACTGGAAAAGACTCTGATGCTGGGAGGGATTGGGGGCGGGAGGAGAAGGGGATGACAGAGAATGAGATGGCTGGATGGCATCACCGACTCGCTGGACATGAGTTTGAGTGAACTCCGGGAGTTGGTGATGGACAGGGAGGCCTGGCGTGCTATGATTCATGGGGTTGCAAAGAGTGGGACACGACTGAGCGACTGAACTGAACTGAACTGAGCTTAGGTACACCTGTGTCACAATATGGTGAAAATGATAGGTCCTCCTAAAAGAGAAAGAAAATCAAAACAAATACATACCAAGTATTATTTTATTTTAGAGCTTCCTGGTCTGACCTCCAAAGGCTCTTATATGAACTTTGACAAGTCCATGATTTTGCTTAGTCACCAAGTCTTGTCCAACCCTTTTGGATCCCATGGATCACAGCTCACAAGACTCATCTGTCTATGGGATTTTTGAGGCAAGAATACTGGAGTTGGTTGCCATTTCCTTCTCCACAGCCTCTTCTATGAACTTTGAGAGGTCCATGAGCCACAGGTAGATAACCTCTCAGCTAAAAGAAAGGAGAACCAGGACCTGGGATCCTGAGATAAGTACCTGCAGACATATTTTCCTGCTCATAGAGCTCCATTTCTAATGACTCAGTTTTTAGTTTATTATCACCTAAAAATAAGTAACTCATTTACACTGATTTTTAAAATCTAGTTTAACACTGAGTCCTTTCACCACAGCAACACAAGTCTTTGACACAGATACAGTCACCAGCATTTAACAAACTTAAAAATTTTGCTTCAATTGCAAACCTAGTTTGATTTCACAGAGATATTTTATTATAAGACATTTAACCAGTGACATCCATGCCTTAAAAGTTAAAGTATTAGTCAGTCAGTAGCAAAAACGATTTGACACAATACAAATACAATTTGTATTGTATAACTGAAAACAGTTCTTAATACCTTTATGCATTTTTTGTTAGCTATAAGAACTTAAATGGCAAAACATTGGTGGATGCCCTGAAAGATTAATTCTAATTGAAATAAGCTTGCATTTCTATCATGTGAGACTCTGTAGAAAGTAAGGAACTTTCTAAAGAATATATTGACTGGAGTATATAGGCAGTAAGCATACATATAAAATATAATATGTACAATTGCTTCAAAATGAAAGATCAATCAAACTAATTTTGTTGGAGTCTCTTTTCCTGTCTCACTTTCAACTTTCTCCATGATTCTTTCCCAATCTCAAATTTGAAGGAAACACACACACACAAACCAAAATGATTTTATCTTTAGTCTTTATCAAGTATTCTACCCATCTCTTTTAAGAATGTTGTTGTATGGGCTTCCCTGGTGGCTCAGATGGTAAACATTTTGCCTGAAGTACAGAAGACCTGGATTCGATCCCTGGGTCAGGAAGATTCCCTGGAGAAGGCAATGGCTACCCACACCATCTCTTCTAACAGTGTTATAGACATTTAAACATTTGTATAAATGAATGACTCTCTTTACTTTGATTCAGAAAGAATTTGTGGTGTCTGTTTATGAAAGAAAGTAACTATAATTTTTAACTAAAGAGAAGAATGATAATGGATACGTATGAGATAATAATTTAAAAACCATTTCTATATATATAACAACAACAACAAGAATAACCTTTAGAAAACTCTTACTAAGACCTGCACACTCTTTGAAATACTTTGTGAAAATAGTATAACAAATGAAACATTGTTACGTAGCTGAAGTATGGACCATGAGGATAGAAAGAGAGATTTGGGGGCAAGAAGACTGCATCTGGCAGGGCTTTGTGTATTAAGTCAAAGACTCAGAATTTTATTCGGAAAATCCTGTAAGTACTTTTAGTATGGAAGTGACTTGACAGCATAGGACTGGGAGAGGGAGAGGGCCATGTGGGATGAGATTGAGGTGGTTCAGTGCAGGAGCCGTGGTTTGAACTAAGACTGGAAAAGAGATGATAACGAGAGAGACACTATGTGATTGTTGATTAGATATGTGTACATGTGGTGTTTTTTTTTTCTTTTAAGAAAAGTATAATTTTTAAACAATGAAAAAGAAACACTTTATAGAGAAGTAAATACTGTCTACTGATGGTGTTCCATGTTTGTTCATCTAGAAATTGTGCGTGACTAACTCATCTCACATGCTAGTAAAGTCATGCTTAAAATTCTCCAAGTCAGACTTCAGCAATATGTGAACCATGATCTTCCAGATGTTCAAGTTGGTTTTAGAAAAGGCAGAGGAACCAGAGATCAAATTGCCAACATCCACTGGATCATTGAAAAAACAAGAGAGTTTCTATTTCTATTTCATCTATTTTTGCTTTATTGACTATGCCAAAGTCTTTGACTGTGTGGATCAAAATAAACTGTGGAAAATTCTGAAAGAGATGAGAATACCAGACCACCTGACCTGCCTCTTGAGAAAACTGTATGCGGGTCAGGAAGCAACAGATAGAACTGGACATGGAACAACAGACTGGTTCCAAATAGGAAAAGGAGTACGTCAAAGCTGTATATTGTCACCCTACTTATTTAACTTCTATGCAGAGTACATCATGAGGAACGCTGGGCTGGAAGAAGCACAAGCTGGAATCAAGATTGCTGGGAGAAATATCAATAACCTCAGATATGCAGATGACACCATCCTTATGGCAGAAAGTGAAGAGGAACTCAAAAGCCTCTTGATGAAAGTGAAAGAGGAGAGTGAAAAGGTTGGCTTGAAGCTCAACATTCAGAAAACTAAGATGATGGCATCTAGTCCCATCACTTCATGGCAAATAGATGGGAAAACAGTGGAAACATGGCTGACTTTATTTTTCTGGGCTCCAAAATCACTGTGGATGGTGATTGCAGCCATGAAATTAAAAGATGCTTCCTCCTTGGAAGGAAAGTTATGACCAACCTAGATAGCATATTAAAAAGCAGAGACATTACTTTGCCAACCAAGGTCCATCTAGTCAAGGCTATGGTTTTTCCAGTGGTCATGTATGGATGTGAGAGTTGGACTGTGAAGAAAGCTGAGCACTGAAGAATTGATGCTTTTGAACTGTGGTGCTAGAGAAGACTCTTGAGAGTCCCTTGGACTGCAAGGAGGTCCAACCAGTCCATTCTAAAGGAAATCAGTCCTGGGTGTTCATTGGAAGGACTGATGTTGAAGCCAAAACTCCAGTACTTTGGTCACCTGATGCGAAAGGCTGACTCATTTGAAAAGACCTTGATGCTGGGAAAGATTGCGGGCAGGAGGAGAAGGGGACAACAGAGGATGAGATGGTTGGATGGCATTACCGACTCAATGGACATGGGTTTGTGTGGACTCTGGGAGTTGGTGATGGACAGGGAGGCCTGGCATGCTGCGGTTCATGGGGTTGCAAAGAGTTGGACACGACTGAGCGACTGAACTGAACTGAAAAATGAGTTGGTGGGGGTGTTCAACATGAAAGGATATGGAAAACAAGGCAGATTTTAATTAGTTAAAAATGGAGTTTGCCCACCATCTAAAAAAAGGGGGAAAAACCTATTGAGGAATGTAAAGTTGAAACTATTATTACAACTGAAAGCTAAATTTAATTGAAATTTTCCTAGTGTCCAAAGGGGAAAAGACCAAGCCTTAGTTAAAAAAAAACTAAACACAGCGCTTTTGGTGGATTTGTGAATCAGTTGGAGAACTTCCTTTTGAAATGCATTACTGTTGCATTTGGATCTAGCCACAAACTTCATTCGGCTCTTCCTTCTGTAATAACATCAAACAGCATTCAGCCAAGATATCTATGGTTTCCATGCACATGGAGTCTAAAGAACAGTGCCGTGTTAGATTATCTCCTGTTATAAAGGTAATCAGCTCTATGATGAAGAACCCACCATAACCTTCTTCTTTCTCTAGCTTTTAGTCATGAGCTAAGAAGGGCCTTGGGAATGGCCACCCAGTTCACTTCTCTGAGTAACTAACTTCTGCTCACAGTTGCCCTGGTACCAGGCCCTGCAGAGAGCAGACGTCCAAAACAGGTGTTGAACAGAATTGAAAAATGTGAGAAAAAGCTTGAAATAATACAACGTTGTTTAACAACACTTATGCTATACGGCCTCAGGAATCACAGGTTCTCTTAGTGGTAACACAATTGTTCCTCTGATTGCTCAGACCCTGGTATAACTGAAACAAGTTTGCATTTTGCTTACAAGCTGTGTGACCTCAGGAAAGTTCCTTAGTAAACAGTCAATAAATCCTGTTTCTATGATGGCTAGTTGGTTGTTTTATAAAGTAAATGATTGGGTCTGTCACCGCATCTTTATTACACTGGACTGGCCATTTATGAATTTAAACCAAAAAAAAAAAAAAAGACAAAATGTGAAAGGTTACAATGAAAGTAAGTCTTTGTATACAAACACTCTATCATCTGTCCAAGTGCCATAGGAGATGGGTGGAGAGTGAGGTGGAGGGTGATTCCCACATAAAGAATCTTTGTTGCTGAAAGGCAAATTATCTACTGAGTCTAAGGTTGGGGGAGGGGAGTTAGGGGCCTTGGGAGACGGGGAAAGACACATTAGGGAAGATTCATGCATTTTAAATTTTCTAATTGAGTTTTTTTTTTTTCCCTTATTGATAGATCTTGCTTAGGAGGCAGAAGTTTGAAGCTGCTGAAATGAGATTTAATGAATCAATATAATATTTTCAAAGGCTTTCCCGATGGTGTAAACCCAGAGTGAAGTTGGTCATGTCAGGAGCACCTGGCTGCTTTCAGGATTCGGCGTTGGGTCCTGGGACCTCTGGGAGCAGCTCTTGCTAGACTGTGATCCCTTGCAACAGGGATCACATCACACAGAAAACACAATGTACAGTGTCTCCTAGAGACGGACAGAGTGGAAAAAACAGAGATGGAAAGAATGTACAATTCTACAATTCCAGTGATTAACAAAGCATCAGTAGATCATTCAATGACACTCATTTAAACTTAAATTTAAACATTATATTATAGGAATCGTGCAACTTTTCTAAAATTTTCAAACACCATCCCCTTGTTTAGAAATAATTATTTAAAAGGCTGAATGTGGACAGAGGTCATGTCCACACATGGTCACATTCTCAGTACTTTCACTGGAAATCTATGGGGACATGTCAGCCACCTGCTCTTTTTCACAAGACAATGTGAAAGGTATCCTAGGAGCAGAGTTTCTTTCTACATTGCAATCCAAGTCATCACTGAGAGTAAGATAAAATGGTTCATGATTTCAGCAGAACGGTTTCTACTGAAAACCACTGATGGTTGTCAGATTAAATTAAATTAAATTTGAATTTCAGATATATAAAATAATTACTTTGGTGTAAGTAAGCCCCGTATATTTCGTGGGGCACACTTATAATAAAATATATATTTGTTCTTTATTTTAAATTCAAATTCAAACAGGCATCTTTGTATCTTTATTTGCTAAATATGGTTATTTTAAAGTTGTCATTGTTCACAGACTGGGTTTCATGAACACAGATCTGTTGTAAAGTGTTTGGCCAAAGCACCATTACTAATATCTAACTGAATACTTTCCTGAAAGAAAAGTGCAACACTTTAATCATCTCCTCACTAGCAGAGGGACCCTCCTGGTGATTTTCCTTTTCAAAAGAAACATTGAATTGAAATATTTGCTAGTTTGTTTCTGAAATTATTACCAGGATTTGTTTAGACCATGGCCAACATGAGACACTCAAGGAAACAGATTCTATCATGGGGGAATTCACAGCACCAATAACAGCAAACACAACGATATATGCAGATACTATGCTGAGCTACAACTCAAGCCACCGTCATTTACTAAGAGGAAGGTTCATTCCTTCTGTTCACCTGCCTTTCCACTCAGTAGCATGCTGTTTTAAAGTGAGATTGTTCTAGGAGTTTGTTTTCTGCTTTCTCTTCCTTGACTCTCCTCACCAACACACACACACCCACAGCCACAGCCACACCCACACACATACACTTCGGGCTGGGAAATTTGACTTGCTGGGATACATTTATTTATTTATTTTTTGATATACACTACACCTAAAAGGAATATGCCCCCAATGGGTTGCAATTGGACTTCCCAGGTGGTACAGTGGATAAGAATCCACCTGCCTATGTAGGAGACAGGTGCAGTCCTGGTCCAGGAAGATCCCACATGCCTCAGAGCAACTAAACCCATATGCCACAGCGACTGGAGCTGTGCCTTCAAGTCCAGGCTTTGCAATAAGAGAAGTCACTGAAGTGAGAAGCCCATGGACCTCAACTGGAGAGGAGACCCGGGTCTCTGCAGTTAGATAAAGGCCCGCCTGGCAATGATAACCCAGCTCAGTCAAAAATAAAACTCAGCACAGTCAAAAATAAAATAAATTAAATAAAAAAAATTTTTTTACAAAGAGGTTGCAGATGGAGGGAATTTTATTTACATGCACAAGGCCTTACAATCCATTTTCTCTGTTGGTATCATGTGGGCAGGCATGGATTCCCCCTTCCTAGATAATAACACGTGAAATTTGTTTTTCTGCAAACTTCACTCTCTGTCCACATTCTCCTTCTTTCTTTGGTTTGATAAAGATCATATTCCTTCCCATGACACCCACCCTCACCTAAACTGATGCTTCACCTTCCCCCCAACTCAAAACACGCTTTCAGAAAAAGATATGACAGCCCTTTCACTCCGTGGTGTGACTTGATAAAGCTTAAAATGGCAGTTTATGTTCCCATGTTTCCCTAACAGGTCTAACAAGGGGAAGAAACTAATTCAGAAGAAGGTCTGTTAGAGGTTCAGGGTCAGGAAGAATGGCAGGAGAGTCTGTAATCACTGCCTATACAACACTGGGTTAAATGAGAAAGGTGCCTGAGTGGAGACCGACATCTAGATGCCCCTTTTTTTGACCTGATCTGTTGCTATTTAATTGGCCGTATCATGGCCGAGGGATGAAGTGCCTGGTGACCAGGTAGGTGCTTCTGATACTCAACCTCTTCAACACCTGATAGTGATAGAAGGTACCAGAGAAGCTTCAGACAGTCAACTGCCCATGTGTGCAGGATGTGCTGCTGCTAACTGCTGCTAAGTCACTTCAGTCGTGTCCGACTCTGTGTGACCCCATAGACGGCAGTCCACCAGGCTCCCGCGTCCCTGGGATTCTCCAGGCAAGAACACTGGAGTGGGTTGCCATTTCCTTCTCTAGCAGGATGTGCTGAGATGCACACAATTACTCTTAAGGTAACAGAGCTGGAAAAAAATAACCCTTTTAATTCAGAAAGGAAGAAATTGGGATCCAGAAATGATAACGGACCTGTCTGAGGTCATTAAGCTAGTTAGTGACAGAAATACAAATAAAATTCAGATTTCCTTTAACTTCATGTTTTGTTCTCATTTTAAAGACTAATCAATCTCACATGTAAATTTAGTATAAAAAAGCACAGCTCACTAAAACATGGTTTTTAAAATAGTAAGGATCTATAAAACTAAAATATTTTTCCAGGACATAAAATGAAAACATTTCGAATAATATTTTAGGCTGGTCAGAAGTAGAACTGCTCTAACCACTGCATTTAATTACAGATAATTTTACAATTAAAAATTATCTCTGCTCTGAATAAATAATGACCAAACTTTCTAATATAGATTAGGGCCCAGGCAATTGAACCTGTATTTAAAGTAAACTCCAGATTTCTCACTAATTAAGTTTACATTATTACGAACACTTTTTTCTTTAATTTAGGAATGATTACAAATGGCATGTTGCTTAGAGCCAAGGAAGGAAGAACAGGTACGCCGTCTTAAGATTACCAAGCACAACTAGGAGTCGGGACATGTGAGCCTAATTAAAAAATTTTGTAAAGCACTTTGAAGATGAAAAGAGCTGTAAAATCCCAAAGAATATTGATATTTCTAAGCTAATTCCTAGTTCTGTCATCAACTGGCTGTTTGGTCTTAAGCAAAAACAAAAGCAATTGCTGATCACTAACTTTGAACATAAAGCTGCAAGAATATATTTTGTCTCAGTGAGCTTGCTTTTTATTTTTTGTTTTCAAGGTGAATTTAACAAGAATACCAAATAGAGGTAGAATGATTCTGGTACCTTAAAAAATGCATTGTATGGGTTTTTATGACATATTCACTTTTTTGGAAAATTCCAGTTAAATTTACCCCAATTTGAGAAATAATGTGCTAAAGACACATCTGAAAATAATTTTCCAAACCCAATCTTGTGGCCTCTCCTGTCACTCATGTGTGCTTGCGGGCATCTGATTGAGGGCCTGTGTGCGTGCTCAGTCGCTTCATCTGAGTCCAACTGTTTGCAACCTTGTGAACTGTAGCCCACCAGGTTCCTCTGTCCATGGGACTTCCCAGGCAAGAATACCGGAGCAGGTTGCCATTTCCTTCTCCAGGATATCTTCCCAACCCAGGGATCAAACCCACATCTCCCACGTCTCCTGCATTGCAGGCTGATTCTTTATCGCTGAGCCGGGGGGAAGACCCTGATTGAGGACACTTAAGGTTTTAGCAATTGAACAAAGACATTGTGATGATTACTACTGGTTTTAGTCAAAAGGTGAAATAAAATTTCTTAAAAATGAGAATTGTTCCAGAAAAAGGCCTTTTTTTCCCTTGAAATTTCCAAGAGATTAAAAATAATTTAAATTCCTTTCAACTATATAGACATCTCAAACATGTATAGGCATTTTGATATTTTCTCACGTTACTCTTTCAAATTGGGCCTAAGTTAGCAGGCCCAATATACAACAACAAAAAAATCTTCCTTCACTCTTTGGCAGATGACTTCCATTGTTTTCAAAGAGGCAATCCAGAAATGAAAGTGGAAGAAACAATTGATGTAAATGCTTTCTTTTGGAAATCTCAAAGATCATATCCTACTGGTGATGGGTCAGTAGCATAGTGTATATGATCATAGGGCTTCCCTGCTGGCTCATTGGTAAAGAATCCGCCCACCAGTGCAGGAGACGCAAGTTTGATCCCTGGGTCAAAAAGATCCCCTTGGAGAAGGAAATGGCAACTTGCTCCAGTATTCTTGCCTGGGAAATCCCAGAGAAGCCTGGTGGGCTACAGTCCCTCAGGTGGCAAAGAGTCAGACACAACTTAGTGATGAAAACAACAGTAATGATCATAACTCCTAAGCAAGTTGCAACAGACAGGCGAGACGCTTATCCTCTAGGACTGAAAACTTGCCTTGAAACTGCGAGTGATGAGCCACATTTTGGAGACCGGCCCACTTCTCAGTTTACAGGGTACTTAATGTGGGAACTGAGAGGTGTGGAGTTTACAAGCTGCGCAGAAAGCAAGTTTGCTTCCAGACCTGGCATTCTTGTGCACTCTGTCTAGAAGAACCCAAAGTACACACATTGTAATCTTTCCAAGAGCAGCAGGTTGATACCAGTGACTCTTCAGTGAATCAGGGAATGAGTGGGACTGCAATGAGCTCTCCCCTACAGACTGCAGGAGTGCCCTGCTCAGCTGTCGCAGGCTCAGCCTGTGCTTCAGAGGTGACTGCGTCTAAAGCAGAGAGCATGCACAGATCATAATCGACCAGGGTGCAGAGAAGAATCACACAGCTGAAGGTAATGAGCATATACCACGTTTTTGAAATATTTTATACAAAAAGGGCTTTCCAATTCTACTTGACAGAAATAAAAATGGTTAACAAAACCTCTGGTGTTGTTTTGTGTGTGTGTGTGGTGTGTATGTGTGGGAAGAGAGAGCGGGAGAATGTTCTGGCTTCAGAGTGACTCTTTTAGGGGTGGGTAGGAAGATGTCGATAAATATCCTGTCTAGGAAATGGCAACCCACTCCAGTGTTCTTGCCTGGAGAATCCCAAGGAAGGGGGAGCCTGGTGGGCTTCCGTCTATGGGGTCACACAGAGTCGGACACGACTGAAGTGACTTAGCAGCAGCAGCAGGCTTCTCTTAGAGACTTGTCTTAGGACAAAGTGACAACAGTGGCAGGAGGTGGGGAACACAGAGCATCAAGGTACGTGAGAAATTAAGCTATAAAGTATAGTATTGTCTAATAGGAAACACATGTCTACAACTCTCAGCTTCTTGAAGATGGGGGATAATAATAATAATAATAATAAAGTGCTATTCTTCCATGAAGAGATTGCAATTTGATAAAGAAAGCTTTTCCAAACTTATGGCAGAGACTGAACCTATTCAGAAGACAAATTTGTTTGTATACGATCAATGCAAATTACTTTCTTACTTAGCAATAAATTAGAAAGAATATTGGTAGAGATAAATAACTCTGCAATGTCACTTTTCTCTCTTTTAACTTACAGTTTTCAACCAGGAAAACATCATCCAGTTCACTGCCTTTGTCTCGCATTCCCTTGTCTTCTGATGCCTGGTCAGGAATGAAAGGTGGATACAGGTTTGGAGGGTATCCCAAACCAGTGCCAGGACTATAGCCCTGGCCAGTGGTTTCTGATCGTTTTCTGGGTCCAAGCTTCTGTTTCTGGTCTTAGTTGGGAACCCCAGAGGAGGATATTCTCTATGTGAATATAAATCTGTGGATCTGCACATGCAGTTAGTTGAAAGCAAATCACTTTGTTTAGTCATTCTGCTAACAAAGTTAGGAAAGCAAAAACAAAAATAAATCCAACCTAAAAGTTCTGAAAGAAAAAAAATGAAAACATAACCAGAAAGTCTGGGGAAGGAAATGGCAACCCACTCCAATATTCTTGCCAGGGAAATCCTACAGACAGAGGAGCCTGGCGGGCTATCGTCCCTGGGATTTCAGAGTCAGGTACGGCATAGCGATTCAACAATCAAAAAGTCATCTTGCATTCTGAATGGTGGGTAGGGATAGTGAGCTTGTCTGTTTAACCAAAAATTAGGTAGCATGGATAGTCAGAATATATTGTGTGACTAGGGACAGCATATTTTATATTTTGAAAATCTTTCAAATTTGGAATCTGGGAACACTGCATGAGTAAAAACATGGAGCATGTTCTAGTGTCTCATTTAGGTTTTTTCTATTTCAAACTTATGGGATTATTTTATGAGAATGTTTTACTGCCAGCGCTGGCAACACTGCCTCTTTTTCTCTGTCTGCTGGTTTTTGCAGGCTAGCAACTGGCATCTGAAGCACCTGTCTTCCCAGGCAACCCACTCTGCTCTTTTGTCTTCTCACTTACAAAATGAATCAAGTAGATTCATAAGATTATTTCACAGTTCTTTCAATGTGGAAATTTAGGAACATTTTTATAAATTTTCACAAAAATAAGTAATTTTACAAGGATGTTTTCTGGATAGGGGTTAGCGCACTCTTTCTATTTAATTTATGTAAAAAGGCAGCCAAAGAGGTTTCTAGGCCCATTCAAATCAATGAAGGTAGATTGAGTTCAATTTCCCCTCATGTCACTTGCTACCTGTAGTGTCACAAAGCCTGAAGTACTTTGTTTCAGCACAAATATAGAGTAGATATTAAAATGAATGCTGAAGTTCCTCAGGTGATACAGAATTCTTGGTAAGTTTAATGTGAAAAAGCTCTTGTTTTCATGCCTCACTTTTAGGCTTCTATATCCTCGGTGTCTCTGTGGGAAAGTCTTCAATCAGAAGCACAGGTGAGACTGACAGTAGATTTTAAATGATGTGATTTTGAATAGGTTATGACACAATATTGTTGTTGCTGTTGTTCAGTCCCTAAGTCATGTCGGACTCTTTGCAACACCATGGACTGCAGCACGCCAGGCTTCCCTGTCCTCCGCTGTCTCCTGGCGCTTGCTCAAACTCGTGTCTGTTGAGCTGGTGATGTCATCCCACCATCTGATTGTCTGAAGCCCTCTTCTCCTTTTACCTTCAGTGGTGACAAGTACACATCTTAGGTTCTAACTGAGCCAGTACTAACATTTAAAACTTGGACTTTTATTTATTTAGCTGTAAAATGAGGGACAGGAATTAACTGACCTTTATGTCTCTTAAACGTTATAAGAGCTGTGCTCCATTTCAATTCAGGTTGTCAGCTTGGCAGTATTTCTGTGTTGCCATCTGAAATTTAAAAATCAGATCCAAATATCTAGCATTCTGCGAGGACCCAATAAAAACATTCAGTCATAAACGTGACAAAAGTGAGGCAATATTCTGAAGGGTTTGCAGTAGTTTTCCCTGAGGGACAAATTTAGCAGGCAAAATGAGCTAGATGTAGAATTGACACTCTAGTCAGCAACAACCAAGATACTGGCATTAATGTTTCATGGGAAGTATTTGATTCTTATGTTGGTGAGATGATTTTTTATTGAGTCCATGAAATTTCTTTCTAAAGGTGTGTACATTATAACAAACAACCTGATGAATCTGGGAAACTAGAATACTCAAGGAGGTGCAGTGAATTTTATATTTAAGTTACATTAGAAAAGACATGACAGTAAAATTAGCAAAATGATGTTTTACATATTATCTTTTAGAGGATTCACGTTTTCATAAAGGTGCTACACACAAAACAGAGAGCTCATTAGGACTTCATAGGTTATGTTTAGGTAATACAGCATATCTTCTTGTTAAACATTGGTTGTGGAGTGCCATCTCACATAAATTGTTAACTTTCAGAGGTATGGAAACAGTGACAGAAAGTAAACCTTCATTTCCTTTGAAGACATTGAGACAGGATCTCTAGGATAAATAGATTCTTGCCGTTAAATCCCTTTTGAGCTGTTGTTGGCCGCGGTGCTTTAACGTCAAACTTTGTTCCTGCCTTCTGAGAGATGACTCACCTGGATGCAACGCAGGAATCAGTTGTGCCATCGCAAAGCTAGGCTGTGGTAGTTCATTCATGAGAACTCATTATGCAAGTTGAGAAGATGTTATTTGCAAGTGAACAAAACACATCTTAAATAGTCCTGGGCTTACACTGTCCCAGGTTCCTTGAAGAGATAAGTACAAATCTTCTTTTCAGAAGAACACAACTTCATGTCAGCACTCAAAGAATTTCACAGATCAATTCCTAGAAGCATGAGCTGTATTTATAAAAATTATTTAAAAATGTTAAAAATCCAAAAACCAAGGAATTGTGAGAAACAACAGCAAAACAATGAGAAAAATTACAAACATAAATATGCCAGAAATTGTAATAATGAGAAGTTCATACTTCCATAATATAAACTAAATATTTTGTTGTTGCTGTTGTTCAGTGGCTAAGTCCTGTCCAGTTCTTTGTGACCCCATGGACTGCAGCATGTCAGGTTTCCCTGACCTTCCCTATCTCCTGGAGTTTGCTCAAATTTATGTCCATTGAGTTGGTGATGCTATCTAAACATCTTATCCTCTACTGCCCCCTTCCCCTTTTGCTTTCAATATTTCCCAGCATTGTGATCTTATATACTAAACATATATAATATAATTAAAGAATTAAAAAAGATTCATATTCTTGGTGCCAATTAGCAGTAGTAAAGATTTGTGAATATGAAAAATGGTGAAGCAGACTTTATGCAGATCTAAATACAACTTCAAGGACTAAAAATGCAATACTTGATATAAAAAACTGAATAAAAATATTTGACAGAAAATGATTTTACCAAAGAAAGGGTGTTAGAGTTGAGGAAATTATGTAGAAGGCAACACTGGTGGAAAATCTGAAAGAGATATGCTAACACAAATTCAGTTGGTATCCTAGGAGGGGATGAGAGAGAAAGAGAGCAAGAGAACAAGAAAACTTGGCAGAGGAAACATTTGAAGCAGTAATGGTTGAGAATTTTCCAGAATTGTACCACATATCAAAGAACCCCAGTGTGTCAGGAACATCTTAATGTATCTCCCTGGACCCTCTCAGCCTTGTCTATCTCCTTGATGCCTAGCCCTTGGCTCTACTTCAGCCACTGGCACAGCTAACAGACACGGGGTGGATTGAAGTAGGTCTGTTGCCTGGACAGTCACTCATTGGAAATACCAGCTGCGCACTTTTGACTGATACTGCACAGCCAGAGCAATCTTGAAACTTCTGGCTGTCTCTGCAGCTTTTGACGTGTATGAACTACTACACTGTGGGCAGGAATCCCTTAGAAGAAATGGAGTAGCCATCATAGTCAACAAAAGAGTCCAAAATGCAGTACTTGGATGCAATCTCAAAAATGACAGAATGATCTCTGTTCATTTCCAAGGCAAACCATTCACTATACAACAATCCATGTCTGTGCCCTGACCAGTAATGCTGAAGAAGCTGAAGTTGAACAGTTCCATGAAGACCTACAGGACCTTCTAGGACTAACACTGAAAAAAGATGTCCTCTTCATTATAGGGGACTGGAATGCAAAACAGGAAGTCAAGAGCTACCTGGAGTAACAGGCAAATTTGGCCTTGGAGTACAAAATGAAGGTCAAAGGCTAACAGAGTTTCGCCAAGAGAACATACTGGCAAACGCCCTCTTCTGACAACACAAGAGGTGACTGTACACATGGACATCACCAGATGGTCAACACCAAAATCAGATTGATTATATTCTTTGCAGCTGAAGATGGAGACGCTCTATACAGTCAGCAAAAACAAGACCGGGAGCTGACTGTGGCTCAGATCATGAACTCCTTGTTGCCAAATTCAGACTTAAATTGAAGAAAGTAGGGAAAACCACTAGACCATTCATGTATGACCTAAACCAAATCCCTTACGATTATACAGTGGAAGTGACAAACAGATTCAAGGGATTAGATCTGATAGACAGAGTATCTGAAGAACTATGGGTGAAGGTTCATGACATTGTACAGGAGGTAGTGATCAAGATCATCCGCAAGAAAAAGAAATGCAAAAAGGCAAAACGGTAGTCTGAGGAGGCCTTACAAATAGCTGAGAAAAGAAGAGAAACTAAAGGTAAAGAGGAAAAGGAAACATATACCCATTTGAACGCAGAGTTCCAAAGAATAGCAGGAGAGATAAGAAAATCTTCCTCAGAGATCAATGCAAAGAATAGAGGAAAATAATAAAATGGGAAAGACTAGAGATCTCTTCAAGAAAATTAGAGATACCAAGGGAACATTTCATGCAAAGATGGGCACAATAAAGGACAGAAATGGTATGGACCTAACAGAAGCAGAAAATATTAAGAAGAGGTAGCAAGAATACACAGAAGAACTATACAAAAAAGATCTTCATGACCCAGATAATCATGATGATATGATCACTCACCTAGAGCCAGCCATCCTGGAATATGGAGTAAAGTGGGCCTTAGGAAGCATCGCTATGAACAAAGCTAATGGAGGTGCTGGAATTCCAATTGAGCTATTTCAAATCCTAAAAGATGATGCTGTGAAAGTACTGCACTCAATATACCAGAAAATCTGGAAAACTCAGTGGTGGCCACAGGACTGGAAAAGGTCAGTTTCCATTCCTATCCCAAAGAACTGCGAACTTCCAGATGTTCAATTTGGATTTAGAAATGACAGAGGAACCAGAGATCAAATTGCCAACATCTGCTGGATCATCAAAAAAGCAAGAGAGTTCCAGAAAAACATCTACTTTTGCTTTATTGACTACTCCTTTGTCTGTGTGGATCACAACAAACTGTGGAAAATTCAAGGGATGGGAATACCAGACCACCTAAGGTGCCTCTTGAGAAATCTGTATGCAGTTCAAGAAACAACAGTTAGAAACAGACATGGAAAAACAGACTGGTTCCAAATTAGGAAAGGAGTATGTCAAGGCTGTGTATTGTCACCCTGCTTATTTAACTTATATGCAGAGTACATCATGGAAAATGCCGGGCAGAATGAAGTACAAGCTGGAATCAAGATTGCCAGGAGAAATATCAGTAACCTCAGATATGCAGCAGAGAAGGCGATGGCACCCCACTCCAGTACTCTTGCCTGGAAAATCCCATGGACGGAGGAGCCTAGTGGGCTGCAGTCCATGGGGTCGCGAAGAGTCAGACACGACTGAGCGACTTCACTTTCACTTTTCACTTTCATGCGTTGGAGAAGGACATGGCAGCCCACTCCAGTGTTCTTGCCTGGAGAATCCCAGGGACAGAGGAGCCTGGTGGGCTGCCGTCTGTGGGGTCACACAGAGTCGGACACGACTGGAGCGACTTAGCAGCAGCAGCAGATATGCAGATGACACCACCCTTATGGCAGAAAGTGAAGAAGAACTAAAGAGTCTCTTGATGAAAGTGAAAGAGGGGAGTGAAAAAGTTGGCTTAATACTCAACATTCAGAAAACTAAGATCATGGCATTTGGTCCAATCACTTCATGGCAAATAGATGGGGAAACAGTGGAAATGGTGACAGATTTTATTTTTTGGGCTCCAAAGTCACTGCAGATGGTGACTGCAGCCATGAAATTAAAAGATGCTTGCTCATTAGAACAAAAGTTATGACCAAACCTAGATGGCATATTAAAAAGCAGAGACAATACTTTACCAACAAAAGTCTGTCTAGGCAAAGCTTTGGTTTTTCCAGTGGTCATGTATGGATGTGAGAGTTGGACTATAAAGAAAGCTGAGCACAGAAGAACTGATGCTTTTGAACTGTGGTGTTGGAGAAGACTCTTGAGAGTCCCTTGGATAGCAAGGAGATCCTATCAGTCCATCCTAAAGGCAATCAGTCCTGAATATTCATTGGAAAGATGGATTCTGAAACTTCAATACTTTGGCCATCTGTTGCAAAGAATTGACTCATTGGAAAAGACCCCGATGCTGGGAGAGACTGAAGGTGGGAGGAGAAGGGGACGACAGAGGTTGAGATGATTGGACGGCATCACCAACGTTATGGACATGAGTTTGACTAGGCTCCGGGAGTTGGTGATGGACAGGGAAGCCTGGCGTGCTGCAGTTCATGAGGTCGCAAAGAACTGGACACCACTGAGAGACTGAACTTAACTGCAACTTTTGACCTGTATGAACTACTACACTGTAGTAGGATTGGTAATCTGGCTTTTTGAGCTCTTGTCAAAGGGGCTGAGTGATTTATACTAAGTAGGGCAAACTTTACCAATTGGATACCAGAAATAGGAGCAATGTGTACAGTTATGCTTCTTCCCCTCCAAGGCACTTCTCTGAGGCAATTGTCCCCTCTATCCAGTCTGAGGTGTCCTGACTGGTTGAGCAGACACACTTGCTGAGCTACTTGCTGTTGTGCCTTGCAACATTGTGTGAACTGAGGCTGTAATGGTGATGCATCACCTGCATTCTTTCCCACGTTCCCTCGATTCACAGGATGGTGCAAGGCAAGACAGCCAGTAGCAAATAAATTGAGAAACATACAGGTAAATCTAGAAAAAATACTGACTTCTTAAAACAATACTAATGACATAAGGAATAAAAATAAGGCATAACACAGCACTGACATATACAACTGCAATATCATATGCACAACGAACATGGGAAATTGGAAAGAGTGTGGGTATTCAATATCATGGAAAGAAGGTGAAGTTTAAATTTCTGCTTGGACATATTATGAACAGATGGATACAGGTATAAATGACTACGGCTTTCTTTTCTGAAATCCATTAGCGAGAAAGCAATAGAATAACTCCTGAAATGCTCACATGAAAGAAACAGTCAGCCAATAATTACTTATAAAATCATTTTAAAATAATTACAATGAATTCATATTTAATTAATAGTATTTATACATGCAATGAAAACATTTTCAGAAAAATTCAGTTGAGAGGCTTTGACCCCAGCAGCTTTAACTTTAACAGATGTTAAATAACTTTAAGAAATATTAAGTAAGTTCTTCAGGCAGAAGAAAAATAGGTAATAACATGGAAGTAAACAAACAAATGGGGCTTCTCTGGTGGCCCAGAGGTAAAGAATCTACCTGAAATGCAGGACACGTGGGTTCAATTCCTGGGTTGGGAAGATCTCCTGGAGAAGAAAATGGCAACCCAGTCCAGTATGCTTGCTGGAATTTCCCATAGTCGGGGAGCCTGGTGGGTTACAGTCCAGGGGGTCGCAAAAAAGTTGCACACAACAGAAAAACTAAACATACAGATATACAAAGAAATACACAGCATGGCAAATAATTATAAAATTCTAGTTTCTTTCTCCAATCTTTTTATATCTATCCCCATTCAAAAAGGGAGAAAATTAAAGGAAAAAATAAGTCACTAGTCCAAAGCAATTTTGAAATCCAAGGGGGAAAGCCATATTAGATCCAAATCACATTAGATTTCAAGGCTTGGGAATACTGTTCTGAGGTCTGAGGTTCTGTCTTCTGGGCCCCCAGCCTCCCACTTGGAGTCATCCTTCCTTTCTCATGAAAGGTAGGAAGGACATGCTTTAAGCTGAATCATTTCATAAGCCTGTTTCCTGCATGAACTTTAGGAATCTGACGGTCTTTTTCAAATTTTGTCTTCGCTCCCCTTCAGAGCATACTGATAGTGTGTCTACTGATATATAGCCTCAAAAACCATGTGGGCCTCCTATGTGTGTGTCACTGGGATTTACTCTATCAGAGTGAAATAAAGAAGAGAGAGCATTAGATTGGATTTTTTAAAAAAGCAAGAATTAATTGTGTAATGGTTGTAGGAAATATACTTTAAATAAAGGACAGGGAGGCCTGGCGTGCTGTGATTCATGGGGTCACACAGAGTCAGACACGACTAAGTGACTGAACTGAACTGAACTGAACTGAATAATACAGTAAGACTTTTTATTTTGTGTCAATTACATCTCAATAAAGCTACTAAAAAAAGACTAAAAGGATGGAAGAAAGATATAGTTCTCAAAAAGAAATCAAAGAAAATCTGAAATCACTATGTTAATAGAAGACAATGTAGTATTTACTATGAGATACTCATCTTTGTGCTCAGTAATATACCTTTTCATGAGTCAAGAAGCCATAATAATCCTAAGTATGTATATTTTTGATAACTGAGTTTCAAAATGCATGCTGAAAACCAAACACAAAGGGAAACATCTTAAAAGCATAAAAAGGAAAAAAAAAACATTACCTTCAGAGGGGAGGATATTTATACTGATAGCTGACATTTCAACTTAAGTGACTGAAGGCAAAAAAAAAAATGGAATGAATACTTAACGCTAGCCTAGGGTTCTACACCAGTGTAAATATTTTTGCAAAAACGAAGAAAGATAATCAAAAACATCATTTCCAGTAAGCCTGCATTATATTTCTAACTCAATTTCTTCAGAAAGGAAAGATTCCAACTGAAACATGAAAACAGAGGAGGATCAGAGTAAATATGTGAAGGAAGAAAATTGAATGTTGAAAATTGAATACTGCACAAGACAATGATTGTAAAGTTTTGAGTTCAGGAAAATTTTGATGAATCTCTGTCTTGTAAAAAGGTGCAAAAATTCTATAAAATTATTAGCTAATTGGATCAAGTTTAGAATTTAAAACATAATACATCTAGTTGAGTCCATCTATCAATAAAAGATTGGTTGAATATTAGAAAACCAATGATCTAGCTCATATAGCTGGGTGGTTTCTCACTGAACTTAGGCTTGTATCTTTGAACACTAAACTAAAGATTATATCCTACGTGGCTGAGTTTTAGCTGAGAAAATGTAAGAGGAGCTGCTAAGTGCAAATTCCAAGTCTGGCCTATACCCTCCTGTCCAGCCCCATATACACTTCTCTAAGTTCCTTCTGTCTTCCTGTGGTTTGCAGTCATGATTCCTGGCACCAGAATGACCTCAGAAGCCATATACTGAAGAGTAAAGGGTCACTATACAATTGTCCCTAGATGGTTCTGTAGATGAGAGAAGAGGGTCTTATAACCTAATTACCAGCACTGACTAGAACTTCTATTTTGTTTGAACTATTCTGTGTTTGGCTAATTAGAAATTAATACAGTACAATTTGGGCTGCCTTGGTGGCTCAAAGGTAAAGAATCTGCCTGCCAACTCAGGAGACACAGGTTTGATCTCTGGATTGGGAAGATCCCCTGGAGAAGGAAATGGCAACCCACTCTAGTATTCTTGCCTAGGAAGTCCCATGGACAGGGGAGCCTGGCAGGGCTATAGTCCATGGGGTCCCAAAGAGTAGGACAGGATTTAGCCACTAAACAGCATCAACAATAGTACAATTTATCACATTTGCAGATTAAAGGGAAAAAAATAAAATGCATAGACAAAATTTCACAAAGTTCAACATAAAATATGATAAAATGAAACAAAAAAGGTGAGTCATTTTCTTACTTTTATAAATGGTATATATACCCTTTTCCTTCAGTTCAGTTCAGTTCAGTCGCTCAGTCGTGTCCGACTCTTTGCGACCCCATGAATCACAGCACACCAGGCCTCCCTGTCCATCACCAACTCCCGGAGTTCACTCAAACTCATGTCCATCGAGTTGGTGATGCCATCCAACCATCTCACTCTCTGTTGTCCCCTTATCCTCCCACCCCCAATCCCCCCAACCATCAGAGTCTTTTCCAGTGAGTCAACTCATTGCATGAGGTGGCCAAAGTATTGGAGTTTCAGCTTTAGCATCAGTCCTTCCAATGAACACCCAGGACTGATCTCCTTTAGAATGGAGTGGTTGGATCTCCTTGCAGTCCAAGGGACTCTCAAGAATCTTCTCCAGCACCACAGTTCAAAAGCATCAATTCTTTGGCGATCAGCTTTCTTAACAGTCCAACTCTCACATCCATACGTGACCACTGGTAAAACCATAGCCTTGACTAGATGGGCCTTGGTTGGCAAAGTAATGTCTCTGCTTTTTAATATGCTATCTAGGTTGGTCATAACTTTCCTTCCAATGGAGGAAGCGTCTTTTAATTTCATGGCTGCAATCAGCATCTGCAGTGATTTTGGAGCCCCCCAAAATAAAGTCTGACACTGTTTCCACTGTTTCCCCATCTATTTCCCATGAAGTGATGGAACCAGATGCCATGATCTTTGTTTTCTGAATGTTGAGCTTCAAGCCAACCTTTTCACTCTCCTTTTTCACTTTCTTCAAGAGGCTTTTTAGTTCCTCTTCACTCTCTGCCATATGGGTGGTGTCATCTGCATATCTGAGCAGAGGCACCAGAGATCAAATTGCCAACATCTGCTGGATCATGGAGAAAGCAAGAGAGTTCCAGAAAAACATCTATTTCTGCTTCATTGACTATGCCAAAGCCTTTGACTGTGTGGATCACAATAAATTGTGGAAAATTCTGAAAGAGATGGGAATACCAGACCACCTGACCTGCCTCTTGAGAAACCTGTATGCAGGTCAGGAAGCAACAGTTAGAACTGGACATTAAACAACAGACTGGTTCCAAATAGGAAAAGGAGTACGTCAAGGTTGTATCTTGTCACCCTGCTTATTTAACTTACATGCAGAGTACATCATGAGAAACGCTGGGCTGGAAGAAGCAGAAGCTGGAATCAAGATTTCTGGGAGAAATATCAATAACACTTTCCCTTAGTCCCACCTAAAACTGGTAAAAAAATCATCATACTTCATGATAACATTAACCTAGAGAGCACAGTAACAAAAGAAAAGGAATTAATTGGCATAAAGTCTAAAAAGGATGAAATAGAAATTGCATTGTTTTCAAACTGTAGAAAAATTAGGGGACAGATCACTGCAATTTATAAAAGCCTTCATGGTGACATAGATACAAAATTAATATACAAAAGTCAATTGCATTTCTGTGCACCAAAAACAAGCAGAAACTATATTTGACAGTTTTTCTAAATACTTTAGATATTAATCTCTTCCCCAAATATTAGTCTCCAGACATTGTTAAAGGTCTCCTGGCAGGTGGGAGAAGCAGAATTGCCCATGACTGAGAACCACTGTTCTGGGTGACACCTCTTGCTACTAACTCCTGGTGGAATATTATAGGAAAAAAAAGAACATTTTTTAGAGCTTCTGTAAGCATATTTGGTGCCAGAAACAAACATGTGAGAGATACCTGTGTGAGCAAAGATGTAACTTTTGCAGGTTCCCAGACCCTGGAGGCATCTAAACAACTGGACAATCTTTGAAGTACTGCATAGACTTCTTTGGTAAAGAAAAGCCTATTGTCTGAGAGGGAAAGCTTCTTTGGTGTCTTTCCTATGAGACATTCAGAAAAAAGAAAAAGTGAAAGTGTTAGTCACTCAGTCTTGTCCAACCCTTTGGGACCCCATGGATTGTAGCCCACCAGGCTCCTCTGTTCATGGAATTTTCCAGGTAGGAATAGTGGGGTGGGTAGCCATTCCCTTCTCCAGGGCATCTTCCTGACCCAGGGATTGAACCTGAGTCTCCAGGATTATAGGCAGATTGTTTACCATCTGAGCCACCAGGGAAGCCCAACACATTTGGAGCTCCTAATGTATTCCTAAAATGTAAGACAGGTCGCCAAAACTGGAAGGAATAAGATTTAGTATTATGAACTTTATCCTATGTTCTTTTTTTTTTTAAGTTATTTTGTATCGGGGTATAGCCAATTAGCAACGTTATGACAGTTTCAGGCAAACAGCAAAGGGACTCAGCCATAATATACTTGTACCCATTCTCCCCCAAATTCTCCTCTCATCCAGGTTGCCACATAATATTGAGCAGAGTTTCATATACTATACTTTAGGTCCTTGTTGGTTAACCATTTTAAATATAGCAATGTACACATGTTTATCCCAAACTCCCTAACTATCCCTTCTCCCATCCCTCTTCCTGGCAATAAGTTCTACCTTACTTTTTATACTTCTTATCACGAAGACCTCAGGACTGGTGCTTCCCAATTCCAAATTCAAATTTCTTGTTAACATTCACACCCTCATTGTCTAGAACAGTGTCTATTAGATTTCTTTCCTAGCTTCCTCCCTCCCTCCCTTCCTTCTCATGAAATCCTCTTATAAAATGATATAGATTATATAAACCTCAATACGTGAAACTTGAAGTATCCAAAATATCCCCTGGTCAGTCCCCCATACCTGATCTTACAGAGTTGTGGTTCCTTAAGTACCTTTGAAAAACATGTAGAGCCCTATGGTACCCACTCCTAAAACACAGACAGAGGCGAAGTGAAACCTTGGGAGAAATGAATATTTGCATAAGGTTTGAGAACAGTTTAGCCTGTCAGGTTCCTCTGTCCATGCAATTCTCCAGGCAATGGAGTGGGTAGCCATTCCCTTCTCCAGGGGATCTTCCCAATCCAGGGATGGAATCTAGGTCTCCTGCATTTCAGACAGATTCTCTACCATCTGAACCAGCAGGGAAGACGCAGACAATTACATGAGGTGATATATATATATGTGTGTGTATATATATATATATATATATATACATGCACATCTGAAAGCCATTTGTAACTTACTGTGCCACAGAGTACACAGTAAGATAGATTTAGTGTAAACCTCATTTTATGCACTCTAGAAACTCTTAAGGAAGGCAGAGCTGAGTCTCTTCTTCTTTACTATTTATTAAAAATGAAAGGTTAGAGTTGTAAAGTCTTTGACACTTATGAACTCCTCTTTTCAATACAGAGCACCAACTGAAGGGGAAAGCAGAGAGCTCAGTGTATTTTGCCGTGACGGTAGCCCAGGTTTGAGTTGAGCTCCTTTTTGTTTTAGCTGTGGCACTATCTGCAGTATCGTGACATGCCTGGGGTCTCTCTTTAGCTGGTGGAAACTAGCAAGCTTCTCTGAAAATGATTTATAAACTAAATGTGGCTGCTCTGAAACTAGGGCAACCGGTATCTTGGGCTTCATCTGTTTAGTACTTTAGACCTGGTCCCGATGTGACCGTTCAGGTATTAAACACTGACTCTGGGCTTTTGGAATGTTAACGAATGAGCACAGATGGCCTTGGGTCCTTAACTATACATGTTAATGCTAAAAATGATGACTTTTTTTGGCAACTAGATACACTGAAATTGAAAACAGCAGGAAGGTATAAACAAGATACATTTGCCTTTTTTTCCCCCTGTTTGAGACTAAGTTTTGAAATGCAAATAAAAAAGATTAAGGCAATGTTACTGGTTGAAATGGTAAGAAACTTACTTTCCTAAGTCTTGGAATAGCTCTTCTTTAGGTAAGATGAATCTAATCTTTACTTAAAATAAGGCTCAAGGGAATTTAGAACTATATAAATATTCCTTAAAGAAAATTGCCTCTCAGATGGGAACTTTGATTTTCAAATGGTTTCAGATAAAGTTGTTGAAAAATCATATTATTATTTTTTTTAAATGTGAGATTCAATGAATATTTCATTAAAGATTAGTAAATAGAATGTTGAATTTTTTCTGTTGAATTCGAATATTCTTTGTACTGTCAGTCTAAATGTGTGAGCATGTTGCTAATAAATATATGAACCTCCAGATGCAATAGATATTATTATACAGCAGGCATATTTTTCCTTCTCTGTATACCAACTACATCAAATAGTGTCACTTTTGTGTTATCCATACTCTGACAAAGTGTGGATGGTTAAGAATTACATGATCATGATCATTATTAAAAAGCAAATGAATAACATATCTATTTTCTATTTTTATTAATTTGTAATCTATTTAAAATAATTTTTTAACATAGAAAAGAAGAATTCTCTTATGGTATGAGGTTAAACTATCAACTTTCATTTGAATTCAGGAAATAAGTCAGTTTATGATATTCTTGTAAATTGTGGCCCTATCTTCATAAGTTAATGCTGTTATAGTTTAAATTGACAAAAACAGCATCAAAAAAAGTTGAAAATTGAAAAGAGTATCTGATTTTTTTTCCAGTGTAATATTTCAAAGTATTGCAACTTCCCCTGAATATAATAGCTGGTTTTTATTAATCCAAGCTAAAAAAAATAAATAAATAAAGTGGAATGGCACCATAAACATGCAAGATTTAAGTTCCTTTTAGTTTGTTTTAACCATTTAACTGTGAGGTCATGTAGGGGCCAAAGTCAGGAAATTCCTAACTAAATGCCTGCACAACATGCCTTTGTTTGATGCAGTTTTGAAGCTATTTTGTCAACATTCATTGAAGATGAATTATATTGCTTTTAAAATGAGGACATCGTACTACTCACCTTCCTCATTTGTTATAAAATTAATATGAATAACTTTATTTTGCTTTTTTCCATTATATAATTGTCTCATTCAAATTTCTCTTCATAATATTACTCATTGAAAGGCAGTTATTCTGAAATGAGATTCAATGTATTGTAAATTACGATAGAATAACTTGTTTATCTCCCCTTTAGAGGTTGAAATCAATCATCAGTATGATTTTTCCTGTCATTGGCAGCATTCTTTTTTGGACTAAGCTTTCTGTGCAGGTTTGTTTTCCCTTAAAATCATATGTAATTGTAGATCTTTGTGAATGCTTTCTATTTCTCAGATTAATGAACAGATTCACCACCCACAGAAAGTCTAACTTTTCAGCAATGATGTGTTAGCAAAAATTTCCTCGTTTATATAGTTTCTTTAATTCAAATTGGGTATAGAGTTCTTTGCTTTCCCAATATTGGGAATGAAGTTTTAAAGTCTCCTGAGTACACAATCTCAGTCTATATGGGAACTTTTTCTGACATAATTACGCAGGATAAGATTTTAGCTTGGAAATTAGCATGGTGAGTATTAAGAACGGTGAGGTCCTCCTGTACATCATCTGGTACAGAGGTGGTAAACCCCAACGCTGGGCTAGGCATCTGTACGTGTGTGGGGTGACTGGAGATAAGACCTCAGGAAGTTCTCTGGGAATTCAGATGTAGTGCGGACTCTTCCAATTCAACCAAACAGAGCGTCTTTGTTGGCTAGTTCAGCCCTCCAGCCGCCAAGCTGACACTTGGGAGTCCCACCAACCCAATCATTCATAATATGGGAAGATTTGAGCCAGAAGAGAAAATCGACACGTCCAAGATCATACTATTACTGAGTGCTAACCTCAGACGTGTCTTCCTGATCATAACTGACCTTTGGAGGCAGGGTAAGGTACTGAGGTCTCTTCGCATGCACTCATTGCACGTTCATTAATTCTTGAAATGCCCTATGGGTGCTGGAGGAGACGGACCCTCTAATTATCTAAAGTTTAAAAGGAATTAGGTGAAATGCACTGAATCAACAGGTGAAGTGGTCTTGAAGGTCTAGTGGGATTGGGTGTGAGAGATAGAGATGTATTCTTGGTTTCCTAATTTTCAAATGTAGTCATAAATATAAGCCTGTTACTCATTTAAATAAAAGTGATAATCAATTATTAAAATGCAAAATGTTTCCAGAATGGTTTTAGAGAGAATGAGGCTATTTCTTCATATAAATCAGATGTGATATGTTGTATAGGTAACATTTAGGAACTCTGAATTAATATACTACTTCCAGCAAAAAATTGCATGTACTTTTAGAAGCTCAGAAACAAATGTAAAGTATGTATTAAAACATCTACTGATTTTCAGTTATTTCACTGAAAGTCACACCTTATGTTACTGGAATTATTAGATCTTACACAGGCCATGCCTCAAGGATTGAGCTAAAATCTGAAGTTTTAATGAAATAGTGCTTATATATAGTTTTATGTTATGAAATGTACTTTCTCTATACACATTCATATAAATCATTTAATTGGGATCACTGTTTTACTTTTTAAAAAACCAACCAAATTCTTAATTTAGGAAAATAAAATATCTAAAAGGAATGTCACAACTGTTAACTTTCTACAGAGGTTAAAAAATAAAGCTGTGATCACCTGGCAAGAAATGACTTAGAACACTCACTTTGATGAAACTTTATGAACCTGAAAGATTGGCTTCCTTACCTCAGTTTGCCTGTAAGCAAATCTCCAGGATTAAGACCACAGGTGAGATTTTGCTGTATTTGATCCAAAGCTCTGATAAGTCATGCAACAATCTATAATCTACACATCAAATGTTCATGCCTAGTATAAGAGAAAGAAGACCATATCGTAGACTGACCCTGTCATTCACACACTTGCACAGGTCACAATGTGAATTATTCACAATTTCATAATTAAATTAAAAATTCATGGTTTCCGGAATGCATATTGCAAAACTCAGGTAGAGAATGCAGTATGCAAATGTCAAATGGAACTTGTTTTGGGTATACCTATCTTTTATGTTGTCACATAGATTGACTCGAAAACAAACAAACAAACAAAAAGTCAACCCATTTCAATAAAGGAAGCATGTCAGCATAAAGTTGATTTATAGGAGCCCATATATCAACATGTACATGAGAGGGCCTTGAACTGAAGTCAAGTCTCTAAGAGACTGGACATTAGCACATCCACAGAGTTATTACAGTAAAAATATTACCAGCCAAATGCTACTATCAACTAATGCTTTACTTTTCCACACGTTCCAAGGTCATTCCATCAGGTAGATTTTTCTCAGTGATGTGAATAAGCTTGGATAACCTTGTGGCTGTTTCTCGTTAACTCCTAAAACTTTTAGACCACATTATGTGTGTGTGAGGCAGTGGCTTTAACTTTGAACCAGAAGATAACTTAAACTGTAAATTTTAAAGCCGTTAGCATGGTGCCTAGCATCTAGCCATGTCTCATTATTCAACAATGAATACTGCTACAGTATTGTCTAATTTCTAGTGATTGTGGATGATACAAAAGAGAGGCACACAGAGGGCTGGCAGTGAAGGTCACAATTCTGGAAGTGATTTTTTTTCTTGTATAGGTCTATTTTCATAGCACTTTTATTAAAGAGTATTTTGACCTGATTTCCACAATATCTTGATAATGCAATAACTGATGTTCATATTCTTAAAACTTTGCAAATGAGTACAGTCTCACAGTTTCAGAATTGAAATAATTTCCCAGAAATCACAATGAAATTATGTCGCGGACAAGTACCAAATGGTATTCTCTTCTAACCTGCGTGTACTTTGCTGCAAAATTGTTACACATAAAACATATAATTCAGTTATTTCAAATATAAATGTTGATGAACATTATCAAAATAATTCAGGTTGTTAGAATTTTCTGCTTCACATCTGTATATTTTGTATCCTGCCACATTTCTAAATTGAGCCACATTTTCAATGCTATTGTTTCCAGTGGCCACAAATTCATTAGAAGTGTTTTTAGTTGAAAGAAAAACATGTATTTTTAGAAAAAAAAATGTTGTCTTTATTTTATTAGAGAGGTTCAACTATATGTTCAGAGCTAAATCCAAGAGTGGTAAAATAAATCTCTTATTTATTAGAAACAAGAAATTAGATCTTGTAAAATCACAAGTGTATCACGTAAAAGGGGTGTAATTTGGTTTAACCATAGAAACTGCAAGGTGTACACAGTAATTATCCTTCTTATACCAAATGTGCTAAATAAATAAGCATATATTTTGATCCTGAATAACTGACAGTATGTATCTGTAAATAAATGTGCTTCAAAGTCAGAGTATTTACAAAGTTGCCTCTCCTTGGCTTATCTGTAAGGAATCAAATTTAATGTTCTTCTGGCTCCATTAAATAACACCGAGAGTGACAAACCCATCTAAGGAATTTAGTTTCCTTCATGGTGGGGGTGATGGTGCCCTCATCAGCTCCAGCAGGGGACACTGGACAGTTTCCAGGAGGAAAAAAATACTTTTCAGTTACTGCATAGTAATTTCTTTTCTTGTATATCTTATTTGTACTTTTTGAAAATCAGAAGCCTGAAAAGGGCTCTAAGATTTCTGTAGTTAGTAGCATGTCTATTTCACAAGAAAGCATAAGTCACAGGAAAACATAATGATTAATATTATGAGTAAGAATTGTCTTCACCTTTCCCAGTTTTTATGTTGCAGCCAAAAGGTACACACCACGGAAAGTAGGTCATCTTCTATCTATGAAATTCTTTATGTCAGTCTTGACATATTCAGAACTTCTCATAATCTGAGTAAAAATAGACTCTGTCTGTTCAAAGAAAGAGAATTTGTGATGTTTGCATATATACATTATCTGCCAGTTGGTCACATTACAGTGAATGAATAAGAGGGAACAGAAACCTATGATGTACAAACAGACAAGATAGAAGGAGTGGCAGTAGGAACAAAAAGCACCACAAATTTTCCCGTAACTAGAAATGTTCCCCAGTCGTTCGCCTTCTAAAATAATTGCTTAGCAGAAATTCTTTTCAAAATGTTAATTGAATTTCTGACGTCAGAAATGTAGCATTACTTGCTTGCTTATGGAATTTGCTTTACTTTAAATTTTAAGGTAAAATAAAGTTAAATTCTGTCTTGCAGGATTTTTAATACTTTCACAAACTGATCAGTCTGGGGCTGTACTGTTGAAGCTGTTACAAACTTCTGAGTAACCTATCTTCACCAACATATAGTGAAGACTAAACAAAGCACTAATATGAAAGTCTCCTTCTTTACTAGCAATAAGTAAACAAGGAGTTGATTGCTACGTCTTGAAAAGGAAATAATGTTCCTAACCCTTCAGCTAGCCTCAAAATGTCAGTCGTTCTGAGCAATGGAAGCAGGCTAATTTCCCAGGTATTAAGGCTTGGAAACTATTCCAGGCCCATTTATGCCTCTGCAGTCACTGGGTAGCAGGTTCCTGCTCTCCACCTCACTCCTGTCAGAAGAGATTGTGAAGAACTTCTTTGCTCAAGTGAATTTTTATTTCTGAGATGATGTGCTTTCTGCAACAAGCAAACAGCTTAGAGGTAACAAAAGACATCCTCAATATTTAGTGAACACTCAGAGAAGCCATATGACAGCCGCTGAAATTGAAGTTGAGGATGAAAAAGTGGAGAATGGCAACTTTTGAATTATTCTGAATCTCTGCCTATAAAAAAAAATCATATTAGTTTGACTCCTAGATGGTTTTAGACATAGGTTTTCCTCTATCTGTGTTCTCGCTATTGGGCGAAAGAGCAGCTAGTATTCCTGTGTTTTCTGGGTCGCCTGGTGAAGTAAGCAACCCAGGGAAATTAAGTTTAGTTTGTGTTTGTGTGTAGGCATCATTTAGTGTGTATGTGGACTGTGGATAATAACCATGTTTGAACACCTTTGAAAACTAGTATGTAAGTATGACGTAGAATTGCATTACTATGATGAAGGTTTTGGCAAACATGCTGCAAACGATAATAAATAAGCAATCCTACACAGGTACACAGACAACTTCTCTACGTATTTGTTAATGTAAAACTCCTATATATTAAATTTCATGTTGAGAAGTTTTTCTTTTAACTCTGCAACTTTGTAATACCTGCTGCCCTCTACTTCTGAAACGGCAACTCATGTGTTTGCATATCTTGCTTGTGAAAATCATCACAGATGTGAAAATCAATTCTATGTACTATATGTGATGTGATAATTATAATTTAGAAGTCAAAAACAAGAAAACTAAAAAGCTGTTAATCTTTTTTTCCTGTAAAGAAGTTATGCTTATTAGATTTGTTCTACAGTCTTTGTCTAAGAAATTTTATAATTGAACAGAAAGTAAATAAAAGCGTGGCAGAAGCCAACACAATATTGCACAGAAATTGTTCTCCAATTAAAAGAAAAAAGAAAGTAAATCTATTTCTGTATGAGTTGCAAATGTTTAAAGAAATTCCTCATATTTAAATGGTGCAAATATAAAGGAAAGCTATTTTGTATTAACTGTGTTATGAATTCAAGGTTTATATATTTTTTAATTAAATATTAAGTAAGCAATCAAGATGTAGATTTAATATGTACTAATGTTTAAGAAAATAATTGACAGCAGATTTAAATTTTTTAAATGATTGATGACCTTAAAGCTGGAGAATTATTTCTTTTTATTTTTGTCTTTCTTAGATTGAATTGCATTATTCTTACTACTTCTTATATATTTTGAAGATGTTTGTATCTCTTGATTAAAAGTTCTATTCTTATATTCCATGAATAGCATGAATTCTAATAACTATATCTTTCTAGTTTGATTGTTTTATTCTTTCTACAATGATATAATTTCTTCTTGTAAAACATGTGAAGCTAGTCTCGAGTAAGATTTTTAATTTTTCTCTAAGCCAATATTTTTCAATGGGTACTAATGCTTGTTTATTTCTTTGCTATGGGAATACAACTTTTAAAAATCTTTATACCAAGCAAAGTTTTATCCTCTAAAGTCAAGAAAACCTCAGATTTACTTATGGGGTCCTTACTGAGTAACAGCTACTTTTCTAAGCAAACTTACATAGGCCATCTCATTGATTTCCTACAAAAACTCAACCAGGCATTTGTTATATTTATTTTAGTGATGAGAAAACTGAGGTATTAAAAGTTTAAATCATTTGCCCAAAGTTGTTTGCTCAATGAGTCTGACTCTTTGCTACCCCATGGACTGTAGCCCACCAGGCTTCTCTGCTTATAGGATTTCCCAGGGAAGAATACTGGAGTGGGTTGCATTTCCTCCTCCAGGGGATCGTCCCAACCCAGGGTTTGAACCTGTGTCTCCTACGACTCCTGCATTGGCGGGCAGATTCTTTACCACTGAGTCACCTGGAATGCCCATTTGCCTAAAATTGTACAGATAGAAAAAGATGTTAACCTGTTTGTCTGACTCTCCAGTAAAAAGTTAAATGAACAGTTCAGAGTAGAGACATTGGAGATGTCCCTGACAGTTCTACAAAGGATTACTCTACCTTAATTAATCATAGACATACTTTTGAAATAAAAAATTTGATGTTTGTAGAACCTCTGAAAGTAATACAATGGATATCCCTTTGAAAGGAAGAAAAATTTGCCAACTAATCTGGCCAAAATGAATATTTTATTGAACATGAAATATTTCTCTTCCAGTTATTAGTTCTTAGAAATAAGCATGATTATTGAAATTTCCCAAGATGTATTTGAAATGAATATGGTTGGCCTTTGAGCAACATGGGTTTGAACTGTTCATTTATATTAATATGTTGTTTTTGTCAACTGTAAATTGAACCGTATCATTAGCCTCAGCCCTCTGCACAGACTGGAATCTGCATATAACTTACAGTTGGCCGTCTGTATATGCAGTTCCTCCATATCTATGTAGAACTGTAGTATTTACTGCTGAAAAAATTCTTGTAGAAGCAGATCTGTGCAATTTAAACCCATTGTGTTCAAGGGTCAGCTGTACTACAGTGTCTGCAGAATCTGCTGGTACAGAACTGTGGATACAGAGGAAGTGGGTATACAGAAGGATGACTATAAAGTTATATGTGGATTTTCAACTATGGGTGTGCGGGGGTGTGGGGTGGAGGCTTGATGCCCCAACCCTTGCATTGTTCAGGATCAACTGTATAATTTGCAGTTCATAGTAGAGACTTGAAGATAGTCAAGTCTCTGGGATCGCTGCAGACATAGTCAATTCATATCAATTTACTCAAGCCAGCACATGACTTAAGCTAGTAAACATCTTAAGTAAACTCTGGAACTGGTTGGGGAACTGTGTGCGAGCTCAGTTGTGTTTGAGTCTTTGTGACCCCATGTACTGTGTAGCCTGCCAGGCTCCTCTGTCCATGAGATTCTCGAGGCAAGAATACTGGAGTGGGCTGCCATTGCTTCCTCCAGGAGATCTTCCTGACCCAGGGATGGAACCCATGTCTCTTGTGTCTCCTGCAATGGCAGGCAGATTTTTTACCACTGAGCCACCTGAGAAGCCCTCTATCAGTCTCTAGGGAAACTCTATTTAACACTACACACAATTAAAAATAAATGGCTACAAGCTGTAAAATTCTTCTCATTCTATCAATATTTGGTCTCCTTGCCCCAATGTAGCTTCCCTTCAGTTAATTCTCCACACTGTTTTTCAGCCAAACTTTCTTTTTCACACCTTTACTTTCATTTATTTATTTGTTCCTAATTGATTTTTGCAAGGTTTTAACTTACAAAGAATCCTTAATATTCTGCTGTCAGCACAGTTTTCTAATCAGATATCTCATGATATTATTACAGATGATCTAGTCCAAACCTATTTATAGTTTCAAATGCCACGTTTGCTGTGTTCACTATTTCAAAAGTCATCTCCTTTTGGAAGTTCTTCATTTGAGTTAAGTGTTTTTTTCCGAATACTTACTCTGCACTCCCGTACTATTTGGAACTTATTTGTAATAGAAATATATTATACAATATTAAGATTATTATTTAGATTCTGTGTCTCCTCTAGAATATTCTGATATTTTTGAGGGCTGAGGCTCTGTTGTCATATTAATTGACTTCTGAAAAACATGTCTGACTCCATAGTTTTGTTTATATATATATATTCAGTAGCTTTAAAATGGATTTTGTTGGATTTAATGCATCCTTTAAAGCAATTCTGATCATTTTACTTTTCGCCTGCCTTATAAAATTTTATTTCTCTTTTTTCTGCATTATTAAATACAGTCACCATGCCATATTTTAAGTCTTCAGACCTTATTGACCTTATGATCAAAAGTTTGTACCCTTTTACCAATCTCTTCCCATTTTCCTTCATCTTAAATATGTAGCATTTGCTCAATATATGATGACTGGGTAATAAAGGTTTTTTTAGGAATAGACAAGGCTATAGAAATCAAATTAACCCCGAAATGTATATAATTTAAATCTCTAAATTATTTATTTGTTCCTTTTAAAACATTTTTAACGTAAGCAAAATAGTTTGAACAGCGTATCAGTATGGAAGCCTACATGATTTTATATTACATTAACAAAACCCCAAAATATGTAACAGAAGTAATTTCATGCAATCTGTTTTACCTATTGCCACTCATTCTCTTTCTCTTTTACTGGTAATAATTCAGGTTTAATTTAAAGTCATTTATGAGGTAGCTCCTCCACCTAAACCATTGCTTCAGAAGCTGCTGCAAACGACCTTCCTCTGAAATGAAGTGTTTCATATTTTATTAGGAAATGGAGGGACTCTCTGTTGGTAAATGCTGTATTTTGAGGGGATACCTCAAAAAATTTTAGTGGTTAATTTGTAATCTATTAATTCCTCCCAGCATGACAGCAGTGAACAAGTTTTCAAGGGCTTCCTGAGTATGAAATCTGGACCCAAATCTTTCGCTATATAATTTCATCAGCAGGAAGTGCCTTTTTGCAGACCTTACTGCTAGTCTGATAAAACCACTGATTCTGCTGCTGTTGATAAACTCCCTACATTAAAGTCTTCAACCTTCAACAATTTTCAATTCCAAGCAAAACCTAAAAATTTTATTTTCTGTGTGGTTCTCATTTACCCAGAGTAATATGCTATCCTTTCCCACAGCATATCAGGTTAGCTCAGCTCGCAATGCCAAGAAAAGTTCCCCAGGTTCATTTTCCAGAACACTAGCTGCTTCACACTGGCTGGATTAAAACTCTTCTTTCTGCAAACTAATAATGAAGGTGCCTTCACATCTTCATCCTCCAGACCAATGTCAAACTTACAGTTGAACTTTGTCTCTAGTCTGTGGGTTTTCCAAAAAACCCTCATCTATGAAACTCTCCTTACACTTTGAGAACCAAAGACTGAAAATAGCAGAGAGAAGCACCCTAAATTCTTACTATGCAGTGTTTTTGGTAGCAGGAAGTTGAGAAGATAGATTCAGAATTTGGTTAAAAGTCATTAGTGATTTTTGTGTTAGTTTTTTTTTTCAGAGTAGAATTTTGGCTAGACTGTTTTTGCAAAGGAAAGAATAAGTCAGTCAATGGTTTCCAGTGCAAAGGTACAAACAGGCTACACTGGAAACCATGGTCAGTTCACAGGCATCCCAAAGAGGCTTGTTAATAACTAAGCAATCAATCATCAGGAGAGTTGTGGGAAGGTGGATCAGGCATCAGGTGAGATTGGAACTGGGATACAGTAGAAAATGTTGAGTTTGACTTCTGAAATTAGGTTCAGCTGCCAGCTGATGACCTCCACAGTAAACACGGGTCAAATACAATGATAAACTGAGGCAGGGCACACATTACAGAGATATCAGAAATCCAGTCCAATTTTAAGTGGGGATGGGAAAGAGGTCAGCTTGGATCTACTCCTATTTACTAATAGACCTGTCTGCAGAGTAAGGCAGTATGGATTAGGACAACAAGCAACCTTTTCAGCTTATTTTGGTCAGCATATACCTTGAATGAAAATATTGACAGGGATGACATTTTGAGGGTAGTGATGGTGGTGAGACTGTCCAGGACTTTTGTCTGAGTCTCCTTGTCATAAAGGTCATGAACACCCTGCATTATACACAGGGAGCCCTGCCCGACCCCAAAAAACGAATCTGGGGTGGGTCCCTGTCCTTATATGACAACACAGTTGTTTGCCTCTCCTCTCAAACCAAAGGTTCATTTTGGAGCGGAGAACGTGACAGAGTACATTTGGAGTGGCGTACTAACTCCGCCTTTTGCATTTCAAGACACATGCTTTAAATACCACAGACTTTCAGGTCCCCCTTCCTTCAGACTGAGGAAGGCTGATCAGCTTAGTCAGTTTGCTCAGATGCCTGTCACAGAGGCATATGTAAGTAGACTTTCTGACAGTGTTCAAGTCAGAGTCCCTGTCAGTGTTTAAGTTTGGTTCTTCCAGAGAAGACTGAGGTGGCTACACTGAAATCCACACCCGGCTTAGTGATGCTGTCAATGATCAGTGGCCTTTTCTTTATCAAGTGGTGACTGACTCAGATCTCTACATGACTTTTCACACACACCAATCACTTCTGCTAGAGCTGAAGAAATTGGCTAGCGCTTTCTCACTGCTGCAGACCATTAATTTCTTTCTTTTTTTTTTCTTTCTATTTAACGATTTCTCTAAAGTCTCAAACCTTGTCACAGTGGCAATAAGAAGGGAGCTTCAAGGCTGGAAACAGCATCTTAATAAACTAAATAGTGAAAAACAATGTTACAGGACCAGTGTTGAAGAATTGAAACAGTATTACAGTACAATTGATTAAAAAAAAGCCCAAATGTTTTAATTTTAGAAAGTTTATTTCTCAAACAGTATTTTATACCTGTGAAGCCTGAGAGAAAAAAGCAGCCAGCTGCCCTATAGTGTGGGGCAACCTTCTATATATTCATTCCTATGTGATTCTGAAAATTTCTTTTAGATATAATTTCTGTATTTATTAAATAAGGCTAATAATAGCCCAAAATTTTAAGAGTAAAAAGAGGAAATAATGAGCAAACTTTTGTGTCATCAGAAAAAATCTAAGTAAATTAAAAAGATATTCTCTTTCTGTTGATTTATTGTATACATTTAGCAATAAAGGAAAAGTACAGAAGAAATATGGGGTTTCCAAAGTGGTGCTAGTGGTAAAGAATCCTCCTGCCAATGCAGGAGTCGGGGGTTTGATTCCTGGGTTGGGAAGATTCCCCTGGAGAAGGAAATGGCAACCCACTCCAGTATTCTTGCCTGAAGAATTTCATGGACAGAGGAGCCTGGTGGACTATAGTCCATGGAGTTGCAAAGAGTCTGAATGACTGAACACATACACACACACACACAGAAGAAATATAAATTATCACTCTTTCACTACTCCAATACACAAATTATTTTCTCCCCCCCACCCCAAACAGTTTTCTTGTTTTTGTAGTCCCTTCTTGTTATTTGCCCAGATATATACTTCACCACAGGGACTTTCTGAGTATCCTCATGCCATTCCCATGGCTACTTTTCCATCATCTCTCCTGAGACATGACTTGGCAGAGTCAGCTGAATGTCCAGTCTCAACTCTCATAACTTTCAATGCATTAACTTGACAACTTCTTCTACAATTTACCACATAATCCCTGGATTTGTCTTTATTCATTGGTCCATCTTCCACTACTATTAGCAGCAGCAGCAGTCCTTTCCAGGAAAGTAAGACACAATTTTATTTTATTTTACATGAAAAAAAAAAAAAACAAAAAAAAACCCCAAGGTACAAAGCTACACAGTTGACCCTTGAACAACACAAGTTGGAACTGAAAGGATCCACTTATACATGGATTTTTTTCAGTAAATATACAGTTGGTCTTCCATATCACATTAGGGATCTGAGGATTCAATCAACTGTGGGAATTTCCTTCCACATTTGGTTGAATTCTCAGATGTGGAAATACAGATGCAGTGGGCTGACTATGGGACTTAAAGACCCATGGAATTCGGTACACTTGAGGACACCAGGGACTTCCCTGGTAGCTCAGAGGGTAAGGAATCTGCCTGCAATGCAGGAGACCTGGGTTTGGTCCCTGGGTCAGGAAGATCCTCTGGAGAAGGGAATAGCAACCTACTCTAGTGTTCTTGCCTGGAGAATCCCATGGACAGATGAGTTTGGTAGGCTACAGTCCACAGGGTCATAAAGAGTTGGACACGACTGAGCGACTAACACTTTCACTTCGGGGGTTCCAGGAACCAATTCCCCACAAATACTCGGTGAGTGACTGTGTTTTTAAAAAGTCACAGAATGGAATGTACAGCAAATTTCCATTGTAGCGGATATTGCTAAATCTCCTGAAGAATGTTTATTTCCTTTTGAGAGTCTACAATTATTGCCTAAAGACAAACTATATTAACTTCCTCACAAAAATTCAGCTGCAAAATGTGATCAACTGCAAACTCGTGGTATATATTTGCTGGGTCCAGAAGAAAGATAATGTAACAAAACTATCAGATCTCAAAATAAAAAGTGTAGCTCTTATTAGATAAGCCCCACAGCAGTCCTGCCAGCTTCTCTTCTAGACAAGGTGGCTGAAGCAGTGAATGGGCCCAGCAAGCTGTGTTCTCTTGCGACAGTAGACAAGCATCCAGAGTAACAAGCTCCTCATTCTGCAGAGAAATGAACTGAGGACCAGAGGGATGGGGCAACTTGCCTAAGTAACACTCCTGATGTAAGGTAGTATTGAAAACAAAGGTCAAATATTGTGATTACACATCAGTTCAGTTCAGTTCAGTTCAGTCGCTCAGTCGTGTCCGACTCTCCGCGACCCCATGAATCACAGCACGCCAGGCCTCCCTGTCCATCACCAACTCCCGGAGTACACTCAAACTCATGTCCACAGAGTCGGTGATGCCATCCAGCCATCTCATTCTCCGTCGTCCCCTTCTCCTCCCGCCCCCAACCTTTCCCAGCATCAGAGTCTTTTCCAGTGAGTCAACACTGTTTGTTATTTCTAAACAATTCTTTTTGAGATACATAGACATGCTTTTTCAAATAATTGGAACTCTTAAAGAGTGGAGACAGATATATGTGTATCTATTTTCAAAAGCATAAGAATAGATTTAAAACTTGGAGTACTCTCTTTTACATAAAAAGAAATGAGTCTTAAATTACCAGGAAGAATTCAAGTTAGACATAAGAAGATTATTTGAGGGGAAACTGGACAACTGCTTAGAAAATTGGTTGAATTCTTTAAAGAAAAGATGGTTTTAAAATGTCTTCCTGAGTTACTTTAAATGATTAAAGATATTAAGCATGGTAAAAGTGACAAATGGAGAAGATGACTTTTCAAGGCCTTTTCTGGGCAGATAAATTTAATCGTGAATATTTATATCAAATCATTTCACTGAAACATAGGTGACAGCCTCCTTGTCTACTTCTTCACCCAAGGACTGTTTTGTCATTGACAAATGTGAAACAATAATTTTCCTGAAATATTTATAATGAAAAGTTGAATTCTTAAATTCTGTGCAGTATACAGCGTGCAAACAGAAGTGATGCACTTTTTTTGTTTGTTTAAAGGCTGAGTAAAACAAATAATTCATAGCAATTATTTCAAAATACAAGCAATATAAGTCCAAGAAGCCTTACTAGCATCATCAAAGGGTTTTACAATTCATCGAGTGAAAATCATAATTTGACTTTTAGGAAGTCAGTTGCCCTTGCATTTTTTCAAGTTCAGTTATTGTCGAGCTCACTCCAGTTATCTCCTTTCGCCAAGTACAGACGGCGAAATTTAAAGCCACAGCATATAGAAAAATAGATTTGAAGCTTAGCCAGGGCCACTTCGGATATTTCCAGAAAAATAAATACAAACTTTATTTTAGTTGGTGGGGCAGGGAAGGCATGCATAAAAGATAAGTAAATGCATTTTCATGACAACTATAATAAGCTAGCATAGAAACAGTCCTGTGGATTTCAGAAGTTAGAAAGGGATGTAACTATGCCCCTTTCCTTTTACCTACTGTCTTCCTTTTTTAAAGAGGAAGGTGGAAAATGAAGGAAGAATAAATTTCCATGGTTCAAAGGGATAAACATCTAGAAAAATTAACGCAATTCTGATATTTTCCTGGAATCATTTTGAAGCTAGAGTGGCTCTTTGGATGAAGTTGGGTGAAATGACAAAGTTCTTGGTCTGGTGGGGGCCCTCAATACTAGACACATTTGTCTACAGTACCTGGATTTTCACTGAAGGTCTTTGAGGAAGAACAGAGGAGCAGACAAAGAAACCTAGGATGCTTTCCTAATTTTTAGACAGAATTTCACTTGATAATATTGTGGCACCAATACTGTGAATAGGGTGGTATAATTCAACATATATTTATATAAAATGGTGGTTCACCTTTGAGTGCTTTTAAATTCTTTTCCGAGAGTTTCAGTCACTTAACGTTCATTCATTCAAAACCCCTCATATTATCAATTATCTCAGTTTTACCATAAAAGCCAAGCACTGAGTAGAAGGAGAAAATAAAACAATAGATATACTTTAAAGCTTATATTTTCCCACTCAATCCTTAAAGACGAACATGGAGAAATATTTAACACAATAGTCTTGATCCTCCAAAATACATAGCTTTCAATTTCATTCTATCACACAAAACCATAGCATTTGACTAGTGCCTTGGAATTCATAATTTCTTTTCCTTTTTTTTTTTTTTTTTTTTAGCACTAGAAAAGACTGACTTCATCTGCATTTTGCCATTGAAGAAATTCTGACTTACAGCCCTCAGGCAATTTAATTTATCCACAATCAGGTAAAATAAGAATCCAGTCATTGTTATTTCAAGTTCAATGCTCTTTGAACCTAATACTACCTTCCTGTATAATAAGAAGTTCAGATATGGCCTGGAGTCATAAATATGAACATTTCTTGTCACCTAGATGTTCAACAAGCAATGTCAAATGAGTTATATTATTCCTGGGTATTGGTTGCATTCTGAAAATCATTCAATTGATAACAATTAGCAGTTTTCGATGAGTGGATGAGTACCATGGAGTGGGGACGGAAGCTAATTAATGAGGAATTCTGGGAAGTCATGTTCTTCCTTTCCTGTTGGATGGTTAGACATTAAACCTTGGGGTTGTCAAATAAGTAACACCTTTGCATCAGTATTAAGTTCACACACAAAGAAAATTAATTACAGGAAAGCTGTTTCAAACCCACTTTGTCAACTCTCTCGACAGGAAATTCTCACTTAGGCAGGAAAAGTCAAGTATGGCTGTCTTAAAATGCCCTTGTTTTTATAAGCCTGCTTTTTTTTTTTTTTTTTTTGCTTCTGAAGGAGAGATGTTGGCGTGGAGAAGCTTTTTTTTTTTTTGGTATCAAAGAGAGGCAAACACATCTGTCTGAAAGATTTAGATTTAGTGAAACAAGAAACCAGATTTTAAACTAATTCCCATTAGATTGTCATCAAAAAGTGTCCCTGCTAATGCAAACTGTAAGAATTTGAAATATTCTGTTCAGCACTGAATTCATACTCATATGATTGCTGGGATATGGGAAGAGTCATGTGTTTCTTATTTTAGAAAATGGCTAGCCAAGCACCTACATCCCAGCTATGAGTGGGAAAATGTAACATTCAGCTGAAGTCACCCTGGCTCATTGAACTCTCATTTGAAAGCTTCTATTATAGCATAATTCCACTTAACTCTTCCTTTTCAGATGAATATATTGAGACATTTGATTCTTAAATTCTAATTACTCCAAAAAATGTTCTCTAGTTTGAGTTAAATTATGGATTGTAAATATTGAATTAAAATATTCTGAGACTGGGCACTTTGATAACCATGGAAAGCACATATATGGCAGTAATCCCCAAGTCTCTTCTTAGGATCCTCATCATTTTCTGGGACTAATGCCCTCAATAACCTCTGTGAAGACTCAATAATGCTTTCTGTGTTACACAGCTTACACAGCTTTCTAAGAGGGGCATTCTATTTCTCCTCACTGACTTCTGGGAGTAAAGGCAGGATCAGGTTCTTTATGTGTCTGAGTGAAAAGGGTATGTCATTAAACATCTACTCTTACATTTCAGAAACCCACCGCCCACTCAGAATTTTGTCTGATGTAGTTGGGAAGACACCTTATAGGAAAATCTCCACATGCATTTGGGTCTTAGCAGAATAAAACTGGCTATATGTGGACTTAACTGAGCATAAATCACATGTTTATTTATATCTGAAGCTTCTTCAGTTAGTAAATGTTGGTTTTGACCTGAGATTAATTATGTGAAGTCAGTGGATCACACTGAGTTTTCAACTGTTCATTTTTCCCAAAACCCATTTAGATTTTGGAAGCAGCTCTTGCTTAAATCCATAATGCAATCTAATAACTATGCTGATAAGGAGAAGAGTACTAAGATTATAATCAATGAAGGAAGCTAGATGTATATTTATATTTTTGTAAATTAAAGGTATATGTGGCTTCATGTTAACACACACAAAATAATAGAAGATGTACAACTCATAAAATGATTTACTTGTTAGTTTTGCAAATGAGTCATATACCTTTATATGTATATAGATATAAAGTTAAAACTTAAAAACTGGTCAAAGAAGAATTTTTTATGTAATAATCTTTTGCTGATAAAACACTTTCCATTTGGAAAAAGAATTGACATTTTTACCTTTCAGCAGTAATTTACTTCACCAAACATGCATTGAGATTAGAGTCTATGTAAGTATGATGAATGTAATACAAAAACGAGTGTTGAGAAAGGTCAGGCAGTGTGAAGGATAAGTAGGGAGGGTTTTTTTTTAAGGAGGAGTTTCATTTTCCAAAATATATCTCACTGATGTGTAGAGAAATACCTTCCAGCACAGCAGATGTAAAAGTGAAAGATAAAATACATGAAATGTCTCTTCTCATAGCATGTTGAAGAAAGAGCAAGTAAGAGGAATGGTGAGAGATAAGAAGAGAAAGAAATTCTGCAGAATTGGGGGTTGGGCTTGGCTTTCAAAGATGTGCCCCTTTCTGGTGGGCCTGAGGCTGAGTTTTGATTGGTCATGTGTGGAGAAAGGAGAGAAAGCTTGTGCCCCAGCAACATGAGAGTTCAAATCAGAGACTCCTCTATTAAGAAAGAAGCTGCAACATGTGATTAGCTCTTAGGAAGAGAAACTCATTTTTCTGGAGAAAATGTACCTATTAGAGAAGAGCTGCACATGTCAATTACTATCCTAACATGAGAAGAAAAAAAATCCTCCTTAAAATGTGCTAAGTATAAGCTTTTACTTATAGCTATGGATGGAATTCATAGTATTTACATGACTCACAAAATAGCAAGGGGAAAATTTAATTTAGTCATGCTGGGTTGAAAACATCCCAAAAGACCTTGGAGAAGTAAACACAAAGGCTTTCCAATGAAATCTATCTTAAACTAGGCTTCCAATTACTTCAACTGATAAAGTTCCCAGGAAATTAGCTCCTACTGAAAAATTATGAGAATAAGATTTATGAGTGCCCAAAGGAACAATCTTAGATATCAGATCTGTAAGTATTTAATATACTGATATGATAACATGCATGTAAATATTTTGTTTAGTTTATTAAAGAAACAGAAGAATGATTTGAAAAGAAAACATCATAAATGAGACCTAAATATTTTTTCCAAACACATTTGAAAAGTGTGAAATCGAACATATGGACATGAAAAATATAGTAAATAAAAATTTTAAAATGGATGAGTGCCCTTCTGTTTTCTACAACACAGCAGACTAGGTTGTTTGAACAAACTGTGTCACTGAAAATAATTTCAAATGTCAGATAAAAATATTCTTAAAATATTAAAATCCAGGTGAAAATATTAGAGTAATCTAGGGAGATAAACAGAGCACTCAAGCAACCTCACTTCTTAAATCATTTGATCATCTTGGAGAATATGAACTTCATTTCATATAAAACTTATAGATGATGAATGAATAAGTTAAAACTGAGAACAAGTAAGAGGTTCTTGACATATTAAACTGGAATCTCTAAGAGATCAAGGAAGAATATTTGTTTTCTTAGATGATAGCTAATAATTTTCTACAAAAAAATGAAAGGGACAAGTCACAGTTTAAAGAACTCAAACAAATCCCAGTACACACAGGCATACCTATAGACATGCATACATAAATAATTACACAAATAAAAATACATACATGTTAAAAACATTACATTAAGTAAATAAAAGAAATTCTCACCAGGTAACAGCATTGTGAAACTGTGTCCAGGAGTTGGGGTAGGAAAGGGAATACCTTCAAAGAATGACAGTCAAAGGGTAGCTTACTTCTAAAGGAATGATAAAGCCAGAAGATAGTGGAATATATCCTAAAAGTCCTGAAAGAAAATAAATTTAGCTTAAATTTCTATACCCAGCTAAACTATCTTTCAAGAATAATAGCAAAATAAAGGTGAGAGGGAACATAGATTCAGCCAGACATCTTGAAACCTAGACCTGGGACAGGCACAGCCTTATTTCTACTGGATGCTCTTGACCAAAGTTCATCACAAGGCCAGTCCAGATACTAACAAAGGGAAAATAGCCATCTGTTGATGACTTCAGCAGTATTTGAAACCAGATAAGGATGCATTGGTTGTGGCCATCTTCAGAGACTATCATCCACAATACAAAGAACTCTTCAGAGAAAGAAGAAGATGAAAAAAATATATTTTACAAACTATGTCTGATTCAAACACCAGTTAACAGTAGAGTGGCTAAGTATTGTTTATATTCTATAAGTGAAATACCATAGAGTAGTAAAAATAAATATACTAAAGCTATATACTCGACAACATGAATACATTTAAAATACAATGTTGACCAAAAGAAGACAGATATAAAAGGATGCATACTGTTATCTGTCATTTACATGCAGTTCAAAAACAACTTAATTAAACAACATATTGTTTGTTTATAAAAATGCTAAAACTATAAAGAATGCAAGAAAAATGACTAAATCAAATTTAGAATAGTGCAAGAGGTGCATGAGAGAGAGAGAGAGATTGAGAAAGAGACACAGAGAGGTAAATTTGTATTCCTTACTTTGTGTTTAGGCATGTTAATGTTAATCTCATATCATTATTACTCTAAATTGCATATAGAAATCAGGAGTTCATTTCTTTGGGGTTTTTGTGTGAACTCAAGGGTTCATTTCTTTAGGGCAAATGCCCAGGAGTATAATTACTGTGCTGTATGGGAGTTGAATGTTTGGTTTTTAAGAAACTAATAAACAGTTTTCCAGAATAGCTATAGTGTTTTAAAATCCCACCAGCAATGTATGAGCAATCCAGCTTCTCCATATTCCTTGTTGCATTTGGTTTTCACTAGTATTTTATTTTAGTCACACAAATGTTCATAGTAACTTTTATGTAATATAAACTAGGAGGAGGGAACCCAGATGTTCTTAAATGGTTGAATGGTTAAACACAGTGTGGTATATTCATATTATGGAATACAAGTCCACAACACCAAGGAACAATCTATTGACATACACAACCATTTGGATGGATTTCCAAAGAATTATGTTACACTAAAAAAATGACAGTCCCCAAAGGTTACATAGTATATGGTTTCATTTATATAACATTATTGAAATGATAAAACTAGAAATGGAAAACAGATTAGTAGTTGTCAGAGGATAACTATGGGTAGGAGAAGAAGGAGGACAGGAGGGCCGTAAGGTATTTATAAACTCACAACATGGGATATTTTTGTGGTGATAGAAATGTGTTGCATCTTTATCATGTCCATGTCAATATTTTGGTTGTAATATTGTATTACAGTTTTGCAAGATGTTATCATGGTGGGGGGAACTGGGTAAAGGGTATTGGAATCACTATATTATTCTTTCCAGTTGCATATCACTTATTCACAAATTAAAAGTATTTAAAACATATATATGTTTTACATATATGATTATTATATGTATCATGTATTTCACTGTAAAGGAAAACAATAAAAGTAAGTATGAAACTAACACGTTTTGGGTGGACATGGGAAGTTCTGGTGAGAGTGGGAGTAAGGATCATCACATTTCAGAGCAATTTGCCAGTATTTAGTACAGTTGACCTGCAAATTGACAATGATTCTAAAATTCAGCAGAAAATCACTCTAGTGCAAAAGAAGACATGTGTAATGGTGTTTATTGCAGCATGGTTTATAAAACTAAAATGCCAATTAGAAAGGAAAATATTTTTAAAATTGACATTCATACAACTGTGTTTCATAGTTAAATTTATTAAGCTGAGTTAATACCTTAATATAGATAAACCTGGGGAAATAAAATTTAAGTAGTCAAACATTTCATAATATGGACAATGATATCAATTAAGCAATTTTTAAAATATATAAACAGTTCTACATAATGCTTATAGATAGGTCTGAGTTAAATGTATAAAAGAATACACACCAACTCTATAATAATGGGTCGTTCTTTGAAAACCCATCTCAGAGACCTCAAATTACACTCTCCAGGTTACACAGAATTTTTGTTTTGATGTCAGTGATCTTTAAACTGGAGTGGCTATAAGCTCAGAGGCAGAAGTTTTGAGAGGAAATAGATAAATGAAGAGATGGGAAGTAGTGTTTGTAGGATGTGGGAGATATTCCAGAAAAGGAAGCAAAAATACATACTCCAAATCTTACTATAGTTTTGTATAATTTTTTAATTTTTCTTTTTTTAATTTATTTTTTATTGGAGGATAATTGCTTTATGGAATTTTGTTGTTTTCTGTTAAACCTTGACATGAATCAGCCATAGGTATACATATTCCCCCTCTTTTTGAACCTTCCTCCCATCTCCCTCCCTATTCCACCCTTATAGATTGATACAGAGTCCCTGTTTGAGTTTCCTGAGCCATAGAACAAATTCCTGTTGGTTATCTATTTTGGAAAAGGAAATGGCAACCCACTCCAGTACTCCTGCCTGGAAAATTCCATGGATGGTGGAGTCTGGTAGGCTACAGGCCATGGGGTGGCGACTTCACTTTCTTTCTTTCTATAGTTCCTTTTGGAGATGGAACTGGCAACCCACTCCAGTGTTCTTGCCTGGAGAATCCCACGGACAGAGGGGCCTGGTGGGCTACAGTCTATGGGGTTGCAAAGAGTTGGACACAACTAAGCAACTAACACATACACACACATCTATTTTACACATGGTAATGTAAGTTTCCATGTTACTCTCTCCATACATCTCACCCTCTCCTCCCCTCCCCCCATGTCCATAAGTCCATTCTCTATGTCTGTTTCTCCATGCTACCCTGTAAATAAATTCTTCAGTATCATTTTTCCAGATTCCATATATATGTGTTAGAATACGATATTTATCTTTCTCTTTCTGTCATTTCACTCTGTATCATAGATTCTAGGTTCATCCACCTCATCAGAACTGACTCAAAGCTGTTCCTTTTTATGGCTGAGTAAAAGACGCTTACTCCTTGGAAGGAAAGTTATGACCAACCTTGATAGTATATTAAAAAGCAGAGACATTACTTTGCCAACCAAGGTCCGTCTAGTCAAGGCTATGGTTTTTCCCGTGGTCATGTATGGATGTGAAAGTTGGACTATGAAGAAAGCTGATCACTGAAGAATTGATGCTTTTGAACTGTGGTGTTGGAGAAGACTCTTGAGAGTCCCTTGGACTGCAAGGAGATCCAACCAGTCCATTCTAAAGGAGCTCAGTCCTGGGTGTTCATTGGAAGGACAGATGCTAAAGCTGAAACTGCAATATTTTGGCCACCTCATGCGAAGAGTTGACTCACTGGAAAAGACTCTGATGCTGGGAAAGGTTGGGGGCGGGAGGAGACGGGGACGACAGAGAATGAGATGGCTGGATGGCATCACCAACTCTGTGGACATGAGTTTGAGTGAACTCTGGGAGTTGGTGATGGACAGGGAGGCCTGGCGTGCTGTGATTCGTGGTGTCGCAGAGCGTCGGACACGACTGAGCGACTGAACTGAACTGAACTGAATATTCCATTGTGTTTATGTGCCACAGCTTCTTTATCCATTCACCTCTTGATGGACATCTAGGTGGCTTCCATGTTCTAGCTACTGTAAATAGTGCTGCAATGAACAATGGGATACATGTCTCTTTTTCAATTTTGGTGTCCTCAGGGTATATGCCTAGGAGTGGGATTGCTGGGTTATACGGTGGTTTTATTCCTAGTTTTTTAAGAAATCTCCATACCATCTTCCATAATGATTGTCTCAATTTATATTCCCACCAACAGTGCAAGAACATTCCCTTTTCTCCACACCCTTTCCAGCATTTATTGTTTGTAGACTTTTTGATGATGGCCATTCTGACCAGTGTGAGGAGATATCTCATTGCAGTTTTGATTTGCATTTCTTTAATAATGAGCAATGTTGAGCATCTTTTCATGCATTTGTTAGCCATTTGTAAGTCTTCTTTGGAGAAATGTCTGTTTAAGTATTTTCCCCATTTTTTGATTGGGTTGTTTGTTTCTCTGGCCTTGAGCTGTATGAGCTGCTAGTTTCTGTATAATTTTTTAATTTACACTTTAACTGTGTTTAAAGATAGTCAGACAGGAAGTATTTTTCCTTAAGTTACCATTAGGAATCTGAGGACCCCAAAGTTAGATGACTTATCAAGGTTAACACAACTAACTACTGATGTAGTTCAGAATAGGAATCCTTTCGCTGTCAGCACTGCAGTGATTTTTGTTGGATGACCTTCTCTCCCCTACACTGTTGACCCATCTTCCAACTCAAAGAGAATATCACATCCATTTTTATCTAACACAACTTATTTTTATGTTCAGGAAAACTCTGAATAGAGAGAAAATAGGGTCATGCATTCCAGTGATATCAGAGTGTAGAGAAAGCAGTTAATAAATCAAGTTGACAGTAAAACTTCAGCAGTATATGAGCTTGGGAGTGAGTTAAACACAGTTCCTTTGCTGGAATGATGACACCCACAAAGAATGCTGCAGAGTGGTGTGGATAACATTATGGCACACCTATAAAGTGCCAGATGAAAAAGCAGGAGCTTTTGACCTTCATTATTCCAGGGAAAAGTTCACTTTACACACCATTGCTTGAAGCTTAGGTGTCCTGAGAAGATAAACCTGTCTTAAAATGCAACCCCTGTCCATCTCTCTTCCAGAGAAGAGGCACTTGACCTCATGTGGTTGAAGCTTTGTATTGTAATTAGACTCATTCTGATTTAATCAATACTGTATTGGCTCACGGACCTCCCTGGTGGCTCAGCAGGTAAAGAATCTGCCTGTAATGCAGGAGGCATTGGTTCCATTCATGGGTTGCAGAGATCTCCTGGAGAAAATGGCAACCCACTCCAGTGTTCTTGCCTGGGAAATCCCATGGACGGAGGAACCTGGCAGGCTACAGTCTATGGGATCACAAAAGGGTAGGACATGACTTAGCAACTAAACAATGACAAACACTGGTACACAAGGGGATAAGGAGACAAGTTCTTTGAAAAATCACATTGAGTTTAAGGCTAGTCTTGGGTGGGGGGTGGGTTACACAGGTTATACGGATTTCTGACTTTGTGAGATATATGTTCCTTATTCAATTTATACAGTTGAAGATGCCAAAGGGACTGTTGTTATAGGAGGCTTAATAGAATGGAATCTAGTATAAATGTAATCAGAGAAGAAGAGGATGATCACTGTAACCTCAGTACCTTAAAATGTTCCACTGAAGACGATCTTTGTCATTAAATATACATAGAGCTTGAAGACAGCCAGTGTGACTCAAGGAAGCTACTCTTACACATCAGTGATTCCTTTCTGCTCACTTTTGGAGTCTAGGTCTCATTTTTATTAAGTCTTTCAGGGATTAGGGAAAGGAATGAGAAAATAGATGGGTAGGGTGAAAAAACAATATACGGAGGTTTGAAGATTTTCAACTGGTGATGGAGTAACAGTATAACTTTCCAGTGAAGAGTTATATTCTAAAATGCAACATACTGTATTCAGATCTCAGTTTTCCTATATACATGTTATCTGGCTTCACAATTTGATTTTCTTGGGTCTCTTCTAATCCATCTGTAAATTGGGAATGGTAAAATATTTACCTACCAGAGCTTCTGTAAACATTCAAGAGCTTAATGTAGGTAGGAAATAGCAAGATGCCTGGTACATATAAAGCATCAGATAATCATTAACTTTTCATTCATCTTTTCATGCAAAGGTGTCATTATGAGCCCATTTTAATGGAGGTACCTGCTCCATTACAAAGTCCTTATTCAGTTTATACAATTGAAGATGCCAAAGGGACTGTTGTTATAGGAGGCTTAATAGAATGGAATCTAGTATAAAAGTAATCAGAGAAGAAGCGGATGATCACTGTAACCTCAGTACCTTAAAAAAGTTCCTATATACAGGACTCCTTTTTCTCTGTCCTCTCTCATTCATAACATATTCAACAGTAAGCCATAGAGAAACACACCTGGTCATGTGATGAGCTCCTTCGAGCACAAGAATAATTTCCATCTAAACCAAGACTGTGAAACATCAGTTAATGTTGAAAACAGTTTTTAGGAAACCCTTAATGATTGCTTTAGTTCCTCCCAGCATCTGAAGGAATGTTTTATGATCAGGTGAAGAGAAGGGTGTGAATCAACAGCAGCCGTAGAGCTTTGAAGCTCACACGTTTGAGGCCCAATCTCATTCCCACAAGGCCTGCCCACACCCTTACACCCTTGCAATACCACACCTTTCTTCCCCACATGGAAAATTTCCATTATGAAATATCCTCACTGCTCAAAATGAAGGGCTTTCCTCTTGAGAAACTCACATATTTAGTTGAATCTTGTGCACCATCAATTTTGAGAAGATAATTTAGATGCTTTTCCCTTTTACTTTGGTTTCTCCTGATCATCTATCTATTCATCCTAGTACTTCTCCAAAAAGTTCATCATGGTTAGGAAAGCTTGATAAGAGTGTTTAAAGATTCAAGAGGGTTGCTGTTTGAAGAAAAGAAGGGATGAATATATATATGAATGGATATTAACCACGGTTGACCACTCTGGCCATGGATCAGATTATTATCTGAAAGTCTGAAAGCCTCGCTGAACAGCTTGCGCTCTAGATATGCTATTGTAAAATTAGGCTTAACTGTTCTTTCAGTAAAGGCTACTTCTTCATTCAAGAGTGACTGCCTGAGTGGCAGGTTAGAGATGGCCATCAATTCTTTGATATTGATGCCTTTGAACTGTGGTGCTAGAGAAAACTCCTGAGTCCCTTGGACAGCAAGGAGATCAAACCAGTTAATATTAAAGGAACTCAACCCTGAATACTCATTGGAAGGACTGATGCTGAAGCTGAAGCTCCAATACTTTGACCACCTGATGGGAAAAGCCAACTCATTGGAAAAGTCTCTGACGCTGGGAAAGATTGAGGGCAGAAGGAGAAGAGGGTATCTGAGGATGAGATGCTTGGATGGCCTCACCGATGCAGTGGACATGAACTCAGGCAAACTTCAGGAAATAGTGAGCGACAGGGAGGTCTGACGTGCTGAAGTCCATGGAGCTGCAAAGTCGGACACAACTAGGTGACTGAACAGTAACAACATTTCGTCATATTTATGAAGGATTATTGTTCTGTAGTTTTCTTTTTTTGGATATTGACTTTGTCTTTGGTTATCAGGGTAGCGCTTGCCATATAAAATGAGTTGGGAAGTGTTCCATCATAGTCTATTTTTTCTGAGCTTCTAAAGTTTTCATATTCTTTACATTGGTAGAATTCACTGACAAAGTCATCTAGACCTGGGGTTTTTTTGTGGGTAGGATTTTTTTTTTTTAATTTTTGACTGTGCTTGATCTTTCTTCATTGCTGAGTGGTATTTTCTCTAGATGCAGTGTGTGGGCGACTCATTGTGGTAGCTTCTCTTGTTGCAGAGCATGGGCTCTGAGGCAACCAGCCTTCGGCAGCTGTGGCATGTGGGTTCCATAGTTGCAGCTCCCAGACTCGAGAGCACAGGTTCAGTAGTTGCAGCACACGGACTTAGCTGCTCTGTGGCACGCGGGATCTTCCCGGATCAGGGATCAAACTCGTATCTCCTGCATTGGCAGGCAGCTTCTTTACCACCGAGCCACCAGGGAAGCCCTGTGGATAGATTTTTAATTGCTAACTTAATTCTTTTACTTCTTACAGGTCTACTCAGATTATCTATTTCTTCTTGAGTCAGTTTTATTCATTTTTGTCTTTCGAGGATTCACTCATTTCACTTAAATTAATATCTTTATTGGCAAATAGTTTTTCATAGCATTATAGACATTTTAATTTCTATAATGACCTCATGATGCCTTTTCTTTTGTGCCCCTTTTGTTCCTGTTTAACCTGGCTGAAACTTTATCAACTTTTTCAAATAAAATCAACTTTGGTTTCATTGATTTTCTCAATTGTTTTTCTCCTTTTTCCCCGATTTTCACTTTAATCTTCAATGTTTCCTTTTCCCTACTTTGTGCGGCTCTCTGGGTTCCTCTCCAGTCCCTCCTGAGTGGGTGTGCATCCGTATGCGTGTGTACTGGCTCCAGATCACCAGGAAGATTCAGGAGCTGACCAAGGCCCTTTACAGTTGTTTGATTATTCAGGTTTTACTATTAACTTCCTGGATCTCTTGTCAATCTGATCTTTTCCCCCAACGAGATCTCGGTCTCGGAGTTGCTGAGACATCAACCTTCTTCATTCATTTGCCACCAAGAATGTTACTGTGCCCATCAATAACTAAGGCATTGGATTTTTCCACATTCTGCTCCCAATCAAGTCAGCCCCCATCCAGCTGCAAAGCTGCTGCATTCAAGGCTTGCCTCATGGGACAGAACTACTGTGTTGACTGAACTGACAGAGAGGAGGGAGTGGTCTTAAGACTAACCTTAAGTACTTCTCCTACTTTTTGCTTGAACACAGAAATTATTTATTAAGAAGTGTCTTTTGAGTTGAGCATTCTGAAGAGCATGCTTACCAAGACACAGTAGATATCTTCCCAAATGGATGAAATAGTTATCTGATTATAAAATGATTTAAATTAGTAGAAAAATCTCCAAGGTCTAATCTCTCAATTCATATTTTCTGCTTGTGGGACATGTCATACATTTTTGCTTCTGTGCATTTTGCCATTTTCAATTTTATTTTTAAAGTTTTTAAGTTCTAACCTTCAAGGATTGGAAGATAGATCTGAAATAAAAGGCATAACCTAGTTGTAGAAATAGGAGACATGACATGGAGATTTTCTCCTTGTGTATCGTTCTCAACACCGATTACGACTCTAATAGAAAAGTGCTAAAAAGTTGTAAGCGGTCATTTTTTCTCCAGTTGCTATCCATATGTTTTCAAGTTTTAAGCTAACTGGGAGTGTCTACCATGTTTATTACTACATTTCTTGTCTTGAGTAATAAAAATTCACTGTTGATGAACTCAACTTTAATATCTTGTAAAACATAGTCCAAAGATATGAATGAAATGAGCATAAATATTAACATAAGATCAAGGTTGCTTATTAAATGCAAAAAACTTTCAAAATAGATCTTACTCTATTTGCAATGTGTAGATTTGGCATTTGATAAAGTACAGCACTTAAAGCTGAACACTTTAAATATTTATTTATTTAATTTTTTACTGGGGGAATGTCAGGTGACACTTTAAATATTTAATACATTTTTCTATTTGATACACTAAGCTTTTTCCTGTCCCTAATTTCCTTGGTATTGGAGAGTGGCATGAGAGTTGAAAAGATGATAAACATGTTTCTGCTGGTAAGATTTTTCAGCATATACAACCTGATGCGCCAAGATGTACTAAATTTTATATAAAATCTATTTGTGCTCACAATGATTGCAATGAAAATGTTATAGATTTATACAAATAGACAATATGTTGAAGGAAACATAGAGAGGGATGCGAAAAGTGCAATTTAATATATTATCAAACTGTATTGTTTCTATTGTCTTTTTAAGTAAGATCAAAAGACAAAAATGTCTTCAATTCGAAGAACTCAGGAAAAATAGCCTCTGGTCTTAGACTTAACTCTATCAGCCACTTGCTCAAGTTTTGTCTACATTATTTGGATTTAGGGTCTTTTATACCAAAAGAAAAGGAGGTATTGGTAGAGGAAGACTAATATTCCTTACATAGAAATTCAGGAGGCAAATTGCTAGCTTACTATAAAAATGCTTTCAAATGGCTAGAACTTCTCCTTAAATGTGCATCTTCATTCATTTTTATGTAAAACAGATCACATCAAAGGAGACAATTATTCCTTTAAAATAGATGTTGCTTTCCTGATCACCTCTAAATTGAAATCCTCATGTGCGTGTCTGGATAGTAGACAGTGAAAGGAAGATTAAAGAATCAGACTTCTATTGGGGTGCCAATTTAATCAGAAGGAGACATCACTGAATCTGCTGCTTCAAACCCATTCTAGGGGACCCAAAACTCATGCAGCAAAACTTAGGAGATGATGAGTCTACATTTCGATTGCCTCGCACGTGACAGCCACAGCATGTAAAGGTAAAGTTTTCCCCGCCTGATCTTGGTCCATCTCTAAGTGACGATCTGCGCACTTAGTCAGAGTCTGAAGCCTGTTCTCAAAGCAGTGTAGGAAACGATAGAGCTCAATCAGAATTCTGAAAGCTCTGATAAAATCAATCTTTTAGGGCAATTTCAAACTGATGACATAAAAAGTAGGCAAGGTTTTTTTTTTTTTTCCTGGTAATTCATTGAGTTTTAGTTCCTGAATTGAATATGAGCTGGTAATATGGGGAAACATTCATTCTTTTAGCTGATATACTTTGCTTGCTCTTTTTTTTCTTAAGTTTTGTTTCTAAAACTTGTATTTGGAATGTGACAGGCACACAGAAAAGTGAGCAAATTATAAGGGTACAGCTCGATTAATTTTCAGAAAGTGGAAGTGCCTCTGTGACTTTACCGCAATGGTGAAATAGAACATTATAAGAATTCTGGAAGGAAGGCACCAATGCTCCTCCTGTTCCTTCTGAGTAACTATTCCCATCAATGGAAATAATCATTATGTAATTTTTGATACTGTATATTAGTGTTTGAACTTAATTTAAATGAGTTACGTAGTATGTATTTTTGGTGTGATTAACCCCTATTGTTGTGTTCATCCTCACTGCCATGTAATAGTCCATCACATGGCCTTACAGTTAGCCCTCAGTACCTGTAACCTTCATGTGTGCAGATTCAACCAAACATGGATCAAAAAATATTTGAAAGCAAAAATTTCAGAAAGTTCTAAAAGTAAAACTTGAATTCACTACAAACCTGCAACTAATTACGTAGCATTTATGTTGTATTCACTACTGTGTACATAGCATTAAAATTGTATCAGTTATTATAAGTAACCTAGACATGACTTGGGAGAAGGCAATGGCACCCCACTCCAGTATTCTTGCCTGGAGAATCCCATGGACGGAGGAGCCTGGTGGGCTGCAGTCCATGGGGTCACTAAGAGTCGGTCACGACTGAACAACTTCACTTTCACTTTTCAGTCTCATGCACTGGAGAAGGAAATGGCAACCCACTCCAGTGTTCTTGCCTGGAGAATCCCAGGGACGGGGAGCCTGGTGGGCTGCCGTCTATGGGGTCGCACAGAGTCGGACACGACTGAGGCGACTTAGCAGCAGCAACAGCAGCAGACATGACTTGAAGTATATGGGAGGATGTGCAGAGAATAAATGCAAATACTGTGTCATTTTATATAAGGGACTTGAGCATCCATGGTTTGTTTCTAATTATTGGCTATTGCTAATCGTGTTAGTCACTCAGTCATGTCCTACTCCTTGTGACCCAGACTGTAGTCTGCCAGGCTCCTCTGTCCATGGAATTCTCCATGCAAGAATACTGGAGTAGGTAGCCATTCCCTTTTCTGTGGGATCTTCCTAATCCAGGGATTGAACCTGGGTCTCTTGCATTGCAGGTGGATTCTTTACTGTCTGAGCACCAAACATTCTTGTACCTGTTTTTTGGTGAATATATTCGTATACTGTGCCCAAACGATAAAAGATACACGTTGCATAGACTCAAACATAGACTATAAAGCAAAGATTGGGTTTTGCTTATGGCTGATTTGTGAGTTTATACTTTCTGCTTGTGCTAAGCTGAGGAGCATGGCGTTGTGCTCACCATCATATCCCAGTGTTTCTCATACAGTTCTAAAAACGGGCTGCTTTTCTGTAGTTACCTAGTACTCTGCCATAAAGCAAAATTAAATGCTCCTGGAAGATAGCTTTTTCATAAAAGCAGAGACATTACTTTGTCAACCAAGTTCTGTCTAGTCAAGGCAATGGTTTTTCCCGTGGTCATGTATGGATGTGAGAGTTGGACTGTGAAGAAAGCTGATCGCTGAAGAATCGATGCTTTTGAACTGTGGTGTTGGAGAAGACTCTTGAGAGTCCCTTATACTGCAAGGAGATCCAACCAGTCCATTCTCAAGGAGATCAATCCTGGATGTTCATTGGAGGGACTGATCCTAAAGCTGAAACTGCAATACTTTGGCCACCTCATGCGACGAGTTGACTGACTGGAAAAGACTCTGATGCTGGGAAAGGTTGGGGGCGGGAGGAGAAGGGGACGACGGAGAATGAGATGGCTGGATGGCATCACCGACTCTGTGGACATGAGTTTGAGTGTACTCCAGGAGTTGGTGATGGACAGGGAGGCCTGGCGTGCTGTGATTCATGGGGTCGCGGAGAGTCGGACACGACTGAGAGACTGAACTGAACTGAAATTTTATATCTGGGAGTTGAAATCTCACTGCTATTATATATATACTTTCACTGTTGAAAGTTAAGGTCCACCAAACATCAAGGAGTCTCTATCTGGAAAAGCCTTTCTAGCTTTTGGATCTCAAATAGCTCAGTTTTGTCTAAATGTTCCAAAAGCATCATAATATTGATTTAGTAAAAAATCTAAACTACAACCCCTTTTTTCATATCAGAAAAAAGAATTTCAACTTACATGAGAAAAATGAAATGCTAAGGGTAAATTCCTGCCATTAAATATATAAATATGTGATGAAGTCTAGGGCCTGATCAGGAAAGAATACAAAGTAAGAGGATTTCTATATGTGAGTCTTTTCCAAAAAGAAGATGAGGTGCTGCTGGAACACAGTTTTCTGATATAACTAAATTTGGTCCAATTGAAAACCTATCTATTTGGATGCAAATTAAATTGCTAGATTATGTAGTTTTATTACCACCTGGAAGCATGTCAAAACATACCCATAAATGAAACCACTTTTCCTGTATGAGGAATATAGCACACGCAGGGTCTCCTTATGAACCCATGTTTGTAAGGCATACACTGCGTAATTTATTATATACTATTTATGAACTGGAAAGTTCTGATACACAGCCTCAGGAAATGAATAATTTATAAATCTTTGAAAGATATTCTGGTGAATTTCTGAAAGCAGATGGTAGAATTTTCAGTGAACCTTATGTGATTTCTCAATAACAATAGTATAAAATTAAATATCATTGAGGAAAATATAGACATGAGATTTTAAGAGTTTACACTGTGATGGAAGGACCCCGTTTTCTATTTGGCAAAATGGATTTTTATTGGCTATAAAAGTATCCACTGTACTTAGAGAGATTTCTTTAGCAGAGGGGTATAGTGGCTATATTTGTATTACCCTTTTAATAATATTGAATTTAACTGACTTAAATTTACTTGATTTATATTCCTACCTAACTCTTCTAAGGGCATATGCTACAACTTGACTTATATTGACTTCTTAATTTATTGCCTTGCTTAAATTGCCTGGAAACAAAGAAAAAGTTGATGTTTTATATTTCAAAATTGTAGGCTAGAAAATGGTAAAAAAAAAAAAAAGGGAAGGGGGGTAAATTTATCACTGGATGTCTTTGTGGTTATGAATGAATGGTTGTATTTAATTTGACCACTTGAGGGAAAACATTTCTTATAAGATAAAATTAAATTAAAAAAAAAAATCAAAGGAAAGATTGCACACACAGAATGGTAAAACAAGAATGTCATGGGTATTGCTGTACAGAGATTTTAAAATGTGGACTTATTTAAATTCATGATTAGATTTTTTAAATTTAATAGTATTTAAAGACAACTACAGTTTTTAAGCACAACCCATGTATTTTGTTTCTATAAATAAGATACTGTGTTTATCACAAACAGGTTAAAGTACTCAAGATTTAACAAATGGGACCTGTTAAAAAATTCAAATATGTGGTTTAAAATGTAAAACTCTTGTTGAATCCATAAGAATTAGATAGAAATGAAAAATCATTATTCTTTGTCCTAAAAAATGACAAACAAGTAATTCTACTATCATTAGCAGATTAAAATGATTAAAATCTCATTGTCCCTGGGAATAAAAAAGTGGCAAATATTCAGTTAACAGTAGCACTTATTCATTAACCTATAAAATTTGCAGTGGCAATGTTTATATTTACTGCTAATATTCCCTGCTGCTACTGCTGCTGCTGCTAAGTCGCTTCAGTCGTGTCCAACTCTGTGCGACCCCATAGATGGCAGCCGACCAGGCTCTGCCGTCCCCGGGATTCTCCAGGCAAGAACACTGGAGTGGGTTGCCATTTCCTTCTCCAATGTGTGAAAGTGAAAAGTGAAAGTGAAGTCGCTCAGTCGTGTCCAACTAGTAGCGACCCCATGGACTGCAGCCCACCAGGCTCCTCTGTCCATGCGATTTTCTAGGCAAGAGTACTGGAGTGGCTTGCCATTGTCTTCTCCGCTAATATTCCCTGCTGCTGCTGCTGCTAAGTCACTTCAGTCGTGTCCGACTCTGTGCGACCCCATAGACGGCAGCCCACCAGGCTCCCCCATCCCTGGGATTCTCCAGGCAAGAACACTGGAGTGGGTTGCCATTTCCTTCTCCAATGTGTGAAAGTGAAAAGTGAAAGTGAAGTCGCTCAGTCGTGTCCGACTCTTAGCGACCCCACTGACTGCAGCCTACCAGGCTCCTCCATCCATGGGATTTTCTAGGCAAGAGTACTGGAGTGGCTTGCCATTGCCTTCTCCGTAATATTCCCTACATTCATTTAAAGAAATGATAGTAGTAAGAAGCATTTATTGAGCACCTATTAAATTGCAAATGCTGCAAGAATACATACACGTGCATGTGCGTGTGCGTGTTGTCTGTGTGTGCACATAGGCACACATATCAATGAAAATGCTGTTGATTTTCATTTATACTTAGTCAAATTTATTTGCAGTCTTAGGCATGAATTAAAACATAAGAATTTGAGAGTAACATTAACTTCTACTCATAAAATAGTGAGAACTAAACTATAAGGCTATTCTAAGATATTATTTTGCTTTTATAGTTTTATATACAATAATAACAGTTATCATTTATAGAATAACTTTATGCCAAGCACTGTACTTGGCATTCTATATACTTCATTAATGATACTCACATTATGCTCATCTCTAAGAGTATTTCAAACAGGGTGCTTACTCTGTGTCGAGATCTGTTCTATTTTGATCATGACAGTGTTAATTCAGTTACAGATTGTATTCCTTTTTTGAAGATTTTTTTTTCAAACTTCAAACTTTTATTTTGTAATGGGGTACAGCCGATTAACAATGTTGTGGTACTTTCAGTTGAACAGCAAAGAGACTAAGCCATACAAATACAGATTGAATTCTGACCAGATAGATTAAAATAAGCAATACAAACCAAATAAGTAATGCATAACAAAGACAGTTTTAAGTATTTATTGCAAATGATAATAACTAATAAGTAGTGGAACAGGAAAAGGAAAAAGTGAATGATGGTCAAAGCAGCTAATCTTGAAGGAGTATTTGGGGGAAAGCCTCTCAGAGGAGGTAACACCAGAGTGGAGACCCAAAAGCATAGAGGTGATAAACTATGTCAAGATCTGGGGACATAATTCCATGAAGACCCGGGGAGTGGCAAGGATCTGGGCACTTTTAAATCAATAACAAGAAGGTGAGGATAGGATGGAGTAGGGAGAGGCATTCGATATTTATTCTGAATGTGATGGTCGTCCATCAGACAGCTTTAACCTGAAAAAGTGACTCATCTGATCAGCATATAAAAAACCCTCTCTGTGGCTCCGTGGGAAACTGAATGTGGATGGCAGGAAGCAGGGAGATCAGAGAACATCCACACTTGAGTATGGGATGATAGTGTTTTGGACGAGGAAGGTCAGTCTTGAAGAAGGTGAAATGACTGAATGCTGGATGTATGTTTGCACCAATCAGAGTCTCAGTGCCCAAGAGATGGTGACCCAGAGCTGGGTAATTCAAGGAGGATCTGATTATAAGGAGATTATTTACAGTTTATGAGCACTGCATTTTCGATGTGCCTTCACTGTCCTCACACCTTGGTAAGTGACCACGTATATTAAGTTCTCCCCAAATTACACAATTTAAGTTTTCCTCCTGCTTCCTTCCAGGCTTTGATGAACCCGCAGCAAAACCCTGGTACAATAAAGATTCTCACTAACTATTGCCTGAATGAGTGAATGAGTAAAGAAATTAATGACTGAACTGTAGGAAAGTTTGTGGTAAGGATAAAACAAATATAATCTGCCAGAGTACTTGTAGCCTCTCAAAGGGTTTGCTTTTGTTATTGTCAAAATAACTTCTCCTAATGGTGTCATTCATCCACTCCAAAAATTAATCAAAAAATAACTTCTCCCAATGATGGCATTCATCCACTCCAAGAATTAATCAAGCACAATGTAAAAAATCACTGGGAAAGTTATAGATAAATGCAAAATCCTATCCTCAAGTGGCTTCCACTACTCAAGGGTCTTGTGAGACATGATGTTCCAAGGCTTTGGGTACAGAGGAAGAAAATTCCCAGACCCTCAGGGGGCTGTGGGCATTATCAGGAAGGGTTCAAAGAGGTGAGGTCAATGGTAAATTCCTGAACGATAAGTAAGAGTTACCCACTTTGTTAAAGGAATACATGGCCAGAGTGACAGGAGATGGGAGGGGAGCCAGACAGAGAAATCTTTGCTGAGAAAACAGCACGTGCAGAAGAGAAGAGGGGAGATGACAAGCTGTTATGGAGATTCTAGTCAGTTGGGTTTTGGCTAGAGTATTTGGCCAGAGTGGTGGGGCATGGAGTAAGAGAAGTAATCACCCTACTGAGCCCGCGCGCCACAACTAGCGTGTCCATACCCTGTGACAAAATATCCCGTACCATGCAATGAAGATCCTGCATGCCACAACTAAGACCCGACACAGCCAAAATAAAATAAACATTTTTTAAAAGGAACGCTAGTCACCTGATTATTACGGACCTTATAGTCTTGATTAAAGACTATAGCTTTAATAAGGGCAGCTATTATCTGCACTTTCTCTGTTTCTGTTCAGTTCAGTTGCTCAGTCGTGTCCAACTCTTTGCGACCCCATGGACTGCAGCACGCCAGGTCTCCCTGTCTATCACCAACTCCCGGAGTTTACTCAAACTCACAACCATTGAGTCGGTGATGCCATCCAACCATCTCATCCTCTGTCATCCCCTTCTCCTCTCACCTTCAATCTTTCCCAGCATCAGGGTCTTTTCAAATGGGTCATCTCTTTGCATCAGGTGGCCAAAGTATTGGAGTTTCAGCTTCAACATCAGTCCTTCCAATGAATATTCAGGACTGATTTCCTTTATGGACTGGTTGGATATCCTTGCAGTCCAAGGGACTCTCAAGAGTCTTCTCCAGCACCACAGTTCAAAAGCATCAATTCTTTGGTGATCAGCTTTCTTCACAGTCCAACTCTCACATCCATACATGACTATTGGAAAAACCATAGCCTTGACTAGATGAACCTTTGTTGGCAAAGTAATGTTTCTGCTTTTTAATATTCTATCTAGGTTGGTCATAACTTTTCTTCCAAGGAGTAAACGTCTTTTTATTTTCATGGCTGCAGTCACCATCTGCAGTGATTTTGGAGCCCCCCCCCCAAAAAAAAAAGTCTGTCACTATTTCCACTGTTTCTCCATCTATTTGCCATGAAGTGATGGGACCAGATTCCATGATCTTAGTTTTCTGAATGTTGAGTTTTAAGCCAACTTTTTCTATTAAAGAGTCATTAAAAGATTTTAAGCAGAGAAACATCATGTGAAAATACTTTACCAGGACTAAACAAGACTGGGGACAAAGTAAGAACTTAAGAAATTGTTGTAGTAATTCAGATGAGAAATGACAAAGCCCTACACTAGAGCATTTGCAGTGGGAATGGAGCCAAAAAAAAAAAAAAAAGTTCAAGAAGGGGATCAACATGGCTTCGTTGTTGAATAATTGAGGGAAATGGATATATCTCTGAATTAATTAATATAATTTGTGGTAAGGCTTGAATCATTCTCCAGGCCTTAGCACTTTCAATAAATACTTCACTCTTAAAATACACATCATATTACTAGGTAATGAACATTGTTTGGCTATAGGTACATCTTAGGAAATGTTACGAATAGCTTGTTAAGAATTTGTTAAGAGTGGTTGGTGTTATTTGATTGCTCTTCAATCACACCAAGTACTCTTAACTTTTCCCAAGATGAGCCCTGGAGAAGACTTGGCTAGATTAAAATAATGGCAGTCAGTACGCAATTACATTTACTTCATGTCTGAGAAGGCTCAGGCTTTCATTCTCATGGAGTGGTTTTAAAAAATAATTTGCATTGAGCTATTGAAATGAATGATTCTGCTGTCTGCACCCCACAACCTTCACGGGGAAGCAATGGGATGTAGAGCACATGTTGGGCAAATGGGCTCTCATAGTGAGAAACCCGTGGTTACGGCACACTCATCTGTTGGATGATGAGTTGCTTCAGGGATTCTTACTTGAGAGCTGTGTTTCTCTCGTGAATTTGCTCTTTCAGGTCGAAGTATGCAAAGCATCAGATTTTCATTTTCCGGGGTGGGGTGGTGCGGAAACTGGACAGTTATTATTGTTCCCTCCAAATCCCCCCCTCAAAATTTCTGAGGAGTAAAATACCTTTCCAGTTCGCAGAATTTGATTGATGAAATCTACTGTTCTAGGTATGTTTGTCAGATGATTTTGCTGGGTGTCTTTTCAGTCCTCCAGAATTCAGAGGGACTTGATGACTCCTCTAAGGCACAAGGTGCCTTTGCCTCTGACTTTGTTGCTGCTGCTGTAATTCATAGATGGGCACAGTCATCTAGATAACATTCCCCTAGGTTTTCATTTGTGGTTTAGTTACTTCATGTACGTGAGATAGAGATAAAAATATTAGATCAAATTTTAAAGAGACTTATGAATAATAATTACCCTCTTCCTGGTGATTTTTTTTTTTAAATGACAGCTTTTTCAAGATACAGAGCTTTCACACCATCATTTTGACATGTTCTTGAAAGTACCTTGTCTGAGGTGAATGTTAAATTATGAATAACTGCAAATGTGTAAATGAGTAAACACATGTGTATATTTTTGTCCTTCAGAATTGATTAGATCCTCCAGTTAGCCGGGGAACTGTGGTGATCTTTTGAAAAAAAAAAAAAAAAAAGAGTTATAGTAGTATTTGTTACAGTGTTGAGCACTGACTCATTGTTCTTTTGAGTCGATTGCTCAGGATAAAATAAGTGGGATTTTCAGAGTTTTAGTGGAGTTTTTCTGTTTTTCAACTCTTTCCCTTTGTTTAGGCCACTCTTGTATGCCAGCTGTCATGTCCCTCGAATTTTGGCTGAAATTCTCGGTTTTTCTGAAAAGTACTGCATAGTTACAGTGGAGATGGAAAATACATTCTTCAAAGTGAATGCATTGCATTAAATGCACACTGAAGATACACATCCTATCAGAGGTTTGCAAGAGAGGAGTTTCTAATGGTTGCAACGTACACTCACAGGTGAGTTCTTTTTTAGACTTTATTTTTCAGTCATTTGTTCCCATGGTACATTTTGGGTAACGTATTTTGCTATGTCTAAAAGCTGACTAATTTCTTCAATAGTGTCCTCCTTGCTAGTAATCACATCCAGTTTTATTCTTCCCTCATAACTCAGTCAGTAAAGAATATTTCTGCAATGCAGGAGACCTATGTTTGATTCCTGGGTTGGGAAGATCCCCTGGAGAAGGAAATGGCAACCCACTCCAGTATCCTTGTCTGGAGAATCCCCTGGGCAGAGGAGCCTGCCAGCCTACAGTCCATGGGGTCTCAAGAATCGGACATGACTTAGCGACTAATCTAGCAATAATGGACTTGGATTGACTGAAAGATGGTACAAAAAAAATAAGGTTTCATGGTAAGAGATTACTGTTATATCCAGGAAGGCAGGCAGATTAGACTCAGCTGAAAGTCCGTTATCCAGGACAGGACCACTCCTTTGGAGGGCAATCATAAGAAGAGAAAGTAGAGAAGGAACCAAAGCAATAGCTAATTGGCATTGTGCAAGGTAATTTTTATATTTTTCAACTCATCCATCCTCACATCAACTGTGTGATAGAATAATTCTTTTATTCCCATTTTGTAGCTGAGGAAACTAAATTTGAACAGCATCAATAAGTAAATTTGCCAAGAACTCATATTTATCAATCAAAAGAGCTCAGACTCATGTGGTCTAAACTCCAAACTGCATTTACCCCCATTACCACATGCTGGCTCCTAGCAAAGCACATGCCAGTCCCAGGCAACCATCAGCAGGTGAATGGCTCACTATATACATGATGCCAGACTGTTCCTTTGGTCCAAAAGTGTCTACTGCACACTTGAGGCAGGCACTATTCTGGGTGCTATTAGCATTTTTTTTCCATCATGTGCAAATCAAATGAATCAGATGGTGGTAAAAGAACACCCTCTTTCCTGCATTCAGGCTGCATACTGTTGTTGAGAGACTTATTTTCCTTTCATATTCATTTCAGCCCGCTTTCTTCTGGATAACGTGTGCTGGCAACACTGTGTGTTATAGTCTGTGTGTTATAGTCTTTCTCGTTATAATAGATACACTAGTGCCTTCTGCAGAAATGTTGCTCTCCAAAAGTACCCAAGATAGGATGAGCTGGAGGAGAGAGAACGCTGGCAGGATGGGGGATGAGGGTGCCTGGGTCACATAGACACTCACACTGCCTTTTGAGTTCAGTGAGGCTGGGCAGGAGACTCATGTTTACCACATCAAGAAATTTGCACTGTGTACACATTGGCTGGAGCAATTATGACATGGGGAAGGGAGGGTGAAACTCAGAATTTTAATTATCCCAGAGGATTTTCAGGATTCAGAGGAAAGGTCACAGCTATTGAGCCTTTGGAATTTTTATAAACATGTTTAGATTTTGGCACTGGTAGGAGGAAATCTTTCACAAAGAGGAAGGTCATTGTATTTGGGAGACCTGAAAGGTGGTTGTGTTGGGGTGAGGCGGGAGGTCATTTGAAGGAAGAGTGTGAGAAGAGGATGATTCAGCTGTGACATAAAGGATATTTATTGCAGGACTTCACAAGAGCTTTGAAAGATCCTTCAAAATGCAGTCTTCCTTTGTAAGCCTCCTCCTTGTGGTTAGAAAGTCTGTCGAAAATGAAGGAGGGGCACCTCCCTGGTGGTCCAGTGGTTAAGACTTCATCTTCCAATGTAAAGGGCGTGTGGGTTCAATCCCTGGTCAAGGAACTAACATCCCAAGAGCTTTGTGGCCGAAAAACCAAGACATAAAACAGAAGCGATACTGTAACAAATTCAATAAAGACTTAAGAAAAATGGTTCATATTAAAAACAAATCTTTAAAGACTTTTAAAAAATGAAGGAGGCTCTTGATTTACTTTGCTACATCATAGATCACTATCACTGCCACTGGGAAATTATGCCTCACATATCCATGCATGTTCATGGAAAAACAGAATGAACGTTCAACAAATACGAAAGATGGTGAGTAAATCAGTTCACCTACTAATTGTTTACTGAGGTTAGGCGCCATCATCAGCCTTGGCTTTGGATCAGACCAAGCCACATGTTGGCAGCTGAGCTTTGCTGGGATGTTGGTGCTTTTCTCTTTCAGCGAGACCATCTCGAATATAACACGGTCATAAAAGTACACGGGCATCAACTAATACAAAATAAGTAAACCAGACGTAGTCACTGCAGTCAGAATTGACTTACAGTCTGGAACATCCCTTCGGCTGTTTTTCCTGTTGACTTATGATGGATGGTTACAGATTGAGAGGATTCTGAAGGGGACAAGCAGCTGCTTGTTAAGTGGATCCTGCATCCATCATACACATATTAATTGATTCATTAATATGAATTACACAGTTTTTTTTCTCCTACTTGTTGTGTTTAGACTTGTCACTAACAGAAATAAACTGCCTTGTTTTAAAAAGCTGGGTAGAAATGGCCTTAAGCATAAGCAAGTAGTCTGGAAAATTTTAAGCAAATGCTGTTGCCACTTTTTAATTTTTCTAATAAGTAAGCTCCGGTATGTCTTCCCTCTTTTTCCAAATGTAATTTAAAACACAAGATACAAAATCAGGCATATTTTGGATTTACATGGTTTTCTTTAGCATTGTTTCTAAGTAAAACAGGATGTTGTGCTTGATACCCTTAAAATTAAATAATAAACATGCTATTGTTCTTGTGGAATTCCCTCCTAAGGCAATAAATGCTCTGTTTATTTGACATATATTATATATTTAGCTTGTGGTACACCATCTGAGTGACATAGAGGAAGCAAAATGCAGGGTGCTTATTTTCAAATTCGCAAGATATAGTTGGACAGATAGGAAAACACAGGAAACCATCACAAAGCCAGTGAAAGAACAGAATGATAAATCAAATGGTGTGGTGAGGGATGATGGAGCGCAATTACATTGGAGCCTTGTGAACAGGAGAATGTACTCTGTATTAAGAAACTCGACAGGAGCAAAGACACAGAAATGAGTGTTAGGCAATCATATTGTGGGAATAATAATGAAACCCCTGAATCTGACCTAAATATTGGCATAAATGAGCTGTGAACTAAGTACAAGGCAAAAAACTCCATACTTGTGAAATAGAGAGTTACTTAGCAAGTGACACTTACAAATTCACTTACTTTGCAAGTGGCAGAACACAAGAGAAGAAAATGGAGTAAATATACATCTTTTTTTTTTTTAAAAAAAACTAAGATCTTTTCACATATCAGGGTAGATTTATCCTGGCATTGCTAATCATATGATAAGTTAAAATCTAGGTACTTGAAGAAATGTTCAGTTTTATCTAAAGGGTGTGAATTTTATTAATTGGATTTGAAATTTTATTAAATAAATAAGAGACTGAAAAATAGCATTAAACTCCAGACTGTTTAATATCACCACAACTTGTAACACTTTTTGCTTTGCCTGAATAAGAGTGAGATCTGGATTTGTGTTTCACACTTATGGCTATTCTCTGTCAATGCTAAGGTCCTTAACAGTGTAAAATAATAATCACACAACTTCCTGTATATTTTGCCTATTGATCCCCAATTCATCTATCCATCCACTCACTCTTTTGCCAACTCTCTATTCGCTTGTAATCATTGTGCTGGACACTGAGGATACACATAGATTAGCTGAATTTTGATAAACTAGTTAAATGCTTTGGTTTGGGTTGGAATTAAAACAGCGAAGCACGGTTGAGGTTGGGCTGCTCTTCTGCCGTTTGAAAAGTTCCCTGTGAAGTAAACGGGATTCTAATTGCAGATGAATCTCTCCTACACACATGACATAGTAAGTGCACTTTGATGTAAATATTAGTATTTTCCATTCTATTAGAATTGGAGGAATAAACTAAAAACATTTGTGTTAATATGATAGCATATATTCCATTTATTTCTGGAAGAGAGAGTCATTAGAAATGGAGGGATTTTTTTTTTTCTTCAGAATGGAAATTTGATTAGTATACTAGGAAGGTAGAATGTATAGCAAGACAAACACAAGAAGAAAAAACTGGTAAACAGGAAGAATTCTGTTCCTTCTGATCTAACCTGGGTCCATATATTGAATCTGGCACAGTTTAGCTTTAAGAAAAATTTTTTTGGCTCAGAAATGATTACAAGGTATATGAACATGTTGTAGCAGATTTGTTGCAACTCAATAAAAAATTGACAAAAATTATGTATATTAGATGCAAAATAGCTTTTGACTTGTCAAAAACAGTCCCTAAAGGTTATTTTAATAATTATCTTTATTTTTTTTTAGTAATTACTAAGGGGGGAGGTTAATTAGTTGTTTTGGATATTCATGCAGAATTTGGAATGGGGTGAATACAAAATAAAACCTAGTCTTGCTGAGGCCCAAGGTACAACAACCACTTGGCTTCACTGATAAAGTAGCGTGAGGATTTAAGAACAACCATGAGAAGACATCACAGAGATCATCTCAAAAGTTGCCATAGAATGATTTACATATGGACCAACTGCCCAGTCATCTCTTTTCAATATCCATTAATGTAAAAAAATAACTTAGGTCGAGGCTGGGTATTGAACTGCCTGGGAACCAGGAGCTACTGCCATTGTTGTAATCCAACCCAAAATGTTAAGAACTTAATAGGCTATTCAGCCTGAACATCATGCTTTGGGTTAAGAACAGTTTCTGGCCTTCAAGAACTTAAATCATTCTTTCAAGGACATGACAGTAAACGGTTCCTCATGAGTATGAGTGTTTTTCTTTTCAGAGGCAATTATTCATCCTGTGTGGTATGGATTATTATGGAAAGACTCATCATCCATTGAGGGGAAAACTCTGAATATTGGAGAGTCTGAGTCACTACAATTTATGGTGAAATTCACTATAATTGTTATTTCTTTGACAATATTTAACAGACATTTTATACCATTTGTTGACTATATCATTCTCATCTTAAAATTTTTTAAAAAGCTATGTCAAAATCCAACTTAAATTAATTGGTATAAAAACTTTGGCAAAGCATCATACACATTTCAAGCATATGCATGATGAACACAAATATGATTCTTTGATCTATGGTACTGGGGCATTTAAGTAAAGAGGATCTCTTTGGTGTTGTCTGTCTATCTATTTATTCATTCATCTACCTATCTGCTTACATATCAATTCTCCTATCACTTCTAATAGATGTGATAATAGGTCCCTTTAATGTATGTAGACAGTTTACAAGAATTAAGAAAAAACGAGCATCATGGGCTGGAAGAATAACAGTTACTCTCATAATTTTCAGAGCAGAGGTGTTCTTTGAGCTTGTATCTGAGAGCTCTCATGAGACCTGAAGTCAACATAAAGTATGGAACTCTCGGATTCATGAATTCCTGCCTGCTTGTCTTTGTCTTGCTTTTACTTGTGTGATTTTATACAAATCGCAACTTTCCATATTTAAACTTCTTTGTCCATTAAGTGTGAACAATTACATTTTTATTTCCTGGTATCAATGTCCACAGCAACTCTACAAGGTGACTGTTATTTACAGCTTAAATATTAAGATATGGCCATTTACAGAGGTTAGTTTCTACAAGTTTACAAAGATGATACATGGCTTCAAACCTAGTTCTTACCGATTTTAACGCAACCTTGTTTCTTTTTCCACTATACCTTGCTTGTTCTCCCAGCAGCATCATGAGGATTAAAGAAAACTCCAAAATGCTACAGGAACATGATATGTGTATGTATTACTATGAAAATGACCCTGTGTGTGCATCTGTGTGTGCTCAGTCATGTCCGACCATTTGTGACCCCATAGACTGTAGCCTGCCAGGCTCTTCTGTCCATGGGATTTCCCAGGTATGAATAATGGAGTGGGTTACCATGCCCTTCTCCAGAAGATGACTATGATGATGATATTTTGCAGCAGGACTGGGGTGGGGGTAGGGAGGAGAGTGCATCCCAATTAGTGTAAGTCAAATTGCAGAGACTTAATTCATCTTATGTTCTTTATGATCATAATGTTCTACTGGAAAACAATTTCTGTATGTATTTTTTTTTTTTGGTATGGACTTTAGTATTTAGCAACTTGTTGACTGCCAACTTATTACAAGTATGTGGGTGTCTCAAGGAATTGAAAATCTTCCTCTTGTTTATCAACCCTGTTCAAGTGTCTCTTTGGAAGACCCTAATTTGTGGACCCTGGATCTTACCACCAAATGCTTTTGAGTTAGCTATTTCTTCAGCTTATGAAGTGCCCAGTTAACTTTTAAAGATGCTATACCCCCTGAGCCATGCAGAGGCTGGTGTATGTCTGAATGCAGACCAGGCAGCTAATAGCACAATGTTTACCTATGGCTGAATCTCAAATCCATCACTGAAGAGTCCAAAAGGAAAGTCAATTGTAAACATTTCTGAAAGGTACTGGTTGCTACCATTTGTTTTCAATAAAGGTATTCAAAATTGCAATTTAGTTTCTGCCTAGAGTTTGGGAGAAAAAATACTGATTTGTTATTCTGGAGTATGTGCATCATATTCTAAAATATGAAGGTCTTCTTGAACTTTAAGATTTCAGAAATATCAGACATGCAATTTTTATTTTTCCATAACTTTTCCAGGGTTTGTTTGCATTAATTCTAAATGGTCCATTAAAAATGGGTAAAATGATTGCTTTGGTTAGTGACCAAATGTATCATGCTCTTTTGTACATGTAGGTGGCATTGCTGGCTGGGGGGGCTGGATCTCATTTAGTGATGTCTGCTTAGGGTGGAAAAGGCCTTTTGTCACTTTAAGTGAATTCCATTAATGATCTAGTCATGGCAGGTTGGGTGAAGACAGGGATGATGTTTATGTGCAAGTTCAGCTCTCCTTGAACAATTGTAGATATGGGAATGAAAAAGACAAACCTAGGAACAATCAAATCAGAGAACTAAATGACAGGTTCTCTAATCCTGCATTTCATACCTGGTCCACAGTTGGCTTTCCCTTGAATTATGACAAAGATATACCATGTTCTCAGGAATGAATTTGACTCCTATTTAAGAACAATTACCTTAAGACCCTTTTGTCTAAACATTCCCTTTAAAATGGGCTCCTGGGTTAGTTTACCTGTTGGTAGAAGCACACAGACCACCTAAGAAGCTTTCGCTAGGACCTGACTCATAATGCTGATTAATGGAGACCCTGTACGTTTTCCAAGAATATAAATAGCATGCAGCATTTTTACAGCAAAAATATATTTCTGTCATCACCTAATTCAGCAAAAAAAAAAAAAAAATTGCTTTCAAATGATGAAATACTGCTATCTCCTTTAAGCAATCTGAAAAATTGCATTGAAGTCATTTTTCCTCTTTTTAACCCTACAGTCTTAGCTAGTACTTGAAGTTAAAAAAAATGTTTTAAGGAAGATGGGTCAGAAAAATTGACTTTTATAAAGAGGTAAGTCTTTGTATGTGTTTCTCATAGTCTGTGTCATAAATTCATCCAGAATGTATATAAAATAATAATACTTGAGGAGGGAATGCCCTGGATTTCTCTCCCCTAAAGCTCTTTGTGTTCTGTTTCTTTATCCTTGACTCTGTCCCTCTCCCTCTTTCTTTCTTTCTCATTTTAAAGGCTAAAAGTTATAAATAAAATTAAGACCAAGTTTAAAATAGATCAGATTATTAGCAGTTTTTTAAAGGAGAGAATATTAACTGCATTCTTTGTAAAAGATGAACAAAAATATTTAATAAATAATAATTTATTTTATTCTGCAATATTTGAAAGGTAAGTTTAGTCTTCATAGAATTTAGCATTGTTTATTATCCTGCTCCAGTAATACATAGAGTGAGCATCTTAATGATTTAATGGAATTAGAGAACATTTAGCCTAATGCCTTAATTAAAAAAAAAAGAAAACTTTTTATTTTGTACTGGTGTATAGCTGATTAACAAACAATGTTGTGAAAGCTTGAGGTGAACAGCAAAGAGATTCAGCCACACATATACATGCATGTTCTGTGCTGTGCTCAGTTGCTTCAGTCCTGTCTGACTCTTTGAGACCCCCCTGGACTGTAGCCAGCCAGGCTCCTCTATGAATGGAATTCTGCAGGCAAGAATACTGGAGTGGGTTACTATGCCCTCCTCCAGGGGATCTTCTCAACCTGGGGATTGAACTTGCATCTGCCTGCATCTCCTGCATTGCAGGCAGATTCTTTACCTACTGAGCTACCTTGGAAGCCCCATATATGTATCCCTTCTCCCCCAAACACCCCTCCCATGCAGGCTGCTACATAACATTGAGCAGAGTTCCCTGTGCTATACAGTAGGCCCTTGTTGGTTATCCATTTTAATATAGCAGTGTGTATATATTTATCCCAAACTCTCTAACTAGCTCTTCCCATCCTTTCCTTCGTCAGCCATAAACTCATTCTCAAAGTCTGTGTCATTTTCCGTTCTGTATTCATTTGTATTGCTTCTTTTTAGATTCCACATATAAGCAACGTCATGCAATATTTCTCCTTCCCTGTCTGACTTACTCCACTCAGTACGACCTTCTGTAGGTCTGTGAAGGTGTGAGTGCTCAGTCGCTTCAGGCATTTCCAACTTTTTGTGACCCTGTGGACTATAGTCCGCCAGGCTCCTTTGTCCGTGGGATTTTCCAGACAAGAAGTGGGTTGCCATGCCCTTGCCACCAGGGAAGTCCCCTCTCTCGATCCATCCATGTCCTAATGCCTTAATTTTATTGAGGAGAAAGACCCCGGAGTTTCCCCAGCATGACCTGAGAACTTTATAACAGAGCTGATGCAGAGGCCTATTACTCCTGGCAACCCATTTCCAGTTTCTGGGTGTGCTATTGGTCTGCTGACTCTTCTACGTAAAGAATTCTATGGCTTTGTTGTATCAGAAATCAACACAGAGTATGTAATAAGAAAGTAGATCCTTTCCCTTTATTCTTCAATTACTTTAATTAAACAGAGGCTCACCATTTAGTTAGTTGAATGCAACTCATTCATAATTGCCCAGCCCTGAAAAATTAGGGTGTAAAACAGCTGACTTTAGGAATGGCAGGCCAATGTTCTGCTGTATTTTGGATAATCTTCTCTAGCCCTTACTATTAACTTAGCATTATTGAGTTTGCTGGGGAAAAGTACATTCAAGTAGAAAAATCTGACTTCTGTCTGGATTTTCTATAAATTTTCTCTTTTCCAGCTGCTCTTGAAGCACAATGATATTTTTGATTAAGTTTCTTAATTTTCAGTCAATAAATTCATCATGGGGCAATTCTTCAGGTGACTAAATTTTAGAACACAGATGCACCATTGTTCTGGCCAAGGAATTGTTTGAAAAGCTGGGGAAAACATTTGCAGATGAGTACATTTTGGGAAACTCTGTATAACATGAGTGTAAATAAGCTTCCCATGCATGACTCACTGCCATATCTTTGCAGACAGACCGAGCAGAGGAAATAAAAACTCTGCATTTTGGTAATTCTTTTCTTGCAGAACAACTTGTTAATACACAGAAAGGCATTTCAAATTTCGATTTAAATGGGAATAGGTGAAATCAAATGAATAATTGGAGTGCCATGTTCACATATTAGTGGGTATAGACTCTTTGATACTTTACAAAATATTTCTTAACATTTTAAGCTGGTGAAGCCAAAGCTACTGGTCTGTCAGACAGGTAAGTGCTGTTATGTTGAAGTGACTAGAGCATAAACTGAGGCTTAGAAGGCTTAAGATTTGACTGACAGACACATTTATCGTGATGTGATTAAAGATAATGAATCGATCAGCTCTGTGTGATGGAATCACAACAACATTTTGCTTCTTGTGCAAAGGAAGGAGTGATTTCTTTGTGGTTATCCTTTAATTCTTATACACAGATGTTTATTCATGTCATTTGTAGACTTAGTCTGAAACTTTTAAGGTTTTAGGGGGGAGGGGCTGCATAGTCCTATCAGTATTTTATTTTTTTCAGGTCTTTATCTCATTTGTTACAATATTGTTTCTGTTTCTGGTTTGTTTTTTTAGCTGAGAGGCATGTGGGATCCTAGCTCCCCAATCTGGGATCAAACCCACATCCCCTGCATTGAAAGGCAAAGTCCCAACCACTGGACCACCAGTAAGGCTCATTTATCAGTATTTTTAAAACACTGGGCGACTAAACGAAACATGCTCTATCCTCCATTTAGTTTGCTAGACAAATCCGTAGAATATAAAGTACATGTGTTTGGTACTTTTAACTTGAGTTGCTTCCATCATAGCTATTAATTCATATGCAGTTCAGATAAAATTTCACCAAAGAGTATGAAAATTATTCAATACTCAAGGCTCACCTGTTTGAGGTAATATTTAATTCATGCAGTTTACCAAAATTGCATGATGTCCTCTAATTATCAATCACTCTGAAGTGCAAGGTCATTTAAAAAGATGAGCAAGCGTGAGACACATACACACTTCCTACCACGGGATCTCTACCATGCATTGAAGCTAATGCCCTGAATGGGGCCATATTTCTGTATCTATTGAACATGGTTGTGGGAAAATGTCCCTTCCTTTTTCTTTAAACTGGAAGACACAGTCTAAAGAGATGCCAGTCCAGAATACCACATTCTCATATTGAATAAAAAAAAAGCTTGATGAGGCTCTTGCTTGTTTCCACAATTCAAAGACCTGAATGTGTAGAGAAGGAGCGGGAAGAAACTTGCATGTCTAGAAAGACAGCACCTGTGAAGTCTAGGTAAATGGAGTTTAAGTCTTGTAATAGATAAATATTTTTCAAATATTTTCTTCACAGAACGGTTTCTCTCAGTCATTGCAAAAGGTCTTGAAGTTAATTACCAGGGGATTCCGTTCCCAGATTGACTCAGTTGAAGCATGCAGGTGTATAGCTGGGCAGAACTCATACTGGTTCCCCTTTTTTCCTCCATTCTTGTTATTTGAGTCACCAATTTGAAATGCACCATTACCACCAAATAACTATTTAGCAGTACACAATCACACAATTGTGTGAAGGGACAAACATAATGAAGGACACCCTGGAAATAGGATCCTTCGTCCAGGGCACTTACCCTTCCCTGAAATGATTGAGAGTTCTGTAGCTTTTGTAACAGTCTTCTCTCAACAATTACCTTCAGCTAATGGTATGCTAACCTGAACAGGAAATCAAGTCTTGGGATGAATAGATCCATTGGTCCAAGTGACAGAGAGCCCAGCACAGTTTTCAAATTGTTTCAAAAGAGCCAATGTTCTCATTACATAATTATAGCTCAATGAAATTAAGGAATATTGATACCCTCTCTGATTTTACATCACTGCTTTTTCACTTCAGTGTTAATGAAGTATCTTATTGCTTGCATAGGTGAAGTTAGGTACTTAGCATTTATTGTCTCATTCTGACACCCTCCTGTTTCCTGGCTCACAGTTTGTTTGTTAACTAATATAAAACCTAGGGCAACAATTTATGAAATATTGCTGAATAAAGATTATTTCAAAATTTGAGATGATTCTTTGAGGATGCTTCTAGGAGGTATATTTTAGGTGAATCCTCCAAAGGGACTCAAGAAAATAGTAATGCAAAATCATGAAGGCCAAGGGCTCAAGGAATTCATATTTAAAGCACTGTTTTTTTTCCCCTTAATCAGTGTTTAATAACATTTAGCCTTCTGAAGAATGTCTTTATTGTCTGCTCAATTAAGAGCATGTCCCATTTCTTTAGATCAGTAGTTGAAATCTCCTGACCCTGCCTCTAGCATGTATATTGCTAGACTTTATGAAATGAATTGGAAAAGTTCAACTGCATGATGATCCAGAGAGCCCCCGCAGCATTTTCCTATAAATTTAGGACAGTCACATTTGACAAGCCATGAGAAATAGTCATTCCTAGAACTCTCCTGTTTTAAAACATAATACAACTGAGAAGTGATTCTTTCAGAAACTAGAATTCAGAGAGCTTCTTCAGTTATAGCAGAAATATTTTGAGGCAAATTTCTAATTTGTTATCAGGTGTGCTGTTTTATTCTCTTCCCCCAGTCACTCGTGGACACTTTCATGTAGTGTAAGTCCCACAAGTGACTTTCATTCCTACACTTTCATGTAGGAATGCAGCTAACTCAAGTGAAGATATATGAGGGGAGATACACGCTCTAAGGAAGAGTAGAAATGGCATGAAATCTAAAGAGGAAGCAATTGAGAGTCAAGTTATAGGTAATGAGTTGGCTATTTAGATTTTACTGGAAGAATTTCACAATACTAAATATAATTTTTACAAACCTTCTAAAATCCTACATATCCGTGAATAAGATAGATAACAAAATTTTATACATTCATTCTACGGACTCCCATTGAAGCTATGAAAAAGAAGTGTTAGATCAATGTGCATTAAATAATATTCATAATGAATTAAGAAAAAAGAGTTGTGATACACTACATGAATCATGACTCATTAAAAAAGTAAACTCTAGATATGTATGTGTGTATATGTTTACTTAGCTTCTCAGGTGGCACAGTGGTAAGGAATCCGTCTGCCAATGCAGGAGATGCGGGAGAGAAGGATTGGATCCCTGCGTTGAGAAGATCCCCCGGAGGAGGAAATGGCAACCCACTCCAGTATTCTTGCCTAAAATATCCCATGGACAGAGGAGCCTGGTGGGCTATAGTCTATGGAGTCGTAAAAGAACTAGATTTGCTTTAGCAACTAAACAACAGCATATGTTTAATCAAGCCAAGGAAAAGGTTTGGGAGGATAGAAACAGATTTTTAATCTTGGCATTTTACTGGTGGTGCCAATTTAGAGTTTCAGCATTTTGAGAAGTAATTTTTTAAAGGAGAATTTTTTTAAATTGTCAAAATTTTAAGTTTTCTTTGAAATATTGGTGTGAAAATGTGTTGTTTTTTTTTTGAGAGACTGTATCTTATTTTTAAGGGCTTTATTGAGTCTGACTGCAGGTTTCCTAACTTTCGTAGAACTGTTTCTCCATCTGTTAAATGGAATAACATTGAACTCAGATGCTTGATGTAGAAATTAGTAATATTATCTAGGATTTCTAGTCACCAAGTGACAGGAAATTCATAAGTTGACGTGCCTGTTTATACTCTAAATACCTCGTGATTGTAGTTGAAATATTTTTTCTTTTTTTCTCTTTTATTTAAATTAAAAAGTTTCTTTGCAATGTGTTGGTTTCTGCCATACAACAATGAAAATCAGCCCATCGACTGATGATGGATAAGGAAGTTGAGATATACATGTGCAGTAGAATATTACTCAGCCACAAAAAGAAACAAATTTGAGTCAGTTCTAGTGAAGTGGATAAGCCTGGAGTCTGTCATATAGAGTGAAGAAAGTGAGAAAGAGAAAATCAAATGTATATTAATGCACATATCTGAACTCTAGAAAAATGATACTGCTGAACCTATTTGCAGGGAAGGAATGGAGAAGCAGATGTAAAACATTTTTTAAAAGAAATAATAAATGTCACAACAAGGTGATTGAAATGTTAAGTATTTCCCTGGACTAGAAGTGGAACTGAAATACAAAGAAATGAGTGGGGCTGAAGTCAAGGCTTACCAAACTGGTGGTTTTCACTATTCTGGTGTACTACTTTTAGGTACCACTCTCATAGGATGATGAAAATTCAGTTCAGTTCAGTTCAGTTCAGTCGCTCAGTCGTGTCCGACTCTCAGAGAACCCAATTAGAGAAAGGGGGCAGGAGCTAGCTTCTGGGTTTAAAGTTTTATGTTGAAGGCTGTCACTTACTTAAGGAAGTTGAAAAATATTGCTGCTGGTGGCATATGTAGATAACATGGGTTACAGGTCAAGGAAGATAGACTAGCACAAATATATTTCTCCAACAAGAAACCAAATCTAATTATTTGATTATAATGAAGATAAATTTGAAAATAACAATGAAAAGATTTAAAAAATTCCTATATATTAGGGACTTAAACAATACATAACTATGCCACCTATGCATTTAAAGGATATCTCAGTGGGGTTTATAAAAATGATTTTACTAAATGACTAAGAAAGTACTATTTAACAAAACTTCTTAGATGTAGTTGAAAATATTCTTAGAGATAAATATACAATTTTAACTGATTTTAAAAACTGAAAGTAAATTTGTCCAACTAGAAAAATTCACCAGATTGAATATAAAATACATAGACTATAAGGAATAAAAAATAACAGTAGAAATGAAGGAAGTAGAAAACAAAGTAATATTAGAGTGCATCAAGCAAATCAAATTTTTTTTGAATTAAATATATATTGGGAGGAAATGAGTATATACTATGTTCACAATGAGAAAACAAAAATCACAAAGATGGATATTCTAATCAAATTAACCTGCAATTCTAATAGAAATACTAACAGTAGGTTTCATGACATTTAATAAGGTGTCTAATATTCATATGGTGAATGGCTAAGACATCCTGAAAAGAAAAGAAAACGAATATAACTTATCCTTCTGAATGTCAAGATTTATTCTAACACTGTAATGATTAAAATGAGATAATGCTGGAACAGGAACAGAAGTAAATCTAAGTATATGTGGAAAAATCCATATTCAACAGATGTAGAATTTCTGCTGGTTCTATTTGTAAGCAGGACAATGTCAAGGTAAGACAAATGAGTCAAGAGACATAACCTTAGTCTTCTTTTTCCTCTTTACTGAAATCAGTGGTCCTGCATGTTTCTAAGAACACACTGACTGTCAGTGAGAAAAACTAGTAGAAGACTAATAGCAGTGGGTTCCAACTCTGTTCTTTCTCTATCCAAGGGGCATTAGCAGTAATGAGATGGAGAAAACAAAAGGTATAGCTAATATCTCTTAATTCGTTGTTGACGCTCTCATACTTTAGCCCACATAATTAATAAATGTTTAATTAGTGATTAATTAAGGACTTGCTCAGTCCATGGGACTAATGTCCATTCAGTAAATTTTGTATATTTCTGCACTCAGAGGCTTCCTGGCTTAAAGTAGAGATTATACTTTCAAAGCCCTTTTAATAAAGCTCTTAAATATATAGTTTACTAAGTTGTTTCTTGCTGCTATGAAGAGGGGAGATCCTTCAAGAACTAAGTGAGCCTTAAGACTGTTGAGCCTGGGAGCTGATGGATTAGATCATTAGGTAAAATGCCTTTAGAAGTAAGATTTGCCAAGTTTCTAATGTTACTAATCTTTAGTGCACCATAAAAATCGCTGTGGATTTACGTGGAGCAATTATTTTGAGTACAAGGAAGAAAATCTCATTACTCAGAGTTATTACTAATAATCACCATCATTAACATTACTGGCAAGAGGGCAGTTATATGGCAAATTATACTAGGTTAGAACCAGAGACAGAAAACAAAACAAAAAACCCTCCCCTGAGGGTCCATAGTCAGTGCCCCATTTGCATAGACAGTCTGTAGTAATGAGCTGTCTGTTAAGAAGTTCTGGAGATTTGTTATGAGTCTCTTCAAAGAGGTGAATTCCTTAGTTTCTGTCTTTTAAACTCTTCTGAAGTTTAACTGACTGTAAATGCAGTTGCTGACTTTCTTATTGTTCAGTTAAGTGAAATTTCAACCTCACATCAATATGGAAAAACTTTGCTAGTTCCTAAGGGGAAATGCATTGTGCAGAAAATAAACATAATACAAGAATTAGCTTCATTCACAAACACAGGAACCAGACTGTTTTCCAGAAAGCTGTTCTAAGTAAATTTTATTGCTGATAGACATATCAGTCCCAAATCCTTCTTGAGAAAGCTCAATGATCAAGAAATAACTGTACTTGAATTGCAGGAAAGTCAAGGTAGGAATTGCACTGTGAATTGACAAGGTAATCTGTGATAAAATGACTGTCTATTTCCTGCCCCTGGATAGATGATACATTCAATTCCAACTATAACTTTTTAAAATATATATTTTATTGTAGATCCAACTACAAGTTTCATACATTAAGATTCAGAATTCTATTGTGTTGTGATAAATTAAAACTTTTTCTTGTTTAAGCTGAATTTTAAACTTTGAAAGATTTGAAACATTGCTAGAACCTATGATGGATATGTCAGAAGACTTCAGCTTTGACATCTTAACATGTACATGATCAGATGAAAGAAAAGAAATGTACTTACAAACACAAAGATGTTAAAGTGAGATTAAAACCACCAAAGGCTAGAGTGTACTCTGTGCACGATAACTATCTTTGTAAGAATCCCAAGAAAAGAAATGCCTACGTCAGAAAGATGGGTTTGATAAAATATAAATATGAGGCAAAACCAATTTGTGGGTTAATTTCAAAGAATTGTACTGTGAACTGAAAATTATCTAAAATCTCTTACTTATTTGGTAATACATTTAGAAATTCTGATGACTTAGAGTTTCTTATTAAAATCATATGTAAGCCAGGCTTTAAAAAATATATGTATGTATATTTATATTATTTAGTTTAATTAAATTTTTTTTTGGTTTTGTTAAGGGCTAAGGTGCACATATTCCCTTCTATTTAGATTGACGTTCTTAGAAAACTACTCAGATAACTGTACTGATAAAAAATGTCTGCCATGTAAAAGATTTTTTCCAGAAAGATATTTAAATAAAGATTCTAATATCAGAGAATTTGAGATGAGAAATGCTTTACTCCTCTGAAAAAGTAATCAGATTTCCCCTGGACTTAAAAAAACTTTTAACCCATGGATTTTAATTAATCTATTTCCCAGGATTTAAATGTTGGTTTATCACATTGCTTATTGCATGGTTTATGTTATTTTAAAATATTTAAGAATAGATTTCTGTTAAAAAAAAAGATGTAGTAGAGAATAGTAACTATGTAGCTTTTAGAAGCTATGTAGTTAGAGATCTGTGGTTGAATTGTACTACTGTAATTTTACTAGCTAAACAATTGGTTTAACACTACTAATCTCATAAATTTGGTGTAAGGATGAATTGAGATCATACACATAAGGTACCTGACAGGCAATAAACACAATTATTGGCAGCAATTAATAGTATCAATAAAAGAATGACTTTATTCTTTGGCTTAGACTAAGAGAGTTGAGGTGGGCTTTCCAAAAATGTGTCAGGATTAACCTGGAGGTATGCCATGATATTGAGCTGCTCAGCTTCTTCTGGACTTAGATTAGGCCATCTGGAGCCTGGATGACCAAAGGTTTCCTACAATCTGTCTTATAATGTACCCTAAATAGAGTGATTTGTAAATTTTTGATTTTGTATGAGAGTGATTGGAAATGATTGGTTAAGGAACTCCAGAAGATAAAATTGTACATTAAAAGATGAGGCAGAAAATAGACAAATAATCACTGAAAGTGAAAGTGGAGTCGCTCAGTCGTGTCTGACTCTTTGCGACCCCGTGGACTGTAGCCCACCAGGCTTCTCTGTCCATGGGATTCTCCAGGCAAGAATACTGGAATGGGTTACCATTTCCTTCTCCAGGGGATCTTCCCGACCCAGGAATCGAACCCGGGTCTCCCGCATTGAGGCAGACGCTTTAACCTCTGAGCCAGAATTATTCATCTGTAGAAATGAATTTATTTTGAATGCCTGGGTGTCCTGATTTCCCTTACTGCATGAGCCTCCAGTTTTCTGTCTTAATATTCACCTCTTGGTAAACATAATAGAAATAAGGACTGAAATGAATACCTTTATTTTGGTAAATCTCTGTTCATTGCTTCACTCATTTCTTTTCATATTAATTGTGTGAGATGACTTCAAAATCTTAAAAAGAAACTGCAACCTGAGATTTTCAATATTTAGGATGGTAAAATGGAAGTTTTGTTTAACCTAACTTTTGCTTTGATCTACGTGACTTTTTCATCAAGAATTTCAGAAATATTATGATATATTTATTTTCCTTTTAGCGTACTAAAATTTTTACTAAGCCATATAGACTCAAAAGGCAAAATGCTAGGAAGGGAATGAATGCCTGGGTTCCAATGCCTGCTCTGCATTTCACGCACATCCTTCTCACCTAGGCCTGGTGCTTTTCAGAGAGAAGAATGAAATAGTGACACAACTAATTTAAAATAACTAAATACATAGCTTGTGTTAAGTGTCTCGTGTGTGTGCATTCCCAAAGGCTGGAAGAAAACTTTTGAGGAAAAACATCTGAAAACTTGAAAATTGTATAGATTATTCTTTAAACAATAATTGGGAGGTGCTGTCACTTTTGGCAGATTGTCTCAGTTCAATGGGTAAAACTCACATATTCCTTTAAAGCAGAGTTAGACGATACCTGAGCTAGCAAGCTTATTAGATGACATGAATCACACAAATAATTTGATATCATCTTCATTTGGAGGGGGAAATAATTGTTAGACAGCTTGAAAAATGAGTCAATTATATAATTTTTCTTTACTTCAGTTGGTAGGTTTATTTATAGTCTCAACAGATTTTCTTTCTTCAGCCCTATACACTGCTTTGGATTGATTTCGGAGTATTTTTTAGTAAAACATATATACCAAAATAGGTAATAGAGTTTTGCTATGGGAAAAGCATCAAGGCACAGCCTTCAGTAGTTTGGGGCCCTTAAAACAATATGCTTCTGAAGTGCAGATGAACTTTTATTTACTTGAGGATATTTTTATTCATCTTATATCGCTATCAGGTATGAAATATATTGTTGTGAAAAATACAATCTATTTGACAAGGGAAATTTCAGTTATATAGAAACATAATTCTGGAAACTCAAGGGCTAGAAAGTAAAGGAATTTTCACTGTTTTTACCCTTGTCAGCAAAATAAACCTTCACCGTGGATAGGTTGAATCACCTATTTTCCTTCTGTTCAACTTACATTTGTATCCTAATTGAGAAGTTGGGGGATGAAGAATTTTTTCGTGTCTGCTGTCAGTGCTAACACACAGTGGTCTTTACGTATGTCCAGTGTAGATGATTTTAAGGCAATTAAGGCATTTCTAAAAGCAGGGATCAAAAGCTGCCTGCCTCCTCCTTACAATGCACATGAATTGATTTGAAGCTTTTCTCAGTCACTTGCTTTCTTTTCATTTGCCAGAATAGCTCTAACTATTACCCTCTCCTCATCATCCCTATTTCTAACCCTTCATTTTTCACTTCAGTGACCCTTTAGATCTTCTCAAATTTCACTACATCAAGAAACTGCTTCCCCATGAAAAAGGGCTGAATGCATTATCTCGGCACAGCAACTCTCATAATTATTGTTTACTTTTATATTTCATGACTTGACTATTTAAAAAACAATTATCTCATTTACAGAGTCAGAAACATTTAGATCCCTCTGCTCTTGCTTTACTATTCCTTCCATTCCTGAATAGTTCTTAACTCACCTCAGAGGAGTCATTTCTAGTTCTTAATGTTTTTGTTCCCTGTGTTTTCAATGATTTAATTATCCATCAGTACTTCTAAAAGTTCATAGGAAGAACAAAAGGGAGGAATAAAGCTGGGCAATTTTCCCCTCTTCAGTTCCTCTTTTTAAGAATGGCTAAAGTTAAGTTTAAGTTGATCCCTGCTATGCTCAGAATAAATGATGGTTGTACTGTAGTTAAAGTAGACACGCGTAGTTTCTCATTAGGAGATTATTTAAGATTGTTTATCTTGAACGCAGAGTTGTTAAAATAATGTCACTCAGTGATTAAATTGTGCAATAGCACAAGGATTAAGTATCTAATAGCTTTTCTAGGTAATGATGGATGCGTCATTATGGTTTACTTGCTGAATACATGCTAGTTTATAATGTTCTATCCAAACTGTACTTGTTCCTGAGCAGTGCATTATTTAACGGACTTCTAAATAATTTCTATTTGTCCATTAAAATCTTACATTAACAGCCTCCATGACATTCTGTTTCATCACCAGAGAGTTATTTTCTCCTGGAATCCAAATTTCCACATCTATAAAAATGAAGATAATAATACAGACCTGAAAGTTACTGTGAAGGTTAACTTCAGTAGGGGGCATTTATAAAATTCTCACTTGACAGAAGGTAGATACAGGCAGCAATAGAAGTTTGCTGCTATGTTGCTAAAGGAGATGAAGGAGGCAAACATGGAGGGGAAAGAGAGAAAAATGATGCAAGTGGTTAGTTGTGTTTGGTGGCTTTGGTCCTCACCAGGTTTTCTCTTGAGAGGGGTACCCCTCATTCAGATCCCCACCCTGTGCTGCCTGTAATATCAGTCTGTCTTTGGATGAGAGGAAGGTGTCCGGGGTTAGTGGAGGATGTTTACTAGAGGTCAAATCAAATCGAGTGTGGTTTCAAAAGGGGACTTGGCAGTGACATAATTTTTAAAAGATGTGGTAAGAGACGCAGAACTGAACACATGTCCAGGGTAGGATGAGGGAGACAGGTATGGTGAATAAGACACGTGATGGAGATTATCCTATCAGCTTGGTCATCGATAGTCCGTTGTTTCCTTTTTTCCATTCTGTGGATCAAGATCCATTAGTGGATACTGAATTGACATGAAAGCAATTTAGTGGGTTATTATCAGAAATTGTTCTTTCCAACAAAGTTAAGCAGAATAGAAAATATTATAGGATTAAATTTTTGCTCTAGTTATGTGTGTGTTTCATTTACTATAAGTAGTTGTTTAAAAAAAAGAAAAGAAAATGATAGAGAACATTCTCAGGTTCACTACTCTTGGCAATACCAGGTCTTAAAAATGCAGAAATACAAAACAACATTTTGGTTGAAATACGACTCTTGAAGCTTTTAAATATTCAGTTTGTATAAACCAGTCAATCACTGACTAATATCCATTTAAGTGTCTCTTGTCAGACTTTATTTTTTTGGGCTCCAAAATCACTGCGGATGCTGATTGCAGCCATGAAATTAAAAGATGCTTACTCCTTGGAAGGAAAGTTAAGACCAACCTAGATCCGGAAGTTGGTGATGGACAGGGAGGCCTGGCGTGCTATGATTCATGGGGTCGCGAAGAGTTGGACACGACTGAACAACTAAACTGAACTGAACTGAGATAGCATATTAAAAAGCAGAGACATTACTTTGCCAACCAAGGTCTGTCTAGTCAAGGCTATGATTTTTCCCGTGGTCATGTATGGATGTGAGAGTTGGACTGTGAAGAAAGCTGATCGCCGAAGAATTGATGCTTTTGAACTGTGGTGTTGGAGAAGACTCTTGAGAGTCCCTTGGACTGCAAGGAGATCCAACCAGTCCATTCTAAAGGAGATCAGTCCTTGGTGTTCATTGGAAGGACTGATGCTAAAGCTGAAGTTCCAATACTTTGGCCACCTCATGGGAAGAGTCGACTCACTGGAAAAGACTCTGATGCTGGGAGGGATTGGGGGCAGGAGGAGAAGGGGATGACAGAAAATGAGATGGCTGGATGGCATCACTGACTCGATGGAGGTGGGTTTGAATGAACTCTGGGAGTTGGTGATGGACAGGGAGGCCTGGCGTGCTGTCGCAGAGTGTCACAAAGAGTTGGACACGACTGAGCAACTGAACTGAACTGAACTGAAGTGATCCTATGAATGCTTCCACTGACTGATTCTGAAACCAGTGATACTATATTCATTATGAAAGTTGGACCTTTAATAATTCAGTCAAGTGTGAAATAAAATGTTGTTATTCTTTCCCACCCCTCAAAAATCAAAAGCCATTTGCTTCAATATAGTAGGACCAGGAAATTTGCTACATAGTTGTGGTAACTGACAGCTACCGCCTGAGATGAGCACCTTGGATAGCTCCAAAACAAGCTAGTGGCTTTGGCCAAAAGAAAGTAAAACTATTTTTTTATTTTTTCTGAAGTCAGTCGTAATCTACAAGATCTAGCACCTGTCAGTGTGTTAAGTTGCTTCAGTCATGTCCAACTGTTTGCCACACTATGGGCTGTAGCCCACTAGGCCCCTCTGTCCTCGGGATTCTCCAGGCAAGAATATTGGAGTGGGTTGCCGTTTCCTTCTCCAAGGGATCTTCCCCTCCCAGGGACTGAACCCACATCTTTTATGCCTCCTGCACTGGCAGGTGGATTCTCTACCAGTAGCACTACATGGGAAACCTGACCCTCTCAAAGTAGGCCCTTTAATTTTAAAGTGATAAATGCACATATATTAGAGCTTTGTCTCCATCCCTGAAAGTCTCCTTAGACTATTTTCTGCAGATATTAATCTGTATTTTCTGTAAGTAGTAATCCCAAAGTCCAAGGAGATCTTTAGATCCACAGTTGGGTCAACAGGGGTATTGGTGTCATCCATTGAGTTCCTTGAATTTGCCTTCAAAAGGTTTCTCTCTTTCGAAGTACAAAGTCTTTGCCTAGATACCTCTCTGCCTTCAAAGGATGTATCTCCTTCCAGGAAGTCAGTGAGATGTAGTACAAAAGTGCTGGATTTGCAGTATGTGGCACAGGTGTTTGGTCTCAGCTCTGTCAACTACTAGCTGTGTACTCTTGGGGCAATTATTTAAATAGCTTGAAATCTAAACATTCTGAAATAGTGATTAATATCATCTTAATGACAGAGTGGTAACGAATACTCCTGCTAATGCAGGAGACACAAAAGACACGGGTTCCATTCCTGGGTAGGGTAGATCCCCAGGAGCAGGAAATGGCAACCTGCTCCAGTATCCTTGCCTGGAAAATTCCACGAACAGGGGAGGCTGGTGGGCTACAGTTCATGGGGTCGCAAGGAATTGGACACAATTGAGCACACACAGCACAGCACAGCATTTAATTTGTAGATCTTCAGTAAAAATGAGATGATATTTATAAAGTCAGTTAGTAAAAGCTAAAGATATGCATAAAGCTCATATCATCTCATCCATATAGATTTAAATTTGCATTTTTTATATCTTGTTATGGAATTAAGGTATTTTCTAAAAGTTAGGTTTAGGATTATCAGGTAAAATTATCAGGTAATATTTTGAAACTTTAGATTTCTTATTATCCATTCTTATTTTTCATGGCATCTCCTTCCTAAAAACCTCATTATATTTCCAGGTGTTGATGATCTCATTTTTACATTTGGAAAATGATGTCTACAAGTTTTGGGGATAAATAGTAAATGGAGACTGGTGTCAGGTATTGTTGGCTTCTTCTTGCTGTATATCTGGTCTGGGATCCTGTCCTACCTGCTTTCAGCTTCATTCTATAGACTGTTCACTTGGTATTTTTATTCTTTTTCTCTTCCGAAGCTCACAGGTGATCTTCCTGAATTCTCCTCTCTCTTCCCAAAGTGTGTTCAGCCTGGGATCCAAGTCTGGTTCTTTTTATGACCTTTCCATCATCTTTACTGCCTTTCTACCATCTTCCTCCCCATTGACCTCCAGTATGTTAACAGTGCTACTGTGTAACACCATGACTTCTGTCCTATGTGGCTCATGGGGTAAAAGTCACATTTACTTTTATATCCATCGTCTTTGTATCAGAATCCAGAGTTCTGAGGCATTGGACCAGGCATTATTTCTCTTTACCCTTCCAGGCATTTCTCCTTTGGATTACTAGTTTATTTCTCTCACATGGCTCATTTTTTCTACACCACACCTGACAATCTTGATCATGTCTGGGTTTCATCTTTTCTTTGTTTGCTTTTTTAGTGCTTTTGCTTAAAATCATCCTAATCAATTATGACAGAGTTTGTGTGACTTAATACCACTCAATCCTGTGCCCACCTAGAGATGATCAGTTGCTGTATCTATGTGAGTCCTAAGCATTCAACTCTTTTATTAAGCTTGGTTTGATACCAGACCCTATCCCCAACATGAAGAGACAGAAACTACTGTTTATAGTGATCACTGTCTATGGTTTTAGAGATCACTGCTTTTATAGATACCATATCTGTTCCATAAATAGTGTCTGGCATTTTCTGACTTTCTTTGTTTGAACAGGAGACTTTAAAAATTAATTTAAAATTAAGTTATTAAATAATTAAAAATTAATTAGTCAGGAGATGTGTTGTTGCAAATACACAAAGGAAAGCATTAGAGAAAAACAGTAAGCATTTTGATAAGAAGGAGAAAAACTTAGAGGATTTTTTTATGTCAGTAACATGGTTTCAGCCCACAGATGCTCTCTTTTATAGAACTTCATTTCCATTAAGAAAAATGTAATCTCCATTGTAGTAATCCAGTCACCTCTTATTTACACATTTATCCCCAGGAGTAGTGAGTCAAATGAGAATTCTTCCCCTCCCATCTCTCCTAATTTCTGGCTCTTCTTGGTTATTTCTGAAAGGGAAGTGAGGAAGGTATTTTCCCGGCAGGAGGGTTTGGGTGATGACTCTGTCTGATGTCTGAATTAAACAGGGATTGGATACATCTGGTCTCACAATCTCACGGCACACCCACCTCTGGATGGCTCCAGTTGCAATAAGTTCTCCATGCTGTGTGAATTGTGCTTTGGAGGCTATTTTGAATCCTCTGTTGTAATCTTGAGGCCTCTTTCTATTGGATGATGCTCTTGGTCTCTGCTTGGACATGCACAGGGAAGTTTCAGATGTCTGCTTGAAGCAGAAGAGAAAGTTTTCCTATTCTAGCCTTTAACTCTCTCTTCTCCAGCTGGAGATTTCTCTCATCTCCTTCCCACAGTCCGGACAGTCTTATGTCCTCTTTGTGTAGGAGAAGAAATACATGACTTCCTCATGTATTTCCTTCACATTTTGGTTTATTATAAATGGAGTCTGCCAGAATTTCACATTTCAAATGATAAAGTAAGCTTTTGGAATTAAAAAATATCTTTTTTTTAATTAAAAAAAATCTTTGCTTTTAAATTGTTGCAATGTTGTCTGGGTTTCTGCTATACAACAGTGCCAATCAGCCATAATTTCATGTACTTCCACTCCCGCCTGAGCCTCCCGCTCCTCCCCATCCCACCCCTCCAGGCCGTCACAGAGGGTCGGACTGGGCTCTGTGTGCTGCATACAGCTTCTCACCAGCTACCTGTCTTACACCTGATAATGAGTATATGTACCCCAGTGTTCACAGCAGCAGTATTTTCAATACCCATGACATGGAAGCAACCTAGATACCCATTGACAGATGAATGGATAACCATGTGGTGGGTATATACAATGGAATGTTACTCAGCCCTGAAAAGGAATGAGTGCCAGTCAGTTCTGGTGGGGTGGATGAACCTAGAGCCTGTTATACAGAGTGGAAGCAAGTCAGAAAGAGAAGAACAAATATAGTAATTTAAAGCATATATATGGCATCGAGAGAATCTATTTGTAGGAAAGGAAAGGATGCAGATATGCAGATATGGAGAATGGACTTCTGGGCACAAATTGGGGGAGGGAGAGAGTGGGGCAAATGGAGAAAGGAGAACCGACAGAAATGTCTTTTTTTAAAAATAATCTTGAGGCACTGGCTTCCTGGTCTATCACTTACCACCATATACACTTGGATAGCTACTAAGAATTGCAACCTTCTGATAACAGAAAGGATACCTCTCCTACTGATTTATGTTGCGGGTTGAACAAAGGTAACACACGAGGCCCTAAGTAGAGTTCCTGACTATAGTGAACACTCAATAAGGATTCGTAATTGACTTTGAAACAACATGCACTCCTGTGGGGTATTCAGAAGCAGCAGCATGGCTGGACTAGCTTGGAAACAGTTTCAAACTCAAAATTGGCAACTGAGAAAAATGCAGTAAACTCTCGGTATCTGAAATTACAAATTTTTAATTTTTGGCGAGTGAGTGTGGCTTGTTGTGATTTATAATTTTGCACAGCTCTGAAGTGGAAAGTGCTAGCTCTGTGATAGTGCAAGAGTGAGTCACTCCGATACTTAATTAAATTTGCAGTGAGAGATGTTCTACATCAGCACCTGAATACAGCCTTCTGTTTCAGATGCTTTACCGCTTTTGGTGCTTCAGGGACTCACTGAAGCTCTCTGAGTGTGTACTTCATGCCACTGGTCTAGTATGGTCACAGAAGTTGTCCTGGTTTAAACACTACTCTACTCTGTGATAGGTAGACAATTTTCTCCTCTTTGACTCAGTTAGAAACAAAAGGAAATATTTCCTCTATTACAGAGCTAATTGGCAATAGAAAATGCATTAAGATCCTTAGATATAATGTTTAAAAATAATTTAAAAGAAATTATTTTATGAATATATCCCTATAACAATGTTCTCTGATTATGCTTAACTTAATTACTACTCTTGATGATGTCTTAAGTATATGTTCAGAAGACCTGATTATCTTCTCCCAAAGTTTGCTTCAATTATCTTCTTATCCTTTGCATTTTTGCTAATTAAAGTTTTTATGGCATTTTCATTACCTAGACATAAACATAATTATTATACCAAGCAGTCAAATACAATATAAGGATTCATGAATTATGACAGATTTAAAACATCTTTGCACCTGTCTTTCTAACCTGTAATTACTTAATTCCATCTATAACTATAGGCTGATTTCAACATATAAGCTATAAATATAAATTGCTTTATTTTCCAAAATTGAATTTTTCTTCGTATTCCATGCCATTAAATAAAAAAGTACATGTACTCTTATTCTTGATTTTAGTCACCAAATTGAAACTTTCCATATTTCATATGAGTGCATTATTAATACTTCTGGTCACTAAAACTATGTTGGATGATATTTAAACAAAACAAAGGTTGGGGACAGGAGGAGAAGGGGACGACCGAGAATGAGATGGCTGGATGGCATCACCGACTCTGTGGACATGAGTTTGAGTGAACTCCAGGAATTGGTGATGGACAGGGAGGCCTGGCGTGCTGTGATTCATGGGGTCGCGGAGAGTCGGACACGACTGAGCGACTGAACTGAACTGAACTGAACTGAAGGTGGCATAACTCAAGATGTAAGAGTGAAGTTGAAGTATGTGAAGTAACCTGGTTTTGTGCGACTTGTCATCCTTTGAAGCTGTCCAATCATTTGGGATTGTGGAAATATCCCCAGCTTGCTTCGTTTAAGTAGTTTGGCGTTTTGACCATCTTACTTGAATAGCATATTTTTAAAATTTAAATAAGAAATGTAGCATAATACAGAAAAGCATATCACATTTATGCATAGCGTTTACAGGAGTTGTGTTATCTCTGCTAATGATATGCAAAATTCATAGGCCTCGAACTAGGTTTTAATGTCATATTTCAACAAAGAGTTATTATACTATAACCAGTAGAATTTGATAGATTGACTAGAACGAATGTTTCCCCAATCTCTCACCGTGTAAGGGCACATATTCTCAGCTGGGTTGTGGTTTGAGGCACTATTTCCCCTCGTGGTCAGCAGCAGGCTTTTTGCTTTAGCTGTGATCTAGGTAACTTGCTTGGGATATTCTGAATTCCCACTTGTGAAAAACAAAACATACAGACTGAGCCATGAAATTAAAAGACACTTTCTCCTTGAAAGGAAAGCTATGAAAAACCTAGACAGTATATTAAAAGCAGAGCCATCTCTTTGCTGACAAAGATCCATATGATCAAAGCTACGGTTTTGCCAGTAGTCATGTATGGATGTGAGAACTGGACGATAGAGAAGGCTGAGCACCAAAGATTTGATGCTTTTGAACTGTGGTGAGGAGACTCTTGAGAAACCCTTGGACTGCAAGGAGATTAAACCAGTCAATCCTAAAGGAAATCAACTCTTGACTATTTGTTGGAAGGACTGATACTGAAGCTGAAGCTCTAATACTTTGGCCACTTGATGCAAAGAGCCCACTCATCGTAAAATACCCTGATGTTGGGAAAGAGTGAAGGCAAAAGGAGAAGGGAGCTACAGAGGATGAAACAGTTAGATAGCATCACTGACTCAATGGGCATGAATCTGAGCAAACTCCAGGAGATGGTGAAGGACAGATGAGCCTGCTGTGCTGAGGTCTATGGGGTTGCAAAGAGTTAGACATGACTCAGCAACTGAACAACACAACAAAAAACAATGGTGAGCTCTTGGGCTCCAGATTCATGAGTGGAATTCCATATCTTACCTCACTTAGAACTGGCAGCTACAGTTCCAAAGCCTGCCCCATTATCTCAGCAACACTATAGGCCACAAACCTTGAGCTCCTGTTTACTGAGATATTTCCTTTTCATTTCTGACTACTGGAAATTTCCTTTCTTGCTCTCAAACCAAATTAGTTTTTAAATATAAATGTATATATTCATATTTATTTTGATTAGCACATTTTCATAAAACTGTCTTGTGCATGTGTTTGGAACAGAGGGAAGTATTATACATGTGCTTGATTTATCACTTTGTTTAAGAACTGGTGTGTGTGTGTGTCTGAGTGTGTGTGCGCCTGCTCAGTTGTGTCTGACTCTTTGTGACCCCATGGACTCGGGGCTTGCTTGGCTCTTCTGTCTTTGGGATTTCCCGGACAAGAATACAGGAGTGCATTGCCATTTCCTTCTTCAGGGGATCTTATTGACCCAGGGACTGAACCCAGATCTGCACTGCAAGCAGTCTTCTGCTTGGCAGGTGGATTCTTTAACAACTGAGCCACCAGGGAATCCCAAGAACTACTGACATAACTTTTCAAGTTACATGCTCATCTGATAAAATTAGAATCCTAATCAAATTAGAACCCTGTTCATTTATCTCTACTTCTACTCTATCCTGTTGCCTCATGACTTTGAAAGACACTGACCAAAATTTTGCTAAACTGAAGTTTGAGAAGGTCAGGGAATTCCCCTGATAAACCACTCTAGTAATGTCATCTAAAAATGAGATTGGTAACATTGGTTTTCAGTGAATTTATGCAAGTTCCTAATGGTCACAGTTTGAGGCTTTAGGTATTTTAATTCTTCCTCAAGAGTTTTCAGATAAACTTAGATCATGTCTACATTGGCAAAGCAGAGTTATCTAATAAATTCAGTACAAAATGTGGTTGTCGAATTGTCTAAATTGACTTTCTGGGCTGTCCAGATGATTGCTCAAGCCTTTGAATTATTGACAGTTTAGATGTGAGTTTATGATAGTACCATATTTTATTGCCTATTTCTGAGAGATTAAAGTACTGACTTTTACTGCATAGATATGTATCAGATACCATCTCTTTTGATGACCTTAGGGGCCAGTTCTGACCAACCTGAATTGATCACAAGTTTCAAGGAATAAAGAAAAGATTAGAAAAAGGGAATATTTACTATTACCTCCTAAAATAGTGCAGGAATATTTATGAAGAGAATTTTTGCATGTACGTGTTTTTCAAGGGATTCATAAATTGAATATCAGCCTCTCTTTATAGTGTGAACTATTGTGAAACTTGCAGTGTTTGCATTATACTCCCAGTAAAAAGTATGCTTACCCTTGTGGGCAATGGTATCACAGTCAATAGTCATTGTTCATGGGTCCAGTGTCCCTTTCAATACACAGGATTTTAGAAGTCTGGGAGAAACAGGGTACTCAAAGCAAGTGGAAATAGCTGGTGTATTTGGTTCGTATTTCTAATATTTGCATAACATTAGATTTGTGTATACAGAGTCAAGGGCTTCCCAGGTAGCTTAGCAGTAAAGAATCCGCCTGCCAATATAGGAGGCTCAAGAGATGCAGGTTTGATCCCTGGGTCGGGAAGACCGCCTGGAGGAGGAAATGGCAACCCACTCCCGTATTCTCGCCTGGAAAATTCCATGAATAGGAGAGCCTGGAGGGCTACAGTCCGTGGGGTCACAGAGTAGGACATGACTGATTACACATACACAGATACAGAGCCATTGTAGCCTTCAGGAGGGCAGAAATGCAAAAGTATTTCCTCTCCTGTACCTTTTTGCATATCCCCTTACACTTGAGGTTGCTGGGTAACCAACTAGCATTATCAACCTTGTCAGTTTCTTTTCGCCAACATTTAACTTTGCAAGTTCTTGCAAAATGACTTTCAGTCCACCTCTCTTAATACATTGCTAAAGGATAATTTTTAAATGCTCTGAGGTTTTGATTTTTAAAAGACATTTGCCAGAACGAAATCTGTTTTGATCTTCAACCAAGCGATGGGGGAGCCAGCCTCCACCTACGGTTCCTCGCTCCAGGTGGACGCCAGCCCTTTTCAGATTCCCCGTGGAGGCTTCTGGGGAGAACTTGCCTCAGCCTGCTTGTGCACCCTGGTCCCTCCAGCCTGGAGAATGCCAGGAAAGGCGGCAGGGGACCTCCCTTCCAAAAAAAGTTCAGAGGTATCCAGACAGCAGCAGCATAACTTGTCTACTAGCTTTATTACCTGCTCTATGATTTTCAAACATAGCTTCACTTAAAAGATTCATAATATGTATTTGAATATAAGAATTCTTAAGGCAGTTCCTTCTTGGCGTGACTTCCAATATTTAAGTTTGGATGAACTCAGGCAGGGCAAAGAAAAAGATTCAAATGAACTTTCATTTCTTTTATTTCCAGTCACCATCAGAAATTGATTCTACCCATTTCAACTATGTTAAAAGTTCAATTTATTTTCTAAGAAGCTAAAATAAGTATGTTTGCCAAGATAATTTTCTCTATTTCATTTTATTCTGGGAAACATATATTTCTGTTTTGGCTAATTACTATGGAACACCAAAAAGCACGTGTTACAATTTATAGCATGGTTCAAAGGATTTCAATCTTTTTACCATCCAGCTCCAACAGAGGCCCATTTGTTCCTCTTAAGTCTTGTGCCTTTGATAGAACCAGGGTGCCTCGTATTTGTTCCTGTTCCTGACATGTTTACCACTTTATTCGCCTGCCTGCTACCTACTGTCTTTTTCTCTAGAGAGACTGGCACCAAACTGGTTTGGTTTGGGAATATTATCATTTGTTAATAATGAGTTTTAAGTTTTTCTCACATGATTTAAGAATGTAATTATAACATAGCATCTCAGGGTAATAAAAATGTACAATACACATTAAGTAAAGTTTTATTCAAGCCTTTAGCAGCCTTGAATTCCTTCCAGGTCTTTTTAGGGGAAATTTTCACCCCCAGGGGTTGGGGAACTTGGCATGGAACATCCATTAAGTGTAACAAGGGCTTGATTCCCAGTACACAGCAATGAGAGCTTGCCTTTCAAAAATTCCCTTTGATTTCACTTCAACAGATGGAAAAACATCTCTGCTTTGTGTTTTAGTCTTCAGTTTATGATTGGACAAGGAAGGAATAAAGTCCATGTCCCATAAGGTAGCTAGTATTAGTGAATGATTTTGTCCTTATACCATAATGTTTTCTCCCAAATTTGTGTTCCAATATAGTAAAGCCCATTAATGTACATAGATATTCCATGAATTAAACAAAAAAGTGACAAATGCTTCTTTTCAGCAACTTATGAAGGAGGCTCTTGGGTTCTCAGTGCGTCCTGCCCCATGACTAGGTTGTGTTAATTCCCCTTTATGGAGTTAACGGCGTGAAGTGATGGCACGGGGAAGAGAACATCAAGGGAACTGCTGGTTTTCTACCAAAGTACTATGTTCATTTAGACTGGAACACTCTTCTGTCAGCCTCATTCTTAGCAGTTCTGCAACAAACCTAAATGCCTCTGAAGTTTATTCTTCTAGTATGCATATTTTCATTTAATTTTGTAAAGTGAAAGTGAAAGTCACTCAGTCCTGTTCAATTCTTTGCGGCCCCATAGACTGTGTAGTTCATGCAATTCTCCAGGCCAGAATACTGGAGTGGGTAGCCTTTCCCTTCTCCAGGGGATCTTCCCAACCCAGGTATCAAACCCAGGTCTCCTAAATTGCAGGCAGATTCTTTACCAGCTGAGCCATCATCTTCAAATGGCTGTGGGAAACATCGCTGTTAGCAATGAAACCTAGGATAGGGAGAAGGTAGGGGAGTGCCCTTCCTTTGTTCTCTTCTTTGAGACCCACCCCCACAACATCCAACCTCTCTCAGAATTTAAGGGTTTTAATTTTACCTGCTTGAGTTCCTACATAAAACTAAGTGATCTCAGGATTAGGGGTATGATATAACTGAGGTCATGGAACTTTGAATATAGGCAATATTTTAATTACAAAGCATGATAGTCTTCTTTGACTGGCATGGTTTGGGAATTTGCCAAAATTGCTATATGTGTCTGGAAATGTAAAAACTATTAGGTACATCCTTAACAAGGAAAAGGAGCCAGAGTCTTTATCTTTTCCTTCCCTTGATATCCTTGCTCATCAAATTTATGTTTTTCTTTTTATTTGAAAGCTAATATTTCTCTTGAGGAAAGAATAACTGGCCAGTTGAAAGCGCAAGAAAATGACATCAAATAGTAATATTTAAATGTTTTTTTTTTTGTCTTTTTTTTTAATTAATTAATTTATTTATTTTTTTAGTTGTAATGGTATTTCTTTTCTTTTTTTGGAGGCAAATTATTTTACAATATTATATTGGTTGGTTTTGCCATACATTGACATGAATTCGCCCCGGGTTTACATAAGTTCCCACTCCTGAACCCCCCTCCCGAACCCCCCTCCCACCTCCCTCCTCCCTTTATCCTCCCTCTGGGTCATCCCCGCATGCCAGCCCCGAGCATCCTATAACATGCATTGACCCTGAACTAGTGATTCGTTTCATATATGACAACATACGTGTTTCAATGCCATTCTCCCAAATCATCCCACCCTCACCCTCTCCCATAGAGTCCCAAAGACTGTTCTATACATCTGTGTCTCTTTTGCTGTCTCATATACAGGGTTATCATTTGCATCTTTCACAAGAGATCTTTTGGAGGTGATGAATATGTTAATTATCTTGTCTGTGGTGTTGGTATCATGTGTGCATGTAAATGTACAAACTTATCAAGCAACTTTGTTTATTAACTATACTTTAGTAAAATTGAAAGAAGAATTTATACCTGTGTGGGAAAATTTAAAGCATGCTAGAAATGTTCCAGATTGAAAATATTCCCCATCTATGTTGATGTTTAAAATATACCTTCCAATATACATCTTTTGACTCAAAGGACTTGTTTTAAGTTAAAATATAATTATAAATGCTATAGGAAAAAATTCTTGTATACAATAACAATTTTGCCATAAGGGAATTTGTCCACCCATTCTATATTTTGACAGTGTCTTAAACCATGAGATCAAAAGCTGATAGTACTAAAAGAGGAAATGGCAGCTTTGGAGCCCAGAGTTATGGGGCTGCCTTGGCAGAGCAGGTCTAGGAGGGACTTCTGGTTGGCCAGAGGCATTGTAATTTGTCACTCGAAAAAGAGATAAAAGAAGAGAACTATCCAGAGGGTGCCGTGTGAGAGATTAGGATCCCGGTGATGAAATTGGCTTCGTCCACACTTTTGTCTAGAGTTGGTCCTAGGAATTATTTCAGATATCAGAACGTGTTTTGTGCTTACCATTAAGCTGGATGTTGTCAGCTTTGATCTTCACACACACAAAGAAACAAGGATACTAATGTGAAGATCCTCATTTTAGGGTTCAGGGACCAATTGTGGGCTGCTTGCATTGGACACCCTGATGGTGTCAACCTGCTTGTCTGAGTCTCCACTTGAAAGTCAACAGTTGGAGGCACTCTACTTTTTAATATATCTTGTGGCTGATTTTTTCAGAAGATAGTGAATGGAATAACCAGTCAATCAGATATAATAAATTTAGTTAAGGTTCTTGGACTTGAATTTCACTTAGCTCATTACCTCTGAAAGGCAATGGTTTGAGTTTTTAAAGTTGTTTTCTTCCATATTCTATTCTGAATGATATGAGTATTGAATGCTGGCTGGAAATGAATTGAAGGGGTAGGGTTGTAGGGGCTATACTGGCCTATGAGAGTTGGCTAGTTCTCTGCAGAAGTATCTGTGATTCTTTGTCAGCAGATCCTGAGTCTGTCCTGTTAAAAGGCTGTTTCTCAGCCTCCCTTGCAACATTAGGACTACCTGCCACTAATAAGACATGAGCAGAAGCATGCAGGGTATCCAGAAATGTCTCCCTAAAAGAGGGATAGGGAGTGTGTGTTTGAAGAACACTAAGCTTGGACAGCAAGGAGATCCAACCAGTCCATTCTAGGGGAGATCGATCCTGGGTGTTCATTGGAAGGACTGATGCTAAAGCTGAAACTGCAATACTTTGGCCACCTCATGCGACGAGTTGACTCACTGGAAAAGAGTCTGATGCTAGGAGGGATTGGGGGTGGGAGGAGATGGGGACGATAGAGAATGAGATGGCTGGATGGCATCACCGACTCGATGGACATAAGTTTGAGTGAACTCCGGGAGTTGGTGATGGACAGGGAGGCCTGGCATGCTGTGATTCATGGGGTCGCTAAGAGTCGGACACGACTGAGTGACTGAACTGAACTGAACTGAAGAACAGTCTCCCTAAGATTATGTGTTTGAAGAACACTCTTTCCTCGATTGTACTGCCAGGAACCAAAGGAGTGTAAAGTGGGAAATTCAGGGCTTTGAGCCATTTTTTTGGGGGGTTTTCTGTGCTATGTAACCAAAACTAATTCCAACTGGAGAATAGCCTTGGAAGCTCCCATCACTTATCACCCACATGGCCCTCTTAAGAATAGAACAAAGTTACTGAAATGACTGGATGTGATCAGGTGACGTGGAGCCCCATCCATCCAGGGATTGGCCTCTGAACCCCAAAGTTGTCTTCCTTAATCTGGCTATCAGCCCTGAGGTGCCTGGCATGAGAACTCTGATTAAATGGCTGTTCTCCCATATATGACAGGGGGTTGTTGGGTTTCTGAAGCAGGCAGAGAGAAGGTGTAATGAAGGATGGAGCCGTGAAGTCACATGGCTGAAGCCACTGCTGTGTCCTGATTGTCATTCCAAATCTCCAGGGAGCCTGGCTGGGGAAATTTTCCTGAAGGTCTCCTGTACTTCCTGGCCTCCTGACTTTCTTGAGGCCATAGGACTGCAGGGTCTGAAGGACATCTGACAACCCAGGGTAATCTGCCTAAGTGCGTCTCTGCTTTAGATTTAGAGAGCACACCTAAGTCACGAGTGTCCCTGGAGTCTTTCACAGTGCTCTCTGAAGGTCTCTGTTCTATCCATTCATAAAGCAGTGAGGAGTAAAAAGAACAACCGATAGGAACTCTCATGCACCAAAGATTGCAGAAGAAACACAAGCGCTTGACTATTTACTCTTGCCTTTGATGTTAAGAACAGAGCAAGTCTATTTTTGGTTTTAAGTTAATTTAAATAAATGTATTTTTTATGAATAGTATTAGAGATTATTCTACTTGTTTGGTTTGAACATGTGACTTCTCCACAGTGACTCATGTCTCCTGCAACCCTCCAGGCTTCTCTGTCCATGGGATTATTCTGGCAAGAATCCTGGAGTGGGTTGCCATTTCCCCCTCCAAGGGATCGTACTAATCAGGGTTTGAACATGTGTCTCCTGCCTTAACAGGTGGATTCTTTACCACTGAGCCACCTGGGAAGCGCAAACATTGGCATCAGTTCAGTTCAGTTCAGTCACTCAGTCGTGTCTGACTCTTTGCACACCAGGCTTCCTGTCAATCAACAACTCCCGGAGTCCACTGAAACTCATGTCCACCAAGTCGGTGATGCCATCCAAACATCTCATCCTCTGTCGTCCCCTTCTCCTCCTGCCCTCAATCTTTTGAGCATCAGGGTCTTTTCCAATGAGTTAGCCCTTCACATCAGGTGGCCAAACTATTGGAGTTTCAGCTTCAACATCAGTCCATCCAATGAACACCCAGGACTGATCTCCTTTAGGATGGACTGGTTGGATCTCCTTACAGTCCAAAGGATTCTCAAGAGTGTTCTCCAACACCATAGTTCAAAAGCATCAATTATTCTGTGCTTAGCTTTCTTCATAGTCCAACTCTCACCTCCAAACATGACCACTGGCAAAACCATGGCCTTGACTAGATGGACCTTTGTTGGCAAAGTAATGTCTCTGCTCTTCAATATGTTGTCTAGGTTGGTCATAACTTTCCTTCCAAGGAGTAAGCGTTTTTTAATTTCATCACTGCATTCACCATCTGCAGTGATTTTGGAGCCCAAAACAATAAAGTCAGCCACTGTTTCCACTGTTTCCCCATCTATTTGCCATGAAGTGATGGGACCGGATGCCATGATCTTAGTTTTCTGAATGTTGATCTTTAAGCCGATTTTTTCACTCTCCTCTTTGACTTTCATCAAGAGGCTCTTTAGTTCTTCACTTTCTGCCATAAAGGTGGTGACATTTGCATATCTGAGGTTATTGATATTTCTCCCGGCAATCTTGATTCCAGCTTGTGCTTCTTCCAGCCCAGTGTTCCTCATGATGTACTCTGCATAGAAGTTAAATAAGCAGGGTGACAATATACAGCCTTGACGTACGCCTTTTCCTATTTGGAACCAGTCTGTTGTTCCATGTCCAGTTCTACTGTTGCTTCCTGGTCTGCATACAGATTTCTCAGGAGGCAGGTCAGGTGGTCTGGTGTTCCCATCTCTTTCGGAATTTTCCAGTTTATTGTGATCCACATGGTCAAAGGCTTTGGCATAGTTAATAAAGCAGAAATAGATGTTTTTCTGGAACTCTCTCGCTTTTTCCATGATCCAGCAGATGTTGGCAATTTGATCTCTGGTTCTTCTGCCTTTTCTAAAACCAGCTTAAACATCTGGAGGTTCACAGTTCACGTATTGCTGAAGCCTGGCTTGGAGAATTTTAAGCATGACTTTACTAGCGTGTGAGATGAGTGCAATTGTGTGGTAGTTTGAGCATTCTTTGGCATTGCCTTTCTTTGGGATTGGAATGAAAACTGACCTTTTCCAGTCCTGTGGCCACTGCTGAGTTTTCCAAATTTGCTGGCATATTGAGTTCAGCACTTTCACAGCATCATCTTTTAGGATTTGAAATAGCTCAAGTGGAATTTCACCACCTCCACTAGCTTTGTTCATAGTGATGCTTCTGAAGGTCCACTTGACTTCACATTCCAGGATGTCTGGCTCTAGGTGAGTGATCACACCATCGTGATTATCTGGGTCATGAAGATCTTTTTTGTATAGTTCTTCTGTGTATTCTTGCCCCCTCTTCTTAATATCTTCTACTTCTGTTAGGCCCATACCATTTCTGTCCTTTATTGAGTCCATCTTTGCATAAAATATTCCCTTGGTATCTCTAACTTTCTTGAAGAGATCTCTAGTCTTTACCATTTATTGTTTTCCTCTATTTCTTTGCACTGATCGCTGAGGAAGTTTTCTTATCTCTCCTTGCTATTCTTGGGAACTCTGAATTCAAATGGGTATATCTTTCCTTTTCCCCTTTGCTTTTCACTTCCCTTCTTTTCACAGCTATTTTTAAGGCCTCCTCAGACAGCCATTTTGCTTTTTTGCATTTCTTTCTCATGGAGATGGTTGATACCTGTCTCCTGTATAATGTCACGAACCTCCATCCATAGTTCATCAGACACTCTGTCTATCAGATCTAGTGCCTTAAATCTATTTCTCACTTCCACTATATAGTCATAAGGGATTTGATTTAGGTCATACCTGAATGGTCTAGTGGTTTTCCCTGCTTTCTTCAATTTAAGTCTGAATTTGGCAAAAAGGAGTTCATGATCTGAGACACAGTCAGCTCCTGGTCTTGTTTATGCTAACTGTATAGAGTTTCTCCATCTTTGGCTGCAAAGAATATAATCAATATGATTTCAGTATTGACCACCTGGTGTGTCGATCATCTGTGTGAGTCTGCTCTTGTGTTGTTGGAAGAGGGTGTTTGCTATGACCAGTGCATTCTCTTGGCAGAACTCTATTAACCTTTGCCCTGCTTCATTCTGTACTCCAAGGCCAAATCTGCCTGTTACTCCAGGTGTTTCTTGACTTCCTACTTTTGCATTCCAGTCCCCTATAATGAAAAGGACATCTTTTTTGGGTGTTAATTATAGGAGGTTTTGTAGGTCTTCATAGACCAGTTCAACTTCAGCTTCTTCAGCATTACTGGTCGGGGCATAGCCTTGGATTGCCGTGATATTGAATGGTTTTCCTTGGAAACAAACAGAGATCATGCCGTCGTTTTTGAGATTGCATCCAAGTACTTCATTTCGGACTCTTTTGTTGACCATGATGGCTACTCCATTTCTTCTAAGGGATTCCTGCCCACAGTAGTAGATATAATGGTCATCTGAGTTAAATTCACCCATTCCAGTCCATCTTAGTTTGCTGATTCCTAGAATGTCGATGTTCACTCTTGTCATCTCCTGTTTGACCACTTCCAATTTGCCTTGATTCATGGACCTAACATTCCAGATTCCTATGCAATATTGCTCTTTACAGCATTGAACCTTGCTTCTATCACCAGTCCCATCCACAACTGGGTGTTGTTTTTGCTTTGGCTCCATCCCGTCATTCTTTCTGGAGTTATTTTTCCACTGATCTCCAGTAGCATATTGGGCACCTACCGACCTGAGGAGTTCATCTTTCAGTGTCCTATCTTTGCCTTTTCATACTGTTCATAGGGTTCTCTCAAAGCAAGAATACTGAAGTGGTTTGCCATTCCCTTCTCCAGGGTACCACATTCTGTCAGACCTCTCCACCATGACCTGTCCATCTTGGGTGGCCCTGCACAGCATGGCTTAGTTTCATTGAGTTAGACAAGGCTGTGGTCCATGTGATCAGATTGGCTAGTTGTCTGTGATTGTGGTTGCAGTCTGTCTGCCCTCTGATGCCCTCTCTCAGTGCCTACCATCTTACTTGGGTTTCTCTTACCTTGAATGTTGGGTATCTCTCTCATACTGGCATAAATGTGACTAATTTGCTATAGGTGGCAAGGGAAAAGACAGTAAGATTTTCAGATATCTAGATGGGAAGGGATTATCAAGGTGCAGTAAAGCACAGTATAAGAGTAAGAAGAGTTTTAGGGAGAACAGTGTGGATTTTGAAAATATGGTCATGAGATTCCAGTGATATCCAAGTGAAGTTGGATATTCACTTGGTTTCCCAAGAGAAGTTGACCGTTTGGCAATTGCAAAGGAGTCTGAAATTGAGCCAGGGATCTATAATGGAAAGATAAACTTGGAAATCACCAGTGTTTCCATGGGCAGTTGAGACTAAGAGGGTGAAGAGATTGCTTTTAGAGAGTACAGAATAATGGAGCTTTGGAACCATTACCAGTTAGACTCAAAGAAGTAAAAGACAACTGTCAGGAGAGGTTTAGGGGATGTCCCACATAATCTTCTAGGGTCTCTGCTTCATTTCAGCCCAACTCAGGGGATGTCAAACCAGTCAATACTAAAGGAAATTGACCCTGAACATACATTGGGAGGATTGATGTTAAAGCCGAAGCTCCAATACCTTGATTAAAGGCAGGAGGAGACGAGGGCAACAGAGGATGAAATCACTAGAAGGCATCGTTGACTCAAGGGACATGAGTTTGAGCAAGCTCTGGGAGACTAGTGAAGGGCAGGGAAGCTTGGCGTGCTGCAGTCCTTGGGGCTGCAAATGTCAGACACGACTGAGTGACTGAACAAGAGCAAAGGGAAGGATTAAGAAGAGGGAGGGTGCCATGACGGTGCTGTGGGATCACACTGCCTCAGTCAGCACCACGTCAAGGCTGTATGACCCGGGACAGTCAATCTCTCTGAGCCTTACTTTCCACATCTGTCAAAGGGGTAACCATAATTGTTTTATTGTCTTCTTGTGAGGACTAAATGAGATCATGTATCTAAGGCTCTAGCCTCTGGAAAGCTCTACTAATAATAAGATAAGCTATTAGCAATGTTTTTTTTTTTCTGGAAACTTAGGCCAGAGGCTCATCAACTTTCAGTGAGTATTTCACTGAGGCAGTGCTGAGGACTCTGAAACGTTTTCACGTCCTCAGATCCCCAGCGGAGGGTGTGATCTGGTCAAAGATGATTACATTATTTTTCTGTCATACACTTATTTTCCTAGAATATATTTCTGAAGGCAGATGAGAGCCTTTGTATTTTCAACCTTTAAAAATCAATTATTTCTGAGTTATTCTGCATATATGAAAAGCTCCAAATTAATTTCTACTGAATTTTCTTTTCTGTGATCAATGAAGAGGTCAGTCGGTAGAAGCTATGATATCCTAAACTAGTGTGGTGTACAGCCCCTCAGAGTTCTAATTGCCTTAATTCTCTATAATTCTATTCTGAGAACCGGCATCTTTTTATATAGCCTTAAACATCTTAGCTTCTTAATGTATGCATGAATGACAAAGTGTTAATACGCAATTCATGTCGCAGGGTTTACATGTGATAATTCTGCACAGAAAAAAGCCTTAAAATGCAGAAGCCCTGGTCCCAAATGTTCTCTACTCTCATAACACACGAGGAGACAAAACCTCAGAACAGAGGTGGATCACGATATTCCTCACTCATTCATTATATACAGTATCTCTGCCCTGGCCTTTAGATTTCCCTGTACACCCCAGGAAAATGTGGGGAGATAGATTGAACCAGCGTCTAGAGGTAAATGATGCCACATTGCATTACCTGAGTCACTATCTCCCCAATAGCTTTTTCTCCCCCTTCCTTTTTTTTCCCCAAAAGAGAACATCTTTGGAAATTGAGAATATTCAGTGAACAGAACTCATAAATCAAATCATTATCATTAATAATCAAAGTGAGACGTTGTAAGAAATAGCAAATTAATCACAACTGGCAGGTGAAGCTACTTCCAGCCTCTGTGCTCTCTGCATACTAAAGGGAACAGAATTTTCCCTGTGTGGTTTTATTTTTTATTACTTTCTCAGTGAACACCGAAATTTTTGGTGAACTGGGAACTATATCCAAACCCAAATTTTCATACTGTAGGTATGATTGATTCTGTTTAATGAAACTTTGTTTTCAGAACCACTTTGGATCCATAATAAACTACATGATGATCTAAAGTACTTTGCTAATATTGACACTGTATATTTAAAATTGAAGGTATTTTCCAGAAAATAAAAATAAGGAGTGGTATTACAAATGTGTATTTAACTTACTATTTATGTCCTGCTTTTTTGGTCCTAATTCTTTTATTTTCTTGTTTTTTTTTTTTTTTAAATTAATAGTTATTTGACAAGCTATAAACTTAAATGGCAACCCACTCCAGTGTTCTTGCCTGGAGAATCCCAGGGACAGGGGAGCCTGGTGGGCTGCCGTCTAGGGTTGCACAGAGTCGGACACGACTGAAGTGACATAGCAGCAGCAGCAGCAGCAACCATAGTTTAAATGCCTTTCGGGGGAAAATCTAAGAAAAATTTAAACATAATACCTTCTATTCTCATAATAGCTTTCAGGAGCACAATACTTTGAATTCTGAGAACACTTTATTTATTCCAGAAAGAAAAACAAACATTTTCTAGTATAATGTTACTTTTCTGACTTTCCTGTGAAGAATGACTTACTTTAATAGGGAGAATATGAGTCCAGAACAATTTAAGTCTTGTCCAACCACACAGCAATTCTGGGTTCAAATTTAGAGAACCTGTATTCCCTGAGCCAGCAAGCACTAGCAGTATTGTCAGAATTTTTGGTTTTGACTGACACTTGAAAAGCCATGTAAATTTTAAAAAATAGTAGAAAATAAATACTAATTTGTGGATTTTATTTTTACTTCCATATTTAATTAAAATTTACTGAGTGATAAATGCATTAGTGATTTCAGAAGGTTCAGAAATATAATAAGCTCTAGAGAGAAAGGCAAACAAAATATGCAGGGATTAGAAGAAAATAGAAATAAAAAGCAAAGTATATTTGAGGATCGAGAAACACAATATTTTTCAGTAAAGCCCATGTGGTTGTAAGAGTCTGTGCTTTTGCTGGGAATAACTTAACTAAGAAATGAAGGAGAAACACTGAGACTGTCTTTCCTTTTACCCAGAATCATTTTTCCTCCCATGACTGTTACCAACTACCTTAGCTCAATTCAATAATCCTCATCAGTACTCCAGGAGTTTAACTGGAAAGCAATATTAAGGATCTAAATGTTGGGGGTTTGTGAAAGTAGAATTCTCAAAATCTTTTCAGCAGATTCCTGAATTATTCAAGAGTTTCAGTATGTATTTCTTTCCTATCACCTATATATGGGTTTTTTCTTCCTTTTGAAAGCATCTCAATTCAGTAGAAAAGCAAACAGAGTGATTCTATGATGTCTATTTTCTTGAAGGCAGACTGGGAAAGTATTTTTTAAATAGATAAATGCATTTTCTTTTTCTAACATTAAATATGGTGGTTACTACTTCCTAACAATTTTCTGGACTTCTTTTTTTCAGTTTATGTTTGTGGCATAACTTTTTTTTTCTCCTTGACTTTTTCCACTAACCTTTCACTAGGGGAAATCATTCAACATGATAAGGTTATTTCCTACGTTCGATGAGCTCTTCACTGGGGACCCAGCCCTCTCTGGAGCGTTCTGATGTCCTAGAAATCCCAAAGGTAGTTTGAAAGGATAAAATCCCAACTTGTTAATGATGCAGACATTTCTCAAAATATGAGATCATTTCCATCTGAATAGCTCATTACATCAATTAACTGTGAGAAAGACATTGGCTCCTTTAAGAAGAAAAGCCAAGTAGCAGGTATGGCATAAGTTTGTCCTTTTGGTTTGTGTTTTGCAGTATTTGAGATAGCTTGTTAGAAGATGCAATGTGTCTCTTTCTAATTGGATCCCTAATATGAAGGAATGAGAGATGAATACAGTTGGTTCCATAACATCTCCTTGTTCATACTCCCTTGACCCTGGAGAATAGCTTTTATGGTTTGAAACCATTGATAAAGTGGCCAATCAGTTATAACTTTCAAGGATCACATAGGCAGGTTTCTTGACTGTCTGCTGGTGTATGTATATATATATATATATATATAAAGCATTTCCGATGTGTGAATAAGGAAATATCATTAGTAAGAAAACACTAAATAAGACTGCAAACCATGGACAAGCAAGGAATAAAACGGATTCTCTGGCATGATCGACTGGCTAACACAGATTTTCCTTCTTTTCCTTTCTTTTCTCTCATATTCAGGCACACCCTCAGCTTCTGTTTTTCGTCACTTACGCAGGGCTTCCACAGAAACTTAAGCTTTTGTGGCCGATTACTCAGGATTTAATTACATGGATGTAAAATAGTGCCTAGGTAATAATGCACGTGGGGTTATTCAATAACACAAGGAACGTAAAGCGATTCCATATCTCCTTGGATCAGGAATATTAATTAATCATATGATGAGAATGCAACATTCTATTTACCAGTGCAAGAGGCTGCCAAGATCTTTCTGACTTTAATAATTGCACAGGCTGTTGTGGGAGGAAAAAATTAATTTAGTTATTAAATTGGAGGGTGCTTTTTTCCTGTCATGGAGGAGTTGGAAAGTAGCCAGGCCATAACACGAAAGTTATGAGGCTTGGGGTGTGGATTATTTTTATTGAAAACCTTCTCCACCTTTAGTTAAAGAAAAGTATAAAAGTGTTGGAATGGGACACAAAGCTTGTTTCTCATGCACGCTGATCACAAAGCAGTCAAGTTTTTTTCCATCTTGTCCGATGTGGATTGCAGTGGAACAGTGCACACAAAGATGCCCCTCTCTTAAGGTACACACCAGGCTGAGGAAGTGCTTGTTGCCATGTACCAGCTGCAGTCACGCAGTGGGAGCAGAGGCAGTCTTCACAAAGGCAGAGCATTTCAGGGAAGTGCAGGTCCATTCATGGAGGTCCGTGGCAAAGAGCAATGTGATGTCTTTCCATCTGACTTTCTTGCGTTCTCATCTTTACAGGCTTTTCCTGTTCCTTTTCCTTCTCTACCTTCAGTTTTTAAATTCCCTCTTGCAAGGACCACCTCAAGGGCCTCTAATGATCAGCTCAACCTGAGGAGAATTTGCTTCTGTTACTTTCCCATCCTCTCCTGTCCTTCTTTTCCTTCTTCTATCAGGACTTGAACTCGGTTCAATTTTGACCCTTTCCCAGACCCTAAATAGCATACATATATGCTCTATATTTGGGCTTCCCTAGTAGCTCAGCTGCTAAAGAATCCACTTGTACTGCAGGAGACCCCCAGTTTGATTCCTGGGTCAGGAAGATCCCCTGGAGAAGGGATCAGCTACCCATTCCAGTGTTCTTGGGCTTCCCTGGTGGCTCAGATGGTAAAGAATCCTCCTTCAATTTGGGAGACTTGGGTTCAAACCCTGGGTTGGGAAGATCCCCTGGAGAAGGAAAGGGCTACCCACACCAGTATTCTGGCCTGGAGAATCCCATGGACAGAGGAGCCTGGCAGGCTGCAGTCCATGGGGTTTCAAAGAGTCAGACATGCCTGAGTGAGCAAGCACAAATGCTCTATGTTTATACGTATATCACTTTTTAGCTCTCGTTAAACTTCTTGCAGGTGGAGATAGATTCTTCCAATCTTTACAGTCTTAAGTGGTACGTAGAGGTCTTTTTACACCTTGGTTTTTAACCATTACTCATTGTCTTCATTTGGAAGAACAGGGAAAGTGGGGTGGAAGTGTAACTACTCATCACAGCAATTCATTAGCAAAATATATCTTTCAGCAGGTCATTGATGATCCTGGCCCTATTGCCTTCATTGTAAAGAGTATTATCCCATGCTGCTGCTGCTGCTAAGTTGCTTCATTCATGTCCGACTCTGTGCGACCCCACGGATGGCAGCCCCCCAGGCTCCTCTGTCTACAGGATTCTCCAGTCAAGAATACTGGCGTGGGTTGCCATTCCCGTCTCCAATGCATGAATGCGTGCTAAGTCTCTTCAGTCACGTCCGACTCTGCACAGCCCCATGGACAGCAGCCCACCAGGCTCCTCTGTTCAAGGGATTCTCCAGGCAAGAACACTGGAGTGGGTTGCCATTTCCTCCTCCAATTATCCCATACCTTTATGTAACTAAAACTGTACGATCTGATACTATATGCTTAATTTACTTGGTCTTTTCAAAGTACAGTGCTTTCCCCAAGACACCTAAAAGTTTTCATAGAAATTGTTTAATATAAATGAAATAGAAGAGTTTAATGGAAAACAGTTTAATAGAACTAGAAGACAAGAACTATAATTTGAGTAGAAGAGAACTATGTATTTTTGGCTTATTATTTATTACACAAATTTTGAATTTATATTAAACATTCAATGTAATTTTTCTATTTTTCTTTGTATTTAATAATTCCTGAATTAACCAAATTTGAGAGTGACTAATTAAGTATATATGCTAATACATGCAAAATTAACATATATGCAATAAATTTTAATATATTCACATATTAATATTCACAAAATATATGTATGGATTCTAATTGGCTTTTCCTTAGAAAATATGGTGTCCAGAGTTTCATTGAAACTCAACACATTTTTAAATTTTAACATTTCCAACATTCAACACATCTTTAAACCTTTGGGATGCTAACATTTAGCCATGGTCTATTACATGTTAAAAGATGTTATCTCAAATTTATGTCCAGAAATTTCTGTTTTAAATTTTAGCATTTCCAACATTCAACACATCTTTAAACCTTTGGGATCCTAACATTTAGCCATGGTCTATTACATGTCAAAAGATGTTATCTCAAATTTCTGTCCAGAAATTTCTGTTCAAATTTCATTTGAATATCCATCTCTATCTCCTGCTGAACTTTGAGGGAATTTTAAAGAAACCCAGAAGCATTTACCTGAAGCTAGAATTTCCACATTTCCTTCTCAATATATATTTCCATACTTGCTTCTAAAGAATTGAATAGAAAAGAGGTTTATGATGCTTTCTGAGGGGAGCCCTGAGTGTCAACAGTATTAAACACTTAATATATAAACAACTTTAAGAAAATCCAGACCCGGGGCAAATAATTAAAGGCAGAACTTCAAAACAGGTTTGTTGATATTACCTGTGTGGGAAGAGAATCACAGCTTTGAGCTTGAGGGACTTTGTCATATTCATTAAAAACTGGAAACCACCATTCTCATATTTTGACAGACTACTAGATCATGGAACAGAGTAGATAGCCAGGAAATAAATTCCTCTATATAGGGATTTTTGACAACAATGTAAGGTAGTTCAGTGAAGAAAGAATCGTCTTCCAATGAAAGGTACTGGAAAAATTGGATCAGTTCAGTTTAGTTCTGTCACTCAGTCATGTCTGACTCTTTGCAGCCCCATGGACAGCAGCATGCCAGGCTTCCCTGTACATCACCAATTCCCGGAGCTTACTCAAACTCATGTCCATTCAGTTGGTGAAGCCATCCAATCATCTCATCCTCTGTTGTCCCCTTCTCTTCCCATCTTAAATCTTTCCCAGCATCAGGGTCTTTTCAAATGAGCCATTTTTTTACATCAGATGGCCAAAGTATTGGAGTTTCAGCTTCAGCATCAGTCCTTCCAATGAACACCCAAGACTGATCTCCTTTAGCATGCACTGGTTGGATCTCCTTGCAGCCCAAAGTGACTCTTAGGAGTCTTTTCCAACACCACAGTTCAAAAGCACTAATGCTTTTGTGCTCAGCTCTCTTTACAGCCCAATTCTCACACCCATACGTGACCGCTGGAAAAACATAGCCTTGATTAGATGGACCTTTGTTGACAAAGTAGTGTCTCTGCTTTTTAATATGCTGTCTAGGTTGGTCATAACCTTTCTTCCAAGGAGCAAATGTCTTCTAATTTCATGGCTGCAGTCAACATCTGCAGTGATTTTGGAGCCCCAAAAAATAAAGTCTGTCACTGTTTCCATTGTTTCCCCATTTATTTTCCATGAGTGATGGGACCAGATGTCATGATTTTACTTTTCTGAATGTTGAGTTTTAAGCCAACTTTTTCACTCTCCTCTTTCACTTTCATCAAGAGGCTTTTTAGTTCCTCTTCACTTTCTGCCATAAGAGTGGTCTCATCTGCATATCTGAAGTTATTGATATTTCTCCTGGCAATCTTAATTCCAGTTTGTGCTTCTTCCAATACAGCATTTCTTGTGATGTACTCTGAATATAAGCTAAATAAGCAGGGTGAAAATATACAGCCTTGATGTACTCCTTTCCCTATTTGGAACCAGTCCATTGTTCCATGTCTTGTTCTCACTGCTGCTTCTTGACCTATGTACAGATTTCTCAGGAGGCAGGTCAGGTGGTCTGGTATTCCCATCTCTTCCAGAATTTCCCACAGTTTGTTGTGATCCACACAGTCCAAGGCTTTAGTAGAGTGAATGAAGCAGAAGTAGATGTTTTTCTGGAATTCTCTTGCTTTTACTATGATCCAATGGATGCTGGCAATTTGATCTCTGGTTCCTCTACCTTTTCTAAATCTAACTTGGACATCTGGAAGTTCACACACTGTTGAAGCCGGGTTTGGAGAATTTTAAGCATTACTTTGCTAGCATATGAGATGAGTGCAATAGTGCAGTAGTTGGGCATTCTTTGACATTACCTTTCTTTGGGATTGAAATGAAAACTGACCTTTTCCAGTCTTGTGGCCACTGCTGAGTTCTCCAAATATGCTGGCATATTGAGTGCAGCACTTTCACAGCATCATCTTTTAGGATTTGAGATAGCTCAAGTGGAATTTCACCACCTCCACTAGCTTTGTTCATAGTGATGCTTCTAAGGCCCACTTGACTTCACATTCCAGGATGTCTGGCTCTAGGTGAGTGATCACACCATGTGGTTATCTGGGTCATGAAGATCTTTTTTGTATAGTTCTTCTGTGTATTCTTGCCCCCTCTTCTTAATATCTTCTGCTTCTGTTAGGTTCATACCATTTCTGTCCTTTATTGAGCCCATCTTTGCATAAAATGTTCCCTTGGTATCTCTAATTTTCTTGAAGAGATCTCTAGTCTTCCCAATTCTATTGCATTCCTCTATTTCTTTGCACTGATCACTGAGGAAGGCTTTCTTATCTCTCCTTGCTATTCTTTGGAACTCTGCATTCAAATGGGTATATCTTTCCTTTTCTCCTTTGCCTTTAGCTTGGATATTCATGTGCAAAAAATAGTAGACTTTGATCCATACCTTTCTTCCTTTCACCAAATCTAACGTAATAATGAATTTATAATTCCTCCAAACAAACAAACAACCCATTCTATCAGCCCTCCCTGACCTACCCTGTAAGAGCAGAGTAGAGGAAATGTTTAAACTGACAGTAGCAATCCTACCAACTTGTAGCAAAATAAGGAGGGAGGGCTTAATGGATGATGAAAATTGAGAAGTGGGAGAGTTTGGGAGAAGTGAGGAAAAGCATATGGTTAGAAATTGATCAGCACTAGTGGGGCAGTTTAGTAAAGGTGACGTGTATCTGGGCTGCTGAGTTGTTGGTGTTACTTGCAATCAGCCAAGATCCATGAGAATACACACACAACTCTTGAGAAGGAGTCAGTTCAATTCAGTTGCTCAATTGTGTCCGACTCTTTGTGACCCCATGGACTGCAGCATACCAGGCTTTCCTGTCTATCACCAACTCCTGGAGCTTGCTCAAACTCATGTCCATTGAGTCAGTGATGTCATCCAACAATTTCAACTTTTGTTGTCCCCTTCTCCTCCTGCCTTCAATCTTTCTCAGCATCAGGGTCTTTTCCAATGAGTCAGTTCTTCGCTCAGGTGACCAAAGCATTGGAGCTTCAGTTTCAGCATCAGTGCTTCCAAAGAATATTCAGGACTGATTTCCTTTAGGATTGACTGGTTGGATCTCTTTGCAGTCCAAGGGACTCTCAAGAGTCTTCTCCAACACCACAGTTCAAAAGCATCAATTCTTTGGTGCTCAGCTTGCTTTATGGTCCAACTCTCACATCCATACATGACTGTAGGAAAAACCATAGCTTTGACTATATGGACTTTCGTCAGCAAAGTAATGCCTCTTCTTTTTAATATTCTGTCTAGGTTGAAAAGGAGTAGTGATTAATATTAGAAATCTCTATTAAGGAGATCAAACCAGTCAGTCTTAAAATCAACTTGAATATTCATTGGCAGGATTGAGGCTGTAGCTCCAATACTTTGGCCACCTGATGCATAGAGTTGACTTATTGGAAACGACTGTGATGCCGGAAAAGATTGAGGGCAGGAGGAGAAAGGGGTGACAGAGGATAAGATGACTGGATGACATGAGTTTGAGCAAGCTCCGGGAGTTGGTGATAGACAGGGAGGCCTGGGGTGCTGCAGCCCATGGGGTTGCAAAGAGTTAGACATGACTGAGTGACTGAACTGAACTGACTCCTTCTCAAGTGTAGGGTATGTATTCTCCTGGGTCTTGGCTGTTTGGAATAATGCCAACAACTCAGCAGCCAAGGAACCGGTCATCTTTACTAAACTAAGCCATCAGTGCTTATCTTAGTTCAAGGGAAGGGAAATAGTCATAAAAATCAGAAGTACGCACTAAGAATGAAGTCTTCTGGGCCTGTTAGTGAGAAAGTTAAATTCCATTTAGGAGTCTTCCCTTTTAGAATATCAAGAAATGCTTGATGTATTTTAAAATATTTTAAAAGTAAGCCAGAAAGAAAAACACCAATACAGTATAATAACACATATATATGGAATTTAGAAAGATGGTAATGATAACCCTGTATACGAGACAGCAAAAGAAACACAGGTGTATAGAACAGTCTTTGGGACTCTGTGGGAGAGGGTGAGGGTGGGATGATTTGGGAATGGCATTGAAACATGTATATTATCATATGTGAAACGAATCACCAGTCCAGGTTCGACACATGATACAGGATGCTCGGGGCTGGGGCATGCGGATGACCCAGAGGGAGGATAAGGGGAGGAGGGAGGTGGGAGGGGGGTTCAAGAAGGGGAACACATGTACACTTGGGTGGATTCATGTCAGTGTAAGGCAAAACCAACCAATATAATATTGTAAAGTAATTAGCCTCCAATAAAAATAAAATAAAATAAAAATAAATAAATAAAATATTTTAATGAAAACTATTTTGTTAAATGTTGCTTATAAGGGGAAAACTATTATTTGGGAAAGCTATTATGCCAAAAGAGTATTCTCTGAGAGTTTTAGATAGCTAGTATTTTACTTTATGTGCTGTGTGCTGTGCTTATTCATTAAAGTCATGTCAACTCTTTGTGACCCCATGGACTGTAGCCCACCAGGCTCCTCTGTCGATGCTGGAAAGTGGCTTGCCATTTCCTTCTTAAGGAGATCTTCCTCAACCAGGGATTGAACCTGCATCTCGTGCAGCTCCTGTGTTGCATGTAGGTTCCTGCTGAACCATTGAGGAAGCCCATTTTACTTATTTATTTTCCCATGTAATCCATTGTTTCCTTTTGTGAAGGTAAATGTTAATCAAAATACTTACCATTATACAGGAAATAGTTTCAGACACAGGAGAAATTTTTTTTACAGATGACTGCTAATCAAAATCACTTTTGATTTTTGTTTAATTCCTTATTGTCACATTAGCATTTTTAAAGGGTACTAAACCTAAATATTTTGAGAACTGAATATCTTATTCTAAGTTCAGTATTGTATATAATGACTTTTTATCAAATTCCTAATCAATAAAATCCATTTTAAGTATTTTTATGCACAAAGCATTGTGTAATTCAAGTTGATTTAATACCTTGTGCCTAGACCAAAAAACTCACATTGAAAGACAAGACAATGTCATAAAAGCCATAAAAAGATAACTAAGAAAAAAAATGGTGGTTCAGGAATGGGATAGACAATATATGCTGGAGAAATCAGAAACAAATAACTATATTCAGAAACAGAACTCAAAAAACATCAAACCCATCCTCCCCTAACCGCATCATTGCTTTCTCTTGTGTATAAATCCCATTTCAAATTCATATGTGAAGTAAGGGAAAAAGTACCCAGTGAAAATCAGGAGACCTTGACTTTACTTCTTATTCTGAGTAATTTTGGCCATGCTATTTAGCATATAAAAAGTCAATCGCACAAATCAAGAGAGTTAAATCAGATACCCGCTTCATTCTGAAGATACACACTTCTATAGACTTCTACTGAAAGTATAGTTTGTCGACATGAACACCTATATGTTCATATAAACCATGTCACAGATGGTGGTAGAGTTATTCTGGGACCCACTTACACATATGATTCCTTAGTGTGTCATCTTTAATATGGATATAATCATCACCTTCTATGCCTAAAGACAGGAGCTCTGCATGTTTTTAAGGTCCTATTCAGGTCAAGAACCTGGGGCTCCATGAGAATTATTAAGTTTATAATTACACACAACAATTGAGTTTAGATGTATGGCATGGAAAAGTATATTCCAAAATGATGTTTAAAAAGGGTGCTACTCCAATACTACTCCAGGCTGATGATAGCCTCTGCTTCTCGTAGTTTGAAATAAACCCCAAAATACTGGCAAATTTCTTGAAAGAAATTTTGACATATAACATATTTAGGGGCCACATATCAAGTATGTTACAAAAACCCCAGGTCATAAAATTTTTCTCTTTTCCTTTTCATTCCTGTGCCCTCCTCTCATCTCCCACTTAGGTGGAGCTCCATCAATCAATATACCTTAAATTACCTTGGTGTGATCTGTGGTTTAGTCAGTAAGTCATGTCCGACTCTTTGTGACCCCATGGATTGTAGCCCGCCAGGCTCCACTGTCCATGAGATTTCCCAGGCAAGAATATTGGAGCAGGCTGCCACTTCCTTATCCAGGGGATCTGCTAGACCCAGGGGTCAAAGAGCATCTCCTGCACTGCAGGCAGTTTCCTACATTTCAGGCGGATTCTTTACGGACTGAGCCACCAGAGAAGCCCTTAAAAGGATCTGCATGCCAACAGAGAGTGCAATGGAACATCAATGCAAATTTGGAAACATAATCTAAGATGAAAAAAATTAAGTGACAATTGTCAGGAAAGATACAGTTGCACATTGATTTCTGCAGATACCCAAAATGAAGCTGGAAATTTTGTGAACTAAAGGTTTTTTAAAATTTATTACTGTCTGGAAAAATAAATAAGTCCTGTTGGAAACACTGTTTAAAGTTGCTTAAAATGAAGTACCGATTGCTTTCTTTATTTTTAAGGAAAATTTGGATTTCAAACTACCAAATTTATTTAGAGAATTAACTTAAAAATTTAAATCTGGTTATTAGCCACCATACATCAAGCTACAAAATGTCTGGAACATGTAGTTTTAGTCAATAGACCTCAAGAAAATTAGCAGAGCTGGAAAAAAAAATCCCAAACTGCACAATTTAAATTATCACAGGTCTGTAGCCATCCCCATCTCTACTCTGCATGCTAATGATAAATTCAACGTCTAATAGGTGTGGAAGAAAATGAGAAAGACAAGTACAAGGGACATTTAATATCTGATCAAGGTACTAGTATAGCTCTCTGATTTTAATTAAGGAAATAATAATTAATTCAAAATTATTTAAAATATTTATGACATTATACTTAAAACCCAAAGGATACCATCAAAGGCACAATCTTATTTTGATGCTGGTTTGGCAAACAGAACATGAAATGTCATGAAATTAATCACTGCATCCTAACTATCTAAGTGACCATGATACTTTCTGATTCACTTTCCTCATCTGTAAAATGGGACATCTGTACAGGATTGTTGGAAGGATTCATGGCTCTGAGACATGACCCTTAAAGACTCCCTTGAGATCTCTTTCTGTTCCGTTCCGTCGCTCAGTCGTGTCCGACTCTATGCGACCCCATGGACTGTAGCCTACCAGGCTTCTCCGTCCATGGGATTCTCCAGGCAAGAATACTGGAGTGGGTTACCGTTTCCTTCTCCAGGGGATCTTCCCGACCCAGGGATCGAACCCGGATCTCCCGCATTGGAGGCAGACGCTTTTAACCTCTGAGCCACCAGGGAAGCCCCAGCTAACTTAAAAACTCTCAGTGAAAAGTCATTCAATCTTACACTAAATTCTATAATCTCAGAGCCAGTGACTGAGAAACCATCTCCCATATTTCCATGCAAATACTTTTTCTCATCAACCAGTTGACTGAAGAAAACCTTCAATATGCTCTGCTTCCCATCTTCTTGCTTGCCTTCTATTTTCCTACTTTGCTGTACTGTGCTGTTCTTAGTCATTCAGTCATGTCCAACTCTTTGGGACCTCAAGGACTGTAGCCCGCCAGGAGCCTATGTCCATGGGGATTTTCTGGGCAAGAATACTGGAGTGGGTTCCCACGCCCTCCTCCAGAGGATCTTCCTAACCCAGGGATCGAACCCAGGTCTCCTGCATTGCAAGTGGATTCTTTACCATCTGAACCATCAGGGAAGCCCAAGAATACTGGAGTGGGTAGCCTACCCCTTCTCCAGGGGATCTTCCTGATTCAGGAATCAAACCCATGTCTCCTGCATTGCAGGCATATTCTTTACCAGCTGAACTACCAAGGAAGCCCTCCTACTTCACTCCCCACCCCCAAGTCTGGAAGGATTTATTCAAGTATTACAACTGCAGACAGAAACCAGTGTTATCATTGTGTTTTGATTAATTTGTCCTTTTTTGGGCAATAATTTCATGACTGACCATAAAATTTTCTGAGTTTTATTTTAATATGTTACTATGATACTTGGGTTATTCCTAGGCTATAAACTTGAAAATGTGTGTGAAATAACCTAGTGATAAAACAACTTGCTAGTGGTCAGAAGAGTGCAGTTCTAGCCTCAGTTTCACCTGAGCAAGTCTGTGATTCTGGTTGTATTCTTCTCAATAGAAAATCTTAGTTGGACTGGTAGTTGGACTCTTCTTAAAGTATCTCTAGCTTTAAAAGTCTAGGAGTAAATAAGAAACACCATACTATTTGGGCAGGTGTGGTTTGCTCAATCTACTTGTATGAACCCTGAATTTTCTTTTTTATGTGTAATTACATAAACAGTGAGATTCCCAAGTGGCTCAGATGAATCTGCCTGCAATGTAGGAGACCCAGGTTGATCTCTGGGTTGGGAAGATCTCCTGGAGAAGGGAATGGAAACCTACTCCAGTATTCTTGCTTGGAAAATTCCACGGACAGATGATCCTGGCAAGTTACAGAGCATGGGGTTGCAAAGAGTCTGACACAACTGAGCGACTAACATAAACATAAATAGTAAGTGGGTTATCCTCCTCTGGCATTTATACTGCTTTTAGGAACACATGGGGAAGGTATATTTTTCAAAATTTCAATATCACTCAGCTCTGTTGACATTAATATTAATGTTAATTGTGCTGCCTGTGTAATTTGTTATGTTAGCACTTTATCAAGACAATGTTAAAGTAGATCAGCATAGTATCTGATAGCTCATAGCTCATAGTAGCTTAGCCAAATAACTTGACGCTACCTACTAAGAAAGAACCACTCAATAAATATTCATAGATTTGTTCTCATATCATCACTGAGTAGTGAGTTTTTTCTTCCCCCAGAGCTTTTTATCTGTCACATGCATTGAAGGTAAGATCATGCCATAAATTCTTTTTCATAGTGATCTGTTGGAATGGCCCCTGAGCAGTTACTGGTGGGCCCACTAAGATTGGCTTCCTGTTGTTTCAATAAGATTGACACTAAGATCAACCTAAGATTGATATTTTGTGAGACTGACACATCTATCGTGTCAAACATTCCAGCAGAGAGCAACTCTGAATAGTTATGAATCTTGACTGTGCTCACATCACAAACAGTGTGATCTTTTAAATTTTGATGTCTTAATTCATCTCTATTTTCAAATTTTTTTATCAATTTAATGAAATTATTTGAAAATAATGAAAAATTTGAAAGACTTTTTCTTTCACCTTATATTGAGGAATTATGTGCCTCTTAAGTTGCTTCAGTTGTGTCCAACTCTTTGTGACCCCATGGACTGTAGCCTGCCAGGCTCCTCTGTCCAGGGGATTCTCCAGGCAAGAATCCTGGAATGGGTTGCCATGCCCTCCTCCAGGGGGTCTTCCTGACCCAGGGATCAAACCTGTGTCTCTTATGTCTCCTGCATTGTCAGGAGGGTTCTTTACCAAAAGAACCCAGTTCTTTATTACTATTGGTTCTTTACTATTAACACCAAAATCCACCCCTAATTAATGTTGGGAGATATATATATATATATATACATGTATATATATGGGATATATATATTTATGTCACCATCTCCACAATCCAGGTATAAACATGTCCCCAAAGTAACATTGCCACAAGGGAGCAAGTTGACTGTAAGATACTTGATTTCCACCATGAGGTCCCCTGACAATAAACTTGACCAAATATTATTATTAACACAAAACTGAAATAATCACTTAATATACCACTATCTATAATGTGATTTTTTTATTCTCTTCAATTGCCATAGTAGAAATAGTAACTACAATTTCTGATTTCAGTCCCTGTCCTTTCAAATACTAGCTCCATGATCTTAGGAAGAAGTTAGCTTCTCAGTTACAAAATGTATAAATTGACAATTACTCCTATAGCATAAAGTGTATTTGAAAATAAGATGCTGTAATTGATGTATGAATCCATTGTAAATGCTCTAAAGGCAATTTTAAAAAATGAAAGATATTATTATTTTCCCTGACTGGTTTCTTCTCATATTTAAATGAAGGCATCAGTGTAAACCATTGCCCTGCTAAGCTTTGCTCATTTACTATTTTGTGAATGTCATACTTAGGTAGATAAGTTACATTGTGCACATTACGTTCATAATAATCTTCTCTTTGTACAGTAGACATCACTTGCCTCCACAAGCACAAACTATGGGAACAGACCATAACTTGAACTTAGGAAGCTGAGAAAGATAGAGGACTAGTGAAACTGGAGTTTCCTTATCTTACCATCACTGTTACGAAAAACAAACAAAAAACAAAGTGAGGAGACAATAAACCAGATAGCCAAAAGACACTCTGTTTATAAACTGTAGAGAAATTTAGCTTTACAGCCCATGTTTTCTAAATGCTCACCACGAGACAGGAAATATCACTATCTTCTAGGGCTGACCGAATTGTTGGATTAGTTCAGCCTAGAAATCGAGTTGTGGGGCAAGATACCCACTGCTTTTCTGAGGTTCCGAGTGGACAAGAGCCATGCTGCAAATCAGAGAAAGATTTTCTACGAAAAGAGGTTCAGCCTTTAAGAAGCTCTCCACTGGCAAAGAGGATTGTGCAAAGCAGCCTGTTCCGTAGTGCATTTATAGGATTTGTCTACTGTGATTAACAATATAAACAATATAAAAATGATCATTGACACTGGGAGAATGTAGTCTAAAAGATCCAGTTTAAGCGTGCTTTCAAAGGCACTTTTTGTAATATCAACGTTATTTAGGAAAACTTGAGGAAGATGGTTTTGGAGATTCTTTTTTCTCGAGGCTGTTTGTTTTTCACATGAGAAAACACATCCTCCCTTCTGGTTTGTCCTGAGAACAAATTACTCTAAAATGGTTTAGAGAATAAGGGAGATTGTTTAACTTGCTATATTTAATAGAATAATACAAAGCTGCAAGCTTTGACTACTTAATAAGGAAAAGATCTTCTGCCATCATGTGGAATGTCGGAGAATCTTCCCTTGTTTGATGTTTTGTTCCTTTACTGGCTTTTCCATGAAATACATTGAATTTCCTGACAGAAGAGTGATTTTTATTAGTATTACCACAAATAAAATGTTTAAAAATCTTGAAGAAAACAAAGTGAAGGGATTTCAAAAAGATTAAAATTGATAATTTTGGTTCTACCTTTCCCAGATTTAATAGATTTAAGTGGAAAAGAAACCTTCCAACTAAGGGAAAAAAATCACAAACTAGAGATGCATAATATCTTTTGTATAGTCCCTCTTTATTCCCCTGGGGACTTGTTTTTTAATTGGGAAAATGTTTACAAGTCTGTCTCAACTGATCGAATGGTTACACTTTATTTTACTGCTTCCTTGGGATATTATTTTGTAGCTATTCTTTATGCAAAATCATTTAGTGTTACCAGTGCTTCTTTTTCTTTTAGCAATTCTCATCTCAGCCTAGTTATTAAATACATCTCTCCAGTTTCCTCACCTGGATCTCTCTTTTCATCTCATTGATTCTTTTCAGAGATGGGGGTGACCCACTTCTCTCTAATAAAGGTTAGAGTTGTCAGTTAGTTGGGAAAAACCTCCTGCCAACAAAATGATAATGCTTACTCTATCTGCCACACAGGGACCAGATTTAAAGGAAATTTTTGACCAAGTTGCCATTCAAGCTTAATTTATATGCTAGAAAGAGCCTTCACCAGATGCCACATATTTCTTGTTGAAGTGATTCATCATATTCGGCAAGTAACACGGTCACCTCTCACGTGGGAAAAGTAGTGGAAGAAATGCAATAAGGAAAGGGACAGCTTGCAATGAAAAGGAAAATGGCTCCAAATTACCCCTTATTATGGGGTAAAAAAAAAAATATGATGTCAGCAGCAGGAAAGACGTTGTTAAGAATTGTTGCTGACTTCACAAGTACCATTTTTAAATGAAATTTCCAGTTTTTCATGGAGGAACATGTCTACATGTAGTTGGACTTATACGGCAGATGCAATTTTCCACTCCTTCATCTAATTTTCCACACAGTTTCATCTCTCTTTGCTCCTTTACATGCTCTATGGAAAACTCACTTTTTCCCCTGAATTATAGAGTTCTAGGAGGGAAGGAGTTAAACCTATTTCTTTAAGTGAGGGGAAAGTTGTTTCCTGCAAATATATCTCAGTAGCCTCGGAGAAATGTTCTGCTAGATTAGGTTGATTGAAAAACTCCACTGATAAAGAAGGAAATGAAGAAGTAGTACCTGGAGCCGTTTCCCTCATCCTCTCTGGAAGACTGTGGTCAATCCATCATTTTAAACTGTTGCTCACAACTCACATTTTCAATAGGATCTTCTCCAACTGAATTATATATGATCCACATTATAAACACCCAATTCCTTTACCTTCTTTAAACGTATGCAGTTTATTTTAAATACATCTGTGGACATTGGATATGTATGTTTGTATGCATGTGTGTGTGAGTGTGCATATGTGTGCAAATATGTGTGTGCACACTTTCCCATCAAGATGACTAAGGCAAGTGAAATGACTGGAGCAGAACAAGGTTATTCAGTTTTCATACAGTATACCTTATTGTATACCTTCTATGTGCTCAGGACACTTAGTCACTGATCCATAGAAATACTTGTGATACCTAGTTACCAAGGATTTATCAAGCAGTTAGAAATTTAGGACTAACAGAGATGAAACAATTGGTTGGTAAGCTTGCGGAGGGCTTTTCCTGATGCATATTTTATAGAAAAAAGCTCAATGCCTCTTATAAAATGAGCACAGAAGGATAACAACTTATCAAATCATAGGGCACTTTCCCTCCCCACTTAGAGTTCTTACAGCTACTCGCCCGTCATTTGACCACCAGGCTCCTCTTAGCATGGGAGGAACCGATCTGTGTTTGGAATATATCCTGTTGCTTCGCTCTTATTAATGATTTTTATCTGGAATCTTTAGTTATAAGCTGAGTTCCTAGGAGTCAAGGGTGAAATCCTCTCTATTTTGAGTTATGTGTCTGTAGTGTTCTGTAAAGTGTTATGTCCACAGGAGATATTTGCTGTGTGTTTATCACAATGGCTGTGTGATAAAGAGCTAAGAAAAAGTGCCTGTGCACTGCAGAATTGCTTGGGCAAAGGGGAGAAAGACCAAAGAAGAGAAATATAAAAGAAAAAAAGAAATGATATCGGAAAGAGCAAATTGTTGATATTTGTTGTCATTGCTATCGCAGTGAGACCTATTTAAATAGAAGGGTACAGATAGGAATTTGGTATGAAGTCAATTTACTCTGCGCTCCAAAGTCACTCTTTGATAGTGAAAGATTTGAAAGCACCCTCGACTTTTGATTTATGGCTTTCTGACTCAAACTGATAAAGCCAGAGGCCAGAGATCTTACCATTGTCTTTCTTTAATTCACTAATGAATGTAATGATCCTGTCCGCTGATAATTAGTACTCATTATGATGATGCCCATTTGTCCTGAATTCTTGGTGGGTTGGCTGCTGTTGCCCCTGGACAGTTTTAAGTTTTCTCAGCTCAAACACTGTCAAGCTGTCAATGCACACCCTTTCAAGTAAAAGCAATGAGTTTACATTTCTGCCTCATAAATCAGGACAAATATATGATACACAATTATCCTTCCTGGAAATTATAAGAACTATATATCACTCAGGAAAATAGGGACTTAGTCATTTATAACATCATCGACTTTCAACTGTAGATCTCAATGAGTCACTTCCTGAGGTTCACAAAAATAAACCCTCATTGTTTTACACACACACACACACAATCCATTAACCTGAGTTATTTGCAGATTTTCTTAGATGAGAAATAAAGCATAGAAACCAGGTGGGTCTCAGTGAGACAATTGTCATTGCCCTGACAGGAAAAATTAAGTGAAAATGATAGCATTTTAAAATAATGTGTGTTAGAACAAGTTTAAATAAATAAACTTGTAAATCGTTTTGAAAGACAAAATTTAATTATAAGATGTAACAATCTAAGTGGATGTTCTTTTGTGACACTCAATACTCACTACCCTTCAGATACACATATGTATACATATATATATATATTTGTTAAGATCTGGTAGGGCAATTATAATAACGTGATTTTCAGATGTGACATTGATGACAAAAGAGATCTGGCCAACTTTTCTTAGATAAGCTCTGTAAGAAATATACTCTATTGGACTTTTTACTTTTTGAAATATAATACAGAAAATTCCTATTGATTTCCATGTGGCTGTCTGCTTAGAACATTTGTAAAGTGTCTCAGTTCAGCAAACAAGCACAACAGTACCACACACACACACACACACACACACACACACACACACACACGGGAAGACCTGGGATTGAGTGAAAGAGTGGCTGAAATAAAGTATGAAAAGTTCACATTGGCACTGTTTCGTTTTTCAATGTCATGTAATAACGACTGAAATTTTCCTCGTTTTTATAATAGTTCTTAAAAAAGAGGCATAGAAAAGCAAGTTCATTACAAATAAAATTTTCCTCCTGGTATTCTCTAGACATTACCTTGACAAGTGAGATCACCTCTGCCCTGAGTCAAAGGTTTTCTAGTTTGAATCAATAAACACGCTGGAATATCTCAACTGTGGTTGAGACTTAAGAGCACAAGCATTTGCCTACAGGCAGTCACAGCTCCGGCCACTGAAGTTGCTGTTAGGCTCAAACGTTGTGTCTCTCTTGCCTGTCTTACTTACCATCCCCCAAAGGATAAATACAGAGTCCAATAAGAAGCATGTTTATTTGGTGGTACAAAATGCCTCTGGGCCATTCCCAGTTTTCACAACTACTGTCTAAATGTTTTTGAAGACTTCGGGTTGTGTTGTTGTGGCAAACTTCAAAGGCAAAGTTTACCATTAGCAAAGTAAGAATTACATAGTGACCTGGACTCAGTACAGGAACATTCTAAAATTTCTGTTGTAGCAAGTCCTTGGCAATGTGTAGTGCTGTATGTATTTTTGGAGTGCATGCTAGCACAGGTGTTTTGAGCATACTGTGTACTTCAGCTCAGAATTGTTAAGTAACTGTAACCAAGTAGCAGAACTAATTTGAATTTTGAGTGATCTTTTAAAATGTAGAGTTTGATTGTCACACATAAACAAACGATTATCTTGGAGCTTCTATTCAAACATAACTGTCTTTGCAAAAAATGAAAGTCAAACACCTTATGAGAGAGATGATAGTGATGTGCTGAGTCACTTATTTTTATACACAGATTTGCATTAATTAATTCTCAATAAGAGTTTCTTAGTTTCTGGGAGAGTAAGTTCAGTTCAGTTCAGTCACTCAGTCATGTCCAAATTTTGCGACCCCGTGGACTGCAGGACGCCAGGCCTCCCTGTCCATCACCAACTCCCGGAGTTTACTCCAACTCATGTTCATTGAGTTGGTGATGCCATCCAACCATCTCATCCTCTGTCGTCCCCTTCTCCTCCCACCTTTAATCTTTTCCAGCATCAGGGTCTTTGCATATGAGTCAGTTCTTCGCATCAGGTGGCCAAAGTATTGGAGTTTCAGCTTCAGCATCAGTCCCCCCAATCAATATTCAGGATTGATTTCTTTTAGGATGGACTGGTTGGATCTCCTTGCAGTCCAAGGGACTCTCAAGAGTCTTCTCCAACACCACAGTTCAAAAGCATCAATTCTTCAGTGCTCAGCTTTCCTTATAGTCCAACTCTCACATTCAAACATGACTACTGGGAAAAACCAAACTTTTGACTAGACGGACCTTTGTTGGCAAAGTAATGTCTCTGCTTTTTAAAAACTGTCTAGGTTGGTCATAACTTTTCTTCCAAGGAGCAAGCATCTTTTAATTTCACGGCTGCAGTCACCAACTGCAGTGATTTTGGAGCCCCCAAAAGTAAAGTCTCTCACTGTTTCCATTGTTTCCCCATCTATTTGCCATGAAGTGATGGGACCAGCTGCCATTACCTTAATTTTCTGAATATTGAGTTTTAAGCCAATTTTTCACTCTCATCTTTCACTTTCATCAAGAGGCTCTTTAGTTTTTCTTCACTTTCGGCCATAAGTGTGGTGATATCTGCCTATCTGAGGTTACTGATATTTCTCCCAGCAATCTTGATTCTAGCTTGTGGTTCATCCAGCCTGGCATTTCGCATGATGTACTCTGCATATAAGTTAAATAGCAGGGTGACAGTATACAACCTTGATGTACTCCTTTTCCAATTTGGAGCCAGTCTGTTCTAACTATTGCTTCTTGACCTACATGCAGATTTCTCACAAGGCAGGTAAGATGGTCTGGTATTCCCATTTCTTGAAGAATTTTCCACAGTTTGTTATGATCCACACAGTCAAAGGTTTTGGAAGTCAATAAAGCAGATATAGATGTTTTTCTGGAACTCTCTTGCTTTTCCGATGATCCAGTCAGTTTAGTCCAGTTCATTTCAATCGCTCAGTCATGTCCGACTCTTTGAGACCCCATGAATCACAGCATGCCAGGCCTCCCTGTCCATCACCAACTTCCAGAGTTCACTCAAACTCACTCCCATCGAGTAGGTTATGCCATCCAGCCATCTCATTCTCTGTCGTCCCATTCTCCTCCTGCCCCAACTCACTCCCAGCATCAGAGTCTTTTCCAATGAGTCAACTCTTTGCATGAGGTGGCCAAAGTATTGGAGTTTCAACTTTAGCATCAGTCCTTCCAATGAACACCCAGGACTGATCTCCTTTAGGATGGACTGGTTGGATCTCCTTGCAGTCCAAGGGACTCTCAAGAGTCTTCTCCAGCACCACAGTTCAAAAGCATCAATTCTTCGGTGATCAGCTTTCTTAACAGTCCAACTCTCACATCCATACACGACCACTGGAAAAACCATAGCCTTGACTAGATGGACTTTTGTTGGCAAAGTAATGTCTCTGCTTTTTAATATGCTATCTAGGTTGGTCACAACGTTCCTTCCAAGGAGTAAGCGTCTTTTAATTTCATGGCTGCAATCAGCATCTGCACTGATTTTGGATCCAAAAAAAATAAAGTCTGATACTGTTTCCACTGTTTCCCCATCTATTTCCCATGAAGTGATGGGACCAGATGCCATGATCTTAGTTTTCTAAATGTTGAGCTTTAAGCCAACTTTTTTACTCTCTTCTTTCACTTTCATCAAGAAGCTCTTCATTTTCTGCCATAAGGGTGGTGTCATCTGCATATCTGAGGTTATTGATATTTCTCCCAGCAATCTTGATTCCAGCTTGTGCTTCTTCCAGCCCAGTGTTCCTTGTGATGTACTCAGGATATAAGTTAAATAAGCAGGGTGACAATAAACAGCCTTGATGCTGGCAATTTGATCTCTGGTTCCTCTGCCTTTTCTAAAACCAGCTTGAACATCTGGAAGTTCAAGGTTCATGTACTGTTCAATCCTGGCTTGGAGAATTTTGAGCATTATTTTGCTAGTGTGTGAGATGAGTGCAACTGTGCGGTAGTTTGAGCATTCTTTGGCATTGCCTTTCTTGTGACTGGAATGAAAACTGACATTTTCCAGTCCTGTGGCCACTGCTGAGTTTTCCAAATTTGCTGGCGTATTGATTGAAGCACTTTCATAGCAATATCTTTTAGGATTTGAAATAGCTCAACTAGGATTTCATCATCTCCATTAGCTTTGTTCGTAGTGATGCTTCCTAAGGTCCAACTGACTTCATATTCCAGGATGTCAGGTCAAGTTCAGTGATCACACCTTTGTGATTTTCTGGGTCATGAAGAGCTTTTTTGTATTGTTCTTCTGTCTATTCTTGCTACCTCTCTCTTCTTAATATCTTCTACTTCTGTTAGGTCCATACCTTTTCTGTCCTTTATTGTGCCCATCTTGAAGTATGGATGAATTTGAAAGGCTCATAATCAAATGGGGAAGAGGGATTTGCTAGTCAATAACTCCTGTAACAGAATATGTCTAAAGACCTTGGAGAGGCAAAGGGAACCATTGATTCTGCCTAGAAAGAGTGTTGCCAAGTGGGCTGCTCAAGGATGAATTAGTTTCTTTTGCGGTATTCTATACAGAGCTATGGGCTTTCCTAGTGTTTCAGAGAGTAAAGCATCTGCTTGCCATGCAGGAGAAACGGGTTCAATCCCTTGGTCAGGAAGATCCCCTGGAAAAGGGAATGGCTACTAACTCCAATACTGATTCTTGCCTGAAGAATCCCATAGAAAAAAGAGCCTGGTAGTCTCCAGCCCATGAGTCACAAAAAAGTCAGACATGACTGAGCAACTAAGCACAAATGAATATGCAGCTATGGAAGTGTTAGTTACTCAGTCATGGCTGACTCTGTGACCCCATGGACTGTAGCCCGCCAGGCTCCTCTGTCCATGGTATTCTCCAGGAAAAAATAGTGAAGTGGGTTACCATTCCCTCCTCCATGGGATCTTCCCGACCCAGGGATGGAAACTGTGTTTCCTGCACTGGCAGTTGGATTCTTTATTTTCTGAGCCACCAGAGAAACTATAGATATATATCCTACATCTGTTCTGTATCTACATTTGTCCATTCAGGTTCAGTCAAAGAAGCAGAACATTCAAGTTTAAAAACTCAACTATAATATGTTTAACAAATTAACATTATACAATGTTTTCAAATGGTGATTAAATTAATGGATAGTATCTTTTTCTAAGCTGTTCTTGTTAGCATTAGAGTTTTTGTGACACACACATACAGCTTTTCTCCAAATTATGAGAAATTTGAAACCAGTGATTGCTTCTTTTCTTTTGGAACCACACAGACTGTAGCCTGCCAGGCTCCTCTGCCCATGGGATTCTCCAGGTAAGACTACTGGAGTGGGTTGCCATTTCCTTCTCCATTGGAACCACACACAAGGTATTAACAAGCTCTTCACAGAGTATTAAAAAAAAAGTTTTCTAGATGCTACTAGGCTCAGGGGCTAATTTTTCCAATAAATCTATAACAGGCTCAAACAATTCTCAATGCAAAGTTAAGCTTACATAAATTATTTTTGAAAGTCTTATAATTTGTTAACTTCAAATATGCAGAGTACATCATGAGGAACGCTGGGCTGGAAGAAGCACAAGCTGGAATCAAGATTGCTGAGAGAAATATCAATAACCTCAGATATGCAGATGACACCACCCTTATGACAGAAAGTGAAGAGGAAATAAAAAGCCTCTTGAGGAAAGTGAAAGAGGAGAGTGAAAAAGTTAGCTTGAAGCTCAACATTCAGAAAACAAAGATCATGGCATCTGGTCCCATCACTTCATGGCAAATAGATGGTGAAACAGTGGAAACAGTGTCAGACTTTATTTTTTTTTGGCTCCAAAATCAGTGCAGATGCTGATTGCAGCCATGAAATTAAAAGACGCTTACTCCTTGGAAGGAAAGTTATGACCAACCTAGATAGCATATTAAAAAGCAGAGACATTACTTTGCCAACCAAGGTCCGTCTAGTCAAGGCTATGGCTTTTCCAGTGGTCATGTATGGATGTAAGAGTTGGGCTGTGAAGAAAGCTGATCGCCGAAGAATTGATGCTTTTGAACTGTGGTGTTGGAGAAGACTCTTGAGAGTCCCTTGGACTACAAGGAGATCCAACCAGTCCATTCTAAAGGAGATCAATCCTGGGTGTACATTGAAAGGACTGATGCTAAAGCTGAAACTCCAATACTTTGGCCACCTCATGCGACGAGTTGACTCACTGGAAAAGACCCTGATGCTAGGAAGGCTTGGGGGTGGGAGGAGAAGGGGACGACAGAGAATGAGATGGCTCGATGGCATCACTGACTCGATGGACATGAGTTTGAGTGAACTCTGGGAGTTGGTGATGGACAGGGAGGCCTGGCGTGCTGTGATTCATGGGGTCGCAAAGAGTCAGACACGACTGAGTGACTGAACTGAACTGACTGAAATATATTTTAAAAATTAGTAGCTTGACTTAAAGATATTTGGCAATAATAAGCTATGCATTTAAAATTTTTAATTCAGTAAGTTTTTTTCATGAAACCGTCACAATAGTTGAGAGTAAATAGACCCATAACCCCCAAAAGATTTATCATTCCCTTTTACAATCCCCCCTCACCACTTGCTCCCTGTCTCCTGACAGTTGATGATATAATTTCTGTCCCTGTAGATTAGTAGCATTTTCTGAAATGTTTACTTGAATGGAGTAATGCAGTTTGTAGGGTCTTTCATCTGGCTCTTTGGCTCAGCATAATTGATCTGATATTCACCCATATTTTTTGTGGTGTTTATCTATAGTCTATCCTTTTTATTGCTTGGTAATATTCCATTATATGGAAGATCCATGGCTTATTTATCCATGTACTATTTGATGAACTTGTGAGTGATTTCCGGTTTGGGGTTATTACAAATAAAACTGTTATGAACATTTGTGTACTAGTCTTTGTGTGGGCATATGTTTTGATTTCCTAGGGTAAATACCTAGAAGTGGAATGGCTGGATCATATGACAGGTATATGTTTATCTTTTTAAGAAATTGTCAAACTCTTTTACATAGTGCTAAACCATTTTATTTTCCTACCACAGTGTAAGAGAACTCCCGTCCTCCAAAAGATCACCAAACCCTGCCATGTTAGACAGCTTTTCATTTTTAACATTAATAAAAGTCTGTAGAAATATGTCACTGCATTTGGTATTTTCATTCTCCTAGTGGCTAATACTTTTGATCACATTTTCACTTTTTTTTTTTGTCTCTCCATATATCAAGGTGGTAAGATGGAATAGCCATATGCCAATTTTGTTTGTTTTCAGTCTCTTTGATCACAGTCCTTCACTGCCTGAGATCCAGTGCCTTGAAAGCTATCATTTCATATATTTGTCCAATTTTTAACTTGTTTTCATTTGAGGGTTAATCTGATCTTAGGTATTCCATTTTGGTTATATGAAGAAGTCGTAAATTTTCATTTAATGAGAGCAATTCAGAAATTCTTTTAAGTTACTACTTTATAACTACATGTGCTTAGCAATTTATAGAAGACCTTGTACAAACACAAAAGAAAACAATATGTGAAATTTGTTATTTGTTCCTAGTTACACTTATGTCAGTGATTAGCCATTGGTTGCTGCTGCTGCTGCTGCTAAGTCACTTCAGTCGTGTCCGACTCTGTGTGACCCCATAGACGGAAGCCCACCAGGCTCCCCCGTCCCTGGGATTCTCCAGGCAAGAACACTGGAGTGGGTTGCCATTTCCTTCTCCAATGTGTGAAAGTGGAAAGTGAAAAGTGAAAGTGAAGTCGCTCAGTCGTGTCCGACCCTTAGCGACCCCACGGACTGCAGCCTACCAGGCTCCTCCATCCATGGGATTTTCCAGGCAAGAGTACTGGAGTGGCTTGCCATTGCCTTTACATTTTGCTTATAGCTTTTTATTTATTATTTTTTTATAGCTCTCATTAGCCAAACTTTGTTCCATAAAGCCTGGGATTAAGGGAACCCTTGAAAATGCTACAAGAGGCTTATTTGATCCAGGTAAAACAATCTAACATTTATAACTACTGTTGCTTCATCTCTGAATCCTTATTTAAACTCTAGTATATATAATTTACTGAGTGTTTACGACAATATATTGAGACTGTCTAATTGCCTGATCGTTTCACTAATTAGACTCTAAACTCATCAAAAGTAGTGATTATATTTCACTAATATTTTAACCCCTGGTATCTGACCCAATGCCTGACAGCCAGTAAACTCTTAATGCATTTTTTGAACTAAAACTGAATTATTCTAGGTCCTGAGTGAGTATATTAGGTTAGTTTACTCTCCCTTTCAAATGTAAAAGTTTCACCTTTAATATAAAAAATAAAAGCCTGTTTCAAATTGTCTACTCTCTTATGAAGAGTGGAATTTTTCCAAAATATAAATCTTTAGTTATACCCTTTGACATTAAAACCACTTTTCTGTGGTTCTTCTCTTTTATTTTGGTTTCTAATTGGTATTCGCATGATTTATAAATCCCTTTGGCATTATTCTTCTTATAAAGGCATTTTGTCTATCTAAATTAAATCTTATTCACGTGATTTTCTTTTATATCTTAAACACTCAAGATCCATCTCCAGTTTTTCTGCTTTTAAAGTTCTAGTCTTGAGTATGCAATCTCCTCACTTGCAATCATCTCTTGGGTTTACTCAAATTATTTTTTTCCTTTTCTTCAAGTTAACTTATTTGGGGGAAATTGACCATAGGATTAGTTAGCTTTTGAAATCTCTCTTTAATTTGGGGGTAATTCTTGATTATTATCATTGGCATTCACTATTTTCAATACTGAAGCATCATTTATGTGCTTCATGGCTATAACAAAATAAGATACTCCTTGCTTATTTGTATTTCAGAAAGATGATTAATTCAGCCTAAGTTTGACTGGATCACCACCAGAGATGACCTTGTCATCCAGAGAAGCACAGTCTTCAAGTTTCAAGAAGCTGTGGACTTATAATGACCATAGAGTTATAAGAAACCTGTATGCAGGTCAGGAAGCAACAGTTAGAACTGGGCATGGAATAACAGACTGGTTCCAAATAGGAAAAGGAATACGTCAAGGTTGTATATTGTCACCCTGCTTATTTAACTTATATGCAGAGTACATCATGAGGAACGCTGGGCTGGAAGAAGCACAAGCTGGAATCAAGATTGCTGGGAGAAATATCAAGAACCTCAGATACGCAGATGACACCACCCTTATGGCAGAAAGTGAAGAGGAACTCTAAAGCCTCTTGATGAAAGTGAAAGAGGAGAGTGAAAAGGTTGGCTTGAAGCTCAACATTCAGAAAACGAAGATCATGACATCTGGTCTCATCACTTCATGGGAAATAGATGGGGAAACAGTGGAAACAGTGTCAGACTTTATTTTTTTGGGCTCCAAAATCACTGCAGATGCTGACTTCAGCCAGGAAATTAAAAGACGCTTACTCCTTGGAAGGAAAGTTATGACCAACCTAGATAGCATATTAAAAAGCAGAGACATTACTTTGCCAACCAAGGTCCGTCTAGTCAAGGCTATGGTTTTTCCCGTGGTCATGTATGGATGTGAGAGTTGGACTGTGAAGAAAGCTGATCGCCGAAGAATTGATGCTTTTGAACTGTGGTGCTGGAGAAGACTCTTGAGAGTCCCTTGGACTACAAGGAGATCCAACCAGTCCATTCTAAAGGAGATCAATCCTGGGTGTTCATTGGAGGGACTGATGCTAAAGCTGAAATCCAACACTTTGGCCACCTCATGCGTCAAGTTGACTCACTGGAAAAGAGTCTGATGCTAGGAAGGATTGGGGGTGGGAGGAGACGGGGACGACAGAGAATGAGATGGCTGGATGGCATCACCGACTCTGTGGACATGAGTTTGAGTGAACTCCGGGAGTTGGTGATGGACAGGGAGGCCTGGCGTGCTGTGATTCATGGGGTCGCAAAGAGTCGGACACGACTGAGCTACTGAACTGGACTGAACTGAACTGATACTTCAGTTGTTTTCTTTTAGTCACCTAGTCATGTCTGACTCTTTGTGACCCCATGGTCGGCAACATGCCAGGCCTCCCTGTCCCTCACCATCTCCTGGAGTTTGCCCAAGCTCATGTTCATTGCCATCTAGCCATCTCATCCTCTACTGCCCAATTCTCCTTTTGCCCTCAATCTTTCCCAACATCAGGGACTTTTCCAATAAGTCATCTGTTCGCATCAGATGACAAAAGTACAGGAGCTTCGGCTTTAGCATCTGTCCTTCTGGTGAATATTCAGGGTTGATCTCCCTTAAGATTGACTGGTTTGATCTCCTTGCTGTTCAAGGGACTTGCAGGAGTCTTCTCCAGGACCACAGTTCAAAGGCATCAATTCTTTGGCATTCTGCCTTCTTTATGGTCCAGCTCTCACAACTGTATGTGACCACTGGGAAGACCATACCCTTGACCATATAGACCTTTGTCAGCAGAGTAATGTCTCTGCTTTTCAACACACTGTCTAGATTTGTCATAGCTTTCATGAAACAATCAGAAGAATAAATCGTTTTCTGATTTCATGGCTGTGGTCACCATCAGCAGTGATTTTGGAGCCCAAGAAGAGGAAATCTGTCACCACCTCCACCTCTTCCCCTTCTATTTGCCATGCAGTAAGCCAAGCTTCAATAGTATGCAAACCATGAACTTCCAGATGTTCAAGTTGGATTCAGAAAAGGCAGAGGAACCAGAGATCAAATTGCCAACATCTGTTGGATCATGGAAAAAGCAAGAGAATTCCAGAAAAAAACATTTACTTCTGCTTTATTGACTATGCCAAAGCCTTTGTCTGTGTGGATAATAACAAACTGTGGGAAATTCTTCAAGAGATGGGAATACCAGACCACCTGACCTGCCTCCTGAGAAATCTGTATGCAGGTCAAGAAGCAACAGTTAGAACTGGACATGGAGCAATAGACAGGTTCCAAATCGGGAAAGGAGTACATCAAGACTGTATTTTGTCACTCTGCTTATTTAACATATGCAGAGTATATCATGTGAAATACCAGGCTGAATGAAACATAAGCTGGAATCAAGATTGCCAGGAGAAATATCAATAACTTCACATATGCAGATGACACCATGCGCATGGCAGAAAGCAAAGAAACTCTTGATGAAAGAGAATGAAAAGTTGACTTAAAACTCAACATTCAGAAAACTAAGATCATGGCATCTGGTCCCATCACTTCATGGCAAATAGATGGGGAAACAGTGACAGACTTTATATTTTGGGGCTCCAAAATCACTGCAGATACTGATTGCAGCCATGAAATGAAAAGACGCTTACTCCTTGGAAGGAAAGTTATGACCAACCTAGACAGCATATTGAAGGGCAGAGACATTACTTTGCCAACAAAGGTTCATCTAGTCAAGGCTATGGTTTTTCCAGTGGTCATGTATGGAGGTAAGAGTTGGACTATGAAGAAAACTAAACAAAGAAGAATTGACGTTTTTGAACTGTGGTGTTGGAGAACACTCTTGAGAGTCCCTTGGACAGCCAGGAGATCCAACCAGTTCATCCTAAAGGAAATCAATCCTGAATATTCATTGGAAGGACTAATGCTAAAGCTGGAACTCTAATACTTTGGCCACCTGATGACCTGACTCATTTGCAAAGACCCTGATACTGGGAAAGATTGAAGGTGGAGGAGAAGGGGACGATAGAGGATGAGATGGTTGGATGGCATCACTGACTCAATGGACATGAATTTGAGGTGGTTCCTGGAGTTGGTGATGGACAGGGAAGCCTGGTGTGCTGTAATCCATGGGGGTCACAAAGAGTTGGACATGACTGAGCAACTGAACTAACTGAACTGAATCCAAAAAAAAAAAAAGAAGTGGATACTTCAATACCAATTGCTTATTTTGAGGAGGATACAATTTTCTTGAGAAACTCAAAGAGCAATTATTATTTCTAGGTAATTATTTAGAAATTAGTACAAATTTTAATACTTGCTTAGTAGGCAGTTATCAATATCAAGGATTATTAAATTTGTTCATGGGTTATTTTATTCCCTAGAGAACCAAGAGATCAACAAGCCCACAGGGAACATCAAATTCCATGCAATATCTTCTCACCAAACATATAACAAGTTTTTATCAAAATTCTATAATTCAATTTTAAATTTAAATCTGAATATTTTTAAGTTATGGCTGTAATTATGCAAGTCAATTCTAGTGTTTGGAGTGATACTTTACGTAGGGCTCTTCATGTTCTTCTGTTGTAACAAGAATTTCCTAGTTGCTGTGAAATCATGAGACTACTGTGCAAGTTCAATTTGTTTATCAATATTTTTCCCACGTGACCACAGAGGCTGAAACACAGAGCAAAAGAAGTACATTCGCTAATAAGGCTATGGAAGAGAGAAAGCAAATGGGTCCCATGGGACCTTAATAAACTAATGTGTGTGAAACTATTCACAAAATTACAAACAATAGGCAAATGTAAAGAATTATTACTAGTCATGCTCACTCTCAGCTTCTAATCCAAATCTCTGATGGGAAAAGTACCCCAATCTTTTCTTTTCCTTGAGATTCTTTCAGAAACTTAAATGATATCAATGATCAGTTATTGTAATGATGTAATGTGTTCATTGGAAGGACTGATGCTGAAGCTGAAACTCCAATACTTTGGCCACCTCATGCAAAGAGTTGACTCATTGGAAAAGACACTGATGCTGGGAGGGATTGGGGGCAGAAGGAGAAGGGAAGGACAGAGGTTGAGAGGGCTGGAAGGCATCACTGACTCGATGAATGTGAGTTTGGGTAAACTCTGGGAGTTGGTGATGGACAGGGAGGCCTGGCGTGATTCATGGGGTCTCAAAGAGTCGGACACGACTGAGCCACTGAACTGAACTGAATGGACTGAATAATATGATAAGTGATAATAAAAAGTATATATGCTATTGAGAAGCTTGTTATATATACAGATATAATGACAAAAGACCCACTGACCTTAGGTAAAAAAAGACATGTTAAACTTGTATCCAATATAAACAAAGAACTCTTAAAGCTCAACAATTAGAAAACAAACACCCAATTAAAATGAGCACAAGATCTGAAAAGATAGATACCTTACCATAAAGGATATATAGATGGTAAGTAAGCATAAGGAAAAATACTCAACATTTGCCCGTAGAGAAATGTACAGTACAACAATAATGAGATACCACTATGCAACTAGTAGAATGGCTTGCCTTATTCACCTCCCCACCTCAAATGTCAACACCAAATCCTGGAAACAGTGCAGAGCAACAAAAAGGTTCATTTATTGCTTGTGGGAATGCAAAGGGGTAAAACCACGTTGGAAGAGTCTGACAGTTTTTAACAAATAAACATAGTCTTACCATATTATCTAGCAATTCTGTTCCTGGGTATTTACTCAACTGCTTAGAAGACTTATGTACACACCAAAACATGCCTGTGACTGTTTATAACAGCTTCTTTGATAAATGCCAAAAACTGGAGGCAACTGAAATATCCTTTCATATACAGTGAGAAAAACAAACTGTTCTATATCAGATGAATCTAAATGCATATTGCGGAATGAGAGAAGTCTGAAAGGCTGTATAATTCTATTTACATGATATTCTGGAAAAGACAGAACTACAGAGATGGTACAGTTCAATGGTTTCGAGGGGCTCTAGGGTAGTTAGGTTAAATAAGTGATATACTGGGGGTATCTGAAGAATGATGAAGTTATTTTTGTGTGATACTGTAATGGCTAATGGGCTTTGCTGGTGGCTCAGCAGTAAAGAATCTGCCTGCAATGCAGGAACCACAGGAGACACAGATTTGATTCCTGGGTTGGGAAGAGTCCCTGGAGGAGGGCATGGCAACCCACTCCAGTATTCTTGCCTGGAGAATCCCACGGACTGAGGAGCCTGGCGGGCTGCAGTCCACCGGGCTGCAAAGAGTCAGACATGTTTGAAGTGATTTAGCACGCTCATAAGGGCTAATAGATAGCAATATATAGCTGTTAAAAATTATAAAACTTTACAACAAAAAGAGAGCACATTAATGTATGCCAATTCAAGAAATCACTGAGGTGGTCAGGAGATACCAGGATAAAATTCACAAAACCCTCTTACTTTTTTAGAAATATTTGAAAAACCCTCATTGAAGGGAAGAGGGGAAGGTGCTGACCTAAGCAACTTTGGGAGTAAGTAGAATCTGTAAAATCAAAGGCAAAAGGAACTGCACATAAGCACTGTACTTCCGTAGTAATGTTCTTTCTTATTGGGGTATGGATTAATTATTCTGAAACAACCGTATATACATTCCGTAAATGAACAAATTAAGTAGCAGGTTAGTGTGTTAAACCAAGTGTCTTGTCCTTGGAGTGGGAAATTACAAGTTAGCAAGGGGAGAAGTCTAGAATAATCCATGTGATGAAATAATCCATGAATTAGAATTGAGGACATCAGCATGAATGTATATTTAGCCTAAAATAGATACAGATGATTCCATAAAGGAAAATGTATAAGTATATGTGAGATATGCGGACATACACAGGATAGCACACACACGTATATTTCCTGGTTTTGACAGTTTAGAGATCCTATAAGCAATGACATTCCAGCAGCAGCAAGCATACCTAGTGCCTAGACCTTGGTATCTAATTCTTTTTTTCAATGTAAAGAACTAAGTCTTTTTGGAAAAATGGCTGATTTTAGGACTGGGGCATGAAATACACATTTGAACCTAGAACATCTTACAGTGCCAGAAAGTTAAAAATTTAAAAGTTTAAAAATTAAAAAAAGCACAGTGATGAGAAATTTTGAGAAACTATCACAACCAGAGGAGGTTATGGAGAAATAATGATCAAATATTAGGTAGTTTCTTGGATGGAGCTGTGGAATAGAAAAACCATTCGATGAAAACTAAGGAAATCTGAATAAGCTATAGGTTTTAATTGATGTCAATGTATCAATATTGTCTCATTAAATGTGACAAATGTACCACACTAATGTAGCCATGAAATTAAAAGACGCTTACTCCTTGGAAGGAAAGTTATGACCAATCTAGATAGTGTATTGAAAAGCAGAGACATTACTTTGCCAACAAAAGTCCATCTAGTCAAGGCTATGGTTTTTCCCGTGGTCATGTATGGATGTGAGAGTTGGACTGTGAAGAAAGCTGATTGCCGAAGAATTGATGCTTTTGAACTGTGGTGTTGGAGAAGACTCTTGAGAGTCCCTTGGACTGCAAGGAGATCCAACCAGTCCATTCTAAAGGAGATCAATCCTGGGTGTTCATTGGAAGGACTGATGCTAAAGCTGAAACTCCAATACTTTGGCCACCTCATGTGACGAGTTGACTCACTGGAAAAGAGTCTGATGCTGGGAAGGATTGGGGATGGGAGGAGAAGGGGACAACAGAGAATGAGATAGCTGGATGGCCTCACCGACTCGATGGACATGAGTTTGAGTGAACTCCGGGAGTTGGTGATGGACAGGGAGGCCTGGCATGCTGTGATTCATGGGGTTGCAAAGAGTCGGACACGACTGAGCGACTGAACTGAACTGAACTGAATGTAAGATGATGATAAGAGAGGAAACTTGGTGTGCAGCATATGGGAACTCTGAACCATCTTCATAATATTCCTAAAAATCTAAAACTATTCTAGAATAAAAGTTTATTAAAATTTTTAAAATGATAATAATTATAAAAATTATAGGAGCAATAAGGCATATCTGGGCTTCCCTCGTGGCTCAGATGGTTAAGAATCTGCCTGCAATGCAGGAGACCCAGGTGTGATTCCTGGGTTGGGAAGATTCCTTAGAGAAGTGAATGGCAACCCACTCTAGTATTCTTGCCTGGATAATTCTCCAGACAGAGGAGCCTGGTGGGCTACAGTCAGCTCATGGAATTGCAAAGTCCATCGGACACAACTGAAGCAACTGAGCAGGCACATAAAAGCATATCTAATGAAACAAGAGTTCAAAATAATCAGAATGAGATAGAATAAACAGTACAGATGAAAGCTCTCATCTTGTACTGAAAGAAGACATCTCAGACAGATAAGGAGGTAAAGAGGAAAATGGTAAAATGATGATGGCTGGATTAATGGAGTTTATATATATGAATAGTGAAAGTGTTAGTGTCTCAATCCTGTCTGACTCTTTGCGACTGCATGGACAGTAGCCCACCAGGCTCCTCTGTCCATGGGATTCTCCAGGCAAGAATACTGGAGTGGGTTTCCATTTCCTTCTCCAGGAGATCTTCCCCACCCAGGGATGTCTCTTGCATCTCCTGAATTGGCAGCGGATTCTTTACCATCTGAGCCACCAGGGAAACCCATGTATGTATATATGTAATATCTATCTATGTATGCATATATATATAAATATGATACCTTTGTGTGTATATATGTGGTGTTCTTAGTCACTAAGTTGTGTCCAATTCTTTGCAACCTCATAGATTGCAGCCTGCCAAGGCTCCTCTCTCCATGGGATTTCCCAGGCAAGAATACTGGAGTGGTTTGCCATTGCCTCCTTCAGGGGATCTTCCCAACCCGGGGTTTGAACCCATGTCTCCTGTGTCTTCTGCATTGGCAAGCAGATTCTTTACCACTGTACCACCTACATGTTTATGTGTGGTTTCGGTCCTCTGATGAACTATCACACAAATAGATATCCAAGATTAAGGAAGCTGAATACTGCACTGATGAAGACCTGATGCTGGGAAAGATTGAGGGCAGGAGGAGAAGGGGGCGACAGAGGATGAGAGGGCCGGATGGCATCACTGACTTGATGGACATGAGTCTGAGCAAGCTCCAGGAGTCGGTAATGGACATGGAAGCCTGGTGTGCTGCAGTCCATGGGGTCGCAAAGAGTCAGACACGACTGAGCGACTGAACTGAACTGAACTGAAGACTGTGCTGAGGATTTGATGTGAGTGTTGTCATTTTAGAATTGCAGCAGTGAGTGGAAAGAGAGTACTATTAAGGAAAAAACAAAAACATGGTGTGTGGTCAGCTAGAATTAGATATCATTAATTTATGGCTTTATCCATTGAGTTTTGTGCTTTAACCTAGGGGCACTGAACTGCTTAACTCTAAGAGTGAAAAGGCAAATTGTTTGACTGATCCAGAAGGAAAATGTCCCATGCAGTTAGTTGACCAAACACATGCACGAGTTAGGTACAGAGGATGGTGAAATATGATGAGGGAATCAACCTTAGGGTCTGGGTTCAGCGAATAAGAAAAGTATAGACTTAGGGAGTGAGCGACTCCAGAAAGAGGGAAAGGCAGTGGAGCTATGTGGTTAAAATTCAGATGCATTGCACGTAAGGATGGGAGAAATAATTTTTTACTCAATGGCAAAAGCCATAGGATAACATAAAAGGGAGCATTAGGAAGAACTGTATTTCTATTAAAAATAATAGAATTGTTCTATGCTTAGTTTAAAAAAGAGAGCCAGAAATCCCTCTGTGCTTATAAAGATCAAACTACAATATTTTCCACATTATACATGCCAAGTCTTATTACAGCTACTTGAAGGCTTTAAAGTAAAATATGTATCTTCACTCTCCATTTACTGAGCAATAAAAAGATCTGTGTTTTAAGAAACATATCCAGAGAAAAGAGTCAGCAGCCATTTCCTGGCTCTTCTACTAATCCTTTTCAAATTCCTTGCTTGGGTGATTTTTGTTAGTTTGTTTCAGGTTACTCATAGATACAAAAACTTTGTTTTTTGGGTTATTGGGCAAATTAGTGTGTGATTTGTGCAATCGTTTTTTAACTCAATATTTGTTTTTGACTCCCCTTACTTGAAGCAGCACTGTAATTGACTTTCATCATTCTGGATTTCTTTGTTACTGATTTTGCATGCTTTGAGTGAAGTAAGTTTTCCAAGCCTCAGTTTTCTTATCTTTAAAATGAACATAACAGTGATACATGCTTCACCAGACTGTGTGGAGGGTTGCATGAGATAATACATGGAAAGGCTTTGCTTTTTTTCTGGCACATGGGAAGCATTCAAGAAATATTACTTGTGATGTTTACGACAGTGACGATGATCAAGATGATGGTTTGTTGTTAAACCCTTCAAGTTTTCTGGCTTAAAAGAGATTTAAAACCAGTGGGAAGGACCTTTCAGCCTTGAGAGTGCTTCTTTAATCATTCTCTTAGGCGGTCACTTCCTTTCTACATAAAATGTAAAATTGTCATCCGAGTAGTCAAGGGTCACCCAGCCTTCTTCCCACTGCCATTTGTCTTATTCTCTGACTCTCTAGTCTGCTTCCCCAGGGTGCTCCCCTTGTCCCAAACAATTTCCTAATTCCCATCTGCGTTTCTCAATCCAGCCTGCTGTATCAGACCCATTTTCTTTAATAATTTATACACGTTCTTCGGGACTCAGTCTCTAATAGACACCGTGTTGGGTGCTTTCATATGCTTTAAATTTTCCAGTACCTATGCATGGTTGGTATGCCTTTTGTGTACATGTGAAAGTTGAAGCTCTCAAACGACAACGTGCCAAAGTAACACTGCTGGGTGCTATGTGACGAGCTGAGTGTGAAATCAAACTGAATGTTTTTTCTACAAGGTTATGATGTTATCCATGTTTGTGAATAGAAAGGATTTCCCCTCTGAAGCATGGTAATGCTAATTACATTGTGTATGTGCTAAGTTTCTTCAGTCATATCTGACTCTTGTGCACCCCTGTGGACTGTAGCCCACCAGACTCTTCTGTCCATGGGAGTCTCCAGGCAAGAATACATTCCTTTCTCTAGGGGATCTTCCTGACCCAGGGATCGAACCTGCATTTCCCATGTCTTTTGAATTGCAAGTGACTTACTTCTTTACTGCTGAGCCACTGAGGAAGCCCACTAATTACATTATCGTCTCTCTATTTTAAAAGTATTTAAATAGCTTTATATTGTCTTCCTCCCCAGTAGATTTTAATCTCTTCCTGGTAAGACTTATTTTCCTCCAGTGATTCTCCTATTCCATTAAACTTTGCCAATGGCATCAACACCCATGGTCTTGCTAGAACCAATGAATTGTTTTCAACATTTATCAAACATTCCCTCTCAAATGGCATTTCTTCTTGAAATACAGTTTTTCTTTTTTTGCATCACATCATAATCTCCTAATTTCACTGTTATCTCTCTGGCTTCTTTTGGGGTCCCTATTTCTCTGTTCACATTTCACATGTAAATATTTCTAGATTCTATCTGAGGCCATTTTCCCCTCGCACTAGACACTTTCCCTAGGAGATCACATTCACCTTCATGGCTTCAGTTATTTTTCATAAGCTGGTGACTACTAATTATAAACATTTTAGATCCATATGTACGGCCATACATTGACTCCCTCTGCTTGGATGTTCCACAGACGTGTAGCTGAATCCATCAACGTTCCTCCCTGCTAACAACTAGACACACCTTACTTTTCCCCCTATTTCGGTGAATAACCCTATTATTTACTCAATTGGAAATCTCAATGTCATCCTTGCACTTTCATTTCCCTCTTACACCCCATCTAAACCTGCAGAATGCACAGAGAATCTAATAATTCCTTTCCCATTCAAATTACTAAAACAGCTCTCTAACCAGTTTTTCTTGCCTCTATTTTTGTGTGACTTCTCAATGATGGACCGTTCACCGGACATTAGAAATGGAAGCATTCCTTAGTTTGGTTATATATTTTTACTTCTTTTTATAGCTTTCAACCACATCTTGAAAGTGTGCTCACTTTTCCTTGTCTCCTCTTGGTGAATAAACCCTGTGATAAGAAGAGTGTGTATAATTCCCAATTTTATTCCTCATGGCTTCCTATACTGGCGTGGGTTGCCATTCTTTTCTCCAGGGGACCTTCCTGACCCAGGGATTGAACCCACCCATGTCTCTTATTTCTCCTGCACCGGCAGGTGGGTTCTTTACCACTGGTGCCACCTGGGAAGCTCCAGCATATGGAAGACTCTCAATCAAAAAAATTCCTTAGATAAATAAGTGAATGTACTTGATGACTACATAGAACTTACCATGATGCAAAGTTTCCTTATTCTACTTTTTAAGGATACTTGAAGATTTTTTTGTTTGAGAAGTTTTTAATAAAAGTAGAGTGTGAAAAATAAAACTGCTTCCAGGTATAAGATTTGCAGATGTATACTTACCAAAGGACAAATGGAATAAAAGTTTGATAAGAATTAACAAGATTAAACCAGTCAACCCTAAAGGATATCAACCTTGAATATTCATTGGAAGGATGCTTAAACTGAAGCTCCAATATTTTGGCCATTTGATGCAAAGAGTCTGGAAGAAATCCTGATCCAGGGAAACACTCAGGGCAGGAGGCGAAGCGGGCAGCAGAGGATGAGATAGTTGGATGGCACACTGACTCAATGGACATGAGTTTGAGAAAACTCTGGGATAGTGGAGGATAGAGGAGCCTGGCGTGCTGCAGTCCATGGGGTCACAAAGGGTAGGATATGACTTAGAGACTGAACAACAGCCACAATAATTGATGCATACATAATACATAGACATAAGGGGAAAAACTGTACTCATTCTCTGAGCCATTTTTGGTAGTACTAACAATGTTACAGTTAATAAGACATGTGATCACAGTCATTCACTGGACATTCACTGAATGGTTTCTATTCTGGGTATTAGGCTTGATGGGGTGTCCTCCAAGGGTTCAGTTTTGTGCAAGAGGTGTATTCTAATCCAACAATTTCATTTTGGCTTACTATTGAGTTCCCTGTGATAACTACAGACTAGTTTAAATTTAGATCTCTGCCATCATTCATTAATTCAATCGAAAATATTTCAGTGAGCCCCACTGACACCTTGGGAGTTTGCCATCAAACTACTATTTTTTTTAACATTTTATTTCCTATTGGAGTCTAGCCGATTAACAATGTTGGGCAGTTTCAGGTGGACAGCAAAGGGCAAACTACTCGGTATTAGTTACTACACAGTGTGGTCAGTGCTGTGACAGAGTTATGACAGGAGATAAACTTCTATACTGGCTGCCCAAGAAGGTTTCCTTGAGAAGACCTTTTGGGGAAATTTTTAAGGAATAATGGGAATTAATCAACTGGAGGAAAAGAAAGGCTACTCAAGCAGAGACAAGGGCAGGTACGAACAGAATCGATGAGAAAGCAGGGCATATTTGGGACCCACAACATGATGCTCATTGGAGGAATGAGAGGGGAAAGAAGCTGCAGTTAGACATGTAGGTTGGGGTCAGATCCAGCCAAGTCCTGAATGCTACGGGAGCTAACAGTCCTGGTCCACAGTTTTAATAATAAAAATTCAGGGCGTTCGGTGTCATTTGGTATCAGAGAGCTAATTATTGACTCTCATTGTTATGTATTAGAGTCATAGCTGATCACAAGCTCAGGGAGAAGCATAAAGTCATCAAAGGCGGTCAGGTGAATCTGGCAAAATGAAAGTGATTGTTGTACTATTTTTGGATTCAGTTCAGCCTTTGAATCTTTTACATCTGTGCTTCCAAGCGATTCATTTTAGAATTGCTTCTGAGAACAAATTATGGAATTTCCGTAGTTCAAGGACTTGTTGCTAAGGTGGAAACGAGTCACTTTTGAAGAGTGACCATTGCATTTGGTGTGTTGATAACTTCCTCTCATGATAAATGATAGAGAAAAAAAAAGCAACCATGTGTTTCCTATTCACAAATAAGTATCTGGAAGTAAAGCATTTATCATTTCCTTTGAATATCAATAGTTTTTTATTTGCACTCTCTTTCCTCTTTCAAATAGACTGAAAACCTGATATTTAGTATTTCATCAATTCTATATTATTATTTAACAGAATGTTCTCTACTCATTTTATAGGATGGGGAAGTAAATGCATTCAAATTCTAAAGTATCAAAATTAGAAAGTAAGATCAAATAATTTCCTCAAATACACATTCCTAAGGAAATTTAATACTTTTTTCATTTTGGGTACAAGTCATGTGCAATATTATGAATGGGAATGGTTGACAGGTTAGGGCCTAAAATCAGTGTTGTGCTATCCAAACTCCTGCATGCTGTTCTTAGTTGCTCAGTCGTGTCTGACTCTTTGTGACCCCATGGACTGTAGCCCGCCAGGCTCCTCTGTCCGTGGGATTCTCCAGACAAGAATACTGGAGTGGGTTGCCATGCCCTCCTCCAGGGGGTCTTCCCGATCCAGGGATGGAACCCACATCTCTTACATCTCCTGCATTGGCAGGTGGGTTCTTTACCACTATTGGCATCCGGGAAGCCCTCCTATCCAAATTCAGGGCTTGTTTAGCTGGGTTTATGTCTATCTGTTCAGCACTCTCAGCACTCTGCTGGCAGGGCGTTTAGAGGCTACATTTTACAAGAGGAATTCACCTTGCCCTTAGAAACTCTCTCCACTGGCAGAGTGATCCTTGAGTGTCCTTCCTTCTGGTGTCTGTCCTCTTTGTACCTGCTGCTTCTAAACAGAGAACGTCAGCATCAGAGCTTCCCCCTGAGCCTTGTGCCCCCGGGAATGGCTGGTGATATTCGTCTCCCACCACCTGAGCTTTATTATCCCCTCACTGTCACAAATGTCAGCAACTCTGTATTCATCTGTGAATAAACGTAGCTTAGCTCTTAATTTCATGTGATGAACTTTGAGACAGATTTGGGAAGAGTCATCCTCATTCATTTGTTATCTCAATTAGAATGTTGTTTGGTGCCTACCAAGCGCAGGGAATGAAAACGCAACAGCATTTTCTTTGTGATACTCTCTCCTTCTCTTGCATTCTCAACACAGGAGGCTAAAAGTCTATTGGGTGACAATTATGGTTGTCAGGAGCTGGGGGTGAGGGAAATAGGGAGGTGTTTGTAAAAGTGATTTACTGTTTGTTCACATTCAACAGCTAAACTCACATCCATGGCATCTGAAATCCAGCGAACACACTTTCACTAACTTAGAGAACATTTTTGGCCACGGCCACCAACTTTCTCACAAGACCTCTCTACTTCTGAACCTCTGCTGAGGTGTCCTGTCATCAAGTCTTTCCCTGGTCCTCCATCTCCACATCAAGACCTCGCTCACTGCTTGTTGCACATCTACCGAGGCCACACTACAGAGTTGATTAAACAGAGGTTTATGGTGCTAGCTTCAACTTTACTATTGACTAGTTGTATGAAACCTGGCCACTTGACCTCTTTGGACCTCAATTTCCTGAGCAATTACTACAAATTGGAAATTCCATTCTTCGTTCTGGATTGTTCCACCCAGGAATTTTCACTAGCTTCTCCCTGAGCGCCATGAAAGTTTAAATATATGAATGCTTTGCAGCTCATCAAAACCTAAGATCTTAAACATATTGACCATTTTCAATGGGGCAGAATGCTCTAGTGAATCTTCACTGTGTCAGGAATTAGGAAATCACATCAAGGGGTTCCTATTAAGGGAAATTCTCTGAGTGCATTACTTTTCATCCCTTTTAAATAAAGAGAATAAAATGCAAGTTCTCCAAATCTTCAGAATTCAGATGCTTTGAGAAGCAATATCAACTCTAGTTGGGGAAATTAACATGACAGGATGCCATCTCCTGCCTAAATTGGTCACTTCATTCTGTGTAAAAGAGGAAAAAGTAAACTTTCATATATATATATATGTATTTTTAATTTCAAGACAATTAGGTGAGAATTTAGCTGGAATATGGTATGAGAAGTAAATTTTTATGTTATTTTCTCAATTAATTCTCAAGATTTTTCCAAACTATATCTAAATGGCTAGATAAATCATATTGCTATTGGTATATTTAAACAAATATGAACCATACAAATCTAAACTGAACAGATAGATGATCAAGGAATTATTTTTTTCTCACTTGAAAAACTTTTCCTTTATTTCATTTGTTATACATATAAGTATTTTCACGTTTAATCAGAGAGTTTGGGAAGCAGCAAAATGTAAAATTAAAGCTGAAAAATTCCAGTAATTTTCTTTAAAAACTAGTAAAAGCTATTCAATATCTTATATATATTTTATTATTGACTTCAACCTAAGCAAGAGTAATTTTCTTTTGAAGGAAAGCATTTTCACACACTCAAAGGGGGTTGGGAAATTTGCTCAAGATTTTTTTTTTTTTGCATTAACAGTCTGTATAGATTAAATAATAGTAATCTTCAATAATTCAGTAAATATGATGGACTAAACTAGTTATGCTCTTTCAGAGGATAGTTAAGAGAAAAATGGGATTCTTCTGTATATGATGTGCCCAATGAGAAATTTATAATCAAGTGAATTACTAGATTGTATAGCTATGTTTAAGAAAAATACTGTAAGTCTACAAATAAAGGAGCAGGGTGGGGTGGATTAGGGTAAATTCCATGCACCAAATTAATCACAATTAATCATCGCTATGAGATTGGAAGAATGTCTATTCCCACCCTAGCTGCACATTTGCAGAGACATAAGTTCACTGAGTTCTCCAACACCTTAAACATACAAATTACTAAGGAAAGAGCATTCTCAAGTGGCAGTATCACTCTCAGATACAGAAATGATAGTGAAGTTCTTTCACACGGTGCATCTTCATTTTTCATTCTTCCCTCTTTCCTGTCTTTCTCACCTGTCCCTGGCCCCCATCTATTAAGGTTGTATGGCTGAACCCCTTTCCAAGTTCCAGTGGCCTTATACTCTCCCCTTGTCAAAATCGACCTTAAAGAAAGTCTCTGGGAAAAAAAAAAAAAAAATTTTTTTTTCTGGGATATAACAGCAACTTAAGTTATTGCCATGCCCAAGAGATTTGCATTTTAACAGGCATCAAATGCTTGGGGCTAAGAAATGAAACTCTCCCTGTGTAATTTCAGGCATCAGTAAGCAGATGGAACATTTATTAGGGTGGCCGGAGGGATTTTCTTGAGCTTCTGGAGCTACATGGGTCTTCCCCAGTTCAGTCTAGGTAGAAAGCTATTCAAGACATTGCTAATATTACCATCTTTTATATCATGTTTTTGATTGCAATAAGTCACCAAGTTCAGAAACTCATTCTCCAGTATCACCTATGAAAATCCATATTGTCGCAATGCCCTGGACAATATAAGTCAGGTTCCCATATTGCTTATTCTACATATCTCCTCACCAGAGTTATTTAGATGTTTCAGTGTCTGCTGCCTGATTTTCACCTAGTTCCTCCACCTCCCCTTATGTGGAAAAATGAAGATTGGGCAGAGAGGGAAAGGAAGAACAGAAATAATCAATAAAATATATGACCAAGCAAAGTATGGAATGGAGAACATGATCTTGATCCTTCAGGCTAATTTACAGATGCCGTTCATTAGGTTAGGGTATGTCACTGACAGTAGCAGAGTCTTTAAATCAGATAATAATCTCAATCTGCAATTTCCCTGTTTCTAGGACTGATGATCACTTTAAATCTCATACTGTCTAGAGCATAGTTCAATTGATAACATTGAAGTTGCTTTTAGGAGAACTTTGACTGCCTGCCAAAATACAGGGCCCCTCAGGACACATCAGTGAAGTACCCCAACAAACAAAAAGCAAAGCAACTTCAAGGGAGCTACCGTGAAAGGAGAAGCTTAACTGGTTTGACTGTCACTGCTAATTTGACCACTGGGAACTGCTTTATGATTACGTGACCATAATAATTTCTATTCATTGGAATACTCATTGGAATATCTGATGGATATTGGAAGGACTGATGCTGCGGCTGAAACTCCAATACTTTGGCCATTTTGATGCAAAGAACTGACTCATTGGAAAAGACCCTGATGCTGGGAAAGTTGGAAGGCAGGAGGAGAAGGGGATGACAGAGGATGAGATGGTTGGATGGCATCACCAACTCGATGGACATGTTTGAGCAAGCTCTGGGAGTTGGTGATTGACAGGGAAGCCTGGCATGCTGCAGTCCATAGGGTCGCAAAGAGTCAGGCACAACTGAGCAACTGAACTGAATCAATGTAATTATAATTCCTGAAATGAATTAATGATGCTTTAATCTGCTTGATTATACAGACAGTTCTTGAATGGCCATAGTTTAGTTACTATTATTACCACCTTTCTAAGTTAAAAAAAATTCTTATTTTGAAGCTATATTCCAGGTTACTCTGGCCTTTACAGCTTCTGAGTCTCTGCTATAAGAGGTTCTACACACAGATACCAGTTTAATCTTCTGAAAAGCTGCGTTTGTTGTATTATATTGTTCCTAGAAAATCTTTTATAGAAACTGATTCCTAAAAGATAAAGGCAAAATCTTTATTACTTAGAACTCTACAGAGTATGTCCACCTGCTCTTTCAATCTCTTTTCTTATGACTCTCCTGTATTAATCTTTAATTCTACCCAAGATTTTTACCCATTCTTCTCCAAATTCCCCTAGAATTCTCTCATTTCACCGTTGCTTTGCTCATGATTTTCCCTGGTGGCTCAGAGGTTAAAGCATCTGCCTCCAATGCGGGAGACCTGGGTTCGATCCCTGGATTGGGAAGGTCCCTGGAGAAGGAAATGGCAACCCACTCCAGTACTCTTGCCTGGAGAATCCCACGGACGGAAGAGTCTGGTAGGCTACAGTTCACAGGGTCGCAAAGAGTCGGACATGACTGAACGACTTCACTCACTTTGGTCATTCAACCACTGAGATTTCTTCTTATCCATATCTTTTCATTTTTCAATAGGTAACTCATGTCAAGCCTCTTCCAGAAAGCCTTCTCAGACTATCAAACTCTTAAATACTTCCTCTTCCTTGGAACTCATAACTATAGTTTTCTCTACTCAAACGGTATCTAGACAAGTGCTGTCTTGTGATAGCACCTTCATTTTGTCTAAAACTCTTTGCTTTTCCTTATAATTATATCTTATAATTTAGGCAACTTGTCCACATAAAACAGGGATTCACAAAAAGACATGTTAAAGAAATATTTTTTGATTAAGAGATAACTCATAAATATGGCAGATTAAAGCCACTTATATGGTGAAAAGTACAAAATACTTTAATTATTAAAATGTACTGATTTTTCTGTGCTACTGCTTTCACAGATCTGTAAGTTTGTTCTTTACAATTTAATAAAAGGGACCTCTACTCTCTGTAGAACTGTGTTCTCAAACATCTTCTGTTATAGAGAAAATTCTGTAGGCAACTTTGAACTTGCATACGACTTGAACTTTTTCTTAGTCCAATTAGGGTAGACATTTAATTGAGATTATGGAAATAATTGTGTACCTGTGTTTGTAAGTTGAATTTGCTAGGTTTTTCTTTTTAATCTGTAAAATATGAGATAATTAGAGTATCTTCCTTAAAGGTTTACAGTATTTAACAATTTTATAATTGCTGTTAACCAGGGTAGGGTTTTAAACACCAGGAGCTATTCATCAATATATGTTGCTGTTGCTGTTCTGTCACTCAGTCAAGTCCAATTCTTTGCGACCCAATGGATCGCATCACACCTGGCTTCCCTGTCCATCACAAACTCCCGGAACTTGCTCAAATTCATGTCCATTGAGTCAGTTATGCCATCCAGTCATCTCATCCTCCGTCACCCCCTTCTCCTCCTGCTCTCAATCTTTCCCAACATCAGGGTCTTTTTAAATGATTCAACTCTTCATGTCAGGTAACCAAGTATTGGAGCTTCAGCTTCAGCATCAGTCCTTCTAGTGAATATTCAGGGTTGATTTCCTTTAGAATTGACTGGTTTGATCTCCTTGCAGTCCAAGGGACTCTCAAGAGTCTTCTCCAACACCAGAGTTCAAAAGCATTAATTCTTCGACACTCAGCCTCAGTCTTCTTTATGGTCCAACTCTCACATTTGTACATGACTACTGGAAACACCTACTTGAACATCTGGAAGTTCATGGTTCACATATTGCTGAAGCCTGGCTTGGAGAATTTTGAGCATGACTTTACTAGTGTGTGAGATGACTGCAATTGTGCAGTTGTTTGAGCATTCTTTGGCATTGCCTTTCTTTAGAAAAGACAGAGGCACCAGAGATCAAATTGCCAACATCTGCTGCATCATGGAGAAAGCAAGAGAGTTCCAGAAAAACATCTATTTCTGCTTCATTGACTCTGACAAAGCCTTTGACTGTGTGGATCACAATAAACTGTGGAACATTCTGAAAGAGATGGGAATCCCAGACCACCTGACCTGCCTCTTGAGAAACCTGTATGCAGGTCAGGAAGCAACAGTTAGAACTGGACATGGAACAACAGACTGGTTCCAAATAGGAAAAGGAGTACGTCAAGGCTGTATATTGTCACCCTGCTTATTTAACTTCTATGCAGAGTACATCATGAGGAACGCTGGGCTGGAAGAAGCACAAGATGGAATCAAGATTGCTGGGAGAAATATCAATAACCTCAGATATGCAGATGACACCACCCTTATGGCAGAAAGTGAAGAGGAACTCAAAAGCTTCTTGATGAAAGTGAAAGAGGAGAGTGAAAAGGTTGGCTTGAAGCTCAACATTCAGAAAACTAAGATCATGGCATCTGGTCCCATCACTTCATGGCAAATAGATGGGGAAACAGTGGAAACAGTGTCAGACTTTATTTTGGGGGGCTCCAAAATCACTGCAGATGCTGACTTCAGCCATGAAATTAAAAGACGCTTACTCCTTGGAAGGAAAGTTATGACCAACCTAGATAGCATATTAAAAAGCAGAGACATTACTTTGCCACAAAAGGTCCATCTAGTCAAGGCTATGGTTTTTCCAGCGGTCATGTATGGATGTGAGAGTTGGGCTGTGAAGAAAGCTGATTGCCGAAGAATTGATGCTTTTGAACTGTGGTGCTGGAGAAGACTCTTGAAAGTCCCTTGGACTGCAAGGAGATCCAACCAGTCCATTCTAAAGGAGATCAATCCTGGGTGTTCATTGGAAGGACTGATGCTAAAGCTGAAACTACCTCATGCGAAGAGTTGACTCACTGGAAAAGACTCTGATGCTGGGAGGGATTGGGGGTGGGAGGAGAAGGGAATGACAGAGAATGAGATGGCTGGATGGCATCACCGACTCGATGGACATGAGTTTGAGTGAACTCCGGGAGTTCGTGATGGACAGGGAGACCTGGCGTGCTGTGATTCATGGGGTCGCAAAAAGTTGGACACAACTGAGAGACTGAACTGAACTGGAAACACCATAGCTTTGACTATCCTGTCCTTATTTACCAGGTGAAACCCTACTCATTTTTCAAGTCTTACACAGGATTTACCTCCCTAAAAGTGTCCCCAGATAGCTGTCTGTCATTATTGGCTCTTAGTATAATTAAAAGTTCCTCCTCTACTTCCATAGCCTGCTGGAATTTCTCTTTACATATACATAATATATGTATATATTATATATACAATTATAATTTAATTGTACTTGTTAGTATATTCTCTCCTTTGTCTTTCTCCCTGCACTCCAACTTCTCAGGCTCTCCCCAAACATGACCATGGACTCCCCTAGCAGGGTCTCAGACTTATTTGTAACTGTAGTTTGAGGAACTTGCAAAAAGTAGGTGCAATATTTATCTTATGGTTGAATAAAAATATATGGTATGTTAACTTCTATGCTGAATTTCAAAATCATTATATTAGTTTCTGTAAGATGTTAAAAAGATAGGCTCATTCTTCAAGAACTCAAAGAGAGCATGACATTGATATCACTCTATTTCATCTGATGTAAACAGCACTTTGTTATTTCATCTTTAAAATAAAATGTGCATGCGTGCTCAGTTGCTGTTATGTGTGACTCTGCTACTCCAGGGACTAAAGCCTGCCAGGCTCCTCTGTCCATGGGATTCTCCAGGCAAGAATACTGGAGTGGGTTGCCATTCCCGCCTCCAGAGTACCTTCCCAACCCAGGGATTGAAACTGAGTCTCCTGTGTCTCCTGTACTGGCAAGTGAATTCTTTACTACTTAGACACTGAAAACAGTGGCAAAGCTTGAAAATGCCCTGACTTTCCTAGTTGCTTTCATCAGCCCCTTCATTGTCAACACTTGAAGGATGAATGGTAGAATCACAGAATTTCTCAGTGATTCCTGCATGATAAGCTGGCAGGATGGCTGGAGGCACAGAGAGAAGGCTTAAGCTAAGTGAACCTCAGGGAACTTCTCTGTTTGATTAGAGTAGATGAGGACAGGCTTCTTAAAATATAACAATAAAATGGCCATGAGTTGATTATAAAAGTGGCAAGAAGCTGTAAAGAATTTATCAGTAATAATTATGGTACATGATGTATCATTATACCATTTGATGTATGGTATATGACATATAAAATAATTAGAGTATATGATATATGATTATGACACATGGAGCTGGGATATGTGTATTTTAGGAGGTTTCCTAAAATATGCATTAATCTTGCAGATTTGAGGTATAAACTGCTAAGTTTCAAATTTTGCTGTGCCTCTCACTACTTGGTATCTGGGGCAAACCATTTACCTCTTTGTGCCTTTGATTTCTCATCTATAAAATGAGGGTAATATAGTACCTACCTTATATTGTTTTACTGTGAATATTAAATAATATAGAAAATACAAAGCACTGTTGCTAACATTAATAAATACTGACACCCCTGCAGAGTCAAATGATTCACCTTCTAAATACTGACAGATGATTAATATCTAATTTTAGCTGAGTGTTTACAGTTCTTCCTTTTTTCCTAAATAATATCTAGTTTCAGAGAAAATGCAGTTCTTCATACTTCTTGCCTCTCTTACTAGTGAAATTAGAGAATAGAGAGTCTGATAATGAGAAAGTTGTTTCCCATCTTCTACTTAATTCCTTTGAGTCATCCCTGTGCTTTTTGGCTTTTCCAAGTGTTTTGATGCTTATGCAATATTTTGAAAATAGGAAACCAAATGATGACTCCCACAGATTAGATGAGAGCCTGAGCAATGAGGACGAGACAAGAAGATGAGGCACACACTCTCACAGGGCACTGTGTGGTTCCTTGATAAATACAGTGTCTTGGTAGGACATTTTTCTCCACTATCTGGTTGATATAACAGAGTTGTTGCAAAGATGCTATGTCTTTTACTTCATTCCATTCTGTCTTTCTGTCCCCTGGAACACTATTGTCTTCCTTTGGAATTGACAGCTGGATCAAGTCATTTCTGAAATTCAGGATTCAACACAGTTGCTTTTACTTTTGTAAAACCTGTCTGTGATTATCACCCCTGGAAGTTTTTTCCAGTTAAAAATTAGGGAGGAAGTAAAGCACAATCTTCAAAAGGGAGGGAGGCAGGGAGAGAGAGGGAAGAGGAAGAGACAGAATGAATATATCCGTGATGAGACTCTGAGGCAGGAGTCACTAAGACTGACTTGGTGCTGAGCCAAGGTCAGTACCAGTTTTACTGGCAGCTCAGTGATTTTTCACAGAGGGCAGCTGACGCTCTCCGGTTAGCAGGATGATGATTATGTTAATCACTTTCTAGGACGGATTCAAGAATTAAAAATCTATCATGATTCAGAATCTAGACTTATATAAGTCCACAAGGCATAAGGCAGATTAAATTCTGTGAGAATTCTGGTACCCTGATAGGCGTTTAAGATATAAGAAGATGTGTTAGACAGCTGATGCACTTAAGTGACATTACCACATTAAGTGACTTAGGTGACATTACCACTAAATAATTAAAGAATGAAATTCTATAATAAAAGATGCTAAATTATAATGCACATGCAGTAAATGCATTAGAATATCAAAGCTAGAAGAGTGAGGTTGAGGAGTGTCACCATCCTCAAGGACAAAACACCAGAATTTTGAAATGTTTTTCTTTATCCATTCATTGAGCAACTATTTATTGAGTATCTACTATACACAACTTGCTCCTTTTTTTTAATTTGGTAAACCATCACACACACACATACACACCACACACACACACACACACCTGTACATGTCTAGAAATTAGCTTTAAGTGATTACAGAGTACTGAACAGATAATTTTAAAACAATGACAATATAAAGTTCATGTATTTACTTTTTACTCATTAATTAAAATTCTGCCTTGTCACCTTAAAACAAATGATCATTGATTTTAAGAGATTGTTTCAATGTTGGGGCTTTAAATAAAGACAATGTGTGAGTAATTCAGTGTGTGAAATTTACAGAAAATATTGTCTATAATGTCTTTTATTTGTGGCAAGAAACTTATTTTTCAATTATTGCTTGAATTATTCATAAATTACCACTGTTGTGAATTACTTCAGATTATGTTCAGAGAAGTGGCAGATGGAGAAAGGGGCATATAAATTTATATGGGACTTTCCTGCTGGAGTACAATACATCCTCAAGATGGAGGGCATTATAGGAATTACAGTCAAACAGCACTTACAAAATTTAAGAATCAAACTAATCCTTCTTATCAAGAGAAGAAAGTATAAAGCCCCAGCTCTTACTCAATGGAAAGAGCCTGGGCTTAGAGATGAACAGGCTGCGAAGTAAAGACATCTGTGTGTTCTATTGACTCAGCTACTTGTTCACATTTGGAATTTGAAAAATAAGAGTACTGGCTTCAAAGGAAAGAGTTCTGGTCTCTGTCCTACTCTATATTTAGGATAAACAGAGGACTCCATATTATATTAATAGACTACCTTGGGAAATGTAAAGATTTTCAAACCCCAAGAGCTGTTCTATAGGTCTGCTCACTGTATATTCCCTGCGTCTATAGAACTTTCTGATGGCAGTTGATAATTATTGGTAGAATGCTTCAGATCTTTTTAAAATGAAGATTTCCCAGACTTGAGACATTCAATAAATAAAAACCTAGATTGACCAATTATTTAACACTTTGCCCCATTTGCCTTTAGCAGCCTTTCTCCATCACTTCCTTACATATATGAACCATTTAAGAGAAAGATGAAGGTGACACTGTGCTCTCTTATCCCTCAGTTCAGTTCAGTCGCTCAGTCGTGTCCAACTCTTTGTGACCCCACGAATCACAGCACGCCAGGCCTCCCTGTCCATCACCAACTCCCGGAGTTCACTCAAACTCATGTCCATCGAGTCAGTGATGGCATCCAACCATCTCATTCTCTGTCATCCCCTTCTTCTCTCGCCACCAATCCTTCCCAGCATTAGAGTCTTTTCAAGCGAGTCAACTCGTCGCATGAGGTGGCCAAAGTATTGGAGTTTCAGCATCAGTCCTTCCAATGAACACCCAGGATTGATCTCCTTCAGAATGGACTGGTTGGGTCTCCTTGTAGTCCAAGGGACTTTCAAGAGTCTTCTCCAGCACCACAGTTCAAAAGCATCAATTCTTCGGCGATCAGCCTTCTTCACAGTCCAACTCTCACATCCATACATGACCACGGGAAAAACATAGCCTTGACTAGACAGACCTTTGTTGGCAAAGTAATGTCTCTGCTTTTTAATATACTATCTAGGTTGGGCATAACTTTCCTTCTAAGGAGTAAGCGTCTTTTAATTTCATGGCTGCAATCAGCATCTGCAGTGATTTTGGAGCCCCAAAAAATAAAGTCTGACACTGTTTCCACTGTTTCCCCATCTATTTGCCATGAAGTGATGGGACCAGATGCCATGATCTTTGTTTTCTGAATGTTGAGCTTCAAGCCAACCTTTTCACTCTCCTCTTTCACTTTCATCATGAGGCTTTTGAGTTCCTCTTCACTTTCTGCCATAAGGGTGGTGTCATCTGCATATCTGAGGTTATTGATATTTCTCCCAGCAATCTTGATTCCAGCTTGTGCTTCTTCCAGCCCAGCGTTCCTCATGATGTACTCTGCATAGAAGTTAAATAAGCAGGGTGACAATATACAGCCTTGACGTACGCCTTTTCCTATTTGGAACCAGTCTGTTGTTTCATGTCCTGTTCTAACTGTTGCTTCCTGACCTGCATACAGGTTTCTCAAGAGGCAGGTCAGGTGGTCTGGTATTCCCATCTCTTTCAGAATGTTCCACAGTTTATTGTGATCCACACAGTCAAAGGCTTTGTCAGAGTCAATGAAGCAGAAATAGATATTTTTCTGGAAATCTCTTGCTTTCTCCATGATCCAGAGGATGTTGGCAATTTGATCTCTGGTGCCTCTGCCTTTTCTAAAACCTGCTTGAACATCTGGGAGTTCACGGTTCACATATTGCTGAAGCCTGGCTTGGAGAATTTTGAGCATGACTTTACTAGTGTGTGAGATGAGTGCAATTGTGCGGTAGTTTGAGCATTCTTTGGCATTGCCTTTCTTTGGGATTGGAATGAATACTGACCTTTTCCAGTCCTGTGGCCACTGCTGAGTTTTCCAAATTTGCTGGCATATTGAGTGCATATTGAGTGCAGCACTTTCACAGCATCATCTTTCTAGATTTGAAATAGCTCAACTGGAATTCTATCACCTCCACTAGCTTTGTTTGTAGTGATGCTTTCTAAGGCCCACTTGACTTCACATTCTAAGATGTTTGGCTCTAGGTCAGTGATCACGTTATCGTGATTATCTTGGTCTTGAAGACCTTTTTTGTACAGTTCTTCTGTGTATTCTTGCCACCTCTTCTTAATATCTTCTGCTTCTGTAGGTCCATACCATTTCTGTTCTTTATTGAGCCCATCTTTTCATGAAAATTTCCCTTGGAATCTCTAATTTTCTTGAAGAGATCTCTTGTTTTTCCTATTCTTTTGTTTTCCTCTATTTCTTTGCATTGATCGCTGAGGAAGGCTTTCTTATCTCTCCTTGCTATTCTTTGGAACTTTGCCTTCAGATGCTTATATCCTTCCTTTTCTCCTTTGCTTTTTTCTTCTCTTCTTTTCACAGCTACTTGTAAGGCCTCCTCAGACAGCCATTTTGCTTTTTTGCATTTCTTTTCCATGGGGATGGTCTTGGTCCCTGTCTCCTGTACAATGTCACGAACCTCCATCCAGAGTTCATATTGCACTCTATCAGATCTAGTCGCTTAAATCTATTTCTCATTTCCACTGTATAATCATAAGGGATTTGATTTAGGTCATATCTGAAGTACATACTATTGCACTTCTTAAAAATATTTTCTAATATATGCTACAATTATTGAAAACAGAAATTTTAATATTAATACAATCTTTTATCTAGTCCACAGTCTATATGCAAATCCAATTGTCCCAATTAAATTCTTTATAGGATGCTGCCCAGGATAGCACATTCCATTTAGTTTGATGAGACTTTCAGTTCAGTTCAGTTCAGTTGCTCAGTCGTGTCCGACTCTTTAGTCTAGAAAATTTCCCAGCCCTTCTCTGTTTTCCCTGACTTTGACATTTTTGAAAAATAAAGGTCAGTTATATTGTATAATGTTCCTTGATTTGGGTTTATCTGCTGTGCCCTTAAGATAAGTTTCAAATTATGTTTTATGGTTTCTTTTGCATGAACACTACAGATGTGATATCATGTCCTCAGTACATCATATCAAGGTCTTGATGTCAGTTTATTGTAATACTGATGAGTTTAATTTTAGTTCCTTGATTAAGGTACTAGCCACCAGACCCTTCAACTTTATCATCACTAATTTCCTGTTGTAGTTAATAAGCAATTTATGAGGAACATACCTTGATACTATGTAAATATCCTCTTCTTTTACCAAAATTTAGCCTACTAGTTTTAGCATCCATTGATGATTTTTTAATTCCATCATTTTTTCTAAATTACTTGCTGATTAAAGTAGAATTCTAAAGAGATATTTTCAAGTGGAGAGCTATAGCTGTGCAGTTTTTGAAAAGAAAATCACATTAAAGATAAATAGACACGCATGAGAGCCACAGTGTTCAGGAAGCAGGACTTCATTTTAATGCTGGGGCAGCTTTTTTTTTCAGGATTGAGAAACTTCCGCTAGCTACAGTACCAAACTATGAACCAGCTGGGTCCAATTAGCCCTGATTCATTGTGTAAGTGTTCATAAATTTTTTTATATCACTTGTATCTTGATTTCTCTTTTTTTGAAACCAATACCCTATAAGGACCTATATGGGAGAAGAATCTTAAAAAGTGTGGGATATGTATATGTATAACGAATTTACTTTGCTGTACAGCAGAGCGTAACACAAAATTGTAAATCAACTGTACTCCAATAAAAACTTAAAATAGTATAATAACAATGGGCTTTCTTTACTTCAAAAGGATATTGAATGTAAAAAAGAAGAGACCATTATGATGATGACTATTTGAAGTCTTTGATGAACAGTAATCTATATAGCCTCAGATCAAATTATTTATCCTTATTAGATCTATAAATATTCTTCCTGTTTCTGAAGGTACTATATCCCCAAACCTCATTCTATACTAGAACCACTGCCAACTCCCATGACCTGATTTCGGGACACATAACCATGTAACAGCTCTTGCTGAGAAAGTTTGACTCAAATGAAGCATCCTCCAGCCTCCAGTCTTCCTTGTTCATACTTTCTCTTTAAAAACATTTCTGATTGATGCTCAAGGCATCTATTTCACAATCTTAATTTCAATTTACCTCACCCTTAGGTGGGACTCTCTCCTGCTGATTTTGTAAAAGTCCAACTTTTCCTATTTGCAACTAGATTAGAAAAAGTTTTGAGACAAGGACAGCAAAACTGACTGGGTGACTTCCCACTGGGGCTAACTCAGCTCAGCCTCTAAGTATTATCTAAGAAAAGCTTGCTATAAACTCAGGCAGCAAGAGCATGGTCTATATATGGGGATTGTCTCAGCTGAGTTCTCTGCAAAGAAGACACACAGAGCACAGGTATAGCATACCACAGTTATGTTTTGGGGTATCCTTCGAATTTAATGGGACAAGTAGCCATGTCACAAAGTCTGGGGGAAAACAGTTCATCAAACCAATACATTTAAGTTGTGAAATCAGCTTGTTTCTGATCCTCCTTTGTAAAACATGCAAGAGGAGTGAGAGATTGTCATTTTCACAGCTAAATATAGACTCACATCCCTTAGTCAAACTTGATTAATCTTCTTAACCCCTCTGTAATGGGGATTGCTTGTACTCAGTCGCAGGACAATTCTTGCAATTGGTTCTTGTCTCAGCAGGAAGCATATAAGAAGTTTCATGGCTAAGCCAGAAATTGTCTTATATGCTCTAGCAACCCATTTGCATTCTGAAACTGAATCGCCTGATTTTAATTCCTATTTGCTCATATTTGCCTGGGCTCCCTGACTCCCTCCTGGCTCTCAAACTAATCTGTTTTGCCTAATGTATAGATAGACTTGATCTCAATTATTTTGAGTCTTAACCTTCCCTCGACAATCTGGGCTTTGGTTCCTCCTGTCTATTTGCTGTGGCCCATCATCCCAGGGCATCAGAAGTAGAAAGGGTCTGTATGCCCAAAGAAACCAGAAATGGGAGCATCAGAAAACATTCACATTTGTACTTGTCTGATTGCTATCAGCCATTTCTGCTAAACAGTAATTTGGCCATCTCTGGGACAGATATTTAACCACTCCTATGAAAACAAGCATGACTCTTTTGCCGGGTATTTCACCAGTATTATCTACATACAATAAGCAAATCTGTGTATTTTCTATTTGGGCACAGTTGTTACTAACGGTCTACAGAAAAAAACTGATGACACAAATGATCAAGGCCCTTTGATTTCTAATTAAATTCTGTGGAAACCCCAAACTGGGCTGATGATGCCATGTCATAGACGAAACAGTGATGTTTCACGTTAGAAAAAAAAAAGATCATTGAGGATTGGATAACTTTAACAAAAACGTATCAGAGCATCCAGAGTTAAAGTTTATTCCCTTTTCCACCCGTTTTAGCTCTTAATGTCTTTAAATACTAAAAGAAGAAGAAGAATAAAATAGTTCTTGGAAAAAATGTATTCAACTTCAATGTTAGTATCAGCATTTCCACTCCAAGTATTAACTCCTGATACTGTGCTGAGTGTTACGGGTGAGTGTATTACTTAACACCATTTGTCCTTAACTCAAAAGAATTGTAGGACATAGTGAAATGCCTTTGGTGCTTTCCTGAAATGAATTCACATTCTTTTTGTTGTGTCTTTGAATTATATCACATGCGTAGAGATGGCTTGTTTTGAATGTGTGTAGAGGAACTCAAAAGCCTCTTGATGAAAGTGAAAGAGGAGAGTGAAAAGGTTGGCTTGAAGCTCAACATTCAGAAAACAAAGATCATGGCATCTGGTCCCATCACTTCATGGGAAATAGATGGAAAAACAGTGGAAACAGTGTCAGACTTTGTTTTTTTGGGCTCCAAAATCACTGCAGATGCTGATTGCAGCCATGAAATTAAAAGACGCTTGCTCCTTGGCAGGAAAGTTATGACCAACCTTGATAGTATATTAAAAAGCAGAGACATTACTTTGCCAACCAAGGTCAGTCTAGTCAAGGCAATGGTTTTTCCCATGGTCATGTATGGATGTGAGAGTTGGACTGTGAAGAAGGCTGATTGCCGAAGAATCGATGCTTTTGAACTGTGGTGTTGGAGAAGACTCTTGAGAGTCCCTTATACTGCAAGGAGATCCAACCAGTCCATTCTAAAGGAGATCAATCCTGGGTGTTCATTGGAGGGACTGATGCTAAAGCTGAAACTGCAATACTTTGGCCACCTCATGAGACGAGTTGACTCACTGGAAAAGACTCTGATGCTGGGAAAGGTTGGGGGCGGGAGGAGAAGGGGACGACCGAGAATGAGATGGCTGGATGGCATCACCGACTCTGTGGACATGAGTTTGAGTGAACTCCGGGATTTGGTGATGGACAGGGAGGCCTGGCGTGCTGTGATTCATGTGGTCGCGGAGAGTCCGACACGACTGAGCGACTGAACTGAACTGAAGGTGCATATTAGGCTTCATATGTATCTCAAAAGTAGAAACAGCGACATAGTGCTCTAAGTTACTGGCCCAAAAGCTTCAGCCAGAACACGACACTGATACAGAATAAGTGCTTAGTCTCTGTTGAGTACATATAATATACTTAATATGCTTTCTTGAATTACAGTCAGTTGAAATTCTCTGACGTTTCAACTAGCTGTAGTTAAGTATTAAGAAGACTCGATACTTCAGTTTGTTAGGTGAAAAGTTTCACAGTATTCCTCATAACTAAGGTAGTTTTTTTTTTTTTTAGAAAAGCTTTCTATACGTAAAGGTTAATTGCTTTTTTCATGTCAATACATGCATGTTAACTGCCAAAGCTGAAGCCCAAGTGTGTGATATAAAGTTGTGCCCAATTTCAGGAAGATTTAAGACGTTCTTATGAAGTAAGGACAGATTGCCCAATTCGAAAGACATTTTATCCTGAATTGTTGTGTAATATTGGCCACTTTTCAGGAAGAAATGGATTTTGGACTTTTCATGCCATCCACTTCCTGCTGCCCACTCCTCAGACTGTATACATGCACACACACACACACACACACACACACGCACGCACTCCAATAAGAATTTAGGAACAGATTATCTTTCCAAACCCTGATCATTTCTGACATTTTGAAAATTTTCTGAACCAGAGACAATGCAGTTGAATGCTTGAAGTGTTCAGAGGAATCTAAAAATATATATTCTAGCTGTTCCAACATAGTTCAGCAGGGGAGGTGTGAGAGATCACCAAAAAATTGTTTCAAAGTGAAGGACAGAAGAGATAAAAAGAAAAAGAAAGTTAAAAAAAAAAAAAAAAGAACAGTAGTTCTTTTGTACACCAGCAACTTATCATGGCATGTAGTTACTTATAAAGGAAGACAAGGTAAGGTATTTACCTATATCTATTGTATTCATATATATATGTGTGTGTGTTCATTGTTTTTCCATTTATAAAATACCTTATATAGATTCTTCTAAGATAATACATGCTTTGTTTTTCTCTAGTTAATGTTTAAAATACATATTTTGTATTTTGATAAATGCTTTATGAGGGGGAAGTAATCATAAACAAAGAAGCCTAATTACAGTTTAAAGACTATTTGTCCAGTCTAGCTGAAAAAGTAATCATTTCATTCTCATTGAGGCTCTCATTACACAGTCTCTCCACATTTCATTTGCTTTGAAAAATATATACTCTGTGCACTCTCCAGAAGGCAATTGCTTCTCCCCAAAACATGTTCTACTTCTTTTAAAGCCTCTGGTAAAATTTTTATCTAAGCCATCAGATTTAGCAATTTGTAACTGATCTAATCTCTCCACAAAATCCTTGCTTACTGAAATTGCATCCAACAGTTCCTCACTATAAACCTTTCAGTTCACATAAAACTGAATGACAACCTATGTCTCTCCTTCTAATTTTCATCTTTTGCTGACTTTCTTGTATCCCCAAAGAAGCAAACATTAGGTAAACTTTATCAGAAATCATGAATCATGTCAGCAAATGCCAGTTACAACATTACAAAATAATCATTTGGCATTTACATCATTAAAAATTACCACCATATGAGCAATCATTAGATGGAATTTTAATAATTACAATGTTCTTTTTCATATGTCCCCCAGTAGACTATTATAGGTTTTAAAGGTTTATGGGTAGGTACCAGTATCTGAAGAAGACTTTGTTTTATTCATTCATTTTTTAAAATCATTCACTCATTTTCCAAATATTTATTGTCTGTTCTATGCACTGAATAGTATTGTAGGTGTGGAGGACATAGCAATGAGTAAAAAACAGGTGTGTTCTAAACAACTGTTTAATTTAAAATGATATTGTTTCAATGATTAATTAACTATAGGGTGACACAAACATTGATTACATAAGCCTATTTTGAACAGGCAATTCTATTGGGGTAAATGCCCTTTCTTGTCTTCTGTAATAGTTATGAGCTTTGTCTCTGAAACAGATTAAAAGCTCAATTAGTACGCATTTAATAGTGAAATCTCAAGTGATATGAAGATGAGAAATTTGGCCTTTTAGATTTCTGAATTCCACCTATTACAACTTCCTGAGTCCTATATTAAGCTATGACAAAAGTCCTTATTCAACTATAAGTCAAATTCTCACCAGCACCTAAACTGCTTCCTGACAATAAATGTGTTTGCGAGGTTCACCGTTTCTTGGGTGACAAGATGAATTTTATGACTAGATCTGGATTCTAAACAATACACTATAAGCATATAAATTAATGTGCAGAAAGTAAGACAGTTATGAACTTGGGACCAAAGAAATCTGGTGATGCTCAATGTTAAATAAGGTGAATTTGAATAAATTAGGAAAATTGTAATGTCTCTCAGAGACCGGAAGGACATCTATATTTACTTGATCTAGAAACTATTTGAAGTCTTGCCATAACCTGAGCATTTGGGCTCTAATGTTTAAAAATTGAGGAATTACCTTGAGAATAATAGTAGGAATTCCTGCCTGTTTTGTATCCTAGAACATTTTGTTTAGAAAGAGCATTTTATGGCCTTCTCTGTAACAATTGGTTGATAGATTGAATAAATTACTCCTCCAAATAGGAGTACTGAAAAGTGTGAACATCAAGCCCTACTTTGAGATTTCCAGACATGATTTGCAATGCCATCAATTTAGTGTGTGTAATGCCAAGAGGTGAGTCTATTTTATTTAGAATAAATATACTGTGGGTCTTTTCCTCCTTCCCTTTTTCCCTGCTTTGTTCTGCTCAAGAAAGCTTGCAGTTGTCCAGGTATGAGGAGGGAGACTTTCTTCTGTTTTATATTTTTTTCTGAAGTTACAGATTTTTCAAGAACTCAGCTTATTGGAGGGGTGGATGATGCTTTTTTATTAGACTTTGAATATTGGGTGGTTGCAGAGATTTTATTTCTGTTCCTCTTGCCTTAATTCGAGTTTTCCTGAATTAACATATGCCCGTAGTCCTCCACTTACCGCTTTGGGTTACTGACTGTTCTAAGAGTCCAGTTGGTGGCTTCTGATAGCTTTCTAATGCTTCTAAATAAAATTTTTAAAAGTATATTTTATCCAACATATTTTCTGTTTTCAGTAGGAGGATTGGGATGAATAACCTAACCTCACCTAATCTCAGTAGCAGAAGTTGGAACCATCCATAGCTTTTCTTAATGGATTTCTTTTAGATTGCCCCTTCCTGCCAGAGCCAGCATAATTACCACAAGGTGCTCTAAGAAGAGAATTCTACTCTGGAACTTGCTCATGCCTTAAAATTTCTGTATCTTCAATTTTTGCAAAATGCACGATAAACTATAAGTAAATTTGTATATAGGCTAGGTTTTCATAATTGTTATGAAATTAATAACAAATTATTCATAATTAATAACAAACAGGCTAATGTTTATAGTTATTTGCATATGTAGAAACTGCTAAAAAATCTGCAATCACATTGACAAAGTTTGGTTCCTTTGCTAATACTATGTCTTCTTTCTCATATACAAAGAAATTTTGTAAAACTAAATTTTGAGTGTATAAAGTAAAATATTCTTTAAATGGTTCTTCCTCATTCTTTCTGTAACACTTTACAGTGCCATTTTCTGTTCTGAATTATCAACATCTTTGAGTTATTTACATTTTTCCAAAGTCGTCATGTTATAATGATACTATTATCCAAGTAAAGTACAGTGTCAATTAAGCCCTATTCTCCCAGATAAATGTCCTTTAGCTTCATTCATTTATCCAGCCTGTATTTATTGGATGCCTAATATACGTTAGATGCAAAGACAGACATTGGTTGAGTAAGTTAGATACAGGAAATTTGTTGCACAGCTAGACTACTTCAACTGTCTCCATGAGAGTCTCTTTTCTGTTATTTCTGAGAAAATTCTACAGTGTTACCTTCAACATTATTTCCCTTTCATATGACTCTCCCTAACAATTTCCCATAATAACAAAAGGAAGGCAGGCGAGTCAATTGTCTTTGAATTAACTTTTAAATGATTCATGGAGATAGTTATCTAAACAGGAAAATATAAGATAGATTATATTTTATTTCTTCATATTAAAGATTTCTTGAGAATGCCTCTACTTAAGTGAAAGCTGCCAGTGATCATGTTTTATGGAGGCAGATTTAATCATACAACAGTTGAGTTGACTTATATTCCACTTCAATAGTCTTTACTGATCCTCTTTGTTCTTCAGCCTGAAATTTTTATTTCAATGTAATGTGCCATGTGTATCAATTGAGATATACAGAGATTATTATATATAATTTTAGAACATTAATCATAAGATCCATTTTTGTCTGCATGTATTGAAAAGACTGAGTTGAAAAACAATAGATTATGTCAAATAAACTACGATATAGTAGAGACTTGACTATAATACCACTCCTCTATCTCACTTATTCTATAGGTCTGAACTTACACATCACTAACAATATAAGAACAAGGTGTTAGGAACTGAGTATTTATATGAATGCTCCTTAATCAAATCTGTTCTTTCAAATCTACTCTGGAATTTCTTTCTACATTGAAATTTCAGACTAAATTCATGCATAAAAAAGTATATATTTTGAAACATTATGCTTATTTCTTCCAGAAAGTTTTCCACATTTTAATAGTGAATAAATCATGTTTTACTATTATAGTCATGAAATTAGCAAAATTTTAGGTGTAATTATCATTCTTAAGTTTTCCTACACAAACTCAAATGTTGAACTAAGAAAAAGAACTTCTATAAATTATCTCCATAGGAAATCCCTCTGCAAATTATAGTTTGAACCTCATTTGATCATAACATTAAATTTGAAACAACAATTTTACTTCATTTCTTGTATTTGAAATACCTTGCAAAAGCATTAACCAATTAATCAAATTAGATAACAATTCTGTTATGAATTGAGCATCATATAGAATCATTTGCTACAGAATATCAAGATAGTGTATGTATATGTCACTTTTGAGGTAATAATTATATCTATGTGCAGTAAAGTATTTATTATCTTATCTAATTAATACACATTTTGGCAGGTCAGGGATTGTGGGTAATTACAGTTTTCTATTAGGTAATAATTTGTATGATTTATGAAGGCTATGAAACAACGCTGTGAGCCAAAAAGCTGTCTGGAATAATTACAGTTAAGCAGCACGATCAACAGGTACACCCAGCCAAGAGAACGCAGCCCTGAGGATAAGAGCCTCAAACAAACAGAAGCAATCTGAGGTGTTCACTTCTCAGCCTGTTTTTTCTAACCTGGGAAAAAAAAAAAACGGCCCACCCACTGTTTTCAGCTGTAACAAAGAACTGATTGCTTAAGTATAATGTAGTTGTTTTCCAAAGTTCATGTGTTGATGTGGAGGACTTCACACACACACACAAATAAATATAAGTATCATAGACCATATAAATTTGCAATTATTTCAGGAAAGACTAAATGCAGACACATTTAATTTAAGAATGACAATGTTTTCTGTGGTTATTGAAAACTCAGAACTAGAATATGCCCCTTCATGGATCACAGCCTTGTCATGACAAACGGGTTTGTGTAACTCAGTGAAGCTACCAGCTTTCTTGTGCAGGGCCACTCAGGTTGAACAGATCATAGTGAAGAGTTCTGACCAAATGTGGTCTGCTGGAGGAGGGAATGGCAAACCACTCCAGTCTTCTTGCCTAGAGAATCCCATGGGCAGTATGAAAAGGCAAAAAGATATGACACCAGAAGATGAGCCCCGCCCACCCTCCCAATAGGTCAGAAAGTGTCCAATGTGCTAATGCAGAATAGTGGAGGGCCATTACTAATAGCTCCAGAAAGAATGAAGCAATTGGGCCAAAGTGGAAATGATGCTTAATCGTGGATGTGTCTTTACCTCTCAACTCTGGCCAATTCAATAAGCTCTGAGTCTCATTTCTTCCTGGAACTGAGAGACCCCTGGAAAAATTGTCCCAGCAGGAATTGAGATTGTAGTTTGTTTCTAAAGAAGCTTTGCTTATAATCAGGAGTTGACTGCCACAGAAACACGAGAGTTACAAAAGAACTCAATAGACATCATCCATATTTATACAATAATTTTCAGGAAGTTGGTGGGTTGCTGTAGACTGTAATGCAGGTTATTCTTTATCAGACACTTTTCTTTTGCTAAGTGTATTTTGACCTTCCCATCAGTCATCCTCTTTTGCTCCATATTAATGCCCTCAAGGTAGGTAATGTTTTAATTGGCATTCAGCACATTCACCAACCAAGAGATCCTATCTTACGTGAAGAAGCAGCTGGTAAATTTCTGTGAACTGTTCTCAATATGTGGGAAGTTCTTAAATTAGTTTCATCTTTCTCCGGGAGACTCATATATTTATATCCTGTAGGAGCATATTGAATTTTTAGTTATTAACTTCAGGTAGAGCCAAGTTCTTACTATTTTTTTAAACTTGAAGACTAAAAGATAATGTCAGATAATACAGACTGTTGAAAGAAATGTCACAGGGTATTCCATTTTAAAATTCATGCTAAATTGTAGAGTCAGTAATCCACCACACATAATAGATACTTTTGCATAAGTTGGAAAGTTATACTACGTGAGAATACCAAGCGCTCTAGGAATGGTCTGGAATGGAAATTGGAGATTTCTCCTGAGACAGTCCACAAAGCAGCCACCTTCATCAGCCTCACTTTTATCAAGCATTTGCTTTGCAGTGAATCAAGGGAGAGAGGAAAGAGATGAGATGGAGCAAGGATGCAGAGATGTGAGAAATCCACAGCACATACCACCCTTGGTCCCTGACTTACTTTGAACTGGGCAGCCTCTTCTTGCAGTAATTGTCATCCAAAATGAACACTCTCTCTTACTTTCAAAATGTACTTTCAGGGGAAAAATGGAGTAAACAAAAGAAAAGTCACAGCAAAGAAAATTTCTTAATTCCAACAGGCTCTTTTTTGGTAAGAAGTGTGATTTTTAGGATGAACATATGAATGAATGCTCTCAATTTAGACTTGCGTTCTGAAGCTACATGCAAACTCATTCTATCATATCAGGCGAAACAGAGTTCAGGTCAAAGAATGACAATAGAAAGAGAAAGCTTCTTGCATTTAAGCATTTTTAAGTAGAGTTTGATTGGCAGATATTTGAGTAAAGATATCCAGCTTGTTTCCCTGATGGTTCAGTGGTAAAGACTCCAACTGCCAATGCAGAAGATGCGCATTTGATCCCTAGGTCTGGAAGATCCCCCCTGGAGAAGGAAATGGCAACTCACTCCAGTATTCTTGCCTGGGAAATTTCAGGCACAGAGGAGCCTAGTGGGCTACAGTCCATGGGGTTGCAAAAGAGTCAGATATGACTTTGTGACTAAACAAACAAAGGTCAGCCTGTCATAGGGATTGGCATGGTAACAGCACCCAAAAATTAGTAGTTCTCTTCCCCCTGGAAAATTTCCATGGACAGAAGAGCTTGGCGGGCTACAGTCCATGGGGTTACAGAGAGTCAGACATGACTGAGCATGCATGCATTCCCCTCTCCTCCCCTGACACCCACACTCTACACCCCCCCTCACACACATACACACACACACACCATAGTACTTCCTGTGAAAGACAATGGCCCCAAGAAGGTTCAAACCCCTATAGGAAAACAAACAAAAAAGGTAAAATAAAGTTCAGAAAGATTTACCAGGTCAAAGATCATAGTGAAACCAAAAGTTATGTCAGGTTATAGCAGAAAGTGAATTTAGAGTAAAAACACATCATTAATTCTTATGATTATAACATTATCTACCTGCTGATCTTGGATTAGACAAAATAGTGTGTTAAAATCCAGGTAGGAATTACACATGCGTAGTATGGATGGATATATACATATATACACACAGAGAAACATACTGTTATATATAATTAAATGTATTTAATCCTAGGTGAACTGTTACATATATAGCTCTTAACAAAGATTGTATGTTAAAAGATATTTTTATGTCTGAAAACTTTTGTTGTCTTTTCTGGATAATCATTCCTTTTGTGTTTTGCAGCCATTTGCTTATTGCTTAATTTCTATATCTTTGATATTTGCCATTTACCAAATATTGATGTTTTTATTCAAAGGTTTTATTTTATAAGTATTTTAATTAACAGCATGTATGATGTTTTCTCTTTAAAGTTCAAGTTTGTGGAAAAAAAACCATAAGGCTTTGAAAATATAAAAATGAGTTCCATTAGCGTATTGACACCATTGATGTCACCTTCCAGCATATTTTAAATGTGGAACAGTCTCGTTCACCTTATCTGTTTTCCCCCTTTAGTTTCTTGTCCCATTACATCATCCAGTGGTGCTGTCGTGTGCGTTAGTTCTTGCCAAGGGGTATAAAACAGAGCAGAGCGTGTGCACGGCCTACACCTCCTGTATCCAGTCAGCAGGGTCCTGTTGTTTCTTATTAAACAGCAGTCCCCACAGTGATATTGTGGGGAATTCGCTTGATCTTCCCAGGACAAGAGTCTAAAGCTCTATTTCAATTCATTTGGCCCCAAGTGTCTTTTGCAGGAAGTAGAAACACATACAAAAATTTGGTGTAACTGGTGGAATTTTTCCTCACTTTGCTTAGAATCATTTTCTGAAGTGTAGTTTTCTTGCTCTGAAGATGCAGCAGCTTTTGACGTTAGTTATTCTCATCACTCATTTTCTGGCGGTTGACTCCAAAAAAACAAGAAAAAGAAGACGAACCACCGCCTGAACTGGACTCCTGACAATTCGACAAGCCTGCTTTGAGAGTGAGATGACTCAACTGCACGGTCTTATATTCCAACCCACCTGGGGTTCCTGAGTCTTATATTTTCTATCAGTTGACTAGAAGTTGGGGCTGTGGTGGGATCCGATTTGAATCTTCCTGAATTTTAGTTGACCTGTCATTACCTGCAACCAGTATCACAGGGTGCTTTAGTGATTTGCTTGGAAATTCTTCCTATGACATGCTCTTTACTTCCTGACCATAGAGGTGAAACATCTAGATTACAAGGCATTAACTATAACCAATAGCTCTGGTTCTTTAACACTCTTAGTTTACCTTAATGCACTGCGGTTAAATTCATTTGATTATTTGATTGTCAATTTGGGGGCTTCCCTGGTGGCTCAGTGGTAAAGGATCTGCCTGCAATGCAGGGGACATGGGTTCTATCCCTGGGAAGATTCTCTGGGGAAGGAAATGGCAAACCACTCCAGTATTCTTGCCTGGATAATCCCATGGACAGAGGATACTGGTGGGCTACTGTCCTTGGACCACTTGAGCTGGACATGACTGAGCGACTGAACAGATACACACATGTACACATACACAAGGCCATCCTTAATGGTAGGAACATGGAACACTGCTATGGTGGGTGAAGTTCAACAAATTTTCTCCTTAGGAGGTAACAAGAATAGGGGCACTTCTTTACAAGTAGGAGATGACAGGTCCTTTAAACATGATCCACTAATATCTCAGATGGGACCCAGTGGGTTCACACTGAGGGGTTAGATTTTTAAAATTACAATGCATTTTGTTTAGAAGAGGGATTAAAGTATTTGCCAAAATGATTTGTGTTGACAAAATGGCTTAGTACATTTGGCAGATTTATTTGGAGTATGGAATAAATTAAGGTGTCTAGCAAAAGATGTGCTACAGTCACTGAAACAATTTCAATTATTTCAGAAACTCTATTTTTATTCACTTTGCAAAATGTGCTTAGTTGAACTGCCAGTCCCTGTTACATTTCCATTTCTAAGCAATTAATTAAAATCCCAAATCAGTCTTTTCTTGATCATGCCAGCAGGAGTCGGTTACCATGGAAATAGGAAGATCAGTAGTATTTGGAAGAGACAAAAAAATGGCTTGTATTGGTCTTTTATTTTGGAAACATAAGTGATGGTCTAGAGTAGCTTGTTGGCTCTGTAATAGGAAGATCTGCTCCCCCAGTAGCAAGTGTGGCAGTGACAATTGGAAATTACTGACAGTCTAGGGATTACATTTCACCCCCCAAGGATATCATTTGGCCAGTTGAAAAAGTCATTAACTCAGCTTTTTCATGTCTTCTATCTATAGGTTAAACCCCCAAATGTAATTGATTACAGAGTATTCTGCTGTAGCTAAGCAGGATTTCAAATCGATAATTGGTTACATTTTATGAAAACCCATGAAAAACTATTTATGATTTTTTTTTCATATGTCAGGCCAGTGTGCTTTAGACAGAAAGCTTATTTCCAGACAATAGAGTAAACTGAGAATGACTGTGATTGAAACCATATATATTTTTTTTACCTTTTGGAAAGTGGAAGCTTATGGGGTATCATTTTTGGGTATTTAATTAAAGCACAATTCAGTAGTGCTGCCTTAAAAAACAGTGCATTAAGAAGACATGATAATGAATGATACTAATATGACTGTATTAAAAACAAATTAGAGTTGTATTGGAAAATCTAAACTGTGTGAAAGACGTAATTTTAAAGATGTAGATGGTAATAATTTTCAATATTTAATAACGGTTACATGCCAAGCACTGCTCCTAGTGGTTTAAAAGTAAAAACTCAGTGTTTCTCAGTGGCACCATGAGGAAGATCTTAGCATTCACAGATGCAGTGATTGTCTTAAATTATGGAATTTTTCTAGGTGAAGAGATTCTGTACTTTCATGTGCTACTAATTAGCCATCTGTGAAATCAGAAGATGGGTGATAATTTTCTGCTATGCTAGGCTTATACAGGTCCCACATAAAAATTTATATTTTTCTGTTAGCTAAAATTTTCTCTGAAAATAATTAGGAAAAATTCAGATATTAGAAAGAAGGTATAAATCAAAATTTCATTTTTTGCTCTAGCATGAAACCCCAGTGGGAAAATTAGTCTATACTCTCCAGGAGACAGTCCTGTCTATACATAGTGATAATTAAGAAATGAGAATTTTTCAATAAAGTTTTCTCTGATTGCTGTAGGCAGTCAAAATAATGTTGCCATTTGTCTCTACAAAATGCTATTATGTTTTCCATATAATAAAGTCCTCGAGGCATACCTACATGTCTTATGCCTATGTGTATTTTAGAAGTGATAATTATTTAAGATGAGTGGTAGTCTTTTTAGTTAATCTTTGGAAGAGAATAACAGCCACAATTCCCTTTAGTTTACTGTAAGATGAATAGAAAGGTAAGGCATGCCTGGCAACATAAGCCACGTGGGTGTCTAGAATTTGGGAGTCATATCACAAATGACATACTTTATATGCTATATGAATCATAGCATCTCTCCAGCTACCTGCTGGCCAGGTAGGTAGAATATACTTCAAACACATGCATAGCAAGAAAGGCTGCTACTTGCTGCTTTATAACCCTATTCCCACCAATCTAAGCTCTCCCTGTGTAATGGCCTGGAAGTCTGAATCAATACTTCTGGGCTGTATCCCCAAATTTCTTATAAGATTTTCATTTAGACTTCCTTTTGTACCTGTATCAGGTGCATACTAAGTGAATACTACACCACTATTCAGTAATGGACAGAGGACCTGGTGGGCTGTAGTCCGTGGGGTCGCAAAGAGTCGAGCATGACTGAGCGACTAACACACACACTCATTCAGTATTGAGAAATCTAAGAAGAATAAGACATATCTACCGATTTCAAGGGGTATGAATTTTATCGTATTCCCTATAGCACAGAATATGGTGATTTGAATGCTTCGATGACTTAGGAATTCTTGTTGTTACACTGATCTCACGGTGAAGATATATGCTATAGGCAAAGATAAACAGAATGTATAAACTAACATCTAGCTATTTAATTTGCAAGTATCCACTGAGCACATGTTATGTTCCAGACACAGCACCAGGCACTGAGGAGTGAAAGCACATGTGAGATATTGAAATGAAAGGCACATACTGTTACTATGAAACATGATTTCTGATGCCTGGTTAACTGTTGAAGTTCTTAACGCCTCTGCTTACTGTGGAAACTCATCTCAAAGACAGGTTCTCAACAAAATATACTTCCCAGTGTGAACGCCCTTATTAAACGCCTCCCCTGAGTCTGGGTTGGTCCTGTGACTCACATTTCAAACAATAAAATGCAATAGAAATTATTTCAGGGCTAGATCTTACGAAGTCTCACAGCTTCCACCTGGAATTCTTGGGATTTTTTCCTCTGAGGACACGCTATAATTCCTCTGAGACTCAATCACAGTCTCATACTGACCCTGAGACTTCAGTGCTATGTGGAAGTCCAAATTCAGCTAAACAGAAAGCCACACAGAGGGACAGAAATAAACCTGACAAGGTCCCAGCAGCTCTAGTCATCCCACTGCGGTACAAGTGTGCCCGTGCGTGTGTGCTAAGTCGCTTCAGTCATGTCCAACTCTTTGCGACCCCATGGACTATAGATACGAGGCTCCTCTGTTCATGGGATTCTCCAGGCAAGAATACTGCAGTGGGTTGCCATGCCCTCCTCCAGGGGACCTTCCCAAACCAGGGATTGAACCTGTGTCTCCTGCTTCTGTATTGCAGGTGGATTCCTTACTGTTGAGCCAATTTAGTTTAAACAGCAACTTTTTTTTTTTGAAGTTACTGGGAGCAATTAGTAGAATTATTTTCTGCTGGTGCTGCTAAGTCGCTTCAGTCATGTCTGACTGTATGTGACCCCATAGACGGCAGCTACCAGGCTCCCCCGTCCCTGGGATTCTCCAGGCAAGAACACTGGAGTGGGTTGCCATTTCCTTCTCCAATGCATGAAAGTGAAAAGTGAAAGTGAAGTCGCTCAGTCGTGTCCAACTCTTAGCGACCCCATGGACTGCAGCCTACCAGGCTCCTCCGCCTATGGAATTTTCCAGGCAAGAGTACTGGAGTGGGTTGCCATTGCCTTCTCAGAGGATTATATTCTAGGAATAACTAAAGCACCAAGATCTGGGAAAACAGAAATAAAGGCAACTCTGGAAAATTTAAGAACAAGAATCTCATCTTCCCAGACCATCTTGATTGCCTTCTCAGCTGTTTCTTCAGCTGATCTTCTGTATCGACTTCAGCGTTTCAGGACAACTTTCCATAAGGCTGGAAAATACACCAGCTCCATGGGGAACACAGCTTCCCAAATTCCCTTTCAGAAAGAATGGCCACTCTTCTGCATGCAGGTTGAAACATCCTGGGAAATAACCTAGCTTGAATGTTGCATCCACTGCTGGATTATCACTGTGGGCAGGGAAGCAAGTGCCATTGTAACAAAATCATTTGAAAACCTATGGGAAAAACAGATTTTTTTTAAAACAGGGTGATATTTGGGTAAGAAGAGAAAAGGACAGGAACTGGTTAAAGAAAGCATGACAAGTCTGCTATGTATAGTATGCAGTACCCAACAAATAACTTGACTTCATATTTTATTTATTTATTTATTTTTTTTGAACAGAGGAAAATTTATGCGTCGAACCTGGACTGGTCACTTATGATAATATACATGCTACAATTCCATTTTCTCCAATCATTCCACCTTCACCCTCTCCCACAGAGTCCCAAAGACTGTTCTAAATGCCTATGTCTCTTTTGCAGTCTCTTATACAGGGTTCAGGTTACCATTGACTTCATATTTTAAAGTATGGGGATATTATTGCTGATACATGAATTTTTTCCATGTTAATAGTTTAATAGTGGAAAAGTGGCTATACCTATCTTACAGAGAAATGTTTTTTATTTGAAATGTGTGCATTTTAATATCCTATTTAATTTTGGATATTTACCAATGAGGAAGTAAAGCGAGGATGTTTTCTGTTCCTGACATTGGGTTTAGCAGGGCAGGAATAATGTTATCTATTAATGAGCAGAGATGTTAGCTGAAGAGGTCTGGCTACATTCCAGTTTGGCTAATTAAATCCTACCTGCTTAAATTCTGTCTTTATTTTCAAATGAATATTCACCGTTATTTCTCATTTGAAACATTATTTGACGTTTGGGACTACCAGTTTATTTGTGAGGTAAAGAATTCCAGTTTACTTTGGGTTGAAAATACCCTAGCTCCAGCCCAATGTTACATATATATACTGTGTGGACTTTGCAAGACTTCTTAGGGCTCTAGTGGTAGGACTGCATATTTTTCTGATGACAATACAACCTTTTAAAATCCTTTCTATGCTTCACTTGGTGATGGCAAGCTATCAAACACTATGCCTAATGCAAACCAAATTTGATCTGAGCCATTAAAATATGGTACTTTTAACCCAGCAATACTTGGATTAGTGATTAACGTCTAAAATGAGCATGTTGCAAGTTGAGAAAGGATCAAATCAAAATTAATTAATTAGAGTCTAATTAATGACTCTAATTAGTCATGACTGTGTTAAAACCTATTTCACAGAGTCCATCATACAATATGTCAAATCAATATTTTGCAGTTTAAATAGAAGATTCAAGTTACAACTTATTTATATTATTTGTTGTTGTGATAAAAAATTTAACATTGTATCTATTCTCATGAGATTTTTTTAGGAGTACAATACTAACTACAGGTGCAGTGTTGTACAGCACATCTCCAGAACTTATCCATCTTGCATAATCGAAACTTTATACCTCTTGGTTAGGACCTCCCCCATGTTCCCTCCCCCAGCATCTGGCAATGTCATTTTACTCTGTTTCTATGAATCTGATGACTTTGGATTCCTTATACATGCAGAATCATACAGTATTTTTCTTGCTGCGCCTGGCTTATTTCACTTAGCATAATGTCCTCTATGTTCATCCATGTGTCCCAAATGGCAGAGTTTCCTTATTTTTTAAGGGTGAGTAACATTCTATTGTATGTATGTACCTGAAAGGATGGGTGACAGACTGGGGTCTATGGCGGTATCTGTAAGCTCGCTTTTATATTCGCTTTTCTTAAAGTCTCTAGGACATAGGCACCAAGAGAAATCAAAGAGGCAATGATATAATGAGAGGCTCTGTGATAAGAGGCCCCTGAACAAGAGATTTTCTCAAAGTGAAGGTGGAAGAATAATTCAATCGTGTCTATAAAACTTTCCTTCTCTGAAGTCGGAGAGGAAGAGAGTGACACAGTAATAGAGCAAGCGGATATTGTGACACTCATTTAGGTTATTTAGAGAATAAGATCAGCAATAGGATCATAGATAGACAAAGGGACTGATATACACACAAATCTACAGATCTGGAGATGCGTGAAATGCACATTCCAGCACAGTTGCGTCTTCACGTCCTTGGGGGAATAGTTCTAGGACTCCCTGCAGATGCCAAAATCCAAAGATGTTTAAGTCCATTGCAAAACATGGCCAGTGCACTCAGCCCTCCCTATCTTCATATTCCATACCCTGGGATTCGACCAACAGACTTTCTATCTGCATTGGGTTGAATTCATGGATTTGGAGCCTGTAGATAAGAGGGCCTGCTATATAATCGTTCCATTTACAGTCTGTGTCCAGGGTAATTTAAATCTCACTTTTTAGCTAGGCGTTTAAGATCCAATGTCTTTAAAATTTATCTTTTCATTTCTTCTCTTTTACATGATGAAAGTGAATGGATTTTGGAGTAGGAAGTTTTCATTTCAGTAATGGAATGCTTTCTCGTTTATCACTTTGCAATAACAAAAAATAATCTGGAAAGAGACAGCTAAAATAAATTTCTGAATACTTTTTACTCTTTCTTAGTGGTTGATAAAATATTCACCCAAAAATAAGTCTATGTGTATGTATGTATATGCATATATATGTGTATTTACATATATACACACACGAAGGCATTCTTTGCTTCCCTTCTAAGTATTAATAAACAACATAAAACTTTCTAAGAAGGGGACATTTCAAAATGCTTCCAAGTAATGTCTCCACCTCTGTTACTACATTTAATATCTGCTTAGGATAAGCAGTTGCCCAGGTGAATGTCATGTACTGCAGGGGTTTATAGGAATTTGCAGAGATATATCATGGGAAACGGAGAAGGCAATGGCACCCCACTCCAGTACTCTTGCCTGGACAATCCATGGACAGAGGAGCCTGGTAGACTGCAGTCCATGGGGTCGCTAAGAGTCAGACATGACTGAGCGACTTCACTTTCACTTTTCACTTTCCTGCATTGGAGAAGGAAATGGCAACCCACTCCAGTGTTCTTGTCTGGAGAATCCCAGGGATGGGGGAGCCTGGTGGGCTGCCGTCTATGGGGTTGCGCAGAGTCGGACATGACTGAAGCGACTTAGCAGCAGCAGCAGCAGCAGCAGCATCGTGGGAAAACCATAATGTCAGAAATAGACAGAATGCCTTTCTATTCTGAATTCAAGCTATTGTAGATGCACATGAATGACTTTTATTTCCACCTAAATCCCCCTCTTAAACACTTCCTCTGCCAATAGGATCCACGAAGCCAGATAGAATTTTAATATCAGATGACAAGCTTAACGTTTGTCACACTTTGTGTTACAAATTGAATATATCTTTCCTTCTTCTCTTGTAGATACAACAGTTCTTGCAATATTTTCCAACTCTATTTGTCATTTCAGTAGCAAATCAATTTGAATTTAACAAGCAAACTCTAGATTATTTGCACATAAAACATTTCAGTTTCTATTCTGTGGAGCCCTACCGAGGCCAGTGCATAGGTTTGCTAAAGCTGCCATAACAAAATAACACAGACTGAGTGGTTTAAATAGCAGGACTTTACTGTCTCGTAGTTCTGGAAGTCCCAGATCTGTCAGACAGACTTCCAGTTCTGGAAGTCTCAGATCAGGGTAGCAGCACAGCTGGGTCCTTCTTGAAGGCTGTGACGGTGGGATTTGTTCCAGGTCTCTGACTTGCAAAGGGCATTATCCCTGTTTCTTCACAATGTCTTTTCTCTGTGCATTCACATTTCGCCTTTTTATAAGAACACCAGTCTTTTAGACTAGGGCCCACTCTAATGACCTCACTTTAGCTTGATTATGCCTATAAGAACCTGAATCCAAATATGGTCACATTCCAAGGTACTGGGGGTTAAGATGTCCACATATGACTTTTAGGAGCACAATTCAACCTGTGACAGAGAGAGACTTAAAATAAATCTATGTTGACATAGGGCTTCTCAGGTGGCTCAGCTGGTAAAGAACCTGCCTGCCAATGCAGGAGATGCAAGAGACTCACGCTTGACCCCTGGGTCAGAAAGATCCCCTGGATAAGAGAATAGCAACCCACTCCAGTACTCTTGCCTGGAGAATCCCATGGACAGAAGAGTCTGACAGGCAATAGTCCATGGGGCCACAGAGAGTCAGGCACAACTGGGTGTGCCAGAACAGACACATCTAGATAGAGGTATAGGCATGTGGATACCCATACATGTGTGGGTATATGCACACATACATGTGTGTATATGCAAGTTGTGTATATACAAACATATGTGATTAGTTTTCATTTTATATTGTTTTCTTGGAAAATAAATAACAAATGAAAAATTCAGACTAATAACATTCTATATATACCTATTTCATTAAAATTTTAAAGGTTCAGCTCAGTTAATTCTCTCAGTTGTGTCTGACTCTTTTCTACCCCATGGACTGCAGAACTCCAGGCCTCCCAATCCATCACCAACTCCTGGAGTTTACCCAAACTCATGTCCATTGAGTCGGTGATGCCATCAAACCATCTCATCCTCTGTCATCCCCTTCTCTTCCTGCCTTCAATCTTTCTGAGCATCTTTCCCAAGCCCATGGACTGCAGCCTACCAGGCTCCTCCGTCCATGGGATTTTCCAGGCAAGAGTGCTGGAGTGGGCTGCTATTCCTTCTCCAGGGGATCGTCTCGACCCAGGGATCGAACCTGGGTCTCCCACACTGTAGTCAGATGCTTTACCATCTGAGCCACCAGGGAAGCTCTTTCCCAGCTTCAGGGTCCTTTCATATGAGTCAGCTCTTTGCATCAGGTGGCCAAAGTATTGGAGTTTCAGCTTCAACATCAGTCCTTCCAATGAACACTCAGGACTGATCTTTAGATGCACTAGTTGGATGTCCTTGTGGTCCAAGTGACTCTCAAGAGTCTTCTCCAACACTATGTTCAAAAGCATCAATTCTTCGACATTCAGCTTTCTTTATATTCCAACTCTTACATCCATACATGAATACTGAAAAAACCATAGCCTTGACTGGACAGACCTTTGTTGGCAAAGTAATGTCTCTGCTTTTTAATATGCTGTCTATGTTGGTCATAAATTTCCTTCCAAGGAGTAAGCATCTTTTAATTTCATGACTGCAGTCACCATCTGCAGTGATTTTGGAGCCCAAAAAAATAAAGTCTCTCACTGTTTCCCCATCTATTTGCCATGAAGTGATGGGACCAGATGCCATGATCTTAGTTTTCTGAATGTTGAGCTTTAAGCCAACTTTTTCACTCTCCTCTTTCACTTTCACCAAGAGGCTTTTTATTTCCTCTTCACTTTCTGCCATAAAGGTGGTGTCATCTGCATATCTGAGGTTATTGATATTTCTCCTGGCAGTCTTGATTCCAGGATGAAGCTTGTGCTTCATCCAGCCCAGCGTTCCTCATGATGTACTCTGCATATAAGTTAAATAAGCAAGGTGACAATATACAGCCTTGATGTACTCCAATTCCTATTTGGAACCAGTCTGTTGTTCCATGTCCAGTTCTAACTGTTGCTTCATGACCCGCATACAGATTTCTCAGGAGGCAGGTCAAGTGGTCTGGTATTCCCATCTCTTGAAGAATTTTTCACAGTTTGCTGTGATCCACATGGTCAAAGGCTTTATCATGCTTTATCTTTGAATCCTCTTTGCACTCCCCGTGCATATTTTTCATATGGATTTTCTTATGCTCTCCAGTATAAAACCTGAGTATCTGCTCTTTCAAATTAATCCACTGATCAATTACCATGAGCAAAAAAGACTGGCATCAACAAATAGGGAATAATATGATTAGGGATCCATCTCCAGAGAAGGTTGTTGCCCAATCAGAGTTTATTCAAAGTGAGGGGATGTCATAGTGATAGACATTCCTGTCATTTCTAAAGAATTTGATGATAAACTACACAGTATAACAGTACAGGGTGGAAGCACCAAGGATAATTTTGAAAAAATATCTGTCATCACATTTTCCACTCTTGCAGTAAAAATAAAACTGAATTTTCATGGTAATTATAACTAAACACTGATAACACTGAATAATACTTTAAATGCTATCCTTGCTGGTCATATATCTCGTAAGGTTTAATCATGTTTTTGGCTTACTATAGCAGTTTACTTCTTCTTACAGTTTCATTGATATAAACTTCATATACTATAAAATCCATCAATTTATAATCATTTGATGAATTTTAGCAAATTTATTGTTTTGCAACCTACCCTGCAATCCAGTGTTAGAACATTTCCATCACTCCATAAATTTCTCTGATGCTGTTTGTCACCTTCAGCCCAAGCAACTACTGATCTGCTTTCTCTCTCTGTCATTTTGTCTTTTAGAAATTTCAAATTTCTAAATTTGGTAGAAATAAGGTAGAATCATAAAATACATAGTCTTTTGTGTCTAAATTCGTTTTGACTTCTAGGTTGTAGACTGGATCACTAGTTTCTTCCTTTGAATTGATTAATACTTCATTGTATAGATACATTACATTTTTGGCTATATTCATCTGTAACGGACATTTGAATTATTTACAGTTTGAGATGAACAATATTGCCCTGAACAGTCACAAATAAGGCTGTGTGTATGCTTGCATTTCTCTTGCGTAGAGATCCAGGAGTGAAGTATTGAGGTTGATTTAAATACACATCTAAATTTTTAAGAAACTGTTGAAGTGTTTTCAAATTTTTATATTCCCATTAAAAATGTATGAGGATTCAAGTTGTTCCACAATCTTGCAAGCACTTAGTATTATGCTGAAGTCCAACTTATTTTTTCTTTTGTGGATTGTGTCCTTGAGGTCATGTTTTATTATTTTTTAGAAGTTTTATAGGTTTAGCTCTTACATTTGGTTTGTGATCCACATTCCAGGCAATACCCATGTGTGGTGTGAGGAAGGGCATAAGTTTTTATTGTTGTTGTTTAATAAATAAATCTAGTTGTTCTGGGAACACTTATTAAAAACTTATTATTTCCTTAATTGAACTGTTGTCATACCCTTTTGAAAGATCACCTAGTTGATTTTGGATTAAACCAACTTTGCATTTCCAAGGTTGATCTCACTTAGTTATGGGGTATAATCCCTCATACAGACTAATTGTTGGGTTTGGTTTAGTGATATTTTGTTAGGGATTTTTGTACCTATGTCCAGGAAGAATATTGGTTTTTTCCTTGTGATGTCTTTGTTTAACTTAGGTATCATTACTTAAATGTTACTTAGGAATACCCTCAGAAGATGAGTTGAGACGTGTTCCAGACACATAGATTCTGGAATTCAAGATGATTTTAAAAGAGTGATTTCCAATCTATTTACTAAGAAAATGTAGTGTTTGACAAATGCCAACATTGGCTGGATTTCAAAGTCTGATTATTATTTTTAAAATTCCTGTGGATTATTAAAAATAATAGAGCTCACTCTTGTGAACTCATGAAATTGATTTCCTTTATCTAATTACATGTTAAGAACAAAGATATTGTGAACTTTAAAAATATGAGCCTGGAACAAAATAAAATTGCACTTAATACTTCTACTATTTTAAAATAGCCAGAAATATTTTATTAGAAATGGTGCAAAAACAATAAAAAATTTAGAAATATTATTGGAATATTACAGAAAATTTCCATCAAATTTTACACATCAATTTCTTATTCACTCCTGGGTTATATTTGATGTTTACTTTCTAAAAAAAGAATTATGCAGAATGAAACTATAATTTCTGTAGAAATATACTCATGTGTTTTGGCAAGTTACAACAGAAATTTTCCAACAGTTAGTTTAACCCAGGTGAGGATAGATTCAGATTCACCCATAACATGAAACTAGGCATGCTGGAAACTAAAACTATTTTCTCATCATGTCATATTCAAATAGTCATGCTCTGGGGAAAGAGGTTTTATTATATCTTCTGCCTGAAAAAAGAAACAGTCAACTCTACCTCCAAGCTAGTTTAGCTTGCAATTTCCCATTCTGGTAGTATCTGTGCGAGAGAATTGAAAGGACAGAAGAAATGGTGGAGTTATAGAGTGGGGAAAGATTGTAGTGATATCCAGTTCAGCAGTCATGAGAGTAAGGATACTGAAAAGTTATTTGCTCAAATACATATATGAATCAGATTATACTGAGCTGGGGTCAAGACCCAGTCCTCTTAACACGCAGGAGAATGTACTTTACTGTATTCTGATGAAGTTGCTAGAACTTAAAAAATTGTAAATTAAATTTTAAATTTACAATTTTTAAAATTAAATGGTTTTAATTTGTAGGACTACCTTGTTCATTTCCTGGAGCCAAACGATAGAAAATGGTGGCACAGAACACTTTAATTATTTGCAAAGTAATTTCCCTGGTAGTTCAGACAGTAAAGAATCTGCCTGTGATACAGGAGACCTGAGTTCCCTGGTGGCTCAGAGGTTAAAGCGTCTGCCTCCAATGCGGAAGACCCGGGTTCGATCCCTGGGTCGGGAAGATCCCCTGGAGAAGGAAACGGTAACCCACTCCAGTATTCTTGCCTGGAGAATCCCATGGACGGATAAGCCTGGTAGGCTACAGTCCACGGGGTCGCAAAGAGTCGGACACAACTGAGCAATGGAATGGAACGGAGTTCGATCAGTGGGTCTGGAAGATGACCTGGAGACAGCAATGGCAACCCAATCCAGTATTCTTGCCTGGAGAATTCCATGGACAGAGAAGCCTGGCAGGCTAAAGTCCATGGGATTGCAAAGTCGGACATAACTGAGTGAATAACACTCACACCCCTGTGGTGTTCAATGTTACCAAACAATGGTCCCCATATTTTCAGTCTGGAGAGGCCAGTTTAATATTAATGGGGAGGGATGGAATCAAGATTGCTGGGAGAAATATCAATAACCTCAGATATGCAGATGACACCACCCTTATGGCAGAAAGTGAAGGGGAACTAAAAAGCCTCTTGATGAAAGTGAAAGAGGAGAGTAAAAAAGTTGGCTTGAAGCTCAACATTCAGAAAACAAAGATCATGGCATCTGGTCCCATCACTTCATGGCAAATAGATGGAGAAACAGTGGAAACAGTGTCAGACTTTATTTTCTTGGGCTCCAAAATCACTGCAGATGGTGACTGCAGCCATGAAATTAGAAGACGCTTACTCCTTGGAAGGAAAGTTATGACCAACCTAGACAGCATATTAAAAAGCAGAGATATTACTTTGCCAACAGAGGTCCGTCTAGTCAAGGCTATGGTTTTTCCAGTGGTCATGTATGGATATGAGAGTTGGACAGTGAAGAAAGCTGAGTGCCGAAGAATTGATGCTTTTGAACTATAGTGTTGGAGAAGACTCTTGAGAGTCCCTTGGACAGAAAGGAGGTCCAACCAGTCCATTCTAAAGGAGATCAATCCTGGGTGTTCATTGGAAGGACTGATGCTAAAGCTGAAACTCCAATACTTTGGCCACCTCATGCGACGAGTTGACTCACTGGGAAAGACTCTGATGCTGGATGGGATTGGGGGCAGGAGGAGACGGGGACGACAGAGGATGAGATGGCTGGATGGCATCACCGACTCGATGGACATGAGTTTGAGTGAACTCCGGGAGTTGGTGATGGACAGGGAGGCCTGGCATGCTGTGATTCATGGGGTCACAATGAGTCGGTCACGACTGAGCGACTGAACTGAACTGAACTGAACTGATGGATCATTAGTGTGGTCTCCCTCCTAGGACAGATTTTACTAATGAGAATTATATCTTCAGGGAAGTATGGGTCTGAATACATGGCAGAGAAAGACATGTAAGCTTAGTCTAGGAAAGAATAGGCAGAGGTGGCTTGAAATAGTGATTTCCAAGTAGTTGCTGGGCTAAAATGGGAAAAAATGAGTGAAATGCTTTCTGTGTAATTGAGCAGGAGTAGGGAAAAAGGTGAGGCAGACTTTGACTCAATAAGAAATTTTCAACAATTAACCACTGTTCAGGAATGAAATCAACCATGCTGTCTGATTTCATTTAAATTCATGACTTGGAACCCCAAGAGAGTCATTTAATGCTGTCTTGGTAATTTTATTCTAAGTCCTTAGGTTAATCATCCAGGAGGATGGAAAGCCATTCTCCAAATGTCATTTTCATTCTTCTTCTCTCTAAATACCTAACACTTCCTCTCATCTTCACTCTCCTCTAGTGTCCTTGCTATTCACTTTTCTGAGAAAATTATAGCAATTAGAAGAGAACTTCCAGAACCCCAGTTACAGTCCTACCACCATCTATACCCAAATACTTTGCATTTTTGTTTATTACCATTGACTGCTGTCCATGCTTCTGCTCAAAGCCAGTATCTCTCCTTTGGCGCTTCAAAACATCTCCCATTTATTAGAAAAGGTCATCACTCAGCAATTTCACCTCTTCTTCCTACATGTAATTTTTGGCTCTCCTGTATAATTTCCATCATAATACAAAAATACTGCTTTATCTTCTACCAAAAAAAATTCTCCCTTGACAAGCTCTTCTGAACCAGCTATCATTCATTTCTTTTTCTCTTCTTTACTCACATACAAAGTCTTGTCTATTCTTACCGACTCCAGTTCCTCTTTGCTAATTCCTGCAGAAATCTATTCAGGTCACTATTTTACCCTAACACCACTGCAACGAAACTGCTCCTCTCAGGGTCTGGTGATTCCATGATGATAACTGAATGGCCAGTTCTTAGTTCTCATCTTTCTGGAACAACCAGCAGCATCTGACACAGTACATCATTTCCTCCTTGTTGATGTACTTTCTTTGTGTGGCTTCCAGGCTGCCACACGCACCTGGCTTTTTCTCCTACCTCTCTGGACACATCTTCTCAGTTTCTCCTCCTGTCTTCTTAATTGTGGAATGCCCCCCTAGTCCAGCCCTTAGACCCCAGATTCCAATCTCCCTTATCTGACTGTCTACACGATCTCTTTACTTAGATGTCTCACAGTCTTCTGAAACTTAACTTTTTCTAAACTAGATTCCTGATACTTTTACATAAACCCTCTTGCCTCCAGGTTCCTTCATGTCAGCTGAAGGCAATCTCTTCTTTCAGATATTCAAATGCAAGCTCTTGGAATTGTCTTTGTCAGCTGTAATTCTCTTTCCCTCAGACAGAATATCCAATCAGTCCAAAAGTCCTATTTGTTTTAACTTCAAAATATATCCCAAACCTAAACACTTCTCATGACTTTCACTGATATTACTCTGGTTTCACTATAATATTGTATTTGGATTTCTGCAATAACCTCCTAATAGGCCTTTAGCCAGAGTAGTCTATCTTCAACAATATAGCCAAAGTGAGGCTCTGAGAAGAAAAAACAGCTGATGTCACTCTTATGTTCAAAGTACTGCAGTGACTTCTATTTTCAGGGTAAAAGGAAAATTACTTTCAATATCTTTTAAGGCCTGAGCAATTCAGCCCTCATTTTCTTCTGACCTCCCATTCCGTCATCCACTTTATATTCTGTGTTCTTCCTTCTCCATCTCAACGGGAGGTATGTTCTTGCCTTAGGATGTTTCCACTGGCTATTTATTCTGTTATAAATGTTGTCCCCTCAATGTCCCTGTGGCTAACTCTCTTTCCTTAAGTCCTTGGTATAATCTCACTCTTAACATATCCTACTGTGATGCCATTATTTAACATTGTAATTTATCTCTTTGCTATGTATGTATGTATATATATATACATATATATGTATAAATGTCACAGCATATTACCTACTAACATGGTCTGAAATATACCGACCTGTTAGTTTTATTTTTTATTGTCTGTTTCCCTCTCTCCCCTTACCCACCTCCCACAGAATGCAAGCTCTTGGGTATAAGAATCATTGTTTCATTAATGTTGTTGTTGTTGTTGTTGTTGTGAAGTCGCTCAGTCGTGTCCGACTCTTTGCGACCCCATGGACTGCATGAAGAAGGCTTAATTAAAATCCAGACTCCCATAACATAACATGCAGAATCCCTAGACGTCAATCAAAAATTATTCATTTTACCAAGAACTAAGAAGATTTCAAACGGAGTTAAAGAAAGCAATCAGTAGACATTAACATCAAAGTGATAGAGATGTTAGAATTATCTGCAACAATGTTAAAGTAGCAGTCATAAAAATGCTTTAAAGAGAAGTGCAAACACATTTGAAACAAATAATGAGAGACCATCTCAGCAAAGAAGTAGGAAGTCTCAACAATGAATTGAAAGGATAAAGAAGAATTAAAAAGAAATTCTGTAAAGCCCAATACTAAAATAAAAAGAAAAAATAATAATCAAGAGAAGAGTTTGTCAGTAGTATGGAAGGGGCAGAGGAAAGAGTGAGTAAACCAGAGATAAAATAAGACAAATTATCCAGTATAAACAACAGAGAGAAAATAGGCTGGACAAAAAAATGAGAAAGCCTCAGGGACCGCTGGATTACATATAACAGAAGAGCTACCTCTCATTAACGGAACTCTTGGAAGGAGAGGATAAAACATAAGGATAAAAACATTTGAAAAATAATGGTTGAAAAAGTCTTGAATTTGCTAAGAGCAACAAGATCACATATTCAAGAAATTGACCAAACTCCAAACAAGATAAAACTCAAAGAAATTCACCACAAGAAACATTATAGTCAAAATTTTTAAAACTACAAAAACAAACAAACAAAAAAAATGAAAACAATTTCAAAACATTGAGAGAGGAACAGCATCTTATCTATACAGGAAAAACAATTCAAATAACTGAATTTCTCATGGGGAAGCATGCAGGCCAGAAAAAGGTGATATTTTTCAGTTATTGAAAGAAAAGAACTGTCAATTAGGAATTCTATATCCAGCAAAGATATCCTTCAGGAATGAATAAGAACTTAATACTTTCTAGATAAAAGAAAAGAAAAATAACGTATTATGCTATCAGAAGCTTATACTAGAATGGCTAAAGTTCTCTAGGCAGAAAGAAAACAATAAAAGATGGAAACTTGGGACCCTAGAAGGAGAAAAAGAACAGAGTAAGCAAAAATATGGGTAAATACAGTAAACTTTTCTTCTTGGGTTTTCTAAATTATATTTAACAATTGAAACAAAAATTGCAACACTGACATGGTTTGAAATTCATGTAGGAAAAATATCTAAGACAGATCAAAAAGAGTATAAAGTAAGGAGATACAAAAGAAAGTATATTTTCTACTACACTTTATTGGTAAAAATATGACATAATAAATAAAAACACTATATATAAATCAAAATGGAATCCTCCCTCTCTTCCCTCTTTTTTTTTTACATAGCATGCCGAATCTTAGATTGACCCTGTGCCCCTTGCAGTGAAAGCACAGAATCTTAACCACTGGACAGGTAAATTCCATCTTCCTTTCCTCTTTCCTTTTTTCCTTTACTTTTTTCTTTTCTCTTATCTTCCTTTCCCTCTCTCTTTTTTCTTTCTTTCAATATCCATACATTGTTTTTCCCTCCCCTATTCCTTGTTTTTTCTTCTTCCTCTTAACATTTTTTATATTATCATTGGTTTTTAGATTTATTATTGCACTCAGATCAGACATTGTTGAATGTGATTTTTCTACTTTTTGGAATTCAAAGTGACCTTTTATTTCCTAATATGTGGCCAATATTTATACATACATTCTGGGCCATAATTATTATAATGTTTCAAAGTGGTGATTTTCTAACTTTTATTTCTTCTATGTTCATTATCTGGCATTCTATCATAGAAAAGAACTTTCTTCTCTCCCTTATTCAATGTGTATATATACATATGCATATATATATAAATATATATATAATATACGTATGTATATGTATTTATCTGTGTACCTGAATTTCTTTGCTTATTAGCAGCTTGGGAGCATGTACTCTTATTTTACTCAGGTTACAACTTCTCACTGTCATGTTTTTACTCAAATTTCCTAAGTTTGGCCCATAGAAGCTCTTACAGGCTGACTTGTCATTTTGCTGGATTTTCATTCTTTGAGCAGTTCTTTAGGTTTTTGCATAACAAAATGCTTTAGAATCATCTTAGAAGTTTCTTCTCCCTGTTGTGAAATTTGTCATTTTTTTTTCATTTTCTTTTGTGAAAAATGGTGCATGATGATTCAGTAGTGTCAAATGGGACTTTGTTATGAAAAAATGAATACATTAATTCTCTCTGGTTTCTTTTCCCATCTGTAATCACATCACTGAGATATCTCTCAACTCTCTAGATAGATGCTTGCATCTATCTATTACACATATGCTTGATTTGTTACTGTGAGAGTACTTATATTTTACTTTCTAAATTTCAATCTTGGTGATCCCTGAAGTTTTAACATGGTATCACTATTTTCCTCTTTAATGACTGGATTTTATCAATCTAGAGGTGGTTTCCTCACATTTTAACAGGGGAGCATTGCAATTTTTTTTTGTATTACAAAAAGTATATTTTTGCTGCTAAGTGAAAAATATACAGTAGTAAAATACTATTAATAAGAATGCTAGGCAGATGAGCCAGAAAGTTTTTAAACTACTTTAAGAGGGATGACAAAAATGATTTTTTTACTGTATTTAGACTCAGTGGCAAGAAAACTTGGTCTCAAAATACATCTTGCTAGTAAACTTGAAAGTGGATAAGAGAATTGGGAGGAGACAAAAGGAGAGATTAAGATTGCCTCCTAGGTTTTACCTGAGCAACCAGGTGGAGGGTGTCACCTTATTAATAGTATGGAAAAACCCCACCCTAGCATATCAAATTTGGGAGGGTATTGGGCATTTCAATGCAGACAGAGGTAAACTCTGTGGATCAGGGCAGAATTCAGGGAGATACAATTACGGGTGCCAACAACAGGATGACACTGTTTAAATCCATGGCATTTGGTGAGATTCCCTAGTCAGAAATATAGTCAAAGAAGAAAAGGGGATCCGGAATCTAGATGTATTTCACATAAGCAAACTAGAATTGTAAAACGTTACATAAAACCAATAAAGGAATGAGTATTTGTTTACAAAGGTATTCATCTGATGTGACTTTAAAACACTGAATTATTTAGAGGATTAAATAGTGCTTTTCTAAAAATCCAATTTGGGTATCACTTTTCATGAGTATATTCTAGATTAAAGAGAGGCTCAATTTTACTTCAGTTTTAATATGGAATAATAGAGTTCTTTTAGAATCCTCCTATTTCATTACTTGTTCTTTTAAATGCTCAACCATAATTTTGCATTTTCCATTCCATCTCATATACAGATTTTACACTCAGTATTTCAGATTTCAAGTGACAAGTTGATATGCTCTTGATTTCAGGTGACGTGTAAACCAGTAAATTATATGAACTAGAGTATGAGTTTCAAGGGATTTTGTATGTTACTTTTTTAAAAAAAATGGTGACACTAAGAAAAGAAAACTTTCTCACTAAATGTTATATCTGGACATATGAACAATGAATGACTTTAAAAATGACACCAAAGCCTATGTAGACAGAAAGTGAAACAAGGAGAGGGTCTGTCTCATTTTGAAGATGAGGCTGATGGGTGTCATCTGCTAATCCCAGACACTGATATTGATCTGAATGGTGCAGTCAATTCAGCTGAAAACTGGGATGGAGAAAAACATTAAGTGATTATTGCACTTTAAGTGGTTTTTCTAAATTTTCCATTCATTAACATAAGCCTGAAAATTGAATCCAGAATAATAACTGGATCATAGCAACTTCACACTTATTCCTAATCTGTGAGCATAAGAAAATAACAGTAATAATAGACAGATAGCACATTTGACCAGGATACATTAATGATTGTTCTAGTCACTCTCTTGTGCTCCATTCAAATTTCTTGGAATCCAGCACACTTACGGTGGTGGATTTATGATCTTCCACACATTCTCCCTCTCACAGGTTCATTTATTTAAGCATATAATTTTGTGGTTTTTATCTCTGCCAAAGATCCATCTGATTGGAATGATCTGGTTTCATATTTCTCAACTGCAGCAAAAAAAAAAAAATGTTTTTCATGGAGATACAGAAAATTTGAAACAAAGGTTGTTGTTATCAGAAAGATACCAACAAGAGGATTAAAATTTCTCTTTATAGATTCAATCTAGGTGCACTATGCATCATGTAGCCCCAGGCACCATATTTAAAACAGAACTGCCAACAAGGTGATGAGCTGTGCTATATGGAGGACTGTTTGGAGGCAAAGGAAAGACCTTATTTTCAGTAGTAAAATATAGTAATGAGAGTAGATTGTCTGATTTCTTCTACGTGGTAACAGCAGTAAAACTGCAAAGGTTGGCAATGCTATCTTAGACTAAGCTTAGTTCCAAGGGACATATTCCCAAATTATGAGGAGACAATCTACAAGTAGTTCAGTCTTTGGCATCTGTCAAAGTCAAGAGTAAATTTGAAAACTGTCATAAGACTACCATATCTCTCCAAAGGCTCCCCAGGGACCTGCTTCACAGATCACATTAGAATCGTGGAAATCATGCATGTACTTTATTATATTCCATATATTCTAAAATGAGCACAGGAGCACATTTTTCAACTGGAAAGCTATGCTGGTGTGACCTAAAGAAGCATTAGTGAGGAGGTACAAAAGGAAGTTGAGTCAGGGAGAAATGAGAGAGTAAGGTAAACACAACCTATTCCTACTTAAATTTTCTCTGAGCTCACCATTTACCATTATTTAAAAGATGCATTTATGCTAAGTGTTCACGGCCCTTCATTCCTTGACTAGGGCTCTCTATGACTCTGCTGTTTCAGTAACCACGCACTTAAAGCAAGGTGATGCTGTGTCCCAGGGGGCCTGCGATAGTCCTGGTTTAAGGCTATTGTCTAGACTAACTATCACCAGCACCTACTTTCATTCTGAAAAGTCTTCCCATTTGGACAATAAATTTTATGGTCACCCTATTTAGGGGGAAGTCAATGATGGGGGCATTCTGCAGGGAGCAAAATCATAAAATATCAAGGCAAATGTGGAGACCAGTTTCCATCATTGTCTTAGCAAAGGCCATGGAGGAGTTGAACTTTACTGAAGAGTAGACTCAGCCTTAAATTTTTTCCCCCAATAAATCAGTGCTTGTGGTAAACAAAACAGGTCATGGAGAGACCAGAAATGAAATTCAATCTTCCTGGAGCCTGGTGCTAAAGTAACCATGACGAGGGTGATTGCAAAGTTAGCGCAGAACATTCAGAAACAAGGTGGGTGGCATTTGAAGGGCCAGATGATTTCTACTTGCTTGAGAGTAAAATTTTTTAATGAGACATAAAATGACCTCAGAAATTGTAGATGCTAAGAAATAACCTAAATCTAGAGTATGGCCTGCTGAACATCACCACCTAAAAATATTAACTTAGACATACAATATCTATGGCCAGTGCCAGTCAAAATTGAACCTTTAAAAATGGTGGCGGTCACAGTAGAGTATTTTGTTGTTTGCATTACCCAGGCCAAGATAGGCTGTGCTTAAGAGATAAGAGTTTCCTTTTTAAATTTATTTGGTTCTGTAATGTTTTAAGTAAAAAAAAGTTTCCTAATAATAGTTGCTTTAGAAAAACTCTGATCATTTTTTAGTAGCTTAATTAGGCAGAAAAGATTGATCACATCTTCAAAAATGGCTATTTGTATTTGTGGTAAGTCTTGATGGTAATTGTCTGCTGAGGAACGCTGGAGACCTGGGGAACCCCTAACCCTAATCCTGAGTGAAAACAAACAGGCAACCTGGTTAAGAGATCAGTAATGTGCACACTAAAAATCAGAGGACACTCACCCATTAAATGTAATGACAATTATATTTAAATTTTACTGTATACATTTTTGACTCCCCTGAAACAAGCAAGCAAGCAAACAAGTAAACAAAAGACTCCTTTATGGAAAGACCGATACATGGTCATCAAAACAGGTGAGGAGAATCACTGAATTAAATGAGTTTAGAATATCAGAAGGTACACATTGAGCAGACATAGATACAGGGCACTGGTGATAAGAGACTTGGTCATCTTTAGGTCTTTCTTAAATTGATTTATATTCATAAATCATCATGCTTATAGGTTAAGCATTTCAAACAAAAAAATTGACAAAAATTAGAAATTCGTTTTGTGGCATTTTTTGTCTGTGTTAAATAAAAACAGCAGTTTTTGTTTTGTTTCTATGTCCCATGTCATGTAACGCTAATGAAGTATAATATAATAAAATAACAGGTTTAGGGAGGATTCACAATTCTCCTTAACCTATTGAAGTTTCCAAGAAATTCTGATTAAAAAGCATGCTAATTATAACAAAACTAGTATTCACGAAAAGTGTTTGACTATATTTAAGAATGTAATTGTTTTCGAGTAAAGTCCTATTCATAGAAAAACATTCTTACCTGCAAAGAAAAACCTATTTACCTTAGGTTATGGAAAGCTCTTATTTTATATGATTTTTCTTTGCAGGTAAGAATGTTTTTCTATGAATAAGACTTTACTTGAAAACAATTACATTCTTAAATATAGTCAAACACTTTTAGTGAATACTAGTTTTGTTATAATTAGCATGCTTTTTAATCAGAATATCTTGGAAACTTCAATAGCTTAAGGAGAATTGTGAATCCTCCCTAAACCTGTTATTTTATTATATTATAAGCATCTATTTCTGCTTTATTGACTATGTCAAAGCCTTTGACTGTGTGGATCACAATAAACTGTGGAAAATTCTGAAAGAGATGGGAATACCAGACCACCTGACCTGCCTCTTGAGAAACCTGTATGCAGGTCAGGAAGCAACTGTTAGAACTGGACATGGAACAACAGACTGGTTCCAAACAGGAAAAGGAGTACATCAAGGCTGCATATTGTCACCCTGCTCATTTAACTTATAGGCAGAGTACATCATGAGGAACGCTGGGCTGGATGAAGCACAAGCTGGAATCAAGATTGCCAGGAGAAATATCAATAACCTCGGATATGCAGATAACACCATCCTTATGGCAGAAAGAGAAGAGGAACTAAAGAACTTCTTAGTGGAAGTAAGAAAGGAGAGTGAAAAAGTTGGCCTGAAGCTCAACATTCAGAAAACTAAGATCATGGCATCTGGTCCCATCACTTCATGGGAAATAAATGGAGAAACAGTGAAAACAGTGTCAGACTTTATATTTTTGGGTCTAAAATCACTGCGGATGCTGACTGCAGCCATGAAATTGAAAGACGCTTACTCCTTGGAAGAATAGTTATGACCAACCTAGATAGCATATTAAAAAGCAGAGACATTACTTTGCCAACAAAGGTCCGTCTGGTCAAGGCTATGGTTTTTCCAGTGGTCAAGTATGGATGTGAGAGTTGGACTGTGAAGAAAGCTGATCACCGAAGAATTGATGCTTTTGAATTGTGGTGTTGGAGAAGACTCTTGAGAGTCCCTTGGACTGCAAGGAGATCCAACCAGTCCATTCTAAAGGAGATCAGTCCTGAGTGTTCATTGGAAGGACTGATGCTAAAGCTGAAACTCCAATACTTTGGACACTTCATGTGACGAGCTGACTCACTGGAAAAGACTCTGATGCTGCGAGGGATTGGGGGCAGGAGACGGGGACGACAGAGAATGAGATGGCTAGATGGCATCACCGACTGGATGGAGGTGGGTTTGAGTGAACTCTGGGAGTTGGTGATGGACAGGGAGGCCTGGCGTGCTGTGATTCATGGGGTCGCAAAGTGTTGGACACGACTGAGCGACTGAACTGACTGAAAGCTAACCAGAGAGGAAATATAATCAATATTAGGTCATTCCAGAAGGTATATATTTTTCTTTTCATTTTAAAAACCAAGGGTGCGTCTCCTATTACATGAGCAGTACTTTATTAATTTTACACTAATTATACCTAAAATTAAATTAGTGATTAGAAGTTTATGTAAAAACTTGTCACTAATCACATACTTTTCTCGTTTGCGAAATGCCTTTTGTTTTTTCAAATTGAGTTAAATTAAGAGGAACTCTTTTGTAAAATTTTTCTTTATGAATGCTCCTATAATATAAAAGTGGTATTTTTATTTCTAGATACCACAAACTACTCATGCAGCCAGAAGACCTATAGTTTTGTGTTGTCTGTTGATTATTTGCTATTCTTCTAGCAGAAGAATATTGCTGTTGGATTTCCACTGTGAACTGAAAAGATGCAACACTGAACTCAGTATTTACAGAGCATTCAGTGACATTATAAAATATACCTGGCTATTGGATTCTTAGAATATTTAATCTCCAAGGAAAACATGAGAACTAAAATATCAATCTATAAAACATTTTAAAAGAGTTATTTATTTTTGTTTAAGCTTCATCGTGATACAAAGGCAGTAATCCTCAGGGAATCTATTATTTTCTTCCACGATAAAAGGAACAACAATGATGATTAACATTTCTTTAACTCAAGTTGAAGCTGTTTATAGAGAACTGCCATGTGAGGAAATAATATTAACTGTTCAATCTAGAGAAAACTAGCCATAAATGCACTGGCATCAACTTGGGTCAAATAATAAATAACAAATCCTAGTTATTATTTTCAGCTTCACTGTAAATATTTTTTTCTTCATGTCTTGCTCAGTCTTTGCTGTCTCAATATCCTGTCTTATGATTTCCATGTCATTCACACTACCACACAAAACTAGGCCAATTCTGTCTATAATCTTCATGATAGTTTATACATTTTTTACTAGCTTTTCACTCAAGTTATGCCACCTACAAATTACTACATTTATCTGCCTTCATTATATCAGAAGTGTCAGAATTTCCATATTGCTGAGTAAGCTTTCTTTGTGTCATGGAAGAATTGGGGTTTTCACTGATATACAGGTCCAGAAATTACTTCTCTGCTCTTTAAAAGTATTTGGTCTTTTAACAAATGCAATAGTTCTTAACCAATTTGTTGGCTATTTATTCTAAACCCTTAATAACTCAAGTGTGCATTAATGTTTTGCTGGAGTTTAAGTTGCCAAGATCCGTTGGATCATTGAAAAAGCAAGAGAGATACAGAAGAACATCTATTTCTGCTTTATTGACTATGCCAAAGCCTTTGACTGTGTGGATCACAACAAACTGGGAAATTCTTCAAGAGTGGGAATACCAGACCACCTGACCTGCCTCCTGAAAAATCTGTATGCAGGTCAGGAAGCAACAGTTAGAACATGGAACAATAGACTGGTTCCAAATCAGGAAAGGAGTACATCAAGGCTGTAGACTGTTACCCTGCTTATTTAACTTGTATGTAGAGTACATCATGAAAAACCCTGGGCTGGATGAAGCACAAGTTGGAATCAAGATTGCTTGGAGAAGTATCAATAACCTCAGATATGCAGATGACACCACCCTTATGGCAGAAAGTGAAGAAGAACTAAAGAGCCTCTTAATGAAAGTGAAAGAGGCGAGTGAAAAGTTGGCTTAAAGCTCAACATTCAGAAAACTAAGATCATGGCATTCGGTCCCATTACTTCAGGGCAAATAGATGGGGAAACAGTGGAAACAGTGGCTGACTTTATTTTTCTGGGCTCCAAAATCACTGCAGATGGTGATTGCAGCCATGAAATTAAAAGATGCTTACTCCTTGGAAGGAAAGTTATGACCAACCTAGATAGCATATTAAAAAGCAGAGACATTACTTTGCCAACAAAGGTCCATCTAGTCAAGGCTATGGCTTTTCCAGTAGTCATGTATGGATGTGGGAGTTGGACTATAAAGAAAGCTGATCGCCGAAGAATTGATGCTTTTGAACTGTGGTGTTGGAGAAGACTCTTGAGAGTCCCTTGTACAGCAAGGCGATCCAACCAGTCCATCTTAAAGGAAATCGGTCCTGAATACTCATTGGAGGGACTGATGTTGAAGATGAAACTCCAATACTTTGGCCACCTCATGTGAAGACTGACCCATTAGAAAAGACCCTGATGCGGGGAAATATTGAGGACAGGAGGAGAAGGGGAGGATAGAGGATGAGATGGTTGGATGGCATCACCGACTCAATGCCCATGAGTTTGAGTAAATTCTTGGAGTTGGTGACAGACAGGGAGGCCTGGCATGCTGTGGTCCATGGGATAGCAAAGACACGACTGAGCAACTGAACTGAACTGAACTGAAGTTGCCAAGAGATAAAGGCAATTTCCATATAACTTTTATAGAAGATTGATGTCATGCCATATCCAGTTAGGTTGTTCATAAAGATGTTTCAGGATGACATGTGCTAAACATCAGATATTGGTTAGATGCTTTCACCCAGTTGGTAAGCACTATTATATATGCAAATATTGAGATACTGGAAAACGACCAGCATCTTCAAGCTCAGAGTTCACCAATTAAGTTTTTTGACTGTGTAATATTTATAGACTCCTAGGTTAGCATGCTATCTCGGTAGATAGACAGGTTGTAGAGCAACATGGAAGAAACTAAGATATAATAAAATAGCCACCCTTATTGAATACCTACTATGGAACTATGTGGGCTTCCCAGGTGGCTCAGTGGTAAGCAATCTGCCTGCAGTGAAGGAGATGTGGAATCAATTCCTGGGTTGGCAGGAATTTCTTTCTCCTGGAGAAAGAAATGGCAACACACTCCAGTATTCTTGTCCAGAGAGAAATCCTATGGACAGAGGAACCTGGTGAGCTACACTCCACGGGGTCACAGAAGAGTCAGACACAACTTGGTGACTAAACAACAACAACAATGCAACTATGTACATACTGAGAGCTTTAATAAATCATTTCTGAGCTTTACAATAATGCCTCTAGGTCTGTACTTTTGCCATCCTCATATTAAAGATGCGGATATAGAGACTCACATAGCTTAGGGGACGTTCCTACTGTTACATAACTAGCACATGGACATTGACATAGGAGCCCTTTGACTTTTGGATTCATCAGTTTTCACCTCCCTACCCAATATTAACACTACTGACACACTTAGAAGGCAAACTGTGCTAGTGAATCACATGCAAATTGACAAGGTTTAGAAAACAACTAGCCTGATCTGACAGTAAATGGAATTACCTTCTAAAAAGGAAAAAAGCATTTCCTCCCTCCCCCACAATTTTCTTACCTTTTTTTTTTTTTGCAATAGCTAATAAAGGCAAAAAATGGAGAAGTGAACAAGAACTAGGACAAGTAGTTCAGGTGAGATGCATGCTCCTTTTACATGGAAGGACTTGGATTAATTTGATGAACTTTGTATAATTTGATTTTTCTTAGGAGAAGTATATAAAAACCAGCTCAGGACTAAGTAGGCAGTAGGTTGTTAAAAGAAGCAAACTTCTCGATGACAATGTGAAAAAGAACTGATAGGAAATGAGATGAGCCTCAAAAGACTGGTATTATTATGTTTTTAATAATGAAGGCATTAGCACTGCAATTGTTAGAATTTAATCTGTTCTATCACGAAATAAGGATCTAGATAGTAGGCAGTAATTAAAGATTGACTTTGATTTAGATAATCCATTTTAATTGCATTTTTAATTGTAGTGAAAATTTCATGAAGTACCATCTGAAAATGCTGATGTGGAAAGATTAGCTAATCAAGATCATGCCACTATATTTGAATTACTAGAAAGGGACCATGAGAAGTCAGTGTAAAATACATCTCTCAACTAACACACAAGTCCCTCTAATCTCATCTCACCTTCTGGAACAATGTATAACAAATTAAAGCTGGTTCACGAAATGTCATACAATCTGGCAGCAAGATTCTAATTGATGAAGAAACAGCTTTTTAATGGTTTCTTAACAACCAAAGAAAATTTCAATTACCAGGAATCATGAAAAAAACTACCTTAAGGGGACAAAATAATTTCTACCAGTTTTCTTTAACCTACTAAGAGCTCCAACTAGACACTTTCTGAACTAGTCACACTCTATTCTGTTTAATTTGGTTGAACAAATGAGCAACTGACTTATTACTGTGAATGCATGTTCAAAATTAGAAAAAATACAATTTGAGCATTTACAAGATTTGCTTAGCCCATATCACCATGTTTCCATTTACACAATCTTGCTCATTACTACTACCCTCATGAATTCAGTGATCAAGTTTAGCCTTGAAATGAGTTTAGAAATATGAAATTTGGCTTTATTGGTTCCCACCATCCTTTTGAATTCCTGTTCGCCAATCTCCACAGCAACACTTACCACACTGTATTTTTAAAATAAAACTTTACTTTCAGTGTTTCTCACTAGCAATGAAACAATATGTGTTCAATATATACTCTGATGTTGGATAGGTTATTATAATTTCCTAATATTTTGATTAATATTCTGGATATTGTAATATGTATTGATGTTCTGAGATCACTAGTTCTATATGCTTCCACAAAAGTGCATACACACATTAATTAAAGATAATACATACATATTGTCTTTGTTTTGGATACTCCAAACAAATACACCTAAAATCTGCCAACTAAGCTGGTTTTATGTCTAATCAATATAAAACAAGTATATTAATCATAGTCTAGATCCTTATATTTACAACTTAATTTCTCCAGAATTATCTAAGGAGGCAAAAAACTTATACTCTGAAAAACAGAAGACGCTAATGAAAGAAATTTAAGACAACACAGTTGGAAAGATACACTATGTTCTTGGATTGGAAGAATCAATATTATTTATGTAAGCATACTATTGATGGCAATCCACAAATTCAATGCAATCCCTATTAAATTACCAATGGTATTTTCCACAGATCTAAAACAAAACAATTAAAATATGTATGGAGACACAAAAGACCCTAAATGGCTAAAACAATATTAAGAATGAAGAATGGAGCTGGTGGAATCACACACTCTCACTTCAGACTATATTACAAAGCTACAATAATCAAAACTATGTGGTATTGGCACAAAAACAGACATATAGATCAATGAAACAGGATAAAGCCAAGAAATAAACCCACACACTTATGGTCAATTAATCTATGGAAAAAATACAAGAATATACAATGGAGAAAAGACAGTCTCTTCAATAAGTGGTGCTGGAAAAAACTGGACAGTTACATGTAAAAGAATGAAATTAGAACACTCCTTAACACCATACACAAAAATAAACTAAAAATGGATTTAAGACCTAAATGTAAGGCCTGACACTATAAAACTCTCAGAGGAAAGTATAGGCAGAACACTCTTTGACATAAATCTCAGCAAGATCTTTTTTGACCTACTGTCTAGAGTAATGAGAATAAAAACAAAAATTAACAAATGAATCCTGATTAACAAGTTTTTGCACAGCAAAGGATACCAAAAACAAAAAGAAAAGACAACCTAGGGACTGGCAAAAAATTATTTGTAAATGATGCTACCAACAAGGGATTCATTTCCAAATTATACATAATATGGAGAACAGTATAAAGGTTTCTTTAAAAAATTAAAAATAGAGTTACCATATAATCCAGTGATCCCACTATTGGGCATATATCCAGATAAAACTCTAACTAAAAAAGAAAACATATATGCACCCCAATGTTCACTGCAGAAGTATTTTCAATAGCTGAGACATGGAAGCAACCTAAACATCTCTCGACAAGATGAAAGGATAAAAAGGATGTGTCATATATATATTAATATATATATATATATCCATTCATATATATATATATGCTACAACCTCTTTTCCATTCATATATATATATAAATTCATACATATGTCCATTAACATATATATACATAATATTAACTATATTTCATATATATATCCATTTATATATGTGTGTATATATATATATAAATTATACTTTATTTTTCTGGGCTCCAAAATCACTGCAAATGGTGACTGCAGTGACAAAATTAAAACATATTTGCTCCTTGGAAGAAAAACTATGACCAACCTAGACAGCATACTAAAAGCAGGGACATTACTTTGCCGACAAAGGTCCATATAGTCAAAGTTATGGTTTTTTCAGTAGTCGTGTACAGATGTGAGAGTTGGACCATAAAGAAGGCTGAATACTTAAGAATTGATGCTTTCAAACTGTGGTGCTGGAGAAGACTGCTGAGAGTCCCCTGGATAGCAAGGATATCAAAACAGTCAATCCTAAAGGAAATGAATCCTGAATATTCATTAGAAGAACTGATGCTGAAGCTCCAATATTTTGGCCACCTGATGCAAAGAGCCAACTCATCAGAAAAGACATCGATGCTGAGAAAGACTGAAGGCAGGAGGAGAAGAGGGTGACAGAGGACAAGATGGTTAGATGGCATCACTGACTCAATGGACAGGAGTTTGAGCAAGCTCCAGGAGATGGCAAAGGACAGGGAAGACTGGCGTGCTGCAGTCCATGGAGTCTCAAAGAGTCAGACACAACTGAGGCACTGAAAAACATCAAATACTTCAAGCATAGAGTCCAAAGAAAATTGTTAAAAGCAGGTAACTCTTTATCCCACCCCTAGAAAATCTGCAATGAGACACAACAGTCTGGAAAATAATAATATGTAAGAATTATATCATAACATAGAGGCAGTAACTGCCATTTAGAGTCACAGAAAATTATAATTTCCATTATTTCATTTATCTCCAAATTGAATATAATTAAAATTTTCCCAATATACATGTGTAAGATTATTTGCTAGCTAACGTAATTGGATCAACAGCAAAGCTCTTCTATCTGCTACTCACTGAGCTATTCAGAGAGGTTCTTCTGGATGTTGCTTTAGGAGGTGGAGTTGGGAGAAGGTAGCTGTCCATAAGCCTAAAGTAGCCCTTTTTGAAGTTGTATCCTGGAGGGAACCACAGAATAATCTCTTGTACCTAGTAATCTTAAAACTTCCAAAAATAAGTCTACAACTTCAGTATGGAGGTTAAGCAATGCTGCTTATTAATGTGGGAAACATTGAAGTTTTAAAAAAGTAAAAATAGTAAGACTTGTGTTACATTTCCAGTTCAGTGTAGTATAGATGAGTGATTTTGATGATAATGTGTGAGAACGCATTTATTTTTTCTCTCACTAAGTAAGAATAACAAGGAAAAAGAAAAATTGGTAAAAACTTTATTAACATTGAAACTATGTGAGACATCCACATAGCACGTATTATAAGCAGTGTCCTTTATAGTTTGTATAAAATGGATTACTTTCTTCTTTATTCACTTCAATAAATATTTACTGAGTATTTATTATGTGCATTCAGAATAAATTCATCCACATGCCAGATATTTTTTAAGGAATGTCTGCTATACCGTGTATAGATTAAGTCATATCACTTACTTCAGTAAATATTTATTGAGCATTTACTATGTGCAAGCAGAAAATTTGCACCCTCAGAAAGTGGTTATTTTAAAGGAAAATAAATGGAAATATCTTTGCAGACCCTGTTAATATCCTTTATTATGGAGGAATGAAGGCTGTCTTTGGGGCTGAGCCCAGAAAAGAAAAGAATCTTTCTACTTAAAGCTTGTTCCCTGACATAGAAGGCATTGTTCAGGATTGCTTTCTCTGGCTGGAAGTTTAAGGAAAGACCAACCAAACAAAAACCTGCCATGGCAGGGTCTTCTACTGTGCCTGACAGGAGGATGACCCAAGGGGCACTTTCCTGGGATGGAGAAACGGAGAAACTTCAAAATCCTTTAGTGGGACTAGGAAATTTGATGCCTTATTAGCTCTAGAAAATTTCCCCATACATACACACATGTGTGTACAACTGTATGGCTCTTATATTTTATAAAAATGGTGTCAAACTATTCATAGTTTTCTGCATCTTGGCTTCCCTGACTAACATACATTGTACAAATCTAGCTACAGCTTCACTGCATTCCCAGTGAAAATTTCAACAGATTCATCCAGGCCTTGACAAACTGATTCTAAAATATAGATGGAAGCACAATGAACCAAAAGTAGCTAAGATATCTAAAGAGGAAGAGAAAACTATGCTACTAAATACCTAGGTTTATGACAAACCTAGACAGTGTATTAAAAAAGCAGAGACATCAGTTTGCTGACAAAGGTCCATATAGTTAAAGCTATGATTTTTCCAGTACTCATGTACAAATGTGAGAGTTGGACCATAAAAAAGGCTGAGAGCTGAAGAACTCATGCTTTTGAACTGGAGAAGATTCTTGAGAGTCCCTTGGAGAACAAGGAGATCAAATCAGTCAATTCTAAAGAAAAGCAACCCTGAATATTCATTGGAAGGACTGTTGCTGAAGCTGAAGCTCCAAAGCTTTGGACTTCTGATGTGAAGAGTCAATTCACTGGAAAAGACCCTGATGCTGGGAAAGGCTGAAGGCAGGAGGAGAAGGGGGTGACAGAGGATGAGATAGTTGGATGGCATCACTGACTCAGTGGACATCAGTTCAGTTCAGTTGCTTAGTCGTGTCGAACTCTTTGTGACCCCATGGGCTGCAGCATGCCAGGCTTCCCTGTCCGTCACTAACTCCTGGAGCTTGCTCAAACTCGTGTCGCAGTTGGTAATGCCATCCAACCATCTCATCCTCTGTCCTCCCCTTCTCCTCCTGTCTTCAGTCTTTCCCAGAATCAGGTTTTTTCCAATGAGTCCATTCTTTACATCAGGTGGCCAAAGTATTGGAGTTTTGGCTTCAACATCAGTCCTTACAATGAATATTCAGGACCGATTTCCTTTAGGATGGACTGGTTGGATTGACTTGCTGTTCAAGGGACTCTCAAGAGTCTTCTCCAACACCCAGTTCAAAAGCATCAATTCTTTGGAGCTAAGCTTTTTTTATAGTCCAACTCTGACATCCATACATACTACTGGAAAAACCATAGCTTTGACTGGATGGACCTTTTTTGGCAATGTCTCTGTTTTTTAATAAGCTGTCTAGGTTGGTGATAGCTTTTATTCCAAAGAGCAAGCATCTTTTAATTTCACGGCTACAGTCCCATCTGCAGTGATTTTAGAGCACCCCCCTCAAATAGTCTGTCACTGTTTTTATTGTTTCCCCATCTATTAGCCATGAAATGATGGGACTGATGCCATGATCTTAATTTTTTGAATGTTGAGTTTTAAGCCAGCTTTTCACTCTCCTCTTTCACTTTCACCAAGAGGCTCTACATTTCTTCATCGCTTTCTGTTATAAGGGTGGTGTCGTCTGCGTATCTGAGGTTATTGATATTTCTCCTGGCAATCCTGATCCAGCTGTGCTTCATTCAGCCCAGCATTTTGCATGATGTACTCTGCATATAAGTTAAATAAGCAGGGTAACAGTATACACCCTTGATGTACTCCTTTCCCAATTTGGAAACAACCTGTTGCTCCATGTCCAGTTCTCACTGTTGCTTCTGGACCTACATATAGATTTCTCAGAAGGCAGGTAAGGTGGTCTGGTATTCCCATTTCTTTATAATTTTCCACTGTTTGTTGTTATCCATATAGTCAAAGGCTTTGGCATAGTCAATAAAGCAGAAGTAGGTGTTTTTCTGGAACTCTCTTGCATTTTTTTTTTTTTTTGATGAACCAATGGATGTTGGCAACTTAATCTCTGGTTCCTCTGCCTTTTCTAAATCCAAGTTGAACATCTGGAAGTTCTCAGTTCACATACTGTTGAAGCCTGGCTTGGAGAATTGTGAGCATTACTTTGCTAGTATGTGAAATGAGTGCAATTGGACGTGAGTTTGAGCAAATTCCAGTAGATGGTGAAGGGTAGGGAAGCCTGGCATGTTGCAGCCCATGGGGTCGCAAAGACATGACTTAAAATAACATAAGTTATTTATTTATAATAACTTAAAATAGCAAGAATATTACTTTAAAGACAGTGCTCTCCAGAAAAAGATAGAAAGTTAGGTACTGAAACAACATAGAACACATAAAGATGAGAAAGATAGATACCGATTGGTATATAGATAAGGTATATGACAGAGATGGCAGGTGGCATTACAGATTAGCAGGGAAAATATGAATTATACACTCTATAGTTTTAGGAAAAATAGTTCCATTGGTGGGAAAATGTATTCTCTACCTGACACGATAAAATGCCTTTATACATTCTAGAGAGGGAGTATTGTTAAAATATAATAGAAAATCAGAAACTTCAAAGGATATATCGGCAATTTCAATTCCATAAAATTTTAAATCCTTTGTTCAAAGATAATCACACAGAGAGTAAAAAGAGAAGCCACAAACTAAAGGAAAATATTTTGATTGTATAATACTAACAAATAATCATAAAGTGTAGTAAGTCACAGTAACCAATAGGAAATAAAAATGTTAGTAGAAAAATGACAGAAAACATTAAGTACGTACTTCTTGAAAAAGCAATGCAGGTGACAAAAAAATGAGGCAAAGAATCAATTTGTTAGAAAAATGCAAATACAGATGACAATGAGACACCATTTCACTACAACTAGATTGCCAAACGGAGAAGGCAATGGCAAGCCACTCCAGTACTCTTGCCTAGAAAATCCCATGGATGGAGGAGCCTGGTGGGCTGAAGTCCATGGGGTCGCTAAGGGTCGGATGCGACTGAGCGACTTCACTTTCACTTTTCACTTTCACACATTGGAGAAGGAAATGGCAACCCACTCCAGTGTTCTTGCCTGGAGAATCTCAGGGACGGGAGAGCCTTGTGGGCTTCCGTCTATGGGGTCACACAGAGTCGGACACGACTGAAGTGACTTAGCAGCAGCAGCAGCAGATTGCCAAAACCAAAGTTTAACAATACCAGGTATTGGTAAGGATGAGACTTAATGGAGACAGTTATAAAAGGTTTATAATAGCAGAAAACTGAAAAAAAACCTAAATGCATCAATATAAGGATGAAAAAATAAGTTTTTGTATCATCAAGCAACAGAATTCTGTGATAGCTCTACACTACATGCATGGCATCAGAGCCATGATGTTGAGTGATGAGGGCTTCCCAGGTGGCACAGTGGTAAAGAATCCACCTGCCAATGCAGAAGACTGAGGAGACAGAGGTTCGATCCCTATGTTGGGAAGATCCCCTGGAGGAGGAAATGGCAACCCAGTCCAGTATTCTTGCCTGGAAAATCCCATGGATAGTGGAGCCTGGTGTCCTGTAGCCTGGTGGGCTATAGCCCATGGGGTCACAAAGAGTCAATCACAACTGAGCTTGAGCACACACGCAGAGTGAAGAAGCCTACAAATAATACTAAAAAGTCAAGTCATTTGTCTTAGTCACCTCACGCTACTGTAAGAAAATACCTTGGACAACAGAAGTTACTTTCTCATGATTCTGGAGCCTGGTTAGTCCAAGATCAAGCTGCCAACTAAATAGGCTCCTGCCAAGGACACTGTTCCTGACTACGCACCGACTCCTGTCTTCTAGCTGTGTCCTCACATGGCAGAGATTTCCCTCTTCCTCTAAGTCCACTGTCCTATTGGATTAAAGACCTAATTTTATGACCTCATTTTATCTCAACTGCCTACTAAAGACTACCTATAGACACAGTCACTCTGAGTGGTAAGGCTTCAACATATGAATTCTGGGGACACAGTTTAGACTATAGCATCCTCTTTATGAAGCTCAAATATAAACACAGTGACCTAATAGATACTTACATATATGTATGTAAAACCACAAGGAAAACAATACAACGAGGAGAAAAGAAATGTCAAATTCTTTGGTGACTTGGAGGATGGGACCAGCAAGACGTCCACATGCTGATTAGATGGTGTTGATGGTGTTTTATTTCTTACCTATGTGACTGCGGTTTATTTGCTTATTAATATAATCTATAGTATTTTATTTCTTAATAAAAATTGAAAATTAATTATAGTTTACCACTTGGGTAATTAAATGAATATATTTATAGAATGCATTTGAAATAATATGAGAAGAAAAATTTTATCATAATCATGCTAAAATCCATAACCTTAGTTTTCTCAGGATGGTGGAATTACGAGTAATTTTTAAAAATTATTTAATTGTTCTGAAATGTATGTCTTCTGTTAAGCAGATGTTAAAATTAAATAAAGGTAAAACAAATTGACTTCTAAAGATCAAGCAGCAATCAGAAACACCACTTAAGATTGAGGGCAGGAGGAGAAGGAGACGACAGAGGATGAGATGGTTAGATGGCATCAATGGACATGACTCAATGGACATGAGTTTGGGTAAACTCCAGGAGTTGGTGTTGGACAGGGAGGCCTGGCGTGCTGCAGTTCATGGGGTCGCAAAGAGTCGGGCACGACTGAGTGACTGAACAGAACTGAACTGTGCCATCTTTTTCAGGGAAGTCCTGCTTGTATGAGAGCAGCAGACTGGGGTGAGTGTCAGTGACAGGCAGTGCCCAGGGCTGCAGGGGATCAGGGACTGTGAGATTCTCTGCCAATACTCTTGACAAACATCTAACGAAAAGTGAATTTTAGTGCTGAATAGCTCAGTTATTACATGGGAAACTTAGGGAGTTCTGGCTATGGGTATTTCTTCATTTTGAGGTGTGACTACTTCTTGAGTACCTGTCAGATTAAAAGAACTAGCTTCCTAGGTTGGGCTTATTTACTGTCATTATTAATGATCCAAAGGATGGGATAAACAGAGAGCCAGTTCAGCCGGGAGGGATTGCTAACACCTGGGAAAACAAAAGAACACAGATATTTCAGTACACTGTTCTACTTCTGGGTAACAGTTTGATTTAAAATCAGTCATTAAAATTCTAAAACTCTCAACTTTATTTTATTTTATTTTTTTTAAGGACAGAGGACACTTTTAGCCAATGCTGCTTTGCTTTTCAAAGATTACAGGAAAAAAAGTTCTCTTTATAACTTTCCTCCAAGGAAGGGGCCTCAAAGTATCTTACAACTATACACAGAGGGTGATGATGTATTGCTAACTAGGAGCAACTTTTCAACCTCAATGAAATGCATTCTATTTAATTACATTGCCCAAAGGCTGCTTCTAACTTTGAAGTCTCAGAAGCTTGTGAGGAAACCTAGGGTTACAGACAGAAGCCAAGATATACAAGAACCTATGGGTTTTCATACAAGAATCTATGGCTGCGCGGGTGCAGGAGGGCCGAGAGGAGCTACATCATGTTCAAGGTCAGGAGGGGTGGCCGTGAGGAGATACCCCTCATCCAAGGTAATGAGCAGCAGCTGCTCTTTGCTGGAGCAGCCGTGAAGAGATACCCCACGACCAAGGTAAGAGAAACCCAAGTAAGATGGTAGGTATTGCGAGGGACATAAGAGGGCAGACACAATGAAATCATAATCACAGAAAACTAGTCAATGTGATGATACAGATCACAGCCTTGTCTAACTCAATGAAACTAAGCCATGCCATGTGGGGCCACCCAAGACGGGCAGGTCATGGTGGAGAGGTCTGACAGAATGTGGTCCCCTGGAGAAGAGAATGGCAAACCACTTCAGTATTCTTGCCTTGAGAACCCCATGAACAGTATCAAAAGGCAAAATGATAGGAGACTGAATGAGGAGCTCCCTAGGGCGGTAGGTGCCCAATATGCAACTGGAGATCAGTGGAGAAATAAATCCAGAAAGAATGAAGGGATGGACCCAAAGCAAAAACAATACCCAGTTATGGATGTGACTAGTGATAGAAGCAAGGTCTAGTGCTGTAAAGAGCAATATTGCATAGGAATCTGGAATGTTAGGTCCATGAATCAAGGCAAATTGGAAGTGGTCAAACAGGAGATGGCAAGAGTGAACATTGACATTCTAGGAATCAGTGAACTAAAATGGAATGGAATGGGTGAATTTAACTCAGATGACCATTATGTCTACTACTGTAGGCAGGAATCGCTCAGGAGAAATGGAGTAGCCATCATGGTCAACAAAAGAGTCCGAAATGCAGTACTTGGAAGCAATCTCAAAAACGACAGAATGAACTCTGTTCGTTTCCAAGGCAAACCATTCAATATTACAGTAATCCAAGCCTATGCCCCAACCAGTAATGCTGAGAAGCTGAAGTTGAACAGTTCTATGAAGAACTACAAGACCTTTTAGAACTAACACCCAGAAAAGATGTTCTTTTCATTATAGGGGACTGGAACGCAAAAGTAGGAAGTCAAGAAACACCTGGAGTAACAAGCAAATTTGGCCTTGGAGTACGGAATGAAGCAGGGCAAAGGCTAATAGAGTCTTACCAAGAGAATGCAATGGTCATAGCAAACACCCTCTTCGCACAACACAAGAGAAGACTCTACACATGGACATCACCAGATGGCCAACACTAAAATCAGACTGATTATATTCTTTGCAGCCAAAGATGGAGAAGCTCTATACAGTTAGCAAAAACAAGACCAGGAGCTGACTGTGGCTCAGATCATGCATTCCTTATTGCCAAATTCAGACTGAAATTGAAGAAAGTAGGGAAAACCACTAGACCATTCAAATATGACCTAAATCAAATACCTTATGATTATACAGTGGAAGTGAGAAATAGATTTAAGGGACTAGATCTGATAGATAGAGTGCCTGATGAACTATGGATGGAGGTTCATGACATTGTACAAGAGACAGGGATCAAGACCATCCCCATGGAAAAGAAATGGAAAAAAGCAAAATGGCTGTCTGAGGAGGCCTTACAATTAGCTGTGGAAAGAAGAGAAGCGAAAAGCAAAGGAGAAAAGGAAAGATATAAGCACTGAATGCAGAGTTCCAAAGAATAGCAAGGAGAGATAAGAAAGCCTTCCTCAGCGATCAATGCAAAGAAATAGAGGAAAACAACAGAATAGGAAAGACTAGAGATCTCTTCATGGCACCCCACTCCAGTACTCTTGCCCAGAAAATCCTATGGATGGAGGAGCCTGGAAGACTGAAGTCCATGGGGTCGCTGAGGGTCGGACACGACTGAGCAACTTCACTTTCACTTTTCACTTTCATGTATTGGAGAAGGAAATGGCAACCCACTCCAGTGTTCTTGCCTGGAGAATCCCAGGGACGGTGGAGCCTGGTGGGCTGCAGTCTATGGGGTCGCACAGTGTCGGACACGACTGAAGTGACTTAGCAGCAGCAGCAGAGATCTCTTCAAGAAAATTAGAGATACTAAGGGAACATTTCACGTGAAGATGAGCTCAATAAAGGACAGAAATGGCATGGACCTAACAGAAGCAGAAGATATTAAGAAGAGGTAGCAAGATAACACAGAAGAACTGTACAAAAAAAATCTCACAACCAAGATAATCATGATAGTGTGATCACTCACCTAGAGCCAGACATTTTGGAATGTGAAGTCAAGTGGGCCTTAGAAAGCATCACTATGAACAAAGCTAGTGGAGGTTATGGAATTCCAATTGAGCTATTTCAAATCCTGAAAGATGATGCTGTGAAAGTGCTGCACTGAATATGCCAGCAAATTTGGAAAACTCAGCAGGGGCCACAGGACTGGAAAAGGTCAGTTTTCATTCCAATCCCAAAGAAAGGCAATGCCAAAGAATGTTCAAACTAATGCACAATTGCATTCATCTCACACGCTAGTAAAGTCATGCTCAAAATTCTCCAAGCCAGGCTTCAGCAATACGTGAACCGTGAACTTCCAGATGTTCAAGCTGGTTTTAGAAAAGGCAGAGGAACGAGAGATCAAATTGCCAACATCCACTGTATCTTGGAAAAAGCAAGAGAATTCCAGAAAAACATCTATTTCTGCTTCATTGACTATGCCAAAGCCTTTGACTGTGTGGATCACAATAAACTGTGGAAAATTCTGAAAGAGATGGGAATCCCAGACCACCTGACCTGCCTCCTGAGAAACCTGTATGCAGGTCAGGAAGCAAAGTTAGAACTGGATATGGAACAACAGATTTGTTACAAATACGAAAGGAGTACGTCAAAGCTCTATATTGTCACCCTAGTTATTTAACTTATATGCAGAGTACATCATGAGGAACGCTGGGATGGAAGAAGCACAAGCTGGAATCAAGATTGCCGGGACAAGTATCAGTAACCTCAGATATGCAGATGAGACCACTCTTATGGCAGAAAGTGAAGAGGAACTAAAAAGCCTCTTGATGAAAGTGAAAGAGGAGAGTGAAAAAGTTGGCTTAAAACTCAACATTCAGAAAACTAAGATCATGGCATCTGGTCCCATCTCTTCATGGGAAATAGATGGGGAAACAGTGGAAACAGTGACAGACTTTACTTTTCTGGGCTCCAAAATCACTGCGGATGCTGATTGCAGCCATGAAATGAAAAGATGCTTACTCCTTGGAAGGAAAGTTATGACCAACCTCAGTTCAGTTCAGTTCAGTCGCTCAGTCGTGTCCGACTCTTAGTGACCTCGTGAACCACAGCACGCCAGGCCTCCCTGTCCATCACCAACTCCTGGAGTTCACACAAACTCATGTCCACAGAGTCGATGATGCCATCCAGCCACCTCATTCTCTGTCGTCCCCTTCTCCTCCTATCCCCAATCGCTCCCAGCATCAGAGTCTTCTCCAGTGAGTCAACTCGTCACATGAGGTGGCCAAAGTATTGGAGTTTCAACTTTAGCATCAGTCCTTCCAATGAACACCCAGGATTGATCTCCACTAGAATGGACTGGTTGGAGTCCCCTGAGTCTCCTTGCAGTCCAAGGGACTCTCAAGAGTCTTCTCCAGCACCACAGTTCAAAAGAAATCAGCTTTCTTCACAGTCCAACTCTCACATCCATACATGACCATTGAAAAACCATAGCCTTGACTAGATGGACCTTGGTTGGCAAAGTAATGTCTCTGCTTTTTAATATGCTATCTATGTTGGTCATAACTTTCCTTCCAAGGAGTAAGCGTCTTTTAATTTCATGGCTGCAATCAGCATCCGCAGTGATTTTGGAGCCCAAAAAAATAAAGTCTGACACGGTTTCCACTGTTTCCCCATCTATTTCCCATGAAGTGATGGGACCAGATGCCATGATCTTCGTTTTCTGAATGTTGAGCTTCAAGCCAACCTTTTCACTCTCCTCTTTTACTTTCACCAAGAGGCCTTTGAGTTCCTCTTCACTTTCTGCCATAAGGGTGGTGTCATCTGCATATCTGAGGTTATTGATATTTCTCCCGGCAATCTTGATTCCAGCTTGTGCTTCTTCCAGCCCAGCGTTCCTCATGAGGTACTCTGCATATAAGTTAAATAAGCAGGGTGACAATATACAACCTTGACGTACTCCTTTTCCTATTTGGAACCAGTCTGTTGTTCCATGTCCAGTTCTAACTATTGCTTCCTGACCTGCATACAGGTTTCTCAAGAGGCAGGTCAGGTGGTCTGGTATTCCCATCTCTTTCAGAATTTTCCACAGTTTATTGTGATCCACACAGTCAAAGGCTTTGGCTTAGTCAATGAAGCAGAAATAGATGTTTTTCTGGAACTCTCTTGCTTTTTCCATAATCCAGCGGATGTTGGCAATTTGATCTCTGGCCCCTCTGCCTTTTCTAAAACCTGCTTGAACATCTGGAAGTTCACGATTCACATATTGCTGAAGCCTAGCTTGGAGAATTTAGAGCATGACTTTACTAGCGTGTGAGATGAGTGCAATTGTGCGGTAGTTTGAGCATTTTTTGGCATTGCCTTTCTTTGGGATTGGACTGAAGACTGACCTTTTCCAGTCCTGTGGCCATTGCTGAGTTTTCCAAATTTGCTGGCATACTGAGTGCAGCACTTTCACAGCATCATCTTTCAGGATTTGAAATAGCTCAATTGGTATTCCATCACCTCCACTAGCTTTGTTCGTCGTGATGCTCTCTAAGGCCCACTTGACTTCACATTCCAAGATGTCTGGTTCCAGGTGAGTGATCACGCCATCGTGATTATCTTCATCATGAAGATCTTTTTTGTACAGTTTTCTGTGTATTCTTGCCACCTCTTCTTAATATCTTCTGCTTCTGTTAGGTCCATACTATTTCTGTCCTTTATCGAGCCCATCTTTGCATGAAATGTTCTCTTGATATCTCTAATTTTCTTGAAAAGATCTCTTGTTTTTCCTATTCTGTTGTTTTCCTCTATTTCTTTGCATTCATCACTGAGGAAGGCTTTCTTATCTCTCCTTGCTATTCTTTGGAACTCTGCATTCAGATGCTTGTGTCTTTCCTTTCCTCCTTTACTTTTCGCTTCTCTTCTTTTCACAGCTATTTGTAAGGCCTCCTCAGACAGCCATTTTGCTTTTTTCCATTTCTTTTCCATGGGGATGGTCTTGGTCCCTGTCTTCTGTACAATGTCACGAACCTCTGTCCAGAGTTCATCAGGCACTCTATCTATCAGATCTAGTCCCTTAAATCTATTTCTCACTTCCACTGTATAATCATAAGGTATTTGATTTAAGTCATATCTGAATGGTCTAGTGGTTTTCCCTACTTTCTTCAATTTTAGTCTGAATTTGGCAATAAGGAGTTCATGATCTGAGCCACAGTCAGCTCCTGGTCTTGTTTTTGCTAACTGTATAGAGCTTCTCCATCTTTGGCTGCAAAGAATATAATCAATCTGATTTCGGTGTTGACCATCTGGTGATGTCCATGTGTAGAGTCTTCTCTTGTGTTGTTGGAAGAGGGTGTTTGCTATGACCAGTGTGTTCTCTTGGCAAAACTCTATTAACCTTTGCCCTGCTTCATTTCGTGGTCCAAGGCCATATTTGCCTGTTACTCCAGGTGTTTCTTGACTTCCTACTTTGCATTCCAGTCCCCTATAATGAAAAGAACATCTTTTCTGGGTGTTAGTTCTAAAAGGTCTTGTAGGTCTTCATAGAACTGTTCAACTTCGGCTTCTTCAGCATTACTGGTTGGGGCATAGACTTGGATTACTGTAATATTGAATGGTTTGCCTTGGAAATGAACAGAAATCATTCTGTCATTTTTAAGATTGCATCCAAGTACTGCATTTCGGACTCTTTTGTTGACCATGATGGCTACTCCATTTCTTCTAAGGGATTCCTGCCCACAGTAGTAGATATAATGGTCATCTGAGTTAAATTCACCCATTCCAGTCCATTTTAGTTCACTGATTCCTAGAATGTCAATGTTCACTCTTGCCATCTCCTGTTTGACCACTTCCAATTTGCCTTGATTCATGGATCTAACATTCCAGATTCCTATGCAATATTGCTCTTTACAGCATCGGACCTTGCTTCTAGCATCAGTCACATCCACAACTGGGTATTTGTTTTGCTTTGGCTCCATCCCTTCATTCTTTCTGGAGGTATTTCTCCACTGATCTCCAGTAGCATACTGGGCACCTACTGACCTAGGGAATTCCTCATTCACTATCCTATCATTTTGCCTTTTGATACTATTCATGGGGTTCTCAAGGCAAGTATACTGAAGTGGTTTGCCATTCCCTTCTCCAGTGGACCAACATAGATAGCATATTAAAAAGCAGAGACATTACTTTGCCAACAAAGGTCTGTCTAGTCAAGGCTATGATTTTTTCAGTGGTCATGTATGGATGTGAGAGTTGGACTGTTAAGAAAGCTGAGCACTGAGGAATTGATGCTTTTGAACTGTGGTGTTGGAGAAGACTCTTGAGAATCCCTTGGATTGCAAGGAGATACAACCAGTCCATTCTAAAGGAGATCAGTCCTGAGTGTTCATTGGAAGGACTGATGCTAAAGCTGAAACTGCAATACTTTGGCCACCTCATGCGAAGGGTTGACTCACTGGAAAAGACTCTGATGCTGAGAGGGATTGGGGGCAGGAGGAGAAGGGACGACAGAGAATGAGATGGCTGGATGGCATCACCAGCTCAATGGACATGAGTTTGAGTGAGCTCCGGGAGTTGGTGATGGACAGGGAGGCCTGGCATGCTGTGATTCATGGGGTCACAACTGAGAGACTGAACTGAACTTGTGGGTTTTCAAGATACTTGCTTTTGTCTCCAAAGTCCTTGTTCAGGACTTCCCAGCAATGAGGCATCACAGATGACAATGCTCACCTGCATGGGAGTGGGAAGTCCTGACTACACAGTACGTGAGGAGAGAGCGGCTGGGTGGATAGATGGTAGCACAGATGGTGTGTGTGTATTGTGTTTTTACAGCTAATGATAACCAAAGGACAGTACAATATCAGGATCATGAAGGTCATGTTGAAGTAGATAAAGAAAAGCAAAGTACTTATTACTGCAGACTAGACTCTGAATCCAGGAATACCATAGTCTGAAATGTGGAAATGAGCGTGATTTTGAGAAATCCCTGTGGACTGATGACAGGGGTAAAGAAGCAATGATTAAAACAAGTGTTCGGCAACTCTCGCTGCACAGAGAACCCAGTTTTCAAGAGTATACACATACAGAAGACAGAAGAAGGACACATAGCCTTTGAAACAAAGGCAAAATCCCTAAGAACTGCATCAGAAAAGTCAATACCCAGAATAAAACGAAATTCAAAAATGTGAAAATCTCAACCCAAAGGAGTTATTTAGAAATATTTTAACTGAGGGGAGAACTATAATGGGTTTGCAAAAGTATATTTCATTCCCATTTTTACTTTTTTCTTCATCAGAAGATGTGCATTTAATCTGAAGAATTAGAAAAAACTTTAACAAGGAAGACATTTTTTACCTGAGGCAATGCTGTGTGCACGGCCAGTTCATTGCTGCTCCTGACATAGAGAAAGATGATGTTTCCCAGCCATGTATTCAGTTCTGAGCAATTCAAGATGGTGAAAGTCCTGCATGCCATGGTTTTGAGTTTGGGCTCCCAATATTTTCTGCATGAGTATCAGTTTGCCTTCTCCTTGTTCTTTTGACCACAAGTCAGAGGCAGAGAATCCAACAGAACCTTTGAGGTCTCAAGAACACAAAAGCACCATTGGATGGAGGAAGCTGAGTCCCAAGTTATCTTTTCAGAAGGAAAGACTTCAGAGTAGAGTTGTATGACTATAAACATTCATGCTGGGATTTGCATGAGTGAGAAGTGAATGTTGATTATGCTAAGTCACAGAGATTTGGGGATTGTTTGCAATAGCTGTTAGCCTACCCTTCACTAAAACTAGATTAAAATCTCAAATAATACAAATGTCTTCCTTCTAGCAAAATTTAACACATTTTAAAAACCTGTGAATGAATTTGCAGAATAATCTTTAAGAAATAATGGGCAATGTAAAAGCATCAGAAAGGTAGAAATTGACTAATGCGAATCTTTACAAGAAGAAAAGAAAAATTGGCAAGCTTTATATCAATTTCAGGCAAATAATGTACAATGACTTATTGACTAGATAACTTTAAGTGGATTGAAGGTAAGCATTCATTATGAAGGAGTCAGCTTCGATTCATCAAGAATAAGACAAGGAGTAGTTAGACAGTTGGAGAGAGATTCAGGTAGCAAATTTAAAAGCAATTGTCCCAAATTGGTAAATTTCAAAACACAATAAGCTTAAAGAATAAAGTTTGTAAGAAATGAATAGAGTGTATTTTTAGGAATGCTTTATAGCGTACCTATAATGGAAAAACATACCTTGAAATCCAAGCTGTTCTCATTACAGTGAGGCAACTTAGAATGTGATAGGAGTGAAGGAGAATTTAAAGATTGGAAGACAAGTGTCGAAAGGCAGCCAAGGGTGCAACTAATGATGTTGACTTGTTCCCTAAGCAACAGGGAGCCATGAGATGAGGGAGGAGTCAGTCAAAACAAGGGTAGAGGCTTAAAACACAAGTGCTTCCCATATACACAACTTTATGACTATAGATTTCTCCATGAGGTTTATTAAAGTCATGAACACTTTACCCCAGAACAGTAAAAAATACACCCACATTCACAATTTCATTTACATCTGCAGAGGCCCCGTGGGGTCTAGAGTGACCATGGATCCCAAGTTGATGGCCCTTAGCTTTTAAATTCCGCATTAGCTATATTTTCTTTAATAAAAGAGATTCATCAGAGAATTAAGAGAGCTACTTGTGTTGAGTTCAAAGTGTCTGTGACTCAGCTACCTGGTCAGACATGAGATTCTCACTGTAGAACTTATTATTGCTAATAGAGAGACAACAACCAACCCCCAGTGCCTGTGCCAATGAAACATTTTACTAAAAACAATTAAATCAAGTCTTAGTTGTGAACTGTTAAAGTAGCTTGAGGCAGTGTCACTTACATGGTCTCAAAGAATGTCTCCAGTGTTGCAGAAACAACTATTTTCTCTCTGCAGTAGAAGAAGAAAGGTTGGGTTTATTTTTTTCCCCTTCTCTTCCCTGAGCAAATCCCCATAACAAATAAAGTTACACTTCAAGACCGGATTACTCAGACTATTGGCTTTGCATGCCAATGTTTACTTTAAGTAAAAATGATACTTCTGAGAATTCAAATAATATGTTTAAGTATTTCCAGGCTATAGTTCTGCTTGCATTTGTCTTGGCACTAGCTCACTATGAATGTGTCAGCTTTAAGGAAGATGACTCTTCAGTAATAGCTGAATGTCTTCATCCAATGCCTTATTCGTGCTGAATGTGTTTCTATGGGATTTTTTTGACTATTGTCATTTGATGATAAGTTTACTATCTCACTGGGGCTTCCCTGGTGGCTCAGACAGTAAAGTATCTGCCTGCAATGCAGGAGAACTGGGTTCAATCCCTGGGTCAGGAAGATCCTCTGGAGAAGGGAATGGCAACCCATTCAAGTTTTCTTGTCTGAAGAATTATATGGACAGAGGAGCCTAGTGGGCTACAGTTCATGGGGTCTCAAGAGTCAGAAACGACTGAGTGACTAACATTTTCACTTTACTTTCTTACTATTCCATTGACTACAGTTTCCTGATAGGATATTGTGATCTTTCATTTCAGTTCAGTTGATCAGTCGTGTCCGACTCTTTGTGACCCCATGAATCACAGCATGCCAGGTCTCCCTGTCCATCACCAACTCCCAGAGTTCACTCAGACCCACCCCCATCGAGTCGGTGATGGTATCCAGCCATCTCATACTCTGTCGTCCCCTTCTCCTCCTGCCCCCAATCCCTCCCAGCATCAGAGTCTTTTCCAGTGAGTCAACTCATTGCATGAGGTGGCCAAAGTATTGCAGTTTCAGCTTCAGCATCAGTCCTTCCAATGAACACCCAGGACTGATCTCCTTTAGAATGGACTGGTTGGATCTCCTTGCAGTCCAAGGGACTCTCAAGAGTCTTCTCCAACACCACAGTTCAAAAGCATCAATTCTTCAGCAATCAGCGTTCTTCACAGTCCAACTGTCACATCCATGCATGACCACTGGAAAAACCATAGCCTTGACTAGACGGACCTTTTATATAGTCTCATTTTGTTCAAGAAAGAAAATTTTATTTTATTTTTATTCCCCTGGAATGGATTTTTTTTTAAATTGGAGACTAATTATTTTACAATATTATATTGGTTGGTTTTGCCATACATTGACATGAATCCGCCCCGGTTGTACATGAGTTCCCCCTCCTGAACTCCCCTCCCACCTTCCTCCTCCCTTTATCCTCCCTTTGGGTCATCCCTGCACACCAGCCCTGAGCATCCTGTAACATGCATCGACCCTGAACTGATGATTCGTTTCATACATGACAACATACATGTTTCAATGCCATTCTCCCAAATCATAAAATTTTAAAGAGAGAAAGGTTAATTTTAACAAATCTACTAAAATAAACTAGGTGCTATAAAATTTATCATAGTGGAAGTAATCATTTCAACTAACTCTCCCCAAAGAAGTCAGTCCCCTCCTTGTTCTCATTTTATAAATGTTAATAATTGGCCACAGTCTTTAAGATTACATTAAGTTTATTTTAAAGAACTGAGCACTTTTCCCCTCTCTACTTTCTCTCTCAGATTCTGTGTTCTGTAAAGCATATTATCAGATGGTTAGAACAGTTCTCTTTTCCTGGGGATATCTATTGTTTGCGTGTCAGTTCAGTTCAGTCGCTCAGTTGTGTCCAACTCTTTGTGACCCCATGGACTGCAGCACATCAGGCTTCCCTGTCCATCACCAACTCCTGGAGCTTACTTAAACTCATGTTCATCCAGTCAATGATGTCATTGTACTAAGATGATGACTATCCACCTAAAAGAATAGATTACAGTCCCTACATCTATAATCTAAGAAAATATAACTTTCTTAAGTGAAGAGACTAGCAATAGATAACCTATCTTTGAGTTACCTGAAGCACAAAAATTTTTTTTTTTTATTTTTTATTCTAAAGGTACTTTCTTCCCAAGCACTATGGTCAGAATAGTGTGGGAGATATTTTAGGATAATTGAAGGTGAACTTCTTTAACCACACTCATTTGCTTCATTATTTGGGAATGAATCATGCTGAGATTCTCTGTGACAGCACCTCTGACTTCAGTGATGTATGGTTGCTATTCTCTTACTTGGCAAGTTTTCCAGCTATAAACTCTGCATTGAAAAAATGACCTTGGATGTTATACAGTGAATGTAAAAAGTTGAAGGAAACTCTGATCTCAGACATGATTATTTTTCAGCCTTTCTTGAAATATAACTAGTTTCTCTGAAAGTTTCTTAATTATCTTATATAATTCTCTAAAATATTTCCCTAGGGCTGGGGAGTTTTTTTCTGTTTAAAGATTTTCTCTGATTTCTAAATTTCTGTAAAGCTATTGTAATCCTGCTCTAATCATTAAGTGCACCTAAATCTATTTGAAATTAAATTAGAAATCTGCCAAACAAGAAAAAAAAGTTCACCTGGCAAACTTATTTCTCCTTATTTTGCTCTCAGTTAACATAGAGGACAACTATGCATTATTCCTGTGAGACATATGTTTATAAATGTCAGGGACCTATTATTTTGTTTATATATGCACAGAGAATGCCAAGAATTCTAATTTCCTAGAAAAAGCAATAGTGTGAAGACAGAGAGCAGATCAGTGACTGCCTAGGGCTCAGGGTAGGAGCAGAAAATGACTGTAAAGGGTCATATAAAACTTTATAAGATTATAGAAGTGTTCTAATACTGGACTGTGTTGATGGCTGCACAACTACATAAGTTTACTAAAACCCATCCATCTGTATATTTACAATGAGTGAATTATATGGTACATATTCTTTAATCGATCTGCATATAAATATGAAATATATATAGTAGTATAACATACATCATATATATAAAGCATGAATTCTATGAAACATTGAGGCATCATGTAGTTACCACATAATTGCAAAATCTTAAATTAACTCTTTTAGTTTTGAAAAATTATACAGCTTTTTTCCCAGTAGAACTCAGCTATGCTTATGTAACCTTACATATATTTTTAAGAACATTCTCTATTATGGCTGTTTAGTTATGCATTCAAAAGATAAAGTATTTCCTGAGACAAGAAAATAAACTGCTCACAATAGATTGATTTATTGGGAAAAGTTCAAAATCACTTGAAGGTTCCTTGTTTACAGTCAAAGAACAATTCATCTTTCCTTTCTTGCATTTATATGGAAACTTCCTATTTGCATGCTGTTCACCAAATACTCCTCTGGAGAAGGAAATGGAAACCCACTCCAGTATTCTTACTTGGAGAATCCCATGGACAGAGGAGCCTGGCAGGCTATGGTCTATGGGGTCTCAAGAGTCGGACACGACTTAGTGACTAACCCACCACCACCACCACCACCAGCAAATACTTATGGCTGTCTGCCCTCTAGGCTCATGCACAGATGGCTGTTTTAGTTCACTGCAGTTGGGTAATATCACATGACTAGTTGTAGCCAGTGGTTTGTGAGCAGCAGTCATGTCTGTCACTTTTCCACTGGAGAATTTAATCACTGTTGTGAAATCCACTAGAGATCCCTCTTTTTACCATGGAGACTAGTCACTCATGAGGCTTTGTTCCAAGAGCTTGGATCTGAGTGAAGAAATATGGAGGAAAATCCCCAGCTGAATTGTGATGAATTTTAGATTTATCTTCTCATTCTGAGATGTATATATGTTATGAAAGTTAAAATCATTCAGTCATGTCTGATTGCTTGTGACACCATGGACTGTAGCCCACCAGGTTCCTCTGTCCACGGAATTTTCCAGGCAAGAATACTGGAGTGGTTTGCCATTCCCTTCTCCAGGGGATCTCCCCGACCCATGGATCAAACCCGGGTCTCCTGCATTTATAAGGCCCACAAATTATGTGTAATTACATGTATGTATGCATATATGAAAGTGAAAGTGAAGTCGCTCAGTTGTGTCCGACTTGTAGCGACCCCATGGACTGCAGCCTACCAGGCTCTTCCATCCATGGAATTTTTCCAGGCAAAAGTACTGGAGTGGGTTGCCATTTCCTTCTCCAGGGGTTCGTACATACGTGCTAACTTACTTCAGTCGTGTCTGACTCAGTGCGACTCTGTAGACTGTAGCCCACCATGTTCCTCTGTCCATGGGGATTTTCCAGGCAAGAATACAGGAGTGGATTTCCATGCTCTCCTCCAGGGGATCTTCCTGACCCAGGGATCGAACCCACATCTCTTATGTGTCCTGGACTGGCAGGTGGATTCTTCACCACTAGCGCCACCTGGGAAGCCCACATATACACACACATATGTGAAGATAGACAAATCAGACTTCTGGAAGTGTTGGTTGCTTGAGTATAACCTAGCCTAACCTGGATGATTGAGGAAGCAAGCATGTACAGAAAAACCAGTTCAGAAACTGAAATAATCCACGTAAAGGATGATGTTGTGCCAGGTCAGGGCAGCAGCAGCAGAAGTGGTGAAACCGGTCAGATCTGAGATGTAATTTGTGGGTAGAGTTGACAAGATTGACGACCCTGGGTTGGCTCTGCTGTGTGAGAGAAGAGAGGAGTCAAGGATGAAGACAAGGCTTTTCTTATAACACTTGAAGCCAGGACCTTGCCAGGTACTAGAACAAGGAAGATTGGGAAGGGAACAGTTTTAGAGTGGAATATTGAATTAGAGGGTAGACAATATTAATTTGGGGATGCCTATTAGATGTCCAAGTAGAAATATTCATTGGCAATAATTTACATAAGTTTGGAGTTAGAGGGTGAAGCAGGGTTGGGTATATGAATTTTTGAGTTACTGGGTTACAGAAGGCATTTAAAGCCATAGCACAGATGAGATAATATTTCAGAAATAGAAATCCGAGAACCTAGACTTGGGCAAATCAAGGTTGAGTGGCAGTTCTCAAACCATTTATTTCAGGACCCCCTTGCATCCTGAAAAATTATTCAACTTTTACTTATATGGTTTATATGTCTTGATATTTACCACATTCAAATTTAAAATTTAAACAAACTATATATTCATTGACTCATTTACAATAAGAATTTATTTATACGTTAACAGTCTTTATATAAATAATCTCATTGCCCCCCCAAAAAAATTCAGTGAGAAGTATTACATTACTTTACATTTTACAAATCTCTTTACTGCCTGCTTAATGAAAAGAGCCGAATTCTCATATTTGTTTCTTCATTAAATCTGTTGGGATATGTTGCTTTGGTTGAAACATATGAAGACAATCCAACCTCACAAAGATAGGTAATTGGAAATGGTAGAAACAGTTTAATAGAAAACTTTTCAGATGTTTGAATCAATATTCAAACTAGACAAGTAGTAGTTTCTTAAAAGTAGTAACAATGTGGAGTATGAAAACGTATCTGTTGCACTAAAGCCCTTTGATTTTGCACTTTGAATGAATCTTTTACTCATGTGTGATTTTATAACATCAAACTTTGGGTCACTTGGAAAATATTGTTTCACTGGGTTATGCAGATCTTCCAAATGCTTACACACATCAAAAAAAAAAACACATTAATTATTATTATAAACAACTTCATGAGAACATTCTTTAACTACTGGAGTTTTATCAAACTTATTGTAGCTGATACAGTTCTCCAAAACTTACAGGAAAGCTCAAGTTTTATAATTGGCAACAAACACTAATAGAATTTGCCTGAAGTAACAGATTCCTTTATGAGTTTTTTGTGAAAATGTCTACTAATACCATATTTTTGTCTATCAGTCATCCTTTCATGGGTAAATGGCTTTCCATGAAAAATGCAGCTAGGTTAAGCTCATAAATCTGACAAACATACAAAATGTTTTCCTTAATATTATCACTTTATTTCAAACGCAGAAATGATTTACAAATTCTTCTCATTTTGTTATGCACAAGATTAAAAAAGATGTAATCAAGAATAGCTATTTAATAAAACTAATAGCTTTTACTACTCTATCTAGGACAATCTTTAATGAATTTTATGAGTGCTATTGTGGTTCAATACAGGCTTCCCTGGTGGATAAGCAGTAAAGAATCTGCCTGCAATGTAGGAGACAGAGATTAAACCTAAGGACCTAGGAGATCCTCTGGAGAAGGCAATGACAACCCACTCCAGTTTTCTTGCTTGGGAAATCCCATGGACAAAGCAGCCTGGTGGGCTACAGTCCATGGGGCCACAAAAACCAGACATGACTTAGTGACTAAACAACCATCGCCACCACAGTTTAATACAGGCACCAACAGTTACCCACTACAGTTTTCCATCATTAGTACAAGTATCAAAAAAGTGAAAAGGCAGAATATTTTGCTATTATGAAAATACTTTTGAATTTGAAGCCCCTTGAAAGTGTCTCAGAAATAGCCAGGTGTCAGAGGACCCTACTTTAAGAACCACTGGCTTAGAGATTCGTTTAAGAAAATCTTCCAGATATCATGAGTATAAAAGGCATATCTGAAAATCTTATAGTCCTATTGCTGTGGAATTCAACTTTTTTTCATATAAATGTAACTATGTTCCTTTTACAAAGTGGAGAGATGTTGAATGTAGTAAATATTCTCATGGATAGAAAAACTATCATAGTCACGTTAAAAAGCTATCTACATAATGAAGTATAGGAGCTAAACACTCTGCTGGTCTTACTCTCTTCTAAACAATGAATAAAAAGAAAAGTTGGTCAAGCTAATTAACACTTTGTTAAAGAACAAAAAAGACAATAGTTTTAGGAATTACTTGACTCTGAGATAAAGCAATAAGTCATTAATTGGTTATCTTGTGAAGACTTTGGGGAGCGTCCTAACAAGGTTACCATGACTTTGGCAATGACCACAGCTGCATTGCAGGAACTTTAAGAGAAGGAAAAAACATATAAAGGAAAAGGAAGATAAGAAAATTGGATAGGTAATTATGCAAAGGTCTTAAGTAAGGGTCAGGTGATTTCCAGAAGGTCAAAAGGCATAGTGTGTAATCAAAATGGTTGAAATAATAGTTAACCCCTACATGTATTGTTACTTTTTCAAACTGACATCAAAGAAAATTTAAAAAGGGTGATAGTGGTTGTAAGAAGATAATTAAAGGAGAGCCACTGACCATAATAAAGGTAGCTAGATAGCAGTACTAATTAAAAATGTACTCAATCTAGGAATACAAATGCCACAAAATACAAACAACACAAACAAATACAAAAAGTTTAGAAAATCTAAAGTCAGTCATGATGAGCATAATTTGAGTTTCCTGTGTAAGTCATTATGAATGTGAGAATTTAAAATCTTTGGGGGTAGATTTCTTAAATTGGCAACATTTATTTTCTTAGTATTAGTTGGCTTTCATCGCTATTATGACACAGGACATTGGAAAATATTTTTGTAGTATGTAAAACTAGCATAAACTTGGACCAGAAAACTGTATTTTACTGTTTGAAGTTATAAAATTGTGACCTGAAAGCAGTATTATCATCTTTATTTACCATTGTGCTATTTTCTTTGCAAAACCAGTAATGTAAAGGCAAACATGCTTCGGGCACTTTAGTAATTAAATCCTTTGGGAAAAGGTCCAAAAGGAATGGCACACACTGCAATCAGCTTCATGGTGAATCTAAGTATCTTTCTGAGCACTTTTTTATCCTGCAAGAGGTGGGAGTATTAGGAAATAAGTACAACTATTTGATAGTTTAGGGATGGGGGAATGGACTAGTTCTTTTCAACAACTGTAAACTGTATCACAAAGAAATTGATTTAGAAGCTTTTATGTACTGGGGAAATCAATTCTCTATGGTTACTTGAAATGTCAAAAAGGTAATTCTGGGTGCAATTAAAGCAATAAACATGTTTGTTTTGGGGATTACTTTTATTGGCATAACTTTCTTACTTTTATATTGAAATTTTCACATCCAATTCCATTTATGTCAGTTGCTGTAATTTTACTGTTTTATTATTCTATTAATATAAACCAAGAATTTAACTTAATATTTTAATAAAGTATAACAATCTTTACATTGATTTCATGTCTTAATTAATGAAATAACTTAATTTTCTTAATGTCTTTATTCTAAATTTCCAGGAATTTGAAGAAAGGATAGTCAGAAAAAAGTGTTCCTTGAAAAACATTATTTTCATGTTTTTAATAGTTATTTTGACTTCCAAAACAAACTTTTGGAAAATATTTGCATGTATCCACATTCCCCTTAATTTCAGGGGTTTCTAGATTATGATAAATCCATTGTGGTTTTTATGTTGATAGTAAGGACACAAAAATTATTTTTCAAACATATGAAATATTTTAAAAATAAAAGGGACTGAAACTATTATTTCTTGATATCTTGATATGCTGAAATATTTTGTCAGGTATTTGTTTCTACGGGAGATTGCATCATTTATTCTAAAAATAATCTAAAGATACTTATCAATTGTTAGGTTTAAAAATGTAGGCTAAAATGAAATTATTGCTCTTAATATATTTTAAAGGACCAACAGTGAATAGTGACTGTATAAATCTAGGCTTAAAAACATGATGTATGTTTTTCTCCTAATTTTTGAATACATTCTGAACTGTGCAATGGAGAAAGCATGGACATCCAGAAATAAAGAAAGAATAATAGCACCGGCTTCCCAGTTGACACTTCTAATTCCTTCCTTCTGCTTATGCTCTAAGATTCAAGACCATCCTAGTAAAGAAATTCATTCTATACATTGCAACACTGTAATGTCTACATCAGGCGATGAGGAAGGCTAGAGAGTGCATCAACCTATATTCTGGGAAGGGAAGCTGTTCCTTGGTTTTAGATATTGTGAAGATGGATAAAGCAGAGAGTTTATTAAGTTTATCAGGTAAAGACCTTGCAGTTTCTTCAGCTCCATAGATTAAAAGGTGACTTTTCTGAAAGGAAAAAAGGAAGTGAAAGACATGGTGTTTCCTACTGAGAATATGCAGTGTGATTTCTTTCCCTTTGTAACACTTACAGTTTATCCCTCACTGCCCTATTGGATTGAATAAAGCTGGTTCCCATAGAAACTGTCTCTGAATTCATACTTTCAGGAAACAAAAGTGATAGCTCCTGCTCAGGGAGGGGTCAAGAGCCAAGAAGAGCTCTCAAGGACCAAGAAGAGGCTGTAGATGCACCCCAGGACTGCGAGAAATGACTGAGCCTCAGGTTGAGGAAACGGTGCTTGGAAAGACTCACTGTGAACAGAGAAACATCATGATCATCTATCAAACTCTGTAACATAGTCATTTGGGTTTTCCTAGGTGAGGATGCGGAGAAGGCAATGGCAAGCCACTCCAGTACTCTTGCCTGGAAAATCCCATGGATGGAGGAACCTGGTGGGCTGCAGTCCGTGGGGTCGCTATGGGTTGAACACGACTGAGCGACTTCACTTTCACTTTTCACTTTCACACATTGGAGAAGGAAATGGCAACCCACTCCAGTGTTCTTGCCTGGAGAATTCCAGGGACGGGGGAGCCTGGTGGGCTTCCGTCTATGGGGTCACACAGAGTCGGACACGACTGAAGTGACTTAGCAGCAGCAGCAGCAGGTGAGGATGACACCATATAATTTGTAGAAATTTTTAAGAGCTAAAGTTTCCCAGTGAGTGTCCATGCACCCACTTGATGGAGGTGATACCACGTAGAGTTCAGTGAATTCTGGAAGCCCAAATTCAGTAAATTCAGCCCCCAATCCTGCAAATTCCACTCTGAAACTATGGGATGTTTTACATGCTGCCAGCACTTCCAAAACTTGTGTTTCAATATTTGAGTGATGGAGTGAGGGGAATATATTCCTTGCAAATTTTTAAGAGAATTAAATGAGTTCAATCATGTCAAATGATTTAGAACACTCTGCCAAATCTTATTAAGGATTCAACATACTTTCCCTATTCTTAAAGATTTGCCCCAATCTATTGAAATCATAAAATAATACATGCTCTTAGACTTCATTTGAAAAGCAGAATAAAACAAATTGCCCTGTCTTTAATAATACTAATCACATTAAAGATTCTTCACATATTTGTATGATGAGCAAAGAGTACATGTTCCCCAAGACTGAAGAAAGACAGACATTGGTAGGGTTCCCCATACCACCTTTGTTTTTTTTTTTTTTACTTCTGATTTGTTAACTTATTCCCTTTCCACTTTCTTAAGAAACTTAAGAGCCAATTGAAGAATTAACTCATAATAAAATGAATGACTAATTTTCAATAAACATGTACCACTTTTCATTTCAGATGACTAAAAAAATTTAGAGTTTTATAACAAACCATTAGGACTGCCATTTTTTGATTTATGTACATCAAAGCTTTGGTGCATCTAAACAATCCAGTTATAAATATCTTGCTTCTTTTGTTTTAACACCACTGTCTTTGGAATTTTCCAATGCAACTGTTCCAACTGTTGTGTTAGACAACTGCACTGAAAATGCAGCAAAGGAAAGGCTGATGCCAAAATACTCGGTTTCCTTTGTTCTCCAAAAGATTTTGAGCTCTGGGGGTATATCCTTCTTTGTTGTATAAATATGGTGGCACTTTTGGAAAAAGATGCTGATATTTCAAGAAAAAGTCACATTGTGACCCCTTCCACCGAGGTCCCCACTGGTGTACATGGTGGGGATTGTCAAAGTCCTTTGTTCATTATAATACGTTTGTTTGGAACGTTTTCTACAGCCATTTCAAAATGCATAAACCCTCTTTATTTTCCCTTCATCATCCCCACTTTGTTTTCCCTTCATTGCCCCATTTTCAGTCATCACTTTGGTGATCAGCTGAGGCCTGCTGTTGCCTTAGGAAGGTCTAACTAGCAACAGAAAAGAATATTGAATCTAGCACACTATCAACAGAAGACACTGTGAGTTTCCTCATCCATAAAACAGAGTTAATTAAAACGGCCCTCTTTCTAGTCACAGGGGTGCATTCTGAATTAACAGACTCATATTTTAAAAACACATTGGGCTTCATAAAGAAAGGCTCTGCATAAATGCAAGCTATTATTATTATTACTAAAACCACATCTGCATGGCTATAAACCACCACCTACTTTTTCTGCACCGCCCCAGCTTTCACATTAGCCTCTGCCTGGCTCAGCTTCACTGCTCCACAGTTGGGTAACATGTCCTGAGGATGATGTGATGCTGCAGGCAATTTTACAGAAAAACAAGGAGTGATTTTATACTGGATGTATTTCAGCTGCCAATTCAAAATGAACTATACTCTTCCCTTCTTTCTTTACTTCTAGCCCAAACTGCTTTCACCATGTACACTAGTGAAAAGAAATTAGTTTCATGTTTATGATAACAGTGTCCAATTCTTTGTGGTCTATTTTCTTCCTCCAAAAAAAAAAGCATTTATTATAATTTTTTAGAAAATAGGTTTAAGAATACACTTGAATGGAACTGAAAATGAACTGAACTTTGTGAATTGGTAAAAGCAGAGTAATTAATAATAATGCTTCTGTGAAAATATATATTGTGCATTTGAAGGTTTTTTTGGCATCACCAAATTTGCTAGGAAATTTCATCTATAAATTAAGTTCATTACTAAAAACGCTTCATGAACCAGCCTTTAAAATTCTCATTTAATTTTTTTGAATGACTTTAATTAAAATCTTGTGAATTCCTAGTGTGTTTCTCTTTCAATTTATGGGAAAATACTTTAGACTAAGCCCTCAGGATTACAAGCCTATAACAACCATTTATAATCATAGGGTTTGAGATATCTGTCAACGTTCTAAAGTCATCTCATCTTTAATACAATGTTTTAAGCTGACAAAAAATGGAAATGGTTCCAATCAGGAAAATAATATTTCATAGAAGCTATGACTTATTCTTCTCCCCAGTAGTGTTAATCAGATTTCATTTATTTTTATAGCATGCCAGGCATTAGCATTACCCTCAAGACACAGCCCCGTTTCTCTTTGTCCTTGGATAAGTTATCTGCTGAATTAGGATAACTTTCTTCCTCAAGATAAATGTTTCCTGATAAAACAATATTATTAACCTGTGGCAATTGTGATGTGAAATAAATGCAGTTGTCAAGTCAGCTTTGAAGTGGGGGAAGAACTGTGACAGATTAAAAAAAACTGCTGTATTGTTCTTTGCTTCTCCCGAGTTCATTTATCTTCCCAGCTATCGCCTATGACTGAATGGTAGCGGAGGCACCTGCTTGTAGGAGCCAATGATAAAAGATATTAGCACCAAGCCTGTGCGCTGATGCTTCACAGGGCACCAGTAATCCTCACTGAGTCATCCTGGTCATTTAACTTCATCAACTGAGAGAGAGTTTAATTCAAGGGGCCAATGTTTTCTTTCTCAACAAAAAGGGGGTGAAAGTGTTTCAGTGTCTCTCTAACCCTTCTTCCCAGGTTAAGTGTCACTGTATGACCAGATCTTCCTGAGCAACCACCAGAGGTGATCGCTAAGTGTCTCGAAGCAGACACTCCTTGCTTGTCTTTGCCTTAATCTGTGCTTTACCCATCCTAAGCCCATCTTATCATAACAAGACATCACTTTTGAAAGCTAATCACACATCATGAACTGCACTAACTACATAAGTTCCTCAAATTCTCACAACAAATACAGGAGGTAGGTTATTGACATCACCTGCATTTTACAAATGAAGATACTGATGTGCGGAAAGGCAAAGTAGCTTGCCGGTGGTAACACAGCTGGTAAGCAGGGTTCAGACTTAGGATCCTCTGAAACTGGAGGTCTATTTCTTTAACTCTTTGACTTGATGCCACTAGCTTGTCTGTGTGTTTCACCTTCACCAGGCTGTAAACTCCTAGAAAAGAAGGACTACGCCTTATTTGGTTTTGTTTTGTGTTTTCTTCTGTGGCTTTTAGCACAGTGATAAGTGCATATTCAGTTCAGTCGCTCAGTCGTGTCCGACTCTTTGCGATCCCATGAATCACAGCACGCCAGGCCTCCCTGTCCATCACCAACTCCCGGAGTTCACTCAAACTCACGTCCATCGAGTCGGTGATGCCATCCAGCCATCTCATTCTCTGTCGTCCCCTTCTCCTCCTGCCCCCAATCCCTCCCAGCATCAGAGTCTTTTCCAGTGAGTCAGCTCTTCGCATGAGGTGGCCAAAGTATTGGAGTTTCAGCTTTAGCATCAGTCCTTCCAATGAACACCCAGGATTGATCTTAAGAGTTAGTTGAATCAAAAGAAAGGTGGATGAAATAATGCCTGTTTTTCACTTCTCGTAATGATGCTCAACTTCCAGAAACTTTATGGAAGGAAGGATCTCTGACACAAAATAAGCACAACCATTTAGGTGAGGGGGAGCAAGAGTAGAACTTACACAGGATGGAGTGACACTGTCTTTGGATTAGGGAGCACTTCCTGTTATTCAGAGGATACCAGAGGAATGGTAAAGAGCAATGCCCTACTTAGCTAATATTCTCACTTTGCTTGTTTAAGAAGGGAATGACTTCCAAGAAGAAAAGAAGTGGGACTGAAGGAACAAAAGATAGAGAAAGCCAAGTTTGTACATGCATAGGTAAAATGGCATAGTGATCTATGAACACACTGTTCCATCTGAAAACATGTCAGTAATTGGAGTCTTTTCTTATTAATTTGATGCAGCATACTTTATGTAATAGTTGAACAGCAGTGTTACTGGGACTCATACTTACTCATACTCTTTGGCTATTTCAGCATTAACAAATGAAATAGAAATAATTCCACAGTTATTGGAAATATTACTTTTACTCTTAAATACATTTGCTCCAGAGCAGACAGATAAGAATTGATGCTTTTGAACTGTGGTGCTGGAGAAGACTCTTGAGAGTCCCTTGTACTGTCAAGGAGATCAAACCAGTCAAACCTACAAAAAGCAACCTTGAATATTCATTAGAAGGACTAACGCTGAAACTGAAGCTCCAATACTTTGGCCACCAGATGTGAAGAGCCGACTCACTGGAAAAGACCAAAATGTTGGGAAAGATTGAAGGCAGGAGGAGAAGGGGACGACAGAGGATGTGATGATTGGATGGCATCACTGACTCAATGGACATGAGTTTGAGCAAACTCCAGGAGATGGTGAAGGACAAGGAAGCCTGGCATGTTGCAGTCCATGGGGTCTCAAAAAGCCATACACGACTTAGCCACTGAAAAACAACAACAGACAGATAAGAGAACCCACATAATCAGATGGAAAAATGTTCAGGCTACCAAGGATAAGAGCCATAAAAAATAATTCTTACTCTATTTATTAATCTTCATAAACTAGACATTTCAAAGATCTGACATATCCACCCGATAAACTATCTTATGAGACTGTCCAGGGAAGAAATTGGATCAGCAGCCTCAGCTTCACTTTTCAGTTTATTGTTACATGTTTCTTTCCTCTAAACCCTCTCCATGAATAAAAATGTTGTTCTAATATGGAGAATAGTATTAAATGAAAGTGAAAGACTGTCTCTCAGCTCTCAAAGTCTGCACATATTTCCAACATTGTGTTGTTGAGTATATACTATACACTCACATCTTAGATGATCAGATCTATATCTCCATTCTACTTTTTTATGTGTATACATATATCCAAGAAAAGAAAAAGAAAAAGGGCTACAGGAGATGTTTTTAACTCTCACACTGCAATCTTTGCTTATTTTTCTTTTATTTTCCTGAGGATCTTTAGTATAAACACTTTTTGCCTAAGAGAGATGTTTTTCACTGTAAAATTAACGAAATGCTTACGTTTCGTTCAGCTGTAGCTCATCTTAACTGTGGTCCAGCAACGCGTATCATGATCACGCTTTATTCAATGCACAGCTGTCTTGTTTCATTTCCTTTTAATTTCCTATACCTTTGTTCAGTTTAACTTGTTTACCTTCTCCTGTATCAAGAGACAAAAATTACTTGACAAACAAGAAAACTCTCAACTAAATCTATTCCATAGTCCACTTCCATGTGGTGTTATGGTTCATAACACACAGGATGGCTGAGGTTCCATTTGCAACTGTCTGAATGTTTTTTAATCTCTTGGATAAGCATTACTAAAATAAGCGTGTTACCTGTCTCAGGGACTTCAGAAACAACTGTACAGGCTCCCTATGCTCCTAGATGCATAGAAGGACCTCACTGTGTATATGAACCTTAAGTGGAGTCAACTGAAGAGTTAATAGATTGTCTTCCAAGTCAGAATGGAGCCTTCTCACTGGCCTATAGGGTAGCTACAGAGGAACTCCAAGCCTTGTCTCAGGCCAAAATCACCTGCATATTCACACCTGTGGATCTGACCTGTTTTTCCCTCTTCTGAATTAGGACATAGCCACAGCTGATAGTTCAAGTAGACAGGTTGGAAAAATGACAATTTCCATGGAAGCAGAAGTTGCACAGTTAAAAATCACCACTGCAGTTTTGATGCTAGAAATTGTCAATAAAAATAGCTGAAGAAGCTTCAGCAAGAGTCCTCCTTGGCTGCTACTTGGGGAGCAGGCATTGTAATTGTTCTCTGCTTTTTTTCTTCCTCAGGAGATCTCCTTAGCTGCCTGTTCCTTTTAACATTGTCACTTACATTCATCCCTTGCCTGGCCTTATATCTGCCCATTCTTACCATAAACATCTTGACCCCTTATGAATTTCATAGGCCCACACTGAACTACAGTTCAGACTTTCCTGCCTTAAAATATTTAGTTGCCAGATCTATTTTTTAAACAAGTCTGAATTTGGTTATATTTGGTAAAAATGAGGGTGATTTTAGGGAGAAAAGGATGTTTCAATAAATGTTAAATCCCAGTTTGTCAATGGTTGTCTACCAATGGAGGTAGTAAGACTCATTTCTTGGATAGTTCCTTGCTGTTATGTGATATTAATGTAAAATTTAATTGAATTCTTAAAGAACACCCTAAGTTTGTTTCTGAAGCTTATCTCAGTGATCTATCTTTGGATGAAGATCAGATGCCTCCTGACCTGCAACCAGGACTAAAAAAAAAAAAAAAAAAAGGGACATAATTTAAAGGACTATCTCCAACCTGGATGGAAGGACATTTTTCAGAAGAAACTACACTACACCAGGATGAGAGGACGATGACATCAGAGGTAGACAGCTTGCCCAAGATGCTGGACCTGATTTGTATGATCATTTAGGATGTTTTCTTGACTTCTGAGCCCTCTGCATATAAATCAAATGCTTTTCTACCATAGGCCTGATCCTATGCTAGTTTTAGAAATTAATCCAATTGTCGGGTTTGTAGACATGTAAAAGCTCATTCTGCTTATGCAAAAACTCTGTTAGACTTGTGCCATCCTAATGTCCTTAAACCATGGCAACAGTCTGCTTCTAAATTGGAAAATTAAAAACAATAGTTGGAAATCAGAGTCAGGGCTATGGGAAATCCAAGATGGCTGCTTGGCCTTTCCCAGCTCCCTGACAAACCTCATTTTTTATTTGATGGGTTAAAGCCTCCCTGGCTACAGGGCCTCCATAATGAAAAATCATGGAATATTAAGTTTTGTAAATTGTTAAATAAAGTTTCTAGTTTTGTTAATGTCTAGTGTTTACTAAGACTCACTGCTGAGACAGTTCCTTGTTACGTGATACTGCTAAAAGATTTAATTAAGTTATTAAAAAGGACACTTTAGGTTAGTTTCTAAGGCTTATCTCAGTAACCAATCTTCAGATAAAGGTCGGATGCTCCATAATGTACAACCAGGAGACTAACACCAGACTATAATCATTTAACGAATGAAGTCAAGTGACTTGGGGTACACCAGGCTTTATCTAATGAAAGTTCTTGACTTACAATTCTTATTTTACTAATAACTGCTAGCTATGGCTATATTATTTTCTATGTCACTTGTTTCACTGAGCCTGTGATATAATGCTGAACTGACAGTTCCATATGAGATCAATAATTGTAATAATGTGTCTCTGGGTATGGGAAAAAGCAACAAGAGGAAATATTTTCCTGGACCAGGAGGCTAGTAAGACAGTGGTCCAGAGACTTTTGCTACTTGCAAGGCCTGGTCCAATGTTAGCACACTGAGTGGCCCATCACTTCCCTAGACCTGAGAATGAGCCTTCCCAGCACTGCGGGACACAATGGCCATGAAATGGTGTCACACGGTCAGATATGTGGCTATGAAGGGACCCTGCTGACTGGAAGTTGGTCCTTGCCAGCTGCCTCTACAAAGATTACATCATGACCATTGCAAGCTGCTGACCTTCAACACCCCCTGAAAGAAGTTCAGGGTGAAAATCAGGAATGAGGCACTCTGTGCTCTGAAAACAAACAAACAAACAAAAAACTGGCAGAACAGGGCTTCAGATAGTTAGATCTTTTCAGAAAAAGGTTTTATGAGTTCCAATTCTTGCATCTTCTCATACCTAGAAAAACACTGATGTCATTAATGGTGAAATCTGCTTTGGCTATTAAAAAAATAATTTTTTTTTTTTTTTTTTTTACAATTAAAAGTCAAAATAGAGTAGCTATGGTTCAGACATCCTGGGAAATAACTATTTCCCAGATATCCTGAAAAATGATATTATGGGTGTGATTTCAGATTAGACGCTGTGACCTAATGTAGAACTTAATGCTCCTGTAATGCATTTTTGCTTCTGTACTTTGCTTGCTGCTCATAAAACCAAAGTTACTCCATTTTAAAATAAGGTTGTTTTTAAGTAAAGATTCCTAAAATTGCTTTTGAAAAAAAAAAAATTTAATTGCTCCACAGCATGTGAAGTCTTAGTTACCCAGCCAGGGATCAAAGCCCCATCCCCTGCACTGCAAGGTAGATTCTTAACCACTGGACCAGCAGGAAAGTCCCTTGGTAGCATCTTCTAATCTGAAAACATGTCTGATGCCTGAAATTAATGACACTATTTACACATAAAGTTTGTCCAAACTTTCACACACTTTGTCACGCCCTCAGTTTCTCCAGTGTCTTTACACCTCTCTCAGTTGATCTTGTCTTGTACACAAGACATTTCTGTGAATGTGTTTTCTTCATTCTTATATGTGTGGGTTTTTTTTTTTTTTTTTCACACTGAGCTGAGCATAGAGAGAAGAAGTTCTGCTGTTACTCTTAAACTTTGTGCAAATGTTGTTTCCATAACATAGCATGGAAACTTTTAGAATAATTGTCTACACTCTATTAATTGGTAGGATTTTATTCCAGTTCCTTGCATTATGCTTGGCCCACAGTAAATGCTCAGTGATCCTTTAATAATTATCTCTAAGAGGTACCTCCTAAAATGTTTGTGGAATAGCAGATTTTAAACTAATCTAATTAGCAAATACCAAAAGAATATGGGAATGAATTTCTGACACTGTCTTTTTTGTGAGCATGTGTGAGGTGCTCTCAGGCTTGATTCACTTGAGGCAGGAAAAGAACTGCATGTCGAATGTCTGCTGCCAAGAATTTACTCTAGCATCTGTTTTCTACTTGCTTGTGACAGACTTTGTTTCTATTCACATCCTACAGTATTCAACACATAGAGCTTTAAGACAGCTCCTATAACTTCAATGGATTTGGAATCTGATTGAAAATGATTGGACTATATTCTTCACACCTTACTTTTGAAGGACAAGTACTGCATTAAGCTATCAAGCAGGGATAAAAGGTTGTAACATTTTTACTCCTAAATAATGTGATTTTGTGTTATGTTGAACTAAGAGATAGTATATGTCTGTGTGCACGTATGGCACAGAATGTGCATATATGTTTACTATCATTTAGTTCCAATGTATATATGATAGTTCAAAATACATACACCTGCATAAGTACACATGCATAGACACATACAAATGTAACCCAGACTTAAGGAGATGTATTTTAGAGCTGAAATTATGATAATAAAATACACCAAACGATAAAAACAAATTGGTTGAAAATGATAGCTTTTGGCTCAGAACAACAGGTAGGATGAAAATAAAAGATTCCATAAGAAACTGAAAATCAACTTGAAGAGTCATCTTTATAAAAGGAAGAATTGTTTCAACTTTTTCTCCTCTAAAGAAAACCAAACCAAAACAGCTTTTGGTAAATTTGCTTTGATTTGTCCCTGAAACAACTTTAAATTCTAGTCCAACCCTCTACTAAAATAAACCAAACTAAGAAGGAGTCCGTGAGAATATAAGTTCTCAAATGCATTTTGCTCTCTTGAAAGTAAGAAGCTAATACGCTCACTGAGAATACACTTAGGATACCAAGGAATGGTTTACTTTTGAGTTAATCCTTGGAATTGGATGGCTCAGGGAAAATTAGATTTTTTTTTATTTCTAAATTAATAAGAGACTGAATAGGTTGGTGATTTATAACTTTTTAATTTTTTTTAAAGTGTTGTGCAAGGTGACTTTCTTCATTGCCTGTTCTCACTCTCCATTTTCACCATTCAATTAATATTATAACTTGCTCATAAATGCAGAATATGCCACGTATCCACTTACACCTTCATTCATTTTGTTAATAGATAATCAGCCTTCATCAGTCCCTTCACTATTGTCCTCTCATTTGAGCAGATGAAAGGATAGTCGATTTATTGGCATCACACAGAAGCACATGTTGCAACAATTCTCCCTGTTATATATAAGGAAACTGTATAAGGAATACGCAATTTCAGGAAATTGCAGCTAACTTTTGTTCAGATAAAGGGGATCTCTCAGAGGGATGCCAAGGAAGTGTGTTCAATAAGACCCCCCACTCCCGCTGCTCTACACAGTCCTGTCATCCTGGTGCTGTCAGTCAGGTATGATCTCCCATACAGCACTTATCAACAGTTCTCTTTAATCAAACAGTGTAGGAGAGAAGTCAGATATGAGGAAAGAAGAATAAGGCTAACGTTTCTCTCCGCAGATCTGGACAAATTTATATACTCCTTTCCCTTCTTTTACTTTTCGAGTATTTTTGCTACATAATTTTTTGGAAAAGACTGAAAACCCTTTTGACCTGGAACTAGTCAGAGGTAGAAGCCCTACTGTTGTGGTGAATCTTCTTTGGGATTTTTACTATGCTGTGTTGACTGTGTGCTGTTTCTCCCACTTCTGCCTTGAAACAGGGAAAAGTTGCCTTCTGGTGAGTTTCAGGTATCACTCCCTTCACATGCCAGCTGCTTGTGGATTGGGCTTTTAGATTTAATTGGACAGACATTACTCACTAATATGTTGGTTTCCAAATTAACTGCATCCATGAGTCACAGTAAGCATTCAGTCACTTAACTAAATAGATGAGCTACATGAGTTAACTTAATGAGCTTCTACAACCAGAATCTCTGTTGTCTTTTATCTTCTCTTCTCTCTTTCTCTTGCTCTGTTCATTCTCTCATTCCTTTTTTCTGTTTGAAATAATGGCATGATTGTGCCATGCAATAATAAAAAGAGTTTAATTACTCTGGGATTTTTATTTTTAGGTTATTGAGTAAGAATTTAAATGTATATTTGCAGGATAGGTTATCTACATCAACCAATCCCAGTGTTATTAAAAAAAATTATCCATAAATTCTTCAAAGATTAGCTTTTCTCACAACTACTATCATAAGTCTTATTAAAAATGAGCTTTTATGAGAATTCAGAAGCGAAGTGCTTTTTCTTTAGGTCAAATCACCACAAAAAAACAGACTTTAGTGTGGTATTTCCCTTTTGTCATTCTCTTATAACCTTGACTTCCTCTCATTAACCTTATAGGATAACAAAATGTACAATTGTCAAAAACACATGAAATAAGCTGTTTTGAACTTCAGATAAGACTAAATTGGGTCACTACTTCTGAATCAGTTTAGTTTTGCTCCATTAAAAAGAAGCCCATTTGAGTCCCTTGTTCCTGAGAATACCTCTCAAATTCCCAGTCTTGTACCCATTGCTTCTCAGGTTTGTCCACTGAACATGAAGGATGTGATCTTACTACCAGTGTTATCAGTTATAGTCTGAAGATATATTTTAGTTCTGTTCCATTAAATATACATGCTTTATGCTCAGTGGAGTAGCGATAATTAAGCTAAAATATGTAAATGAGCTGGTTCTGGTTTTTCTTTGGTTGCTTGAGGCAAATATCTATTTTAAATGATTACAAGTTCCTCTTGAGAATAAAAAAAAGTACCAGGACAGTGAAACTCCCAGGTACCATTCTCCAAGGGACCTTTGTCCATAGTGTAATGCAAAGTGACTCAATGTGACAGGGTATACGCCTTGGCAGGTCACATGAAAGCCAAGCCAGCACAACAATTTCCCCAGAAAAAGTGCTCTTTATTAATACCACCAGACAGCAGACAAGCTGTCACCAATAGAGTCATTAGAATGCCCCAGACAGAGTATCCAGATAACTCTGTTTTATCCCCTTGGAGTCACTCTGTGCCACTTTCATGATTGAGTGTCTCCCTCGAGTTTAGAAAAAGAACTTATTCATATTACCACTGTAAACTTAATACCTGTACATATCACCTCACACCAACAGCAGAAAATGCAAATGACAACACTTTGCACTTTATACAGAATGTTCCATGAAAGACTGTCAGAGTAGTTTGTGAACCAGGACTGTCTTTTCTGAAGGTAAAGAAAGACACTGAGTACTTAGATAATAGTGTCTCTTAGTCAACAGACCAATGTATAGGAAAAGGGGAGAAAGAAAAATAAAAGCATCTAGGTGTTGCCATATGTCAAGTGGATGTTATCCTTACAAAACTCTTCTGGAAAAAAATAAAACATGAAAACCTGATTCCTGATTTGGCAGAGATGGTGTCATTTTACTCTAAAATAACATAGTGATTCACTTACCAAAAGTGTAAAAATGCCAAACATCAAAATATTTGAGAGGTACATGGGGTCAAGTCTTCAACTTCTATCCAATTTATGTTCAAGTTGGGAGTCTCATTTACTCTGCAATCTGGCATTGAGGGACAATGCCCTGGACTGCAAGGTGCCATGTGTGAGATCAAAGTGCCCCTGCTCAGGATTTTACACTCAGTGACACGGTAGCTTATAAACTCTCTCATCCTCCAACAGCAGTGTAGAAAGGTCTTCTGAAATTATTCTTCATTCAGTAATCACAGAAGTGATACAAGATGGAGCAGAGTAGACTAATGCCAGTATTTGAAGATTCATATCAGGAACAAGAAAACTGTTTAGGAATCTTTTCCCTATGTTTCTGTTGTTTTATGAGATACGGACTTGTTTATTTAAATTAGTGTATTGAGAGATTAAAAAATATCCACTCAGCTTGATAGATATGTTAGAAGAGGAAGCCTATGCAGAGTTTTAAGCCTAGAAAAGTAGTTAAGAAAATGCTGGCCCCAAAATGGAAAGATCAGAAATTCTACTCTCAAAGGCTGTCTGTCTCTCCAGTATGTTACCACTTGCTGCCCTGAAAAATGACAGGCTTTGGTTTTTGCCTTTCTCTGTTAAGTGAGTAACAATACAATTTCTCTTTTATAGGATTTCCCCCTTGTTTTCAATTCTGAAAAGTTTTTCCTTCTTTTTCAGTTCTTCTACTTTTCAGGTTACATGGTTTTACTCTAACATAGGATGTCCATTGACTTTCATGAGAAAGTTAGAATCTAAGGCATCGGAATACTCAATCAAGAGCTTCTCCACTCAGTGTCATTTGTCAAAGAGAAATATATTTAATACAGGCGAACTGCAGTCTTTTCACACTCCCCCGGTGCTGTGATACAAAAGAGATTCAGGTAATTCTCCGTGTCTCAGCAGAAAGAATGTGAACAAGGAACTTGCTTAAAGTGAGTGATAATCTTAGTTTCCCAAAGTCCTGGATGCCGAGTCAATATGAGGAGTGTGGTAGGGATTCTTTAGGACTGTGGTACTGTTCCTTAGGATTGATGGATTTACATACCTCTCTATTGTGAAGAACAAAAGAGAAAATGAGAGAGAGACAGACAGAGTTCTGCCCACTGAGCTGAACAATTTTAGCTATAGTGTCTGCACACATTAGGGCCAGCAGAGAAGGCTTATCTATGTTCAGTCCTAACAAAGTCTTTAGGGAGAAGATAGAAGTCTTCTATAAACAATAATGGATAGTGATTTTTTTTACACTGTAGATCAAATGGAGAAGGTAAGGCTCAGATGTTAGTCATTTTTTTGACTAAAAGAGACACAATTCTTGAGGGATTGTATTTCCTCTATAAAATAAACAGCATTTTTTAAATTTTCTTATTAATTTTTTCCTATGCCTCAGAAAAAGATTCATTGGGAAATCTCTTTTGATACAATTTTAAACAAAAACGTGAGGATATAAAACATGAAGGATTTTTTACCTCCAGTTCATTGGTATAAATAAGCAACACTGTTTTATAAAATGATGACAAGTGCATGCACACTTAATAAAATATATTAAATGTGTTGAACATGTAGCTTAGTAAGAGAAGAGATTATATAAAAAAGAGGTTACCCTCAGTGGAAACTGTGACTAAGGAAGTTCTCATATTCGCTTAACCATTTTGTGCCAGAAGACAGTTGGGCACACTGTTACTGTTGCTTTGCCTCTTTGTTACTTCTCACCTCTAATTTGCTAGGAACACTCTGATGCTGGGAAGGATTGGGGGTGGGAGGAGAAGGGGACGACAGAGAATGAGATGGCTGGATGGCATCACCAACTCTGTGGACATGAGTTTGAGTGAACTCCGGGAGTTGGTGATGGACAGGGAGGCCTGGCGTGCTGCGATTCATGGGGTCGCAGAGAGTCGGACACGACTGAGTGACTGAACTGAACTGAACAGAATCTGTCATTTTTATCACAACCAGAGTGGTGTCATCAACCAACAATAATAAACACAGCATTACAGAATCATAATAATACTGCTGTTGGTAGCATTCACCAGAATCTTTACCAATAATGTCATTTAATTTTCATGATAACTTGGGCGGTATGAATCTTTATCCATATATTGTAGATAAGTAGGTAAAAAGGCTCAGAGATGTGAAGCAATATTTGCAATTTCTAATCTAGATCTGTCTCATTGTCAGGCTATCCTCTCGCGCTTCTTTTTTATTTTCATTTCTTTTTAATTTTCCTTTCTTTTGGATGTGTACAGAATATCTTCTAAGTTTTAATTATTCAGTTGAAACCTTCTTAAAGTGAACCTGAACTCTAGCAGTGTAGGGCTGTGAACTTAAATTGGATCAGTGGATGGGAGAGGAGGAGGAGGAGAGATTACAAGGTATGAGGAGGCAGTTTAAGGACGCACCACTGTCAGGGTCGGGGCACTGTCCTGGCATAGAATTTCTTGATCGGTGGTATTTCCTGGACAACAATCAACTTGAGTCAACAGCCTCAGGATTTCATCTGTGAAGAGTGGTTAGCTCTTAGTAAGTGGAATTTAAAAAATATTAAGCCTCAAAATAATTCTACCTCCATTAGACCTGTGTGACTAACATTTAGGAGCTAGCTACTCTCAACATTTAAAATAGGGCTTCCCAGGTGGCTCAAGTGGTAAGGAATCTTTCTGCCAATCCAGGAGATGCAGGAGACATGGGTTTGTTCTCTGGGTTGGGACGATCCCCTGGAGAAGGAAATGGCTACCCACTCCAGTATTCTTGCCTGGGAAATCCCAAGGACAGAGGAGCCTGTCAGGCTACAGTCTACAAGGTTGCAAAGAGTCAGACATGACTTAGCGACTGAGCATACACACACATGGCAACCCACTCTAGGATTCTTGCCTGGAGAATCCCATTGACAAAGGAGCCTGATGGACTACAGTCCTTGGGGTTGCAAAGAGTTGGACACAACTGAGGAACTATCACTCATACACACACAACATTTAAAACACATACTTCTCTTAGAAAGTTGCTTTTAATACTTAACATATTTACTAGTTTGTACCAGTTAAAAGTTTTGAGATCACTTTCTCTATCTACCTAATAATGTATATTATCTCCAAATTATATCTGAAAGCCCTTTTAGGATTAAAAATGGAAACTGATTTCTTCTCCCTACCCATATCTTGGTATAACAGTAAGTCTAACAGTGCACATTTGATATTGAAAGCAGCTGCATTTGGATTTACATGGCTTTGCCTTTCATGTTAATCACCACATCCTCTTTACACCTAAAAATAGCTCCTGTCTTTCCAAATGGGTACTAAGCCCTGTGACTTCTTAGAATCTGTTTTTCTCCCCCGACTTACATTTGAAGCCACCCACCCAGTTTTAGTCTTCATGGCTCAAGAGTAGTATTCTGCAGAAGTGTTCATTCATCTTTTCGAGGCACAAAGTTCCATTACTCCCATTACAGAGCACCTTTGATGTGTTCAGGAGTGAGAGGCCAGAAGAACCCAAGTCAGAGGAGGTTTCAAGGTGTGGGTTCAACATTAATTTGCACTTTGAATAATCTTCTCAGGATATGTATACAGGATGTCAGCATATCTTCTTCAAAAGTGGGGAAAAAACCCTGCAGTCAGTCAACACATTGGTCCACATGGCTTTAAACAACCTATTTGGAGCTTTCCCCTCAATTTATTATTGTTCTGTCGTCCCTTGTAGCTCAGTGGGTAAAGAATCTGCCTGCAATGCAGAAGACCTGGGTTTGATTCCTGGGTCAGGAAGATCTCCTGGAGAAGGAAATGGCAACCCACTCCAGTATTCTTGTCTGGAAAATCCCATGGACACGGGAGCCTGGAAGGTTACAGTCTATGGGGTCGCAAGAGTCAGACACGACTAAGAGACTAAGCAAACATAAAGACACCTCAGCTTGAGTGTAGCATATAAGTTTCCAATCAACCTGAATATGTATACATTTAAACAACATGCTCATGATAAAGAAACAATGACCATTAGCAAACATTTTGCTATCTCTATTTCTTAGTGTATTTGGCTTCCCTAAAATAAATACTTTGGGAGTAATTCTCATGATATTCCTATTTCCATAGCCTGGTTTGAATTGGAGTGTTTGTTTAAAACATGTCTGATTGGAAAATGTATAAATTTTTGTCAGGCACTTCTACCTACACTTTAAAAGAGTTGCAAAACTTACATTGGCACTTTCAAAACATTTCAGTTCAGTTCAGTTCAGTCGCTCAGTCGTGTCCGACTCTTTGTGATCCCATGAATCACAGCACGCCAGGCCTCCCTGTCCATCACCAACTCCCGGAGTTCACTCAAAGTCATGTCCATCCAGTCGGTGATGCCATCCAGCCATCTCATTCTCTGTTGCCCCCATCTCCTCCCACCCCCAATCCCTCCCAGCATCAGAGTCTTTTCCAGTGAGTCAACTCGTCGCATGAGGTGGCCAAAGTATTGCAGTTTCAGCTTTAGCATCTGTCCTTCCAATGAACACCCAGGATTGATCTCCTTTAGAATGGACTTGTTGGATCTCCTTGCAGTCCAAGGGACTCTCAAGAGTCTTCTCCAACACCACAGTTCAAAAGCATCAATTCTTCGGCGATCAGCTTTCTTCACAGTCCAACTCTCACATCCATACATGACCACGGGAAAAACCATAACCTTGACTAGACGGACCTTTGTTGGCAAAGTAATATCTCAAAACATTTAGAAAGCCCATAATACAACTTTTAGAAAATGTTTCACTTTCTGTTATCAATGCCAATGAAAGTTATAAGGTTGACCACAAACATTTTATAAATACAGAATATTTTAACTCTCTTGAATTAGGTAAAATAAGGCCAAAATAGATCTCTTCAAATGACTGCTTACTTTTTTATTGTTTGGGATAATTTTCTACTATTGCACCTTGGACGCATAGCTAATTTGATAACCTATTGACAGCTTTATCACATGCATCGGGTAAGAATGGGAGAAGGAATTTATTATGAGTTGAGTTGTTGAGTTGTTGAGTCAAAATCTCATATGTTGAAGTCATTAACCTCCAGTGCCTCAGAATGTGACCTTATTTTGAAACAGGATTGCTGCAGATGTGATTAGTTAAGATGAGGTCATACTTTTTGAAGCAGAATGGACCGTAATCCAGTATTACTCATGTACTCATAAGAAGGGGAAACTGACATACAGACATGCTCATAAGGAAAGCACCATGTGAAGATGGAGGCAGAGATCAGATATACAGGCAAAGGGATGCCAAACATTGCCAGCAAATGAACAGAAACTAGGGGAGAGTCATGGAACAGATTCTTTCACAGAGTTCATCCTCAGTCTGTTCAGTCGCTCAGTCGTGTCTGACTCTCTGCGACTCCATGGACTGCAGCACACCAGGCCTCCCTGTCCAAGACCAACTCCTAGAGCTTTCTCAAACTCATGTCCATTGAGTCAGTAATGCCATCCAACCATCTCATCCTCTGTCGTCCCCTTTTCCTCCTGCCTTCAATCTTTCCCAGCATCAGGGTCTTTTCAAATAAGTCAGTTCTTCACATCAGGTGCCCCAAATATTGGAGCTTCAGCTTCAGCATCAGTCCTTCCAATGAACATTCAGGACTGATTTCCTTTAAGATGGACTGGTTTGATCTCCTTGCAGTCCAAGGGACTCTCAAGAGTCTTATTCAACACCACAGTTCAAAAACATCAACTCTTTGGCTTTCTTTATAGTCCAGCTCTCACATCCATACATGACTATTGGAAAAAACATAGTTTGACTAGACAGACCTTTGTTGGCAAAGTAATGTCTCTGCTTTTTAACATGCTGTCTAGGTTGGTCAGAGCTTTTCTTCCCAGGAGTAAGCGTCTTTTAATTTCATGGCTGCAGTCACCATCTGAAGTGATTTAGGAGTCCAAGAAAATAGTTTTGCCATTGTTTCCATTGTTTTCCCATTTATTTGCCATGAAGTGATGGGACTGGATGCCATGATCTTAGTTTTTTGAATTTTGAGTTTTAAGCCAGCTCTTTCACTCTCCTCTTTCACATCAAGAGGCTCTTTAGTTCCTCTTCACTTTCTGCCATAAGGGTGGTGTCATCTGCATCTCTGAGGTTATTGATATTTCTCCCAGCAATCTTGATTCCAGCTTGTGTTTCATTCAGCCTCGCATTTCGTATGATGTCCTCTGCATATCAGTTAAATAAGTAGGGTGACAATATGCAGCCTTGATGTACTCCTTTCCCAGTTTGGAACCAATCCCTTGTTCCATATATGGTTCTGTTACTTCTTGACCTGCAGATTTCTCAGGAGGCAGGTAAGGTGGTCTGTTATTCCCATCTCTTTAAGAATTTTCCACAGTTTGTTGTGATCCACACAATCAAAATAGAAGGAACAGACTTCCAGTCTCCAAAACTGGGAGACTATATTCCGTTTTTTAAGGATTTAAACTACCCCGCCCATAGCGCTTTAACATGGCTGCCTTAGGAAACTAATACAAGCCCTAACTTGAAAAGACCCATTCTCATCCTTTTCAGAAAGAAAGTCTTGTTCTACATATCCTTAATAATTATTCTCAGCCCCTTTCTTAAATATCAAAAAATCAAATGTATACCCATGTAAATATATATGTACCTACATATACACATATATGGGTTTCCCAGGTGGCTCTAGTGGTAAAGAACCTGCCTGCCAATGCAGGAGACATAAGAGACTTTGGTTTGATCCTTGAGTCAGGAAGATCCCCTGGAGGAGGGAATGGCAGGACAAAGGAGCCTGGCAGGCTGCAGTCCATAGGGTCATAGAGTCAGACACGGCTGAAATGACTTAGTGCACACACTCACACACACACACACACGTAAATAACAGATGAAGTAGGATACCATATTAAAACTTTGTTTATACCCTAGAGATTCTGACTTGCACAGGATCATAGATCTTGGTTTTGTGCATTTATTGATACTTTGCAAACCAAACCTTCAGAATTAACAATGTTATCAACTTTCACATAGGAGTTGAGCCTCAGTTTCCTCATTCAAAAAGAGCCAATTACAAATAATACTGTCCACTTTACTATACATATTTTATTTCATGTAAAAGTGATTTTGAAATGAAAAGTAAGTGATTAAATATGTGATTTAATACAGTGACAGAGCTAGAGCCTCAATATTATCGCTTTCAAAGTTTTATTGTTTGCAGGAAGTTGTAAGCTTGGTGTATATGTTTTTAATAAGTCATCTGAAAAACATTGTGCCATATGAAGTAAAATTAGTCTTTCCTTAGTCTCTTTAACAGGTGAGAACCTGTTAAATTACTTGGTAAACAAGAATTAACTGACACTTTGAAAAAGGAAAGTTTTCTCTTATTTGTCCGAGAAAGCATTTCCCCAGTGTTCTTCACTGAGATTCTTACTTTGAGGTAGCCATAGATTCACATAACTGAAAGAAATAAGGCAGAGAGCTGCCATGTGCCCTTTACTCATTTTCCACCCAGTGGTAGGTAACCTCTCAGAAAACTATGGCACAATCACAACCAGCACATTGACTTTGATACAGTCAAGGCACAGAATGTTTCCATTACCCCAAGCATCCCCCAAAATGCCCTTTTGTGACACACCCACCTGCTCTCCTGTTCCTGCCACCTCCTTTCAACCACTAATCTGTTCTCCATCCCTACAATTTTCTCATTTTGAGAATGGTACGTAAATGGAATAATCACATAGTATGTAACCTTTTGAAACTGACTTTATTCACCTAGTCTAACTTTCTCAAGGTTCATTCAGGTTGTCTTGTGTACTAATAGTTTTCCTGTTTAATGTTCCATCATAATCCACAGTAGGTTGTACCAGCGTTTGTTTGTTTTTAACTGTTCAGTCATTGAACAATACTGGACTATTTCCAGTTTGGAGCTATTACAAATAAAGATACCATGAACATCCACATACAGGCGTTTTGGGAGGGAGGATCAGAGTTTTTATTTCCCTGGAATAAATGCTCATTGGTGGCAGTCATATGATTAACTGCTTTAAAATTGCTAAATATTAGCCATTAGGGAGATTCAAATTAAAATCTCAGTGAGGTGTCATTACCCATGTACCACAATGACTAAAATAGTGATGACACCAGTGCAGAGGAGGATATAGAGAACTCGTATGGCTCACACTGCTTGTGGGAAAACAGTTTGAAAAGTTATCTTTTCAATCTATATTTCCTGCAGTCGCTCGCTCTCCATTTTAGATTTACCTCTTGAATGCCACTCGGAATCTACTTGAGTAACCCAGCTGTAAGTGAAGATGCACATTAGCGTTAAGGTAACATTCTACAGTCGATCCTGATTACTCACAGATTCCAGATTTGCAAGTTTGCCTAGTCGCCGTGAATCATTTGCAATACCCCAGATCAACCCTCATAGTGCTCTCATGCTCCCTCAAGGACACGTGCAGAGCAGCGGGTGATTTGAGTCGTTCCCTGTGCACGGTCCCAGCTGAGATGGAGCAAGGGGACACCCTCCCTTCTTGTCTCAGCTCTCACACTGTAAGCAAGCAGTTTTCATGGAGTCTATGTGGGTCATACTTTTTTCATTTTTATGCCTTTGTTGGTTATCTCACTGTCCAAAATGGACTGCAAGTATGATGCAGAAGTGCTGTCTAGTGTTCCTAAAGGCAACAAGGCTGGAGATGTGCCTTACAGAGAAAATTTGTGTGTTAGTTCAGTTCCATGCAGGCAGGAGTTGTAATGTTGGCTGTGAGTTCAGTGTTAGTGAATCAACCATATATTAAATGAGGTGTCTTTAAAGAGAAACCCACATATACCAAGGTTATATATTGATTGCTTGATAGAAAATATGACCCAAGCTCACAGGAACCTAATCCTATATTTCCCTTGGGAACAATGGTTCAGTATTCAAATGCCAAGAATTAACTGCATTTGACTGTATGAAGGAGGTGAAGGTAAATAACAATACAAATAAACTTCTTCATCCAACCACAACATACCTTTCTTCAAAAATAATCTCTATTTTTCATACCATGAGATTCTTCCTAGCTATGTCATAAATTTTGTAGAGATGATTATGTGAAAATAAAAATCCTGGTCCCCACTTCCAGAGATTCTGATTCAGAAGTTTTGAGGTGGAAATCAAGAATCTACTTTCCAACAGTTCTCTACCATATTTCAAAAAAAAAAAAAAATCCGCAAAGCTATTTGAGGTACTTACCATGAAGCAGTAAAGGATATAGATATGAAAATAAGTGAAATAGAAAAGTAGATTGAAACAAGTGCAACTATGTCAAAATGTATTATTTTTTCCAGAAGATAACAAAAATGCTATCTCTTATGACACATTTTGTTAGATAATTTTAAGGAACACTGCGATTCTACCAAATGCCAAACAGAATATTTAATTATCCTCTGGTTACTCATTCCCCAAGCTAGTCACTTAGCTTTTCTCCATCAGTTAGAGTGACTAGACATTCCAGTTTGGAGGGAAAGTTCTAGTTTATACACATTTTCTTTGCAATTATTATTAGTACCTCATTTCATTCTCAAAATAGCATGATTTTAATGATAAATTACATTGTCACTTTAATTAGAAGTGAGATGAGTGGCCCTGGAAGATTGAAATTTCTTGAGGTCTATGATGGAACAGAAAATCACACCAGGGAATTATAGCTAATACATCTTTTTGTATTCTTAAATCAACTAATCTTATAGACTCATTTACTTATTTGCACCATATAGGTTAATTTACTTACTTCATAAGTAAATAATTGACATATTATTTAGAGAGGTGGTCCCTTAGTTATCTGGACTCTGTTTCCTGGAGGGATTGGCTAGGAATCTCTCTTCAACATGTGTTGTTTTCCAAAAATTTTTGGGTGAATCTAGGTGTGGGAGAGAAGGCAGTGTTATCTATAAGATATGCTGATGTTTCTGGTGCAATAGACTTTAAAAACAAAGTCCTTTTGACTTTGGGCACCTTGGTCCCAAGAACATAGCCTTAGGGAAGTACTACTAACTGAATCAAGAGTCTAGGCTTGAACATGAGGAGAATGAACTTCTTCAACCCCTCTCAGTGGTGGGGGAGTTCCTGGGGATATTCCCATGTGAGTCAAGGGGCTACTCGTGAATCCCTTGGGTGATGATGCCATTAGGGGTTCCCCAGAGATTCCCCATGACTGGTCCTGGGGATCTCCAGGGCAGAAGGATGTAAAATGTGGAAAGTAATGCCAGTGGCCAGAGTAGGTTTCTGAGGCTATGGTTCCTGAATGTCAGAGCTGCGATTCCCAGTTTGTAGCCATGAGATAGGAAGACAGATTCTGATAGATTTTCTGTGGTTCCATCAGCATCAAACCTATGTCTGCAGTCAATTGCTCCAAATAGCATCATGTGATTAAAGTGGTTTTTCTACTGAAAAAAAAAAAAAAAAAATTTCTCTTGCCACATGATTCCAGTACTAGACTGTAAAATTGGGAGAACACTTTTCTTTCCAGTTGTAAATGGTAAAAATACATATATATTGTTTCAGATGACATTGCAAAGTGTATTATATAAACTCTTTCAAGAATTGATAATAGGAGCAAAAAGAAAATGATCTTAGACTGATAAATGTCAATAACGTGGAGAATTATTTCAACCTGTCATTACATTTTAAGGATAAGCACATAATTTCATCTGTTTGTGCTCAGAGAAGAAATTCCCATAAAGTAAACAATATAAAATTGAGCTAATTTTTCACTCGATTCCAATCCCTAAATAGGTACCTTGTTTTGATGATGCTTAAAGGTAGGAAATTGAAAATAAAAATAGGTAGCATTGACTGTGTGGATCACAACAAACTGGAAAATTCTTCAAGAGATGGGAAGACAAAACCACCTTACATGCCTTCTGAGAAACCTGTATGCAGATCAAGAAATAATAGTTAGAACCAGACATGGAACAACAGATTGGTCAAAATTGGGAAAGGAGTACGTCAAGACTGTATATTGTCAACCTGCTTATTTAACTTACATGCAGAATATATCATGTGAAATGCTGGGTTGGATGAAGCACAAACTAGAATCAAGACGTCAAAAGAAATATCAACAACCTCAGATATGCAGATGACACCACCCTAATGGCAGAAAATGAAGAGGAACTAAAGAGCCTCTTGATGAAAGTGAAAGAGGAGAGTGAAAAAGCTGGCTTAAAACTCAGTATTCAAAAATGAAGATAATGGCATCCAGTCCCATCACCATATAGCAAATAGATGGGGAAACACTGGAAACAGTGACAGTTTTATTTTCTTGGGCTCCAAAATCACTGCAGATGGTGACTGAAGCCATGAAATTAAAAGACGCTTGCTCCTTGGAAGAACAGCTATGACAAACCTGGATGGCTTATGAAAAATCAGATACATCACTTTGTGGACAAAGGTCCATATAGTCAAAGCTACGGTTTTTCCAGTAGTCATGTACAGATGTGAGAGTTGAATCATAAAGAAGGCTGAGTACCAAAGAATCTATGCTTTCGAGTTGGAGAAGACTCTTGCAAGTCCCTTGGACTGCAAGGAGATCAAGCCAGTCAATCCTAAGGGAAATCAACCCTGAATATTCTTGGAAGGACTGATGCTGAGCTGAAGCTGAAGCTCCAGTACTTTGGCCACTTGATGTAAAGAGTCAACTCATTGGAAAAGACTCTGATACTGGAAAAGATTGAGGGCAAGAGGAGAAGTGGGTGGCATAGGATGAGATGGTTGGATGGAATCATCAACTCAACGGACATGAATTTGAGCAAATTGTGGGAGACTGTGAAGGTCAGGGAAGTCTGGCATGCCACAGTCCATGGAGTTAGACATGACAGAGCAACTGAACAACTACAAAAACAAATAATTTGTGAACATTCAGGAGTTAATTAATTAGCTTTAGAATTATTCGTGGCTTTCCATTTTTTATAGGCCAGAGGTCAATGAGATATTATTTCCTGGGAAATTTTAGTAATATATCTATTTATCAAGAAAAGGCTACATGTTTAACTCTTTAAATGCATATTTTCAAAAACTCCAGTTAATGCCTTCAAGAATATTAAGGAAAGATTGATGTTTCATCAAGAAATTATTTGTAACAAATGAGTTGTGAAATTGATCTCATCTTTCTCATTTTCAAATGAAGAATTTGTGGGCATCAAAATACCTGTATCTATTCATTTTATAATCAGCGTGAAGCACAAATTCCCAGAAGAGGACTCAGGTGGAATTTTGAGTAATTATTTACTTTACACTTTGCAAACACTTCTTAAAAATTATTTTATTATTGCTTATGAGTTTAATCATTGCCTGTGAAATGACTAGGGCAAATTTAAAATTCCAGTTATGCACATTAGGCAACTGAGTTAAGGACTTCGGATCACTTGACCAGACATGCTAAGTACTAAACAGGATTCTTTTTTTTTTTAAGGAAGTGTACCTCTTCTATCTCTATAGCTCAGTGTTTTTTCCCAAACACTTGCTCTTTGCTCCTTTGTCAAATCTCCTCTTCTTCAGTTCAGTTCAGTTCAGTCGCTCAGTCGTGTCCGACTCTCCGCGACCCCATGAATCACAGCACGCCAGGCCTCCCTGTCCATCACCAACTCCCGGAGTTCACTCAAACTCATGTCCACAGAGTCGGTGATGCCATCCAGCCATCTCATTCTCTGTCGTCCCCTTCTCCTCCCGCCCCCAACCTTTCCCAGCATCAGAGTCTTTTCCAGTGAGTCAACTCGTCGCATGAGGTGGCCAAAGTATTGCAGTTTCAGCTTTAGCATCAGTCCTTCCAATGAACACCCAGGATTGATCTCCTTTAGAATAGTGCCACACTAATGTTAGGATACCCATCTTTCTCATTTGGGGTGGGAGCAAATAAGAGTTGAGTCATAAAGCCTTACAGTCTTAAATGCTATCACTTGGGGTGGATTCTACATCTTTTAAAGATGCAAGGCACCAAAGAGTGCCTTAGTTCTGCTTGGCCTGCTAAGCCTGATCAGCCTTGTAGTTTGATCTGTTGGAAACTATTCATATTTTTAATGTCTAAGTCATATTGGAGCAAGGTGCTAAGACACAATTTGGTTAAAATTCTCATAACCCTCAATCTTTCCGACAAAGTTAATGCAGTAACAGCATTTTCTCATGTGAGGAAAGAGGATGAGAGGAGAGAAAATTTATAATAGCTCTTTATAACTTTGTTCTAAAAATAAGGCGGTCAATCTAGAAGCTATCTAATGCACTTTCTAACTTTGTGTTTGTACCTTTGATGACACTCTAAAGGTTGGGAGTTTATTGGTGCTCTTCAACTAGATTGAGTGTGTTGAATTCTATGAAGGTAATTCAGGCATGAATGTCTCCATTGAACTCAAGTTATGGCAGTGAGTGAAGGAAATTAGGTGGATGACAGGTCTTTTGAAGATGGAAATGCTAAGATTTCATAAAGGAGGTGATGTCCAGAATAAGATGTAAGAATTCTTCTCCCTTAACCTATAATTCTGCCAGGTTTACAACTGGGCAACCAGGTATATGGTTAATATAATAGCTTTTACAGTGTTAGAAACCTGGACAGGGGAAAGGATGTTATAGGAGGGTGATGATGATGGTGGCAGGAGTGTGAGTAGCAGTGGTGATGGGAGTAAAAGATTCCTTAAGGTGGACATGCTGAATCTGAGCACCCAACTGGAGCTGAAACATAAAGCCTTACAGTCTTAAATTTGTGGTGGGTTCTGCATCTTTTAAAGAGGGCAGCTATGACAACAATAACTCCCCGTAAGACAATGCACTTGAGTGCATCCTGAAAGGTGACCACCAAACATTTCCTTAGGTCTGCTCAGCCTGTGTTGCAGTTTGGTCTATTGAAAATTATTCATATTTTGCTCTAAATATCAGGAATATTTAGATACAACTGAGGATTGTCTCTAAAATGTTTCTGTTGATATGTGAAAGGAAATGCAAGACCTTAGCTAGCATTTTTTAAGCTATTTGGTTAGTCATATGAGTCTCTGAAATAGTCACTTAAAGCATTCAAACTTTAACATGTTTTTTAAGCAAAGAATTCCCATAGGAATTATTTTTAGAGGAGTATAATATGTGGTCAAGTATAATACAAAGATTAAAGCCACACCCAAGTATAGACATTTGATTTTTTTTTTTAACCCTGGGCAAAATATAATGATCTATTTTCAAATAATGTGTATGTGTGTGGGGAAGGATTGGGTTTTATAAGCATATTTTAAAGGCTCAAAGGACTTATAGACATCAAATGGTTCTTCAAAAACAACAACATAATGATTGAAGTGTAAATGAATCATGAACTATGTGGATTAAATATGCTTGGACTTATTACACATAATTAAAAATTTAAGACTTGCTTTGGGCAAAATATGACTGAGACTTTCTCCTGAGCCCCAAACACCCAGAAACATTGAAACATTATAATGCCAAATTTTTCCAAGTCTGTAAGGTCTGAAATTTTTGTAGATCACGTTGACCATTTTTCTTCAGAAAAACATTAACCCTTTAATTAAAAGGTCTAAAATACAATTGCTTCCCTGAGGACTAAGACAGTGAAGAATCTGCCTGCAATGCAGGAGACACGGGTTCTATCCTTGGGTCGGGAAGATCCCCTGGAGAAGGGAATAACAGTCTACTCAAGTATTCTTGCCTCAAGAATCCCATGGACAGAGGAGCCTGGCAGGCTATATAGTTCATGGGGTCACAACAGCCAGACATGACTGAGCAACTATCACTTTCACTTCAGGGACAATTGCTGGGAAGAAACAGCATATTCCTTGAAAATTTAAATAAAGTGGGTTTGCTTACAAATAAAATATTAAAATAAAAACACACATTTGGGAAGAATTGGATTTGTTTGACAGAATATGAGTATAAAACAAGCTAGAAGAGTTGTAAACACGGACTACATCTAATTGGTTGAACAAATGTTAGGCTCAGGATTTTAAAAAGACAGACAAATTAACAGCAAATGTAGCAAATAAAACACCATGTAAGGATTTGTGTTGATGATGAACTCAGTACAAGGCTACAATAGGCTGCCATGTAAAAGCTATCTCAGACTAAATAATGCATTAAAGTGGTGGACTCTACAACATGCCCATCAAATCATACTTTAGTACTACGTTCATGTCACACTTTATGACCTTGTAAATCATGAGTAGACTCCAAGCAATTCCTCATGTAGGAAAGATTAAGCAAGTTCAAGGAAACAGTAAGCTCAGGGACATGAGAACTACCTGAAAAATAACTGAAGGGAAACAATCCAAGAAGGGTCAAGATTTTGATTAATAACAGAGCTTTCCATTGATTAGAGTTATCAAAATTGGAAGAACAGCATTGCTTACTGTAGCTTATTGATGCTTTTGAACTGTGGTGTTGGAGAAGACTCTTGAGAGTCCCTTGGACTGCAAGGAGATCCAACCAGTCCATCCTAAAGGAAATCAACCTTGAATATTCATTGGAAGGACTGATGCTGAAGCTGAAGCTCCAATACTTTGGCCATCTGATGTGAACAGCACACTCATTGAAAAAGACCCTGATCCTGGGAAACATTGAATGCAGGAGGAGAAAGGGGCAGCAGAGGATGAGATGGCTGGATGGCATCACCGACCCAATGGACAAGAGTTTGAGCAAACTCTGGGAATTACTGAAGGACAGGGAAGCCTGGCATGCTGCAGTCTGTGAGGTCGCAAAGAGTTGGACATGACTGAGTGACTGAACAACAACAGTTGCTTACTATTTTAGTTATAGTCATTTCTTCTGATCAGAGGTCTTCAAGGAAATAATATGAGTTGTGAATTTGGTTGATTATCACCTGTACAATAGCAGAGAATATTCTGCCTTATGTGACTTCCCAGGAAAGCTTCAGTTGCCTTAAATGAACAAGTCCTTTTCTCACTACCTACATTTTATTCAATTTTTGCAATAGATTTGGGACTCTTGTCTGAAAAACTGGCAAGACATGACTGAATGCACCTCAGGGTAATATATGTGAAAGACAACTTGCATTCTTTCATTATTTTTAAAAATCTCTCCCTTATTTCTGCAGTTCCACTGCTGGGCCACAAAGTAGGTTTGACTTGAATTGTGAGACACAATGAACACCCAATAGACTTTTACTCAGGTGGCTCCCAGATCTCATCAGTAGAGGCTCTCAGTCAGTTGGTTCCTATGCTCAGACATTCTCTAGGCAAGAATACTGGAGTGGGTTGCCATCCCCTTCTCCAAGGGTTTTTCCAACTCAGGGATCAAACCTGGGTCTCCTACATTGCAGGGAGAGTTCTTTATCAAATCTGAACCACAAGGCTCCTAGATTCAAGAATTCCTTCTGTCCCTTTGGAGAACTTTATACACACTTTGCACCCCAATTTCTCATAGTATGCAATAGCGCTTTGAGTTTATAACATTTGTGAAAAAAAATGAGTGCTTAATGTATTATTTGATATAAATAGTAATCTCAATATATACCATGCTAACCTTGAAACCATCTGTCATTTTGTTGGAAATATTTTGCTGTGTCTAAGGATCTGCTGTGTCTGGCACAAATCACATTGGGATTTTTTCCAGATATAACTCCATCCCCTGCTCAAGTTCTTAAAACAAGTCAATTAACCTGTGGTTGGACCATACATCATAAATTTCAAGGCAAGAATGAGGAAGTGACAGAGGAAAATGAACATTTACTGAGTGCTTTGGTGTTCAGTTGCAAAGTCATGTCCAACTTTTTGCTACCCCATGAACTGCAGCACACCAGGCTCCTTTGTCCTCCACTATCTCCAGGAGTTTGCTCAGTTCATGTCCATTAAGTTGGCGATGCCATCCAACCATCTCATCCTCTGTAGTCCCCTTCTCCTCCTGCCCTCAATCTTTCCCAGGAACAAGGCCTTTTCCAATGAGTCAGCTCTTCGCATCAGGTGACCAAAGTATTGGAGCTTCAGCTTCAGCATCAGTCCTTCCAATGAATATTCAAGGTTGATTTCCTTTAGGATGGACTGGTTGGATCTCCTTGCAGTCCAAGGGACTCTCAAGAGTCTTCTCCAACACCACAGTTCGAAAGAATAACTCTTCAGTGCTCAGCCTTCTTATGTACTGAGTGCCTACTCTATGTGCTAAATACTTTCTATTTGATCTGTATCATAACACTCAGGGATGAATTGTGATCTCCGTTTTATAGATAGAGAAACTGATCTAGATAGAAGCCAAACAGACTACACTATGTGCTAGCTGGGGACTGCATTTATGTTCTGTTTGTCACTCTGTAATAAAGATAGTGTACTCTGTGCTCCTTGAACATGTAAGGCATATTTCATTTATTACTTCCTTTATTTCTGATAATTTGCTTCAAAACATACTAAAAAGAAAGTAAATAAGAATACTGGCTGCACAGTTTGCAGAATCTTAGTTCCCTAACCAGGGACTGAACCTGGGCCATGATAGTGAACCACTGGACTGCTAGGGAGAAATTCAATTTTGTACTTACAAAACTTTGTATAATTCTTGGTACAGATTAGTGGTCCTAAAATTGTTTAAGAAACTAGTGAGTAAATAAATGTAAAGACTGAATAAGCACCTCACACATGCATTTAAATACCCTAGGAAAAATACTGAATTCTGCTGCTGCTGCTAATTAGCTTCAGTTGTGTCCGACTCTGTGTGACCCCATGGACGGCAGCCCACCAGGCTCCTCTGTCCACAGGATTCTCTAGGCAAGAACACTGGAGTGGGTTGTCATTTCCTTTTCAAACTGAATTCCAGAGTTGCATAGAAAAAAATTATAGGTGAAATTTTCTACAGTAAGATCCCTGACAATTATGTAATAACTCTGATGTCAGTTATCCCATTAGACTTTTGCTGTGAAAACCTAAAAAAAGTGTCTGTGTATGTAAAAAAAGTGTGTGTGTGTCAGTGGAAAGTTGTTTCCTACCTGATCAGTCACAAATATATACTCTCAAAGTACCTCTTTAAATTCCAATTGTAACTTTTTCGTTTGAATGAAGAATTGATTCATATTTCAAATTAGTAATCAAATGGGTATTTGGGGAAACAACAGATCTCTCAAGAAGACATCTAAGAAGCACTATTCATACTGGAACAACGATCTAAGAATGGGGTAAAGAGAGACAATTGTAGTATATACACTTTCCTTCTCCTCTAGAGATGTAAAAATCAATGATTTTATTTTATATTCTGAATATAGTGCAGGGCATGTCATTTTCAACCACCTAAGCATTTCAAAGGAACCCAAAGGAAGGGTAGCTACAACACAAAGGGAAACCTTTGCCAGTGGAAAGTGAGGAGGGGAAAGGCCTGCAGCAAACCAGAAAGTGAGAAACTACTCTCCAGTCAACTGCTACACAAATTACAGTGCAACGTGTTCAGTTCCCACACCTTTCCCTTGACAAAATGCTTGTCATTTCAAAATGCTTGTCATTTGAAGTCTTTTCTCGCTAGACAGCCATGTGGGTCTTGTTTCTTTGACATGTATTTGTCTATATCTGAGTTACTGAATATATCTAACATGTGAGAGGAACAGCTAAGTAGTTCTAGGTTTTGTATAACATATACAAAATTTATATAGGCATGAATTTTGCATCGTCTTCATTTTGCACATAATTGTGCTCAAACAAAATCTATAATTTTGTCACCAAATAATTTACAAAAATATGTAGGAGACTTTAGTGTGAAAAATAAGAAGCTATATGTTGCTTAATATCATGAATAATTCTAGCATTAGAATTATTGAACACATAATTCTAATGAATATGAATGCATTCCAGCAGCATTTCTTTTTACTTGAAAATGAAGATATGCAGAAGCTACTAGCAATGCCATAAACGTGTTTGGAGCAGCAACTTAACTGTAGCTCTACTGTACAAAAGTTGCCACCAGTTGAAATGGAATGTTCTAGGTCCCCACAGACTCATTTATTTCCATTGAAGAAGCAATCAAATAACCTAACTGAAAATATTACATTTTGTTTTACACTAATTTTGTTAAAACCCAGACAGGACTGAGTGACTAACACACTTTTGTTAATGTAGGTTTATGAAAACATTAATTTGTTTCCCAAAGGAATATCTTTATGTGCGGCTATATTGTTAGTTAATTTGATTCTTCATTTACATATATGCATATGTGCTTTGGTCTTCATTTTTCTACTTAGCATATTATATCTACTTACATATGTATTTATCTATTTCATTCTTCAAACTCATTTGATGTATATTGAGAAAACAGAATTAAACTGATACTGCAATAATACTATTGAAAAATAGACAGGATGGTAGAAACACATTTTTCCAGAAAGGAAGTTATTACAAGTAAATGTGTGTCATGAAGGCTATACTATAGCTGAAGGTCACAGTCATTTACCAAAATCATGCATTTGGCAGTATAATATTGTATCAGTTGCTCCATAGGCGGAAAGCTTTTACTCCCACAGAGCTGTATTAGAAATTTCCTTCATGATTTCTCACAACTCTATCACTCAATTGGTGGTTTAATGATACCTGTGCACTTTCAACAGAATCCTCATAACTTCTGATGATACCCATGCACCTACTGAAAATGCATGAAGAACGTAATACACAAAGAGAACAGATTTTGCAGCACAGTGCTATGCTCGTTATTATTAAATTAAATCTATGATGTCTACAAATTTCCTTTATATTGGTTAGCTCAGTCTATCAGAATTTTCAGAGATTATATAGAACACAGTATTCTGCCTTTCAGCTTTCAAATAGAAAACAGATTTTATTACATGACAAGTACACCAGTACTTGCCATTTCTTGGTTTTAAAAGGTCAAGTTGGCCAAGAAAGTTATCATAACCCTGATAACACTTGAAAACTCCCATCTCACAGGACTGCATGCAAGCACATTCCCTGAGACTACGTTCTTATACCTCCCACTCTGTTTGGTACCTACCTTCTCTTGCCCACAGGGATGTAGGTTGGTCTCAGCTGGCTGCGGCCAGCACCCCAGGGATGGGGTCAGGGAGTGAATGGGTGGAGATGACAAAGATCTGGGGAAAAGCCTCTTGCCCTGAGCTCCAACTTCTACTTGGTAGACGTGAGATATTCTTCCTTTACATTTACAATGAAAATTAAGGGTGGAAAATACAAAATGGCACAGAGGAAGCAAGTTCAGTTCAGTTCGGTCACTCAGTCGTGTCCGACTCTTTGTGACCCCATGGACTGCAGCACACCAGGCTTCCCTGTCCATCACCAACTCCCAGAGCCTAACCAAAGTCATGTTCATTGAGTCTGTGATGCCATCGAAGAGGAAGCAAGGGGTAATTGCAGTTCACATAGAGATGCAAATGGCCCTTAACAGCTGGGGGCTTTTCCTGAGAGCTCTCTGTTCCCCTAGTCACTTCAGTTGTGTCCAACCCTGTGCAACCCTATAGATTGCAGTCTGCCAGGCTCTTTCCTGAGAGACCACATGTTCAATCAGAAAGAGCAAAGCACTTAGAGTTAGTCATGAGGTCAACTCTCCCTCTTGCCTCTTAGTTCAGTCTTTTCTGTCCAAATTTCAGCTTCCTGGTCTGTCCTGAACTGAACTGAACTGAATACTAGAGACTTTTAGCGCTCCAGAAGATGAAAGCTCTTAGGAACTCTAAAGAGCCAACTGAATGTCATTTAATTCCTTGGCTTCTAATGTCAACTTGAGAGAGTTCTTCAGGACAGGATGGTCCTGGAAAAGTGGGCAGAGTAGACAGGGAGGAGAAATCATTGGTGGGCAGAGTGGGCAGAAAAGAGAGGAAAGCTGAGACACATCTTTCTAGATGGTTTCACTGCATGATTTTCCTAAAGCACTCGAACTGCTCACCTGCCACAAGAAATCCCATGTAACCATTAGCAAATGGAAAATTTATCAAATGCCGCCACCAGAATGCAATGCTATCCAACTATACTTTAATAGGCTAAGAAGCTGATCAAGCCTGAATGACAAGAGCATTAGTTTCCATGGAATGATTCAGAAGTAATGAACATTCAACCACATATTATTTGCAAAAATTCATTTCATGAGTTTACAACGTACTTCTGACTTTGAGAGCATGGAACATTATTTGTGCTGTGTATAGAGAAATAGGTTCCTGTTCAACATGAATTCCCACAATGCAGTTCAGCCCAATCCATTTCAATAAAAACATTTAATATGTTTAGGGCACAGTGCTTAGAGTTTAGCAGTACTTATATGATCCATCATAAAAGGATACATTGTAGAACCAAAATATTTTAGCAACAAGGAGCATTAAAAGTGAAAAATATGACTGGATTAAATGATGCATAAATATCGTATAAAATTAGTTTCCTTTTAATCTTGACTAGTTTTGAACATAAATACTTATACTGTAAAAGCCCCAGGCAATCAGTAAAAATTGGGGGATAATCTTTAAATTTGTTGTCAATGCCACAGTTTATTTAAAACTGGAAAGCACCCCTTACCAGTGAAAAAATTTAAAAAAAAAGAGACTACTCTTCAACATTATTACCCAACCCTAGAATAAATAAGCTGAATAATTGTATTCTACTCCCTTTATTTAGAAAGAATACATTTCTTAAAAGTTAAACCCTACTATCATTAATCAAAACTGAGATATCTGCTATTAAATAATTAGACTATATTTAATGAAAAATTTATGATCAGTCAAACTCACTGTTGGAGAAGGAAATGGCAACCCACACCAGTATTCTTACCTGGAGAATCCCATGGACAGAACAGCCCCGCGGGTTATAGTCCATGAGGTCACAAAGAGTCAGACAAAACTGAGTGACTAAACAGCAAGCTCACTGAAATTTCAACTCCATGAAGACAGAAAATATGTCTTGTTCTCTGAAAATTTTCTGTTTTAGAGAAGAGTGACTAACAAAACACCAAATTGCTACTGAATGAATTAATGTGATGGATTCAATACGTAGGCCAGACAAAGGAGGAGGCTTTGAAATCAAGGTAATTTTTAAAAATAATTTAATGCTAATTTTTTTTTAAAGTTAAATATTACATATTTACTATATTGTTGTTCAGTTGCCAGGTCACCTCTGACTCTTTTTGACCCAATGGACTGCAGCATGTCAGGCCTCCCTGTCCCTCACCATCTCCCAGAGTTTGCCCAACGTCATGTCTCTATGATTATAAATTAATAGTAAATGCTTTACGGGGAATATTTAAAATATTAAAAATCAGTTGCTTAAGGGGAAAGAAATATATTTTCTACTCCCACTCAATTATAATTTTACACTTTCCAAATTTTTCTCAGTGAGCACAGTTTTTAATCATAAAACAGTTTTTAAAAACATCCTTTCACTTTGCAAAATGACTAGTAATGCACATACTAATTGGTAAAAAAGGGCAATTCGAAGGGGAAATCAAAAGGAAAATGGACCTTTCCTGTGTTTCACTGAAAAGAGAGTAGAATATGGTTAAAATGAAAAGAGAACTTTCCTGGACTCACAGGTGCCTGTGGGGTGTGCCTGTGTGAAAGGAAGTAAGGACAGATTTGGGAGCACGACTTTCTGGATTTGATTCCTGTTTCTGCCTCTGGATTTCTCTGTGAGCCTGGGGAACCCAGAGACTCAGGCTTGTGTTTCAGAAATCTAGACTAAATTTACTTAAACTCTCTATTTCTCTATTGGTGAAATGGGGGCAACATTAGTACTTGCTTCCTATTGTGTGGACTACTGAAGTTACCATTTGTTAAAGCCTTGACAACAATGCCTGGCGAATGTTAAATGCTACATAAACGAAAGCTCTTACATGAACTATTATGCACTCTATGCAAGGGACCACAACAAAACAAATAGACGTGTTTGTCTTAATCTTTGTCTTTTAACTTTGCCTAACCCCTTTCCTGTCTAGAGCAACCCTTCCCCTCTCCTCTTCTTGTTTTGCTCAGTGCTGTGTCAGGTCTGGGACATCAAATACTCCTCTGTATATATGTTGACCCAGTCTGTATTCTCCCAGCACTGTGTTTGTGAATTACTGAAGCCCCACACAAGCTGGAGCCACCCGCAATTCCCACATGTGATCAACCATGAAGGTGTTATGATAAGACGTGTAGACTCCTTGCTGTATATAGTTTTTGCTATGACATTGCTCTGCACACAACTATTCAGAAAAGCATTTCAGGTATTTTTGGCACCCTAGTTAAAAGATACAGAAAAAATGGGCTACTGCCTCAGCACATGCCCCATAAAATAATAAGAGGTATACATCTAGACAACCAACTATATCCTTTTTCAGGGTGGTAAGTGAGTTCTTAGAACCGAGGAGGCACTGGATACCATTTCCAAAATGTAGACCAGTGTCAAACCCATTAAAATTGAGATCCTGTAAGATTTCCCACATTCAGCATGTCAGCTCTTTAGTCTTTATTAAATCTTTTATATGTTAATGCAAAAAGCAACATGCTATTGTTCTTTAAAGTAATACCTCCAAATTCTTATCAAGATGTTAGAGTATTCTTAGTCAGTGGAAAGTCAGAACAGAAGGGAAACACAGATTCCCATGCACATTTTACCTAACACTGTTTCTCTAGAGAAAAATATTCTTCTCTTAGCTTTAAGCAGAGCCTATACAGAGAAGTGCTAAAGGAAAGAGATACAAAATTCAACCTAATCAAATTACCCAAGCATAGTGATCAGTGAAAATGGTGGATATCATCACCATTTATCTCTAACCCCAGGGCAGAGAAAGGGGTCTGGGACTAGTGTCAATAAGTCTAAGGTTAATACTAATGTTTCAGTCGTATTAGACAGTAGTAGTAGTAAAGATAACCAAAGGCTAGGTGTCTCAATGTGTGATACTTCAATGCCCAAGAAAGACCATCCAGGAGATCTTTCTCTCCTCTCCAATTTTCATGATTGAGAAAAAAATTAAGATGCTTAAAAAGTAGGGTCAAATTTTGGAGAACAGTGTGGAGTTTCCTTAAAAAAACAAAAATAGAGTTGCCATATGATCCAGCAATCCCACTCCTGAGCATATCCATAGAAAACTCTAATTTTAAAAGATACATGCACCCAATATTCAAAGCAGTACTACTACTATAGCCAAGATTTGTCAGAAACCTAAATGTCCATCAACAGATGAATGGATAAAGTAGATGTGATATGTAAACACAATGGAATATTATGCAGCCATTAAAAAAGAATGAATAATGCCATTTGCAACCACATGGATGGACTCAGAAATTATCATACTAAGTAACTCAGACAGAGAATGACAAATATCATGCAATGTCGCTTACATGTAGAATCTAAAAAATGATACAAGTGAACTTATTTACAAAACAGAAATAAATTCATAGACAGAAAACAAACTTATGGTTACCAACGTGAAAAGTAGGGGGAGGAATAAATTGTGAGTCCGGCCTTAACAGATACACACAAGGACCTACCGTGTAGGACAAGGAATGCTACTCAGTATCTTGTAATAACCTATAATGGAAAAGATCTGAATATATACATATATATATATATACATGACTCACTTTACTGTATACCTGAAACATTGTATTTATATATTTTTTAAAGTATGCTCAAGTCCTTTGAGCAAGATATCATGCACAAAGAATAGAAAACCTAATCAGAGTAACCAGTCTCAGAGCTCTAGGAATTTATGCAATAGTCTAATACAAAAGCTCATCTTAGGATGAGGACATAAAGGAAAGGAAAGTGATCCCAACAACTAGATTTTAGGAAAACTCCACCTTGATAAATAGCAGGAAGGCTGATGGTGGACTATTTGGAAACCAACCAATTTTATGAGATTATCTGTAGCTATCTTGAATGTAGTTCAAGCTCTAAGATTTGCTGCTGCTTCGAAAAGGGGATTGCATTCTTCTACACAGTTCGCTGTATGTTGAGTGTGTGATTCTGAATGAGTGGAAGAGGAATAAAATTAAGAGTAAATCAACAAGGAAAGCATTGAGTCCCAGGATCCCAGGATATCTTTCTTTTTGGAGAATCCTTTTCTCTGAGTCTACTTCCCAAAGTAGTAGCCATATCTTTTTTCTTTTTCTTTTTTTTCAAGTTGAAAGTGAAAGTGAAGTCGCTCAGTCGTGTCCAACTCTTTGCGACCCCGTGGACTGTAGCCCACCAGGCTCCTCCGTCCATGGGATTCTCCAGGCAAGAATACTGGATTTGGTTGCCATTTCCTTCTCCAGGGGATCTTCCCGACCCAGGGATCAAACCCAGGTCTCCTGCATTGCGGGCGTACGCTTTAACCTCTGAGCCAAAGTTAAGTGAGCAGAAAAACAACTTGCCTTTGAATTCTTTATTGCACTCTCATTTCAAAAACTATTATTCTCTGATGTTATATCTGAATTTTGTAAAGAAACATTAAGAATATAGATCTTCAATGATTAGAAGCTGAAAAAATCTCATATCCTTCATTTTAAAAGATGCACTTGGAAAGGGTGTGTGTATGTGTTTATTGGAATTGCTTATGGAAGTATTAATATAATTCATTTTGTTCAAGGCTTTAAAAGTATTGTTTTGACAAGATCAGGAATTTTATTCAGTTTAAGCCTGCTTTATGCAATGATATACAGATGAACCTTTACCTATCTGCCAGGCTTTTTTTCCCCAGCTTAGTCTATTGCCCTGAAAGGGAAGTTTAAAAAAAAAAAAATTGCTGTGGCATTTCACCATGCAGCCCTCAAAGTGAGAGGTGAAAGGCACAGATAGCATTGCTTTTGCTTTATAATCTCGACCATGTTTCCACTTCCTGCCACGCAGCAGTATGATTAAGTACACCAGCCTTGGCTCTCAGCTTTATTTTGCTTTAAATGATACCCAGAGGCTGGCTACTCAATAACTTTCTTTTTTCCTATTTTAAATCAGTGCTGTCCTGATATTGAAACACATCTACTCTCTTCATGGCTCTGGTTACTTAACCACTGAATTAATTTGTCTTGGTCCACATTTTTTTGCAGGGAATATATCAGGGAATGTAAAAAATTCATAAATGCTTCTTGATAATTATAAGAATACCCCTGGTGATTATCATGATATTTAGAAAACCTGCTTGGCTAGACACAAATCCCAATGCCATATGGAAAACTTAATATTTACATGAGATCTTTAAACAGTTACACTTCCATAAATTAGTCAGATAGCTTAAAAAAAAATCACTGCAACATTCTATGATTATATTTCCTGGAAATAAAGTCTGCAAGAAACTTTAACATTCTATTATTTGAATTATTGTAGCAAAAATCAAGCACAAGACCATTTATTGAAGCTCTGATAGTTGATGGGTCTTTGAACTGTTTGTATTATAGTGAAATTTAAATATGATTTAGATAAAAGATATTGGTATGTTTATTCAGTTAAAACAAAAATTATTTCGGAAGAACATATTAAATGCAAGTCATTTAAAAGCTTGAAAGATAATAAGTCATATTGTATTCAAAAATAAACATTTGTTGGATGATATATTGTGGGGAGAAGGATGTGATAAGTCCACACATAACTGTAATTCAGAATATACTGTTAAATAACCACTGGAAAAGTGAGCTCAAATGCTCTGAAGTGTTGAATGAAAGAGAAATCTTGGACCATAATTGAAATTTTCTCATTAGTTTATAGTACGTTTATGAATTACAAGACTATAATTTTAAAATAGCTTTCAAAATATCTTCAGGTAAACTGACTATATTAAAATAAAGTAAAATTCAGATAACTGATTTATTACATGTAAGCACCTCCAGCACTATTTCATGTATATACATATATTTGTGGGCTATAAAATATCCACATGTATTTGTGGGCTATAAAATAATATATTATGTCACTATTCATTTACTTTGTAAGTAACCAAAAATTTCAGATAAATATTTCCTCTGAATATGATTTAGTATAAAAAAGCGAAAAACAGTGAAAACTGGTACCGAAGGTGGATTTTTCTAAAATATTTTTCAGTATTTGACAGATCAGATAGTAGACTTTCAGCAAAAATCCTGCACTTTTTATCCATAATCTATTCAACCTTCTCCTTTATTTTTCATAAATTATTTAGTTAAATGGCATTTTTGATCATGTTTCTTGAAATGCCACTTAATTTTGTCAAGGTTTTCATAACTATATCTGTATTTAGGAAGAAATTTACCTTCAAGTGTTAATAGTAGTCTCTACTACTTAATCTTCTTTAACAACTATAATTTCATTTTCATATACTTATTTTTTTAGGAGATAAGTAGATTCTGGCCATTGAAATCCATCTGCAACCTACCCCCTTGATTAAAAGAGTAGTCAATTATTTTAAGAGAGTGCATCTGTTTTAGAATCAAACAGTGTAAGGTAAAAATTGTATTTAAAAGTGTAAGCCAGTCCACAAAGCTGATATAATCATCTATTAGGTTTTAAACTGCTCCCAAGAAACATAAACTATATTTTATTCCTCAAGGATTTAGAAGCAATGCAGAAATATTATAATAATCCTTTGAAAAGGAAGGAAGATAGAATGGTAAGATGACAAAGTGCAAGGAAGGAAGGGAGGGAGGAAATGTATGACAAAAGGAAATAAGTAGTATGTCTCTATTTTTTCTAAATATTTATCACATATTTTATATTTTACTTATCTTCATATGTATGAGCTTAAAAAGTTACTAGATATTTTTAGGAGCTGGTTTGTTCATCTCTAAATATAGCAATTGCATGTGGCCTCTAATCTCTTTCACCCATAGAAGTCTTATACTGCATAGCTTTATATCAAGTAAATGCTAAATTATTAAACCAATGATTTTGGAACTGGAGGAGTTTACAACAAGATCCTAAGAAACAGCATGGTCTAAACTATATAGTTATGAATCATCAGTAGAATGCCAGTTAATTCATATATTAGGTGATCCATAAAGAGATGTCAAAATATTTAGTAGAGAGATTTATCTCATCGAAAAATGGGTAGAAGACCCAAATAAACATTTCTCAGAAGAAGACATACAGATAGCTATCTTAAAAGCACGTGAAAAGATGCTCAATATTACTAATTCTCTAACACTGTTTATGGGAATGTAAATTGCTAATACCTGCTATGAGGAGAGTATGGAGTTCCCTAAAAAACCAAAAATAGAGCTACCATATGATCCAGCAATCCTATATATATGGGCATACATCTGAAGAAAACCATAATTCAAAGATATATATGCATTCCAGTGTTCACTGCAGTACTATTTATGTTAGCCAAAACATAGAAATGACTAAATGTCCATCAGCAGGTGAATGGATAAAGAGATATGGTTCATATATACAATGGAATATTACTCTACAATAAAAAAGAATGAAGTAATGCCATTTGCAGCAGCATGGATGGACCAAGAGGTTAGAGACAAATATCATATATTATCACTTATATGTGGAGTCTAAAAAAAGAAAGGGTACAAATGAACTTACCTTCAAAACAGAAATAGATTCACAGATGCAGAAACAAACTTATGGTTATCATGGGCTAAGGAAGGGATAAATTGGGAGACTGGGACCCATACTAATAAAGACTTCTGTATAGCACAGGTGATTTTAATCAATACTCTGTAATGGCCTATATGGAAAAAGAAAATAAAAATATATATTTGACTATAATATGTGACTGATTCACTTTGCTGCACACCTGAAACTTACAACATTGTAAATCAAGTATACTCTAATTAAAAAAAATAAAAAGAAATATATCTCATGTGTATTAAGGATTTTACTTTCTTGGCAACAGGATATTGTATAAAATCCTACATAATTCAGAATCTGCAAATAGTTACCTAGAAATTGTTTGATGCTCATATACATACAGTAGTCTAAAATCTCAATGATACTGCCACATTTCCAAAAATGCAGGAATTGAGCAATTTGCAAATGAAATTTAGAAGGTTCACTAAATTTAAAACTTTTCAGTCAGTATTTTAAAAGGATTTTGCGGTCAACAACTTTTATGTTTTTATGTTCAGTTGCTCAGTCATGTCTGACTCTTTGTGCCCATGAACTGCACACACCAGGCTTCCCTGTCCTTCACTATATCCCAGAGTTTGCTCAAGTTGATGTCCATTAAGTCAGTGATGCCATCCAACCATCTCATCCTCTGTCATCCCCTTCTCCTGCCTTCAATCTTTTCCAGAATCGGGGTCTTTTCCAATGAATTGGCTCTTTGTATTAGGTGGCCAAAGTATTGTAGCTTCAACTTTAGCATCAGTCCTTCCAATGAATATTCACGGTTGATTTCCTTTAGGATTGATTGGTTTGATCTCTGTGCAGTCCGAGGGACTCTCAAGAGTCTTCTCTAGCACTATGGTTTGAAAGCATTAATTCTTCACCATCTAGTCTTCTTTATGGTCCAACTGTCACGTCCGTACATGACTACTGGAAAAAAAACATAGCTTCAATTATGCAGACCTTTGTCAGCCTGGTTATGTCTGTGCTTTTTAATATACTGTCTAGGATTTCATATCTTTTTCTTCCAAGGAACAAGTGTCTTTTAATTTCATGGCTGCTGTCACCGTCCAAAGTGATTTGGGAGCCCAAGAAAATAAAGTCTGTCACTATTTCTATTTGTTTCCCCATCTATTTGCCATAAAGGACTGATACTAAAGCTGAAACTGCAATACTTTGGCCACCTCATGCGACGAGTTGACTCACTGGAAAAGACTCTGATGCTGGGAAAGGTTGGGAGCGGGAGGAGAAGGGGACGACAGAGAATGAGATGGCTGGATGGCATCACCGACTCTGTGGACATGAGTTTGAGTGAACTCCGGGAGTTGGTGATGGACAGGGAGGCCTGGCGTGCTGTGATTCATGGGGTCACGGAGAGTCGGACATGACTGAGCGACTGAACTGAACTGAACTGAACTGATGGGACCACATGCCATGATCTTCATTTTCTGAATTTTGAGTTTTAAGCCAGCTATTTCTCTCTCCTCTTTCACATTTATGAAAGACACTTTAGTTCCTCATCAATTTCCACTATTAGGATGGTATCATCCACAAATCTGAGGTTATTGATATTTCTCCCAGTCAACAACTTAGGCTGGTCCAATAAACTAATATTATAGTCAGCTTTACCATTTTTACTCTTGGTATTAATAACTATTCCTATTGCAATTTTTTATAATAAAATAAATTAGCAATCACATAGAAATAATTCCAATATTTGTGGTAAAAATATAAGCTTCAATACATTATTTAGTTTCCAGAACATTATCTTTTCTGGAATTCTTTAGAGTGGTGCCTACATGGGAACAGGTACTGCTATTCTAAAATATGAACACTCCAAGAATTTACTAGAGATTTGTACGAAACTTACGAGAAGTGAGTTTCAATGCCATATCTTTTCAATATTTGCTTTCATAATTTACACTGTTCTTACACTTCCTTCAGACTTCTACTGTTAATATTCTAATGTGTCTTGGTTGATTTTTTGAGTTATGTGTTTCTCTATTAATCTTTCACACTAAAGCAGGAGCTTTTGAGGTATGGCCCTAGAATGATGGTTTTTAGCCTCAGAAACAAGCAGGCTAAGGGACTTATATAGGGTCAAGCAAATGCTATAGATAAATCTTATCTCATTCTACTTAAAAATACATGTTAATGACCAAGAACAGATATAACAAACTTTATAAACTTGACACACTCTATCAGAAAAAAGACACTGCAACACATATTTAGTTTGGTTTCAGTTCAGTTCAGTCACTCAGTCATGCCCCAATCTTTGTGACCCCATGAACTGCAGCACGCCAGGCCTCCCTGTCCATCACCAACTCCCGGAGTCTACACAAACACATGTCCACTGAGTCGGTGATGCCATCCAACCATCTCATCCTTTGTTGTCCCCTTCTCCTCCTGCCCGCAATCTTTCCCAGCATCAGGGTCTTTTCAAATGAGTCAGCTCTCTGCATCAGGTGGCCAAAGTATTAGAGTTTCAGCTTCAACATCAGTCCCTCCAATGAATACCCAGGACTGATCTCTTTTAGGATGGACTGGTTGGATCTCCTTGCAGTCCAAGGGACCCTCAAGAGTCTTCTCCAGCACCACAGTTCAAAAGCATCAATTCTTCGGCGATCAGCTTTCTTTATAGTCCAACTCTCACATCCATACATGACTATTGGAAAAACCATAGCCTTGACTAGACAGACCTTTGTTGGCCAAGTAATGTCTCTGCTTTTTAATATGCTGTCTAGGTTGGTCATAACTTTCCTTCCAAGGAGCAAGCGTCTTTTAATTTCATGGCTGCAATCACCATCCACAGTGATTTTGGAGACCAGAAAAATAAAGTCAGCAACTGTTTCCACTGTTTCCCCATTTATTTCCCATGAAGTGATGGGACCAGATGCCATGATCTTAGTTTTCTGAATTTTGAGTTTTAAGCCAACTTTTCCACTCTCCTCTTTCACTTTCTTCAAGAGACACTTTAGTTCTTCTTCACTTTCTGCCATAAGGGAGGTGTCATCTGCCTATCTGAGGTTATTGATATTTCTCTTGGCAATCTTGATTCCAGTTGTGCTTTCTCTAGCCCAGCATTTCTCATGATGTACTCTGCATATAAGTTAAATAAGCAGGGTGACAATATACAGCCTTGACGTACTCCTTTTCCTATTTGGAGCCAGTCTGTTATTCCATGTCCAGTTCTAACTGTTGCTTCCTGACCTGCATACAGGTTTCTCAAGAGGCAGGTCAAGTGATCTGGTATTCCCATCTCTTTCAGAATTTTTTACAGTGTATTGTGATCCACACAGTCAAAGACTTTGGCATAATCAATAAAGCAGAAATAGATGTTTTTCTGGAACTCTCTTGCTTTTTCAATGATCCAGTGGATGTTGGCAATTTGATCTCTGGTGCCTCTGCCTTTTCTAAAACTAGCTTGAACATTTTGAAGTTCATGGTTCACATATTGCTGAAGCCAGGCTTGGAGAATTTTGAGCATTACTTTATTAGCGTGTGAGATGAGTGCAATTGTGCAGTAGTTTGAGCATTCTTTGGCATTGCCTTTCTTTGGGATTGGAATGAAAACTGACCTTTTCCAGTCATATTGCAATCAAAATTACTAAATCCTATCCCATTTGAGGGCCTGCCTGGTGACTCAGTGGTAAAGAATCTTCCTGCCAATGCAGGTGATGCAGGTTTAATCCTTGAGTCAGGAAGATCCCCTGCAGGAGGAAATGGCAACCCACTCCAATATTCTGGCATGGGAAATCCCATAGACAGAGGAGCCTGGTGGGCTCCAGTCCATGGGGTAGCAAAGAGTTGGACATGACTTAGCAACTAAACAAACAAAAACCAAACATTCCACTTGAAGCGTATTTTATGTATTTGCACTCATGTTATTTTTTCTATTATAACATTATTATTTTAAACTCATTTCCCTCCTGAGATTTAACTTTTTTATTCCTTTCTTTAGGTCAACAAGTATTCATTTAAAATTTTTTAGCTATTTTTGTAATATCCAATGAGGAAAGAACACCAAAAGTGCCTGATTCCTCATCTTTCAGAATAGCTGGATTTATTTGCCTCCCATTATCTACATAGAGCTTAACTCTGAGTACACTCAAAATACACACAAGAGTTTCAGAAGCTTGTCAGTGACCAGGAACATGGAAAGATAATGAAAGTCATCTTGAGATCTTAAACACACTATCTTTTAACCACAAACACTTTAATTTACTATCTGATGATACAAACCTCTAAAACAGTCATTAGCCTCTCAGTTAATTCACAATCTTGCATATATCTGAATCTGCCCTTTGTATTTCTTTTTTGAAAATCACAAAAAGTGGAGCTATCATTTGTAAAACAGATTCTCACACTATATGTTTGACCACTCGCCAAAATATTTAATTAACCTTTTTTAAAAAAGTAGCACATTGCAATTTCAGCTAATTGTGTTGGAACGATAAGAAATATTCTTTTAAAATTGAAGGCATCCCAGCCATCCTCAGCTCTTCTCATTTAACAGATTCAACAGTGCCATCAGTCAGTTCAGTTCAGTCGCTCAGCCGTTTGCGACTCTCCGCGACCCCATGAATCACAGCATGCCAGGCCTCCCTGTCCATCACCAACTCCTGGAGTTCACTCAAACTCAGGTCCACAGAGTCAGTGATGCCATCCAGCCATCTCATTCTCTGTCGTCCCATTCTCCTCCTGCCCCAACCTTTCCCAGCATCAGAGTCTTTTCCAGTGAGTCAACTCGTCGCATGAGGTGGCCAAAGTATTGCAGTTTCAGCTTTAGCATCAGTCCTTCCAATGAACACCCAGGATTGATCTCCTGTAGAATGGACTGGTTGGATCTCCTTGCAGTCCAAGGGACTCTCAAGAGTCTTCTCCAGTACCACAGTTCAAAAGCATCAATTCTTCGGCGCTCAGCTTTCTTCACAGTCCAACTCTCACATCCATACATGACCACGGGAAAAACCATAGCCTTGACTAGACGGACCTTTGTTGGCAAAGTAATGTCATACAGGGCATCAAATGAGATTCCCTCATCTTAGTGACCTCATTTCAGAACTAGGTAATTATGGAAAGGGTATATTACCCCCTCTGGCTTCCCTGGTGGCTCAGTGGTAAAGAATCCACCTGCCAATGCAGGAGACACAGGTTCGATCCCTGGGTGGGGAAGATCCCCTGAAGGAGGGAATGGCAACCCACTTCAATATTCTTGCCTGGGAAATCCTAAGGATGGAGGAGCCTGGCAGGCTACAGTCCATGGGGTTGGAAAGAGTTGAACACGTCTAGTGACAACAATGACATCAGTAATATTGCCCCCACACCCAGCTCAGTCTGCATAGTTTACATATAGAATTTTTAAACTAAATATTCAAGGTTTTTGTTTAGCCAGAGACAATTTAAGCTTAGTAAATACCTTTGAAAAGTTTAATTTTTTCCTCACCTTCAATTTATATTAATCTTTAAACTGAATTGCTGATTGCTTAAAGACTATTCTTCCTACTTAAGGTTACAGATTTGGGCTTAGTTCTTTTATGCAAGTGAAACTATTGTTAGTCACAGACTTAAAGACTGCCTTGGCACTTATTTGAACTACTTCCTCTCTACCACAACAGTTTTTCCATTCTTTTCTGCTATCAGCTGAAGACGAATCCGTTTTTGAGATTTGTTCCCAGAACAAAAATAAGGTGATGTAATTTTGGCCAAGAAGCCAAGCATTTTGACGAGGAAGATGTAGAAGTCCAAATCCAAATGAAATCACTCTCTAGGGACACAAGTTCTTGTTGATACACTAACAGGGTTCATTAGTTCTTCTGATTTTCCATGGGAGATCTGTGGGCAGAACTCAACCAGGAAATGGTCTCGTCCAAACTTTGAACATACCAGGGACAACAGTTGACAGTTTCCACTAAGTCATCCTTCTGACCCTCAAGCTCTGCTTATAACTTCTCTAAATGAATCACTCAGCTGTGGTTTTAATTAAGAAAAATCATGGGGCATGCAGAGATTGAGCCCACATTTATACATAAATTTATATTTGACTGTCTTATAGATACAAAGGATATTTTTCTGTATAATTCAAGGTCTGAATTTTTAAAAATTATCCTTAGGACAGCAGACAGTTGTTTTCATAGAAATGCTTTCATTCAAAAAATGTTCATTTATTAATTTTATCAGAAGTATCAATTTATTCTGTGCAATCATCACACTGCCTGAAGTCCCTTAGTCACTTACAGAAAATAATTTCAATTCCTTTGGAAGCCTCTGCTCTTCCTTTCCTGGGTACTGTGGTGTAAATAAAATGGAGCTGATATTTTCTTAGAATATCAAGCAGTTTTAAAAACTTTAAGTCATTTTGTAACTATAGAAACTTATCTGACCCTAACAGTTTAAACTGATGCTTCTAAAAACTGAACTTATTACTCTTAGAATTGTGCAGACTATTTTAAAGGCTTGAATGTATATTGGACAAAACGGTTACTTGTGGGGGGTTGTTTGATAAAAATACGTTAAATATAGTAATGAATAGGCATAGAGGAATTTAGGTAAATGTGACACATTTTAACAGTTTAGTAATAAGAACTGAGGACACTCTGTTTTGCTAAAGAACAGAGAAGAGAGGAAAATGGGGGTATGATAGAAAATGCTTTACTATAGTGGAATGTAAATATGTGGTACTTGATTTAACTGAATTTACTTGATTCTAGAAGACAGCCTCTGAGATGCACCTTAACCATTCCTGTAGTAAGTGAGATATTGTTAAATGGTCTTATGACAGTGTAATTGATTAACAGAACAAAGTAAATACTTTGTTTCAGGGGTTTAGTGTTTTCAAGAAAGTTTGTCATCATTTAGCAAGTGATTTTAAGAGACTCAAAATGGCTTTCACTTTTTAAAAACGGTTTTTAGAAGTTGAAATATCATTTGCAGATACTATAGATCACAACTACATTTTAAAATTGCAAGTACAAATTTACTTTTTTCTTCCCTAAATTTCTACCTGAGGTCAGCAGAAATTCACCCCTGGTGCACAAATTCAGGTTGAGATACAGTAAAGATGTAATAATAAAGGGGGCTTTTTTAACCCAATAAGTACAAAACATCCGTACTTTTAGAGATCAATGAGAATATATAACAACGAGAATCAAATAAATTTGAGATGCTTGTTATAGGGTCATTGATTAATTATATGTCCAAATTGTCCTTCTGTCATATACTTTCTACAGTACAGTGTTAGAATTAAGGACAAAATGGAAAGATCAGTTACATTGTGGGTAGGCACAAAAAGAATCTATACATTCAAGAGTCTGATTTGATAGTCTCTACTGTTATGATTTTTGATAAAGTGTGGTGAGAATGACAGAACTGAGAAGACTCATGGAAGTCACTTGTTCTAAACTCCCATTTTACAGTCAGGAAACTTGGAGCTGACAAGGGTCATGATGTTCAAGGTTACATAGTTTATGGATAATATGATGGCTGTTTCTCAGAACCTAGTCTCCTTGTATATAAACTATATCAAGTATTTCTAAAGCGAGGGCATATTGAAGAGTTTGATTCTAATCCACCATTCTTTTAAAGTCTTTAAAAAGCATGTCTGTCTCATCAAATGCTTCTATGTCAAAAGATTAAAACAGCTGAAAATAATGAGGCATCATAGCATGGCAGTTATGGTCTATTTTAGGAAACCTGTTGCTCGGTGTCACAGAGAGTGGTCATGTGAATTTGTTAAACTGAAGATTTGGATCTTTTAGGATGGAAAATGGCCAGAATGCCAAAGATACAAGCAAACAGGAGAGCAACAGAGGCAGCAAGGATGGTGACCTGAGAGAAACCAGCTTAAAACTGTGTGCAGGAGGCGGGCAGCCCTGTAGTATCAGCCACTTAGAGATGAGGACAGCGCAGCGTACACATCCACCTAAAGAGCAGACCCACCAAATCTAAAACCTTATTGGAGAGACAACCAGCCCAGTCCATTTAGCTTTCTGTACCTTCATCACATTGTATAAAGTACAAAGAGCTTCCTCTATATGCTCTCACAGTATATAGGATTCTCATAGCAATTTTTCCTGTTTCTGAAAATCTAAACAAAACCAAATATAATAATTTAAGAAGAAATCAACTTCTATGATAATCTGCAGTAGTAGATCCAAAGATACCCATCTTTTCCACCACTTCTTTGAATAAGGAATTAAACAAGCTAAGACTGTACCTTTAGAATTACAGCTCATCTAATCTGCAAATTTGATGCGTAGGATACAGGAAATGCCTCATTGGTATGCCTGGTTTCTCAGACAACTCAGTTAGGGTCTTGAAACCACAAACCCATTTTCCTTATATGAATATTTCTACAATAGCAACATCACATATACGTACCAAGACCCTACTGCTGAACACATATTCTCAGAATGAACTGTGTGCTTACATTGGGTGGTTTGCTAATGTATAATTTCTTCTCCTAAGGAACATCTTTCAGATTTTTGGAAGAATCCCACAAAAGAAGGGGAAAAGACAACTCAATTACCATTTTAGTTTTGTGAAAATACTATTTTGGATTGGATAGCAGATTAAAAATTAAAATTTCCAAAGTTCTAATCTCTGTGGAGAAAATATCTGCTAGCATTTAAAAGGATTGAGCAAGGTACTTACACTGCACTGCCATGGGACTGGAGAGTCGACCTCTTGAGTCCTCTTGACCAGCCATGAAGGGTTGTTTCATTAAGTACGAAGACATCATTCTTATTTTGAAAACTGTGGGCAGAAACAGAAGCCCAGGGCTGATTTTTCCAGTCCTAATTCTAGAGGCCACTGGAGACTGTAGGTATTCTCTTTGAGAAAGCAATTATTTTTACTCACAGCTAAAACGTTAAAATATCTTAGCTGATCAGTGGGCTGAGATTAAAAGGTTTCATTTTTGAATCATCAGATGTATAAGGGTGAGAGTTTGTAGGGCTTGCTTGGAGGAGTTTGCTAAGGTGCTCAGCTCCCAGCATTAAAAAAAAAAAAAAATGTTGGCATACTATCTCGATTTAAAACATTTCTCTGCAAACCCTAGTTATGGGAGAGGAGGAAAACAACAGCTACAGTCGCAATTGGTTTATGACTCTCCCCATTGAAACTGGAAAAAATTTGCAATATCCCATTCTGGAACTCACTACCTTCTCCATTCTGACAATAGCAGAGGACTTAGTCTCACCAACTCAAGGAGTTTTAGGACACTTTCCCTCCTGACCCTGTGAGGAACAAGCAAAACTGAGGAAGGGCTGAGTGTTGCGAGTGTGAAAGTCGCTCAGTCCTGTCCGACTCTTTGCTAACCCATGGACTACAGAGCCCACGGAATTCTCCAGGCCAGCATTCTGGAGAGGGTAGCCTTTCCCTTCTCTGGGGGATCTTTCCAACCCAGGGATCAAACGAGGTCTCCTGCATTGCAGGCAGATTCTTTACCAGCTGAGCCACAAGGGCTGGGAGGCAGGCAATTAATTTCCTAGGATCTTCTGTCTGTTCCTCACATATGTATTGTGGACAAGTAGAAGTTCATTTTTGTTCACCTGGGGTGAGGGAGAATTAATTGTGAATTAGATGTGTACTCAATGTGTATCCTGAGGGGGTAGAAAGAGGTATTCATGTAATAAGATCTACCCAAAGTGATAGAGTAGCTAATAATTTCCAATACACCAAAATACTCTTCAACGTTTAGCCCCATATAGGTATTCAGCATTCTTTCTTTTTATATCATTGTCTGTTCCTTCTTTTCCTCATTTCTTTTTAAGTCCCTCCTTCTCATTTTTTCCCTGATTAGCTCAGCAGAAAGACAGTAAATGACTATGTTTTTTCTATAGAGAAACATATCTATACTAGAATTGCATAATGTCTTCTCAAGGAAAAAATGTGTACTTTAAAAAGTGCAGAGGATGGAGGATGCTTGTAAAAAGTATATTTATTTCTCTCACTACAATAGTGAGAGACAAGCAGGAAAGAGATGCTCTTCTTAAATTAGAGACTACTAAACAAAGATCTATGGAAAGATGATTTGATGTTTTATGTTTATCGGGGCAGAAATTACAGAACCAGGTAGAATTTGTATCTAACTAGAGTGACACACTGTCTGTCCTAATAATGACACCCTGTAAGGTTCAGTGGCCCCTGTAACTCACTTTAAGTGTAGCATGGGTCTGCAGAAAAAGATCAACATCAGACCTTAAAATAACCAGGATTTGTATACTGTGGTTCAGGTTTGTTACCTTAATTCCAGGAATCTGGCATCAGAGGGATGCTAAGGAGACTCTTTAAATTTTAAAAACTTCTCTCCATGCCTGATACAAATGCAAATTACTTGCTGATTACATTCCATCTGCCTTTTAAAACAAGTTTACTAAAGCAAAAGCTTTTCCTGGCAGAAAGACGGCTTACCTGCCAAGCTTGACATTTCTATAACCAAATCAATATTTCAGTAGCCTCCAACTATAAATCTGATGTTGATTTGAATTCAAGAGAGTAATGAATGATCCAATTAGAAAACAAAAAAAAAAGTAAAACAAAATAATTAGAGTGTTTATTCTTCTTTGATGATAAGGAGTCCTTGACAAGACAGAATGCTGTTCCCAGCAAGCCTCTTTCTACAAGTGTAATTGATCTTGGAAGTTAAAGGTTTGCTTGCATTTTTAACACTGGGAGTTAAATATATTGGTTTTGATAGAGCCGTTAAGTGGCAGCTTACCTATGCTACAGTTTATTACTCTTTTGTGCCTGAAATATGCAAAAATGTTCTGCTAGGTGAGATATATTTACAAATGAGCACAGGCATGATAACAAAATACTTGGCATAGTTCCCATCATGTAGTAGGGTCCATTAACTGTCTGTTGGGTGAATAATAAATGCTGCTACACTTTGTTTTATAAGTGCTTTTTCCTTTTGGGAGTCAAGAATGTGATGGATATTTAGGTCCATATCCCTGCTCTCTTCTGAAAATTCATCCATTCAATTCCATCCCTCCCTGCCTCCAACCATGCATTCACTCATTCATTGATTCATTCAAGCAATGCTTATTGCAACTGATATCATCAAAACTTCATGGAACATGTGAAGATGAGACAGAAACTGATCAAGATTTCAAAGGGCTTAGTCTATTAAGAACTGGATGGCATCACCGACTCAATGGACATGAGTTTGAATAAACATCAGGAGTTGGCGATGGACAGGGAGACCTGGCATGCTGCAGTCCATGGGGTCGCAAAGAGTCGGACACGACTGAGCGACAGAACTGAAATATATATAAATTACTTAATGTATATTTAAAATTTAAAGCATACTAAAATCACTAAGGGTAACCTGATAAACATTTGGGAGAGGTGCTCCTGTACACTCATGCCTTCCTATTGGATAAGTCAGCTATCTTTTGGAAAAGCTGAGCTCAGATGGTTCTGAGAAGGCATGCTCTCATTCATAGGAGTGAGGCAAAGTACAAGAATGGATCCTGGGTGTGAAAACCACAGTTTTATGCCCTATATTGCCTGAGACACATGGGTGATGCAGTGGTAAAGAATCTGGAGTGGTGACTGCTCCAGTATTCTTTCTGGAAAATCCCATGGACAGAGGAGACTGGTGGGATATGGTCCATGGGGTTGCAAAGAGTCTGACACAACTGAGCACAACATACTTGGCAGGGACATAAGAAAATGAAATGGTGTTATTCTTAGAGGTCAAAATGCTAAGCTAAAAATTTTTATTCCACAAGAAGTGGGGTTTTGGCAGGGCTTCAGAACTTTGCATTTTGAAAGTTTGCTCAAAGAGCACTATATTGAGACCAACTAGAACTAGGGGTTGTGGGTGTTTGAAACTAGCAGAATGTTGAAGACTGGGAAAAATCAAGGTGAAGGGATTGAAAGTTCTGACTGAACTATGGAAGACACAGAGAATGTACAAAAAAGGAAATACGTAGGAAATAAATTTTGAAATAGAATTAAAATGAGCCTTATTTACTCAACAAACTCATTTGATTTTCACCTGATTCTCAGTTCAGTTCAATTCAGTTCAGTCGCTCAGTCATGTCCAACTCTTTGTGACTCCATGAATCACAGCATGCCAGGCCTTCCTGTCCATCACCAATATACAATGTGATATGGATGTTTATATACATACATATGTATGTGTGTGTATATATATATATAAGACATCATATATATGATGTACATAGTTGTATTCTTATGGGGCTCAAATTTATATCTTTAGTTTATCTCCAGACTAGCAAGATAATTAGATGGATAAAAGGAGACATCAAAATATGCCTGAGGTTTCAAATCAGGGTGAGAAGGGTGATTTCCAGCCGCCTTAGTGGCCAGTGTTCTTGCCTGGAGAATCCCAGGGATGGGGGAGCCTGGTGGGCTTCCGTTTATGGGGTCGCACAGAGTTGGACACGACTGAAGCAACTTAGCAGCAGCACCAGCAGCAGTGGTCAGGTCTACAGGCTTTCGAGGAAGAACCACCTGGGTTGAAGTCCCAGCACTGCCTCTCATTAGCTGGGTCAGTTTGCAGCAGCTTAACCTTAACCTTCCTTAAGTTTCTGTTTCCATTTCTGTATATTAAGAACCATAACAAATCATCCTTTACTGTTTGTAGTGAGAATCAAATAAGCAAATGCATGGAAAGGGCTTACAACATAGCTGCTTCATGGGTAACAAGTAAAATTAGTGGCGGAAATTTGGAGAGCAGGTCATGAGCTCAGATTGATCCATATCCAGCAAACATTAAGCATGTGGATTCTAAGAGCAACAATTATGAACTGGAGGGCTGTATTCAGAGATGCTATTTGGGTAGGAACACAGAAGATGGAGCCTTCAAAGAAGAGCATGCACAGACCTATCCCTGAGAAATACCTGAATTTAAGAGGTTGGAAGAAGCACCTGTTAATGAACGAAGGAACCGGTATGAGAGGCATAGCTTTTCCTCTTTATTCTTTAATTAAAATCATTTGTTCTGTTTGAGGGGGAAAAAAAATGCAAACTTGAATTTCAAGCACTTCCTATTTGATTTAAATTGATCATAATTTGATTGGGCTTTCTTACAGATTTTTGATATGAGCACTTTATATTTTCCTAACTTTAGGAAATTCTACTTAATGATGACTGTTTTTGGGGAGGCTCCACGTGATTTACTAGCTCCTTCCTGGAGCCTTGTGAGAGAACCTAATTTCTAACTTTACCAATTTAGTAATTCAACAAAATGCATCTCAGAAAGAGCTTAAGACTGCGGTATGTGACACCTGCCTTTACTACATTGCCTTTTTGTTTGTGAAAATTTACATCTGTGGACAACTTTTAGTAAAGATGTGACAAGAAGTGATTGGTAAATAGAAATGTCTGGATGATCTAATAATAATTTATTAGATAATAATTTACTTATTTGCTCATCATTGAAGGTGAATCAGTGAGAGAAATCTCAGTAGAATCATTTTGGACCCTAAGTGGCATCAAAAGCAATGAATAAAAGCCTTCAAATTACAGTTCTCAGTATCTGAGGTCCAAAAAGTTGGGTTTAATGAAACATCTCAATGTGAGCGTGTCTTTTAAGAACTCAAGCTGCTCAAACCATACAGCTGCAATTAATTTTAATTTTTTACACTAAAATTATTTACTTTTTTCTTTCCAACCAAGAACTCTAGAATCTAGATGTTTAGAGAAACAAAGATATCAGGAACCTACTTTAGTTTATTAACCATAGGAACTGTGTACATAACCACACCCTACTTCCTCTCTTTCTCAAATACAGTCTGTCTGAAATACAGACAACAAAACAGAGGACCTAAAAAACTTTAAGAAGACAGAGCAGTAATTCCTGACACGCACAAGAGTTTAAGCTTTATCCCTGTATAGTCACAATATATCATTATTTATGTTAGGGACATGTTTTTCTTGAGTCAGAGCTTCTGGGTTAATAATTTTAAGAAAACGATAACATGATTTTTAAATAAATGCTCTGATACAAGAAATGTGACATAGGTTAAGAGATGGGATTGTATCCTCATTATTAGCCATGTTGGAGAAGGAAATGGCAACCCACTCCAGTACTCTTGCCTGGAAAATCCCGTGGACGGAGGAGCCTGGTAGGCTGCAGTCCATGGGATCGCTAGGAGTCGGACACGACTGAGTGACTTCACTTTCACTTTCATGCATGGGAGAAGGAAATGGCAACCCACTCCAGTGTTCTTGCCTGGAGAATCCCAGGGACGCGGGAGCCTGGTGGGCTGCCGTCTGTGGGGTCACACAGAGTCGGACACGACTAATGTGACATAGCAGTAGCAGTAGCAGTAGCAGCATGAGCCTATTATTGCTTTTAAAGAGACATAAAGACATACGTTAGTGGAAACAGTTGTACTACCTCTTAATTTCTGTAATGTCCCTTTGTTTTAAATGTCATTATTTTTTCTATGTGTGTGTTCAGTCTTGGGAGCTAAAGTATCTAGCCCAAAAGGGACCTCAAAGAAAAGATGAAACAAACTTTTTTTTTTTTCTGAATAAATTAAGCTCCTGATATATTTTGAACTGTTGAAGTCAGTTTACCTTTCTTCATGGTCAAGTAATAGTCAATTCATTTAAAGCAGTCCTTCTGAAGAAGAATGGTTTAAAAAGAATACCCAAAGGGTGCTGAAAATCCAGAGGACTGACTTTATCTCTGTTTTCTTCTATCTTAAATAGGACAATGATAAGACCATTGGTTAAAATGGTACCTTAGAATCATCCATAGATACTGTTTTTCTAAGAGCTTACTGCTTAAAACTGAGTAGCAAAGCATTTATTTTACAATATACTGTCCCAAAGATCTGATTCTGAAAACTGTGGGACTGGCTTAAAAATGAATAGATACTGAAGCAAATTAAGTGAGAATTACATGATAGTTTGGTCATGAAAGCGATATTTTAAATCATATGGATTTGGGTTCAAATTCTAGTTCTTTGTATTGTTGGCAGCTATTTGACCCTTGAACTGTAGCTGATCCCACAGAGAGCTGTGAAAATCGAATGAAGTTAAGTACACACTGCCATATTTGAAATGGATAACCAACAAGGACCTACTGTATGGCACAAGGGACTCTGCTCAATGTTATGTGGCAGCCTGGACAGGAGGGGAATTTGGGGGAAAATGGATACATGTGTATCCTTTGCTGTTCACCTGAAACTATCACAACATTGTTAATTGGCTACACTCCAATACCAAATAAAAACTTTTAAAAAAATCAAATGAGTTGGTATCTGTGTCACTCGCAGAGTACACAGCAGTCAACATAGCACATATAAGAGCACTCGGTTTTATAGACTCTCTTCCCTTGTTTCAGCTTCTGCATTGTGGAGTTAAAGCAAAGGACAGTTGTACTCGGTTTATTTCTACAAAAACATTCATGCGTGAACTAAAGAGTCAATTATTGACTCAACTGTTGTCATAATAGGACCATGAAGTCGATCTTCTATGGTTAAAAACACTGGTTTTAAAGCTATGGAAAGTCATAAATGAGTCATGGCAACCTTTTGACAAAAGCACAGATTATACAGAAATGCATGATTCATTTGTGTTTTCCTTAAACTTTTACCTGAGTGAGAGAGGGGGTTGTATTGAGTTCCACATCTCCTTCTAGGATTATTAATCTTAACTATGAAATTTACATTGAAAATAGAGACTGATACCTGCCACAAAATATTTTCAATCGAATGGAAAACTTCTTACAGCTTTCCTATTGTATATAATTTCTGGAAAAAGAATAAATCTTATGATCTGAAAAAAGGTCCAAAAAAAAAAATAGAAGTACCTGCAGTAACAAAAAGCTATAGCCCATTTAACATAGAATTAAATAGGCAGGATATTTAAGAAAGAATGCCCCTCTCATTCCAAAGTCCTCCACTTCAATAAGCGTAAGAGAAATCAGTTTCCATTTAGGATGAATATTTGTGAGTTTGTCTTAAAAAAATAGAAAAATGGTAAATTTTTATTGTTTCTAGCTTTTACCCTTAAATTTTTGAAATGCTACAATATATAACTGTGACATGCATCACCTCTCACTTGTATGAATAGGTTTACAGGTTAAATATCTAGACATATGATTGCTGAGTCACTGAATAGAAACTTCAAACATTTAAAGAAAAGGCAAATTTCTCTTAAAAGTTACACTCATTTATGTTGCACAAAGGTATATAAGTTTAAACATTTCACCACATCCTTAGCAGCAGTAGACATTATCAACCAGTTTAAACTTTGCCAATCTGATAAGTAAAAATGGCATTTTGTTGCTCTAATTTGTGATTCTTTAATCATTAGTTAGGTTTAACCTTTTCTTATAGGATTATTAACCGTTTGTGTATCTTTTTTCTGAATTTTACCTGCTCAAGAAAGTTGACATTCTCATGATCTAATTTCAAAATCATGTGACTTTTGTATTTTTATTTATACTGGACTATTTCAATCATTCAGACATTTAGTCAGAAAGTGTAAGCATCTATTATGTGTCTAGCACTATGGCAGTTTCTATATCTACTGTAATATATAATTAATAAGTACATTAATGAATAAATACTTTCAGTATATAATTCAAAATAATTTTACAAGTTAAGCATTTACAAATGTGACTGTTCGAGCAAAAGGGAATTATGGGCATATGAATTACAAGGGACTGACTGGGATCAAAATTAGGGATATTTGCATAAACATAATCAGATATATAATTTGTAGAAAATATTTTGAGAGATGAAAGATAGATGAATGCTACAATGAAAATGTCTTAAGAATTTCATTTATCCTGATAAAGATAATTTCTTCAAATTTTTAAACTTGGTTTTGGAAAAAAAAAAATCTCTTAAAAAAAGATGTGCAATTTTATGGACCATTAAATTTTTTTCTGAACCATCACTTAGCTGATAATCAGTAAAAAGAAGGTGGAGAACTCCCCTGATGGCACAGTAGATAAAAATCCACCTGCCAATGCGGTTGAGATGGGTTCCATCCCCGTCCAGAAAGATCCCGGGTGCCTAGGAGCAGCTAAGCCCTCAGGCTACTACTGAACCCGCGCTCTAAAGCCAGTGAGCCACCACTACCAAAGCCCGCAGGCCCTGGAGCCTACATGCTGCAACTCCGGAAACCTGCGTATCTAGAGCCTGTGCTCGAAAACAAGAGAACCACCCCAATGAGAAGCCCGCACACCGCAACATAGATCCTGATTTCTGCACCTAGAGAACGCCTGCGCAGCGATGAAGACCGAGAGCAACCAATAAATAAATTAATTTTAAAAAAAGAATGGGCAGAGAACTGCGATTTTGCTTTAAATAGGGAGAGGTGAGTGTGTACATTTTGGGATACTAAGAAAAGTGATAGAGGAAGAGGTTATAAGAAAAATAAACCTTAGATGAACAAAGAAAAACCCGTAACTCTTTATCCACGCGTCTTTGTATTAATAACCTACTTTTGCAGGTATATTTTTGAGAAATTAAATGGCTCAGTAGTGTAGTGTCTTAACTGAATTACCCAAACCAGAAAATAGAGCACTAATCAGCTTAGAATTATTAACAGTTCTGCATATACTGAATATAGTTTCATTAACCATAAAAAGAGAAATATTTTAATAGCATAGAATACAGTGGAAAGAAATTTGTGTTATATTAGTTGAGTCCCATGAACTAGTCAATATTTGACCACTTTAACTTAGGAAAGTACAATTTTATGCGGTTTAAGTGTATATGAAATACACGTACAACAAATATAACGGCTTTCCTTATTTACCCAGAGAAGTGAATGAACATGTCTGTGGGTGATGTGATAATTATATATCTATTTATGCTATTTACACATGTGAAAAGAGAGAGAGACTTAAGAAAAACAGAGATGCTGGAAACAGATAAAAATGCAAATACTACAGAAAGTTGGCTAATTGTATATTAACGACTCAGTTGACAATCTCCTGCAAATGGTTAAGATACAGAAAACAGTCTGAAACCTAATATATCTTGTAATATTGCTTAGATTTTTTTCATTATTAAATTTTGGGTTTTTCTCTGAAAAATAGTGCATTAATAAAAATGCAAAAAATAAAAAACCATGTTTACTGACTGTATTATTAAATACATGCACATATATGTATATATAAAAAATACATATATAACATATGAATGCCTATAAATATATATCTAGATTTTTAAAAGTTTGTGTCTTAAAAATGCTACATGGCTTAAAAATGCCATTAACTTAGACACTGTCTTTTCTTTTTATGTTTTCACATATTGCTTTGAATGCTCCCAGGTAATGGAAACTAAAAAAATAGTTTAATAATGTTATTTATGTATAACTTATTTTTATTGGAGTTGGGGTAGAGAGTTGTTGAAATCCATCAACCAGAGAATGTTCCAAAGAAAAACATTACTTCTACAAGATTAGATACAATAGAATCTATTAAACTAGGAGCATATAGATCTCCATGAAGTGTAATTTACAGACTTTTTTTAACTGCATAATCTGAACCAGCTACTAACCCCTTACTTTGTACCAAGGACTATTTTAGATGCTATGGGATGTGACAAAGCCCTTGCTTTAAAAATGTTTAGTTAGTTTCCAATATATTTCCCCAGTTTAGTGAAGTTGCAAAGAGATCTTTCTCCTGTTCTGGTGTATTTTTAATGTAGCCATGGCTTCTCCACCATACGAATAAAGTAAATTGATATTCATGAAGATTTACTGAGCCTTATGCCATAGTCAAGGCAGGAAGGACCAATATAAAATAGAAATACAGATACTTGTCAAAATAATAAAATTTAGTCAAGAAAATATTAGGAGTTTCAAGTTCACTGAGATTCAAACATTTTAAAAAATGTATTGTTTGATTGCATCAAATTTGTTTTTGTAGCATATTTAAATATACTAATTTTTAAGTAAATGGATGTTTCAATTTTGAAGTTGAGTTTAATTTCTGGAAATAGCTAATTTATTGCATAATAGTTATAAAAATGAGTTTATTACAGAATTTATTATGAAACTCATTTGCCTGAAATACTTGGATTAAAACCTGTTTTTTGAATCTCGATAGCTGAACTAATGGCTACTATAAAATCTGTCCAAAAATTGCCCAGTGAGAAGACAGAATTGTCTGATAATGGGGTAAAGTAGTAGTATCACAGAGGATATTTTTTCCCTCCAGGGAACTTGACAGAAGCCTAATAAAAACTTTATTTACCAATTTTCCATTGTGGCTTACCATATCAGAGAGGTACATATTCTAAATCTAGGGGAAATTTTAGAAATATAACAAATGCAAACGATATACACGCAAAAAGAAATTTTATCTCTTAAAATTTTTTTAACTCCATCTGAGTTAACACTTTCAATACCTGACCACAATTATAGAGTATACATTTACAGATATACATAACAAAGCCACGTTACTTTGGAAGAAGGAAATGTGACATGAGGAAAGAAGTACTTAAGATTTAGTTATTTGTCTCAGTATTAATTTGGGGTTCTGTCCCTTATTTACTCTTACCTTTAGATAAGATACTGAACTTTACAAATATAATGAAACTCTCTGAGTTGAAGTTCTTCATCTGTAAAATGGGGACAACATTTACTAACCTTAGCAGATTGTTCTGAGAATTAAACCAAAGTGTGTTAAGTGCTTAGCAGTGAATAAGCTTTGAATGTTTACCTATTGCTTTTCTTCCCTCACATATAGCTTGTTTTGTTATCTTAGGAACAGATTTTTTTTTTTTGCTTAAGTTCATGGGAAGCAGATTTGATCAACATTTCTTCGGGTAAGAATTAGCGTCTTATAATTCTTAGAAATAATTATAGTTTAGGACTTACCTAACAATCCATGGATATATTTTTTCCTCTTAGTTTGTGAACATCTCAGACAAAATCCTATCCCCAGTCCATGTTGGTCCAGATTCTCACACCCTCATTTTGAAGTGTTTATCTCCGTGCTGTATGATATACACAAGAAAATCTCAATGAAATGTGGCTGAGAAAAGCTGAACAGCAACTTCTTAATAAGTGCCAACATCTTCTTTGAGTTCAGTTTTTCAAAGATACAGAAGTATCAAGACCTCTTAGTAAATGACTGTAACTGACTCATTTACAAGGAACTGTATAATTGAAAGTCATAGTAATATTGAATAAGTCTGAATCTTTTATTTTCCAGTTCATCACTTAATGTCCTTATTTCAACAGTGCTTACTATATTACTGTAAGACTATAATTATAAAATGATAGAAATAAACATAATATCAAATATCACCAAAGGTGACATTTGGTGCTAAAATGAACTAAAGCTTAAAATTAGAGGTTCTAATTCTATACCTGCTACAAAACATTTTTGTATTTTTTTGCTTTGGAAAAAGATTTAAAAGTTCCACCAACGTGCTATTCAAAGTATATTTTTGACAAATTTCATGACAAAGGAAGAAACATTAAAGAAAATTTATAAAAAGAACACCACAATGTGACTGAATACCACAAATATTCTATGAAAACTTTAAGAATCAAAAGAAAGTCTCCTTTTCTCCTAGCTCACTGTCCACAAAAATCAAACTTGCTTTTCTGAAATAATTTCTATATACATATGACTAATTATATTTACCTTCACAATATTGGTGGAAGGTGAAGTTTAATTTCATGCATTATTATTTTTTATTGATTGAGGGAGAGTAACAGCAAGAAATAAAAACCAGAATTAAATGATGATGGGTTATGAAGTGATTATATTAAATATTATTCACTGGTGGGGTGGAATCAAAACCAAACTCTCTTACCTGTTTATGACCTCTCAAGATAGAATCACCAAGCAGAGAAACCATCAGTAATATCATCAAAAGATTTTGTGTCTTTTCTCAAAACAATCAGATGTGCAAATTTAAAAAGTATGTGCCTTTTTAGGTAGACCACTGGACTTTGGGTATGTCCATGAAACCTTCTGGGATTTAGTTCCAATATCTAAAAATTTCAAACTAGGCTAAATAACCTATGAGTCTCCTTCCATTTCTAAAATTCTATAATTTAATCCATCATTATGAATATAATTAAATTTTATGAATATAATTATATCATTAATTCCTTGAGCAATGGAAGTTACTTTATCTTATAATTAAAATTATGCTATGTTTATACTTGGGCTTCCCTTGTGGTTCAGATGAGAAAGAATCTGCCTGCAATACAGGAGACCTGGGTTCAATCCCTGTGTCTGGAAGAATGCCTGGAGAAGGGAATGACTGCCCACTCCAGTATTCTTGCCTGGGGAATTCCATGAGAGGAGGATGGAGGGCTACAGTTCGTGGGATCACAGAGAGCTGGACATGACTGAGTGACTAACACATGCTTTTACTATGCAATATTTCAAAGAAAACATTATTAGAAAATAATCTCTTAAAAAATCTGTGACTCTACCATCCATCTTTAAAATGCTTAATAACTGTCACATTTTTATTCAGAATAATGTGTATATATATATATTATAGAAAAAGTTTTTACTGTTAACTAACATCAGGGAAGTCTAACCAGAGGGTTTTTTTGGGTAATATATATTGCTATTGCCAATGCATTTTTACATTGCTATAATCCACATGTTACACAGAATTATATAGTAGTTTTTTATATTAATTTTTTTATAATTTACACATAATATTTTATTAGTTTTAGGTGTATCACTGATATCTCAATTTAAAAAATCAAGATAAAAGTGAGCTATATAAATAGTATTATATCAACATTCTTTGTTGATATATGAACATGAAATTAAAAAACACTTACTTTTTGGAAGGAAAGTTATCACCAACCTAGACAGCATATTAAAAAGCAGAGACATTACTTTGTCAACAAAGGTCTGTCTAGTCAAAACTATGGTTTTTCCAGTGGTCATGTATGGATGTGAGAGTTGTACTATAAAGAGAGCTGAGCGCAGATGAACTGATGGTATTGAACTGTGGTGCTGGAGAAGATTCTTGAGAGTCCCTTGGACTGCAAGGAGATCCAACCAGTCCATAAAGGAGATCAATCCTGGATGTTCACTGGAAGGACTGATGTTGAAGCTGAAACTCCCATACTTTGGCCACCTGATGCGAAGAGCTGACTCATTGGAGAAGACCCTGAAGCTGGGAAAGATTGAGGGCAGGAGCAGAAGGGGACGATGGAGGATGAGATGGTTGGATGGCATCACCGACTCGGTGGACATGGGTTTGGGTGGACTCTGGGAATTGGTGACAGACAGGGAGGCCTGGTGTGCTGTGGTTCATGGGGTCGCAAAGAGTCGGACACGACTGAGCAACTGAACTGAACTGAACTGATATCAACATTCTTTAGGTTTCTCAGGTGGTGCTGAAGGACCCACTGTCAAATGCAGGAGAGATAAGACTCGTGGGTTTGATCCCTGGGTGGGGAAGATCCTCTGGAGATGGGCATGGCAACCCACTCCTGTATTCTTGCATGGAGAATCCCATGGACAGAGGAGCCTGATGGGTTACAGTCCTTGGGATCGTAAAGAGTCAGGCACAACTGAAGCGACTTAGCACACACACACACACATCATTCTTTACAAATGTTTTTGAGATATCTCTTCATTTAAATTGCTCTGTTGTTTTCTTGTATTAAAATATGAAAATCTATTTATTCATTCTCCTGTTGATGGATAAGCACATAAATTTCTAATAAACTGACTCATCAAACAAGCAAAAAAGCCCTGATCTGAAGTACTCCCCAAGTAGTACAATAAGACTTTTTCAATCTACTAATGATTTAACAGTTGGATCACAGAAATTCTAAATATTTACCTATTAGTTTTCTGTGATGACCCATTGCAGAAAACTTTTTTTTCCTTTTATTTTAATGTGGTGTATCTCACTGAGTGATTTGCAGATGTTAAACCATCTTTTCATATGTGTGGTCACTTCAGAGTCATGTTTGACTCTTTGCGATCCTATGGACCATAGCCTGCCAGGCTCCTCTGTCCATGGGATTCTCCAAGCAAGAATACTAGAAGGGACTGCCATGCCCATCTCCAGAGGATCTTCCCCACCCAGGGATAAAACCCACGTTTCCTGCCCTGGCAGGCAGATTCTTTATTGCTGAGCCATGGGGGAAGCCCCTGATCATGGTGTATGAGCCTTTTAACGTACTGTTGAATTCAGCTTGCTAATATCTTGTTGACGATGTGTGCATCTGTGTTCATCAAGGATATTGTATGTGTGTGTGTGTGATTTTTGTCTACTTTTGATATTAGGGTAATGCTAGTTTTGTCAAATATTTTTGAAAGAGTTCTCACTCTTCTAAGAGGTTTCCCTTCTCCAAAGTTAGAAACGGCTTGGTTGTAATTCTTTGAATGTTTGTGAGAATTCATCAATGAAGCTGTCTGGACCTGGACTTTGTTGTGAGGCTTTTGATTAGTGATTCAGTCTTCTTGTTAGTAATCAGTCTGCTCAGATTTTCTATTCCATCATCATTCAGTATTGATAGGTTATATTTCTAGGAATTTATCTGTTTCTCCTAGGTTGTCTGATTTGTTGGCATATAATTGTTCATAATACTCTCATAATTTTTGTATTTCTGTCCTTGTTTTATCCATGTTGCAGCATATTTCCTTCCTTTTTAAGACTAAATAATACCCCCATTTTGTGTATATACCATAGTTACCTTATCCATTCATCTGTCAATGGACACTTGGGTTGAATCCATTGTTTCAGCTGTTTGAATAGTGTTACCATGGACATGGATGTACAATTATCTCTTGGAGATCCTGCTTTCATATATTTTATGTATATACTCAGTAGTGGAATTGTTGGATCATACGCACAGAGTTGGACACGACTGAGGCGACTTAGCAGCAGCAGCAGTAGCAGCATGATAATACTATTTTTAATTGTATGCTGTTTTAAAACTTGTCAATATGATAATTTCTAAACATATTTTGTCTTTGTGCTTACATTTTTTTTTGTTATTATTAGTGAAAGTCGTTCAGTCGTGTCCGACTCTCTGCAACTCCATGGACTGAAAAGGCCATGGAATTCTTCAGGCCATTATACTGGAATGGGTAGCCTTTTCTTTCTTCAGGGGATCTTCCCAACCCAGGGATCAAATCCCAGTCTCCCACATTGCAAGTGGTTTCTTTACCAGCTAAGCCACGAGGGAAGCCCATTGGCCACTATTATTTCCCTGCTCTGGAAACTTATTTTCCTCAGATTTTTTGTCCAAATTGAATTTTTCTTTCAAGGTCCCACTCAAAGTTGACCTTCTCCATAATCTTATTTTTTTTATCTTAACTCTATCACCCATAATAGATGCTGATTTTAAATAATTTATTGCTCCTTTTAGTTTATTTAGCACTTTGAACTTTTCATGGCGTTTATTTTTGATGTACGTGTATTACAATATGTCCCCTCTGACATGGTAAACATTTGGGGGGAAGGGCATATAATGGCCATGTCATCACCTGCTTTGAAGTTCGAAGGATGTCTGAACAATAACTGAACAATGATTGAACCCAACAAGTGATTGGGCTTCTTGATCTTAACAAGAATAATGTAAGTACCTGTGGGGCTTCCCAAGGTGGCACAGTGGTAAAGAATTCACCTGCCAATACTGGAGATTTAGGAGATGTGGGTTTGATACTTGTGTTAGAAGATTCCCTGAAATGTGAAATGGCAACCCACTGTAGTGTTCTTGCCTGAGCAGTCCCATGGACAGAGGAGCCTGGTGGGCTACAGCCATGGAGTTACAAAGAGTTGGACACAACAGTGTCGAAGCACCACTAAGTACCTATAATAATGCCGGGCATATAGTAGGCACTCAGTAAATGTCCCTTTCTTCTCACCTCAGTTCATTTCAGTTCAGTTCAGTTGCTCAGTCGTCGTGTCTGACTCTTTGCGACCCCATGAATCACAGCACTCCAGGCCTCCCTGTCCGTCACCAACTCCTGGATTCACTCAAACTCACCTAGTGTATCTCAAATAATCCATTGACGTGTCTAAATTGATTGTGGGGAATCATTCTCATGTTATATGTGCTTTAATATACTTTTCCAAACACTAATGTTGATATCTTTTATTAAAATCTCATTAGTAATTGCAATAGATAATAAATAGAGGGGCAGTATTAGATTCACTAATAGTATAGGAACAGCATAAAATTTTTTATAAACACTTCATTAAACAAATGCACTTTTGTATTCACTGTTAGTGCTTTATAGCTTTTATTAAGTTTAACTTCTAAAATATATTTTTAAATAAATGTTTTTCTTTAATTAATACAGAAAATCTAAAAAGAAATTAAAGCCCTAAAGTTTCCAAACTATGTTTTGTGAAAGATTTTATCAAGCTGTTACTGAGTTTTCCTTCCAAAAGCGGATACAATTTGGGAAATGACAAGAAACCATTTAAGTTTTCGGTTTTTTTTTCCTTAAAAACACCTGTTACTATTTCTCATCATTAGTAATGCACTATGGAAATAGTATTATAAGGGAATGATTTTTCATCACTATACAATGCACTTTAATACAGAAGTATTTGAGGAGTTCTTGTTGCTAACAACCAGTTTTAATAGAATGTAACATGAACAGATTGGATAATGCTCATTAAAAAAAGCACTGTATCATTGTCTGGCTGCTTTTGGAGTAATATAATCCTTTGCAGAAAGGATCCTTCATCCGAATCAGATACAGCTTTCCAACTGCGTAACATTTAAACACCACACCTGTGTTTATTTAATGAGATTACAATATTTAAAAATTTTAAAGATGTATGTTCTCTGAATGCCTGTGCATGCTCAATCATGCCTGACTCTTTGCAACCCTGTGGACTGCTGTCCGTCAGGCTCCTCCATCCATGGGACTTCCCAGGCAAGAATACTGGAGCTGATAGCCATTTCCATCTTCCTGATCCAGGGATAGAGCATGCATCTCTTGCACTGACAGGTGGATTCTTTACCACTGTGTCATCTGGAACACCCATTATTCTTTCCTGGAGAATTCCATGGACAGGCAGGCTCCAGTCGGGTTGCAAAGAGTCAGACACGACTGTGACTGCACATGCACACACATGTTCTCTGAAGTAAATATAGGGGCCAGAGAAGAAGGAAATACTGAAAAACTTTTAAATAAATAACTGGTCACACTGACATAGGAGATCCTTGGCTCTGGGGAGAGAGCTCATACCATAAGTTCTTCTTTAATTTGAGTTATGATTTTGATTCTGTTTTTTAAAATAACACTAAGCTAAACAATAAAAATGAGTCTTCGTACCTTAATATGGGAAGTAGGATTTCTCTTATTTATCTCTTTAAATAAAATAATCTAAACAATGAGAAATATTTATCAATTTATTTTGTCCCTGGAATCTAGCTGAGGAATGATTCTATTAGTCACACTGGGTAAAACAACAATAAGTGAATATATCCTTGGAGCTTTACCACATAATTTACAAAAGCAAGAAGCAATTGATTATCTCCTGGAGATTATTGTCAAGGAAACTAGAGGAATTCATCCACTGCATCTCTATTCAATATCTGTGGCAATTATAGCCTTTTTTTGTTACTAAGTAAAATATTTTCATTAATTCCTTTTGCCATAATTGATTTTAAAATGATGCTTTTTGATCTTCAACTGATTAAACTATATGGACTCTTATTTCATCAGATCTGACTTTTTGTTGTTGTTTTTCAAAAGTTTCTTAAAGTAGATTTTTAGGTCCCAAATATCTAAATATTTCATTAGTGTTATATTTAGAAAGTCAGAATCTTCAGAAAAGATTTTTCTGAAGTATTCTGGCAATTTCCCTGGTGGTCCAGTGGTTCAGACTCTGTGTCTTCAATGCAGGGGCCAATGGGTTCGATCCCTGGTTGGGGATCTAAGATCCCACATGCCATGTGGTATGGCCAAAATAAAAGACCTTGAAAAATAAAGTATTCTGCATTGGTCAAGAGGAATTTTGAGAGAGGATGTGTGAGCAGGGGTGGAGGGAGGAAAGGAGACAGAGAGAGACAGACATACTGTCAGTATCTTCTTCTTGGAAAGTCATAAGTGGTGTGATGGTCAATATTCAGAAACCCTGTGAGCTAGTCATTAAAGCTTCAGTAGCTTGAACTCAGTCTTTCTGTACTACTCAGCAAGCACTACAAGTGAGAGATGTTTTTTGTTTGTTTTTAACCAATGCACCTGCTGGACCCATAAACATATTAACACACGTCTGAGAAGATTAAACAACTTTCTGTGAAATAATACAGTTACAAAAAAGTAGTACATTTATTAAACCAGATGGTTTCTAGATTTTCCAGAGAAGAGAGATGAAAACGGCAGTATTTATAGTGGTTCAAGTACTTAGGTTCTAGAGCCAGATGACACGGATTCAATGCTTTGTTCTGCCATTTGCTGGTTCCTTAATGGAATAATTATTTAACTATTCTGTGGCTTACATTCCTTATTTGTAAAGTTCTACTAAGTAGGCAAAGTTACAAACAAAGTATACAAGGTTAAATGCTTCATAAGATTGTTTTGCAGGTGAGGTGAGTTAATATTACAAATAGGATAATATCTGTAACATAATAAATTCTCAATAGATGTGAAGTTCTGTTATTTTAGGAAAATAGTATTCCTCAGGACTTATTTGAAAACTTTCCTTGAGAATGTAAGATAGTCCATGGGGAGATAAACTTGGAATCCTCTGATTCATTCTGAGCTACTCTGAAGCCATTTTGTTTTTAATACAATGTACTGATTAGGCTGTATAACTCCTAGGTCAGTTTCTATTATAAGAACACAACAATTAGAATTTTGTTTCAATAGAAGACCTTAGGAATTTGAAGAATCTCAAAATCATCTGTTTCCCATTGAATAACCCTTCCTTGAACTTGCTTAAATTGTTACCACTGTGAAAATAAATTATTGTCATTAGTCTACTGTTTAAATATACTTTTACTACAGAAAGAAGTAAAATGGATAGAGCCTGTGTTTTTTATCAATTTTCTTTTGTGTTAGTCCTTTGGGGATGCTATAACTGGGTAGCATAACTGGGGCATATAGACTTGGTAGCTAATAAAAAGCAGAAATTTATTTCTCACACTTCTGGTGGTCCAGCATCATGGCAGCAACGATGCCAGCACAGTCGTGGGGCTGTGTTGTAGTGAGGGCCCTCTCTGGTTCATAGGCATTGGTTATGAACAGTGGTTCATAGTGTTTCTTGCAGTGTCCTCATGTAGTGGAAGAGGGGAGGGAGATCTCAGGGGTTTCATTTAGAAGGACACTAGGTAATCCAAGCCTATGCTCCAACCAGTAACGCTGAAGAAGCCGAAGTTGAACGGTTCTATGAAGACCTACAAGATCTTTTAGAACTAAAACCCAAAAAAGATGTCTTTTTCATTATAGGGGACTGGAATGCAAAAGTAGGAAATCAAGAAATACCTGGAGAAACAGGCAAATTTGGCCTTGGAGCACGGAATGAAGCAGGGCGAAGGCTAATAGAGATTTGCCAAGAGAACACGCTGCTCATAGCAAACATCCTCTTCCAACAACACAAGAGAAGACTCTACACATGGACATCACCAGATGGTCAACACCGAAATCAGATTGATTATATTCTTTGCAGCCAAAGATGGAGAAGCTCTATACAGTTAGCAAAAATAAGACTGAGAGCTGACTGTGGCTCAGATCATGAACTCCTTATTGCCAAATTCAGACTTAAATTGAAGAAAGTAGGGAAAGCCACTAGACCATTCAGATATGACCTAAATCAAATCCCTTATGATTATACAGTGGAAGTGAGAAATGTATTTAAGGGACTAGATCTGATAGATAGAGTGCCTGATGAACTCTGGACAGAGTTTCGTGACATTGTACAGGAGACAGGGACCAAGACCTCCCCATGGAAAAGAAATGCAAAAAAGCAAAATGGCTGTCTGAGGAGGCATTACAAATAGCTGTGAAAAGAAGAGAAGTGAAAAGCAAAGGAGAAAAGGAAAGATATAAGCATCTGAATGCAGATTTCCAAAGAATAGCAAGGAGAAATAAGAAAGCCTTCCTCAGCGATCAATGCAAAGAGATGGAAGAAAACAACAGAATAGGAAAAACAAGAGATCTCTTCAAGAAAATTAGAGATATCAAGGGAACGTTTCATGCAAAGATGGGCTCGACAAAGGAAAGAAATGGTATGGACCTAACAGAAGCAGAAGATATTAAGAAGAGGTGGCAAGAATACACAGAACTATACAAAAAAGATCTTCACAATGAAGATAATCACGATGGCGTGATCACTCACCTAGAGGCAGATATCTTGGAATGTGAGGTCAAGTGGGCCTTAGAGAGCATCACTACGAACAAAGCTAGTGGAGGTGATGGAATTCCAGTTGAGCTATTTGAAATCTTGAAAGATGATGCTGTGAAAGTGCTGCACTCAATATGCCAGCAAATTTGGAAAACTCAGCAGTGGCCACAGGACTGGAAAAGGTCAGTATTCATTCCAATCCCAAAGAAAGGCAATGCCAAAGAATGCTCAGACTACTGCACAATTGCACTCATCTCACACGCTAGTAAAGTCATGCTCAAAATTCTCCAAGCCAGGCTTCAGCAATATGTGAACTGTGAACTCCCAGATGTTCAAGCAGGTTTTAGAAAAGGCAGAGGCACCAGAGGTCAAATTGCCAACATCTGCTAGATCATGGAGAAAAGCAAGAGAGTTCCAGAAAAACATCTATTTCTGCTTCATTGACTATGCCAAAGCCTTTGACTGTGTGTATCACAATATACTGTGGAACATTCTGAAAGAGATGGGAATACCAGACCACCTGACCTGCCTCCTGAGAAACCTGTATGCAGGTCAGGAAGCAACAGTTAGAACTGGACATGGAACAACAGACTGGTTCCAAATAGGAAAAGGAGTGCGTCAAGGTTGTATACTGTCACCCTGCTTATTTAACTTATATGCAGAGTACATCATGAGGAATGCTGGGCTGGAATAAGCACAAGGTGGAATCAAGATTGCTGGGAGAAATATCAATAACCTCAGATATGCAGATGACACTAACCTTATGGCAGAAAGTGAAGAGGAACTCCAAAGCCTCTTAATGAAAGTGAAAGAGGAGAGTGAAAAGTTGGCTTGAAGCTCAACATTCAGAAAACAAAGATCATGGCATCTGGTCCCATCACTTCATGGGAAATAGATGGGGAAACAGTGGAAACAGTGTCAGACTTTAATTTTTTGGGCTCCAAAATCACTGCAGATTCTGATTGCAACCATGAAATTAAAAGACGCTTACTCCTTGGAAGGAAAGTTATGACCAACTAGATAGCATATTAAAAAGCAGAGACATTACTTTGTCAACAAAGGTCCGTCTAGTCAAGGCTATGGTTTTTCCTGTGGTCATGTATGCATGTGAGAGTTGGACTGTGAAGAAAGCTGATCGCCGAAGAATTGATACTTTTGAACTGTGGTGCTGGAGGAGACCCTTGTGAGTCCCCTGGACTGCAAGGAGATCCAACCAGTCCATTCTAAAGGAGATCAATCCTGGGTGTTCATTGGAAGGAATGATGCTAAAGCTGAAACTGCAATACTTTGGCCACCTCATGTGACTAGTTGACTCACTGGAAAAGACTCTGATGCTGGGAGATATTGGGGGCAGTAGGAGACGGGGACGACAGAGAATGAGATGGCTGGATGGCATCACCGACTCGATGGACATGAGTTTGAGTGAACTCCGGGAGTTGGTGATGGACAGGGAGGCCTAGTGTGCTGTGATTCATGGGGTCGTAAAGAGTCGGACACGACTGAGCAACTGAACTGAACTGAACTGAATCTCATCATGAGTGCTCCACTCTTATGACGTCTCACTTCCCAAAGGCCTCACTTCCTAATGCCATCACCTTGGGAGTTAAGATTTCAACATATGAACTTGGGAGGGGAAATATTTAGACCATCGCACCCCTTAAAATCTTTCTTAATCTAAAATAAAAAATAAACAATATCTAGAACTGCAATTTCAAAATTCAATGTGACCTGCAGGAGGTCAACCACTTGCTAGAGTGAAACTCAATACTCTTCAGAGAATGATTACGGAACACAGAGCAATTTTACAGCACATCATCCATAAAGTCCAGTATGCAACCAAAAACTAAAAGACATGAGGAAAAAAACAGAATATATGACACAGGGTCCAGAGAAAAAGGAGACTACAAAGAGCCTGGATGTAAAAGTTAGTAGACAAGAACTTTTAAGTAACTATGATGAATTTGTTAACAAGTATAAAGTAAGATATCTTGTTTTAATGAGTGATGTGATAGAGAATTTCAGAAGAGATTTGAAAACTAAAATGGAAACCCAAGAATTATAAAAGACAATATACGTAATAGTTAAAAGTTCATTGGGTAGATTAACACAAATTGAGTGTAAGAGAAGAACTTAACTTCTAAATAAGTTACCAGTCAAAACATTATAGAGTAAGTTAGAAAACCTTTTGAACTGAATTATCATGACAAAAATATACCCAAAGTGTTAGGATGCAGATCTTTAGAGGTAAATTTTAGGCTTAAATGCTTCTTTAGAAAAGAAGAAAACGTTTAAATCAATGATAAAGCTTCCTTGTAAAGAAACTAAATTAGAAAAAGCAATGAAACTTGAAGTAAGTAGAAGAAAGAAGAAAGAAAATAGTAGAGGTAAAAGTCATAAATGAAATGGAAACTAAACAATAAAAAATATAAATAAAAAATGGGCTCTTTTGAAAAGATTAACAAAATTACCAAGTCCTTAACTAGACTAATCAAGAAAGGGAGAGAGGATACAATATCAGGAATGCCAAGTGGGGACATCATTACAGAACGTACAGGTATTATGAAGACCTTAATAAGAGAGTTCCAGAAAAACATCTATTTCTGCTTCATTGACTATGCCAAAGCCTTTGACTGTGTGGATCACAATAAACTGTGGAACATTTTGAAAGAGATGGGAATACCAGACCACCTGACCTGCATCTTGAGAAACCTGGATGCAGGTCAGGAAGCAAGAGTTAGAAATGGACATGGAACAACAGACTGGTTCCAAATAGGAAAAGGAGTACGTCAAGGCTGTATATTGTCACCTTGCTTATTTAACTTATATGCAGAGTACATTATGAGGAACGCTGGGCTGGAAGAAGCACAAGCCGGAATCAAGATTGCCAGGAGAAATATCAATAACCTCAGATATGCAGATGACACCACCCTTATGGCAGAAAGTGAAGAGGAACTCAGGAGCCTCTTGATGAAAGTGAAAGAGGAGAGTGAAAAGGTTTGCTTGAAGCTCAACATTCAGAAAACAAAGATCATGGCATCTGGTCCCATCACTTCATGGGAAATAGATGGAAAAACAGTGGAAACAGTGTCAGACTTTATTTTTTTGGGCTCCAAAATCACTGAAGATGCTGATTGCAGCCATGAAATTAAAAGACGCTTACTCCTTGGAAGGAAAGTTATGACCAACCTTGATAGTATATTAAAAAGCGGAGACATTACTTTGCCAACCAAGGTCCGTCTAGTCAAGGCTATGGTTTTTCCTGTGGTCATGTATGGATGTGAGAGTTGGACTGTGAAGAAAGCTGATTGCCAAAGAATTGATGCTTTTGAACTGTGGTGTTGGAGAAGACTCTTGAGAGTCCCTTGGGCTGCAAGGAGATCCAACCAGTCCATTCTAAAGGAGATCAATCCTGGATGTTCATTGGAAGGACTGATGCTAAAGCTGAAACTGCAATACTTTGGCCACCTCATGCGACGAGTTGACTCACTGGAAAAGACTCTGATGCTGGGAGATATTGGGGGCAGTAGGAGACGGGGACGACAGAGATTGAGATGGCAGGATGGCATCACCGACTCTGTGGACATGAGTTTGAGTGAACTCCGGGAGTTGGTGATGGACAGGGAGGCCTGGCGTGCTGTGATTCATGGGGTCGCGGAGAGTCGGACACGACTGAGCGACTGAACTGAACTGAACTGAATGTCAACAGTTTTAACAGCACAGACAAATGAACAAATTCACTGATGAGCACATCACACCAAACAGACAAGAATTATAAAATCTAGATAGTGTTATATTTATCCAAGAAATTGAATTCATAGATAAAAATCTTTTATCTTAATGATATCCACAGGCCCAAATGCCTTACTTGGTGAATTCAATCAATTAGTGAGCCAAAAAATATTGCCAGTTCTTCAAAAACTTTCAAAAAATAGAGAAGGATCACTTCCCAGTTCATTCTGTGAAGCAAGAACAACTTTAATTCCAAACCTGACATTGTCATTACCAGAAAATAAGCACAGATCAATAGCATTCATGAGTGTAGATGCAAAGATCTCTAACAAAATAGTAGCAAGTTGAAATGAGTAAATTATAAAGCAGGTAACATACCATGATACAAGGTTAAATGTCCATCAATATAATTTATCCTACTAATAAAAGTCTTTTTATTGGTCATTTTCTTTCCATAATGATATAGCTCTTTAAGTATATCCCTTATTTTCAAGGTAAGCTAAACATGAAATGAGTAGCAACTGACTGACTAAGTGCTGATCCTTTTAAAATTAACTCTAAGTATTCAGCTGCTTATGTAACATAAACATCTTGCTCTGTTCCCAAAACTAACTGGAAATCAGATGAACATTATTTCACTGTTATATAATGTGTTTGTCTAAAGTCCTTAGGCAAATGTACCTAAACTATCTGCCACTGTCTTTTTAGATCACATTGCCACATAAGAAAGGTGAATTCCACTTACTATGTCAGGTTCAGAAGACTTAAGTGGAAAAACCCCACAGGTTGAAGCAGCTTTGTCACTGTTATCCAGAGCTGCAGAACCTACAGGGCAGAAGCAGGTGATTGTGAAACCTAACCCAGCTGTTGGCAGGAAGAAGCCAATCTGTGTGACAGCATCTGGCCAGTGGATTGCCAAATGTTGAGCCAGGGCTAGATGCTGACCTACTTATTCAGTAAGGTACACGTGCAAAATTATGGCTGCCAAGCTCCCTTTAAAGTAAATTCAAATAGAACTGAATTCTCAAGTGGCCTACACCTTCTAATTCCCCTCAGACTGGGTGGTTTCTTGGGTGACTTGAGACAGTGGAGTCTATAGGGTGGAAATAAAGTTACTGTTATCATTCACATTTCTCTTTTGTATTTACTTATGCAATATATACACAACTTGGAGATAACTTAGAAATGCAAGGGTGTTTAACCAGTTAAATCGGTAACTCATGAGGAAAACAAACATATATATAAAAGGAAAAAAATATATAAAATGGAGCTATAAATGTATTCACATTTAATTTATAAATTATGATTTACATATTTTTTCATATCTTAAAAAATAGAGCAGCTACTCTTTTGACAAGTACACTTAAGCAATTGATATACATTATATTTAGTAATATGAAACTAGATAATTATGCAGCATTTATGTAATTAAAGAACCTGAGTTTTATTGGTGGCCAGATGACCAAGCTATGAGTTTCATACATTGGTGAGAAGCAAAAAGAGCAGAGAGCTTGTTTAGAAGAACTAAGTTCAACACAACTGTTTGAAATTGATCACTGGACAGTGGGAACCAAAGGTTTCACTGTTAAAGAGTTGCCTAGATGAGACCTTTTCTTCCTTCCCTGTTTTGTATTTAGCATTATGAAAGTGGGAGTTTCTTTGTTGAAGATCTTTCTACAGTGAATTTACTCATCTGTGGCTTTCTTAATTCACCATTTCTCTGAGGGCAAATGAAAGTTCACAAGATACTTTATGTCCTGCTACTACCCTGCTGCTAAATTTTCCCCTGAATAAAATCTATTTAATATTTGTTTTGTATTGGTGTATTAGAACTGCCATAACAGCGTACCACAGACCAGATGGCTTAAACAACAGAAATTCAGTTTTTTTCACAAATCAGGAGGCTGGAAATCTGAGGTCAAAGTGTCAGCAGAGTTGGTTTCTCCCTAAGATTCTCTCCTTGACTTGCAGATGGCTGTCTTCATGTTCACATGGCATTCTTCCTCAATGTTTATATATGTCTAAACTTACTCTTCTTATAAAGACACTGGTAGTACTGGACTAGAACCCATCTTAATTACCTCCTTTTATCATAATTACTTCCCTAAGAACTTATCTTCAAATAGAGTCACATTCTAACCTACTGGGGATTAGGAATTAAATATGTGAATTGGAGGGGACATAAGTCAGCTTATAACATGTATTTTATGGACCTAATGGTATGAATATCCATGCTCCATTTAACAACAGTAGAAATGTGTTCACAGAATATCATGTTCTATCTATAATATTTCTCTTCCTTGTTAGGCAATATTATATCACTTATATATAATTTTGCTTTTCATACATTTGTTTCGTGTCTCCAAAACTGGCTTGCAAACTCTTTGAAGGAGGAATCTATGCTGAAAACTAATGGATGCACAATAATTATTAATTGATATGAGATGATATCTAAGGAATAAGGCTTGGAAAATTATTGCTCCATTCTTGTCTATCGGGTTATAAGAAGCATATTGGGGTTTTTTTAATCAAACAATTTTACTTTGAGTGAAAAATGAATGAGAGTGAAAGGAGTGTGCAGAGGAGGAGAGTGAAAGAGCCGGCTTAAACTAAATGTTAAAAAAACATGATCATGGTGTCTGGCCCCATTACTTCATGGCAAATATGAAGGGAAACAGTGACAGATTTCCTCTTCTTGGGCTCTAAGATCACTGCAGATGGTACCTGCAGCCATGAAATCAGAAGATGACTGCTTCTTGACAGGAAAGCTCTGGCAAACCTAGACAGAGTGTTGAAAAGCAGAGACATTACTCTGGTGAAAAAGGTCCATATCATCAAGGCTATGGAACTCCTCATTGCCAAATTCAGACTTAAATTGAAGAAAGTAGGCAAAACCACTAGACCTTTCAAGTATGACTTTAATCAAATCCCTTATGATTATACAGTGGGAGTGACAAATAGATTCAAGGAATTAGATCTGATAGACAGAGTGCCTGAAGAACTATGGATGGAGGTTGGTGACATTGTACAGGAAGCAGTGATCAAGACCATCCCCCAGAAAAAGAAATGCAAAAAGGCAAAATGATTGTCTGAGGAGGTCCTACAAATAGCTATGAAAATAAGAGAACTGAAAGGCAATGGAGAAAAGGAAAGATATACCCATCTGAATGCAGAGTTCCAAAGAATAGCAAGGAGAGATAAGAAAGCCTTCCTCAGAGGTCAATGCAAAGAAATTGGGGAAAACAACAGAATAGGAAAAACAAGAGATCTCTTCAAGAAAATTAGAGATTCCAAGGGAACATTTCATGCAAAGATGGGTTCAATAAAGGACAGAATGTTATGGACCTAACAGAAGCAGAAGATATTAAGAAGAGGTGGCAAGGATACACAGAAGAGCTATAAAAAAAAAAAAAGATCTTCAAGACCCAGAAAATCATGATGGTATGATCACTCACCTAGAGCCAGACATCCTGGAATGTGAAGTCAAGTGGGCCTTAGGAAGCATCACTAGGAACATACCTAGGGAGGTGATGGAATTCCAGTTGAGCTATTTCAAATCCTAAAAGATGATGCTGTGTAAGTGCTTCACTCAGTATCCCAGCAAATTTGGAAAACTCAGCAGTGGCCACAGGACTGGAAAAGGTAAGTTTTCATTCCAATCCCAAAGAAAGGCATTGTCAAAGAATGCAAAACTACCACACAATTGAACTCATCTCATATGCTAGTAAAGAAATGCTCAAAATTCTCCAAGCCAGGCTTCAACATTACATGAAGAAAAGGCAGAGGAACTAGAGATCAAATTGCCAACATCCATTGGATCATCAAAATAGCAAGAGAATTTCAGAAAAACATCTACTTCTGCTTTATTGACTATGCCAAAGCCTTTGATATGTGGATCAGAACAAACTGGAAAATTCTTCAAGAGATGGGAATACCAGACCACTTGATCTGCCTCCTGAGAAATCTGTATGCAGGTCAGGAAGCAATAGTTAGAACTGGACATGGAACAACAGACTGGTTCCAAATAGGAAAAGGAGTACATCAAGGCTGTATATTGTCACCCTGCTTATTTAACTTATATGCAGAGTACATCATGAGAATTGATGGGCTGGATGAAGCACAATCTGGAATCAAGATTGCCAGGAGAAATATCAATAATCTCAGATATGCAGATGATACCACCCTTATGGCAGAAAGTGAAGAACTAAAGAGCCTCTTGATGAAAGTGAAAGAGGAGAGTGAAAAAGTTTGGGTTAAAACTCAACATTCAGAAAACTAAGATCATGGCATCTGGTCCTATCACTTCATGGCAAGTAGATGGGGAAGCAAAGAAAATAGCGACAAACTTTATTTTTGGGGGGCTCCAAAATCACTGCAGATGGTGACTGCAGTCATGAAATTAAAAGACGCTTGCTCTTTAAGGAAAGTTATGACCAACCTAGACAGCATATTAAAAAGCAAAGACATTACTTTGCCCTCAAAGGTCTGTCTAGTCAAAGCTACGGTTTTTCCAGTAGTCACATTTGAACGTGAGAATTGGACTATAAAGAAAGCTGAGCACCGAAGAACTGATGCTTTTGAACTGTGGTGTTGGAAAAGACTCTTGAGAGTCCCTTGGACACCAAGGAGATCCAACCAGTCCATCCTAAAGGAAATCAGTCCTGAATATTCACTGGGAGGACTGATGCTGTAGCTGAAGCTCCAGTATTTTAGTCACCTGATGCAAACAGTTGACTCATTGGAAAAGTCCCTGATGTTGAGAAAGATTGACGGCAGAAAGAGAATTGGTCAGCAGAGGATGAGATGGCTAGATGGCATCACCAATGCAATGGACATGAACTTGGGCACACTTTGGGAGATGGTGTGGAACAAGGAGGCCAGGCATGCTCCAGTCCATAGGGTTGCAAAGAATCAAACATGACTGGGCAACTGAAAAACAAGAAAAAATGAATTATAATTTGAAATCATCTTTTCAATGCTAAGGCATATTTTTAAACAAGTAGGCAATACATTTTTTCCCCTTTCATCTCTATTCCCTGGCAAACTGTAAGTTATGGCCTTTGCCAGAGAATGGCATACAAAGGAGCAAATTGAAAACTCATCATTTTCTAGTGTGGTAAGATTCACTTATCCATTCAATAAGGATTTATTGCTTTGCTCTGATGTGCCAGGCACAGAGCTTGGTGCTGGTAATAACTTAGTGAACAAGACATAGATAGACTATAGAATAGTAACCGAGTTTAGATTTTTACATCTCAACCACTGGAGTGCAGATTAGCATATGAATGAACTATACAACTTATTTTCAGTCACAGTTTTGGTCTAGTCTTTGATATTCTCCCTCTATCATAGGAAATAGCTTTTCTTTCATAAGCAGAAGAGGAGCAGGATGAAATAGAGAGCTCTGCTACTCCTTGGCCAATTTCTTTATAAAATTACATTTGGAAATATCTATTTAATTGGTCGCTCCAAGGCCTGTAAGCTGAAAAATTTATGGGCTCTTACATGGTGACAGAGTGAAAAGTGGTCCAAGTGATTTTTGAAAGGTGCCTACCAAAATAAATGAGTTTTACCAGTGATGTCTTTATAAGGTCTGCTGACAGGTGAGAATTCAGGAATTTAGGGATTTACATTCCATTATACTTAGGAGTCCTATTAGAAGAGGACCATATGAAGCATTCTCTGCCAATTACTTTTTTCCATGACATTTTTAATGAAAATAGAACTTCCATTTTTCTCATGGTAGATTTTCTGGAATGGGATACTCAAAAGCTCTATGGTCACACAGAGGGTAATCTTTCTGAAACCAGCAGTAATGGGAGATGAAGTCCGCACAGAGAGCCTGGATTATACTTGTTATACAAAGCTACGCAATCTGACTTCTTGTCACAACCTCCAGGGCTGTTTTTTCGGTTCAAGCAACCATCTCCCTTCTTCTACCTTTGTCCCTTCAAAGTCGCATCTTAATAAAGTATCTAAAAATGATCCTTTTTACAAAAGTTTGCTCAACTCAAAACTCTACTGCTCCCCATTTCATGCAAATAAAGGCAGAAGTCTTGACCAGACATTATGAGGCTCTGCTCTATCAGTTCCCTTTACCTAAAGTGCAAAGATCACAGAGGAGATTAGTAGAAAATGAAGCCTTAGAGGTAATGGGGGTGGATAGAATAGGACCTTGTTTCTCTACAAGCACACAAGGAACATTTATCTTTAGATATTCCTCAGCATAGTGTGGTTTTTTCCCATGTATCTGGATGTCTGTCTTTCACCTATTTCAAGTCTTTGGTCAAATATTCTTTTCAGTCATCTCTGACTTATCCCATTTAACACTGAGTAACTTACTGCTGCTTCCTATCCTCTCCCTGCTTTTTCTCCCTACCCCAGGTTTCATTACATTTGTATGCCCTTATGTAATGCTTAATATACTTCTGTATTGTATTCACTATCTATATCCTCAAGAACATAAGTTCCTACCCACAGTGTCCAGGCCAGTACCTGGTAGGAAGGTCATAACATTAAATTTATATTCAAGAGTGAATGAAAATCATGGTTATAGCTCTGGATTGTACATGGGTAACATTTGGAGAATTTTCAGTTAAATTTTGCAGCAATACTAAACCAAAGGTCTACTTACACCATTGTCAATGGACTGTTAGAATTTTGGTACAAATGGGTGGGAGTTCAAAGAGATATTAGCATAGAATCAAAAATTCTTAAAGCTACAACTACATTTTGGGGTTGAATAAAAGTCTTGAATGGGGGTAGTTCAGATGGAAAGTCAAATTTAAAATATATGTTTTCACTAAATTAATCAAGGTTAAAATATATTTAATAATTTCTAAATTAGAAATTAAATTTGATACCTCCTTCCACTGACACATATTAATAGTTGTTGTTGTTTTACATAAATTGAAGTTTTGGGGGGGCATCAAAAGATGGTGAATGTCAGGTTTCCTTGGATAAGTTCCAGAAACAGCCCTGTATTCAGATATCTCAAAGATTTCTGTAAGTGTAGGTATTATTCCGGGCCTTGCAATGAACCAGACTTTCTAATCACAACTGCAGATTTCCTATTTTTTTTTTTTTTTTGCTAGTATTTATGCATCATTTGCTTCTTTGAACATTAGAAACTTCTTCAACAACATCCATAAATTTGCCATGAACTACACACAATATAAGGACCTCAGAAAGTTCTCCCACTTCTGGAATTCATTAATCTCTATTTTACTACCTAAATAGCATTACCAATCACATCTTGAATGTCAATACGCCTCATATGACTGTGACTATTTGATGGCAACTGTCATGTGATTTTAATTTCATCAAGATAATTAGACCACCCCTCATTCCAAAAGCCAATTAACAACCTCTAATTTAAACCACATTTTATGGCTGTAGAATTGAGGAAAAAATGAAAAATTTCTCGAACATCTCATTTCAGTAATTCTTTTGATGTGACATTATCACATGTGTGCTCAACATTCACACATCTTCTTCACCTTAAAGGTTATATTTCATCTCAGATCTTAAATGATCTCATAGGCAAAGTCCATTATCAAAAAAAAAAAGACAAGAAAGAAGAATAGATGCATACATGCTAAGTTTCTTCCGTTGTGTCAGACTCTTTGCAACTCCATGGACTGTAACCCACCAAGCTCCTCTGTCCGTGAGATTCTCCAGGCAAGAATGCTGGAGTGGGTTGCCATGCCCTTCTCCAGGGATTCAACCTGCATCTCTAATTTCTCCCACATTGGCAGGCAAGTTATTTACCACTAGCATACCTGGGAGGCCCCAAGAGAAGAATATACAAAAGCAAATGCAGTTTGACATCTTAATGAACTATTAAAAAGATAATTTAAAAATTGATACATGAGTCAATGCAGCATCATTTTTGTGCAATAATTTTCATTTTTGTCAGTCAATTTTCATTTTTGCTCAATAATTTTCATTCTGCCTGCCAAGAGCAGGCAGAAGCTATACAAATAAAGGCTTGAAAACCAGGATGCACTAAACTCTAAAAAAAAACTCAGTCTTGCTTTTGTTATCTAGTCTCCTGTGTCTCCTTTGGTTCAAACCATGGCATATATAAATATTCAGGGATCATTCGGTCATAATGAACCAAGCAATTATTAAGTGCACCCTACATCCAGGGGCTGGTACTGAGCAAGATTCTATTAGAATCCATTTGTTGGTATTCCAATAAAATATCTGTCTAATGTGCTTTTCCTGGCACTGCTAGATCTAATGGGAGCCTGTTTAGCCTTAAATGTCATCGTTGCTATTGCAAAGCCACAACGTCCACATGACCAGGGCTTAATAGAGTAGAGTCAACTAAGTGAAAATCAGAATGTATGTTTAAATAGAAGCCTGGTGAAGGTTTAAAATGTATTTAGTCTACCGACACCTTCTTTATGTTTTTATTTGGGTTCTGTGGAAATGGGTTTCTGTGTGTGGGAGCTTGATGCTTTCAGTGCAGGGAAATATATGTGGGTTTTTTTTGACAAATTTTAAAGTGAGCCATAGAAAAGCATCTAGACAGGTTCAAATTCTAGAGGAAAACTGTAATTAATGAATTTTATGTGTGCTAATTTTTAAAAATTTTTATATAAATTTATATATGTAAGAGTGATAATAAACAATTACTACTGCTTTGTTTTCCAGAAGTTTGTGAATGTTGAGGATTATTTTTGATTATGAATATGAGTGCACACTAGCTAAAGGTAATATGGGTTCAAAGTGATATCTACCATTTGCAGAAAGAACTGAAATCTTAGGTCAGATCCACATCTTATTTGTCCACAGGATGGTCACACTCATTTCCTCAGTAAGACACCAGTACTTCAACATTGATGGTGATTATGCTTGCTAACTTGAATCCATGTATTTTCCCCAGTCCTTTCTTTTATCAACTTTTTCCAAATCTCTTATATTCTCTTCATGGTAATTTTTACAGATATCAATGCATCTTGGTTTATTTAAGTGAAAAGGGTTCCTTTTGATTTTATAGTTTATTTCACTTTAATTTCAGAATCAGTGTCATTTGAATTTTTGAATTTAGTTCATAGGTGCAAATCCAACATTTTCTCTTATTAAGAAAACAAACCACTCCACTATTAAAAAAAAAAAAGGAAACAAAAGCAAACAAGACTTGCTGAGGCTTCCCCTTTACTATTAAGATAAAGTCCAACTTCCTTAAAATGGTTAATCTTTCTACCCTGGTCTCTCCACAGTCACCACCGTTTTTTTTACCCTTATTCCTGCCACACTGCACTTCCTTCAGTGAAGCATAACTGAGAAAGTTCAGGCCTTCCCCCTGCTATTGTATGTTGTTGGAGAATTTAATAAGCATTTGCTCTTATATGTGTCCCACAGCTATGTCACTATTGATTTGACATATTTGCAGTCTAAAATAAACTCTATAAATTTACTAGTTAAGTAGTGTACCTTATTTGCCCTATATCTACAGTTGTCTTTGATGTCTTAATGATTATATCTTGGTCTGAGAGTAACAGAATTGGAGGAGATATCTCTGTCCTTTCTAGATTTAACTTCAGTATATTTCCTTTCAGCTTTCATCATTTCACACTGCATTATTATTATGTTATCTAAAGTTTGACATCTACTTGTTTAACGATTATATCTATCAAAATTACATGTGTGCTCACCTTTTAATCCAGCCATCATTTCCTAGGATTTGACTAATGTGAATTTTGAAACATATAATTTGATTTATTATAAGGATATTAGTTTCATCATTAAGATCACAAGGGATTGGCAACTGAATTCATGCCCATTAGTAGAATACTGGTTGAATAAATTATACTCAGGTCTAAAGCTGGGAAAAAGAATGAGGAAACTATATTCTGGCATGGAACATATTCTAAGATATACTGAGAAGTTAAAATAGCAAAGGACAAAAGAATACATATAAATGTGTGAAACAATGAACATAATGGATAGGATATCTTTATTTGTGTTGGCAGACTGTTTCTGAAATAATCAGAAGAAACTTCCAACATTTGTGATCTCCAGGGAGAGGAGATAAGAGCATTAAGAAAAGCTCTTTACACATACACTTTAGAACATCCTGAATTTTAAATCATGTGCATCTATTACTTATGCCTAAATAATTAAAATTTTAATTAAAAAAGAGAAGTGTTTCCAGGTAAGATTGTAGATTCAACGTGTGAGTTGAATTTGCTTCTTCTTCAAATCCCAATAAAACAAAAGTGTTTTCGTTCCCTATTGCTGCTGTAACAAATGATCACAAATTCAGTGGCTCACCACAATATAAATCTTTTATCTTACAGTCTGTCTGTCAGAAGTCTAACACAGGTGTCATAATCAAGGTGTCAGCTAGGCTGAGTCCCTTGGCAGAGTCTGTAGGGGAGAATTCTTTTCCTTAGATTTTCCAGCCTGGAAATGCTCGCAATGCAGGAAACGGGCTCATCTCATTTGATTTCCTAATTTGAAAGGTTGTTCTCCTTTTTATCTGACACATTTGTTTCATTTTTGTGTGTGTGTTTGTTAAATTTGTTGTTTGTTTGCTTGTTAAATTAAGATAGAATTCAACCCCTCTTTCTCAACTTCAGTTGGAAAGAGAAATCTGAATATGTATTATTTGTTCTTTTGAGCACATCTTAATTTTGTTTTTAGACAAAATTTTATTTATTTATTTTAGACATCAATTTTATTTTAGACAATAACTTCTCATGTTTATACCTTAAGATTCTGGTTGGGCTCTCTATCCCCTTTCTAACTGAGGAAAAGATATTTTTACAGATTAAAAAAAAAATTCACCAATTTCACAGTGAACACATATGCCGATATATGAGTATATTTAATTTGAGTCTATTTTAGAAATAAGAAATCAAACACACTAGAAGTAAAGGAATACCTCTCTTTGTGATAATTTTTAAATACGCTACACAAGTGCACATTTTATAGAACATTTTAGCATGTTGGTGAGTATATAAGTCTGGAGATGTCTAAAAAGAGAATGGCAAGGATAGATAGGGACAATTACTACAGAAAACTTATTCAAAAAGTGTTGCCATGAATACAGGGAGATAAATGGGAATTTAGCTAGAAAGAAATTTGGGCTAGGAAGGGATTTTTAAGAATAGGTGACAGTAAAGTATGTTATGAAGAGGATAATTATGTTTAGATGAAAAGATTCAGGGTCCATTAATTAGGAGTCTCAGTGAAGTAAAAGTAATGGAAAAGTATCAAGGGTACATAGAATAAGTGATGGAAGAATAGGAGGTGTCAGATAGACTTGAGGACATTTTTAATCAAGATTTTAAAAGTCATGCTTAGAAAGCCAAGTACAGAATTATGGGAGTTGGATAGACAATGATTGTTAACGTTGAGGGGCCTATGTTTTGATGGGTTATCTACATATAGGTTGAAATAACCAGAATGGTAATGGAGATTGAAATGGAAAACAAGATCATAACCTCTCAAACTCAACATATCAGTAAATGCTTACAACTGGCTGGATGGTTGATAATAGCAGCAATGATGAAGGTCAGTTCAGTTCAGTTCAGTTCAGTTCAGTTCAATTCAGTCGCTCAGTCGTGTCCGACTCTCTGCGACCCCATGAATCACAGCACGCCAGGCCTCCCTGTCCATCACCAACTCCCGGAGTTCACTCAAACTCATGTCCACAGAGTCGGTGATACCATCCAGCCATCTCATTCTCGGCCGTCCCCTTCTCCTCCCGCCCCCAACCTTTCCCAGCATCAGAGTCTTTTCCAGTGAGTCAACTCGTCGCATGAGGTGGCCAAAGTATTGCAGTTTCACCTTTAGCATCAGTCCTTCCAATGAACACCCAAGATCCATCTTCCTTAGAATGGACTGGTTGGATCTCCTTGCGGTACAAGGGACTCTCAAGAGTCTTCTCCAACACCACAGTTCAAAAGCATCAATTCTTCGACGATCAGCTTTCTTCACAGTCCAACTCTCACATCCATACATGACCACGGGAAAGACCATAGCCTTGACTAGACGGACCTTTGTTGGCGAAGTAATGTCACTGCTTTTTGATATATTATCAAGATTGGTCATAACTTTCCTTCCAAGGAGTAAGCGTCTTTTAATTTCACGGCTGCAATCAGCATCTGCAGTGACTTTGGAGCCCAAAAAATGTCTGACACTGTTTCCACTGTTTTTCCATCTATTTCCCATGAAGTGATGGGATCAGATGCCATGATCTTTGTTTTCTGAATGTTGAGCTTCAAGCCAACGTTTTCACTCTCCTCTTTCACTTTCCTCAAGAGGCTTTTGAGTTCCTCTTCACTTTCTGCCATAAGGGTAGTGTCATCTGCATATCTGAGGTTATTGATATTTCTCCCGGCAATCTTGATTCCGGCTTATGCTTCTTCCAGCCCAGCGTTCCTCATGATGTACTCTGCATATAAGTTAAATAAGCAGGGTGACAATATACAGCCTTGACGTACTCCTTTTCCTATTTGGAACCAGTTGGTTGTTCCATGTACAGTTCTAACTGTTGCTTCCTGACCTGCATATAGGTTTCTCAAGAGGCAGGTCAGGTGGTCTGGGATTCCCATCTCTTTCAGAATGTTCCACAGTTTATTGTGATCCACACAGTCAAAGGCTTTGGCATAGTCAATGAAGCAGAAATAGATGTTTTTCTGGAACTCTCTTGCTTTCTCCACGATCCAGCGGATGTTGGCAATTTGATCTCTGGTGCCTCTGCCTTTTCTAAAACCTGCTTGAACATCTGGGAGTTCACGGTTCACATATTGCTGAAGCCTGGCTTGGAGAATTTTGAGCATGACTTTACTAGCGTGTGAGATGAGTGCAATTGTGTGGTAGTTTGAGCATTCTTTGGCATTGCCTTTCTTTGGGATTGGAATGAAGACTGACCTTTTCCAGTCCTGTGGCCACTGCTGAGTTTTCCAAATTTGCTGGCATATTGAGTACAGCACTTTCACAGCATCATCTTTCAAGATTTGAAATAGCTCAACTGGAATTCCATCACCACCACTAGCTTTGTTCATAGTGATGCTTTCTAAGGCCCACTTGACCTCACATTCCAAGATATCTGGCTCTAGGTCAGTGATCACGTTATGGTGATTATCTTGGTGGTGAAGATCTTTTTTGTACAGTTCTTCTGTGTATTCCTGCCACCTCTTCTTAATATCTTCTGCTTCTGTTAGGTCCCTACCATTTCTGTCCTTCATCGAGCCCATCTTTGCATGAAATGTTCCCTTGGAATCTCTAATTTTCTTGAAGAGATCTCTTGTTTTTCCTGTTCTGTTGTTTTCCTCTATTTCTTTGCATTGATCACTGAGGAAGGCTTTCTTATCTCTCCTTGCTATTCTTTGGAACTCTGCATTCAGATGCTTGTGTCTTTCCTTTCCTCCTTTACTTTTCGCTTCTCTTCTTTTCACAGCTATTTGTAAGGCCTCCTCTTGCTTTTTTGCATTTCTCTTCCATGGGGATGGTCTTGGTCCCTGTCTCCTGTACAATGTCATGAACCTCCGTCCAGAGTTCATCAGGCACTCTATCTATCAGATCTAGTCCCTTAAATCTATTCCTCACTTCTACTGTATAATCATAAGGGATTTGATTTAAGTCATATCTCAATGGTTTAGTGGTTTGCCCTACTTTCTTCAATTTAAGTTTGAATTTGGCAATAAGGAGTTCATGATCTGAGCCACAATCAGCTTCTGGTCTTGTTTTTGCTAACTGTATATAGCTTCTCCATCTTTGGCTGCAAAGAATATAATCAATCTGATTTTAGTGTTGACCATCTGGTGATGTCCATGTGTAGAGTCTTCTCTTGTGTTGTTGGAAGAGGGTGTTTGCTATGACCAGTGCGTTCTCTTGACAAAACTCTATTAGCCTTTGCCCTGCTTCTTTCCGTGCTCCAAGGCCAAATTTGCCTGTTACTCCAGGTGTTTCTTGACTTCCTACTTTTGCATTCCAGTCCCCTAGAATGAAAAGGACATCTTTTTTGGGTGTTAGTTCTAAAAGGTCTTGTAGGTCTTCATAGAACCGTTCAACTTCGGCTTCTTCAGTGTTACTGGTTGGGGCATAGGCCTGGATTACTGTAATATTGAATGGTTTGCCTTGGAAACGAACAGAAATCATTCTGTCGTTTTTAAGATTGCATCCAAGTACTGCATTTTGGACTCTTTTGTTGACCATGATGGCTACTCCATTTCTTCTAAGGGATTCCTGCCCACAGTAGTAGATATAATGGTCATCTGAGTTAAATTCACCCATTCCAGTCCATTTTAGTTCACTGATTCCTAGAATGTTTATGTTCACTCTTGTCATCTCCTGTTTGACCCCTTCCAATTTGCCTTGATTCATGGACCTAACATTCCAGGTTCCTATGCAATATTGCTCTTTACAGCACTGGACCTTGCTTCTATCATCAGTCACATCCTCAACTGGGTATTGGTTTTGCTTTTGCTCCATCCCTTTATTCCTTCTAGAGTTACTTCTCCACTGATCTCCAGTAGCATACTGGGCACCTACCGACCTGGGGAATTCCTCATTCAGTTTCCTATCATTTTGCCCTTTGATATTGTTTCAGATGACGTAAGATAGAGCATCTTAGGGGAAAGATTGAAAAATAATATTGTGAATGTAGAACACTTGCCCCACTTGCAAACCATGATATAGCTTAAGAATGAGAGTCCAAGAGCCAGGGGAGCTGGAAGTTTAGGGGATTCTGTGAATGACTGAATAGGCTTTTTGTAACAAGCATGGAAGGATTATTTCTAATACTCTTGAAAAGTCAGGTGTCAGTTTAAACTAGAAATTATGAGGCCACTTTGTCATTCTTTTAACCTGCAGGTAGCAAACATTTATCTCTAGTTTTGACTTATCTCTTGAACTCCATTTGGATGTTGTAGTAGGCTACAATTGATGCCCTATTCTCTACCAAGCCTTTACCAAGCCAGGGTATCCATATCTTAGAGGCTGTGCATGTTAGCTGTTGATAGAGAAACTTCATTCTTCTCTAGGGAAGTGATCTCAGCAGTTGACAGCCATCCAGTTCTGGAGATTAAACAGATTCTTTATCCTGAGCCACCAGAGAAGCCTCTCCCAAAAGATACTTGAGGTCAATGATCCACTAATATAGGCAATACACCTCAGTGACCCACTGAGGAGGCAATGTCCTCAAGACAGGACCTGCTCTGGGTGTAAACCATGCCTCAAAACTCCTCATGGATCCTGCTGAGATTCCACTTCAGCAAAACCACATCCTTGCTCACCTGTTTCCTGTTTCCTATCCTTCCTCTCTCCTTTGAGATTTCTCCAGAAACCTCTTTCTCAATAAGACGTTTTAAAAAGATTCTCCTTCTCAACCTCTGCCTCCAGAGAACTAAATCTAAATTGAAAGTGAAAGTGAAGTCACTCAGTTGTGTCCAACTAGTTGCCACCCCATGGACTGTAGCCTACTAGGCTCCTCTGTCCATGGGATTTTCCAGGCAAGAATACTGGAGTTGGCTGCCATTTCCTTCTCCAGGGGATCTTCCCAACCCAGGGATCGAACCCAGGTCTCCTGCATTGCAGACAGATACTTTTACCCTCTGAGCCAAACTTGCCATTTCCAAAATGAAATTCTTGCTTTTCTCCATCCCTTGACTTAAAACTTTATCTTTTGACAACTTTTCCTTTCTCAGACAAAAGGCACTGGCATCAGTTTGGGTATCCAAATGGAAACAGAAGTCCTTGACTCCTCTCTTGCCAATCTTTTAGAAAGTTCTGTTGATGTTACCAAAGTCTGTCCAAACCTTCTCCTAGCCAAAGACTGAGACACTGCGAGGTTATGGGATTGTTTGAGTGGGTTTCTAACACTTACGCTTCAGCGCTTGCTCCTTGTACTCCATTGTCCAAAGAGCAGCATTATCATTTCCTGATTCACACATGGTACTTTCTATGGCGGCTTCCCTGGTGGCTCAGATGATAGAGAATTCTCCTGTCAGTGCAGGAGACCCCAGTCTGATCGCTGGATTGGGAAGATCCCCTGGAGAAGGGCATGGCAACCCACACCAATATTCTTGCCTGGAGAATTCCATGGACAGAGGAACCTGGCAGACTACAGGGCTGCAAAGAGTCAGACATGACTGAGCGACTAACACTTAACACAAACTAACAAGTCTGAAGTAATAAAATTATTTTAGAATTTAGAAAAATTATGAAGTGTCCTAACTTGTTAACTGATTATGTTCCTCTTACCTTAATACCAATTACACCAAATACTGCTGATGCATAACTTAAATATTTGTCTCTGAATAGCAATAAATATTGTAAAACTTAATTAAAACAGCATTTCTGTGTAACAGGAACTAAATCTTACTTCCCTAAATCCCAAAGAAAAGGTGCCATGAAATGCAGCCCATCATATTAAAAGGTAGATTTACTAAAATGTACATATATGTCTTTGGAAATCTAGTTGGTGGAAATTAAACTACATAATAAAAACAGTATTGGACATTTTGATGTTGTCATAGAGCTTCATATAATAATACACTGTAATATACTAGAGTGAATTAGTTTCTGCAAAAATTATTTCCAATCTTTTTTCATTTCAGTAAGTATCCTTTCCATATCTTATCTCAGAATAACCTTAGAGAATACAATGCCAAACACTCTGTCTCCTTTGCAAAAATCTCAACTCCTATGCATTTTGCCACTACATTTTTCCATATAAAAATCTTATATGCCAAGAGAATTACACCGTTGAGTATATTAAAGTAAAATCATCAAAATACTAGCAACATATTAATGCAACTTTGGTGTAAATGGATCAGACAACTGAAACATATTTAAAAGATAGCCATGCCACATTTAAAGCATGGAAATCTCAACAGATAAAATGTAAGTCAGAGCGCAAGCTCTGTTTTTCTTCCTTTTGCTTTGTGTGGGGTCATTTAATCATGGTTCTAATCACTGCAATCAAAAATGTACATGACATACCAAAAAGGACTGCATTAATCCTTCTAGACTCAGTATCAGATAACGAGCTAAAAAAGCCCTTCCAGCTACATCCTGTGGTGAGCATCTGTTGTGCTGTGTTTATTAAATAGCTCCTTTATAAGAGTACACTCTTAGTTTTATTAAATCTACTTTAAAGTATCATCTCTGTTTAGACTTCTGCTTTTGTCAGTGGCTGTCTGTAGGTGAAGCGTAAAGAAGGATGCACCTTTGACTGAAGGCGGAAACTCTGGTCTAACCAAAGAAGGGCTACATTTATGAAAGTTATTTTCCTTGAGGGACTAGATGTGTATTTATCTCAGCTAAAGGAGAGTTTTCTTTCCTATAACAGAACTCCATCTTAATTAAACCACAAGCTAGTTCTAGGATAAAACTTCGACTGATTATAATTATTCTAGATAATACGTGTTTCTCTGCATCTCAGTTCAAATTTCACATACAGTCACTTTCATATCCTGATTTGCTTACCAACTTTATTTGTCACATCTATAATAAGAGAGATGTCTGATGGTGGATGGGTGGGGGGGACTTTTGTGAGCCACCTTAGAAAAATAAATGCATTTCAACTTATGTGCTATTAATTTGATTTTCTGGAAATGGTGTTTTCTCAACATAAGACTTTGGAATATCTTTCTGTTTTACTATAGTAAAGTAGAATGTGACCTAAATATCATATTCTAAACCAGTCACACCCAGAAAGAAGAAAGAGTTCACTTTTAACAGTTTAATTTTATACTTAACAATATAAATAAATATCAATACATTTTTTAACAACTTGATATAGAACAAATATTGAGTTAGCCAAAAAGTTTGTCAGAGAATTTACATAAAATGATATGGCATGGAAACCCCCAAATGAACTTTTTGGCCAACTCAGTATTTTTCATTAACAGAAAGTATCATACAGGTTAAAAAAAAAAACCACAATTTGAAATAACAACAATGTTGACAGAAATCATCAACATAAAGGCAGTCTCTACTGAAGGAGCAAACTTGGGATTTCTAAAATCAAGAGATTTTTTTCCATTCAAAGTTATTGGTATTGAAATGGCTACTTACAACACTTTAGCATATAGTTGTTATGAAATGAGATATGTGTGCATAGCTTACTGAGACTAGGGCACTTAAAGACAGCTTTAAAAACTAGATATAAAGATTAAGGCATTCAAAGACAGCATTAAAGTCTAGACATAAATTCCTCCCTGACCCCACTAATTTTAATTTTCTCCCAGCTTCATTCAGATGTTCTCTTCCCTGAGAATAATCGTTTCTCCATTAATGTAGTATTCTTTCAAATAGTAGTCCATTTAGTTACTCCAAGAGTATTTTGATGGTGGGGGTGGGGATGAGTATTGAGGTAAGGACACACTTTGCTAAAAGAAATTATTATAGAATGCTAACTGCAATTTAAAAGCTTTATAACCCCCAATTTGGCAGTCCTGGCATCCAAAAAAAAAGTTGTTATCGTTAAGTGGAAAAGTAACTTAGAAATTATTTGTGCAACCAAGGAAAGGAGAATCCCCTGAGGCGGGTTCATATATTACTGTTGATTATATGGGCAGAATTCCATGAACTGCAACTGCACAGGTAATGTTTGCAGAGAAGAGAAAATAACCAGTAGTTATTGAGCACTTAGAGTTTAGAAATTAAACATGCCACACCACGATGGGAATGGAAACATGGAGTGACACATATTACAAACACCTAGCCATTTTCTTTCCTTAGAATATGCTTACTATCGTGTAATACTGAAAAGACAAAAACGTCAACCAGGGAAATGGCATTTTTCAAGAGTATTTGTCACTGAAAAGCGCTCCCCATGACTCCGGTCATTATCAACTTTTAAAAATAAATAATGGCTTGGCGTACTGACTTAGCACAGAGGACTGACAGAGAAAACACAGTGTTTTAGATGTCTGGAGCCATGGACAAGAACAGAGCCCATCTTCTGCGTGTTTGAAAGCATTAGCAACCACCCACTGTACCCACTGGGACCCCCTCCTACCCTGGCAAGCCGCTGAAACTTAGCATTCCTTCTGTAGAAATGGATCCATGTACTTTAATATAAAGATTTTTCAATTGACTTTCAGGTCATAACCTATAAATATGCTGACTATTCACTATAAAAATGAAAGTAATTTATTTGCTAATAGAAAATGGTAGGTATTGGAACAAAATTTAGATTAGGTTAGAAAAAACTATGGTTCTTTCATTGAATTTTTACACACACACACATCTTCCAAGGAATAGAACTTCAGACTGAGAAAAGGAATATTAGAGGCTAATAGGGGAACTTAGATTCATTTCAATAAATAAATGTTTTGATTCTACAATAATTGTGCTAAAAATTCTGGATGCAGGATGTTAAATTCAATTTCTATACCTTATGGAAATACTGGTTGATTTATTTCTAAATGTTTGTTTAAATAGACCAACTTAATGACTATATTAATGTTATGGCTGTAGATTTTTTCTTAATCCTAAATTTTATGCATTGTCCAGAAAACTCTAGAACCTTCAAATCCCATCTTCCCTACACTTTCACCAGTCAGCCTAATTTCTACTTCCTTGTTATTTCTGAACTTTAATGTTAATGCTAATTTAGCACTTGTCACAAGGCATTATCATTATTAATTGTAAATGTATTTATTTTCCCATGGATTTGGGACAACTTGATATCAAAATCTGTAACTTAGAGACACAGTTATCAAAGACATGGCTTAGAGAACTTTTCTCAATAAGATTTTTGTTGAATATCCTTTACTTCAGGGCTTCCCCAGTGCTCAGCAGGTAAAAAATCTGCCTGCAATGCAGGAGATACAGGTGACGCAGGTTTGATGCCTGGGCCAGCAAGATCCCATGGAGGAGGGCATGGCAACCTACTTCAGTATTCTTGCCTGGAAAATCCCATGGACTGAGGAGCCTGGAGGGCTACAGTCCAAAGGTTCGCAAAGAGTTGAGCATGACTGAGTAAGTGCACATGCACGCAATCTTTACTTCTGCTCAGTAAAAGTCCATCTAGTTCATTTATACTTCTATTACCCTCCAAATACTATCCTTGAAGTAGTTGGGATAGTTTTCTTATCAAGTAGTAGGGCAAAAGTGGACTCTGCATAGGACTTAGAGTAGGCAGCTATGTGACTACATTTTAGATGTATGATTTTCAATCTTTATGTTCATCTCCATTTTTTACATCTGAGAACTGGGTATCTGATATTAATTGCACATTTTCTTATGAGGATTAGTAATATATTGTGTTTTAAAGGACTTTATTGGCTTTTAAAATGCCTTACATAAAACATTTTTGCTTACCTTTTGCCGCCTGAGGTAACATTCGAAGACTCTACACATGGACATCACTAGATGGTCAATACGAAATCAGATTGCTTATATTCTTTCCAGTCGAAGATGGAGAAGCTCTATACGGTCAGCAAAAACAATATGGGGAGCTGATTGTGGCTTAGATCATGAATTCCTTATTGCCAAATTCAGATTTAAATTGAAGAAAGTAGGGAAAACCACTAGACCATTCAGATATGACCTAAATCAAATCCCTTATGATTATATAATGGAAGTGACAAATAGATTCAAGGGATTAGATCTGATAGATTGCCTGAAGAACTATGAACAGAGGTTTGTAACATTCTATAGGAGGTGGTGATCCAAACCATCCCCAAGAAAAAGAAATGCAAAAAGGCAAAATGATTGTCTGATGAGGCTTTACAAAAAGCTGAGAAAAGGGGAGAAGTGAAAGGCAAAGGAGAAAAGGAAAGATATATCCATTGAATGCAGAGTATCAAACAATAACAGACATAAGAAACCCTAATGCAAAGAAATAGAGGAAAAGAATAGAATGGGAAAGACTAGAGATCTCGTCAGGAAAATTAGAGATGCCAAGGGAAAATTTCAAGCAAAGACAGGCACAATAAAGGACAGAAATGTTATGGACCTAGAGAAGCAGAATATATTAAGAAGAGGTGGCAAAAATACACAGAAGAACTACACGAAAAATTTTTAATGAACCAGATGATCACGATGGTGTTATCACTGACCTAGAACCAGACATCCTGGGTTGCAGTCATTTGGGCTTTAGCAAGCATCACTAGAACAAAGCTAGTGGAGGTGATAGAATTCCAGTTGAGCTATTTCAAATCCTAAAAGATGATGCTGTGAAAGTGCTGCACTCAATTTGCCAACAAATCTGGAAAACTCAGCAGAGGACACAAAAGTGGAAAAAGTCAGTTTCCATTCAATCCCAAAGAAAGGCAATGCCAAAGAATGTTCTAACTACCACACAGTCGCACTCCTCTCACACATTAGCAAAGTAATGCTCAAAATTCTCCAAGCCAGGCTTCAATAGTATGTGAACCAAGAACTTTCAGATGTTCAAGATGGATTTAGAAAAGGCAGAGGAACCAGAGATCAAATTGCCAACATCTGCTGCATCATCGAAAAAGCAAGAGAGTTCCAGAAAAACACCTGCTTCATTGATTACGCCAAAGCCTTTGATTATGTGGATCACAACAAACTGTGGAAAATTCTTCAAGAGATGGGAATACCAGACTACCTTACCTGCCTCCTGAGAAACCTGCATGTAGGTAAAGAAGCACCAGTTAGAACTGGACATGGAACAACAGACTGGTTCCAAATTGGGAAAGGAGTACGTCAAGGTTGTATACTGTCACCCTGCTTATTAACTTATACGCAAAGTACATCATGAGAAATGCCGGGATGGATGAAGAACAAGCTGGAATCAAGATTGCTGGGAGAAATATCAATAACCTCAGATAAGAAGATGACACCACCCTTATGGCAGAAAGCAAAGAGGAACTAAAGAGCCTCTTGATGAAAGTGAAAGAGGAGAGTGAAAAAGCTGGCTTAAAACTCAGCATTCAAAAAACAAGATCATGGCATCCAATTCCATCACTTCATGGCAAATAGATTGGGAAACAATGGAAACAGTGAGAGACTTTATTTTGAGGGGCTCCAAAATCACTGCAGATGGTGACTGCAGCCACGAAATTAGAAGATGCTTGTTCCCTGGAAGAAAAGCTATGACCAACTTATCAGTTCAGTTCAGTTCAGTTCAGTCGCTCAGTCGTGTCCGACTCTCCGTGACCCCATGAATCACAGCACGCCAGGCCTCCCTGTCCATCACCAACTCCCGGAGTTCACTCAAACTCATGTCCACAGAATCGGTGATGCCATCCAGCCATCTCATTCTCCGTCGTCCCCTTCTCCTCCCGCCCCCAACCTTTCCCAGCATCAGAGTCTTTTCCAGTGAGTCAACTCGTCTCATGAGGTGGCCAAAGTATTGGAGTTTCAGCTTTAGCATCAGTCCCTCCAATGAACATCCAGGATTGATCTCCTTTAGAATGGACTGGTTGGATCTCCTTGCAGTATCCAGCATATTAAAAAGCAGATTTTTAATCAATTTGCCAACAAAGGTCTGTCTAGTCAAAGTCATGGTTTTTCCAGTAGTCATGTATGGATGTTGTACCATAAAGAAAACTAAACACTGAAGAATTGATGCTTTTGAACTGTGGTGTTGCAGAAGACTCTCCAGAGTCCCTTGGACTGCATGGAGATCACACCAGTCAGTCCTAAAGAAAATCAGTCCTGAATATTCATTGAAAGGACTGATGCTAAAGCTGAAGCTTCAGTACTTTGGCCACCTGATGTGAAGAGCTGACTCACTAGAAAAGACCCTAATGATGGAAAATATTGATGCCAGGAGGAGAAGGTTATGACTGAGAATGAGATGGTTGGATGGCATCACTGACTTGATGGATATGAGTTTGTGCAAGCTCCGGGAGTTGGTGATGGACAGGGAAGCCTGGCGTGCTGCAGTTCATGGGGTCACAAAGTGTCGGACATGACTGAGTGACTGAACTGAACCAAACTGAATTGTTATACATTTTTCAATTGTTTAAGTAATATCTTCTTTCCTAAAATGTGTACTTTCTGTTGTTTCTATGGAGAGAAATGCATACATTGAGAACATGAGAACTGGAAAATTTAATTAAAATGTTCTCATATGTTAGTCACATAAAGTTTTTTTTTAATTAAGTTAATTTTCAAACTAAAATATTTCCCAAATTATGTTCAAGAATGAGTACGCATATTTTTATACATAATTCCAGGAAAACATTTACTTCTGCTTCAGTGACTACATTAAAGTCTTTTCTATGTGGATCACAGTGTGGAAAATTTTCAAAGAGATGGGAATACCAGACCACCTTACCTGCCTCCTGAGAAACCTGTATGAAGGTCAAGAAGCAATAGCTAAAACCGGACATGGAACAATGAACTGGTTCAAAATTGGGAAAGGAGTATGTCAAGGCTGTATATTGTTTTTTGTGTATATGTTTATTAAAAAAGTCTTAAGGACTGTTTTCTACAGACAAAAGCAAGTGAAAAATAGGACAATTATTAAGGGCCAAAACCTCAGTAATGGTACTTTTCTTTTCATTAATATGCCAAGGTCAGGAAAGTTGTTTGAACCTAGAATCCAAGTTCTCAATTTTGTAGCCCATTCACATACCTTCATCTAAAACTGTACACCTGAAGCACATTCTGCATAGAAGCATACACACATTCCTTTTCCATGTGGACCATCCTATTCTGAAACATACACATTTGGAAATAAATGAAAAATATCTTCAGCTCTTTGAACTGTGGCAGCCAAGTCCATTTTGTTCATGTCCTATAAATGAATCCCATTAAATTGCTGAAACGGTATACAGTATTTACATGCATTTAAATTCACTATAAATATTTACAGAACTTTGAGATGAATGCCAGTAATATAAGCTAAATATGTCTGAGCACAGTTACTTTTCACGAGTAAACGGGTTTTGCCAAATGGCAATTTTTTTTTCAAAGCTAAGTATTTCTGAATTCTGCTCTGATGACAGCAATATGTAGATAGTCACACTCTGCAACAGTTCACATAGAGCTGAAAGAAACTATAGATTTTTAAAGAGATTCATTGTTAAGTATTAGGACTTTTGCTTCTTGACAGTATTCTTTAGTATGTATAATATTTTTTAATGGGGAGAAAAAGGAACCGTAGGAATTAAGAGAACTATAAAATGGTTGGGAGGTGGCAAAATGATGTTAAGGTGTGGATGATTCAGCTAGGAGGATTGGAAGACTGGTAATTTTCAAACATTATTTTTAACAGAAATCTCTGAGAAATTAACTGCTTCCAATAGCTTTTTAGAAATTACTTTGATTGCAATGAGTTTCTAGCAATGACACGTGAATTTTTCAAGGTTGGTATATGATATGGATGTCACCAAATCTCCAGTACAGGGCCCATGACCTCTCCTAAGCATGTCAGTCCGTACTGGTAATAGCAAAAATGTCAAGTTTCTATCACAAAAGCCATGAGGTTTATCATCATTGCCATGTTTTTAGCAGCATCACTTTTTTTTTTTAATGGTCTTTTCACAATGCAATCTGTGACCTACATAGAAAATGTGCTCTTTTGAAGGCCATATTTACATTCTGAATATGAGTCAACTCAAATTCTAAATCAGAATAGCAGAATTATATGGCTTAGACATTTCCCAAATTCTGTAAGGAAGAGTGAAGACAAAGTTGTGAGAATAGTAACTAGTTTTCAAAAAACTTACTGAATGTATAATTTATGACTCTTGCACACATGGAATTTGGAAGAGGGCACACATATATTTGTTTACCTACAGATTTTATATTCATTTTCCAGTCCCTTAAGGAGATGGGGCAGTTTTTCACTAACTTGACTATGGGAGTTCTGTATCCTAGTCCAGCACTAATTAGATATGTGACCTTGGAAAATACACAATACACAATATCTCGGTCAGAATTTCTTGATCTTAATAATCAGAAATATACTGAGGCTATTCTTTGGGCACCTTCTAGGACAATGATGGATATCAATTATTTGAGAATATTAAAACTACCCATAACTAAGGAGGAAAGTGAGCTTCCCCAGTAGCTCAAGCAGTAAAGAATCTGCCTGCAATGCAGGAGACAACAGGAGATTCAGGTTCTGTCCCTGGGAGTGGAAGATCCCCTGGAGGAAGAAATGGCAAACCATTCCAGTATTGCCAGGAAATCCTGTGGACAGAGGAGACTGGCAGGCTGCAGTCCATGGAGTTGCAAAGCATCAGACACAATTGAGCACATGATGGATTGAAGGAGGGACTTCCCTGTCACACTAACAGGTATTCCTATATATTTTAGAAGACATAAATTCTATTTTTACACCCAGAACAAAATTCTGTGCTTTTGCACATAATGAGCACCTATCATATACTTACTAAGTGAATAAAATATCCATGTTATTACTGATTAATGGCTTTCTACAGAAAACAAAGAATTTCCCAAAGAATTTTAAAAATTTAATTTAAAAAGAATGTAATCACCCTACCAGACGTAAATGAATAGTGAATGAAGTAAGGTAAGTGGCAAGTAGCCTATAGAAATATTTGAAGAAATTTATACTTGGCGATCCTTCCTTTCACCAGATAAACATTTGTTTTTCCTCATCAGTGGAAATTATCAGTTTCTAAACAAGTACATGCAACTGAAACAAACATGTGGGTTGTTATACATCCAGAAATCACATTGTCCACTTATTAAAATGATTGTTTTATTTGGAGTTTTTGTTGGTTATAGTTGCTATAAAACAGATCTAGAATTTCAAAAATGCATTTATTTATTTACAAATGCATATATATTTACATTTTTCTCATGATCAGGAGATCAAAAAATTTACATTCTTGAAAGAAACTTGTTAATTTTTTCTCTTTCACTTAAGATAAGGAAACTCTGCCCTGCATATTTGTTTTCCCAAGATGGCAGAATTAGGTAATGGCAGAATTATAATCAAAAAATCATTCTGATTTTGACCTCATGTGTGCAGATGCTTATTTATTCCTCATGTTTGTACTGGGTGCCTACCACACACCAAAACTATTCTATCCACTTGAGATATATTCATGTGCAAAAAGAAAAGTCAGAAGTTTCTGCTCTCAAGGACCTTATATCTTACAGAAAGAGACAGAAAATGAATAATTTAAATTCATAAGTAAAAGCAAGCATATTTGGTATGTTAGAAAGTGAAGAAAAAAAACAAGATGGTCAGGCACAGGGAGGTGATATGAGGGGAGAAGGGAGGTTTTAAATTGTGCAGCCTCATTATCCTCATTTGGGAGATGATACTGGGGCAAATACAGGGCAGAGGTGGGGCAGTTCACTATGGGAACCTAGTGGGGGAACACTGCAGGGAACAGCTCAGAAAAAAGTCCTCATGGGAGAGCTTGCCTGATGTAATCAGGAAGTGTTCTGTGTGGTTGGAGTGGAATGGGGATGGCGAGGCAGGGAGGAGAGAGGAAAGACTGAAGGCAGGACAGATCATGGAGACCTACGAAGCCATTTCACAGGCAGAGCCTTCCCTCTGAGAAGCATGGGGGAGAGACAGCAAAGCTTTGAGCACAGAGGAACATGATCATGACTTACAGCTTAAGACAGGAATTGAAAAACATTTTCTGTAAAAAGTCAGATAGTATATACCTAGGCTTTGTGGTCCATGTGGTGTCTGCTGGAACTGCTTGGCTCTGCCACTGTCAGTGGAAAGAGGTATAGACGACACATAAAGAGATGAGTGCACCTGTGTTCTAATAAAACTTTATTTACAAAAACAGAGGTCAGGCTGGATTTGCCCCATCATTCTGGCTGTGGTGTTGAGACTGGACTGTAGGGAAGCAACTGTAGAAACAAGGAGGCCATTTCTGCTGTGTCTTCTTAAATAATCCTTGAGTGAGCCCCCTGTTGTGTGCTTAGTCACTCAGTCGTGTCTGACTCTTTGTGACCCCATGGACTGTAGCCCACCAGGCTCCTCTGTCCATGGGGATTCTCCAGGCAAGAATACTGGAGTGGGTTGCCATGCCCTCCTCCAGGGGATCTTCCCATCCCAGGGATCACACCCAGGTCTCCCGGAAATTCTTTACTGACTAAGCCACCAGGGGATCTAATGTATCTCCTCACTTCCAAAGGGGCTTTTAATGGCTGAGGTGAAAGAGAGAAAAAGAGAGAGGCAGGGGAGGAGAGGAGGAAGCATGCTTTTGCATAATTTCTTTTTGATGGCAAATGAGTGAAAATATAACATTGGGGACACCCTAATAATATCAGTTATTTAATGAAATTAACAAGTTGCTTTATACCATGAAAACTAGGTGACTTGGATATGGTAACTGTTTTTAAAAATACATTTTATATAAGAAAGAAAAACACACATGAAAAGGAGATCACTTTCAGGCCATAAACAATTGAACACTAAAATCTGTGGATTAGATTCTAAAGTACTGTAGAAGTCAGGAAAGTGGTAGTTTGGCTGTGGGGTGGCACATTCTTCCTTCCTTTCTATTTCCAAGAAAGGAAGTTTTCAGAGAGCAAAAGTCTTTTCCTCCAACTATCGACTTGAGAAATCTTACATGATACTTCTGACACTACAGCAATCAGTAAAGCTTTTCGAGTGATATTTTAAAATACAAAGCACAGCAGCCAATATACAACATTTTGAGGAATGACACTGTAATCATAAAAAAGTTACAGCTCTCAAAACTATAAGAATATAAAGAGTTTAAAATTAAGATGATGAAAATATTAAATTATACAAAAATATTAAGTATAAATTTTTATTATTTCACAATAAAAAAATCTTATCGATTTTTTCTGCTTCTGTAAGTGCATGGTTATTGTAAAAAAAGTATGAAACAAAAACATTCTCCTTAATCTCCATCCCACTTTAGTCATTATTAATATTGGCCATTTAATGCTTATATTTATGTATTCCTATGTATTTATTTTCTTATGTCGATATATCATATATAAAGATATATCACACTTTTAGATGTGTTTTCTCTTCTTCACCCTCCTTTTTCTTATTACCATTATTACTTTTTGCAATAATTTTTCTTATATTTAATGATTTAATGATCAGATTTCAATGAATCATAATTGGCAACTGTAGTTGAAGATGAGATTTAACAATGCAAAACAACTGCACAGAAAATGTTACTACATTTTCTCACTGAATTAAAAAAGTGATGAGTTGAAAAAGAAATTGAGGCAAGGAAATCTCAATTAATGAGCTGAATAATATAAAAAATTAGTTTGCTGTCAGAAAGTAAATATTCATATTCATTCCCCAAGTTTTTTAGGGCAGGTCCACACATCCAACAAAGATCAGGAGCTTGCTTAACTTTTGATTCTCTTCCACTGAGTGTCCACCCCATACCTGTCAGCTTCTTATTAATACTGACTCATTCTTTCTACTCATACTGCAAACAAGTAAGTTCTCAGTAATTTGACTTTAGTAATTTGAAATGTGTAGTATGCTGGATTAGAACTAGTTTAAAAGTCATCTTTGATTGATCAATGAAGAAGGCTGGTTGAGCATGTCAATAGGAAAAGAGCAAACCGGAAGATGAAGATTTAGATAAATTTAAAAAAAAATAAACTTTCAACAATTAAAAGCACTTAAGCCTTAAGTTTAAACATGATTAATCTGCTGATTACAAACTGTACTTATTTACACATGTTCCAGGGTTAGCTGATTATGTAGCAATGATTCATTTGCTCAGACGGTAAAGAATCCGCCTGCAATGTGGGAGACTTGGGTTCGATCTTTGGGTTGGGAAGATCTCCTGGAGAAGGGAATGGCAACCCACTCCAGTATTTTTGCCTGGAGAATCTCAATGGACAGAGGAGCCTGGTGGTCTACAGTCCATGGGGTCCTAAAGAGTCGGACACGACTGAGCAACTAAGCACAGTACATATGTATTTGGAGATAATGTGCCTGCATTTTTGGTGATTACTGAGTTTTAAATGCATTGTTATTAACTATTTCTAAAAATCTTGTAAATACTATCCCACAATGGCATGAGAGCAAAGATTATAAAAATAGCTATAGAATTTTTCAGAGTTTTTTCAGCCTTATTTATTCAAGCTGTTGCTGCTGCTTAATTGCATCAATCTGACTCTGTCTGACTGTGTGATGCTAGGACTGTAGCACACCAGGCTCCTCCGTCCATGGAATTCTCCAGGCAAGAATATAGAGTGGGTTGCCATACCCTCCTCCAGAGGATCTTCCCAACCCAGGGATCGAACCCAGGTTTCCTGCCTTGCAGGCAGATAGATTCTTTTCCACTGAGTCACCAAGGAAGCCCATTTATTCATGATATGTGCTTAATTACTGACATGAGAAATTTGAAGTGACTAGGTGACTAGTTTTTCAGATGTGATATTTTTGTGTGTGTTTCAGTGTGACTTAGGAACTGTCCTCTGTTCTATATAGTTTTGTGTAGATTTGAGGCAATTCTAATAATAAGCTTTGAGAAATTGGTAAGAAATTTTTAATTCACCCATTGTTGACTCTTTACACTCAAGTTTTTCTATAACGCAACACCTCAGGTTGGGTTATAGCTCTGTTAGATTTGTAAATACGTTTGTCTTCGAACTGCATTACCTTCACCACTACCCTGTGAGGTCAGTCAACTAAATGAAAGGCATGGTCACTTCCACCTGAGTTATAGATGTCCACTGAGGAGAGGAATCCAGCATTTCAGAACCTGGGCTTATTTGCAATAAGTCACATAGTTTTTAAACATGAACCCAGGTTAAGCTCTGTTGCTCCCTGGGGTATTCTTTCTATTCCAGTTCTCATATCATTTCTCATCTTCTTGTTTCTGTGAAGGCAGTGTGTGCACAGGGTGTATGTCGCTATCGTAAAATGAAAAGTAGAGTCCAAGATAGTACATAATCCTTTGGCCATGATCAACTCCATTGACCCCTGGTTTTATTGCTACTATTCAGTTTTACATTCAGCATCCTGAACCCAAATATGTAGCCACATCCCCCTCAAGAAGCTTCCCCTATTATCATAGCTCTTGTAAATATAAACATAAATATTGGCTCTGGGTATTTTTCTGAAATTGAAATTAACCTCACTTTATACATTTAGGTGTGTAAACATTCATTTCTACCATGTAATTCCTTTGTGTGTGTGTGTTAGTCACTCAGTCATGTCCGACTCTTTGCAACCCCACGAACTGTAGCCCACCAGGCTCCTCTGTCCATGGAATTCTCCAGGCAAGAATACTGGAGTGGATTGCCATTCCCTTCTCCAGAGGAACTTCCCAACCCAGGAATCGAACCCTGGTCTCCTGCATGGCAGGCAGATTCTTAGTAAGGCTTTAAATCTCTTGCTTGTAAACTAGGGATCAGTTTTACAATCTCATGGATGTTGTAAAAGGACAGAGAGTATAAAGGACCAAAGCTAGTGTCCCTTTCTACAAGATGGTGAATGAAGAGTATTTTTGGTCTTATGCGATAGGAGCTATGTAAATTTTTATAACAAAAGGAGAATGCTGTCTTTTGGTCCGTTTCTCCAATACTCTTAAAGTAAGCAAGTGAATTCAGCCTGAGAAAGAATTGCCTTTAATGCAGGATGGGTTATTTGCTAAAGATCCCATCTGCTCCGTATTCTTTGACCCTTGAAGACTTGTCCTATCTTTCATCACATTTTCCCAGGTCCTTGTTCACTTAGAGTGGCCAAGTCAGAGGCCTTGCCAGCATTAGCTGAGGACAGCTAGGGAGACATATCAGTTCCGTCTTAATCCAGAAAAAGGACCTCTCCATACAAATATTGTTATGTAAGAATACCAGTACTTAGTCCTTGACCTTTGCTCCAAACCATGCAATCTGTGCTTGTTAATGTGTATTGAGGTCTTCTTAATGATAAATGAAACATTAAAATACACATTTTTTAAAAATTAAAATTATGTGTGTTCCACTATTTACCCAATTATGAGAAGCATGAAAAAATACCTAAACCAGTAAACATTGAAATCTTTTACTAATAATAAAGAATCCTTCAGTAACATGAATTATCAATCTTTTTATTTGCTCTTTAAATTCTAGTTTTATGCATTATTTGAATAATGTAACTGTGTTTCAAAAAACTTGAGTAATTGATCTATAAGATCACTTTAGTATATTCTATCCCTTACCATTACATGCCTTCAAACCTACACAAATGGGTTCATATCCTTTAAAAATATTTAATTTTTATTTCTGAAAGAAAGAGGGAGAACTTAATATATGATAGTGTGAGAAAGGAAATAATGAAAGCTTATGTCTTCTGAGTGGTAATTTAGTCAATAAGTTGTGTCCAACTCTTGTGACCCCATGGACTGTAGCCCACCAGGCTCTTCTACACTGAGAGTACATTTTAAGACTTCTCCCATTATTTCTGTAGCTCATAAAAGAATACATTTTGTAGAGTACATTTTCAGTAGTGGAATGAAATTCCTGTGTTTGTATAGATCCATCACTAGCAAAATAAGAACCTAAAATAAAAATTGGGACTTGTTAAAAAGGTTGAACATTGAGGAATTACAAATGAAACCAGTCAATCCTAAAGAAAATCAACCCTAAATATTCTTTGCAAGGACTGATGCTGAAACTGAAGATCTAATATTTTGGCCACCTGATGCGAAGAGCTGGCACATTGGAAAAGACCCTGATGCTGGGAAAGTTTGAGGGCAGGAGGAGAAGAGGGTGACAGGGGATGAGATGGTTGGATGGCATCCCTGACTCAGTGGGCATGAGTTTGAGCAAGCTCCGAGAGATAGTGAGGAACAGGGAAGCCTGGCGTGCTGCAGTCCATGGGGTCACAAAGAGTCAGACTTGACTTAGCAACTGAAAAACAATAACAATTACAAGGAAAATAAGAAAGCAAGTGAAGAAGTGAGAAAGATCAAATGGGAGATAATTAACATTTATTTTGAACTTTTTTTTTTAATGATTAAGATGAAAAGGTGCAGAAGAGTTTGGAAGCAGCATTAATCAGGGGCTTCCCAGGCAGTTTGCTGGTAGTAAAGAACCCACCTATCAATGCAGGAGACATAAGGGACATGGATTTGATCCCAGGTCAGGAAGGTCCTCTGGAAGAAGAAATGGCAACCCACTCCAGTGTTCTTGCCTGGAGAATCCCATAGACAGAGGAGCCTGGAGGGCTCCAGTCCGTGGGCTTGCAAAGAGCTGGACACAACTGAAGCCACTGAGCACACACATACACAGACAGAGCATTAATCGGATTCAGAGGCATAACAGTGGAAGTCTCTGATCTGAAGAGACACCGTCGAATTGCCATAGGATTTATGGGTGCTGTTCTACTCCTATTCACTGTCTCCCTCCCCCTCCCCTTCTGCCATCATTCCCACCACAAGGTCCCTTCCTTTCTAACACCACCACCACTGGCCCTTCTGAAAATTAAACAAAAAAAGAAAAAGAAAAAGGAAGGATTTTATACAGAACAAGTATTTTTATAACTTCATTATGGATCCACAGGTTTCATCAATGCCCAGAAACAAAGAAAATGTTGACAGAACCTGTCTCAGCTTTAATCATGTACATATGTGTGTCTATGAATGTGCTTTACTCACTATTTGGAATTTTTTACATTCCATTACTCACATGTATTCCTTTTTTTCAACTAATTAATTTATGAACATTTGGATGGTCAGAAATTTAGGAAACTCCTAAGATGAAGTAACCAAAACACTGGCTCCCCTTGGTGATTCACCATGGCCATGTCCAAGTTAGGCAGGAAAATTTCACTCTTAACAGATACTGTTTCTGCTTGACTGAAACTTTTAGATTATTTATATCAAAATTTAAACAAGTTCAATGGATTCCGAATTAACTAGGGTGACTCTAACATGAATATTTCATGTATTTTAAAATAGTCATATGTTAATTATGTTAATAATTTTGCCTTCCTTACTTTTTAATAACAATAATAGTTAAGTCTTTCAATGCCAGGTAACTTAATTGGAAGCTGCTTACTCTATTTTGAAAATTGTCTTTATTTATAGTCTTGCTTTGTTCCTTAAACAAGATTTTATTCCCTTCTCTCTTTTCCCATTTGTATACTTAACGACCACAAGGAAAGAATTCTGCAGAGCACAGAATTTCTTTTATGCATTAAGGTTTAGATTTTGTTTAGAAAAATCTGAGAAATTTATTTATTTTCTGAGACTTTAATCTTTTTGATAAGTAAAGTTCATGGAAAACCATGTAATTGGTATAGAACTTTTCACTTGAATTAAATTGCTTAATCCTTCTGTACTAGAATACTTTTGCATCTTGCCTGGAGTAAATTAGTTTCTTTAGGTTAAAAAAATGCTGGAATTATATTTTTCAATTTGAAATTCACTTAATATCAAAGTGGCTATAATTAATTCTTTTTTTCTGATGATCTGAAAAGCTGTATGAGAAATTACAAATAACATATCAAAGAAATTTCATAAAGTATACCTGATAAAAACATTTCAAGTGTGAGGTACTTTCTTTTTTCACACTGAATTAGATTTTATAATACATGAAAGGCATACAATTAGTGCCATCTAGTGCATTAACCCATCATGCTAGCAATCTTATCAATTCATCACATGCCTTACTTTTCAGAAGTCGTTTGTAGTCATACAATTTCCCAAGATCATTTAATTCAAGTTAATATTAAACAGTTGATTTAATTTTAGTTAAACGCTAATCTATTTACATGTTATAGTTCTTAAGTTTCAAAAATCAGATAGATCATTATTTTCTTATCATCACTTTAATTGATTAGAATTTTCATTGAGCATTATGTGACCTACACATTTCCCTTGTGCATAAAACGAATAAATCACTGCTTTAAAAATATAATTTGCTACAGCTGCTAAGTTCACCAGTTGCCTGTGCTAAGTTGCCAATTATATCAGGACAGCAATTCCTATACAGATATTTTCTCCTAGGTTTAAAAAATTGTGAATATTTCTGAGGTCAGAGTAGGAGATTTCCTTCATCACGCCCTGGCGTTATTAGTTTGAGAAAAAACAAGAATGACAAAATACCATATGCTGCACTTAAACTAGCCATGAGCACTCCCACACATCTTGTCTATGTAGTTCATTAAGAAACTCTTGTGCATTGAAAGCCTGAGAAAAATTTGAGTCAGAAAATATAATGCCTTGAAAAAGAAATCAAGGTGATTGATAATAGTAACTAAGTGAAGAGACCTCTCCCCCAAGCTTAGTCACAGAGAAAATTCAGTTTCAGCTGTATTTCATCTGATAAGCAGCCCAACCTCCAGGCAAATGGTAAACTCTGCAAATGGGTGGGCACGCCCTGTACGCCTGATTTCCTTTCTCACCACTTCTCTGTTCCTGGCCTTTCCATGCTCACTTTCTCATCTTTTCAGTGACCTCTATTCCTTTATTTCCCTTCTTCCTACTTGTTTGTAACAACATTAAACTGAGGAAGAGAGGAAAGTTAGAAGCAGCAGTTTCACTGACGGGGTGGTCTGTTGTCACCTCCCTGTGGTGTCAGATAAATTTAAAAAGATAGAATTACACAGACTTTTCCCACTGGGCTCTCAGTCCAAACCAAACTATATCCCCTCTTTAATGGTGGCCTTGATTTCCACTTTAAATTCAAATTATCTTGCCAACTAACCTAGATGTAGAATTATCTAATTGATAGCCTGGTAGCTGGAGTGCAAACCCAGATTCAACCATGTGTTCAATAAGCATGCATATTAAGTGATAATTCTATTATTGGGATAATTCTAATCACTATTCTGGTCACTGTGATAGAGTGAAGCAGAACAGTGGCACGGCAGGCAGTGTTCGAACTGAGCTAAACTGTAGGACAGCAATCGGGTGGCCACACCAGGAGAACCGCCTGGTGTGGAGACAGTGTTCACAAGTGTCAACAGTAAATATTCTCTATGAAAATAATGGAGACTTGCCACTGGAAAACTGATGTTTTCCCTCTTTAATGTATTAGGAAAATATGTGATAAAACAAAATTTCAGAGGATAATCACATTAGATGAAATGTAGCCTCTTGATGTAACAGTATTTAGAAATTTGCATTTTCTGTTAATTATTAACCACAATTATTCCTTAACCATCAGTGAATTTATCAATAGAATCTATGCCTACTTTGCATTTAGGTTCATTATTGAGGTTTGTCTATGAAGCACCTATTTTATTTAGGAAATATTTTCCTTGAATGTGCATTAAAATGGTATGGTCACTAGAGATCATAACTATCAATAACAACAGATTTATCAAAGGCCTGTTTATGACAAATCATATTTTTACTATGATATTGTATGGTCCTTCATGTAAATGTTTATTGCCATTAGGCAATTCTTCAGAAACGAGTTATAACATCCATGTGTAGCAATGTAACTGCTGTTTTCTGGAACATTTTCAATGTAAAAAGCCTACTGATTCTGATTTTCAAATTATCTGTTGAGGATTCTGGGGCAAAGAGATAAGTAGCATAAGTTGGAAAACAAGTGATTTTCAAGTTTTGAATGTTCTTAAAATATCATTACTTTATATTGATTACCATCCAGTTTCTTGTTGTAAGAACTGCAAAAGTAAAAAGATATTTTGGAAAGATGCTGATGGCTGCATAGATTCAAATCTCCCTGGATCCCTACTATAGACCCCTACTATAGTAATCCCTGGATTACTATATCCACAGAGTATCTAGAGGGCAAAAGCAAAACCCATGAGGAACGATTAAAACAAAATTCAATTGCCAGGACTATGAATCACAAAATATAACCGGGATGAAAGAAGCTACCAATTACCACAGACCTCAGGTTTCAGAGTCTGTGAAGAAGGATACAGAGGAAAGTACAGGGTACTGTAGTATGGAACAAGAACCCCCAAAGAGCCATGAGAAATTTCTGGAAAAGCATGATGGGCCAACTTGACATCAGCAGCTGAAATGGGAGGATTTTTCCTGACCTAATGGAGGTGAGTACAATGGGTATGTCACAAGATCTGAAATGGCACAAAAAATCTAGCTACTGGGAACTCTCCAAGATAACCTACCAGGTGCTCTTCCAGATTCTTCCACAATGAGGACAGACTTCTGGAATTGGGATCAAAATGGAGAGGAACAGAAACAATGGAGACAGAGGAAAGAAAGAATTCAGGTTAACGTCAAGTGGGGACAGGAGACACACAAGACACACCCTTTGGGACACAGAATAGAAACAGCGGAAAAGCCCTTGAAAAATTTCAAAGCTTGAAATTAGAAGCTTTGCATTAGACCACAACTCTTTGTAAAAGTCCAGGGAAACTAACTGCACATAGAAATGAAAATGGACAATTAAGGTCAAATCTCAAAGTTGTTTTAAAGAGAATGAGTAGCAAGCCGGCATTATTAAAGACAATGGAAACATTTCAGAAAGATACGGCCATCAAAAAGATCAAAACTAAAGCCTATGTTTCAGAATAAGCTAAAATATTCAAAATCATAAAAGACATGAAAAGGCAATATAAACCAGAACTGGTAAATATCAGAAGTGACATGAGAGTACTTAAAAAGAAGGAAAAATAATTGCAGAAAGACTAAACTACAAAGAACACATAAAAAAACCCAACAGTTAATACCTTAAATGAAAGGTAAAAAAGCAAATAAATAAAAGTGATATGAAGAAAGATTAAAGAAAAAAGAAGACCCAATGTACAGTTAATAAAAAAAACCCTGAAAAAATTAACCAAAATAAAGAGAACAGAATGAATACCTAAAGCTTTGAAAACTTCCCTTGAAAATACCCCAATTCTCAGAATTTCAAACAAAAATGACCAACAGAAAATCAAATTCTAGAGAAATAATTTAACTTAAAAAATAGGTCATTTGAGAATCTAGGCAAAAAGAGCAAGTGTTTTAAAAGGAAAAAAAATGTATACCGTTGGATATTTTGACAAGAAAGTTTTATACTAGGAAAAAATAATTATATATTTAAGTACACAGAAAAAGAAAATGTGAACCACAGGGATTATACTTAAGAAAACTGACTTTCCAGTACAGATAGCACAAACAAAATTTTATCGATGTTCAAGAAATCAAGGTAATATTGGAGATGAATTTCAATCAAAACGATGGAAGAGATATAGATGGAAAGCCTAATGTATTCAGCACAAACTACTGCTAAAATCACAAAAAGGAGACAATCATATCTTTTGTGCCCCCAAGTGAAATAAAAGAATGCCTGCTGTCTTTATAAAAAGAGAATTTGAGTGCAATCAAGTCTCTGGACCGAGGCACCAAAATGGGGGGATTACAGAGAATGGGAGATGTATTAAACAGGACCAATAGTGAGTCCCACAGGATGGATTTTTCTCGCTGAAATCCATACTGTGGGAAATTCTGCAGATTAAATGTCCTACAGATAGTTAATTTAGAAGAAAAAAAAAGGGATGAAGGACAAGTCTGAACATTAAAAAAGAACTTAAAAAATATATTTGAAAACAAAACAAAAAACCATAGAAGCTGGGATGAACACTTGGTTTATAAACCTAATAATGCAAGGAAATGATTACTAAGAAAGCTGAAAAACAGGAGAATGGACAGGGATAAAACATAAAAGGGGTTTCTGGCAAAGGTCTATTTTCTGATCTGGTCTGGGGTTATAAATGTGTTCATTTATACTTATTATTCATTTAATAAGCTACACAATAGTTCTGGATGGTTTTCTGCCTCTGTGTTTCATTTTACAATAAAAATCACAACAAATTTTATCTGACTTCTATTTTCAGAAAAGGCATATAAAGTTAAAAACAAATCAAAAAATATTATCCAAATAGAAATATTATTAAGGTCAGTTAAGGCAAAGACAAAGGATGGTATTTTCATGAGGAATTCAGAAATCACAGTTGTAATTCAGTAGCATAAGCAGCTGCAAAGGAATGGCAAAGAAGGCTGGGTGATAGTTTGTCATTTCTGGCCAGGGTTAAAGCCAAATATACAAAAAAATGCTGACACAACAACATATATGCCATCATTTATTTCTTTTCATACCACCACTTCTGCCTATTAGTCTAAACTGAGTTGAGTTGGCTAAATTTCAATCAGATACTTCATATTGTCACTGCTTACATTAAGTTTCCTAGTAACTAACTTACATAACTTGTTAGTTTTCATCATATGTCCTCATTTGTGGCTTTGAGTTTTTTCTATGCTTTTAAAAGAATGAGTGTTTGCTCTATTAGAAAAAAACACAGAGAAGATATGAGAATTGCTTCACAAATGATTTAGTGATAAGGAGAGTTCATGCGGTTATAATAAATAAATAAAATAAATATTCACATCACGAATATTAACAATTTTTAACCAAGTAAGCATTTTTAAACGTTCAGTCTTAGAAGCTTATTCACTTGTATTTAACCACTGTTGTAGTCAAGAGTTTGAGCTTAGAATCACTGTCTTTGGTTGACATCTAGCTCCTGTCTTGTATTTTGGCAATAAGTGTGTATGCCATAGACATCTTCACTGTAAGTATTTTTACCCTAAACATTTTTTGCTGCATAACTAATTGATGGTAAGGTAATTTTGCCAAAAAAATAAACAGTTTGGTTTCAACTAGTTGACTATTTGGTTTCATTTCTCCATTGACACAGCATTGGTGTTTTTATTACATAAATCTTAGCCCTTGTAATGGTCTATACAGTGATGGGGCACTGGTCTTAAAACACGTGCGTCCAACTTTTTTTGATCCCATGGACTGTTGCATACCAGCCTCCTTTCTGTCCACGGGACTTCCCTCCAGGGTATCTTCCCAAACCAGGGATCAAACTTGCAACTCTTACATTGGTAGGCGGATTCTTTACCACTAAGACACCAGGGAAGCCATGGACAGAGGAGCCTGACCGGCTATAAGTCCATAGGGTCACAGAGTCTGACATGACTGAGCATGCACGCACACACACACAGAGCCAATATTCTAAAAATTGTATATTTGATATATTTGTTTATGTCTTTTTATACATTTTGAGAATTTCCCTGACATAAATTTCCACACATGGAAGTGTTTTTCAATTTGATAGTTTCAATTTATAAAATAAAGTGTATGAGTTTCATTTTAAAAGGTTTTGGCTTTCTCTCTCTGACATTGCTGAAAGTTGGTTGTTTTTTTTTAATGTCTTGCTAATAGATTCTTTTTTCCAAAGTTAGTACAAAGGAAACTTTCTATTGGGTTTACTTGGCTTTATTCCAAATTCTGAAAGACAGGGCTAGTTGCAATTATAGGGATTTTGCTGTGTATTAATATATGTAGATCTACTACTATTAAAGAAGGTGCTATTAAACATCAAATAGAGGTTTTCATTAGCTTCCTAAATGGTGCTAGAAAGTATTTTTTGAAAGTATGTAAAGAGCTGCAGACAGCTAAAAACAAATACAATTTATATATTTAAACATCAGCTCACTCCAGATAATCACAACTGTGTGATATTAGTGGTCTTTCTAAATTTATATTATGCAGATTATTGATAGTCAATATCAATAATATCAATTGCAATGGTATCAATTCATCAGTGAAAGTTAATTAGAATTTAAATCTGGTGGGACATAGGGCAACTTCATCAACACAAGTCACTTTCCTTCAAACTGAGGCATTCTGAGGTCAGATCAAGCAGGATCCAGTTAAAAGAAATAATTTATCATATTGAAATCTAAAAGCAAAAGAGCTCTGGTAATTCTATTGCCAATTTCAAACCCTCCTATTTCTCCTACTAAACTGAAGCCCTCCTCCAAATCAAAAGCAATTGATTTTTCACAGCAATGGATAGAAACTTCTCACTCAGACAAATACCTATACACATTAGAAAAAACATGTGTGGGGAAACAAGGATGTGGACAAATATTGTATAAAATATATTTATTTTACTATAATGCAAAAAATAGTAGGAAGCTTATTATTTAATTTCTCTATCTTCCCTCTTTTCACTCTTGTTGATATTGTCCTTTGCCATATGCTTAATCCAAGTTTTCTCTACCCATATTTTTCTTTTTTTCTCTCTTTTTTCCCCCAAATCCAAAATTCCTCAAATACCTGTTTAGAATGAATAATTAATAGCATGAACATTAAATGGACAACCTAACCTTCTAAGTCCCACTGCAGTGGAGTCAGTGGACTCCTATTCTTTAAGAGAAGGCAGAGACTTGAAGTAAACATCTCTCAAGCCATGGGGTGGGGCAGGGGGTGGAGGTGAGAGTGCATTTTCTTCTAGAACAAAATTATTCAAAAGAAAAATAAGGTGGCATAATTTAGTTAGCTCCCTCTGCAGTGCAGTTTTTTCCTAAAGATTCTAAGAGAAAAGCTTTCTCTGCAAATGATTAAGTACATGCTTTCACACTGTCATTTTACATAATTCTACAGGATCCTTCTCCCCACCCACACACAATCTCACATTTACCAGAGTGTTTCCTGGGTAGCAAAAGGTTAATTTTGTGACTTCTATTTGTGTGTTCTGTGGTTTTATTATTTATTAAGTGTAGTTCAGGCTCTTCACACCAAAGTAGCACATTTCATCAGCACTGTTCATCTTTAACTAGAATGTCTCTGGCACAGTGATTCATTCCAGGATTCTAGCTTCTTTTCTTAAGTTTGCAAAAGCTGTGAACAGATACATCAGCTGGAAGATTATACTCTCAATGTGGGTGTGAGATGGGTCTTTGCAAAGATTTCTTTTATGGTATTTGCACAACCACAGTTATTACCAGTGAAAACATCTGAAGCCAGTCCCTTTCTGTAAGTCAAAATAAGCCCCCAGCACCCAGTTCCCCGACCTCTTTTTTAGGACTCAAAGGAAATTCTAAAAGAATCCCACCTGAATACACACTGAGTCTCATCAATCTCTCAGGCAAATGTTGTCTAGGTGTCATTGTTATAAAGGTAACTCCTAACTTCCCTTGTGGCTCAGCTGGTAAAGAATCTGTCTGCAATGTGGGAGACCTGGATTTGATCCCTGGGTTGGGAAGGTCCCCTGGAGAAAGGAAAGGCTACCCACTCCGGTATTCTGGCCTGGAGAATTCGATGCACTGTATAGTCCATGGGGTTGCAAAGAGTCAGACACCACTGAGTGATTTTCACTTTCCTTCTAACTTTACTAAAGATTGAGTTAGAATCTTTCTTCAGGAATTTTCCCCAACACCCTTTCCAAAAAAGTCTAACTAGAAGGAAAAAAAAGGTTAACATACATAAGTAAATACAATATTAAAGGACTAAATTGACAACAATATAACAGGAGTTGGTAAAAACCAAAACAGAAAATGTTACCGAGGTTTTTGGATGTATTCTTTGGATATTATACTACTTATTATAGACATTATCTACAGACTGTTATATGTTAAAAATGGTGCTATCTAGGTGCTGAGAGATGGAAAATAATATAGACTTTTTCTCTCCTCATCTGGAGTTCACAAATTTTAAGTGTTATTAAGGGGAAAGATTGAGCTTTAAGAATATGTGTAAGATTGAGTTATCCAATTATCTCAGAAGGATGACCAGAAACCAGTCAGACAAAGAGTTGTGGGGAAAAAATCTTCTAAGCAGAGAAAATTCTAGGAAATAAAGGAGAGCCAATTGTAGTTAAAAGTCAGAAAAAGAAAGCTGCATGAAATGAGGTTGGTAAAGCTGAGAAAAACTAGATCATGTGAGGTCAATGCAGAGCAATGAGAAGCCCTTGAATGATTTAGGAAGGGCTGACATAAGCTCTTGTTTATATTAATTAAATGATTAATCTACTTGCTGATGAGAATGGATTGAAACAGAGCAAAATGGGTACAGATAAACATACTGAGGAGCTCTTTTAGACATCCAGGAAACACAGAATAATTTCAAAGCTACAGTTGATGAAGTTTAGTGATGGAGAGAGAAATGTAAAGGAAAATTTGCTATCGCCTGAAAAATCAGGTGGATGGCGGTGCCATTTGCCAAGGTAGAAACGCTTAGCAGAAAAAAAAAAAAATGCAGATTGGGAATGTAAAAGAAGGCAGAATAAAACATTTTGTTTGGAAAATGTCAAGTTTGAGAGCTTGTGAAAGCTAATTGAAGATGCCAAAATAAGAGATATGTGGGTCTGAAAAGAGGCCTAACCTGGCAGTATAAATTTGAGAGCTTGTGAATGTAAGTAACACCGTAATTTATTGAAAGAGGAGAGTGGAAAAGCTGGCTTAGAACTCAGCATTCAAAAAACTAAGATCGTGGCATCCAGTCCCATCACTTCATGGCAAATAGATGGGGATACAAAGGAAACAGTAATACGCTTTATTTTGGGGGGCTCCAAAATCACTGTAGATGATTACTACAGCCATGAAATTAAAAGACGCTTGCCCCTTGGAAGAAAAGGAATACCAACCTAGACAGCATATTAAAAAGCAGAGACGTTACTTTGCCAGCAAAGGTCCATCTAGTCAAAGCTATGGTTTCTCCAGTAGTCATGTATGGATGTGAGAGTTGGACTGTAAAGAAAGCTGAACGCCGAAGAATTGATGCTTTTGAACTGTGGTGTTGGAGAAGACTCTTGAGAGTCCCTTGGACTGCAAGGAGATCCAACCAGTCCATCCTAAAGGAAATCAGTCCAGAGTATTCATTGGAAGGACAGATGCTGACGCTGAAACTCCAATACTTTGGCCACCTGATGCAAAGAACTGACTTATTGGCAAAGACCCTGCTGCTGGGAAAGATTGAAGGCAGGTGGAAAAGAGGACCACAGAGGATAAGATGGTTGGATGGCATCAACGACTCGATGGACATGAGTTTGAGCAAGCTCCAGGAGTTGGTGACGGACAGGGAGGCCTGGCATGCTGCAGTCCATGGGGTCGCAAAGAGTCAGACATGACTGAATGACTGAACTGAACTGAATATAATAACTAGGGAAATTTACTGCATCTTCAATTAAAAAAAAAAAAAAACAGAAGTAGAAAATGACTGAAGCCCAAGCTTAAGGGTTCTTTCAAGATGGTGCTCAGCGAGCCCCGCAACTTCTTGTAACCAACGCTTGTGTAGTCCTCCTGGTGACTTACTTTTAACAAACAGAACCCAGAGGGACAGGATATCACTTCTGAGGTGGGATTAGGATGAAAAAGATTCTGACTTCTGTCTTGCTTGCCCCTTCTTGCTTTCTGGCTTTCCCATGTTATGAGTGGCCCTGTGGAGAGGCCAATATGATAGACAACTAAGAGACCTGTCCAGTCAACAGCCTGTTTGGGACTAAGTCCTCAACCACACACCTGAACTTGTAAGAGGATTCTTGCCCAGTTGAGCCTTCAAATGAGACTGTAGCCTGCTCCCCACTACCATCCCCAGCCCAAGCCTCCCCCCGCAAACAACTATAAGTCCATGAGAGACCTTGACCAGAAGTTCCCAACTAATCTGCACCTGGATTTCTGACTCACAGAAACTATGAGATAATTAGTGTTTGATGTTTTAAACTTCTGTATTTTGGGATAATTTGCTAGGCAGAAATAGGTAATGAAATGAAACTTTTGAATGATGTTTAAAATCATGTTTTAAACTTCTATGTTTGGGATAATTTGTTGGGCAGAAATAGGATCTTCAGTAGAGACAGAAGAAATGGTTGTATTAGTAGGCTGGAATTTGGGTGCAGCATGAAAGTCTCTTTGAACAAGACAGTTGTTGAAAGCATTTAGAGGAACTTAGAGACCTAGTGAGATGAAGACAGAAAAACTGGTTTTGTCAATATGAATGTCATGGAAACTTTAGTGTGTATAGTTTCAATAGAGTAGTGGGAGCAGATTTCACGTTGGAATTTACTGAATAGTAAAATGAAGATATGTTTAGTAGTAAAATGGAGTATCGAAAGAGTGTATAAATAAATACCTTCTTTGAATAGCTTGATTCTGAAGAAATAACAGGCAAGCTTTTGTTGCCCCCACCATCCATTTCCAGTTTCCCTTCAAAGTTGGACTAGAAATTTCCTAGTTACATGTTTTCAATGGCCTTGATATCACCCTAATCCCAGAAGAGATTTCTGAACAGCTTAATCCTAACAGGGTATGCCATCTCCCAGGCCATCGTAATTGGTACAGGAATAATCATATCACACAATTTGAATTAATGGGAAAGAAACTATTCTGCTGTACCTAGTTGAAAAATGAAA